>NC_090941.1:389689951-390939951 GCF_040938575.1 Ambystoma mexicanum
CCACTCCATGAGCAACACTAGTGCGAATGAAGGAGACTGTGGCTATCACCCATGCTGTCTTTTCTCCACTTGTTAATAAGTCCCATGTGCTTGCTCGTCCAGGGTCTGGAGGTCAGTCATCAAAGTTTCCAAGAACTTTTTTCGTTCCTTGGTCAATCCGGGGCAAAAGTTCTGATTAGGGGGGGTGGAGAAATACACGATGGAAGGCTATTAAATATACCTGCACGTAGAGTGTCATTAATGATCGACTGCCAGTGAGGAAGGCAGTACTGACCATCAAGGAGTGATGGGAAACTGCCGTCTGTATGCCTGCCAGCTGCTTGATGCACTGCAATTATACACTCTATCAGTGTGTGAGAGAGACTGACTCTCACCATGCACGTATCAGAACCAGACACCTCGTGCGTCATCAATATGTGGTGATGACCTAATGAGCAAAATTCAGCTTACATCACACCCCAGTTTCATTCTTTTACAAGCCGCTATCTGCGATGTCTCTTCCGAGTTGAGGACGGCTTGATAGTGGAAACTTAGTTCCTACAAATCTAAGCTGGAACCAGCCCAACAGATCCCCTTGTTTCTTCTGTAAGATACAAAACCACAGCTTTGACTAGCTCTCCGCCAAGTCAGCAACCCTACATAAGGTCTGCAATGAAGTGCAGCGACATCTATAAACATAACACAGAGATTGCTGTAAGGACTGATGAAAACAAGTGCACAGAACATCATAGGGCCAACTCGGTTGGCAAGAAGAGCTGCTCCCACGGTATGAAGTAGTTGAAAAAAAGTATCACAAAACTGTCCCCAAAAGGATATGTTCTTCCGGAGAAAGTTTAACAAAGGCTTCAAAGGCGGCCAGGGGGACAAGGACATAAGTGTGAGAATGGGCAGAGCCTACAATCATTTCTTATAGTAATATTGGACGAACATACTCACCTTTGGCTCTTAAGGGGTTAACAGTACCTGATTCCAGATCGTAGGTGTTTCAACAGCGGTGAACCAGGCATCTTAATATTGGGCGTGTGGGTTAAGCAAGGTTTAGTGGTGGTCGAGTCACATTGGTTCAAGTGGCAAGCTGGGGTTGAGTACGTTCGAAACAGTAGCTTGGTGCGGTTCAAAGATGGCTTTCGAGAAGTTGCGTTTGAACTGCTTGCTAGAGTCTGTTCAAAGGTTGAACTGGTTTTAGGTATTGGTAACCACTGGTTCGCGTCAACGAGTGATGTTTCCATCAATTTGTGATACTGATTGTCCAGTGTGTGGTTTGATGAGTTGGCGGTTTGAAGTCCAGCTGATTTGAGATGTTTGTAAATGCTGGTTTGGGTCGACGGAAGTGCAGAGCTTTCAGCAGATCAAGCCAAATTCCAGTGATGAGGTTGTGGTTTGAGCAGAGCAGGTGGTGGCCTCTGCTTGGCATGATGCACAGGATAACTGGTTTGATGATGCAACAGCAATGATACAAAGTAGCTCAAAGAAGCGCCAAAGGCAGCTTTGCGGGTGCTTGTGGTTTGAAAGTAGTCGCACACAGTGAAATCACAATTCAATGGCGGTTCGACACAGTAGAACACAGGAAACCAGTTGTTTTGCTTCTTCTGGTGCTGTGAGTCTCAAACCAAGGATTTATGGAAACGATCGGTCCTTGTTTGTTCCTCTACCAACCCAAGTGGAGGATAGATAGAACCTTCCGAAGTCCTTCACCTCTAGTGAGGGGTCTGGACAAAGGTGCAGCTAGCAGAGAGAAACCAGTCTGGTTCACAACAACAGTTCACCCCAAATCTGCCCTGCAGATGTTTAGGGAGTAGAGCTTGACCTGGAAAGGACTGCTCTCCCAATAGAGGTTCAACATGAATTCTTCTTTAAGGTCCAAAATTAATCAAGGAAGAGGTGGGATACCCATTTCATAAAAAAGGCAAAAGGCCACCGAGGATTAGACACAAGCAAGCGTGCATTAAGGGGTTCAATTCCTGTTGTGCTAACACGTGCCTTTTGCCTTCTGGCAACATACCCAAAATGGTTTGCTTGTGCAGGAAGTGGAAGGGATTAGAAGGAAAGAGAAGTCCACAAAAAAACAAGATGGAGGAATCCTTCCTTCCTGGCGTTGTCCTCTGCATCACTGAATAAACACCCCACCCCTCTCTAATCATGAACTTCAAAGGTCTTTTTGTATGCAACAACCTGGTGTGAGCCTGGTCCTTTTGTTTCGGGTGTGATATTTGAAGCCTATTTCCCAATCGAATCTCTTGCTGGGAGCTGCCCTACTGTAGAGATGTGTTACTCAACCTCACAAACGATCACATAGAGGCACCATCTTGTCCATTGATCTTACACATGTATGCTATTAATCAGATGTAACTTTTAAAAATTATGTGAACTACCTGCCACTGTACCAAAACCTAGCTATGGCATATATTTCAAGATTATTCTGCCACCAGCCTAGAATAATTATTATGTTTTTGGAACAGAGGTGCATACTTAAAATCAACCTTTGCACTGCAATGAATTCTCTGTCAAAGCAGCTGTCAAATGGGGTGCCTGTGATCTCTAAACCTTCTCTGAACCACAGGGAAGCAGGAAATACAGATCAGGCGACTGATGCTGCAAGGCACAGGTGTCAGTATGCTTTTGGCATGAAGCTTATGAAAGGGGGTTCTGTTCAGCTTACTACCCCATCTGAGATAGAATTGGCCACATCATTGCATTGTTTAATACAAACCAAAACAGCTAGAGGTTTTCCTCCCTTACCAGATTGCAGTTCCTCACATTCGTGCTTGAAAAAAATCTACCATGATTTTATGCTACACCCTGAGTGCTTTTATTTCAAAGCATTCCATACTATAGTGGGGCATCAGTGTTATTTATAATCACATTTCCTTCACACATCTGTTTTCTTGGAATTTCTCTCCTGAAGGTCAGGTTGCAGAATTTTAACAGCCAAACAAATAGTCCATTTTTTTCAAACCCACTCACTGATGTTTTTCCAATGAGCTGCCCGTGCACCCACAGAAGTTCTATTGGCATCATTCTTGCCATGGTGTTGCAGGTGCATTAGCACCCATGGAGGCACTGTGAACCAATGAGAATGCTCAGAACACGGGCCGTATTCACCAAAGGAAGCCAGCATTCTGAGTATTTTCATTGGTGTCAGGCACTTCCCTTCCCCACTCACCCGTCGCCGTAGCACTGTGTAGTTTGCTGCATGGGTGTTAAAGGTGTCGTTTTTTTAAATGAAAAAAAGGAAACATGCCTTTGTTGTGCAGCCCGGCACCGCTCAGTGTTACTACCTTGGAAATCCGTTTTCATGTTGATGATGACACAGTCAACAACATGAAAAATGGACTTCAGGAACAGCAGTACTGCTAGCGCCAGGACGCACAAGGAACGTATGTTTCTTTTCTTTTTATTTTAAGACACCTTTATCACCCGTGTAGGAATCTACATGGGTGCAAGTGGTGATATGACACTCAATGGCTTGCCAACCCAGTAGATAACTGCCCGCTACACTCGTTAAGGGACCCTCACTGCACTCAGACCCTTATCTTGGGCGTTACCTACAGGGTCTGCCTGCCACCTCAGGGCATATTGCCGCATTATGACCCTTTATCAATGACATTCCTAACAATTTCCAGGTTAAAGGCTTAACATCACCTTCTTCCTGAGAGGGGTAGAAAGTTTACTGTTGAACCAACATACATTCATCCTTAACCTCTGCATCACAGCATCCCTTCATCCTTCGATTCTGCATGCCTGCATCCCTTCATCCTTAATCTCTTTTCCATTACTAAACATTTCACAACCATACCACGAATCTCAAAGCATAAGATTGATTTTTGCTTAGTCAGCTGCGGAACAATCTGGATCAGCACCCCCTTCTATGTCCCATCCAGGCAGCTTTGCACCTCTCCATCGAAAGGTCTGAACCTCCTAGTCATTTGGTAACATGCCTTATCAACTCATGCTATTGGATCTGCTTGCTTGATTGTCTTTTTCTATCATGTTATGCTGGTTGTCAGAGAAAGCCAAAATAAGCTCCAAGGTCCTCTAATGCTTGATTGGAATTCTGCCAACTAGATCCTAATCAGAAAGGAAACACACAGGTTTGGCAGAACAAGTCAAAATCCACAGCGCTTGTACACTGAAGAAATTATGGAAGCACTAAAGCTGCAGATGGCTGAGGGGTGTGGGAGCACTGCCAGATGCCACCCACAGTTAAGAACTTAAATGAACACAGACAGTTCTCAGTCTCACTGCGCTGAACAGTGCAATAGTGACAGGTGTTCCAAGTAATTCAAAGAAGGAGGGATTTCTCATGATGTCACTGAGTTTACTAACGAAGTAGCCTGACACGTGTTTCAAGTCATCACCGACTCTTCATCTGAGGCTGAAGGTTTCAAGAGCTAGCCTAACAAATTAAGTATATCGTGGCCAGTGCCAGATGCACTCTCTCACTTCTTCGCAATTGCGGAACTCTGTGCAATGCTGCTGAACTGAATGAAATGAAAGTAAACCCATTTCATTCAGTTCAGCATGTGTAGATACATTAATATTGGTTTACCAAGAAACCTTGAGTAAGTGTTTCTTTGAACCACTGTGATTGCAAGTCCTTTGTGTAACACCTTGTACTGCTCACATCCCTCTTGAGATAAGCCTGGCTGCTCAGCCCTGCTACCACAAAACTGTGTAGTACAGACTTATACCAAAGGTGAGATTGTGCTTACACCTGTAGTCTTAATTGCGTCTAGTGCTCCCAAAGGGTACTGCATATAATTCTGCCTAACACTGGTATCAAGAGGTGGGGATAAAGTATGGTTGTTACATAGAGAGTGCTGCTCGTACTGTTGTTGAAATAACCTTCACAAGGCTAAGCACCACTACAAAAGCAATTGTTTTATCATGCCTGATATGGATAACTACAGACAGGAGGCCCTAGTCATTTTAACAGTTGATCAACTAAAGGAAATGTGTAAAACTAGGAACCTCACTGTTAAAGGCAAAACAAATGAATTGATAGAAAGATTGTTGGAATGTCAAAGTCTAAGAAATAGGTCTGCTATATCTACTTCTGTAGAAAATGTGGAAAATGATGATGAGAATGATAATGTTTCAGAGTCCAACTCAAATGTTATTGATGAGTTAGAAGAAGCAGAGGAGTCTCAAGATGTAGGCCCTACTGCACCTCTACCTGCTCTTAGGCCTCAACCTTTAGCCACAGGGACCCTACCAGGTCCAGTACTGAGTCCAGAGTTTGTCTCTCTTGAGGTGATGGCACTTGAGTTAGAATTCAAATGGCTCCAAGCACAGACTGAAAGTAAACATCAAGAACTTAAATTAAGGGAAATGGAATTACAACATGCTCTTGAAATGAACAAATTGTCTCTTGAGAATAGTTCTCGCCCAGAGTCTTCTAGGTCTTCCAGTCCTAAGAGGCCTTGCATGCCTAAAGATGCAGTAAGTATGTATGAGATTAAGCTTGAGATTTTGGATTGGTTGGCTGCTTTTGAGTATAACTATGAGATTCAGGAAATTACAGGGAATCAGCTGATTCCTTGGCTTTTGTCTAGGCTACCCCAGGTTGCAACTTATGTTGTAATGGAGGTGGGAGAAATAGACAGGATGGAGTATGGAAATGTGAAACTAGCCTTGATAGCTAGGTTTGGGAAAAATCCTTCCCAATATCTTAGGAGGTTTAGAACCCTGAAAAAGCATGATGGTACCCTTTCGACTACATGGGTGTGTGAATTTTAGAAAAACATGGTTGGGATAAGGGTTACAGAGTTAACACTTGTGAAGGTATGAGAAATCTGTTCATGTTAGAGTCTATCTAATTTGCCTGCTTTCATGAGCTCAGACAACACTTGGCTGATTCCCAGGAAATTGCTCCAAAGAAGTTAGCAAAGGCTGTTGACTGTCATGACCACTGTGAGGGGACACAAGTTGTGCCACAAGCAGGCTCCCACCAGAACCCTGAGGGCCTTAAAACCACTGCAAAAGGACTCCTGGAGCCAGTCCGGGCGCCTTTGGCACCAGGCTCATATGTAGGAAGGAAGGGCTGTTCAAACTAGGTCCTATTTATGTACAGGGGCCTTAAATCCAACATGGAAGCACCCACACAGTCTAGTTCTAAGAACCAAGCCATGTGGTCTAGTGTTTTGGGTTTGGCAGGCCTGGAACTATTTTCCCTGGTACTACTTTACCTGGGCTATATAAACCACACCCTGACTGCACAACATGCTTTGTGTTATTCTGCAACCAGCAGCGTGACGCTCACTTTGTCCAGCTCCTTGTCTTCAGCATCTTCCTGTAATCCTGCAAGAACAAGAACACGATTATTCTGTTTTACCTGAGAAAACACCATCCAGCACTCCGCCTCTCAACTGGGCTGCAATCTGTGGAAACCGAGAGAAGAAGAAACATCACTCACCTGTGAGTACTAGCTTAAGGACTTCCGGCGAACCGCTACCACAGCTGCTGTTCGAACATTGCGACCTGGAATAACGAGAAAGGGAAAAACAATATTAGAACGTGCGCTTCCAATACATCGAATTCCATCAATCTTACCTGAAGTGCATCACGCTATGCCACGCTTCCATCCGGAGCACTACAGCAACATCTGCAAAGGAAAAGAGACATATTCAGGTTCGCTTTCAATATTAAACAACTGCACAGCGCTGTACTACCTTAACGGATTCCGGGGGCCTGTTTTTCATCGCGCTCTCATCCACTCGCAGCACCACAGCGGCCTTTGAGGAGAAGATGAAGAAAACACAGGTTAGCTTAAACAGACAATAAAGGCGCTGCGCTTCACACTTTCTCTTACCTAGAAACATGCCTCTCCATCTGGCATGCCAGCATCAAGACCTTTGCACCCAAAAAGAAGGAGATAAAGACATTAACAAATTCCCACCATAAACAGAACAAAGACTTACAATAAACAAACCTATCTGCCTACCAGCAGATTCGTTGTCACAGCAGGCCTGGGCCCAAGGAAGGCGTACTGCACCAGTGAAGCAACTCGGGCAGCTCACCAACAAACATCAAGCGCCCCTGCACAAGAAATACAGGACGGATAGCTCACCCTACAAATAACTAAGATTCATTATTCAGCACTGGGCAACTACGCATCCAGGGTTCCAGATCTCAGAGCCTTACAGATGCCCCCTGGGGATATCAGGTGAGCGTAACACTGACTTGTGGGTTGCCAACAGGGCTACTCACAAGTATTCTGGGGTTACTCAGGAAAAGGATGAAGGAAAGCAGCACAAGAAAGATAACAAAGAGAATTCCAATACCTCCAATCCAAAAGAGGGCCACAAACATAAGAAGGGTAAGCCCCCTGGGAAACCAAATCAGGCTAGTGAAACCTCTGGTGCTAAACCAGAGGGAGGACAGGCCAAACCTCAATTGATCAAAACCTTTGGAAAGTGTTTTGCTTGTGGGTCAACTGACCATGTGAAAGGGGATCCCCGATGTAAGGGTAAACCTTCAGGGATCCACACTGTCTCCTTAGCCTTCACCCCAGAGGAAGAAGTACACATGGCAAGTGGAAACTTTCACCTAATGGCTGAGGAACCCATGAATGTTTCAGCCAGTGTTTCCTTAGTGTGCCTGGGTCTGTGGGAACAATAGAACTTAGATGTCTATAATTCCATCCAAGACAATACCAAAGAATATTACAAAGACAGTGTACCTGTGAATGGTCAGGAGACCCCTACCACCAGAGACACTGGGGCCAGCATTACTGTAGCGGATACATCTTTTATCAAGGTAGAGGATGTTGCTAAGGCATCCAAATACCTCACTAAGCTTGCTGGAGGCCCTTTCAAAATGCTTCCACAGTTACCAGCTCTCATCCAGTGCAATGACATGACTGACAAGATACCTGTTAGTGTGCAGATTGAAGTACCTGGGATAGTCCTTTTGGGGAATGACTTAAAAGCTCTTGGAGTTGTATTAAACACCCCCAGGCCTCCCAGCAAAAGGAAACAGGAGCAGACAAGGAAGGTCAGAGAGAGTACCTTAAAAGACTCTCTAGGGAAAATTATAGAGGAAACTATAACCCCAGTCCACAGGAATTACTGACTGTCATTTCCAAGTAAAAGTAGGAAAAGGGGAAACCTAAAACATCAAGGAAGAAGCCAGCCACCACTGTGCTACCTACAAGGACACCCCAAAGAGGACTGTCCAAAGTCACACCTGTGACTCCTCCACGAGCTGAAGATGAGCCTGAGGAACAACCAGGCTGGTTGAATCAGCCACTGAAAATTAATAGCTAGAAGAAGACCTTCCCCTTGTTGGAGGTCTGGATCCTAAAAACCATCGTGAGCTGCAGTCTTTGCAGGCAGAAGTTGGCCCCTGTAGGGCAGACCTTAGCAAAGGTAAAAAAAGAGAGTGTCCTACTCTTGAAGGCCTTCACCAACAGGCAGCTTCCCAGCTATAGGGCAAGAGCCAAGAAAGCATAGGTTATACTGGGAAGATGACCTCTTGTATAGTTAACCAACTGAGTCTATCCCAGGGGACTACAGGACACTTGAAGTGCCTCTAGAGACTAGACGTCAGTCCCAACAGTTGGCTCACGAGATTCCTTTGGTTGGTCATTTGAGTTTCAAGAAGACTAAGGAAAGGTTTTCTCTTTATTTCTACTGTCCTAAATTGGGATCTGATGTAGATACATTCTGTAGGAGCTGTCACACTTGTCAGATATCTGGCAAGAGTGTAGCCAAGAATTTTTCACCCTTGGCTGGCAAGAGTGGAGCCAAGAATGTTGCACCCTTGGTGCCTCTCCCAGTGGTGGGAGTCCTTTTTGAGAGGGTAGGAATCAACATTGTTGGTCCTTAGACCCTCTAACCTCTTCAAACAACAGGTTTATCCTGTTTGTAGTAGACCATGCTACTAGATACCCTGAAGCAATACCTATGAGGACTGTTACAGCTCAGGCTGTTGCTAAGGCCCTACTTGGTATTTTTACCAGGGTAGGTTTTCCTAAGGAAGTTATCTCTGGCAGAGGATCCGATTTTATGTCCCATTACATGCAGACCATGTGGAAAAACTGTGGAGTGACTTACAAGTTCTCAACTGCCTACCATCCTCAGACAAATGAATTGGTAGAGAGGTTTAACCACACTATGAAGAGCATGATAGGTGCTTTAGAGGAACCCCTTAGAAGAAAGTGGGACCTTCTACTACCATGCCTTCTGTTTGTGTACAGAGAAGTCCCTTAGGAGGGAGTTGGATTTATTTCCTTTAAGCTTCTCTATGGCCATCCAGTTAGAGGTCCCGTTGCCCTAATTAAGGAGGGGTTGGAGAGTGGTTCTTCCCCCAAGCCAGTGAGAGTCACTGACTATGTGATATGTCTCCGGAGGACAATGTCACACATGATAGCAGAAGCATCAGATAACTTAAAAGCTGGACAGGCTCTGGTGAAGCACTGGCATGACCAGAAGTCCAACATGGTTGAACTTACTCAAGACCAGAAAGTTTTAGTTATGGTACCTACAAGGCAGAGGTTCTTACAGTACAAATGGATAGGACCCTTCAAGGTTGTGTGAAAACCTGGAGAGGTCAACTCTCTGGTGGACCTAGGCAATCCTAAGGAGGCTCCCAGAGTCTTTCACACCAACCGTCTAAAAGCTTATGTCTCAAGATCAGAAGTAGGAGCTTTGCTTCTAGCTTCAGCTCAAGAAGAGGAGAAGAGTGACCTCTACCTGACCTACTCAGAGGACAGCCTTTAGATGAGAAGATAGAAGGAGTCAATCTCTCTTCTAATCTGACACTGGAACAACAGGAGGAGTGCATGTTTCTGTTAAATCAGTTTGCCCCCCTGTTTGCACTATTACCAGGCTTGACCTCTTGGGGCCAGCATTATATTCTCACTGGTGACTGTTTACCTGATAAAATCAGAGGTTACAGGATATCAGATCATGTAAGAACTCACATAAAGGTGGAGGTCAACAAGATGCTTGATCTTGAGGTAACAGAGCCAACCAACAGTCCATGGTTTAGTCCAGTTGTACTAGTGCCAAAGTCAGGATCCAAAGAGTTGAAATTCTGTGTAAACTGTATAGCTTGTAATGCAGTCACAAAGACTGATTCCCATCCTTTACCAAGGACAGGTAAACTGGTGGACAAACTTGGTTCAGCAAAGTCTCTCGGTACATTTGATCTCACATCAGGCTGTTGGCAAATAGCCCTGACAGACCACGTCAAGGAGAAAACTGCATTTTCCACACCAGCACGCCTCTACCAGTTTAAGGTAATGCCTTTTGGACTAAATAATGCACCTGCAACATTCCAAAGGATGGTTAATCAAGTTCTGAATGGGATGGAGGACTTCTGCATGGCATACTTGGATGACATTGCAGTGTTCAGCCCTACTTGGAAAGAACATGTTGACCACTAGGATATGTTTTGCAGGTTCTTGAGCAGGCTCATCTGACCATAGAGGCAAGTAACGGTCAAATTGGTCAGAGTAAAGTGGTCTACCTTGGACATGAGGTAGGAGGACGTGAAATCAGGCCATTGCCTACAAGGTACAAGCTGTTCAAAACTGGGCCACCCCTACTACTCAAACCCAATTGAGAGCCTTCGTAGGCCTTACTGGTTACTATAGGAACCTCATAGAGAACTATGGGACCAAAGCTTCTCCCTTGAATGTCGTCTCCGCATCCATATTTCCCAAAAAGGTCTGATGGAATGAGGAGTGCACTCAAGCATTTGAATGACTTAAGAAAGCCCTTTGTCAAGCTCCAGTTTTAAGAGCTCCTGATTACAACAAAACCTTCATTGTGCGAACAGATGCTTCCCATACAGGTATAGGTGCAGGTCTGAGTCAGCTGGATGAGAAAGGTAGGGAGCACCCAATTTGCTTCATCAGCAGGAAGCTGAAGGAACTAGAAACAAGGTGGGCAACCATTGAAAGAGAATGTTTTGCTATTGTGTGGTCACTGAAGAAGTATAGACCATAATTGTATGGAGCTACTTTTCTGATTCAGACTGACCACCAACCCTTCAGATGGTTGATGCAAATGAAAGGGGAAAATCCTAAACTACTGAGATGGTCAGTCATCCTGCGAGGGTTTGATTTCACCATCGAACACAAGTCAGGGTGTCACCAACAAAATGCTGATGGTCTCTCCAGGATGTTTGACTGAATGTAGTAAGGAGATTCATTGCTAGACCCAGCACACACTGCCTTACAGCAGAGTGCTGGAGGGAATGCCTAGTATTCCCTATGCCTAGAAAACTCATGTAGCCCTCAAAAGCTACCCTTTCCCCTCAGAATGTCTGGTGGCAGTGGTATTACCAAGATTTTCCTGACCGTGACCCCTTTAAATGCTGCGGCAGCTGAAATCCATCGGAGCCATGTTTTTCAAGATGGCGTCTAAGCACCCTCTGTAAAAACAGGTTCAGATCGACTTTTTTTCGCCATTTCTTTTTGGAAAGGTCCTTCTAGTGTTTGTCTCAGCACGCCAAACCAGGTTTGGGCCCTTTGTTTGTTTGCCTTTTGCAGGCTTCAGTACTGAAGCCCCCCTCTGACTCCTGAGTGTCTGGGGTGGACAGGATGTGAGGGAGGTGCCCAGAACTCCCTGTGCTTAGTCTCCTAGGAGACCTGAATGCACTCTGGCAAGATTGGCTGGCTGACTGTCCAGCAAGGACAGCTAACCTGCTGGGTGAGTTACAGCTAGGCTGGAATGAATGGCAGAAAACTGTTTAAAAGCAGGTCTCTGGGACTTGGAAGGCAGAGTCAACCACTGGAATGAAAGAACCAAAGACAAGCTGAAGGAAGATGACTGCTGCAGCTCCTGGACCGTTGGTTTGCCCAGTGAAGCCCTGCTGCAGGTCCGAATAGCCTGAAACTCCCTCGACAGAGAAGCCCCTTCAAGGACGACTTCTTCCCTTGAGCTGGTAGGAACAACCAACTTGCAAGCCACCTGGAATCTATCTCCATACTGGTCGAATTTTCTTCAGAGTGCTATTGAAAACCAGGTAGCCAGTGAGAAGGATACCAGTTTGTGGACTTCAAGGCACTCACACCTTAATCTGACATTTTGCCAAGCTTGTGGATCCTTCCCCGTGCAGTGCAGGAACCTCCCGGCATCCTCCCTCTTGTCCCCACGACTGAGGGCCAGGAACATTGAGATCTGCAGGAACTGCCAAGAACATTTGCCTCAGCTACAGCTTTTCTTCATACAAAGGTACTGTGCAAACGCGTTTTTAGAAATCCTCTCTGCCGCGGTGAAAGTTTGTGAAATGTACACAACTTTGGAGTATTGTTCGCTCTCAATCCAACCTATAACTCTTTTTCGTGCAAACTACTTCTCAGAACATTGTCAAAGACTTAACCGTTTACTCTGCTCTCCTATCCAAGACACAGATCCATTGACTTTGGCCCAGGCCTATTGAATTGAATTGCTTCTTGTAGTGACTGAAACTATTTGCCCTGCCTGAGAAAGTATTTGCGTTTAATTCTTATAACCTTTGTCTTTTTACCCCGTTTTTTGAAAGTTACTGAAGTGCCCTTTTGCTCCCACTTCAGGGGATCTTAACTTGTTCAGAAACGTAATGGTTTGGTACTTGAGTGTATTGCAGTGTGATATTGAGCTGCTTATTACTAGTGGAATGTATTCTAACTAAATGTGTAAATAAATTAATATTGGTTTACCAAGAAACCTTGAGTAAGTGTTTTTTTGAACCACTGTGATTGCAAGTCCTTTGTGTAACACCTTGTACTGCTCACATCCCTCTTGAGATAGGCCTGGCTGCTCAGCCCTGCTACCTCAAAACTGTGTATTACAGACTTATACCAAAGGTGAGAATGTGCTTACACCTGTAATCTTAATTGTGTGTAGTGTTTGAAAAGGGTACTGTATGTCATGTTGCCTAACATTGTGTGTAGTTAGTAAGTATTGGGTGGAGAGGGCATGCATTGAAGAGTTTGTGCATTGGCTGCAATGACTGTCTTAGTATGTCAAGTGAAGTGGAAAGGGCTTGAGGTGGTTGTGTTATGTTTGTGGGTTGTAGTAAGTAGGCAGATGTTTGCTTGCATGGCTTTGTTATTCCTTAGTGGTTTGGCCAGGACCTAGAGTCCTGGGTACATGGCCGGAGGCTGAATGCCAGAGGCCATGCACCCAAGACTCTAGGTCCTGGTCACAGCCACTGCAGCATCACACAGCCATGCAAGCAAACATTTTGACAGTGGCATGTGGGTTGCATAGGGGTTATGTTCTCAAGAGTTTGTCCACTGGCTGCCAGTAGTGTAATAGTATTTGTAAGAAAGTGGACATGGTGTGGTTTGTTGGATTGTGTTCAGGATGTTGGGTATATTATATTGTATGGCTGGCTACAACTATCGTAGTATAATACAGGTATGCACTGACTATTGTGACTCCAATCATTGTATACTTACTGTTTGCATTGTTGAGGCTGTATTCAGTTATTTGCATGGTATGGGAAAATGAATCAGAAATATTTTTTTCATTCTCTGTGATAAAAGAAAAGATCACATGTTAGGGTAGGTACTTTGTAATGTGTTATTGAATTGCATAGCAGATATCTGTGTACTTTGTGGACCCTCGTAGTTAGTACTTTACAAGTACTATGCTTCAAACCAGTGTACTGTGCAATGTGCTCAGTTTATGTGTTTGTTCACATAATCATTGCATCAGTGGGGAAGACAAATCCATGCAGGATTACAAAAAACGTTTTACGTTTATTTGTTGTAATATGGTTTGTTGTAAAATGGTACAGTCTTTTTTGGTGGTCGATTGTAGTAGGAGGAATTGAAAAGGTGTATGGATTTTGATTTGCAATTGGTGGTACTATTTTTGCTGTTAGATACCAGCTGGCATATTCAAATTGTTTATTTTTTGTTGCATTTTAGAAGTATCCATTTCTTTGTTTGGTTGTTGATCTTTTGTAAGTACTGTGGAATTGCACAGTAATGTTGCAGAATTTTGGGGCAGTCAGATATCTGTTGGCATATTCTAACTGTTGATAGTTTTGAAGCTGTTGAGGGTATGTTTATACGTGATAAGTGTTGGAGGGTTTCCTCAGAAAAACATATAAGGCAGTATTATGGTTGCATTTAGATACCAGTTGGCGTATTCTAAGTGTTTACAGTTTTTCACTTCTGCAGGGTGTTTTCAAGAATGTTTTCTCTTGTTGGTGGATGTACATTTTCATTGTTATATAGCTGTTGCCTTATTCTAACTGTTTGTGGATTTAAAGGCTATTGAGGACATTTTGTCGACGCTCATACTCAGATTAGTGAATATATTTTGGTTTTAAGAATATTAAGTAAACATCTGCAAGATTTGCTGGTAATCTCTGTTTCAGAGTAAGGGAAGTATCATTACATTCAAACCACCCACATTTCTTTTTAATGCATGCAGTATAGTGACCTGCATTAGTTGTGGCCCCTGCGTGGTAGATTATGCCAACTGTGGTGAAGGTTTTCTTGCCAAGTGATACTTGTCCATGTGTGAATCCACTCAGCTTGCATTTGTTTTTGGTACCATCTGCATTGTAAGGTAAAAGCATTACTATTACGTATATACTATGTGTCTGTATTTGTAAGGTGGAGCGATTATCTGCAGGTAGTACATAATCTGCCATGGTTTGCATTTTGTACAAGTTTCTGAAATGGAATAGATTCACAGTTAGGTATGGATACATACACAAAGCGTTCATTGGGGAATTGTTTCTGTGCCACATGGCTGCAGAGAGTGCATGTATGTTTCCACATGTATGAAATCTGGAGGATTTCATTTATAAGTATGTTTCTGCTTTCCAGTACTTGTAGTAAGTACATTAGCAATGCATGTGGATCTTCTTGTGAGTTTATAGTGAATTTGACCATTCCAGCACAGTAGTCCCATTATTGTCTTATTCCATGAACACTGTAAGTGTTGTCAGGATTGTTGGTTGCATTTCTATGAAGGACTAACATTTGCAAACACAATTGGTGTGTACTGTGTAAGTAAATGCTGTCAATAATTGGTGGAAATTGGTAGCAATATATACCAGTTGTATTTGAAAATTTGAATGGACCTGACAGTTCTGTGTTGAAGTCATTTGTTTGGATTGTGTGTTGCTTCTTTGAAGAAGTAGTTGAGTTACTTTGAGCAGTAGATTCTTCTTTGGTTGTGGTATTTGATGAAGTATTAGCTTCTTTTACTTTCTTTGGAGTAATTGCAGTGAGATCCTGTATCGTTTCAGTTTGAAGTCGTTTTCTTTTACAGCTTTTGCTTTTTGCAGAAAAGGATAGGTTTTTAGATGGGGTGTAGTCTATTTTATTCTAGAATGCAAGGAATATCAGCATTTACTTCACTTGCATCAAAGTTGATTAGAACTAGCCTGTCAAGTGTAAATAAGCGTGATAGAGCTACATAGCTCATGCTTTCTTTAAAGACTGTGCTACCAATAGCTATCAGTATCTATGGTAAGACCTTGTGATTTGTGAATGGTAACTATGTATGCTAGAGTTAGTGAAAATTGTTCTCTGCGTCGATACATGCCTTTGACAAGAAGGAAGCGGGCTGTTCAGCATCCTATCCTTTTCACTTCTAATAGTTTGTCAAAGAGAATATTGACAAACTGAATGTTGTTGTAATTTGGGTATGTTAGAAAGCCAACAACTGTACCAAGTGCTCCATTAACTAGTTCTTGCTCCACGTCAAGGTTACATTTAAGCATTACTCTACAGTTTAAAGATAATTTTATTATTTTCTCTGAACAAGCTGTGTTGGAGACAGATTTTTCTAAGGTATTTTGTCTTGTTGTGGCTTGTTGACACATGGGTAGTGTCATACCATGTACAGCCAGTTTATCTGTGGAGCAAATTTCAATTATCGGTTGCATTTCTTTTTCAACATTGTTTAACTGAATTTTGAACAGCTTGCAAGAGTTGGCATCAAGGACATACAATTGACATTTTTGTGTGCTAATTGTTCCATGACATCAGTAGCACATGAGTTATGGCCATAGAGTGCATGGATGTGCCTGGTTTTTAATATTGATTGTGCTTCTTGAGATAATATACCAACTCTAATAATACTTTTTAAAACATTGATGTATGTGAGGTCTGCAGACTGGCGCATGTTTTCCATTAATTCTCTGTATTGGAAATGTTGCCAAAGGTTGACATTTCCTATGCTGCCAACAGTTTTACGGCAGAGTTTGGGTCCAAAGGTTTTAAAAATCGGTTCACCGTTCACTGGTGTCAATTGAAGAAGATCTCTGAAAACAATAATGTGTTTTCCTCCAAAGAGTTCTTCGTAGTTTGTTTTAAGTACTTCTTGCAATCTGAGGTGAATCAAAGCCACCATTAGGTTGGAGACCATGCACACCTCATCTACTCATCTATTGCTAGCATTTTCATTTATTTCAAAACTCTGCCTAGTTCCAATGCAGCTTCTGTAGAAAGTTTGTAATAGTCTAATTTATTTTGGTGTTCTACTGGAAGGACTAGTAATCGGTGTAAAGTGACACTGCCTATGTTGTAGGCAGCTAAATCGTGGGGGCAGTTACAACAGCTGACAGTTTGTTTTTTGTCAATTGTTGGAGGAACTTGCTGATGATTTTGATTAAGAATGTTTTGCCTGAACCAGCTTAACCACTCACGTATAGCAGTATAGATTTGTAGTCTTGGCAGGTACAGTTTTTATTTTGATGTTGCACACCATGTTTAATTTGTTTTGTTACTTCTTGGAAAATACTACGCTGTTCATTGTTCAGTTGTGATTTTAGTACAGCAAAGTCTTCTGTAGCTTGTTCATACTGACACATAGGCCCTCATTACGACCCTGGCGGAGAACCATGGTGCAATTTGCACCATGGTCCATGGCGCAAAGCTGCCAACTCCGCCATGGGGGTTGGCGGACTTACCGCCCCATTCCGACCTTGGCGGGGCGGTAAGTCCCCAATCCCCATTTTACCCTTCCCCATTCCCATTTTTGCCCCATAGGGCATAATGGGAGTGGGGAAGGCGTTAATTATGCCACCGTAAATTACGGTGGCGTAATTAACATCAAGGTCCCGTAGCGCCATGGATTTTTCCGCCCGGAAAAAGCAGGCGAAAAAGGCTCCATGGCGCTACGGGAACTCGTAGTAAGGCGGAAGGGTACGCCATGATTTACGCTGGCGTAAACCCTTTCCGCCTGGGTCGTAATGAGGCCCATAGTGTTTTCTACCTCAGTCATGGCTAATTCTGCCTCATTTGCTTTTAGTGGCTGTCCAAGTGGTACTTGGCTTCCTGTTACAGAAGGTTGACTACTGTCGGGAGTGTCCACTTCTAGTTGGGCCTGGATTTCGTCTTTGTTTTGCTGTTCATTGTGCAACATCGTTTGGTACTGTGTAAAGTGTATGTCTGTTATAGTGCTTTCATTTGCTTTGAAAGCATCTTCATGGGAATCATTTGTATCCAGTAACTCTTCTTCTTTTCTCCATGGTTTAAAAAATTGTAGCAGGGACATGTAATACAGGTCTTTATGTTGAGAAGTTTTTAATGACAATTTGATATGATTAATTAAGCTGTGTTTGGTAAGTTTCACTAAGCTGCCTTCACAATTTGCTGCTCTGTATCTACCTTTCTTTTCATCTGGTTTAATATTATTTTTGTATGTGAAGTTTTGGGCTACGTGGTAGAGACACATGGTTTCTAAAGTGGTACTCCTGTTTGGGTAGTATGTGTCTAGTAAATTGTTTTTCAAAATGTCCTGGCCGTTGGGATCATTTTTGGCTATTGTTTCTATGTCCTCATATGATCTGAGAACTCTTTTTCTAGATTTAGCAGGACCAAGACTTACCCATACTATATTGTCAGATTTTCTATACAAGGCAGTACCGGTTAAACAGTCTGCAGCTTCATAGAAGCCACATTCTCTATGAGAGAGCATTTTTATGCCTAAGCTGTACAATTTCTGTGATAGTGTTTTGTCAGATGATATGTCATCCAAGAGGTCCTGAAGCTCTGTTTTCTCTGCTTTAGTTAAATAGGGTGTTACATGTCGTGCAACTGCAGTGGAATTGTCTGCAATATACTGCACATCTATGTTTGCATTCCATAGGAGGGCAATGATTGCATTGTCATCATTGATGTAATTTGATTCTTCAGTTCTTTTTATGCAATATGTGTTATTAGGTGATTTACCTTTGACACTATGGGCGTCATTACGACCCAGGCGGTAAGGGGTTAACGGTGCCGTAAAAAGGTGTCGGTGCCGTTAAACCCTTACCACCAAATTACGAGGTCCCTTTGCGGGTCCCGACCTTAACAGCTAGTTTTACCAGCCGTTAAGGAAGGAACCCGCAAAGGGACTTTCGAGGTAATTACGGTACTGCAATTTGCAGTACCATAATTACCACCTTCCCCATACCCATTGAGCCCTAAGGGGGCAAAAATGGGTATGGGGAAGGGCCAATGGTGAATGGGAAATTACTGCCCCGCCATCCTTGGAATGGGGCATTCACCATGGCGGAGTTGGTAAAATACCGGCGGCAACCATGGCGCTAATAGCGCAATGGTTACCACCTGTGTTGTAATGAGGCCCTATGTCTGACTGAAGACATGAAGTTGTTCACTTGACCTGTTGTTTAAACTGGTCTAGGGAAACCAAAGCGGCATTTGGTGTAGTATTTCCCTTCGTTTTTATATTTGCAGTGACAATATCTCCCACATTTGTGTCTTTGAAATTGTAAAATTTGTTCATGAAGGTCACTATTGTTTGTGAAGGGATTTCACAAGTGACATATTTTTGGATGAACTGCAAAACAGTGGCATCACTGTCCTGACCAAATTTAGTAGCAGATTTAATCCATAATAGAATGTGGATGTGTGGTGCTCCTCTGGCTTGGTATTCTTTTCTCCAAAAGAAGTGTTGAACTTCTCCAAGGGGATGAACAGTCTTATTACAAATAAAGTACAGCATAGCAATGAAGCGATGATGGAAATATCTTGATACATTTACACGATCTAGAGAGCAGAATTCTCCTTGTGTGTTTATATCTATGTTTGGTTTGTTTTTGTTTGCTACATGTAGGAAATCGTGCAAATCTTCCCATGCATATTCTGCACAACTTCATGTAACAAACCAAGTGGGTGGGCCAAAGTTTCTTATCATACAGCTTACATCTCTGTGACATCGGAACCAGTATTCTTTTGTAACACGCATGTTTGCTCAAAGTTTTGTAATACTTGACTCCAAAACCTCTTCTTTTTCTTGCACTTTTTGTAATAATTGCGCAGCTGACATATTTTGAAAAAGGGTACTCCGTAGCATAGAGTTGCTAGTTCACTTTCAAAGAGAAGGTGGAATATGTATTGCACGTTTTGTCAGAATCTGGGGTCGTCAGAATACATTCATAAAGAGCGATATTCTGATGCTGTTATCTATGTGGGTCTATCATCGTACCTTCCTTCTTTTCCAGTAGGAAAGAGTAGAGGAAAGGCCTGTGCTTCTATACTTTTTTCCCATGTGATGATTGGAGATCCTTTGGCTTGTCGCATTGGTACATTTCTAGTGCATCATCTATAGTGTCTTTAGATGAATTATCTTATGGTTTAAAATATTGGATTCTGTAGCATGATTTAGAAGTTGAAATTGACCAGTTTCTGGTGACTCTTGAATTATTTAAATGGTTTCTCTCAGGTTTTCTTCAATATTACTTTCTTTGTAGTATTCATTGTTGTTTTTTAGATATTGCAGGGCTTGTCTAACTTTATGTAAATCCACAAGTTGTTGTCAATTTCTTTTGTCTTTTGTAGGTACGCCATTTACTAAGACAATTAAAGATTGATCTCTTGGCCGTTGCACTTCTAGAGTGTGTACATTTTCTTTAATATCTAATGGTAAATAAACTACTTTGCCACAAATGCCTTTTACTAATTCAGAGGGAGGTAATTTAGCTGTTTTTGGTTGAAGGTATATTATTGCTTGAAATGGGTGCACTGTTTGAATTATGATGCTCTCATATCAATTTAGTTGTTGCAGGGGTTTTGGTAGTGGGAATAATTCCATGTTTTTTCTGATGGTACGTGAAGGTGTTTGGTTGTTGTCAAATTTTGCAGTGCAGTAATTGCAAAGTATTAAGGGGTCAGACATTTTGTATTTGTTTTCTGGTTTATGTTAGAGAGCTAATTGGAACAAATTGGAATCTTCATTGTCTTCTATTTTGTACGTTGTGCTCCTTTTACAAAAAGTCCTGTGGCAACACACACACACACATGGTTTGGTACTTCAGCGGATGTACTTTTAGGGGCCGATTCATAGAATTCAGCGCACAAGTGGCGCACGCGGCTGGCGCACAGTGTGCGCGTGCGAATCCCTGCGCCAGCCGCGTGCGCTAAAATCCATTTCCGCGCACAGCGTATTCATGGATTCCAGCCACCAAAACCAGCCGTGGCGCACAGTTGCGCAGCGACCCTGCAGCAGCGCCAGTTACGCCTCCAAGAACGCCTCTCGCGCAGGGAAAAGCCATCAAAATCCCCAACCCAGCGCAAAGGGCAGCAGCAAACGCAGAGCTGGGAGCGTGTATTCCAGGGGTGTGCGGGTGTTTCCATACGCGGCTGGGCTGGGTACGTGTATTTCAGGGGTGCGCGAGAAAGTCTACACGCGATTGGCCTGGGTACGTGGATTTCAGGGGTGCGCGAGAAAGTCTACACGCGATTGGCCTGGGTACGTGGATTACAGGGGTGCGCGAGAAAGACTACACGCGATTGGCCTGGGTACGTGGATTTCAGGGGTGCGCGAGAAAGTCTACACGCGATTGGCCTGGGTACGTGGATTTCAGGGGTGCGCGAGAAAGACTACACGCGATTGGCCTGGGTACGTGGATTACAGGGGTGCGCGAGAAAGTCTACACGCGATTGGCCTGGGTACGTGGATTTCAGGGGTGCGCGAGAAAGTCTACACGCGATTGGCCTGGGTACGTGGATTTCAGGGGTGCGCGAGAAAGACTACACGCGATTGGCCTGGGTACGTGGATTTCAGGGGTGCGCGAGAAAGTCTACACACGATTGGCCTGGGTACGTGGATTTCAGGGGTGCGCGAGAAAGACTACACGCGATTGGCCATGGGTACGTGGATTTCAGGGTTGCGCGAGAAAGTCTACACGCGATTGGCCTGGGTACGTGGATTTCAGGGGTGCGCGAGAAAGTCTACACGCGATTGGCCTGGGTACGTGGATTTCAGGGGTGCGCGAGAAAGACTACACGCGATTGGCCTGGGTACGTGGATTTCAGGGGTGCGCGAGAAAGACTACACGCGATTGGCCTGGGTACGTGGATTTCAGGGGTGCGCGAGAAAGTCTACACGCGATTGGCCTGGGTACGTGGATTTCAGGGGTGCGCGAGAAAGTCTACACGCGATTGGCCTGGGTACGTGGATTTCAGGGGTGCGCGAGAAAGACTACACGCGATTGGCCTGGGTACGTGGATTTCAGGGGTGCGCGAGAAAGTCTACACGCGATTGGCCTGGGTACGTGGATTACAGGGGTGCGCGAGAAAGTCTACACGCGATTGGCCTGGGTACGTGGATTTCAGGGGTGCGCGAGAAAGTCTACACGCGATTGGCCTGGGTACGTGGATTTCAGGGGTGCGCGGGTGGTGGGTGTGCGGGAAGTTCAAGACGTGAATTGGCAGTGTGGGTCCTCCCAGGTCTCCCCTCTACCCCCTCCACGACCTTTGCAGGCATCCCACACCACAGGGGACTACCCTGCACCCCATGTCATGTCCCACAGGCAGCCCATCCACCATGGCCATGCCCCCCAGCCAAGCCACATGTCCCCTTGCACCCCCACCCCCCAGCACTGTGGGGCACCTGCCAGCAGGCCCCCACCCATGTCTCCCAGCACCCCCACCCCCCAGCCACCAGGGGCAGCCTCCACCAGGCCCCCACCCATGTCTCCCAGCACCCCCACCCCCCAGCCACCAGGGGCACCCTCCACCAGGCCCCCACCCATGTCTCCCAGCACCCCCACCCCCCCGCCACCAGGGGCACCCTCCACCAGGCCCCCACCCATGTCTCCCAGCACCCCCACCCACCAGCCACCAGGGGCAGCCTCCACCAGGCCCCCACCCATGTCTCCCAGCACCCCCACCCCCCAGCAGTGCAGGGGCAGCCTCCACCAGGCCCCCACCCATGTCTCCCAGCACCCCCACCCCCCCAGCCACCAGGGGCACCCTCCACCAGGCCCCCACCCATGTCTCCCAGCACCCCCACCCCCCCCCGCCACCAGGGGCACCCTCCACCAGGCCCCCACCCATGTCTCCCAGCACCCCCACCCCCCAGCCAACAGGGGCAGCCTCCACCAGGCCCCCACCCATGTCCGACTCATGTCTCCCAGCACCCCCACCCCCCCAGCCACCAGGGGCACCCTCCACCAGGCCCCCACCCATGTCTCCCAGCACCCCCACCCCCCAGCCACCAGGGGCACCCTCCACCAGGCCCCCACCCATGTCTCCAGCACCCCCACCCCCCAGCCACCAGGGGCACCCTCCACCAGGCCCCCACCCATGTCTCCCAGCACCCCCACCCCCCCGCCACCAGGGGCACCCTCCACCAGGCCCCCACCCATGTCTCCCAGCACCCCCACCCACCAGCCACCAGGGGCAGCCTCCACCAGGCCCCCACCCATGTCTCCCAGCACCCCCACCCCCCAGCCACCAGGGGCACCCTCCACCAGGCCCCCACCCATGTCTCCCAGCACCCCCACCCCCCAGCCACCAGGGGCAGCCTCCACCAGGCCCCCACCCATGTCCGACTCATGTCTCCCAGCACCCCCACCCCCCAGCAGTGCAGGGGCAGCCTCCACCAGGCCCCCACCCATGTCTCCCAGCACCCCCACCCCCCAGCCACCAGGGGCAGCCTCCACCAGGCCCCCACCCATGTCTCCCAGCACCCCCACCCCCCAGCCACCAGGGGCAGCCTCCACCAGGCCCCCACCCATGTCCGACTCATGTCTCCCAGCACCCCCACCCCCCCAGCCACCAGGGGCAGCCTCCACCAGGCCCCCACCCATGTCTCCCAGCACCCCCACCACCCAGCCACCAGGGGCACCCTCCACCAGGCCCCCACCCATGTCTCCCAGCACCCCCACCCCCCCAGCCACCAGGGGCACCCTCCACCAGGCCCCCACCCATGTCTCCCAGCACCCCCACCCCCCAGCCACCAGGGGCAGCCTCCACCAGGCCCCCACCCATGTCCGACTCATGTCTCCCAGCACCCCCACCCCCCCAGCCACCAGGGGCACCCTCCACCAGGCCCCCACCCATGTCTCCCAGCACCCCCACCCCCCAGCAGTGCAGGGGCAGCCTCCACCAGGCCCCCACCCATGTCCCCCAGCACCCCCACCCCCCAGCCACCAGGGGCAGCCTCCACCAGGCCCCCACCCATGTCCGACTCATGTCTCCCAGCACCCCCACCCCCCCAGCCACCAGGGGCAGCCTCCACCAGGCCCCCACCCATGTCTCCCAGCACCCCCACCCCCCAGCCACCAGGGGCACCCTCCACCAGGCCCCCACCCATGTCTCCCAGCACCCCCACCCCCCCAGCCACCAGGGGCACCCTCCACCAGGCCCCCACCCATGTCTCCCAGCACCCCCACCCCCCAGCCACCAGGGGCAGCCTCCACCAGGCCCCCACCCATGTCCGACTCATGTCTCCCAGCACCCCCACCCCCCCAGCCACCAGGGGCACCCTCCACCAGGCCCCCACCCATGTCTCCCAGCACCCCCACCCCCCAGCAGTGCAGGGGCAGCCTCCACCAGGCCCCCACCCATGTCTCCCAGCACCCCCACCCCCCAGCCACCAGGGGCACCCTCCACCAGGCCCCCACCCATGTCTCCCAGCACCCCCACCCCCCAGCCACCAGGGGCAGCCTCCACCAGGCCCCCACCCATGTCCGACTCATGTCTCCCAGCACCCCCACCCCCCAGCCACCAGGGGCACCCTCCACCAGGCCCCCACCCATGTCTCCCAGCACCCCCACCCCCCAGCCACCAGGGGCACCCTCCACCAGGCCCCCACCCATGTCTCCCAGCACCCCCACCCACCAGCCACCAGGGGCACCCTCCACCAGGCCCCCACCCATGTCTCCCAGCACCCCCACCCCCCAGCAGTGCAGGGGCAGCCTCCACCAGGCCCCCACCCATGTCTCCCAGCACCCCCACCCCCCAGCCACCAGGGGCAGCCTCCACCAGGCCCCCACCCATGTCTCCAAGCACCCCCACCCCCCAGCCACCAGGGGCAGCCTCCACCAGGCCCCCACCCATGTCCGACTCATGTCTCCCAGCACCCCCACCCCCCAGCCACCAGGGGCAGCCTCCACCAGGCCCCCAACCATGTCTCCCAGCACCCCCACCCCCCAGCAGTGCAGGGGCACCCTCCACCAGGCCCCCACCCATGTCCGACTCATGTCTCCCAGCACCCCCACCCCCCAGCCACCAGGGGCAGCCTCCACCAGGCCCCCACCCATGTCTCCCAGCACCCCCACCCCCCAGCCACCAGGGGCAGCCTCCACCAGGCCCCCACCCATGTCCGACTCATGTCTCCCAGCACCCCCACCCCCCAGCCACCAGGGGCACCCTCCACCAGGCCCCCACCCATGTCCAGGAACAGAGACTTCCATGCTGTCATGTGTGCAATCTGCACAGGGCTCCCCATGTCACATTCAAACACATGCAACAACCATGCGGTTCACACATTACAGGTCGCACATGCATTACCATGATGTCCCTGCACACATACATGCGTACATGGCCTATGTCACACATGCAGGCAAGTATCAGACAACCAGCACACTGCAACATGCCCTGTCTCACACAGCAATGCTTGGCCACTTACCGCTCAACTCCAGACGGGTCTCCCTCTCAAGGACCTGGCTGTGGAGCGCTGGGTGTGCGCGTTCCAGGACCCTCAACTGGATGGAACTCATGCGGCCCCGGCCCCCCTCCACAAGGCGCCGGGCCTTCATGAGGGTCCTGGACCTCAAGTCCTCCCAGCGCTTCTTGACCTTCTGGATGGTGCGGGTTGCCACCCCCTCCGCGTCCTCTCCCGTCCTTCCCTGTTGGCGCGGGACGATCCGAAGAGGGCATCATACTGCCCCAGGACATGCTCCACCAGGACACCAACTTCGGTGGCAGTGAAGCTGGTGCCCCTCTGCCCCTCTGGCCGGGGGTTGCCACTGGTGTCAGATGTGGATGTGCTCGACATGGCAACCCCAGGGGCAGGAGTGGGTGACCAACTGGGTCCTGGGGCTGGGCTGTGGAGCGATGTCATTTGAGTCGGGACTCTTCTGTACCAGCAGGGGTGGACACAGCAACTGGAGCCCTGCAGATGGCTGATGTGCAGGCACCAAATGGCAGGGCACGGTGGCAGCAGGCAGGCAGGCAGGCAGCAGCAGATGGCATGTGGGAGGCTGCTTGGGGCACTGGGGGCCAGTGAATTGGCCTTCTGGGCAGGAGCGTGGTCTTCCGTGTGTTTTCGCGTGGCCAGCTTCATACGGAGTGAATAGGCACGTGAAAAATCTGCACGCTGCGTGTAATGCGCGTAAGCGCGCGTGAAAAACTGCACGTCCGCGTGTAATAGGAGGAAAGGGTCCATGCATAAGCGTGCGCGCGTGAAAAACTGCACGTCCGCGTGTAATGCGCGTAATCAAACGTGAAAAAGTGCACGTCCGCATGTGACGTGACGCGCGCGTGTGTTTCCCTCAGCACGGGTTAAAGGTGAGCGGGCCCAGCAGTTCGCTGTACGTGCCTTTCGTGGAGACCGACGTGTGTTGCTGCTTCCAGTCGTTTCGCGCGCCATCTACTTCACAGCTCTCAAGGACGTATCTCTTCTTTTGGCGGGGGTATTGGCTACGCGTGTTTTTCTGCATCGCGCTAGTCAGACGGTGAGTCGCAAACGCTCCTTTTCCCACTGCGGGTGCCCCTGTGTATCGCACCCATTTTCGATGTCATCGTAGCCTGCGTGTCCCACGCGTACGCGTTATACGTGTTACTGGGTGCCACCGCGTACTGCAGGAGGTTTAATCCACGCACGTAGGCTGCAGGGTTGCGTGCACGGTTTTACTGCAGTTTTGGGGTGCCTGAGCGTTGCGTGACCCATCAACACATCACCGGGGTCACATACAGCCTTGCAGGTGCAGGGGGGCTGTTAACATCTTGCTTCCCACCCCCTTCACCCCAATTGCCCAGGTCAATTGTGCTGTACACCTCCCATTGGCACCACTCCATCTGTGCCAGCACTATTACATCTGTGCTATGGTAGGGAGGCTACCAAAGGTGAGGGGCGCCTCAGCTGGGCGTCCTCCTCGTGGCGGGCGTGGTCGGGGACGTGGCCGTGGTGACCAGGGAGTAGGGGGACTCCAGGGTGTCCAGGGCAGCCACAGAGGGGGAAGAGGCAGGGGTGCGCCACTTGAGCACAATGTTGTGCCATGTGTTGGTGCAGCCATGCCACCACCCCCTGTGGTTCAGGGGGATGCAGCTCCTGCATCTGGCACTGGCACACGTATGACCCGGCAGTCCGTTTCATCGACTGCCACGGGCCCAAGGGTAGCGGTAGCTGCAGGTGCAGTTGTGGACACCGCCACCCAGGCTCAGGGTCTGCCAGCGCAGGCTGCGTTGGCACTTGAAGAGCCCTTGGTAGATCTCCAACAGGCCAGGGGGGAAACCATTGGGGCAGGCCGGGCTGCTCAGACCAAGACACGTGTCCCTGGGGCAGTCATGTCATCTGCTGCCCCGAACAGCCGGGTGTTGGCAAGTGCAGGGGCAGATGCACCCAACAGCACCCCGGTTGTGAGCCTGCCAACCAGGACCGTTGCGGTCAATGACCCTGCCACAGCTGATGTTGCTGCGCAGGGTCCATTAGTGGGCACCCAGCTGCCACTGACACAAGTCAGGCCTTTGGTCATCCCTCCACCTGCCACTCCCTCGGCTCAATCCACCCAACCCACTGGCCATACTGGTCAGGGCGGCATTAGCCAGCCAGGGTCTGCGCCACAGTCCAAGAGGAGGAAGGTTGCATCTGCAGCACAGGCTGGGACCCCACACACAGCCACAACCTCCTGCACGTCGAGGAAGAAGCCTTTCTGTAAGCAGGAACTGGACTTCCTCGTGGACTACGTGCGGGGACACAGCCGTGACATGCTAGTGGGTGCCAATAGTCAGACTACGGCTGCCCAACGTGACACCCACTGGAAGCATGTGGCGGAACATGTCAGTTCATTCGGCCATGAGGTGCGCACGGCGCAGGAGTGCAAAAAGCGCTGGAATGACATCAAGTGCAGCACTAAGGCTAAGCGTGCCTCAAATTACAACTTGACTCTGGTGACTGGCGGTGGGCCTGCACCAGAGGAGGAAGAACTCACTCCGCATGAGGCTCTCGTTGCGGAGTTCATACCACCAGAATTGGTCGAAGGTGTGGGAGAGATGCTGGACTTTGATGCCCAGTCCAGTGAGTGTTGATGCGTAGTTGTTGAGGACGTGTGTGTTTCACTTGTGGGATGTGTTGTGCATGATTGCTGCTACATGTGACCTGTACATGGTTCTGATGTGTAAGTAATGCAATGCCACCGTCATGCGTGTCTCCTCTGCCTGCATGCGGGACTCCATGTGGCCATGCTCCCTTGCCCCCCCTCCGCCACTCTGCACCCCAGTTCCACCTTTGCACTGGTCTGCTACATTCTTGCCAATGTGTAGTTTCATGTTCATGTGTCCTGTGTAGATGCTAACATCCAGCTTAGAAACTGCCAGACATATGCCGTGTGGTACAGCCTTAGTACTCGATGCAGGGCATCCCACTTGTACTGTGCATGGGTCAGATGTCCCGCAGGGACATGAGTGCCCCTTCATGCTCCATGTGCATTGCACACATGCCCCTATGTGTCCTTGACTGGATGATCACTGTAATATGAGTCCTTGGTTACATACATTGCCTGCCATATCATCGGCCTCCCCATGTCAACTGTGGCTCAGTCCTGCGTTGCACACATGTTTAGGCTCTGACAATCTGTGTGGCTCACAGGCCTCAGCCTGTTCAATGGCCAATGACTCTGTCCAACTCTTGTCGTGTCTTCTTCACACGTGGCCGGCCTCCGGATCTTCCATCATGTGTCCTGCCCACTGTCCCAGCATCATTTGCAGTGTTGTAATTGAAATCACATTAAGCTGTTGATGCCAGTCAACACTGCTTGTCAATACACAGGTGTATGGTCAGCCTTTTGATACCATGCTAGGCATCCCTGCTTTGGTACTGGGGTGGAGGGGTGCTTGCCTTCTAGACATGGTACACATTGAATACACAATGCACGTGATGTCTGATTTTGACATTGCACTGCCTTCACATTTCCTGGCACACACCATGGAGTGCTTGTACATGTAGGTAGTGAGTGGCGTACACATTTTCTGCACTGCTTAGACCCACTTCCATGCAAACTGCCACCTTCCAACAGGTCTGATCACAGAAGCTATTCTAAGTAGACCCAGCATGCATGCAAGGTCATATGTTGTGTGTCACATGTCTGCCAGATGCCTTTGCTGTCGGTGTGTGTGTGTGTGTTGTGTGCTTCTGACATGTGTACTGACCTTTTCCTCTCTATTTTTCAGGTGATGACGCAATGGATGCAGAGGATGGTGTTGTCATGCCAGACACAGGGTTGGTAAGACCACATCAACCCGGCACTAGTGGGGGTCGTGGGGTGGTAGGCCACGAAAACCCCCAAGTGCTGCAGTCCATCCTGTCTCTGGCTGCCTATGAGTCCAGCCTTGATGACGACTCTGACCTCCATGTTGAGTTGGATGACCATCAAGTCCATGTGTCAGGGGTGAGTGATTCTGATGTGGACACTCCTCTGTCTGCGACCCCTGCACTGAGGGATCAGACAGTCTTGGTTCCTCCGCCCGTGGTGGATCGGGACGCAGGGTCACCCTCCACACCAGTCACTGATGTGCCTGGGACATCACGTAGACGGGGGCATGTAGTCGTGCAGCCGCAGGCGGTGCCAACACAGCGAGGACCCCCGGTCCTTGGGTCCCGCAGGGGTCAAGCCCGGCAACGCGGTCGCCGCGCGCAACCGCTGTATACTGAGTGGGAGCAAGACATGACTGCCAATTCAGAACGGCAGGGGGCAGCAATGGAGAACATCGCTGACATCATGGAGCGTGTGGCCCGATCTGTGCTCCCCCCTGCTAGGCAGGTGCTTCTCCAGCAGCAGGCGGCACGGTCCACGGCCCGCTCACTCAGGCTGGGCATGGCGGCCTCAGACAGGGCACGCCAGGCTGAAATGTCGTCTCTGCGTCAAGCAATTGCTGCTCACGCAGAGGTGCACATGGATGCCCTGAGGGAGGAGTATGCCTCCCTCAGATCCACTCTGGGTGTCCTTATGATGTCCCAGAGGCAGCAGGCAGAGGAGAGGTTTGCACAGCTTGAGCGCACCATCTCGGCTGAGCTACAGGCTTGCCGGGAGGTGCAGCGGTTGTCCAGCCAGGCCTTGCAGGAGGAACTCAGTGTTACACGTGCTACCTTGCAAGAGGAAGCACGTGTATCACGTGAGGTCCTGCATGCAGACCTATGTAACATCGCCACACAGAACCAGGCTCACCTGTCCGGCAGACTTGCTGCCGACGAGGGGCAAGCTGCGGCTAGGCGTGGCCAGGCTACTGTGCCACGTCCTCCTTATCAGGATGAGCCAGACTCGGACGACCATCTATCTCCCACATAGGTCGTGCTGTGCAGGCGTTGAGCCCATGGAGGTATTTTTTTTTGGCTCAGCATCATCGCATGTGGATGTTGAGCAGCACCCTGTACCTCCCCCCTCCTGGGTGCCTCCCCTCCCCCCCGGGTCGTATGTGGCCATTTTTGATTTTTCTTTTAGTTTAGTTAGTTAAGTTTCTGTTTGATAGTTAGTTTAAATAGGTAATGTAGGTTTTCCATAGTTAGTGTAATTAGTTAATAGTTGATTTAGTTTAAAATTTGTAGTCTATTGTGCTTACATGTGACAGTGCGGTGCCTTGTGGTTTTTGAAGGCATCCACTGTCTGTTCCAGCTGGGCCCTTCATGGTTGTCTTGTGTATGTGTTTGCTGCTTGGGTTCCTTGACTCACATATGCCACTCCTGCCTCCCTTATCCATGGGCTCGCAAGGATGGTTCGGTGTAACAGCATTTTACACAAGGGCTTTGGACTGTCATATCTGTGGCATGTCTGGTGCTTTTTGACTTGTGTTGACACCCCTAGTGGGGATGATTTAGGTGTAATTGTCCACTGTTCAGCTTTTGCTAGATGGGGCGTGTCATGATTAATGTGGACATTGATTGCTATGCATTGTGTATTATGTTTCATATCTTTCCTGTACACGTGCTTGTTGCAAATCATGCTGTAGATAGTGTTCCACATTTTGGAGGTGAAAGACGGACTGATGGTGTGATATGTGATGTGACTCTCTGACATGGTCAAGTAATGAGATGCATGATGAGACACACACAGATCACTTTGATGCATTAATCATGTGTTTCATGCACTTTCTGCAGGGGGATGAGGCACCAGAGCACCTTTGCCAGCAGACATGGCCCATTGGACAACGTAATTCCTGACCCGTTTGTTGGTGCCCACATGCACATGTGTGCACATGCAGAGCCACAGTGATTGCAGACCCACATCCTAGAACTGCTGACATGTTCCAAGGAACTCCAGGCAAGGTGAGCATCACAGGGGGGCCACTAGACAGCAAAGCTTGCACCAGGCGAGTTGCACGTGCAGGCTTAGTCACAGCACTGAGGGTGAGCTTAGACAAATATTGGTGTTGAAGCACACAATGCAGCTCAGATGTGTTTGTGGACTGATGGCTGTTGATAGTAGGGTTGTCTGGGACACATGCGGGGGCAGTGGCACATACCCTGCGGTACACCAAGGTTCATTGAGGCACTTGTATCAACCATGTAGCCTTCCAAGACATGGAAAGGGGCAGCTCACAGGGACATACAGCAAGGGACATACTCGGGTGCAGTGCATGTCTATTCCACGTACTTCATGATAAATGCACTGGCAACTTTGTTTTGGTCATGGTGGTACGCAACTTGCTCTGTAGTCATGGCTTGCCATATGGGTCTGTCTGCTTACCCAGGGAACATTGCATGTTGTGTGAATTGTGACACATTGGTGTTCCATTTGCCACGCACCCACCAGCGGCTGACTTACTGCATTAACTGTGAATGACCCGTCACAGGGGTGATGTTATATATGGGTACGAAGCAGGGAGCACAGATTGTCTGTTTGTAGAGTTGTATGTTGTTATGGGGCATGTTTTGTGTTGTGTTTTTGTGTAATTGGCACGTACAGGTTGCTGACTGTGTCTCTCTTTGCAGCATTGCAGTGCTCCTGTAACTGGACCTGAGAGTGCGCAGGCAGGAGGCCAGCACTCAAAACCAGAGCTAAGTGTCTTGTTGTATTTTCTTACAAACTGCCCTGCATAGGCTTGCTGGGGAGTGTACTGATGCATGGATGTATGTGTGGTCCTATTTGGTATGTTTTTTACCCTAATCACCCGTGATCCTATGCAATTTCGACACCTGTACCCTCTACCCGGTGTTCCTGCTTCCCATGCCTATCCAAGCAATGTTCCCTGACCCTCTTTCCCCACTGGGGTTGCGGATGCCTGTGTAAGCCCCGAACTTGCAGGCGCCAAAACCCTAGAGGGGGTGGTTGGTTCGTACCACTCCTGAGCCTGGACTACAGAAGGCCATGACAATGATGTCCAAGTTTGTTTGGATTGTGCGTGTGTTCATACAGGTTGAACATTTTCGTGCATTCCCTGGTTTCATGTGTCATTCCTACTCCCCTCACCTGCCACGCATTCCAGTCATCCAGTGTGTCTACACCTGTCCCGACTGCATATCCCTGAACCTCTTTCCCCACCAGGATCTCAGGGGCCTGTGTGAGTTTGACCTTGCAGGCACCCGGGACATGGTGTGGGTGGTTGTTTCATGAGACTCCAGCGCCTGTACAGGGGATCTGTGACAGTACACATCCATTCATGGTGCATCATCCTATGTCATGTACCACACATGTCTCACATCCTGTCGTGACATTGTTTTGCTGTGCTACCTTGGTTGTTGCATCATAGTGGTAGTACTTGGCCTTTGAGACGTACTGCTATGTCAAGTCATCTACTGGAGGGTGTTTGGGTTCCTTTTCATGCCTTGGATTATGTGATTTTGGAAATGAGTGTGGATTCTGAGGGTTCAGGCATCTCTTTACACACAAGGTGGGAGATGGACACGAAGGGTAAAGGTGATCCTGTGGCCAGGTGGGAATGAGGGTTGGAGGCTCCATGACCCAGGTGCAGTTGTTCAGTGGGTCATGGTCATTTGCGAGGGGGGGGGGGTTGTTGTTGATAGTTGCGTTGCCCTGCAGTGTGATGGGAACTCTGACATTGTAATGTTGTTGTCCTATGTACATGTTGTGTTCTGCTGATCAATGCCTGTTCATGTGTTGTGTTTTCCTTTCAGGTGCGAGGGGATAGTAGTGGTTTGACATGCTGGGGTGTACACATGGTGGATGTTCACATGTGATGTGTAGGGAACACTGATGGTCACTTGAGTGCACATGCATATGTGGAGTGCATGTCCTTGCAGAACCACACACTTGCACTCGGATGCACTCCATGTCCTCCCACCCTTGCATATCCACGTGTACACTGTTTGCCTTCTGGTGCCCACTGTGTCCCGCCAGCACATGTTCTGTGACCGATTATGGTTCGAGTACATGCCTAATTTGATTTTTGATGTAGTCTGTCACTTAGATGTGATGCTCAGGGTGTGCATCACACGCAATGGCTGTTCACTGTGCTGTGCGCTGAGCAGTGTGATGCAGGAGTAGGACATTGCACACATGAGCTGCAGTGTTCATTTTGCAATGCATCATGTGCATATAGCCAGGCATTCATTGTGATGTTACGTCTACAACTGTTGTAATGCATTAGGAATCGACTTATTTTTGGTGGGACATTTTGTTGGTCTGTCATTTCATCGGATTCCGGGTCAGGCATCATTGTCCGATGCCACTGTACATTTAGGACATGGAAATGTGTACCTTATCGTTACTGGGTCGGTGTATGGGTATTGCTTGCCATGTCATGTTGATGTTTGGGAGGGTTTGACTGACATGACAGTGATGGCCATGGCCTGTTTTGCAGGTGTGTGTGATGCACACCTTGCATGTCCAGGTCATCCGCTTCTCAGAGCAACTAGCTGGGGGTAGGTTTCTCTCCGCAGCAGGGCCCTCCCCCTCGAACAGACCCCCTGACTTGAACTTGAGGGGAACCATCTCCAGTTCTGGAAGCACCTCAAGACCTTCCTCTTTGCTTCTGCTTACTCTCTGCCTCTCCCTTGCAGAATTGTTCACTGGAACTGCACAGGAGCTGCAACTGGGCCACTCTCACCAACCTCGGTCCCTGGCCCAGCCACTGTCCACTTGCACTGCCACCCTGGCAACCCCTGCACTGCAGTACTGTCTCTCTATCCCTACAGCCCTCCCTTCCCAGCACTCGTCTGCACTTACCTTAGCAGTTGCCACCAGGCGACCTATGTAAAATTTTTTGGCCTACTTCCCCTGTACTGGACTTCCCCCCACCCTTGCACTTTTCCCTTCCCCCTACCCCTGCACTTGCACAATCACAATGACACCTGGCCTAGTAGTACCGTTCTCTGTGTTCCCTTGTTCCCCCCCCCCCGCCTCATTGTGCCTTGTAATACTTGTGTATGGCTCATGTCATGTCACATGTCATGTGTGCATTTTGGTTGCACAGGATAGCTTGTGTTTAAGTAGCTAGGGATGCAGACGATGTGGCACTTCCATGGCAACTATCTCAGGGTGGTAGGGTTGTGACAGTTGACTGTCACTTTGTCATCATCGATTGTCACCTGGTATGTGCCAGGCCTGTGTGCACTCCGCAGGGGTTGGAGTTTAGGTGAAAAATGTGGCCACAAGCTGGGTCCGGGCTACCTCGCCACGTGCCCTGTCCCCTCCCATGGGCAGCGCCTGTGCCTGTGGTTGGGGATGTGGGGGCACCACCATGTCCACCGGGACGCCCTGCCGTGTTGCAACATTGTGCAGGACACATGCTGCCACAATGATCCTGCACACAACTGCTGGTGCATAGAGTAGTTGCCCACCAGAGCGGTCAAGGGAGCGGAAACGTGACTTGAGCACTCCGAATGTGCGCTCCACTATGCCCCTGGTTGCAATATGGGCAGCGTTGTATCTTACCTGGGGTGGTGTGGTGGGGTTCCGGATTGGCGTCATCATGTGGTTGCTCAGAGGGTAGGCACTGTCCCCTGGGGAGGTGATAATTGTTCAGATTATTAGGGTTGGTATATTTGTCTGTGTGTGACTTGCATGCATGTGCAAGGGCATTTGTACTCACCTAGGAGCCATGTGTCGCCATGCTGCCCAGCTTCCAGGGCCCGGCTCAGGGCGGACATTCTGTATATGAAACTGTCATGGGTGGAGCCAGGGTAGTTTGCATAGACAGAGGTGATGATTCCCTTTGCATCGCATACCACCTGTACATTGATGGAATGCCAGTGCTTGCGGTTTCGGTAGATGTGCTCAGTGGCCCTAGGTGGACGTAGGGCCACATGGGTGCAATCTATGGCACCGAGCACTTTGGGGAAGTGTGCCACCCTGAAAAAATCCAGGACAACGGCCTGCCTTTCTGCGGGTGTTCTGGGCATGTATATGTGCCTGCGGACTGAGGGGCGCGCTGTCATGATTGCCAGTACCTGGTGTAGGCAGCGTGACTGCGTGGCCTGTGAGACCCCCCCCACTATGGCAGTGGTCCGCTGAAACGACCCAGTGGCCAAGAAATGCAAGACATTGAGCAGCTTCTCCAAGGGGCTCAATGCTTGGGAGCAAAGGGTGGGGGATGTGAGGTCATCTTCCCACTCCCTGACCAGGTCTAGGATGATATGGGGTGGAAACCTATACCTGCCGTAGACCTGGTCGTCAGGCATCCCAAAAAGGCCTGTCCGTGGTGCAAAAATGCGTGCCCTGGCTATTCTCCTCCTCCTGCGGTGTCCCACAATCACTGCAGCAACAAATGGGGCATTCATCGTCGCTGTATATACGCGTTTGTTGTTTGCGCGCACTTTTATGCTGTGCGCGGGCGCGGGACGCCTCCGTGTGGGCGGACTCGTTGGTTTCCCGTATTCGGGTGTCATCGCGTGTGATCGGAGGGGAGCGAGCGTACACGCGATTGGCCTGGGTACGTGTGTTTCGGGGTGCGTGGGTAGTTCCACACGCGATTGGCCTGGGTACGTGTGTTTCGGGGTGCGCGGGAAGTTCCACACGCGATTGCCCTGGGTACGTGTGTTTCGGGGTGCGCGGGTAGTTCCACACGCGATTGGCCTGGGTACGTGTGTTTCGGGGTGCGCGGGTAGTTCCACACGCGATTGGCCAGGGTACGTGTGTTTCGGGGTCCCGTGAACTTTCACACGCGATTGGTTGGGATCCACGTGTGTACTGTCATCACGTGCAATGAGGGATACTCCCTCGCACGTCACGTCACAGACGCGCTCACGCGCTGAGGGCCTTTGGTCCAATGAAAATGCGTATGCGTGCAGACGCGCTTACGCGCTAAGGGCCTTTCCTCGAATTACACGCTGACGTGCAGAATTTTCACGTGCCAAATCACTCCGTATCAAGCTGGCCACGCGTAAGCACACGGAAGACCACGCTCCTGCCCAGAAGGCCGAACTACTGCCCCCCAGAGCCCCGAGCACGCTCCCACCTGCCATCTGCTGCTGCCTGACTGCCTGCTGCCCACGTGCCCTGCCATTTGCTGCCTGCACATCAGCCAGGGGTGCTGTTGGTGTGACCACCCCTGCTGGAACCAGAGACTCCCGACTGGGATTCCATCGCTCCACAGCCCAGCCCCAGGACCCAGTTGCCCACCCACTCCTGCCTCTGGGGTTGTCATGTCGGGGCAAACTCCATCTGTGACCACTGACAACCCCCGGCCAGAGAGGCAGAGGGGCACCAGCTTCAGTGCCACCGAAGTTGGTGTCCTGGTGGAGCAAGTCCTGGGGCAGTATGATGCCCTCTTCGGAAGTTGCCGCGCCGACAAGGAAGGACGGACTCGGATCTGGACTGACATCGTGACTGCCATCAACGCGGAGGGGGTGGCAATCCGCGACTTCCAACATGTCAAGAAGCGCTGGGAGGACTTCAGGTCCAGGACCCTGACCAAGGCCCGGCGCCTCTTGAAGGCAGCGGATGCCAAGGGGCGCCGGGGCCACTTGTCGGAAGAACAGATGAGGGTCCTGGAACACATATCCCCAGCGCTCCACGTCCAGGTCCTTGAGAGGCAGACCCGTCTGGAGTCGAGCGGTGAGTGTACATGCATCCTGATTGTGAGCAGTGCGTGTGGTGATTGTTCAGTAGTGTGCAGGTTGCACATCTGTTTGTATGGGGTCGAGTATGGGTGCGGGTGTACAGGGCCGTGGGGCTGACACATGCGAGGGCTGTAATGTGTGAGACATGGATGGTGCCTGTGTGTGTGGGCTTGCATGCCAAATGCAGTTGTGTGGGCACACAAGTTTGTATGAATGTGTATGTGAGTAGACATGTCCGTGATGTCACGCATGTATGTTGTTTTCAGCTGATTGTATCAGCGCTGTGTACATGTGCATGTGTGTGTATTTGTCAAGGGTGCAACAGTGATGCAACATGGATGCATGTGACAGCGGTATGTGGAAGCCTGATGGGCAGATGTGACATGGATGCCCGTCTGAACACTGCGACACTTAGCAGAGGTGTACACATGCATGCAAGTGTGGTGGTGTGTGTACATGTGTGGTGCACTTCCTGTGTTGCATGTGATGTCTGGCTCACCTTTGGCTGCTGATGCTGTTGTATGTGTATGGATGGTGTTGGCAGTTGCAACATGGCTGTGGTATGGCTCGTGTGTGCAAGTTGTAATGACATGTGTGTTGGGGATTGTGATGACATGTCAGAGGTTTGCCAATGCCACTCATGTACAACTGTCATGTGTGTATGTGTACATTGTACAGTGCCCTGATGCCTGTGTTTTGTTTCTCCCTGTCTGCAGCGTCAACTGATGAAGAGGGCGGAGAAGGTGCTGTGGAGCACAGCGGCGGGGATCCCACCGCCAGCCGGAGACGCAAGGCCCGGCTCCCCTCCCAGGTTGTCATCTCGTCGGGGAGTGAGGAGTCCGGTGCCGCGTCCCAGGCCGCAGCTGCCGGGGGGAGGTCCAAGAGGCGGAGGTTGCAGTTGGACTCCTCGGCAGCAGAAGGGGCAGCTGGGACCCCACAGGGCCCAACGGGGGAAGATGGCACAGAGTCATCCAGGTTGGTGGGGGGTTTGGTGGAGGAGGAGGCCGTGCAAGCACCGGAGATGGGGTCTGGGGGTGGGGATCCCACTGGTGCTAGTGGTGCAGTGCAGGACCAGGGACAGGAGGCAGCACAGGCCGCCGCGGAGGTGCCTGTGTGCAATCCTGTCCCTGATCCTGTCCCTGCATCATCTTGCACCAGCAGGGATGCCCATTTCCAGACCAGTTTTCAGGCAGGGGATGAGCTGACGTCAACTGGCCTTCCTCTGCCTGCGGACGTGGCTATCCAGGCCCGGGTTGAGCCTGTCCTGGCTGGAGTGGCGTTGCGTCAACGGGCCATGCGAGGTGACCTGCAGTCTTTTCATGAAAGACTGCAGGTCATCTCGAATGGCTCGTTGACCACGTCAGCCTGCTGGGACAGGTCACCCAGGCCGGATTCCTCTGTCTGATGGGGCTTGCCACGACCCCCTCCTCAGCTGGACCCCCTACGCGCCAGTCGTCCTCTGTGCCATCTTCCCACCCATCAGTCACCTGGGTGCCCTGTGGAGCTGCCTCTGACGGTGCGGCCAGGCTGGTGGAGGAGGCATCCCTGCCACAGTCGGGAGTCGGACGTCCAGCAGGGGTGGCCACGTCAACGACTGCACCCCAGCCGGCGGAGGATGTGCAGGCAGCAGGAGGCAGTGCAGGGGCAGAGGCACAGCAGCAGCAGCACCATGGTGGGAGCCATGAAGGCTCGGGGCCTTCGACATCGGAGGGGCAGGCATCGGCCGGAGGGCAGGAGGACCCAGGACAAAAAGTGTCTTCCGTGTGGCAGCGGTTGGGCCACGCCATAGATGCGGAGCGGCAGCGGGCGGAAGAGGCACGGCTCTCAATGGTCAGGGCGGAGAACTCCATGCAGAGGGCCCTGAGGCGGGTCGAGTGCCTCGAGGCAATCCGCAGGGCTTTGGAGGTGGACACGTCGACGGCCCTGCGGACCCTCTGGGCCATGGAGGAGGACCGCCTCCGGGACATTGAGGAGGAGTTCGATGATGCCCTGGCCCGGCACATCCAGAAGTGAGCCGTGGAACTAGCCCGCTGCCCTTGTACATAGTTATGTAGGTAGTGTTAAGTTTCATTTTTGTTTTTATTTCATTTGGACCTTTTGGACATTGGCCACATTTTTGTATATAGTTTTTTTTATTAGTTAGTGTAGTTAGTTAGGTTTCCTTTATTTTGTTGGGATGATGGACCCTGGCTTCTTGGATTGTACATAGTTGTGGACTTGTACATACTTTCTTTTTTAACATTATCCATGGATCAATGGCTTATAATTTTTTTTTCACATTGGATTTTGTTTGGTGGACTTTGACTTTGTACTACATTACTTTGGATTTCTATATTCTTTAATTGTTTTTTTATTTTGAACGGACATGCTTCTTTTCATTTTTTTCCATTCACATTTCTGTTTATTCATTTTTGTTTCTATTCATCTTTCCTTTAATACATTATTTATTTGTTGCACTTCAATGTGTGGTGTCTCATTGTTTTCATGCATTTCATGTTATGTGTTTTGAGAATCACTGACACCCATTGGGTGTATGTGAGGGACATGTGTTTGTTTTGGAACTTGCAATTGGTGTTCTGTGATGTAATTGCAGAATATGAGTGGGTGGATGCAATACTCGGGTGGGTGTTTTGCATTTGGGGGCTGACCATAGAGACCAGGGATCTGGACTGTGATGACATGTTGGGTGGGGAACATGAGTTGGACATGGGTGGGGGCCTGCTGGAGGGTGCCCCTGGATGCTGGGGGGTGAGGGTGCAGGGGGACATGTGTGGGGGCCTGGTGGAGGGTGCCCCTGCACTGCTGGGGGGTGGGGGTGGTGGGAGACATGTGTGGGGGCCTGGTGGAGGGTGCCCCTGGATGCTAGGGGGTGGGGGTGCAGGGGGACATGAGTGGGGGCCTGGTGGAGGGTGCCCCTGGATGCTGGGGGGTGGGGGTGGTGGGAGACATGAGTGGGGGCCTGGTGGAGGGTGCCCCTGGATGCTAGGGGGTGGGGGTGCAGGGGGACATGAGTGGGGGCCTGTTTGAGGCTGCCCCTGCACTTCTGGGGGGTGGGGGTGGGGGGAGACATGAGTGGGGGCCTGGTGGAGGGTGCCCCTGGATGCTAGGGGGTGGGGGTGCAGGGGGACATGAGTGGGGGCCTGGTGGAGGGTGCCCCTGGATGCTGGGGGGTGGGGGTGGTGGGAGACATGTGTGGGTGCCAGGTGGAGGGTGCCCTGGATGCTAGGGGGTGGGGGTGCAGGGGGACATGAGTGGGGGCCTGGTGGAGGGTGCCCCTGGATGCTGGGGGGTGAGGGTGCAGGGGGACATGTGTGGGGGCCTGTTTGAGGCTGCCCCTGCACTGCTGGGGGGTGGGGGTGGTGGGAGACATGTGTGGGTGCCAGGTGGAGGGTGCCCCTGGATGCTAGGGGGTGGGGGTGCAGGGGGACATGAGTGGGGGCCTGGTGGAGGGTGCCCCTGGATGCTGGGGGGTGAGGGTGCAGGGGGACATGTGTGGGGGCCTGTTTGAGGCTGCCCCTGCACTGCTGGGGGGTGGGGGTGGGGGGAGACATGAGTGGGGGCCTGGTGGAGGGTGCCCCTGGATGCTGGGGGGTGGGGGTGGTGGGAGACATGTGTGGGTGCCAGGTGGAGGGTGCCCCTGGATGCTAGGGGGTGGGGGTGCAGGGGGACATGAGTGGGGGCCTGGTGGAGGGTGCCCCTGGATGCTGGGGGGTGAGGGTGCAGGGGGACATGTGTGGGGGCCTGTTTGAGGCTGCCCCTGCACTGCTGGGGGGTGGGGGTGGGGGGAGACATGAGTGGGGGCCTGGTGGAGGGTGCCCCTGGATGCTAGGGGGTGGGGGTGCAGGGGGACATGAGTGGGGGCCTGTTTGAGGCTGCCCCTGCACTGCTGGGGGGTGGGGGTGGGGGGAGACATGAGTGGGGGCCTGGTGGAGGGTGCCCCTGGATGCTAGGGGGTGGGGGTGCAGGGGGACATGAGTGGGGGCCTGGTGGAGGGTGCCCCTGGATGCTAGGGGGTGGGGGTGCAGGGGGACATGAGTGGGGGCCTGGTGGAGGGTGCCCCTGCACTGCTGGGGGGTGGGGGTGGTGGGAGACATGAGTGGGGGCCTGGTGGAGGGTGCCCCTGGATGCTAGGGGGTGGGGGTGCAGGGGGACATGAGTGGGGGCCTGTTTGAGGCTGCCCCTGCACTGCTGGGGGGTGGGGGTGGGGGGAGACATGAGTGGGGGCCTGGTGGAGGGTGCCCCTGGATGCTAGGGGGTGGGGGTGCAGGGGGACATGAGTGGGGGCCTGGTGGAGGGTGCCCCTGGATGCTGGGGGTGGTGGGAGACATGAGTGGGGGCCTGTTTGAGGCTGCCCCTGCACTGCTGGGGGGTGGGGGTGGGGGGAGACATGGGTGGGGGCCTGCTGGAGGCTGCCCCTGGTGGCTGGGGGTGCAGGGGGACATGCGTTGGTGGGCAGTAGTGCTAGTTGATATGTGGGTTGGCTGGTGGGCATGGCCATGGTGGATGGGGTGCCTGCAGGACATGTGCTGGGTAGGCCCCTGTGGTGTGAGCCACCTGCAGGGGCCGTGGAGGGTGTAGAGGGTACACCTGGGAGGACCCACACGTGCAATTCACGTGTGCTGCTCCCCGCGCACCCCCGGAATACACGTACCCCGCTCAATCGCGTGTGGAACTTCCTGCGCACCTTTGGAATCCACGTATCCGGCCAAATCGCGTGTGGAACTTCCCGCGCACCCCTGGAATCCACGTACACGGCCAAATCGCGTGTGGAACTTCCCGCGCACCCCTGGAATCCACGTACCCGGCCAAATCGCGTGTGGAACTTCCCGCGCACCCCTGGAATCCACGTGCCCGGCCAAATCGCGTGTGGAACTTCCCGCGCACCCCCGGAATACACGTACCCCGCTCTATCGCGTGTGTCACTTCCCGCGCACCCCTGAAATCCACGTACCCGGCCAAATCGCGTGTGGAACTTCCCGCGCACCCCCGAAATACACGTACCCCGCTCAATCGCGTGTGGAACTTCCCGCGCACCCCTGAAATCCACGTACCCAGCCAAATCGCGTGTGGAACTTCCCGCGCACCCCTGGAATCCACGTACCCGGCCAAATCGCGTGTGGAACTTCCCGCGCACCCCCGTAATACACGTACCCCGCTAATTCGCGTGTGTCACTTCCCGCGCACCCCCGAAATACACGTACCCCGCTCAATCGCGTGTGGAACTTCCCGCGCACCCCTGGAATCCACGTACACGGCCAAATCGCGTGTGGAACTTCCTGCGAACCCCTGGAATCCACGTACCCGGCCAAATCGCGTGTGGAACTTCCCGTGCACCCCTGGAATCCACGTGCCCGGCCAAATCGCGTGTGGAACTTCCCGCGCACCCCCGGAATACACGTACCCCGCTCTATCGCGTGTGTCACTTCCCGCGCACCCCTGAAATCCACGTACCCGGCCAAATCGCGTGTGGAACTTCCCGCGCACCCCCGAAATACACGTACCCCGCTCAATCGCGTGTGGAACTTCCCGCGCACCCCTGAAATCCACGTACCCGGCCAAATCGCGTGTGGAACTTCCCGCGCACCCCTGGAATCCACGTACCCGGCCAAATCGCGTGTGGAACTTCCCGCGCACCCCCGTAATACACGTACCCCGCTAATTCGCGTGTGTCACTTCCCGCGCACCCCCGAAATACACGTACCCCGCTCAATCGCGTGTGGAACTTCCCGCGCACCCCTGGAATCCACGTACACGGCCAAATCGCGTGTGGAACTTCCCGCGCACCCCTGGAATCCACGTACCCGGCCAAATCGCGTGTGGAACTTCCCGCGCACCCCTGGAATCCACGTACCCGGCCAAATCGCGTGTGGAACTTCCCGCGCACCCCCGTAATACACGTACCCCGCTCATTCGCGTGTGTCACTTCCCGCACACCCCCGAAATACACGTACCCCGCTCAATCGCGTGTGGAACTTCCCGCGCACCCCTGGAATCCACGTACACGGCCAAATCGCGTGTGGAACTTCCCGCGCACCCCTGGAATCCACGTACCCGGCCAAATCGCGTGTGGATCTTCCCGCGCATCACTGGAATCCACGTGCCCGGCCAAATCGCGTGTGGAACTTCCCGCGCACCCCCGAAATACACGTACCCCGCTCAATCGCGTGTGGAACTTCCCGCGCACCCCTGGAATCCACGTACACGGCCAAATCGCGTGTGGAACTTCCCGCGCACCCCTGGAATCCACGTACCCGGCCAAATCGCGTGTGGAACTTCCCGCGCACCCCCGTAATACACGTACCCCGCTCATTCGCGTGTGTCACTTCCCGCGCACCCCCGAAATACACGTACCCCGCTCAATCGCGTGTGGAACTTCCCGCGCACCCCTGGAATCCACGTACATGGCCAAATTGCGTGTTGAACTTCCCGCGCACCCCTGGAATCCACGTACCCGGCCAAATCGTGTGTGGAACTTCCCGCGCACCCCTGGAATCCACGTGCCCGGCCAAATCGCGTGTGGAACTTCCCGCGCACCCCCGAAATACACGTACCCCGCTCAATCGCGTGTGGAACTTCCCGCGCACCCCTGGAATCCACGTACACGGCCAAATCGCGTGTGGTACTTCCCGCGCACCCCTGGAATCCACGTACCCGGCCAAATCCCGTGTGGGACTTCCCGCGCACCCCTGGAATCCACGTGCCCGGCCAAATCGCGTGTGGAACTTCCCGCGCACCCCCGAAATACACGTACCCCGCTCAATCGCGTGTGGAACTTCCCGCGCACCCCTGGAATCCATGTACACGGCCAAATCGCGTGTGGAACTTACCGCGCACCCCTGGAATCCACGTACCCGGCCAAATCGCGTGTGGGACTTCCCGCGCACCCCTGGAATCCACGTGCCCGGCCAAATCGCGTGTGGAACTTCCCGCGCACCCCCGAAATACACGTACCCCGCTCAATCGCGTGTGTCACTTCCCGCGCACCCCTGGAATCCACGTACCCGGCCAAATCGCGTGTGGAACTTCCCGCGCACCCCCGTAATACACGTACCCCGCTCATTCGCGTGTGTCACTTCCCGCGCACCCCCGAAATACACGTACCCCGCTCAATCGCGTGTGGAACTTCCCGCGCACACCCGGAATACACGTACCCCGCTCAATCGCGTATTTTACTTCCCGCGGCGCCACTTTTTTGATGCGCTGGGACTCTACCGCCTGCCTTCGTGTGGCGGACGTGTTTCAGCTTGTGCGCGGCTTTGGCTGTGCGTGGGTTTGCCCTATTCCATTCCATGAATACGTGTGGTTCGTGTGCGTGTGGGCGTTACCTCTGCTTCCGTGCAGTGCATCCCCAGTTACGCCCTTATTTTCGCGTGTTGTTCCCCATTCCGCGCGTTACGCCCCATGTCCCGCCCACTTTCTGCTGTGTGCGCTGAGGTTGTGCGCTTTCACTGTGCGCGTCGCGCACCGTCGCGCACGCCTTTCGCGATGTTGCAGTGACTTGTGCGCCATGCACGGGTTTGGCGCACATCCCGCGGTGAACACTCGCAGGGACTTCCATGAATCGCACGCGTGCGCGTGCGCCTGTTTTTTTCCGCTTGCGCCTGCTTGCGCCTGCTTGCGCCTACTTGCGCGTAGATTTTCGGCGCACGTTTGTTCCATGAATCGGCCCCTTAAACTTTTGTATTCCTTTTTTGTATGTGTGTAATAGAGGATGCTATTTGTACAGTAGTTGCTAGTTTGTTGTAAAGCTATTGCATTTTGTAAGTGGCTTTTACTTTCAAAATATTTTCTCTGGATATGCTCTATTTCTTCGAGTAGTTGAATGGCTGTACCATGTAGAAGATTGTTATTTAAATTGTTTAATGATAAAGCAGGACATTTAGCATAGAAGAGTTTATGGACCAGATTTCTTATAGTTGAATGATGTGTTGATCTCATTTTGATATGATGGAAGTTGCTTTTGAAATATGTCCTGAAATGCAGGCTAATGAATGTCGTTGTAGTCCTGTGTATTTGTGCACTGGACAGACATCCATATTTTGTAGTAGTCTCAATTTGAATTTGTCTTTGCTTTTTACATACTGATTGAGGCACTGGCGTAAAGATTTGAAAGATTTTTTGACAATGTTAGACATTGATGTGCACAGCCATTTGTAGACTGGACATTTTGGTTCAGTAGTATGGAGAGGTGAGACTGAGTTTTCTGGGGATATTTTTGTGAGCAGAGTTTTTTGTTCCATAATGGTGTTATTATGTTTTTCATACCCTCGTCCACTGCTATGTATGGCAATTGGGTTTGTTTGCTTTTGTTTATATGCTTCTTCATTAAAATATGGTTCTGTGTTCGTGGTGTGACTCTATTCACCTACACAGATGTTTAAGAAGCTATTTTTGTTGATTTTCCATTTATTGAGAAGTCATTTTTTTAGTTTAGTAGTTAATTTTGTTAGTGGTTTCATTCTGTTTAAAACTAAAAAAATTACTTCCTTTTGAGAAGGATTGCACTGTTTATGAGCGATTCTAGGATACATTTTCTATGGTAGGTTTTAAGGCTCGTGCTTGATTTCTCTCCTGTTTTTATAAGGTTCTGAAGGACTCTGTGGCGCAACATTTTTTGTAAAATATTTTTTTTGGTATGGTTACTTGCCAATACATCAAGATTTATAGGTTCAGCATTAGCAGTAGTGGTAGCCGAATTCTTGTTAATCACTTTCTGTTTTGTTTGACTTTTTATTGAGGAGGCAAAGTTTCTGTACTGGAAGCTTGTTTTGTTTCGCTTAATGACTGTATTAACTGTTTTGTTTGAACTTTTTGTACAAAATCTGCTAGGGATGGATGCTTATTTTGGACACTTTTGTTTTGATCTGTTCTACTTCTGCGTTGCTTTCTACAGAGTTGCTTTTTGGTAGGTATTCTTTGGGGTCTGTTGGAGAAAAAAGAACGTGTGGGTTGGGCTATTGTGCAGTGTATGCATGCTTTGTGCATGAAGTGTCTGAGTATGATGTTAAGGATGTTTGTGGAGGTGTGTCATTGTGCAATGGGAAGGTACATCAAGGGGGTAATTCATAGATTTTAGCGCAGAAGTAGTGCATGTGGGCAGCACAGAGAGGGAACGTGCGCCAGGGTGCTCTAGCTGCGTGCGCCAAAACACATTTTCACGCACAGCGTATTCATGGATACTTACATCCATAACCAGATGAGTGGCACAGTGGCCCTGCAGCAGCGCCAGTTACACCCCAACACCTCCCCATGCGCCAAAAACATTGCACAAATCCACAACATGGAGCAAAGGCCAGTGGAAGAGCATACAGCCGCCAACCACGAAAACATGCTACAAACGTGACACAGCCCCAGGCGCCAGCAAAATCATGTGTAAAACTCCCCGCGCACTCCTCGGATTAAGCGTACCCCGCTTGCACCAGCAAAATCGTGTGTAAAACTCCCTGCGCACCCCTCGGAATACACGTACACCGCTCGTGCCAGCAAAATCATGCGTAAAACTCCCCATGCACCCTTCGGAATATGCGTAACCCGCTTGCGCTAGCTAAATCGCGTGTAAAATTCCCTGTGCACCACTCGGGATACGCGTACCCCACTCACGCCAGTGAAATCATTTGTAAAACTCCCAACGCACCACTCGGAATACGTGTACCCCACTCGCGCCAGTGAAATCGCGTGTAAAATTCCCCGCGCACCCTTCAGAATATGCGTACCCCGCTCGTGCCAGCGAAATCACATGTAAAACTCCCTGCGCACCCCTCGGAATACGCATACCCCGCTTGCGCCAGCAAAATCACGTGTAAAACTCCCTGTGGCAGTGCGGGCCCTCCTGGGTGTGGATGCCCCACAGGCAGCCCACACCACAGCGGACCACCCTAGACCCCTGGGCATGCCCCTCAGCCAGGCCATCACTTCTGGCCATGCCCTGTAGGTAGCACACATGGCACTCATGTCCTCCCACCCCAGAAAATAAAAATGTATTAAATACAAAACTGAATGAATAAAATGAAAGCACACAAGAAAAGAAAAAAAATAAATCCATGTCCGGATGTCCAAAATTAAGCAACAAACATGAAGGCTGCAAACAATAAAATCCAAAGTAAAATGGTTCCAAAGCGTCAGTTTATTAATACAAAGTTCCATAAAAAGCAAAGCATTCCTCCTTGGGTCAAAAAATAAAGTCAATCCAGGTCCATAACTATATACAAATGAATATTCAAGGGTCCATGAGCACAACAATCCAAAGGAAACCTAACCAAAAACCTACCTAATTACTAACTATTTACAAAAAGGCAGGGCAAAGTTCATGCACCCCAAAGAAAAATAAAAAAGAAAGGAAACATACACCTACATAACTATTTGAAAAGGCGGCGGACCAGTCCGATGGCTCATTTAGCGTTGTTCCGGGCCAGGGCATCATCGAACTCCATGTCGATTTTCCAGAGGCGGACCTGTTCCCTGGCCTCGAGGTCTCGCAGGGATGCAGCGATGGAATCCCTCAACTCCCTGCAAGTTTCCTCAAGGCCCTCTGCCCGCTTCAAAGCCCAGTGCATGGAGTTTGCCACCCTAACCATCCTGAGCCGTGCCCTCTCCGCCCGCCGCCTCTCTGCATCTATTTTCTGGCCCATCCGCTACCACATGGAAGACACTCCCAGTCCGGGGTCCTCCTGCCCATCGGGCGATGCCTGCCCAGATGATGTTGATGGCCCCAAGGCCTTTTGCCACCTACGTCGAGTCTCCTGCTGCCTTTTCAGCTGCCTGCCGCCGCCACCATGACTGCCTCCGGGTAGATGGCAACACCCGGGCCGTCGTGCAGGTGCCTGCTTGAATGTGCCTGCACATCGTCCATTGCCAGGGGTCCAGTTGCTGGGGAGACCACCTGTGCTGGAGCTCCAACTCCCGACTGTGGCAGGGATGGGATCTCCACCAGTCTAGCTGCGTTGGTTGGAGCAGGTCCACAGAGGGCCCTGGTGGCATCTGGGCCAGAAGATGGCACAGACAATGACTGGTGTATAGTGTTCACAGAGGAGGAGAGGGTCCCAAGACAGAGCGACACATGGAAGAAACTCGCGACCACAAGCCCTCTCAAATGGGCCACGTTGGCACACGTCTCTTCGTGATGACGTGCGTGGTCCTCCCAGGAAGCATGCACATCATCACGAATGAGGACGGACTCAATCCTGTCACGGGTCCCCACGTCCGCAGGTAGAGGAGTGCCAGATGACATGGACCTCCCCCCTACCTCTGGACGTGCCTGGGACGGGGCATCCCTGCCGGTGCATGGTGATGCGGTCACAGTGTCAGAGACAGTGAGATGCACAGGCCCCTCTGCGGTGACCAGTGCTGCCTCCTGCCCCTAGACTGTACCACTTGCATGAGTGGTACCACCCCCACCAGGCCCCATGTGCAGCTTGGATGCAGTCTCCTCCTCCGTACACACCACAAACCTGGATGGCTTCGCACCATCTTCCGCCATCGCAAGCCCCTGTGGGCGCTCATCCACCCCTTCCGCTGCAACCGTAGTGGCGACGCAGCACCAGTCCCCTCGCTCCCGGATTATGGAATTTCCTGGGAGGGTGACCTGGCCTTGCGTCGCCGGCCGGTGGAGGCATCCCTGCCGCTTTCCTCCACAGAGCCGTCTCCGCCCTCTTCTTCACTCGCCGCTGTGTAAAGGGAGACATTGAACACAAACATCAGGTGTTAGGCAGAATCCTATGAAGTGCCCTTAGGGACCACTGCACAGAGTTAAGACTACAAGTGGTAATACAAGTTTACCTTTGGTACAAGCCTGTACTACACAGAAAGAGTGGTAGCAGTGACTGAGCAGCCAGACTTATCTCAAGAGGAAATGAGCAGTAGCAGCGATTACACAAAGGACTACAATTACTGTGAATCAAGGAAACACTGACTCAAAGTTTCTGGTTAAAAAATATAAGTACATTTATTTTTTAAATCATCTGTTCACAAAACACTTCACTTCTAGAAAAATAAAACCACACTACACATACACTACACACAACCAATTCCCCTTGTGAAATATAATTCAAGGTAAGTACTTTAGGATTTGACAGACCAGTGTTATGATACAAAAGACATTACCGGGAATACATATGCGATCACTTTTTGACAGTAATGACAGTTCGGTCTTACTAAAGATACGCGTACACGTGGTAAGAAATGTAACCATAGTCAAACACCATTAGCACATGAATTAACACAAGAGAGTTGGGGATAAAAATCATAGGCAATATTTTTGTCAAGACAGAGAGAATCAGAGGTCACCTTCTAACACTAGTATAAAAGTCAATAGGTCTGCGCATCTGCGCAGGTGTCGAGTGCAACAGGGTTCCTGTTGCCGAGGATCACACGGTTAGAAAGGTTCACGATTCAAGATTGCCAGGAGTACTTAGATATTGTCAGAAGAGGAGGTAAAAGTTATAAGAGGGAAGGAAGAAAAGGACAAGCCTTTGGTGAGGAAGAAGGGTTCACCCCAATTCCTCGAAGTCAGAAATAGTACCTTATTCGTTGAAGAACGCTGGTGCCACAGCAGTTGTTCCTGGTAGTTTCCTGCAAACTCACGGTTCCTGGAGCTTCAGTTGTGGAGACAAGAAGGAGGATGTCTGGAGGGATCTGCTCTACCCAGAGATGAGGACAGCAGCAGCGACAGCGAATAAAAGATGCACTCCTTTAAAACAGGAGAGGCTCTTCAGATGGCTATCCGGACCACTACAGCAGTGTGCAGTGATTTCAACCATGAAGAGGATCCTCTGGCTGTGGAAGATGAGCTGGTTGACCCCACCAGGCTCAAGGGAAGAAGACTCCGGACTGGATCTTCTCTGGTCGTTGAAGGATAGACAGCTCAGGACTGCAGCAGGGCTTCACCGGGACGCGGGGGTGCAGCAGCCGTCTTCTTCTCCGCTGCTCTTCGGTTCCTTGCAGTTCCAGTGGTGACTCTGACTTCCAGCCCAAGAGTCCTGCCTTTTATGCGAAAATCCCCCATTCACACAGCATGGCCGTCAATCACTCAGCAGGAGGGTTGTCCGGCCCAGCCAATCACCTCAGCCAATCATTACAAAGTGCGACTTGGGTCTCCAAGTAGACCCTGTGCAGGGGGTGACTACACCCCTCCCTCACATTCAGCCCACGGAGACACCCAGGTGCCAAAGGAGGGCTTCTTTGTAGAAGGCTGCAAAAAAGACGATGAACAAAGAAGGCAAACCTGGTTTGCCACGCAAAGTAAGACACAAGAAGGACTTTAACAAAAATAAATGGTGACTAAACCTGACCAGAGCCGATATAAAAAGTATTTGGGCAAGCAGTTTTAAGTTCGAGGCTACCACAATAGCCTGGAAAAGTACCACATTTATATAGTATAATCGCGGTAGAAAAGTTAGGGTAGATACCACTGCCACCAGCCAAGTCTAAATGGTAAAAGAACAAAAAAAAGCTCCGAGAGGCACAGACAAAAACGGGTAGGAATTAACCCTTTCCAATACTCCATGTAAGATGGGGTGTACTAGGTCTGTAGTTTTAAAGTGACTATATAAAGTTAATGGCAACTTTACATGTTTCTGGGGGACAGTAGTCAGCCGCAGAAAAATGGAGTCCGTGGGAAGTCTAGAAGACAACCATATGTCACCTCACTGAAGGCGCTGTGTAACACACACACAAAGTGGGGCTCATGGAGTAGTGTGCTCCAGAGCCCAAGATTACACAAACAGTAGAAATACACATGGCAAAACACATGTAAGAGTGGGAAAAAAGGCTCACACTCTTACCAGGTGGAAACAATAAACCCACAAATCCAGCAAAGCTGCTGAGGGACTCACTAGGTGAGGGAAATTAGCCATACATGAGAATTCTCCCTAACATCAGGGTACTGTACAATAGTCCCCTAGACACAAAGCAATAGCACATGAGTGGCACTGTCAAACATCACTTCCATCATGTCCCTCCACAACACATGGGTCAGTGCAGGCAACACACATGCAGAAACAGGCATGGCACATGCAACAAACATTTGCATCCATGTCCAAGCGACCGTAGATACATCCAATGGTGGGTTGAAACTCACATGCATCATGGGACATGCTGATCACATGCACACACATCACCGGCGCGGGTCATGCATCTGGCCCCGTACACCCCCAGACACAGTGGATACAAGGATGACTAGGCTGTATCAGTGAATCAACACATCGTCACAGACATGTGTCATGCATTCATGGCATTTACCAGTCACTCACACACTACTCAGACACACAGACATGTACACCATGCATGTCCATGACAGCAGCACCCATCTCTCACACCTCAAACATGTCCAAGTACAGACACAGGCATGCATAAATGTGTGCATTCCGCCTGCTGCTCCGCACAATGCATTGTAACACATACACCATCCATGTGGGTCACGCCTGACTGGACTCACATGCAGCACCATCATGTCCCTGCACACACAGATCCATACATGACCCATGTCACACATACAGCCAAGTTGCTAACTATCACCACACTACAACATGCACTGTTTTAAATGGGAATGCATGGGCACTTACCGCTCGACTCCAGGTGGGTCTGCATCCTGAGGATCTGGTGGTGAAGCACTGGGTGAATGCGCTCCAGGATCCTCATCTGCTGGGTGGTAAGCTGGCCCCAGCGCCCCACTGGATTCTCTGCTTCCAAGAGGCGCCGGGCCTTCTTTAGTGTCCTGGACTTGTAGACCTCCCAGCGCTTCTGGACGTGTTTGATGTCGCGGGGTGCAACCCCCTCCACTTTGATGGCACCCACTATGTCTTTCCAGATCCTCTTCCGTCCTTCCTTGTCGGCGCGCAATGGTGTGAAGAGGGCATCATAATGCCCCAGGACTTGCTCCACCAGGATGCCAACTTCATTTGCACTGAAGCTGGCAGCTCTATGCCTATCTGCTGGGGGTTGCCACTGGTGCTGGATGGTGTTGGTTCGGACATGGCAACCCCCGAGGCAGGTGTGGGTGGGCAACTGGGTCCTGGGGCTGGGCTGTGCAGCGATGGAACAGTCAGGAGTCTTCTGTTCCAGCAGGGGTGGTCACAGCAACTGGACCAATGCAGATGGCTGATGTGCAGGCACCAAATGGCAGGGCACTGTTGGCAGCAGGCAGGCAGCAGCAGATGGCTTGTAGGAGGCTCCCTGGGGTTCTGGGGGGGCAGGAAAATGGCCTTCTGGGCAGGGGCATGGTCTTCCGTGTGTTGTTGCATTGCCAGCTTGATGCAGAGTGAATTGGCACTTGAAAAAAAAGCATGTCATCATGTAATTCGAGGAAAGGGCCTTAGTGCGTAAGTGCGTAAGTGATGTAACGTACATAGGTGTTACCTTTTGCATGTGTAAGTGGACAGCACAGGTCTGCAGAGCGTTGTACGTGCTTTTAGTGGAGACCAACGCATATGTTTTTCCTACTTTGGGCTTCACACGTGATTACTTCACTACACATATTTCTTTTACACGCAGACAGTGAGTCATGCACGCTATTGCACGCTAAATTTCCCACTGCGGGTGCCCCAGTTTGTCGCATACCCCATTTATTGAGGTCATAGTAGCCCGCATGTTAATCGCTTATGCTTTTTTGTGTACCTGGGTGCCACCGTATGTTTTAGGCGTAAGCAAAGACATAAGTAATCTCCAAGAGACCTTAATACACTAGAAGCTATGATTCGGGGACTGCGGGGTGTGTGCGTTCCGCACCCTTTGACCCATATCTACTTTGCTCGTAATTATACTCACTCTCATTAATGTTCTATTCTGAGAATTGAGTACAGCAAGACTCTGATTACCTCTTCAGCCGTTCACAATCTATCATTATGCAAACTCCTACAGACTATTCAGCCAATCTGAAGACTCGTCCACTAACTAGACAAAGAACTCAGTCTTTAATCCAGTTAGGCAAGCATGCGGATATGATCATAAGACAACCTAAGCAATCAGATGGTGAGATCTGGAGCATGCCTGATTCTAACAACATATCCAAAACTCAGCAAATTCTAAACCCAGTTTCGACCTGTTCTCAAAAAACCTTGGATTCTAATGATCAGGACTTGAATACCAACATACATATGGGCCTCCAGACTCATGATATCCCCCCTAAACCGCAAAAGGATATTGCCTGCCTTGAAAACTTCTCGGCTGACTCAGTAGACATAACCCGCACAATAACTGGAAAAACATCCTCACAGAAAGAACGTTTGAAACAAGCTCAGCAAAAATGGAAAATGCTCCATGAATGCAGGACATGCTCCCAGTTGCATGAAATGCCATCAAATAAAGCGACAAAACAACGATTACAACAGCTTTCTCTGAACTTGACAGAAATCGAAGCACTAATGGAATTACAAGACAATAAAAAGCACACTTTTAGGCCCTACAATAAATCTCAAGAAAGGGTCACTGAACAACCTATAAAAAAAATCCAAACTGACCAAGCTGACCAATTAATTTCCTTCCTCGATCCCAATACAAAACAGACCAAGCGTGAAGACTCATCTTCTCTAATGAGTGAGACTCATGATGATCCCTTGCCTTGCCATTGTGCCAACCCTCCCACACAATTACAAGACTCTATTCCCACCACAATGTTGGACTTGCAAAACATGCTACTTGCGGTCACCACACAAGCGCTGATAAACTATATGAAATTACAAGAAGCCCAGGTGGAAGCCATATGTGACCAAGCTGGGATTCTAGCGACTATATACTCGAAAATGAAAATACATGAAGTCTTAATTACCAAACTGGACGATCGACTTTCAATTGAGGCTGAAACAAGTGCTTCTTGGCAAAACAGACTTGCAGATGTAGCAAGAAGTGACAGAGCAGAGAAGGTTCACCTCACTGATACACTGCTACAGCTCGTACATGCAAACATAGCTAACATTACTGAAACACAAATGAAGAATCAGAGACTGCCAATTGCAAAGATCATTCCAGCAGAATCAGCTCCACAGACCATACTTCCAACAAGAAATGATCCTCGAATAGATCTATCAACAAATGAAACTCCAAGTCCGGTAGGAGCTACAGCTGATCCGGTCGAAACACAAATGCACCCACCTACAAATACTGTTACCAGTGATGTGGTGACCAACATTGAAAGGGGAGCGAAACACAAGGAAACGTATAACATTTTTGATCAAAAAGGATGTGCAGCTTCATCTGCGACAAAACCAATTATTAAAACGAAAAAACAATACAAGAACCACCAGCGTGGCTCGCGAGCATTCCTGCGCAACTTATCGATTCCAGACAGCACTATCCAGTCAAATAGATCCAATACACTGAACAATATGAAATCGAGGTACCATTCAATCTCAATGATCTCTCAACCAAATACTCATGTAACTATAAATAAAGCTACATTGACAGATCTGCATTTGTTGACAGCTAACAGCAACCTACGACAACCAGCTACTATTGATAATGGCAAGCCAAGGAAAAAGAGAAGACCAAATCACTATCGAAGAACCGATGAATATGTCAACGTACCCCCATCTATTGGATGAACAAACTCATCCGAAGAATCTTTTCACAACGATTCCGGACTATTGGTAGTAAATGTATACGAACAAACAATCTCAGAGTCTTACTGATCCGGCTCCACTGAAAAAAGGCAAACATATCACCATCAACATTAACTGGGAATGAAGGTAAGTCCCATTTCCGATACAACACTAACTGAGCTACTCCCATCAACCACGCTACATCTACCACACTTTGTCAACCCGAGAGCATCCCAAGAGCATCACAAACTTAGGCTACAGAGAGTGTCTAAAGGCGACAAAGGCCTAATAATGAATCAAACTAACACTCTGCGCTTACTACATGCTATTCCTAAGCTGTCAAAATGAATGACAAAAGACATACACCAAATTGAGTTTACAGACTCCTATACTTAGACTGCATCATAATCTACTGCGAAACTCACGAGGTGTCAAGGAAAATCGAATCATGTAGTGTTGATCTACGCTCCCTTGGGTTTTACATCACAAAACTAGATTTGAGCAATTCAAACAGACATGTAAACTCCAACCCTGCCAATCTGGATATGGTTTACTCACCATCATACTCCGTGATAAGCTCTGACTCAAGTGACTACTACGACGCACGAGACAATCAACCGAAGAGGACTATGATTTTAGACATCAGCCACGATACTCCCTCTTCATTATCTCCAAGACCCCCATTTCGAAGAGATTTTTCACGACAAAACACCAAGAGCACATTTAAAGAATATTAACAGTTAATCGCAGAACCCAACTCAACTTTGACTATTTTCTCATGGAATACACACAGATTTAATAATCTTTACACAAATAAGAGACCTGAATTTAAAAATGCTGACATCATATGTCTTTAAGAGACGTGGATCACAACTAAGCCAGTCTCCGAAGGATATACCACTTATATGAATGCAGCACAATTAGCTCAAAAAGCATGTCCAGCTGCAGGATTGCTCACATTAATTAAGACTGATGCACACATAACCGTGCATGCATGAAGAGGACAACATCAACCCATGGATCCAGCGCTTGATTCTAAAACAAGTCTTGTCCCTGATGAATGATCCCACACAAAACAGTTCTTATTCAGATCTGCCCTTTGTTGCCTTATTCAATACCTACTGGAACCCTAGGAGAATAAATGATGAAACATACATCGACACCTTTATGACCGCGATGGACGACACAGTACTCAAATTCCCAGGAATAGTATTTATGATATGTGGTGATCTAAATATCCACCTACACGATAAAGATGGTATAGACCTTGATCAGTCAAACTTGGAAGCTAAAGTGAGGATGTGGTCTACTGAGATGCGAAGTCAGAACCTGAAATAAATAGACGCTCTAAACCGTAACTCAACCTTCCCCACTCCAACTTTTGGAAACAAGCATTGCTATTAAATCAAAACCTCTACTCCAAAGAAAGCGATCACTATAACCTGATTCAAGCTTGGGCATACCTGAGACCCGACCGATCCACGCTCGATCTTCCAGAATTAGACACGAATATGGCTGCAAATCGTCTAAATATCCCATATCACAAACGTATTCATCTCCCGGAAACAATGAGAGAGAGTAAGATGCCAGTTTATGATAAACTCAATTATGAATGGATACTCACCCCTTTCCGACAGATAACATCATCTGGCACTTCTGAGAAAACCCTAAATCATCATGCGTACAACTCTATGATAGTCGCTAAAAGGAAAATATTAAGAGCCCTAATTAGAGAACTGAAAAAGTCCACCACACTAGATACAGAAAAGCGAAACAGCAATTTAAGAACTGGTTGAAAACGATAAAGATGGTTATAGAGCAGAGCGACGCTGAGGCTATAATGAAACAAATAGCCCCACGAAACACTAAAGAATTATGATCTCTCTTAAATGGTACAAGTTCCAGAATGGACAAAATGATCTCCGAAGTCCAGGAAGCTGCTTGGATTGATCATTTCCAAATCCTGTAGCAGAAACATTCTACCAATAACTCAGAGATCACTCCCTGTGTCCACCCGAAATGGTCCCTGAAAATAGATACAGATGAAATACGTGTAGTAATATCCAAGTTAAATATATCAAGAGCTCCAGGGCCAGACGGCCTATCCAAATCAATCATCAAGAAGCAACCAGCAGCATGGGCGCAGATCTATACAAAACTGCTTGAGATAGTGAATCAAACCAATAAGATTCCAGAAACTTGGCAAAAAGCGATATTAATTCCCATCTACAAGCAAGGCCCACCAGAGCTACCTACTAATTATCGAACAATCGCTCTCCAACAGCATCTTAACGAAACTGACTGCCTGTTCCAAAACTGCAAACCGGCACGCCGCCAGACAGACTGGTTTCGTGAAACATGTTGGGACAAATATCAATCTACTAATTCTAAATCTACTCAAACACGAATCTCGGAGGACTAATACACCAACACATGCTGCATTTATTGATCTGCACCTAGCATTTGATAAAATTAACAGGAACCTCTTATGGAGTAAACTTTTCAAATGGGGATGTCCGGATGACTTATATCTCCCGAAAAAATTGGTATACTCAAACACCAGCATTCTGGTGCGACTGAACAAGAGTGACTCTCTAACCGAGCCGATACAAACTTGGCATGGGCTTAAACAAGGCTGCCCGCTAGCTGCTGCCCTCTTCAACTTATTTACATCGGACTTTGAAGATTCTGTTGCACACCCGAGACAAATCCACCAAAACTAAACTCAGTGCCACTTGGATACATTCTTTATGCAGACAACATTGTTATATTCTCCAAAAATCCAAGAGGTCTGCAGACTGCACTGAACAACGCTCAAACTTATATGGAGGCAAATGAGCTTGAAATAAATACTTCTAAAACTAAGATCATGATCTTAGCTCACAGAGCAAACTCAGGAAACTCCAACCCCACGTACCAGCTCCAGAATAAAAAAATTGACCAAGTGCCAACAATAAAATACCTAGGCATCTGGGTCAACTTTTCACCCACGGAACAACCCTGGATCGAAAGACTTGAATCAAAAGCCCTAACTCTTGCAAGACAAGCAAAATGCATACATAAAAAGGATGGTAAATTTTCTCTGAAACCATTGGTTTGTTTCTACACCCAAAAAGTAGCATTAATTCTGACTTACAGTGGTGAAATAATGATAAACTTGCATGAGAAAACTTGGGAGAGGATCGAAAGCCAATTTTGGAAGAAGAATATCTCTCTCCCGATGAGTGTCCCGATCGCTCGTATAAGATTCGAGCTCGGCCTCCAATCATTGATGTCAACTCTACGGTGGAAAAAACTAGACCTATGGAGGAAAATAATGGATCTGAACCTGGCTACCTCATTACAACTTTTTCAGAATAGCCGACAGAGCACTCATTCTGCTGTACTGAACAAATGGAAGGACTACATTGATTTCCAGCGGGCATCGCACAACATCTCAATAGACATGCTAATGATGAGACCTCAGAAAGCCAAAGTCTCACTAGCAAGACAAGATTGGATAATACGCAATTGATTAAAAACTCTTACAAACTAACCCTCACCCGTAACTCTGAATTACATGCTCTACACAAATTACCCCCCTACCTGACCCGTTTTCCAGACCGATCGATCCAAAACGCTTATATGCGACTGAGACTGAATATTATTCTAACCAAACAGATAATTGGAATTAGATCTAAAGATTCCACAACAGAAAATCAAGAATGTCGACACTGCAAAACTGCGCCTGTTGAAACGTTGTTCCATCTATTAATGGAATGTGCTGCCCTATTCAAGAAGTGCCTCGTCATCACGCAAGCTTACCTGAAGGATAAAAAATCCATAGACCCTGAAGAGTGATGGGCATTAATATTATCAGGCACCAATTCACCAATGATTACTGCTGTAATCAATTTTCTAAGAAAAATCCAACTGGATCTTTAGGAAAGCAACATGTGCTGCAATTAACTTCCTAAGGGAAATCCAATTGGTTCATCAGGAAAAGTAACATATGATTTTGTTTATCTATGTTTTTATAGAAATGCCTAAGTCTGAGATACTTATGTAAGGTTTAGCAAAATAAACCAAAGACATAATAATAAAAAAAAAAATTGCTATTCGTACATCCGTGCCATGGTTGTGAGGCCACCAAAGGTTAAGGGGGGCTCAGCTGAGCGTCCTGCCAGTGTTGGGAGTGGCCTGGGTGACCAGGGAGTACATGGAGTCCAGAGTGGCCAGGGTGGCCGTAGAGTGGGAAGAGGCAGGGGTGCACCACAGGGGCAGGATGTCCAGCCATGTGCTAGTGCAGCCATGCCAACACCCCCTGCTGCTCCAGGTGATGCTGCTGTTGCATCCGACCCTGGTACCCTTGCGACCCAACAGTAAGTAACATGTGCTGACACAGGCCCACCGGTAGTGGTAGCTGCAGGTGCAGTTGTGGCGACCACCACACAGCCCAGCACCCGCCAGGGTTACTTGTAATATGGCGGTACAGTATGGACGGTGCCATTGACGTACCGGCACCATCTATGGCGTACCGCCATACTCATAATGACCCCCTTTGTATGTGTGGGAGATTTTTGCCAAGTGAGTTCATCAGGTTCCATGTCAGGTGTGAATGTCTCATGCCTGTTTACATTTCTCACATTGAATTTAATGACAATTGTGCCATGTGTTGTGCATTTGTTTGGCTGTTCAGCTGTTGCATGCCATGACATGGCATGGAGGACAGGGGTCATGGGTGTTGGGAGGGTTTTGGTTACATACATGGCCTGTTTTGCAGGGGGGTGGAGGGATATGCACCTTGCATGTGTTCCTTTTGGTCACACCAGATTGTTTATGTTTAAGTAGTTAGGGATATACAGAATATAGCACTTCTGTGAAAACATTCTCAGGGTGGTAAGGTTGTGACAGCTGACTGTGTCATCATCAATTGTCATCTGGTATGTGGCGGGCCTGTGTGCATTCCACAGTGGTGGGAGTTTAGGTGAAAAATGTGGCCACAAGCTGGGTCCGGGCTGCCTCGCAACATACCCTTTCCCCTCACATGAGCCGTGCCTGTGCATGTGGTTGGGGATGTGGGGGCACCACCATGTCCACTGGTACGTCCCACCGTGTTGCGATGTTGTGCAGGGCACATGCTGCCACAATGATCCTGCACATAACTGGGGGTGCATATAGTAGCTGGCTGCCCGAGTGGTAAAGGGAACGTAAGCGTGACTTCAGCATTCCCAATGTGTGCTCCACTATGGCCCTGGTTGCAATATGGGCTGCGTTGTAACTTACCTGGGGTGGTGTGGTGGGGTTCTGTATTGGCGTCATCATGTGGGTGCTCAGAGGGTAGGCACTGTCCCCTGGGGAGGTGAGGATGGTTGACACTAGTTGGATTTTGTGTATTTGTCTGTATGTGTCATGCATGCATGTGCACAGGCCTTTGTACTGACCTATGAGCCATGTGTCGCCAAGCTTCCCAGCTTCCAGGGCCCAGATCAGGGCGGACATTCGGTATATGAAACTGTCATGGGTGGACCCTGGATCGTTTGCATGGACAGAGCTGATGATTCCCTTGGCATCGCATACAACCTGCACGTTCATGGAATGCCAGTGCTTGCAGTTGTGGTGGATGTCTTCAGTGGCCCTAGGTGGACGTAGGGCCACATGGGTGCAATCTTTGGAACCAAGCACTTTGGGGAAGTGTGCCACCCTGTAGAAGTCCAGGACCACAGCCTGCATTTCTGCGGGGGTTCTGGGCATGTATATGTGCCTGCGGACTGAGGGGCACGCAGTGATGATTGCGAACACATGGGCCCTCATTATGACCATGGCGTTAAGGGATTACCGGTACCGGTAAGGGTACCGGTACCGGTAATCCCTTAACGCCTGATTACGAGGGCCCTTTGCGGGTCCCAACCTTAACGGCTGGTCTTTACCAGCCGTTAAGGTAAGGACCCGCAAAGGCACCTTGAAGTTGATTACGGTACCGCATTTTGTGGTACCGTAATTACCGCCTTCTCCATTCCCATTGAGCCCTATGGGGCAAAAATGGGCAAGGGCCAATGGTAAATGGGGGAATTACTGCCCCACCAACCTTGGAATGGGGCGGTAATTTCCCATGTCACCATGGCAGATCCGGGAAATTACCGGCGTTAACCATGGCGCTAATAGAGCCATTGGTTAACGCCAGGGTCGTAATGAGGCCCATGGTGAAGGCAACGTGACTGCGTGGGCTGTGAGACCCCTCACTATGGCAGTTGTCCGTTGAAATGACCCAGTGGCTTCACGATGCAGTACATTGTGCACCTTCTACAAGGGCTAAATGCTTGGGAGCACAGGGTGGGAGATATGAGTTCATCCTCCCACTCAGTGACCATGTCTAGGATGATATGAGGGTACGATGTCCTTTTATCGCCTGCCTTTTCATCCCCAGGCTTTTCAAAGTGCACATTTTTAGGGGGGTGGGAAAGGGAAGATAAGGGTTTGGGCGAGTGGGCAATGGCAAAGAATAAGTGTGGTAAAGGGGATTGGGGGGTACCCCTCCAAATAGATAAAAAAAAGACAAAAACGATGAGCACATTCGATGGAATGTGCAAGTTAAAAAGCCTGGGGATGTAAAGGCAGGTGATGAAATGACATGGAACCGATATGAGGTGGATACCTATACCTGCCATACGCCTGATCATCAGGCATCCCAAAAAGGCTGGTCCCGGTTAAAAAAATGCGGGGCCTGCATATCCTCCTCCCCCTGCAGTGTCCCATAATCACTGCTGCGAGAAATGGTGGCTGTATATGCTTGTTTGTTGTTTGTGCACACTTTTATGCTGTGCAGGGGCGCTTCTGCCTGCTTTCGTGTGGTGGACGTATTTGTGCATGTGCGTGTGTTTTGACTTGCGTGGGCTTTCCTTATTCGATTCCATGAATACGTGTTGTTCACTTGCGTTTGGGCGTTGCGTGTGTTTCCCAGCGGTACTTCCCACGTTAGGCCTACATTTTCACGCGTTGTACCCCATTCCCCGTCTACCACCCCCTTTTTAGGTGTGTGTGCGAGAAGTTGTGCACTTCCCCGTTCCTGTCGCACACATGTTTGGAAAGTCACAGTGACGTGTAAGGTTAGTGCAGATTTGGCGCACATACCGGGAAAAACACACGCAGGGCCTTCCATGAATCGCACGCCATGTGCTTTGCATTTGGGCTATGTCAGTGCCCCTACTTTGTTGGAAGATCTGGAACACTTGGTTCAGGCAGTAATGAACATACTTTCAAATGCCAAGGTTATTTTTTCTGGTTTAGTACCTAGGGCAATATGGGACAATAGTTGTTTTTTGTCCTCAGCAAAATATTGCTGGATGTGCAATCAACTGAGGCATGTTTGCTTTCATGCTTAGATCTGGCATGTTCTTTTGTAATAATTAGAACATTGATTCTGGTAATGTTTATTTTAATGAAGATGGCATGTCTTTATCTTTTATGGGAAATGCCATGCTCTTTTGGAACATAAAGATTGCTTTGGAGCAGCTAATGTGAAGAAAAAGACACGCAGAGCCTTCCATGAATCGAACGAGTTCGCTAGCATTTCACGCTTGCGCCACACATTTCGGCACAAATTTATTCCATGAATTACCCCCCAAGTTGGGAAGGCTATTCTTGTATTTGTGTGTTACTATATTGGGCTTCAGATGACAATATAAAGTATACAGCTGGTAAGGGGAAACACTAATGCTAAATATAATGGTAGACGGTTAATACACTTGTTTGTTCTACAATACTAAAATGTTAGTGTGTTTGAGTAACAGTTAGAATATGATGTTAGTATTGTACTTACTTTTTTGTACGGAAAGAATAGGTTTCTTCTAAGTTTATGTTTGTACTTTTCAGCAGAGTGGTCTTCACTGCAATTGTAAAAGAAAGAAGTGAATATGTGTGTTTATAGTTGTTAATGTAGACCTTTATTTTTTTGTTTTTGTAGTAATAGTGTTTTCTCATAACTGAGCATAGTACTCACATGCACTTTCCTTTGCCTATGTGCATCCTGTATATTTTACTTAGAATCAGTTAGTTGTATATGTTTTACAAATGCATATAATAGTAAACGTATAGAGCACACTTGTTTTTGTAAGGCTATATTATTGGATGTTAAGAGATAGAAGAAATAATCATATGCATGTTTTGCTATTTTTACAGGGTAAATGGCAACTATTGTACAGAAAAGCATGCAATGTATGCATTTGTAAAGGTGTGGGAAAAACAGTAGAAGGATTTGAAATAGAGGCAGTGATGTTGTTTCAGCTGGGAGCCTTTCTAATGATATTGTCTGTCTTTGTGCATGAATGCAGATGCTTGTACTCATCCTAGCTGCTTGTAATTGTACAACCCACTAGACAGACTTTTTCATAATTATACTGTTATTTCTCCCATCTTTTACTATAAAAAATCTTTTTCTTAGATAGCTGTGTATGTAAACAAAAATTTAAAGAGCAGACAGGTTTGCAAGTGACACTTCATCATAGCAGATGGGAGAAATTACAGTAAGTTCATTTTACAGTTTATACAGGGTAAGTGGCAGTTACTCTGTTTATATGTATTCATAGAAGAGCTGTACATGTACTGTGTAGAAAATATTCATACCTGTAGTCTGTGCCATGCATGCGGATGCGCATGAATCTGCAAGTAGAACTCTTGGGGGGTTTATAGTAGTTGTTGCTGTAGGTCCTTTGCAGTCACAGCCCAATTGTACTGAGAGTGATCAATAGTACATCTAACGTGCTGATCTGTGATGATGGAGTTAGATGTAGCGTTCTTGGATGCGATTGGTGGATGATTGTGTGACTGCTTAACACTAGCCAATGAGGGAATGGTGCAGAGAGTGAAGTGGAAAGGGTAAAAGGGCTGCTCCAGTGTTACGCGCTCCACAGACACCGCAGCTGTCCACGGACGGGGCGTGCCGCATACGGGACTTCTCAACATATCTGCATGGAAATAGCACTGTAGGGATCAGCCAATCAGATGTTGAGGTTGTGGTTTGTGTTGAAAGAGGCTGTGGGTAGTGAAGATGGCAGAGCTGGAGAAAGTCAGGTTGTTGGTGGTTGGAGATATGTTTGTTTATGGTTTGGAGCAGTATGCTAAATGCAGTAATGTGGCAAACAATTTTGATGTGAAAGGAGTGGAGGTGGTGTGGAGCACTATGCCTGGAATTGTACAAGTTTGTGGATCTATTGGCAGGGTGAACAGACCACATGTAGTTGTTTTGCACTGTGGTGCTTTGGATTTGGGCTATGTCAGAGCCCCTACTTTGATGGAAGATGTGGAACACTTGGCTCAGGCAGTAATGAAAATACTTTCAAATGCCATGGTTATTTTTTCTGGTTCAGTACCTAGGGCAATATGGGACAATAGTTCTGTTTTTTTTCCTCAGCAAAATATTGCTAAGTGTGCAATTAACTGAGGCATGTTTGTTTTCATGCTTAGAGCTGGCATGTTCTTTTGTAATAATGAGAACATTGATTCTGGTAATGTTGTTTATTTTAAAGAAGATGGCATGTCTTTATCTTTTATGGTAAATGCCATGCTCTTTTGGAACATAAGGATTGCTTTGGAGAAACTAATGTGAAGATTTTTGAAAAAACATTAAAAAAAAGCTCTTTTCAGAGCCAACCTCAAAGGGGAAATGGGGCTCACCATTTAAATTTTAATTCCCCACTCTCAGATTTTATGATTTGTCTGCGGATACCGCGGTTGTCCGCGGACAGCATGTAAACTTACAGGGAATTTGAGGCTGCGAGGCATGTAAATGAGACCGAGCAGAGCAAGGGATTGGTCAATAAGGTTTACTGGGTGTGTTGTGTAAGGAGAGAGTTTGTCAGAAAGTTTTTTTGTTTCCTGAGGGGAGAGCAGATAGCTATGGCTGTGTGTTTCAGAAAGCAGATTGTTTGGATTTTGGGAGATTCATGGATAAATTGGTTGGAGGTGCATGCAGATCGCTGTGGAGTGGCTGCACATCTTGGATTCCCTCATGTGGAAGTGCACTGGCATGGAGTGCGTGGAATGAAGTGGCTGGATTTGGTCCCTCTGTGTGCTACTTTGGTGACACAGCGTCATCCAGGCATTATTATTGTTCATTGTGGAGGGAACAGTTTTGGACATGTGACTGGAATCTCTTTGCAATTTGCAATGAAATAAGGACTTGGACATGTATCCAAACTCCAGAGTAATTTTTTCCTGTATTGCGCAGAGACAAATGTGGCTGCGTTCTTTTTCATTTGGTCCACAAATGGAGAAAGCAAGGTGCAATGTTAGCAAGGCTGTTTGTGCCTTTTTGAGAGATGTAGGAATGTCCTCTTTTCAGAATGAAAACATTATGTTTTGTAGTACACACATTGTTCGCAGAGATGGAGTACATCTTACTTATGCCGGCAATCAGATTTTTCTGTGAAATATACAAAATGCATTGCAACCTTTTTTGGAATTACAGCAATCCATTTTGCAGTAGGTATTGACCATTTGAAGTTTTTGAAACACAAAAAAACACCACAAAAAGGCTCTTTTGAGATCCACCACTTCCTCCAATAGAAAAGTGCAAAGGTTCAGATAGGGCAGTACCCCTAAAAAAATTAAATGTCTGCGGACTGTCCGCAGACTTCTAAAAAATGCACAGGGCCCTGCACTATTTATTTGAAACTTCTATTTTTAAACTGTGAAAGGCGGCTCTGAAAGGAGCCTTTTTATTTTGGTTTTTGTTGTTTTATATTTTTTTATTGTTTTTTAAACACGACACACAAGGAGAGGAGGGGAAAGGAGGGTAAGGAAGAGACACCAACCAGGGGGATAAGAAAGGGCAGATGGAGAGAGGAAGATGTAGGGTGGGCCTTATTCAGGTTGGTAGCAGTCCTTCTCATGCTCCTTGACCGCAGTCTTGAAAGCACTCTGAAGGTTCACCCCCCTGCAGAGTACTGCCTACATGCACAATATTGTGACCCTGGAAAGGTAAGGGTCAACATCATCATGAATGGCCTGTGAGGAAGCTGGAGGAACAACCTTAGGTGCCGTTTCATTGATGTAGTACCATAGCTATTTGAACCAGGCTTGCGACGACTCGGCACCATGTGGCACAGAGTGCAGATCACCTTTTTCGCACAAGCTTTTGGCTTTCCATAAAGAGTGGTAAATAACTGCCACACCCAAGACTCACAATGAGTGTTAGGAGTAGGGACTTCCACTACCTCATCCTCTTCATCCTCTTCATCCTCCTCTGCATCCTCATGCCTGTTCCCCTATGCAGGCCCTTGGGAGGTGGTGGTGGTGGAGGGGGTTGGAGTGGTGCTGAGGCAGAAGCAACTACAGCAGGAACAGCCATTAATGCCACCTTCAAAGTTCTTAAGAGCCAGCGAGAACTCAGGACTTGAGGAACACAAAAGAGCAATCCAGCAGTGTGGAGTAGTATCTCTCCTGGAAGTCCAAAACCAGGATGAGGCACAGCTCTGGGGTGTGGCCTTTTATAGGGGTACAGGTGCACGCTTCAAGTATACCCGTTCTGTCCATGGACAGATCTAACACCAAGAAAGGGCTTAAAAAGTTCCAACAAGTATGTAGATCGCCAGGGACATTGTCTGGGACATGTGCAATGGTGAACATTTACTGGAAAATACCTTGGATTGCTCAGAAAATCACTTTTTAAATGTTCAGGGGCCCAGACAGTGTCCGCAAATAAGGACACATGCTCAACGTGGGTGCGGTCACATGATGACATTTCAGAAATGTTCACGAATGGGACGTCTGTCCGCAGGACACCAAATGCGCGGGGTTGGTTGTGCGCATGTGCACGGGTGTTCTACGGACAGTGTTTGGGTCCCCAAATGAATTAAAAGTGCGACACATGTGCGGCGGACAGTTACAGACAGGTGCGATGTTCGTAGGACTCAAGGGTGTAGTGCGCATCTGCCCGGGTGTTCTAAGAACAGTGTTGAAGTCCCCGAATAAAATAAATGTGCATCAAAACTTTACGGACAGGCAGAGGGGATATGTGTTCTACGGATATATTCATTCTGATTGCGGACATTACGAACAGGGGGGTGTTCTCAGGACACCCTAATTTCAATAGTTATGGACATGCGGACGGATTTGGTATCCTGCGGACACCCTCATTTAACTACGGACAGTGCGAACAGGTATAGTGTTCTTAGGACACCCTCATTTTGGTTAATTGCGGACAGGCGGACATCTTGTGTTTTCTAAGGACACTGCCATTTTAATTACGGACAGTACAAACAGGTATATTGTCCTTAGGACAACCCCATTTTGGTTAATTGCGGACAGACAGACATCTTGTGTCTTCTAAGGACACCATCATTTGAATTACGAACAGTACGAGCAGGTATATTGTGCTTAGGACACCCCCATTTTGGTTAATTGCAGACAGGCGGACATTTTGTGTGTTCTAAGGACACCTCCATTTTAATTATGAACAGTACGAACAAGTATAATGTCCTTAGGACACCCCCATTTTGGTTAATTGCGGACATCCGGGACACCCGCGCTGTCCGCGGACACCGTGACTGCCCTTTTTAAAAAAAAGTAAGACACAGGCATATACTACGAAATAACCTAAAATGTTATTATTGTATAACAGTATACAAATTACAAAAGAGAAGGGGAAGCAGAAACTGAAACAAATACGGGGGGATTAGGGGTTTGGATATGATGCATGGGAGGGGAGGAAGGAATGGAGGTCTCATCGTAATGTTTTTCTTGCTGGGGAGTGTTTGGGGATAGTTGGCTGGGACATGGAGAGGGGGAAGAGGTCAATGTGGCACAGTGATATTTTTTGTTTTCTTTAATGTGGTCCTCAACAAACTGTTCTATAAGATTGACATTTTTCATTAACATATCCATTTTTAGTTCCATTCATTGCAGTGTATTTTCTAATGTCTCTCTTGGTATATTATTTGTAGTTTCGGTATGGTCTGTTAAAAAAATGTGTTAAGTACACATAAACAAATGGTTATTGATTGGTTTATATAGAGAAATGTTGTGTCTACCATTGGTATCACAGTCTTCACTCATTTCATCTTGTGGGAAATTTTCTTCCAGCCATTCCAATTTACTGGACATTTCTTTGTGAAAAAAAAAATATTAGTTTTAGTGTACATAATACAGAAAGTTTATAAATATATGAAATAAATGTAGTGTACTTACTAGTTTCTTACAAACTGTTGATGTTACTGCTGTGTAGGAATGCTCTTGCTTTTTGCTGTGCAGTTTCTGTGAGGTAATTCTGTTGGAGGCATATTTATTTTGTTTTGGTATATTCCATTATATTGCAAAAGCTATTTCAGTGGATGGTTGGTATCTTACATAGGGAAAAATAAAGGGGTAGACCTGCGCTTAAACCCTGATCCTTCAGGTATAATACAACAATATCCAAGATTGGATCAGTAAGGTGGGATGACACTCCTTAGTATATATTCACATTTTATTAGCCAAATTTAGCACATAGAAAAACATTTTTCACGGGTAAAAAATTCATAAAAAACATCTCATATCGACATTCATAGCCACATACCAAACTCATTCATACAATCGCTCAAAATACCAACACCCATAATATTTCATTTCTCATTGGGTTTGGAGAATACAACTTCATTGCATATATTACACAGTAGACCCAGTCCCTAAGATTAGGTGTCATGGTGTGTCTCACACCAGATTTTTAGGTCAGATATTTGTTACACAGAAAAACGTTGACACGTGTTTCGGTCGGAGACCTTCCTCAGGACGTGAGGCAAAGCAAAAGTTCTTCGCCCCGATTCTTAGTATGTAAGGGCCCGTGACCAATCCCCAAGTTCCAAGTAGATGAAAGGTGAACGGAATATAAGATATTAATCCTCCACTGGACTCAGTGCAAGTACTGAACATGTGCCCATGGTACAGCTTGAGGCAAACCGTCGTTATTTTACCACTGCAGGCTGCAGAGTAAGAAATGGCACGCTTGATTTCCCATTCACTGCGTACCGCACGGTAGCCGCGTCTCACTTCAATCACTCTCGAATTGGCAGAAAGACCAATCTTGGATATTGTGGTATCTTACATATACAGTTCCACTTCTTATTTATTTTTAAATGTAATGTATTTATGTGGTGCTTTTTAAACATGTTTGGTGTTTTTATTGTATGATACAATAACGTAGGATACCCCCTGAGTTTTTGGATAGTGTTGATGGTGACTGTGTCTGTCCGCGGACATGTGCATCGTCCACGGACATCAAAACCACTAGCACAGGTAGAGGTTTCAGTATTTTCTATGTTATATGTACGTAAGCTAAGGGAATCCTAGTAAATATTTATCAATTTATATTATCTATATCTATATTCAGTGAGAAAACTTTGTTAAAGGGGTATTATTGTTAGTTTTAGCTACCCAAATCCTATGAAATTCAGTAAAAAAACTTTGTTAAAGGGACGTTATGGTTAAGTTGCCCTACTAAAAATCTTTGAAATTCAGTGAAAAAAACTTTGTTAAAGGGACATTATGGTTAAGTTGCACTACTAAAAACCTATGAAATTCAGTGAAAAATACTTTGTTAAAGGGATGTTATGGTTCCAAGTAAAACCGAAAAACCACTAAGCAACCATAAATCGCGTCACCCCTGTGAACTGCTAAGATTAACACCCAAGGCATCAAAGATGACATCACAAATGCCATTGCTGATATCACTGATGACATCACATGTCTGGTTCCCTCTTTTTTCTTTAACTGACATAGCTAGGCCAGTAACAGTCAGGAACTAAAGATTCAAAAATGACTATATTTTTAGACTTATACTTCAAATATGTTATTACAGTAATTCACTTGGGGTTCACTCACAGCATATGAAACATATACATATGGGAAAACACAGATTTGGAAGACAGCAATGCTTTCTGTATATGAAGATGATCAGTAAGGTTATCAACACTTGCTTATAGTTCTGCTTCTTTTTAATTACTTTACCTTCTCTGGATATGCTCATATTTGTATACATTGTATACACACTACTTTTCTTATGGTCCAGTCACATTATATGATAGTTATACATAGCAAAGCAGTAGCTGTGAAGCAGAGCAATCATTTGTGTTCATAAAGTTAATCAGTTAGGATATGAAGATTGGCTAGTAATACTGTTGTTTTGTTTACATCATTTTCCCTGTATATGCTCATATGTGTATGTGTTGTTGTTTATTTGTGTTTTGCTTCCAATAATGCAATTATGTAGTAAGTGGGTTTTATTAGCTAGTTATTAAATGTTTCACAGTAGGCAAAACTGTAATGAGAAAGCATTTATCATTTTACTATTCAACATGGTAAAATTATTAATATTGCACCTCCATCATATATGTTGCACACAATGCCTATGTGTGTACATGAGTAGCTTAGTATACTGCAAACAACCTAATAATGGGATGGTATTCATATCAATGCATTACTTAATGCACTACATACTTCATGATATTTATTCCAATAATACTTCACAATTTTTTATCAACGTTACTATAAGAATCCCTTGTACAGACTTTTCATGAAAAGTAAATGCACATGTGATGTCATCAATTACATTTGTGATGTCATCTTTGATGTCCTGGGTGTTAATCTTAGCAGTGCACGGTGGTGGCGCAAGTTATGGTTGCTTAGCTTACCATAACTGGTGAATTTCAGGGGGTTTTCGGTTTTACTTGGAACCATAACGTACCTTTAACTAGGTTTTTTTCACTGAATATATATAGTAGTGGCCATGTAGTTATGGTTAAGTTGCTGTTTCCATAGGAAGAGCACTTTTTGGGCGGCTTATAACTTCGCTCTCCCTGGACGGATCCTCACCGAACTTTGCAAAGAAAGTAGTTGGGTCACTCTGAATTTTTTTGCAAAGTTTGGTGAGGATTCGTCCAGGGGGGGCAAAGTTATAGGGGGGGTCCCAAAACTTTTTTTTTCCCATAGACTGAATGGGAAAAAACTTTGCGCACGGCTACAGCCCGAACCGCTGGACGGATTTACACCAAATTTGCGGCAGGAGCGGCGGCCTGGTCCCAAAAGCGTGCTTTTGTAAATTTGGTGTAAATCTGTCCAGTAGTTTTTTTAAAAATGACTAAAATGTAAGGCAAAAAAATGTGTGATATCTGCGTTCGCTTCGCGGATGGACTTCCCTGTTCGCTCCGTCTACAGCACCCCGATTGGCCCATGGGCTTGCGTCATGTCTGCGGACATGCGACGTGTTCGCTGATTGGACGGCGAGGGGCGTGGAGCGCGTCAGATTTTCTGTGGCGCCCGCCATCTTGTATTCGCAGTCGACCGCGTACAGCGCAGTGAAACGTGGATAAAAAATTGTATTTAGTGCCGTGTGTTGGTGTGTAAGAGTGTTTGGGGAGGGTGGGGGAGTATGAGATAGGTTCAATGCTTTGTTTTTTTATGTGCTAGACGTTTTTGTTGCGTTCGATTTGTCCGCGGAGAACACGGCTGTTCTGACATTTTGTAAATAAACTAAATGGTGGGGTGTTTAGAGGACGGAGTATGTGTCATTTTTGTTCGCAAGGAAGGTAAAAATGAGCTATGAACACTCGCGGTGTACTTAATTGTTCATAAATACACAAACTGGGGGTGTCCTCAGGACGCTGTCCGTATTGTAATCTGTCTAGTTGAATGTGTTCTAAGAACACTCGAAGTGTCCCGAAATGGTTGCAATTACACAAAATGGGGGTGTTCTGAGAACGTTGTTTGTATTGTTCGTTGTCAGGGTGAAAGTGTTTTAAGAGCACTCCTTTTGTCCGCTAATAGTACAATTTCCTAGGGGCATCAACTGACTTTTTGTCCACTAAAGAAACGATAAATCCGGCTGGTGTGCGTCGACATTATGTGATAATCCTATGACTGGCGCTATTGACCTGGCTGACTTGCTTTTGCGACACTAAATCATATCTCCCGCCACTAAGCCTGATATTATCAAAGCATTCATATTCCCCGCCTTTCTCCGTGACGTTACAGGGTGCGTAATGAAACCCGCCCAGTCATCTCCAGTACTACACGACTTTACACAGAACCCGGACAGCGCGCCACAATTCAGAATATGAAACTGTGATTTAAAAGCAAAGAGCAAGATTGTAAATGTTGTAAAGTACATTTATTTGACATCAAATGTTTAGAGAATATTCAGCAATTTGCATTTGTCTTTGTTGTCGATCCGCAAAAGTTCATGTTGAGACACGCGATGTTCCTTTGCGGTACAGAGAGTGTTAGATCAGTTTACAACTCAGTGTGCCACAATTCGGAATATGAAACTGTGGTTTAAAAGTAAACAGCAGGATTGTACATTTGGTAAAGTACATTTATTTCACATGAAATGTTTAGTGAATATTCAGCGATTTGCTATTGTCTCTGCTGTCGATCAGCAAAAGTTTATTTGGAGCCGCGCGTTGTTCCTTTGCGGTAGATAGGCTGTTGGTTTATGAAAAAAGCAGTAAATGGTCTCTCTGATAATCGGAAGGTTGCTCCAACAACGAGCCATTAGACCACCGTATTGGTTGGTATGTTGTTTGTAGCCGCTAGTACTGCGTAAGGGCATATTGGTCCTTGGCGATTGTCCCATAAAATGGTGAGGGTCATGAAGTTGCATATTTGGACTTGCACCTGGCAGTTGAAGACCCCATCCGCTGGAGTCTGTAAATCGTGACATAGACAAAACGGGGCCACGTACCTGTTTTAAAAAACATAAATTAGTCTCACCAGCCGATCTTCATTAAAAATCATCATTTTATTTATTAGGGCGTGAAACTATTTGCTATCGAAGATAGTGCAACAGAGTATGTTAATAATAAAATAATAATATTTTCCCATTCATATAGCGCTAAGAAATGTGAGGTATCTAAGCGGTGCTTATTATTAACCACGGTGTGTGGTGTTCATTTATCGACCACGGAAGGATGAAAGGCTGAGTTTGGGCTTGACGGGATTCGAACTTGCGTTAGCAAGCTGTGCACGGATGTCAAAGCGAGCGCTGTTCTCGCTGTGCTACTTGACAGGCTACAGTAAAGTGGCACAGCGAGTAGAGCGCTTGACCGCCTATAGACCGGTTAAATTATTTCTCTTAACCCACTCTGTGTCGTCTGCCTTTTTCAGAGCCCTCTACACGACAGGGGATCAATTTGGCGGTGATAGTACGCGGTAGAAAACATTATGCCACTTTCAACGAACAAGTTCAACTTCAGCAGTCTTTAATGCTACGCTATTGTAATTATATTTGGTATAAAGTAATGTAAAGGGTTACTTACAGTACAATTGCAATTTCCATTTTCTACGAGTGGTGCAGTCCGAAAATACGACTCTGCGTGTGCCAACGATCTTTTGTATAGTGATATAATATGTAAAAGTGGTTTCGTTTCAGAAATTTCATCTTTATCTTCTCTTACGTTTTAGCAACACTCCTTCAAGAGAAGTCTTTCATCACAATCTCTGTCTGTCAAGGTCAAAACACAATACAACCTTATAGTCTGCTTCGTGAGCCTCTCCGGGGCCCGAGAAAAAAATGAAGCAGCTGACCTTCACTGTGAACGAGCATAAATTCTTACTTTGCAACATTCTGTGTAAAGCCATCTGTAGAAGTTGGTTTTTGCACGCCATGTTTGTATATTGTTTGCGCGATATTAAAAAAAGTTTGTTTAAAGGACGTTATGGTTCTAAGTACACCCGAAAGACCCCTGAAAATAGCAAGTTATGGTAAGCTATGAAAAATAACTCGCGCCAACACCATGCACTGCTAAGACTAACACCCAGGACATCAAAGATGACATCGCAAATGTCATTGATGAAATCACTGATGACATCACATGTGTATGTACTTTTCATGGAATTTGTGTACTAGGGATTTTCATTATAATGTTCCGAAAAAAGTGTCAAGGATATTGCAATAAATATCATACCGTTATTAGTGCTTTGAACAATGCATTTATATCAATAAATAGCATTTTATTATGGGATTCTATGTAGTATACTGAGCTGCTAATGGAGAAAGCTAGCATTGTGTGCAGAGTACAAGATACAAGTATAATATTTGTAATGTTAATATGTAGAATAATGAAATGATAATTGTCCTGAAATGTTGAAAAATTCACAAAATGGGGGTGTTCTGAGGACGTTATTCGTATTGTGTGATTGCTTAGCTGTATCCAATGAGGGAATGGTACAGAGAGTAAAGTGGATGCCGTCCGCGGACACCGCGGCTGTTCGTGGGCAGGGCGTGGTAAATCCGGGTTTTTCCAGGAAATCCAACATGGAAAGAAGACTGTACGGATCAGCCAATCAGATGTCGAGGTTGTGGATTTGTGGCAGAAGTGGAGAAAGTCAGGGTGTTGGTGCTCGGAGATATGTTTGTGCATGGTTTACAGCAGTACGCTGAATGCAGGCATGTTGCAAAGAACTTTGATGTCAAAGGAGTGGAGGTGGTGTGGAGCACTGTGCCTGTTTGCAATGTACAGGGAATTGTACAAGTTTGTGCGGATATGGCCACGATGAACAGTCCGCATGTGGTAGTTTTGCACTATGTTACTTTCTATTTGGGCAACGTCAGTACCCCAACTTTGTTGGCTGATTTGGAACGCTTGGTTCAAGCTGTAGTGAAGATCCTTCCAAATGCGAAAGTAATTTTTTCTGGATTACTACCTAGGGCAATATGGGACAATAGTTCAGTTTTTTGTCCTCAGCAAAACATTGCTAGGTGTGTCATCAACCGAGGCATGTGTGCCTTTATGCTTAGAGCTGGTATGTTCTTCTGTAACAATGAGAATATTGATGCCAGTAATGCTGTTAATTTTAAAGAAGATGGGATTTCTTTATCTTTTACCGGAAATGCCTTTTTATTTTGGAATGTAAGGGTTGCTTTGGAGAAGGTTATGTGAAGATTTTAGGAGTAAAGTAAGAAAAAAAAACAAGAAAAAAAATATAACATAACAGGTGTCTGTCAAGCATCTGTAAAAAAAAAAAAAAAACGGCTCTTTTTAGAGCCAACTTCAAAGGGGAAATGGGGCACACTATTTAAATTTACATTCACCACGCTCAGATTTTCGATGTGTCCGCGGACATGGCGGTAGTCCGCGGACATGAAAATCACTACGAGGGGGTTAGTATGTTCTATGTTACATGTCAGGGATATTATGGGTAAGTTGTGTTACTAAAAACCTATGAAATTCAGTGAAAAAACTTTGTTAAAGGGACGTTATGGTTCCAAGTAAAACCGAAAAACCCTTGAAATTCGCCAGTTATTGTAACATAAGCAACCATAACCGCGCCACCGTGCACTGCTAACACTAACACCCAGGACATCAAAGATGACATCACAAATGTCATTGATGACATAACTGATGACATCACATGGCTGGCTCTCCCTTTTTATCCTTTACTGACATATCGAAGCCACATAGTTTTCTACAGTAACAGTCAGGAAGCAAAAATTGAAAAGGTACTATATTTGTAGACTTGGGTTCCTGTCACATCATATATGAAACATGTACATAGCGGAAGATACAGGCTTGAAAGAGAGGAATCCTTTCTGTGCATGAAGATAATCATTATGGTTATCAGCACTTTGTCATAGTTTTATTTTTATTACTCTACCTTCCCTCTATATGCTCATATTTGTATACATTATAGTCACTCTCCACAGAGTGAATGGGAAAGAAATTTGCTCGCGTCTACAGCCCAAACCGCTGGACAGATTTCCACCAAATGTGGACCATGAGCAGCGGCTTGGTCCCGAAAGCGTGCTTTTGCAAATTTGGTGAAAATTCGTCCAGTAGTTTTTTTTTAAAAAGACCAAAAAGTAGGTAAAACAAAATTAGTGATATCTGTGTTCGGTTTGCGGATACACTTCCCTGTTCGCTCCGCGGAAAGTGTCCTGATTGGCCAATCGTCTTGCGTGATGTTCGCGGACATGCAAAGTGTTCTCTGATTGGACGGCGTGGAGCGTGAAGCGCGTCAGATTTTTCGGTAGCGCCCGCCATATTGGATTCGCGGACGTCCCCGGACAGCGCGGTGAAACTTTGTTCAAAATGTGTATTTTGTAGAGTGTGTTGGTGTGTAGGAGTGTTTGGGGAGGGTGGGAGTGTGTGAGATAGGATGAAAGTTATGTTTTTTATGTGTTAGATGTTCTTTTTGTGTTCGATTTGTTTGCGGACATCACGGGTGTTCTGAAATTTTCTGAATAAACTGACTAGGGGGTGTTCTAAGGAGTCAAAATGTGTCCGTTTTGTTCGCAAGCAAAGTGAAACTGTTCTAAGAACACTCGCGGTGTCCGGGGAGTGTTCGTAGGAGGTGTCCTGAGGACGCTGTCCGTATTGTTCTCTGTCAAGTTGAATGTGTTCTAAGAACACGCGCAGTGTCCTGAAATGTTTGCAAATAAACAAAATGGGGGTGTTATGAAGATGCTTCTAAGAACACTCGCGGTGTCTGGGGAGTGTTCGTAGGGGGTGTCCTGAGGAGGCTGTCCGTATTGTTCTCTTTCAAGTTGAGTCTGTCCTAAGAACACTCGCGGTGTCCTTTAATGTTCGCAAATAAACAAAATGGGGGTGTTCTGAAGACGCTTCTAAGAACACTCGCGGTGTCCAGGGAGTGTTCGTAGGGGGTGTCCTGAGGACGCTGTCCGTATTGTTCTTTGTCAAGTTGAATGTGTCCTAAGAACACTCGCGGTGTCCTGAAATGTTCGCAAATAAACAAGATGGTGGTGTTCTGAAGACGCTTCTAAGAACACTCCCGGTGTCCGGGGAGTGTTCGTAGGGGGTGTCCTGAGGACGCTGTCCATATTGTTCTTTGTCAAGTTGAATGTGTCCTAAGAACACTCGCGGTGTCCTGAAATGTTCGCAAATAAACAAGATGGAGGTGTTCTGAAGACGTTTTTGAGAACACTCCCGGTGTCCTGGAATGTTCGTAGGGGGCGTCCTGAGGACGCTGTCCGTATTGTTCTCTGTGAAGTTGAATGTGTCCTAAGAACACTCACGGTGTCCTGAATTGTTCGCAAATAAACAAGATGGGGGTGTTCTGAAGACATTTTTGAGAACACTCCCGGTGTCCTGGAATGTTCGTAGGGGGTGTCCTTAGGACGGTGTCCGTATTGTTCGTTGTTAAGTTGAAAGTGTTCTAAGAACTATCGCGTTGTTCTGAAATGTTCGTAGGGGGTGTCCTGAAAACGGTGTCCGTATTGTTCGCTGGCAAGCTCAAAGTGTTCTAAGAACACTCACATTGTTCGCGGACATTAAAAGTTTCCCATAGATCATAGTTGAAATGTTTGACTCTATGGATGTGATATGCTGCGGTGGTTGTTGACAGGGCATAGAGTCTTGGGTACATGGCCATTTGGCCATGCACCCAAGACTCTATGCCCTGGCAACAACCACCGCAGCATATCACATTCATATTTGTTTACAACTTTGGGTGAAAAACAAATGTATAAGGAACAAAGGTATTAGATACTATGGATGTGATGTGCTGCTATGGTTGTCCTTATTATTCTATACTTACTGTTTGATCTAGTAATGGGAGTCCATGTTTTTTTTCTTCATTTCTGTGATAAAAGAAAATAGCATGTTAGTATTAGTATTTTGTAATGACTTATTACATTGTATAAGCAATATACTTTTATTTTTTTTCGACCCTCATATTTAGTAGAGTACAAATCAGAGTACTGTGCAATTTGCTCAGTTTCTGTATTTGTTGCTAAAATCATTGGGTCTGTGGGAGAAAAAAAAAATCCATGTTGGATTTAAAAAAAAACCTTTTTCTGGTATTGTACAGTTTATTTGTTTGTTTGTTTTCAGTGTTCACTTGTTGTTTCTGGCTAATGCTTTATACTTTGCTTTGTTGTATTTCTTTTGGAACAGTAACAGATTCTTCATTTGTTTTGATATTATAACATTTTGGAGCAGTTAGATACCAATTGGCGTATTCTAACTGTCTATTTTTTTAATATATTGTAGTGGTTTTCATTTACCTATTTGGATATTGTTAAATTTTGGGACAGTTAGATACCAATTGGCGTGTTCTAACTGTGTATTTTTTGGCCTAATATAGTGGTATTCATTTATCTGATTAGTTGTTGTAGAATCTTTGAGCTGTTAGATAGCTTTTGGAGTATTCTAACAGTTTATATTATTTTAACACACATTTATAATTATGGGACAGTTAGATACCAATTGGCGTATTCTAACTGTGTATTTTTTGGTCTAATTTAGTGGTATTCATTTATCTGATTAGTTGTTGTAGAATCTTTGAGCAGTTAGATAGCTTTTGGAGTATTCTAACAGTTTATATTTTTGTAACACAAATTTACTTAAAGGTTTAAATACAGTTTATTTATCAAATTTTGGTTTTAAGAACATCAAATAAGCGTTTGTAAGATTTGCTGGTAATCTCTGCTTTAGAGTAATGGTACTATCATTACATTCAAACCATCCACATTTCTTTTTTATGTATGCAGTGTAGTGCCCTGAATTGGTTGTGGCTCCTGCGTGGTAGATTATACCTATTGTTGTGAAGGTTTTCTTACCAAGTGATATTTGACCATGTGTGAATCCAGTCAGCTTGCAGTTGTTTTTGGTACCATCTGCATTGTAACGTAGAAGCATTAGTATTACGTATTTACAATGTGTTTGTATTACTAACGTGGAGCGATTATCTGAATTGCAGGTAGAGCATAATCTACCATGGTTTGCATTTTGTACAAGTTGCTGAAATGGAATGGATTCACAATTTGGTATTGATATATATATGAAGCGTTCATTGGGGATTTCTTCTTGTGTCACATTGTTGCAGAGAGTGCATGTATGTTTCCACATGTATGAAATCTGAAAGATTTCATTTATAGGTATGTTTTTGTTTTCCAGTACTTGTAGTAAGTACATTACAAATTCTTGTGGATCTTCCTGTGAGTTTATAGTGAATATCACCATTCCAGCACAGTAGTCCAATTGTCGTCTTATTCCAAAAACACTATATGTGTTGTCAGGATTGTTTGCTGCATTTCTGTGAAGTACTAACATTTGCAAACACAATGGGTTTGTACTGTGTAAGTAAATGTTGTCAACAATTGGTGGTAATTGAAATAGAATATTCATTGCTACATTTGCATAGCAACTTACACCAACTATATTTGAGAATTTAAATGGTCCAGGTAGTTCTGTATCTAACTGCTTTTTTTGGAGTTTGTCTTCCTTCTTTAAAGAAGTACCTGGTTTACTTTCTCTAATTGGTTCTTTTTGTGTGTGGTACTTGATGGAGTATTAGTTTCTTTTACTCTCTTTGGAGGATTTCCAGTGACGTCCTGTTGCATTTCAGTTTGATTTAGTTTTCTTTTACAACGTTTTAGTTTTTGTGGAACAGAATATGTGTTTAGATGGGGAGTGTATAGTGAGCGAAGTCTATTATTTTCTAAAATGCAAGGAATATCAGCGTTTATTTTACTTGCATCAAAGTTGATTAGAAATAGACCGTCAAGTGTACGTAAGCGTGATAGTGCTACGTAGCTCATGCCTTCTTTAAAGACTGTGTTACCAATATCTGTCATTGCTTTGTCTAGGGAAAGACCTTCTGATTTATGAATTGTGACTGCGTATGCAAGAGTTAGAGAAAATTGTTCTCTGCGTACATACATATCTTTGAAGAGAAGGAATCTAGCTGTTGAGCGTCCTATCCGTTTTACTTCTGAAAGTTTGTCAAAGAGTATATTGACAAACTGAATTTTGTTGTCACGTGGGTATGTTTGAAAGCCAACAACTGTACCCAGTGCTTCATTAACTAGTCCTTGGTCCACGTCAAGGTTACGTTTAAGCATTACTCTGCAATTTAAGGATCATTTTAACATCTTTTCTAAGCCTGCTGTGTTTGAGATTGATTTTTCTAAATTATTCAGTCTTGTTGTGGCTTGGTCACACATGGGTAGTGTCATACCATGTACATCTAGTTTGTCTGTGGCGCTAATTTCCATTATTGGTTGCATTTCTTTACTTAGCATGATTTCATTGAATTTGAAACAGCTTGCAAGAGTTGGCATTAAGGCCATACAATTGACATTTTTGTGGGATAATTGTTCCATAACATCTGTAGCACATGCATTATCGCCATAAAGTTCATTAATGTGCCGGGTTTTCAATGTTGCTTCTGCTTCTTTAGAAAGTATACCAACTCTCAAACTTTTTAAAATGTTGGCATAAGTGAGATCTGCAGATTGGCGCATGTTTTCTGTTAATTCTCTGTATTGGAAATGTTGCCAAAGGTTGACATTTCCAATGCTGCCAACAGTTTTACGGCAGAGTTTGTGCCCTAATGTTTTAAAAATAGGTTCACCTTTTACTGGTGTTAATTGAAGCAGATCTCCAAAAACAATAATGTGTTTTCCTGAAAAGAGCTCTTAATAGTCTGTTTTGAGTACTTCTTGTAATCTGAGGTGAATCAAAGCTAACATCAGGTTGGAGACCATGCTCACTTCATCTATTAGTAGCATTTTCATTTGTTTCAATACTCTGCGTAATTCCATTGCAGCTTCTGCAGAAAGTTTGTAATAGTCTAATTTGTTCTGGTGTTCTACTGGTAATAGTAGTAATTGGTGTAATGTAACACCACCTATGTTGTAGGCAGCTAAACCTGTGGGGGCAGTGACAACAGCTGACAGTTTGTTGTTTGTCAATTGTTGAAGGAACTTACTAATGATTTTGATTAGGAATGTTTTGCCAGAATCAGCTTCACCACTGACGTACAGTAGTATAGGTTTATAATTATGGCAGGAACATTCTTTATTTTCATGTTTTACACCATGTGCAATTTGTTTTGTTACTTCTTGAAAAATGCTACTTTGTTCATTGTTTAGTTTTGATTGTAGTATAGTTAAGTCTTCCTTATCTTCATACTGACACATGGTTTTTTCTACTTCTATCATAGCTAATTCTGCCTCATTTGTTATTAGTGGTTCTCCCAGTGGTTCTTGGCTTCCTGTTACAGAAGGTTGACTACTGTCAGGAGTATCCTTATCTAGTTGAGCTTGGAGTTCTTCTTCATGTTGCTGTTCATTGTGCAACATTGTTTTGTACTGTGTAATGTTTACATCAGTTATAGTGCTTTCATTTGCTTTGAAAGCATCCTCATATGAGTCATAGTTATCTAGTAATTGTTCTTCTTTTCTCCATGGTTTGAAGAGTTGTAGCAGGGACATGTAATATACTTCTTTATGTTGAGGAGTCTTCAATGACAATTTGATATGATTAATTAAATTTGGTTTAGTGAGTTTAACTAAGCTGCCTTCACAGTCTGTCACTCTATATTTACCTTTTTTTTCATCGGGTTTCATATTATTTTTGTATGTGTAGTTTTGGGCTATTTGGTATAGACACATGTTTTCCAAAGTATTACTTCTGTTTGGGTAGTATGTGTCCAATAAATTGTTTTTTAAAATGTCTTGGCTGTTGGGATCATGTTTGGCTATTGTTTCTATATCTTCATATGATTTTAGAACTCTTTTTCTAGATTTAGCTGGACCAAGACTTAGCCATACTATATTTTCAGATTTACCATACAATGAAGTACCAGTTAAACGATCAGCTGCTTCATAAGATCCACATTCTCTATGGGTGAGCATTTTTATGCCCAAGCTGTATAATTTCTGAGATACTGTTTTAGCTGATGACAGGTCATTCCAGAGGTCTTGGAGCTCTGTCTTTTCTGCTTTACTTAAGTATGCTGTGACATATCGTGCTACTCTAGTAGAATTGTGTGCAATGTACTGCACATCTATGTTTGCATTCCATAAGTGGGCAATGAACGCATTATAAGCATTGATATATTTTTCTTCTTCTTTTCTTTTTATGTAATATGTATTTTTAGGTGACTTTCCTTTAACAGAATGTTTAACTGAAGACATGAGGTTGTTTACTTGACCTGTATTTGTAACTGGTCTAGGGAAACCAAATCGGCATTTGGTGTAGTATTTGCTTTGTTTTTGTATTTGCGACGACAATATTTTCCACATTTGTGTCTTTGAAATTGTAAAATTTGTGCACAAAGATCACTATTTGTGGCTTCTGATGGAATTTGACAAGTGACATATTTTTCAATAAACTGTAAAACAGTGGCATCACTGTCTTGACCAAATTTAGGAGCATCTTTAATCCATAAAAGCATGTGGATATGTGGTGCTCCTCTGGCTTGGTATTCTTTTCTCCAAAAGAAGTGTTGCACTTCTCCAAGGGGAGGAACAGTTTTATTACAAATAAAATGTAGCATAGCAATGAGGCGATGGTGAAAATATCTTGAAACATTAACAGGATCCAAAAAACAAAGTTCTCCAGGTGTTAGAATATCTATTTTTGTTTTGTTTTTATTTGATATGCGTAGGAAATCATGTAAATCTTCCCATGCATATTCTGCACAACTTAATGTAACAAACCAAGTGGGTGGGCCAAGGTTTCTGATCATACAACGTACATCTCCATGATGTCGAAACCAGTACTCTTTAGTACCACGCATATTTGCTAATAGATTTGTTATATTTGATTGTAAAATCTCATCCTTTTGTTGCACTTTCTCTAATAATTGTGTAGCTGTCATATTTTGAAAGTGTGATCCTGATTTTAATATGTGTGCAACTCCGTAACATAAAGTTGCTAGTTCACTTTCAAAGAGTAGGTGGAATATGTATTCCACATTTTGTCTAAATCTGGGATCTTCAGAATACATCCGTAATGAGAGGTATTCTGAAGCTGATATTTGAATAGGTCTATCATCATATCTTCCTCCCTTGCCAAGAGTAGAGGAAAAGCACGTGCTTCTATACTTTTTTCCCATATACTGATTGGCGATCCTTTTGTTTGACGCATTTGGTAAGTTTCCAGTACATCTTGTACAGTGTTATTACAGTGCAAAGGATGAATTGTATACTGGTCTAAAGTATTTGATATTGTAGCAGGATCTAGTAGCTCAAATTGACCAGCTTCTTGTGTTTCTTGAATTATTTCAGTTGTATCTTTCAAGTTTTCTTCAATATTAATTTCTTTGTAATATTCATTATTCTCTTTAAGATATTGGAAGGCTTGTCTAACTTTATATAAATTTACCAGCTGTTGCCATATTTTTTTGTCTTTTGTAGGTACTCCATTTACTAATATAATTAAAGATTGGTGCATTGGACGTTGCACTCCTAGAGTATGCACATTTTCTTTTAGATTTAATGGTAAATAAACTACTTTTCCACGAATGCCTTTTACCAATTCAGAGGGAGGTAATTTTGCTGTTTTTGGTTGAAGGCGTATTATTGCTTGAAATGGGTGTACTGTTTGAATTATGATGCTCTCATATAAATTAAGTTGTTGTAGAGGTTTTGGTACTGGGTATAATTCCAAATTATTTGTGATAGAACGTGAAGGAGTTTGGTTGTTGTCAAGTTTTGTGGTGCAATAACTGCAAAGTATTAAGGGCTCAGTTATTTCATATTTGTTTTCTGCTAGAAGGTAGAGAGCTAATTCAAACCATTGAGGGGCCGATTCATGGAACAAACGTGCGCCGAAAATCTTCGCGCAAGCAGGCGCAAGCTGGCGCAAGCAGGCGCAAGCGGAAAAAAACAGGCGCACGCGCACAGTCCCTGCCCGTGTACACCTCGGGATGTGCGCCAAACCCGTGCATGGCACACAAGTCACTGCAACATCCCGAAAGGCGTGCGCGACGCGCACAGTGAAAGCGCACAACCACGGCGCATACACCAGAAAGTGGGCGGGACACGGGGCGTAATGCGCGGAATGGAGAACAACGCGCGAAAATAAGGGCGTAACTGGGGATGCACTGCAGGGAAGCAGACGGATCGCCCACACGCACTCGAACCACACGTATTCATGGAATCGAATAGGGCAAAGCCACGCACAGCCAAAGACACGCACAAGCAGAAACACGTCCGTCACACGAAGGCAGGCGGTAGAGTCCCAGCGCATCACAAAAGTGGCAACATACAGCAATTGGGCCTGTTCGAGCGGGGTACGTGTATTTCGGGGGCGCGCGGGAAGTTACACATGCGATTGAGCGGGGTACGTGTATTTCGGGGGCGCGCGGGAAGTTACACACGCGATTGAGCGGGGTACGTGTATTTCGGGGGCGCGCGGGAAGTCACACACGCGATTGAGCGGGGTACGTGTATTTCAGGGGCGCGCGGGAAGTTACACACGCGATTGAGCGGGGTACGTGTATTTCGGGGGCGCGCGGGAAGTTACACACGCGATTGAGCGGGGTACGTGTATTTCGGGTGCGCGAGGGAAGTCACACACGCGATTTCAGCAGGCTACGAGTATTACAGGGGTGCGCGGGGAGCACCACACTTGAATTGCACAGGGGCCTACCCTGCACATGTCCTGCAGGCACCCCATCCACCATGGCCATGCCCCCCAGCCAACCCACATGTCAACTTGCACTACTGCCCACCAACGCATGTCTCACTGCACCCCCAGCCACCAGGGGCACCCTCCACCAGGCCCCCACCCATGTCTCCCACCACCCCCACCACCCAGCAGTACAGGGGCACCCTCCACCAGGCCCCCACCCATGTCCATCTCATGTTCCCCACCCCCCCACCCCCCAGCACTGTGGGGCACCTGCCAGCAGGCCCCCACCCATGTCCAACTCATGTTCCCCACAATCCCCCACCCCCCAGCACTGTGGGGCACCTGCCACCAGGCCCCCACCCATGTCCAACTCATGTTCCCCACCACCCCCACCCCCCAGCACTGTGGGGCACCTGCCACCAGGCCCCCACCCATGTCTCCCACCACCCCCACCCCCAGCAGTGCAGGGGCACCCACCACCAGGCCCCCACCCATGTCTCCCACCACCCCCACCCCCCAGCCACCAGGGGCAGCCTCCACCAGGCCCCCACCTATGTCTCCCACCACCCCCACCCCCCAGCAGTGCAGGGGCACCCACCACCAGGCCCCCATCCATGTCTCCCACCACCCCCACCCCCCCAGTCACCAGGGGCAGCCTCCACCAGGCCCCCACCCGTGTCTCCACCACCCCCACCCCCCAGTCACCAGGGGCAGCCTCCACCAGGCACCCACCCATGTCTCCCACCACCCCCACCCCCCAGCAGTGCAGGGGCAGCCACCACCAGGCTCCCACCCATGTCTCCCACCACCCCCACCCCCCAGCCACCAGGGGCAGCCTCCACCAGGCCCCCAACCATGTCTCCCACCACCACCACCCCCCAGCAGTGCAGGGGCACCCACCACCAGGCCCCCACCCATGTCTCCCAGCACCCCCACCCCCCAGCCACCAGGGGCAGCCTCCACCTGGCCCCCACCCATGTCTCCCACCACCCCCACCCCCCAGCAGTGCAGGGGCACCCACCACCAGGCCCCCACCCATGTCTCCCACCACCCCCACCCCCCAGCCACCAGGGGCAGCCTCCACCAGGCCCCCACCCATGTCTCCCACCACCCCCATCCCCCAGCAGTGCAGGGGCAGCCTCCACCAGGCCCCCACCCATGTCTCCCACCACCCCCACCCCCCAGCCACCAGGGGCAGCCTCCACCAGGCCCCCACCCATGTCCAACTCATGTTCCCCACCACCCCCACCCCCCAGCACTGTGGGGCACCTGCCAGCAGGCCTCCACCCATGTCCAACTCATGTTCCCCACCACCCACACCCCCCAGCACTGTGGGGCACCTGCCACCAGGCCCCCACCCATGTCCAACGCATGTTCCCCACCACCCCCACCCCCCAGCAGTGCAGGGGCAGCCACCACCAGGCCCCCACCCATGTCTCCCAGCACCCCCACCCCCCAGCCACCAGGGGCAGCCTCCACCAGGCCCCCACCCATGTCTCCCACCACCCCCACCCCCCAGCAGTGCAGGGGCACCCACCACCAGGCCCCCACCCATGTCTCCCACCACCCCCACCCCCCAGCCACCAGGGGCAGCCTCCACCAGGCCCCCACCCATGTCTCCCACCACCCCCACCCCCCAGCAGTGCAGGGGCACCCACCACCAGGCCCCCACCCATGTCTCCCAGCACCCCCACCCCCCAGCAGTGCAGGGGCACCCACCACCAGGCCCCCACCCATGTCTCCCACCACCCCCACCCCCCAGCCACCAAGGGCAGCCTCCACCAGGCCCCCACCCATGTCTCCCACCACCCCCACCCCCCAGCAGTGCAGGGGCACCCACCACCAGGCTCCCACCCATGTCTCCCACCACCCCCACCCCCCAGCCACCAGGGGCAGCCTCCACCAGGCCCCCACCCATGTTTTCCACCACCCCCACCCCCCAGCCACCAGGGGCAGCCTCCACCAGGCCCCCACCCATGTCCAACTCATGTTCTCCACCACCCCCACCCCCCAGCACTGTGGGGCACCTGCCAGCAGGCCCCCACCCATGTCCAACTCATGTTCCCCACCACCCCCACCCCCCAGCACTGTGGGGCACCTGCCACCAGGCCCCCACCCATGTCCAACGCATGTTCCCCACCACCCTCACCCCCCTGCAGTGCAGGGGCAGCCACCACCAGGCCCCCACCCATGTCTCCCAGCACCCCCACCCCCCAGCCACCAGGGGCAGCCTCCACCAGGCCCCCACCCATGTTTCCCACCACCCCCACCCCCCAGCAGTGCAGGAGCACCCACCACCAGGCCCCCACCCATGTCTCCCACCACCCCCACCCCCCAGCCACCAGTGGCAGCCTCCACCAGGCCCCCACCCATGTCCAACTCATGTTCCCCACCATCCCCACCCCCAGCACTGTGGGGAACCTGCCAGCTGGCCCCCACCCATGTCCAACTCATGTTCCCCACCACCCCCACCCCCCAGCACTGTGGGGCACCTGCCACCAGGCCCCCACCCATGTCCAACGCATGTTCCCCACCACCCCCACCCCCCAGCAGTGCAGGGGCAGCCACCACCAGGCCCCCACCCATGTCTCCCAGCACCCCCACCCCCCAGCCACCAGGGGCAGCCTCCACCAGGCCCCACCCATGTCCAACTCATGTTCCCCAGCCAACATGTCATCACAATCTAGATCCCTGGTCCCTATGGTCAGACTCCAAATGCAAAACACCCACCCGACTATTGCATCCACCCACTCATAATTTGCAATTACATCACAGAACACCAATTGCAAGTTCCGAAACAAACACATTTCCCTCACATACACCCAATGGGTGTCAGTGAATCTCAAAACACATATCATGAAATGCATGAAACCAATGAGATACCACACATTGAATTTCACCAAAAAAAATATGTATTAAAGGAAACATAAATAGAAAAAAAAATTAACAGAAACGTGAATGTACAAAAATGAAAAGAAGCATGTCCGTTAAAAAAAGCACAACCAAAAATAAAATTCCAAAGTAATGTTGTCCAAAGTCAATGTCCACAAAACAAAATCCAATGGGAAATAAAAAAGAAAGCCATTGCTCCATGGTCAAAAAGTGAAAAACAAATACAATCCAAATGTGAACTATGTACATGGGAACAAGCCAGGGTCCATTATCCCAATAAAATAAAGGAAACCTATCTAACTACACTAACTAATAAAATAAACTATATACAAAAATGTGGCCAATGTCCAAAAGGTCCATATAAAATAAAAACAAAAATGAAACCTAACACTACCTACATAACTATGTACAAGGGCAGCGGGCTAGTTTCACGGCTCACTTGTGGATGTCCCGGGCCAGGGCATCATCGAACTCCCCCTCAATGTCCCGGAGGCGGTCCTCCTCCATGGCCCTGAGGGTCCGCAGGGCCGTCGACGTCTCCACCTCCAAACCCCTGCGGATTGCCTCGAGGCACTCGGCCCGCCTCAGGGCCCTTCCGCATAGAGTTCTCCGCCCTGACCATTGTGAGCCGTGCCTCTTCCGCCCGCTGCCGCTCCGCATCTATGGCGTGGCCCAACCGCTGCCACACGGAAGACACTCTCTGTCCTGGGTCCTCCTGCCCTCCGGCCGATGCCTGCCCCTCCGATGTTGAAGGCCCCGAGCCTTCATGGCTCCCACCACTTTGCTGCTGCTCCTGTGCCTCTGCCCGTGCACTGCCTCCTGCTGCCTGCACATCCTCCGCCGGCTGGGGTGCAGTTGTTGATGTGGCCACCCCTGCTGGACGTCCGACTCTCGACTGAGGCAGGGATGCCTCCTCCACCAGCCTGGCCGCACCATCAGAGGCAGCTCCACAGGGCACCCAGGTGATTGATGGGTGGGAAGATGGCACCGAGGATGACTGGCGCGTAGGGGGTCCAGTTGAGGAGGGGGTCGAGCAAGCCCCATCAGAAGGAGGAATCCAGCCAGGGTGACCTGTCCCAGTAGGCTGACGTGGTCAACGAGCCATTCGAGATGACGTGCAGTCTCTTCATGAAAAGACTGCAGGTCACCTCGCATGGCCCGTTGACTCAACGCCACACCAGCCAGGACAGGCTCAACCCGGACCTGGATAGCCATGTCCGCAGGCAGAGGAAGGCCAGTTGACGTGAGCTCATCCCCTGCCTGAAAACGGGTCTGGACGTAGGCATCTCTGCTGGTGCAAGATAATGCAGGGACAGGATCAGGGACAGGATTGCACACAGGCACCTCCGCGGCGGCCTGTGCTGCCTCCTGTCCCTGGTCCTGCACTGCACCACTGGGATCCCCACCTCCAGACCCCGTCTCCGGTGCTTGCACGGCCTCCTCCTCCACCAAACCCCCCACCAACCTGGATGACTCCGTGCCAGCTTCCCCTGTTGGGCCCTGTGGGGTCCCAGCTGCCTCTTCTGCTGCCGAGGAGTCCAACTCCAACCTCCGCCTCTTGGACCTCCCCCCGGCAGCTGCGGCCTGGGACGCGGCACCGGACTCCTCACTCCCCGACGAGATGACAACATGGGAGGGGAGCCAGGCCTTGCGTCTCCGGCTGGCGGTGGGATCCCCGCCGCTGTGCTCCACAGCACCTTCTCCGCCCTCTTCATCAGTTGACGCTGCAGACAGGGAGAAACAAAACACAGGCATCAGGGCACTGTACAATGGACACATACACACATGACAGTTGTACATGAGTGGCATTGCCAAACCTCAGACATGTCATCACAATCCCCAACACACATGTCATTACAACTCGCACACATGAGCCATACCACAGCCATATCGCAACTGCCACCACCATCCATACACATACAACAGCATGAGCAGCCAAAGGTGAGCCAGACATCACATGCAACACAGGAAGTGCACCACACATGTACACACACCACCACACTTGCATGCATGTGTACACCTCTGCCAAGTGTTGCAGTGTTCAGACGGGCATCCATGTCACATCTGCCAATCAGGCTTCCACATACGCTGTCACATCCATCCATATTGCATCACTGTTGCACCCATGTCAAATACACACACATGCACATGTACACAGTGCTGATACATGCAGCCAAAAACAACATACATGCGTGACATCACGGACATGTCTACTTACATACACATTCATCCAAACATGTGTGCCCACATAACTGCATTTGGCATGCAAGCCTACACACACAAGCACCATCCATGACTCACACATTACAGCCCTCGCATTTGTGTCAGCCCCACGGCCCTGTACACCCCCACCCATACTCGACCCCATACAAACAGATGTGCAACCTGCACACTACTGAATAATCACCACACGCACTGCTCACAATCAGGATGCATGTACACTCACCGCTCGACTCCAGACGGGTCTGCTTCTCAAGGACCTGGACGTGGAGCGCTGGGCATATGCGTTCCAGGTCCCTCATCTGTTCTTCCGACAAGTGGCCCCGGCGCCCCTTGGCATCCGCTGCCTTCAAGAGGCGCCGGGCCTTGTTCAGGGTCCTGGACCTGAAGTCCTCCCAGCGCTTCTTGACATGTTGGAAGTCACGGACTGCCACCCCCTCCGCGTTGATGGCAGTCACGATGTCAGTCCAGATCCGAGTCCGTCCTTCCCTGTCGGCGCGGGAACTTCCGAAGAGGGCATCATACTGCCCCAAGACTTGCTCCACCAGGACACCAACTTCGGTGGCACTGAAGCTGGTGCCCCTCTTCCTCTCTGGTCGGGGGTTGTCAGTGGTCCCAGATGGTGTTTGCCCCGACATGACAACCCCAGAGGCAGGAGTGGGTGGGCAACTGGGTCCTGGGGCTGGGCTGTGGATCGATGGAATCCCAGTCGGGAGTCTTCGGTTCCAGCAGGGGTGGTCACAGCAACAGCACCCCTGGCTGATGTGCAGGCAGCAAATGGCAGGGCACGTGGGCAGCAGCAGATGGCAGGTGGGAGCGTGCTCGGGGCTCTGGTGGGCAGTAGTTCGGCCTTCTGGGCAGGAGCGTGGTCTTCCATGTGCTTACGCGTGGCCAGCTTGATACGGAGTGATTTGGCACGTGAAAAATCTGCACGTCAGCGTGTAATTCGAGGAAAGGCCCTTAGCGCGTAAGCGTGTCTGCACGCATACGCATTTTCATTGGACCAAAGGCCCCTAGCGCGTGAGCGCGTCTGTGACGCGCGCAGGTGTTTCCCTCATTGCACATGATGACAGAACACACGTGGATTTCCACCAATCGCGTGTGAAAGTTCCCGGCACCCCGGAACACACGTACCCAGGCTAATCGCGTGTGGAACTTCCCGCGCACCCCGAAACACACGTACCCAGGCCAGTTGCGTGTACGCTCATTCCCCTCCGATCACACGCGATGACACTCGGACCGTATCCGAATACGGGAAACCCACGCACGGCAAAAGACGTGCACAGTCGTCAACGCGTCTGCCACACGAAGGCAGGTGGAAGCCTCCCCGCGCACAGCATCAAAGTGCGCGCAAACAACAAACGCGTATATACAGCTACGATGAATGCCCCATTTGTCGCTGCACTGATCGTGGGACACCGCAGGAGGAGGAGAATAGCCAGGGCACGCATTTTCGCACAACGGACAAGCCTTTTTGGGATGCCTGACGACCAGGTCTATGGCAGGTATAGGTTTCCACCCCATATCATCCTAGACCTGGTGAGGGAGTGGGAAGATGACCTCACATCCCCCACCCTTTGCTCCCAAGCATTGAGCCCCTTGGAGAAGCTGCTCAATGTCCTGCATTTTTTGGCCACTGGGTCATTTCAGCAGACCACTGCCATAGTGGGGGGGGTCTCACAGGCCACGCAGTCACGCTGCCTACACCAGGTACTGGCAATCATGACAGCGCGCCCCTCAGTCCGCAGGCACATATACATGCCCAGAACACCCGCAGAAAGGCAGGCCGTTGTCCTGGATTTTTTCAGGGTGGCACACTTCCCCAAAGTGCTCGGTGCCATTGATTGCACCCATGTGGCCCTACGTCCACCTAGGGCCATTGAGCACATCTACCGAAACCGCAAGCACTGGCATTCCATCAATGTACAGGTGGTATGTGATGCAAAGGGAATCATCACCTCTGTCTATGCAAACTACCCTGGCTCCACCCATGACAGTTTCATATACAGAATGTCCGCCCTGAGCCGGGCCCTGGAAGCTGGGCAGCATGGCGACACATGGCTCCTAGGTCAGTACAAATGCCCTTGCACATGCATGCAAGTCACACACAGACAAATATCCAAACCCTAATAATCTCAACTATTATCACCTCCCCAGGGGACAGTGCCTACCCTCTGAGCAACCACATGATGACGCCAATCCGGAACCCCACCACACCACCCCAGGTAAGATACAACGCCGCCCATATTGCAACCAGGGGCATAGTGGAGCGCACATTCGGAGTGCTCAAGTCACGTTTCCGCTCCCTTGACCGCTCTGGTGGGCAACCACTCTATGCACCACCAGTAGTGTGCAGGATCATTGTGGCAGCATGTGTCCTGCACAATGTTGCAACACGGCAGGGCGTCCCGGTGGACATGGTGGTGCCCCCACATCCCCAACCACAGCCACAGGCGCTGCCCATGGGAGGGGACAGGGCATGTGGCGAGGAAGCCCGGACCCAGCTTGTGGCCACATTTTTCACCTAAACTCCCACCCCTGCGGAGTGCACACAGGCCTGGCACATACCAGGTGACAATCGATGATGACAAAGAGACAGTTAACTGTCACAACCCTACCACCCTGAGAAAGTTGCCATGGAAGTGCCACATCGTCTGCATCCCTAGCTACTTAAACACAAGCTATCCTGTGTGACCAAAAGGCACACATATGACATATGACATGATATGGGCCATACACAAGTATTCCAAGGCGCAATGAGGCAGGGAGGGGGGAACAAGGGAACACAGAGAACGGTACTACTAGGCCAGGTGTCATTGAGATCGTGCAAGTGCAGGGGTAGGGGGAATGGGAAAAGTGCAAGGGGAAGGGTGGGGGGGGAGTCCAGTACAGGGGAAGTAGCCCAAAAAAATAATACATAGGCCGCCTGGTGGCAACTACAAAGGTAAGTGCAGACAAGTGCTGGGAAGGGAGGGCTGTAGGGATAGAGAGACAGTACTGCAGTGCAGGGGTTGCCAGGGAGGCAGTGCAAGTGGAGAGTGGCTGGGCCAGGGACCGAGGTCGGTGAGAGTCGCCCAGTTGCAGCTCCTGTGCAGTTCCAGTGGAGAATTCTGCAAGGGAGAGGCAGACAGTAAGCAGAAGCAAAGAGGAAGGTCTTGAGCTGCTTCCAGAACTGGATATGATTCCCCTCAAGTTCAAGTCAGGCCGGAAGTCTGTTCCAGGGGGAGGGCCCTGCTGCGGAGAGAAATCTACCCCCAGCTAGTTGCTCTGAGAAGCGGATGACCCGGACATGCAAGGTGAGCATCACACACACCTGCAAAACAGGCCATGGCCATCACTGTCATGTCACTCAAACCCTCCCAAACATCAACATGACATGGCATGCAATACCCATACACCAATGCAGTAACGATAAGGTACACATTGCCATGTCCTAAATGCACAGTGGCATCGGACACTGCTGCCTGACCCGGAATCAGATGAAATGACAGACCAACAAAATCTCCCACCCAAAATAAGTCATTTCCAAATGCATTACAACAGTCGTAGACGTAACATCACAATGAATGCCTGTCTACATGCACATTATGCATTGCAAAATCAACACTGCAGCTCATGTGTGCAGTGTCCTACTCCTGCATCACACTGCTCAGCGCACAGCACAGTGAACAGCCATTGTGTGTGATGCACACCCTGAGCATCACATCTAAGTGACAGACCACGTCAAACATCAAATTAGGCATGTACTGGATCCATGATCGGTCACAGAACATGTGCTGCCGGGACACAGTGGGCACCAGAAGGCAAACAGTGTACACGTGGATATGCAAGGGTGGGAGTACATGTAGTGCATCAGAGTGCAAGTGTGTGGTTCTGCAAGGACATGCACTCCACATATGCATGTGCACTCAAGTGAACATCAGTGTTCCCTACACATCACATGTGAACATCCACCATGTGTACACCCCAGCATGTCAAACCACAACTATCCCCTTGCACCTGAAAGGAAAACACAACACATGAACAGGCATTGATCAGCAGAACACAACATGTACATAGGATACCACCATTACTATGTCAGAGTTCCCATCACACTGCAGGGCAAGGCAACTATCAACAACAACCCCCCCCTCCCTCACAAATGACCATGACCCACTGAACAACTGCACCTGGGTCATGGAGCTACCACACCTCAATTCCACCTGGCCACAGGATCACCTTTACCCTTCGTCACCATCTCCCACCTTGTGTGTAAAAAGATGCCTGAACCCTCAGAATCCACACTCATTTCCAAAATCACAAAATCCAAGGCATAAAAATGAACCCGAACACCCTCCAGTAGATGACTTGACGTAGCAGTATCTCACAAAGGCCAAGTACTACCACAATGATGCAACAACCAAGGTAGCACAGCAAAACAATGTCACGACAGGATGTGAGACATGTGTGGTACATGACATAGGATGATGCAGGATGAATGGATGTGTACTGTCACAGGTCCCCTGTACAGGCGCGGGAGTGTCACGAAACAACCACCCCCACCATGTCCTGGGTGCCTGCAAGGTCAAACTCACACAGCCCCCTGAGACCCTGGTGGGGAATGAGGTTTAGGGATATGCAGTTGGGACAGGTGTTGACACACTGGATGACTGGAATGAGTGGCAGGAGAGGGGATGAGGAATGACACATGAAACTAGGGAATGCACGAAAATGTACAACCTGCATGAACACATACACAATCCAAACAAACTTGGACATCTTTGTCATGGCCTTCTGTAGTCCAGGCTCAGGAGTGGTACGAACCAACCACCCCCTCTAGGGTTTTGGCACCTGCAAGTTCGGGGCTTACACAGGCATCCGCAACCCCAGCGGGGAAAGAGGGTCAGGGAACGTTGCTTGGATAGGTACGGGAAGCAGGAACACCAGGTAGAGGGTACAGGGTTCAAAATTGCATAGGATTACAGGTGATTAGGGAGAAAAAACATACCAAATTGAACCACACATACATCCATGCATCAGTACACTCCCCAGCAAGCCTATGCAGAGCAGTTCGTAAGAAAAAACAACAAGACACTTAGCTCTGGTTTTGAGTGCTGGCCTCCTGCCTGCGCACTCTCAGGTCCGGTTACAGGAGCACTGCAATGCTTCAAAGAGAGCCACAGTCAACAACCTGTACGTGCCAATTACACAAAAACACAACACCAAACATGCCCCATAGCAACAAACTACTCTACAAACAGACAATCTGTGGTTGATGCTTCGTACCTATATATAACATCACCCCTGTGACGGGTCATACACAGTCAATGCAGTAAGGCAGCCGCTGGTGGGTGCGTGGCAAATGGAACACCAATGTGTCACAATTCACACAACATGCAATGTTCCCTGGGTAAGCAGACAGACCCATATAGCAAGCCATGACTACAGAGCAAGTTGCGTACCACCATGACCGAAACAAAGTTGGCAGTGCATTTATCATGAAGTACATGGAAAAGACATGCACTGCACCCGAGTATGTCCCTTGCTGTATGTCCCTGTGAGCTGCCCCTTTCCATGTCTCGGAAGGCTACATGGTTGATACAAGTGGCTCAATGGACCTTGGTGTACCGGAGGGTATGTGCCACTGCCCCTGCATGTGTCCCAGACAACCCTACTATCAACAGCCATCAGTCCACAAACACATCTGAGCTGCATTGTGTGCTTCAACACCAATATTCGTCTAAGCTCACCCTCAGTGCTGTGACTAAGCCTGCACGTGCAACTCACCTGGTGCAAGCTTTGCTGTGTTGTGGGCCCCCTGTGATGCTCACCTTGCCTGGAGTTCCTTGGAACATGTCAGCAGTTCTAGGATGTGGGTCTGCAATCACTGTGCATCTGCTTATGCACACATGTGCATGTGGGCACCAACAAACGGGTCCAGAATTCCGTCGTCCAATGGGCCATGTCTGCTGGCAAAGGTGCTCTGGAGGCTCATCCCCCTGCATAAAGGGCATGAAACACATGATTAATGCTTCAAAGTCATCTGTGTGTGTCTCATCAGGCATCTCATTACTTGACCATGTCAGAGAGTCACATCACAAATCACACCATCAGTCCGTCTTTCACCTCCAAAGTGTGGAACACTATCAACAGCATGAATTGCAACAAGCACATGTACAGGAAAGATATGAAACATACTATACAATGCATAGCAATAAATGTCCACATTAATCATGACACACCCCATCTAGCAAAAGCTGAACAGTGGACAATGACACCTAAATCATCCCCACTAGGGGTGTCAACACAAGTCACACAGCACCAGACATGCCACAGATATGACAGTCCAAAGCCCTTGTGTAAAATGCTGTAACACCGAACCATCCTTGCGAGCCCATGGATAAGGGAGGCAGGAGTGGCATATGTGAGTCAAGGAACCCAAGCAGCAAACACATACACAAGACAACCATGAAGGGCCCAGCTGGAACAGACAGTGGATGCCTTCAAAAGCCACAAAGCACCGCACCGTCACATGAAAGCACAATAGACTAGCAATTTTAAACTAAATCAACTATTAACTAATTACACTAACTATGGAAAACCTACATTACCTATTTAAACTAACTATCAAACAGAAACTTAACTAACTAAACTAAAAGAAAAATCAAAAATGGCCACATACGACCCGGGGGGAGGGGAGGCACCCAGGAGGGGGGAGGTACAGGGTGCTGCTCAACATCCACATGCGATGATGCTGAGCCAAAAAAAAATCCTCCATGGTCTCAACGCCTGCACAGCACGACCTATGTGGGAGATAGATGGTCGTCCGAGTCTGGCTCATCCTGGAAAGGATTTCGTGGCACAGTAGCCTGGCCACGCCTAGCCTCGTCGGCAGCAAGTCTGCCGGATGGGTGAGCCTAGTTCTGTGTGGCGATGTGACGTAGGTCTGCATGCAGAACCTCCCGTGATACACGTGCTTCCTCTTGCAAGGTAGCACGTGTAACACGGAGTTCCTCCTGCAAGGCCTGGCTGGACAACCGCTGCACCTCCCGGCAAGCCTGTAGCTCAGCCGAGATGGTACGCTCGAGCTGTGCAAACTTCTCCTCTGCCTGTTGCCTCTGGGACATCATAAGGACACCCAGAGTGGATCTGAGGGAAGCATACTCCTCCCTCAGGGCATCCATGTGCGCCTCTGCGTGAGCAGCAATTGCTTGACGCAGAGACGACATTTCAGCCTGGCCTGCCCTGTCTGAGGCCGCCATGCCCAGCCTGAGCGAGCGGGCCGTGGACCGTGCTGCCTGCTGCTGGAGAAGCACCTGCCTAGCAGTGGGGAGCACAGATCGGGCCACACGCTCCATGCTCTCAGTGATGTTCTCCATTGCTGCCCCCTGCCGTTCGGATTTGGCAGTCATTTCTTGCTCCCACTCAGTATACAGCGGTTGCGCGCGGCAACCGCGTTGCCGGGCTTGACCCCTGTGGGACCCGAGGACCAGGGGTCCTCGCTGTGTTGGCACCGCCTGAGGCTGCACGACTACATGCCCCCGTCGACGTGATGTCCCAGGCACATCAGTGACTGGTGTGGAGGGTGACCCTGGTCCCGATCCACCACGTGCGGAGGAACCAAGACTGTCGGATCCCTCAGTGCAGGTGTCGCAGACAGAGGAGTGTCCACATCAGAATCACTCACCCCTGACACATGGACTTGTTGCTCATCCAACTCAACATGGACGTCAGAGTCGTCATCAAGGCTGGACTCATAGGCAGCCAGAGACAAGATGGACTGCAGCACTTGGGGGTTTTCGTGGTCTACCACCCCACGACCCCCACTAGTGCCGGGTTGATGTGGTGTTACCAACCCTGTGTCTGGCATGACAACACCATCCTCTGCCTCCATTGCATCATCACCTGAAAAATAGAGAGAAAAAGGTCAATACACATGTCAGAAGCACACGACACACACACACACCGACAGCAAAGGCATCCGGCAGACATGTGACACACAACATATGACCTGGCATGCATGCTGGGTATACTTTGAATAGCTTCTGTGATCAGACCTATTGAAAGGTGGCAGTTTCCATGGAAGTGGGTCTATGCAGTGCAGAAATGTGTACGCCACTCACTACCTACATGTACAAGCACTACATGGTGTGTGCCAGGAAATGTGAAGGCAGTGCAATGTCAAATTCAGACATCACGTGCATTGTGCATTCAATGTGTACCATGTCTAGAAGCCAAGCACCCCTCCACCCCAGTACCAAAGCAGGGATGCCTAGCATGGTATCAAAAGGCTGACCATACACCTGTGTATTGACAGGCAGTGTTGACTAGCATCAACAGCTTAATGTGATTCAAATTACAACACTGCAAATGATGCTGGGACAGTGGGCAGGACACATGATGGAAACTCCGGAGGCCGCCCACGTGTGAAGACACAACAAGAGTTGGACAGAGTCATTGGCCATTGAACAGGCTGAGGCCTGTGCGCCACACAGATTGTCAGAGCCTAAACATGTGTGCAACGCAGGACTGAGCCACAGTTGACATGGGAAGGCTGATGAGATGGCAGGCAATGTATGTAACCAAGGACTTATATTACAGTGATCATCCAGTCAAGGACACATAGGGGCATGCGTTCATTGCACATGGAGCATGAATGGGCACTCATGTCCCTGCGGGACATCTGACCCATGCACAGTACAAGTGAGATACCCTGCATCGAGTACTAAGGCTGTACCACACGGCATATGTCTGGCAGATTCTATGCTGGAAGTTAGCATCTACACAGGACACATGAACAAGAAAGTACACATTGGCAAGATTGAAGCAGACCAGTGCAAAGGTGGAACTGGGGTGCAGAGTGGCGGAGGAGGGGCAAGGGAGCATGCCTACATGGAGTCCCGCATGCAGGAAGAGGAGACATGCATGACGGTAGCATTGCATTACTTATACATCAGAACCATGTACACGTCATATGTAGCAGCAATCATGCACAACACATCCCACAAGTGAAACACACACGTCCTCAACAAACACGCATCAACACTCACTGGACTGGGCATCAAAGTCCAGCTTCTCTCCCACTCCTTCGACCAATTCAGGTGGTATGAACTCTGCACGAGAGCCTCATGCTTAGTGAGTTCTTCCTCCTCTGGTGCAGGCCCACCGCCAGTCACCAGAGTCAAGTTGTAATTTGAGGCACGCTTGGCCTTAGTGCTGCGCTTGATGTCATTCCAACGCTTTTTGCACTCCTGCGCCGTGCGCACCTCATGGCCGAATGAACTGACATGTTCCGCAACATGCTTCCAGTGGGTGTCACGTTGGGCAGCCGTGGTCTGACTATTGGCACCCACTAGCATGTCACGGCTGTGGCCCCACACGTAGTCCATGAGGAAGTCCAGTTCCTGCTTACAGAAAGGCTTCTTCCTCGACGTGCAGGAGGTCGTGGCTGTGTGTGGGTCCCAGCCTGTGCTGCAGGTGCAACCTTCCTCCTCTTGGACTGTGGCGCAGACCCTGGCTGGCTAATGCCGCCCTGACCAGTATGGCCAGTGGGTTCGGTGGATTGAGCCAAGGGAGTGGCAGGTGGAGGGATGACCAAAGGCCTGACTTGTGTCAGTGGCAGCTGGGTGCCCACTAATGGACCCTGCGCAGCAACATCAGCTGTGGCAGGGTCATTGACCGCAACGGTCCTGGTTGGCAGACACACAACCGGGGTGCTGTTGGGTGCATCTGCCCCTGCACTTGCCAACACCCGGCCGTTCGGGGCAGCAGATGACATGACTGCCCCAGGGACACGTGTCTTGGTCTGAGCAGCCCGGCCTGCCCCTATGGTTTCCCCCCTGGCCTGTTGGAGATCTACCAAGGGCTCTTCAAGTGCCAACGCAGCCTGCGCTGGCAGACCCTGAGCCTGGGTGGCGGTGTCCACAGCTGCACCTGCAGCTACTACTACCCTTGGGCCCATGGCAGTCGATGGAACGGACTGCCGGGTCATATGGGTGCCAGTGCCAGATGCAGGAGCTGCATCCCCCGGAACCACAGGGGGTGGTGGCATGGCTGCACCGACACATGGCACAACATTGTGCTCAAGTGGCGCACCCCTGCCTCTTCCCCCTCTGTGGCTGCCCTGGACACCCTGGAGTCCGCCTACTCCCTGGTCACCACGGCCACATCCCCGACCATGCCCGCCAAGAGGAGTACGCCCAGCTGAGGCGCCCCTCACCTTTGGTGGACTCCCAACCATGGCACAGATGTAGTAGTGCTGGCACAGATGCAGTGGTGCCAATGGGAGGTGTACAGCACAATTGACCTGGGCAATTGGGGTGAAGGGGGTGGGAAGCAAGATGTTAACAGCCCCCCTGCACCTGCAAGGCTGTATGTGACCCCGGTGATGTGGTGACGGGTCACGCAATGCTCAGGCACCCCAAAACTGCAGTAAAACCGTGCACGCAACCCTGCAGCCTACGTGCGTGGATTGAACCTCCTGCAGTACGCGGTGGCACCCAGTAACACGAATAACGCGTACGCGTGGGACACGCAGGCTACTATGACATCGAAAATGGGTGCGATACACAGGGGCACCCGCAGTGGGAAAAAGAGCATGTGCGACTCACCGCCTGACTAGCGCGATGCAGAAAAACACGCGTAGCCAATACCCCCGCCAAAAGAAGAGATACGTCCTTGATTGCTGTGAAGTTGTGATGGCGTGCGAAACAACAGGAAGCAGCAACACACGTCGGTCTCCACGAAAGGCACGTACAGCGAACTGCTGGGCCCGCTCACCTTTAACCCGTGCTGAGGGAAACGCACGCGTGCATCACGTCACTTATGCGCATGGGCCCTTTCCTCGTATTACATGCGGAAGCGCAGTTTTTCACGCGCGCTCACGCGCTAAGGGACTTTGGTCCAATGAAATCGCATATGCGTGCTGCCGTGCATACGCGCTAAGGGCCTTTCCTCGTATTACACGCGGACGTGCAGTTTTCCACGCGCGCTTACGCGCATGGGCCCTTTCCTCGTATTACACGCCGACGTGCAGTTTTTCACGTGCGCTGAAATGCCCATGCATGTCTGTACGCATCACGTCACAGGGGCGCTTGCGCTTGAGGGGCCTTCTGTCCAATGAAAATGCGTATGCGTGAAGACGCGCTTACGCGCTAAGGGCCTTTCCTCGAATTACAAGCTGACGTGCAGATTTTTCACGTGCCAAATCACTCCGTATCAAGCTGGCCACACGTAAGCACACGGAAGACCACGCTCCTGCCCAGAAGGCCGAACTACTGCCCCCCAGAGCCCCGAGCACGCTCCCACCTGCCATCTGCTGCTGCCTGACTGCCTGCTGCCCACGTGCCCTGCCATTTGCTGCCTGCACATCAGCCAGGGGTGCTGTTGCTGTGACCACCCCTGCTGGAACCGAAGACTCCCGACTGGGATTCCATCGCTCCACAGCCCAGCCCCAGGACCCAGATGCCCACCCACTCCTGCCTCTGGGGTTGTCATGTCGGGGCAAACACCATCTGGGACCGCTGACAACCCCCGGCCAGAGAGGCAGAGGGGCACCAGCTTCAGTGCCACCGAAGTTGGTGTCCTGGTGGAGCAAGTCCTGGGGCAGTATGATGCCCTCTTCGGAAGTTCCTGCGCCGACAAGGAAGGACGTACTAGGATCTGGACTGACATCATGACTGCCATCAATGCGGAGGGGGTGGCAGTCTGCGACTTACAACATGTCAAGAAGCGCTGGGAGGACTTCAGGTCCAGGACCCTGAACAAGGCCCGGCGCCTCTTGAGGGCAGCGGATGCCAAGGGACGCCGGGGCCACTTGTCGGAAGAACAGATGAGGGTCCTGGAACGCATATCCCCAGCGCTCCACGTCCAGGTCCTTGAGAAGCAGACCCGTCTGGAGTCGAGCGGTGAGTGTACATGCATCCTGATTGTGAGCAGTGCGTGTGGTGATTATTCAGTAGTGTGCAGGTTGCACATCTGTTTGTATGGGGTCGAGTATGGGTGGGGGTGTACAGGGCCGTGGGGATGACACATGCGAGGGCTGTAATGTGTGAGACATGGATGGTGCTTGTGTGTGTAGGCTTGCATGCCAAATGCAGTTGTGTGGGCACACATGTTTGGATGAATGTGTATGTAAGTAGACATGTCCGTGATGTCACGCATGTATGTTGTTTTTGGCTGCATGTATCAGCACTGTGTACATGTGCATGTGTGTGTATTTGACAAGGGTGCAACAGTGATGCAACATGGATGCATGTGACAGCGGTATGTGGAAGCCTGATTGGCAGATGTGACATGGATGCCCGTCTGAACAGTGCGACACTTGGCAGATGTGTACACATGCATGCAAGTGTGGTGGTGTGTGTACATGTGTGGTGCACTTCCTGTGTTGCATGTGATGTCTGGCTCACCTTTGGCTGCTCATGCTGTTGTATGTGTATGGATGGTGGTGGCAGTTGCGATATGGCTGTGGTATGGCTCATGTGTGCGAGTTGTAATGACATGTGTGTTGGGGATTGTGATGACATGTCTGAGGTTTGCCAATGCCACTCATGTACAACTGTCATGTGTGTATGTGTCCATTGTACAGTGCCCTGATGCCTGTGTTTTGTTTCTCCCTGTCTGCAGCGTCAACTGATGAAGTGGGCGGAGAAGGTGCTGTGGAGCACAGCGGCGGGGATCCCACCGCCAGCCGGAGACGCAAGGCCCGGCTCCCCTCCCATGTTGTCATCTCGTCGGGGAGTGAGGAGTCCGGTGCCGCGTCCCAGGCCGCAGCTGCCGGGGGGAGGTCCAAGAGGCAGAGGTTGGAGTAGGACTCCTCGCCAGCAGAAGTGGCAGCTGGGACCCCACAGGGCCCAACAGGGGAAGATGGCACGGAGTCATCCAGGTTGGTGGGGGGTTTGATGGAGGAGGAGGCCGTGCAAGCACCAGAGACGGGGTCTGGAGGTGGGGATCCCACTGGTGCTAGTGGTGCAGTGCAGGACCAGGGACAGGAGGCAGCACAGGCCGCCGCGGAGGTGCCTGTGTGCAATCCTGTCCCTGATCCTGTCACTGCATCATCTTGCACCAGCAGGGATGCTTACGTCCAGACCCGTTTTCAGGCAGGGGATGAGCTCACGTCAACTGGCCTTCCTCTGCCTGGGGAGGTGGCTATCCAGGTCCGGGTTGAGCCTGTCCTGGCTGGTGTGGCGTTGCGTCAACAGGCAATGCGAGGTGACCTGCAGTCTTTTCATGAAGAGACTGCAAGTCATCTCGAATGGCTCGTTGACCACGTCAGCCTGCTTGGACAGGTCACCCAGGCCGGATTCCTCCGTCAGATGGGGCTTGCTCTGTCCCCCTCCTCAACTGGACCCCCTACGCGCCAGTCGTCCTCTGTGCCATCTTCCCACCCATCAGTCACCTGGGTGCCCTGTGGAGCTGCCTCTGACGGTGCGGCCAGGCTGGTGGAGGAGGCATCCCTGCCACAGTCGGGAGTCGGACGTCCAGCAGGGGTGGCCACATCAACGACTGCACCCCAGCCGGCGGAGGATGTGCAGGCAGCAGGAGGCAGTGCACGGGTAGAGGCACAGGAGCAGCAGCAACATGGTGGGAGCCATGAAGGCTCGGGGCCTTCAACATCGGAGGGGCAGGCATCGGCCGGAGGGCAGGAGGACCCAGGACAGAGAGTGTCTTCTGTGTGGCAGCGATTGGGCCACGCCATAGATGCGGAGCAGCATCGGGCGGAAGAGGCACGGCTCACAATGGTCAGGGCGGAGAACTCCATGCGCTGAGGCGGGCCGAGTGCCTCGAGGCAATCCGCAGGGGTTTGGAGGTGGAGACGTCGACGGCCCTGCAGACCCTCGGGGCCATGGAGGAGGACCGCCTCCGGGACATTGAGGAGGAGTTCGATGATGCCCTGGCCCGGGACATCCACAAGTGAGCCGTGAAACTAGCCTGCTGCCCTTGTACATAGTTATGTAGGTAGTGTTAGGTTTCATTTTTGTTTTTGTTTTATTTGGACCTTTCGGACATTGGCCACATTTTTGTATATAGTTTATTTAATTAGTTAGTGTAGTTAGATAGGTTTCCTTTATTTTGTTGGGATAATGGACCCTCGCTTGTTCCCATGTACATAGTTCGCAGTTGGATTGTATTTTTTTTTTACTTTTTAACCATGGAGGATATGTTTCCTTTAATACATATTTTTTTTTGGTGAACTTCAATGTGTGGTATCTCATTGGTTTCATGCATTTCATGATATGTGTTTTGAGATTCACTGACACCCATTGGGTGTATGTGAGGGAATTGTGTTTGTTTCGGAACTTGCAATTGGTGTTCTGTGATGTAATTGCAAATTATGAGTGGGTGGATTGAATACTCGGGTGGGTGTTTTGCATTTGGAGGCTGACCATAGGGACCAGGGATCTAGATTGTGATGACATGTTGGCTGGGGAACATGAGTTGGACATGGGTGGGGGCCTGCTGGCAGGTGCCCCACAGTGCTGGGGGGTGGGGGCTTTGGGGAACATGAGTTGCACATGGGTGGGGGCCTGCTGGCAGGTGCCCCACAGTGCTGGGGGGTGGGGGTGCTGGGAAACATGGGTGGGGGCCTGGTGGAGGCTGCCCCTGGTGACTGGGGGGGTGGGGGTGGTGGGAGACATGGGTGGGGGCCTGGTGGCAGGTGCCCCACAGTGCTGGGGGGTGTGGGTGGTGGGGAACATGAGTTGGACATGGGTGGGGGCCTGCTGGCAGGTGCCCCACAGTGCTGGGGGTGGGGGTGGTGGGGAACATGAGTTGGACATGGGTGGGGGCCTGCTGGCAGGTGCCCCACAGTGCTGGGGGGTGGGGGTTCTGGGAGACATGGGTGGGGGCCTGGTGGAGGCTGCCCCTGGTGACTGGGGGTTGGGATTGGTGGGAGACATGGGTGGGGGCCTGGTGGAGGCTGCCCCTGGTGACTGGGGGGTGGGGGTGGTGGGAGACATGGGTGGGGGCCTGCTGGCAGGTGCCCCACAGTGCTGGGGGGTGGGGGTGGTGGGAGACATGGGTGGGGGCCTGGTGGAGGCTGCCCCTGGTGGCTGGGGGTGGGGGTGGTGGGAGACATGGGTGGGGGCCTGGTGGTGGGTGCCCCTGCACTGCTGGGGGGTGGGGGTGGTGGGAGACATGGGTGGGGGCCTGGTGGAGGCTGCCCCTGGTGACTGGGGGGGTGGGGGTGTTGGGAGACATGGGTGGGGGCCTGGTGGCAGGTGCCCCACAGTGCTGGGGGTGGGGGTGGTGGGGAACATGAGTTGGACATGGGTGGGGGCCTGCTGGCAGGAGCCCCTGCACTGCTGGGGGGTGGGGGTGGTGGGAGACATGGGTGGGGGCCTGGTGGAGGCTGCCCCTGGTGACTGGGGGGGTGGGGGTGGTGGGAGACATGGGTGGGGGCCTGGTGGAGGCTGCCCCTGGTGACTGGGGGGGTGGGGGTGGTGGGAGACATGGGTGGGGCCTGGTGGCAGGTGCCCCACAGTGCTGGGGGGTGGGGGTGGTGGGGAACATGAGTTGGACATGGGTGGGGGCCTGCTGGCAGGTGCCCCTGCACTGCTGGGGGGTGGGGGTGGTGGGAGACATGGGTGGGGGCCTGGTGGAGGCTGCCCCTGGTGACTGGGGGTTGGGGGTGGTGGGAGACATGGGTGGGGGCCTGGTGGAGGCTGCCCCTGGTGACTGTGGGGGTGGGGGTGGTGGGAGACATGGGTGCGGGCCTGGTGGTGGGTGCCCCTGCACTGCTGGGGGGTGGGGGTGGTGGGAGACATGGGTGGGGGCCTGGTGGCAGGTGCCCCGCAGTGGTGGGGGGTGGGGTGGGTGGGGAACATGAGTTGGACATGGGTGGGGGCCTGCTGGCAGGTGCCCCACAGTGCTGGGGGTGGGGGGGTGGGGAACATGAGTTAGACATGTGTGGGGGCCTGCTGGCAGGTGCCCCACAGTGCTGGGGGTGGGGGTGCTGGGAAACATGGGTGGGGGCCTGGTGGAGGCTGCCCCTGGTGACTGGGGGGGTGGGGGTTTTGGGAGACATGGGTGGGGGCCTGGTGGAGGCTGCCCCTGGTGACTGTGGGGGTGGGGGGGGGTGGGAGACATGGGTGGGGGCCTGGTGGAGGGTGACCCTGCACTGCTGGGGGGTGGGGGTGGTGGGAGACATGGGTGGGGGCCTGGTGGAGGCTGCCCCTGGTGGCTGGGGGGTGGGGGTGCTGGGAGACATGGGTGGGGGCCTGGTGGTGGGTGCCCCTGCACTGCTGGGAGGTGGGGGTGGTGGGAGACATGGGTGGGGTCCTGGTGGCAGGTGCCCCACAGTGCTGGGGGGTGGGGGGTGGGGTACATGAGTTGGACATGGGTGGGGGCCTGCTGGCAGGTGCCCCACAGTGCTGGGGGGGGCGGGGGGTGGGGAACATGAGTTGGACATGGGTGGGGGCCTGCTGGCAGGTGCCCCACAGTGCTGGGGGGTGGGGGGGGTGGGGAACATGAGTTGGACATGGGTGGGGGCCTGCTGGCAGGTGCCCCACAGTGCTGGGGGGTGGGGGCTTTGGGGAACATGAGTTGCACATGGGTGGGGGCCTGCTGGCAGGTGCCCCACAGTGCTGGGGGGTGGGGGTGCTGGGAAACATGGGTGGGGGCCTGGTGGAGGCTGACCCTGGTGACTGGGGGGGTGGGGGTGGTGGGAGACATGGGTGGGGGCCTGGTGGCAGGTGCCCCACAGTGCTGGGGGGTGGGGGTGGTGGGGAACATGAGTTCGACATGGGTGGGGGCCTGCTGGCAGGTGCCCCTGCACTGCTGGGGGGTGGGGGTGGTGGGAGACATGGGTGGGGGCCTGGTGGAGGCTGCCCCTGGTGACTGGGGGGGTGGGGGTGGTGGGAGACATGGATAGGGGCCTGGTGGAGGCTGCCCCTGGTGACTGTGGGGGTGGGGGTGGTGGGAGACATGGGTGGGGGCCTGGTGGTGGGTGCCCCTGCACTGCTGGGGGGTGGGGGTGGTTGGATACATGGGTGGGGGCCTGGTGGCAGGTGCCCCACAGTGCTGGGGGTGGGGGGGTGGTGGGAGACATGGATGGGGGCCTGGTGGAGGCTGCCCCTGGTGACTGTGGGGGTGGGGGTGGTGGGAGACATGGGTGGGGGCCTGGTGGTGGGTGCCCCTGCACTGCTGGGGGGTGGGGGTGGTGGGAGACATGGGTGGGGGCCTGGTTGCAGGTGCCCCACAGTGCTGGGGGGGTGGGGGGGGGAACATGAGTTGGACATGGGTGGGGGCCTGCTGGCAGGTGCCCCACAGTGCTGGGGGGTGGGGGGTGGGGGGGAAACATGAGTTGGACATGGGTGGGGGCCTGCTGGCAGGTGCCCCACAGTGCTGGGGTGTGGGGGGGGTGGGGAACATGAGTTGGACATGGGTGGGGGCCTGCTGGCAGGTGCCCCTGCACTGCTGGGGGGTGGGGGTGGTGGGAGACATGGGTGGGGGCCTGGTGGAGGCTGCCCCTGGTGACTGGGGGGGTGGGGGTGGTGGGAGACATGGGTGGGGGCCTGGTGGAGGCTGCCCCTGGTGACTGTGGGGGTGGGGGTGGTGGGAGACATGGGTGGGGGCCTGGTGGTGGGTGCCCCTGCACTGCTGGGGGGTGGGGGTGGTGGGAGACATGGGTGGGGGCCTGGTGGCAGGTGCCCCACAGTGCTGGGGGGTGGGGGGGGTGGGGAACATGAGTTGGACATGGGTGGGGGCCTGCTGGCAGGTGCCCCACAGTGCTGGGGGGTGGGGGGGTGACGAACATGAGTTGGACATGGGTGGGGGCCTGCTGGCAGGTGCCCCACAGTGCTGGGGGTGGGGGGGTGGGGAACATGAGTTGGACATGGGTGGGGGCCTGCTGGCAGGTGCCCCACAGTGCTGGGGGGTGGGGGTGCTGGGATACATGGGTGGGGGCCTGGTGGAGGCTGCCCCTGGTGGCTGGGGGTGGGGGTGGTGGGAGACATGGGTAGGGGCCTGGTGGTGGGTGCCCCTGCACTGCTGGGGGGTGGGGGTGGTGGGAGACATGGGTGGGGGCCTGGTGGAGGCTGCCCCTGGTGGCTGGGGGGTGGGGGTGCTGGGAGACATGGGTGGGGGCCTGGTGGAGGCTGCCCCTGGTGGCTGGGGGTGGGGGTGGTGGGAGACATGGGTGGGGCCTGGTGGTGGGTGCCCCTGCACTGCTGGGGGGTGGGGGTGGTGGGAGACATGGGTGGGGGCCTGTGGAGGATGCCCCTGGTGGCTGGGGGTGCAGGGGGACATGCGTTGGTGGACAGTAGTGCAAGTTGACATGTGGGTTGGCTGGGGGGCATGGCCATGGTGGATGGGGTGCCTGCAGGACATGTGCAGGGTAGGCCCCTGTGGTGTGAGCCACGTGCAGGGGCCGTGGAGGGTTTAGAGGGAACACCTCGGAGGACCCACACGTGCAATTCATGTGTGGTGCTCCCCGCGCACCCCTGAAATACATGTACCCTGCTGAAATTGCGTGTGGAACTTCACGCGCACCCCTGAAATACACGTACCCTGCGGAAATCGCGTGTGTAACTTCCCCTGCACCCTGAAATACACGTACCCTGCTGATATCGCGTGTGGAACTTCACGCGCACCCCGAAATACACGTACCCTGATGGAATTGCGTGTGGAACTTCCCGCGCACCCCTGGAATACACGTACCCTGCTGATTTCGCGTGTGAGACTTCCCCCGCACCCCGAAATACAAGTACCCTGATGGAATCGCGTGTGGAACTTCCCGCGCACCGCTGAGATACGCGTACCCTGCTCGCACGGGCCCAATCGCATGTGGAAATTCCCGCGCACCCCTGACAGGTCATTCCAGAGGTCTTGGAGCTCTGTCTTTTCTGCTTTACTTAAGTATGCTGTGACATATCGTGCTACTCTAGTAGAATTGTGTGCAATGTACTGCACATCTATGTTTGCATTCCATAAGTGGGCAATGAACGCATTATAAGCATTGATATATTTTTCTTCTTCTTTTCTTTTTATGTAATATGTATTTTTAGGTGACTTTCCTTTAACAGAATGTTTAACTGAAGACATGAGGTTGTTTACTTGACCTGTATTTGTAACTGGTCTAGGGAAACCAAATCGGCATTTGGTGTAGTATTTGCTTTGTTTTTGTATTTGCGACGACAATATTTTCCACATTTGTGTCTTTGAAATTGTAAAATTTGTGCACAAAGATCACTATTTGTGGCTTCTGATGGAATTTGACGTGACATATTTTTCAATAAACTGTAAAACAGTGGCATCACTGTCTTGACCAAATTTAGGAGCATCTTTAATCCATAAAAGCATGTGGATATGTGGTGCTCCTCTGGCTTGGTATTCTTTTCTCCAAAAGAAGTGTTGCACTTCTCCAAGGGGAGGAACAGTTTTATTACAAATAAAATGTAGCATAGCAATGAGGCGATGGTGAAAATATCTTGAAACATTAACAGGATCCAAAAAACAAAGTTCTCCAGGTGTTAGAATATCTATTTTTGTTTTGTTTTTATTTGATATGCGTAGGAAATCATGTAAATCTTCCCATGCATATTCTGCACAACTTAATGTAACAAACCAAGTGGGTGGGCCAAGGTTTCTGATCATACAACGTACATCTCCATGATGTCGAAACCAGTACTCTTTAGTACCACGCATATTTGCTAATAGATTTGTTATATTTGATTGTAAAATCTCATCCTTTTGTTGCACTTTCTCTAATAATTGTGTAGCTGTCATATTTTGAAAGTGTGATCCTGATTTTAATATGTGTGCAACTCCGTAACATAAAGTTGCTAGTTCACTTTCAAAGAGTAGGTGGAATATGTATTCCACATTTTGTCTAAATCTGGGATCTTCAGAATACATCCGTAATGAGAGGTATTCTGAAGCTGATATTTGAATAGGTCTATCATCATATCTTCCTCCCTTGCCAAGAGTAGAGGAAAAGCACGTGCTTCTATACTTTTTTCCCATATACTGATTGGCGATCCTTTTGTTTGACGCATTTGGTAAGTTTCCAGTACATCTTGTACAGTGTTATTACAGTGCAAAGGATGAATTGTATACTGGTCTAAAGTATTTGATATTGTAGCAGGATCTAGTAGCTCAAATTGACCAGCTTCTTGTGTTTCTTGAATTATTTCAGTTGTATCTTTCAAGTTTTCTTCAATATTAATTTCTTTGTAATATTCATTATTCTCTTTAAGATATTGGAAGGCTTGTCTAACTTTATATAAATTTACCAGCTGTTGCCATATTTTTTTGTCTTTTGTAGGTACTCCATTTACTAATATAATTAAAGATTGGTGCATTGGACGTTGCACTCCTAGAGTATGCACATTTTCTTTTAGATTTAATGGTAAATAAACTACTTTTCCACGAATGCCTTTTACCAATTCAGAGGGAGGTAATTTTGCTGTTTTTGGTTGAAGGCGTATTATTGCTTGAAATGGGTGTACTGTTTGAATTATGATGCTCTCATATAAATTAAGTTGTTGTAGAGGTTTTGGTACTGGGTATAAATCCAAATTATTTGTGATAGAACGTGAAGGAGTTTGGTTGTTGTCAAGTTTTGTGGTGCAATAACTGCAAAGTATTAAGGGCTCAGTTATTTCATATTTGTTTTCTGCTAGAAGGTAGAGAGCTAATTCAAACCATTGAGGGGCCGATTCATGGAACAAACGTGCGCCGAAAATCTTCGCGCAAGCAGGCGCAAGCTGGCGCAAGCAGGCGCAAGCGGAAAAAAACAGGCGCACGCGCACAGTCCCTGCCCGTGTACACCTCGGGATGTGCGCCAAACCCGTGCATGGCACACAAGTCACTGCAACATCCCGAAAGGCGTGCGCGACGCGCACAGTGAAAGCGCACAACCACGGCGCATACACCAGAAAGTGGGTGGGACACGGGGCGTAATGCGCGGAATGGAGAACAACGCGCGAAAATAAGGGCGTAACTGGGGATGCACTGCAGGGAAGCAGACGGATCGCCCACACGCACTCGAACCACACGTATTCATGGAATCAAATAGGGCAAAGCCACGCACAGCCAAAGACACGCACAAGCAGAAACACGTCCGTCACACGAAGGCAGGCGGTAGAGTCCCAGCGCATCACAAAAGTGGCAACATACAGCAATTGGGCCTGTTCGAGCGGGGTACGTGTATTTCGGGGGCGCGCGGGAAGTTACACATGCGATTGAGCGGGGTACGTGTATTTCGGGGGCGCGCGGGAAGTTACACACGCGATTGAGCGGGGTACGTGTATTTCGGGGGCGCGCAGGAAGTCACACACGCGATTGAGCGGGGTACGTGTATTTCAGGGGCGCGCGGGAAGTTACACACGCGATTGAGCGGGGTACGTGTATTTCGGGGCGCGCGGGAAGTTACACACGCGATTGAGCGGGGTACGTGTATTTCGGGTGCGCGCGGGAAGTCACACACGCGATTTCAGCAGGCTACGAGTATTACAGGGGTGCGCGGGGAGCACCACACTTGAATTGCACAGGGGCCTACCCTGCACATGTCCTGCAGGCACCCCATCCACCATGGCCATGCCCCCCAGCCAACCCACATGTCAACTTGCACTACTGCCCACCAACGCATGTCTCCCTGCACCCCCAGCCACCAGGGGCACCCTCCACCAGGCCCCCACCCATGTCTCCCACCACCCCCACCACCCAGCAGTACAGGGGCACCCTCCACCAGGCCCCCACCCATGTCCATCTCATGTTCCCCACCCCCCACCCCCCAGCACTGTGGGGCACCTGCCAGCAGGCCCCCACCCATGTCCAACTCATGTTCCCCACAATCCCCCCACCCCCCAGCACTGTGGGGCACCTGCCACCAGGCCCCCACCCATGTCAAACTCATGTTCCCCACCACCCCCACCCCCCAGCACTGTGGGGCACCTGCCACCAGGCCCCCACCCATGTCTCCCACCACCCCACCCCCAGCAGTGCAGGGCACCCACCACCAGGCCCCCACCCATGTCTCCCACCACCCCCACCCCCCAGCCACCAGGGGCAGCCTCCACCAGGCCCCCACCTATGTCTCCCACCACCCCCACCCCCCAGCAGTGCAGGGGCACCCACCACCAGGCCCCCATCCATGTCTCCCACCACCCCCACCCCCCCAGTCACCAGGGGCAGCCTCCACCAGGCCCCCACCCGTGTCTCCACCACCCCCACCCCCCAGTCACCAGGGGCAGCCTCCACCAGGCACCCACCCATGTCTCCCACCACCCCACCCCCCAGCAGTGCAGGGGCAGCCACCACCAGGCTCCCACCCATGTCTCCCACCACCCCCACCCCCCAGCCACCAGGGGCAGCCTCCACCAGGCCCCCACCCATGTCTCCCACCACCACCACCCCCCCAGCAGTGCAGGGGCACCCACCACCAGGCCCCCACCCATGTCTCCCAGCACCCCCACCCCCCAGCCACCAGGGGCAGCCTCCACCTGGCCCCCACCCATGTCTCCCACCACCCCCACCCCCCAGCAGTGCAGGGGCACCCACCACCAGGCCCCCACCCATGTCTCCCACCACCCCCACCCCCAGCCACCAGGGGCAGCCTCCACCAGGCCCCCACCCATGTCTCCCACCACCCCCATCCCCCAGCAGTGCAGGGGCAGCCTCCACCAGGCCCCCACCCATGTCTCCCACCACCCCCACCCCCCAGCCACCAGGGGCAGCCTCCACCAGGCCCCCACCCATGTCCAACTCATGTTCCCCCACCACCCCCACCCCCCAGCACTGTGGGGCACCTGCCAGCAGGCCTCCACCCATGTCCAACTCATGTTCCCCACCACCCACACCCCCCAGCACTGTGGGGCACCTGCCACCAGGCCCCACCCATGTCCAACGCATGTTCCCCACCACCCCCACCCCCAGCAGTGCAGGGGCAGCCACCACCAGGCCCCCACCCATGTCTCCCAGCACCCCCACCCCCCAGCACCAGGGGCAGCCTCCACCAGGCCCCCACCCATGTCTCCCACCACCCCCACCCCCCAGCAGTGCAGGGGCACCCACCACCAGGCCCCACCCATGTCTCCCACCACCCCCACCCCCAGCCACCAGGGGCAGCCTCCACCAGGCCCCCAACCATGTCTCCCACCACCCCCACCCCCAGCAGTGCAGGGGCACCCACCACCAGGCCCCCACCATGTCTCCCAGCACCCCCACCCCCCAGCAGTGCAGGGGCACCCACCACCAGGCCCCCACCCATGTCTCCCACCACCCCCACCCCCCAGCCACCAAGGGCAGCCTCCACCAGGCCCCCACCATGTCTCCCACCACCCCCACCCCCCAGCAGTGCAGGGGCACCCACCACCAGGCTCCCACCCATGTCTCCCACCACCCCCACCCCCCAGCCACCAGGGGCAGCCTCCACCAGGCCCCCACCCATGTTTTCCACCACCCCCACCCCCAGCCACCAGGGGCAGCCTCCACCAGGCCCCACCCATGTCTCCCACCACCCCCACCCCCCAGCAGTGCAGGGGCACCCACCACCAGGCCCCCACCCATGTCTCCCACCACCCCCCACCCCCCAGCCACCAGGGGCAGCCTCCACCAGGCCCCCCACCCATGTCTCCCACCACCCCCACCCCCCAGCAGTGCAGGGGCACCCACCACCAGGCCCCACCCATGTCTCCCAGCACCCCCACCCCCCAGCAGTGCAGGGGCACCCACCACCAGTCCCCCACCCATGTCTCCCACCACCCCCACCCCCCAGCCACCAAGGGCAGCCTCCACCAGGCCCCCACCCATGTCTCCCACCACCCCCACCCCCCAGCAGTGCAGGGGCACCCACCACCAGGCTCCCACCCATGTCTCCCCACCACCCCCACCCCCCAGCCACCAGGGCAGCCTCCACCAGGCCCCCACCCATGTTTCCACCACCCCCACCCCCCAGCCACCAGGGGCAGCCTCCACCAGGCCCCCACCCATGTCCAACTCTTGTTCTCCACCACCCCCACCCCCAGCACTGTGGGGCACCTGCCAGCAGGCCCCCACCCATGTCCAACTCATGTTCCCCACCACCCCCCACCCCCAGCACTGTGGGGCACCTGCCACCAGGCCCCACCCATGTCCAACGCATGTTCCCCACCACCCCCACCCCCCAGCAGTGCAGGGGCAGCCACCACCAGGCCCCCACCCATGTCTCCCAGCACCCCCACCCCCCAGCCACCAGGGGCAGCCTCCACCAGGCCCCCACCCATGTTTCCCACCACCCCCACCCCCCAGCAGTGCAGGAGCACCCACCACCAGGCCCCCACCCATGTCTCCCACCACCCCACCCCCCAGCCACCAGTGGCAGCCTCCACAGGCCCCACCCATGTCCAACTCATGTTCCCACCATCCCCACCCCCAGCACTGTGGGGAACCTGCCAGCTGGCCCCCACCCATGTCCAACTCATGTTCCCCACCACCCCCACCCCCCAGCAGTGCAGGGGCACCCTCCACCAGGCCCCCACCCATGTCTCCCACCACCCCCACCCCCAGCACTGTGGGGCACCTGCCAGCAGGCCCCCACCCATGTCCAACTCATGTTCCCCACCACCCCCACCCCCCAGCACTGTGGGGCACCTGCCACCAGGCCCCCACCCATGTCCAACGCATGTTCCCCACCACCCCCACCCCCCAGCAGTGCAGGGGCAGCCACCACCAGGCCCCCACCCATGTCTCCCAGCACCCCCACCCCCCAGCCACCAGGGGCAGCCTCCACCAGGCCCCCACCCATGTCCAACTCATGTTCCCCAGCCAACATGTCATCACAATCTAGATCCCTGGTCCCTATGGTCAGACTCCAAATGCAAAACACCCACCCGACTATTGCATCCACCCACTCATAATTTGCAATTACATCACAGAACACCAATTGCAAGTTCCGAAACAAACACATTTCCCTCACATACACCCAATGGGTGTCAGTGAATCTCAAAACACATATCATGAAATGCATGAAACCAATGAGATACCACACATTGAATTTCACCAAAAAAAATATGTATTAAAGGAAACATAAATAGAAAAAAAAATGAACAGAAACGTGAATGTACAAAAATGAAAAGAAGCATGTCCGTTAAAAAAAGCACAACCAAAAATAAAATTCCAAAGTAATGTTGTCCAAAGTCAATGTCCACAAAACAAAATCCAATGGGAAATAAAAAAGAAAGCCATTGCTCCATGGTCAAAAAGTGAAAAACAAATACAATCCAAATGTGAACTATGTACATGGGAACAAGCCAGGGTCCATTATCCCAATAAAATAAAGGAAACCTATCTAACTACACTAACTAATAAAATAAACTATATACAAAAATGTGGCCAATGTCCAAAAGGTCCATATAAAATAAAAACAAAAATGAAACCTAACACTACCTACATAACTATGTACAAGGGCAGCGGGCTAGTTTCACGGCTCACTTGTGGATGTCCCGGGCCAGGGCATCATCGAACTCCCCCTCAATGTCCCGGAGGCGGTCCTCCTCCATGGCCCTGAGGGTCCGCAGGGCCGTCGACGTCTCCACCTCCAAACCCCTGCGGATTGCCTCGAGGCACTCGGCCCGCCTCAGGGCCCTCCGCATAGAGTTCTCCGCCCTGACCATTGTGAGCCGTGCCTCTTAAGCCCGCTGCCGCTCCGCATCTATGGCGTGGCCCAACCGCTGCCACACGGAAGACACTCTCTGTCCTGGGTCCTCCTGCCCTCCGGCCGATGCCTGCCCCTCCGATGTTGAAGGCCCCGAGCCTTCATGGCTCCCACCACTTTGCTGCTGCTCCTGTGCCTCTGCCCGTGCACTGCCTCCTGCTGCCTGCACATCCTCCGCCGGCTGGGGTGCAGTTGTTGATGTGGCCACCCCTGCTGGACGTCCGACTCTCGACTGAGGCAGGGATGCCTCCTCCACCAGCCTGGCCGCACCATCAGAGGCAGCTCCACAGGGCACCCAGGTGATTGATGGGTGGGAAGATGGCACCGAGGACGACTGGCGCGTAGGGGGTCCAGTTGAGGAGGGGGTCGAGCAAGCCCCATCAGAAGGAGGAATCCAGCCAGGGTGACCTGTCCCAGCAGGCTGACGTGGTCAACGAGCCATTCGAGATGACGTGCAGTCTCTTCATGAAAAGACTGCAGGTCACCTCGCATGGCCCGTTGACTCAACGCCACACCAGCCAGGACAGGCTCAACCCGGACCTGGATAGCCATGTCCGCAGGCAGAGGAAGGCCAGTTGACGTGAGCTCATCCCCTGCCTGAAAACGGGTCTGGACGTAGGCATCCCTGCTGGTGCAAGATAATGCAGGGACAGGATCAGGGACAGGATTGCACACAGGCACCTCCGCGGCGGCCTGTGCTGCCTCCTGTCCCTGGTCCTGCACTGCACCACTGGGATCCCCACCTCCAGACCCCGTCTCCGGTGCTTGCACGGCCTCCTCCTCCACCAAACCCCCCACCAACCTGGATGACTCCGTGCCAGCTTCCCCTGTTGGGCCCCGTGGGGTCCCAGCTGCCTCTTCTGCTGCCGAGGAGTCCAACTCCAACCTCCGCCTCTTGGACCTCCCCCCGGCAGCTGCGGCCTGGGACGCGGCACCGGACTCCTCACTCCCCGACGAGATGACAACATGGGAGGGGAGCCAGGCCTTGCGTCTCCGGCTGGCGGTGGGATCCCCGCCGCTGTGCTCCACAGCACCTTCTCCGCCCTCTTCATCAGTTGACGCTGCAGACAGGGAGAAACAAAACACAGGCATCAGGGCACTGTACAATGGACACATACACACATGACAGTTGTACATGAGTGGCATTGCCAAACCTCAGACATGTCATCACAATCCCCAACACACATGTCATTACAACTCGCACACATGAGCCATACCACAGCCATATCGCAACTGCCACCACCATCCATACACATACAACAGCATGAGCAGCCAAAGGTGAGCCAGACATCACATGCAACACAGGAAGTGCACCACACATGTACACACACCACCACACTTGCATGCATGTGTACACCTCTGCCAAGTGTTGCAGTGTTCAGACGGGCATCCATGTCACATCTGCCAATCAGGCTTCCACATACGCTGTCACATCCATCCATGTTGCATCACTGTTGCACCCATGTCAAATACACACACATGCACATGTACACAGTGCTGATACATGCAGCCAAAAACAACATACATGTGTGACATCACGGACATGTCTACTTACATACACATTCATCCAAACATGTGTGCCCACATAACTGCATTTGGCATGCAAGCCTACACACACAAGCACCATCCATGACTCACACATTACAGCCCTCGCATGTGTCAGCCCCACGGCCCTGTACACCCCCACCCATACTCGACCCCATACAAACAGATGTGCAACCTGCACACTACTGAATAATCACCACACGCACTGCTCACAATCAGGATGCATGTACACTCACCGCTCGACTCCAGACGGGTCTGCTTCTCAAGGACCTGGACGTGGAGCGCTGGGCATATGCGTTCCAGGTCCCTCATCTGTTCTTCCGACAAGTGGCCCCGGCGCCCCTTGGCATCCGCTGCCTTCAAGAGGCGCCGGGCCTTGTTCAGGGTCCTGGACCTGAAGTCCTCCCAGCGCTTCTTGACATGTTGGAAGTCACGGACTGCCACCCCCTCCGCGTTGATGGCAGTCACGATGTCAGTCCAGATCCGAGTCCGTCCTTCCCTGTCGGCGCGGGAACTTCCGAAGAGGGCATCATACTGCCCCAAGACTTGCTCCACCAGGACACCAACTTCGGTGGCACTGAAGCTGGTGCCCCTCTTCCTCTCTGGCCGGGGGTTGTCAGTGGTCCCAGATGGTGTTTGCCCCAACATGACAACCCCAGAGGCAGGAGTGGGTGGGCAACTGGGTCCTGGGGCTGGGCTGTGGATCGATGGAATCCCAGTCGGGAGTCTTCGGTTCCAGCAGGGGTGGTCACAGCAACAGCACCCCTGGCTGATGTGCAGGCAGCAAATGGCAGGGCACGTGGGCAGCAGGCAGTCAGGCAGCAGCAGATGGCAGGTGGGAGCGTGCTCGGGGCTCTGGTGGGCAGTAGTTCGGCCTTCTGGGCAGGAGCGTGGTCTTCCATGTGCTTACGCGTGGCCAGCTTGATACGGAGTGATTTGGCACGTGAAAAATCTGCACGTCAGCGTGTAATTCGAGGAAAGGCCCTTAGCGCGTAAGCGTGTCTGCACGCATACGCATTTTCATTGGACCAAAGGCCCCTAGCGCGTGAGCGCGTCTGTGACGCGCGCAGGTGTTTCCCTCATTGCACATGATGACAGAACACACGTGGATTTCCACCAATCGCGTGTGAAAGTTCCCGGCACCCCGGAACACACGTACTCAGGCTAATCGCGTGTGGAACTTCCCGCGCACCCCGAAACACACGTACCCAGGCCAGTTGCGTGTACGCTCATTCCCCTCCGATCACACGCGATGACACTCGGACCGTATCCGAATACGGGAAACCCACGCACGGCAAAAGACGTGCACAGGCGTCAACGCGTCTGCCACACGAAGGCAGGTGGAAGCCTCCCCGCGCACAGCATCAAAGTGCGCGCAAACAACAAACGCGTATATACAGCTACGATGAATGCCCCATTTGTCGCTGCACTGATCGTGGGACACCGCAGGAGGAGGAGAATAGCCAGGGCACGCATTTTCGCACAACGGACAAGCCTTTTTGGGATGCCTGACGACCAGGTCTATGGCAGGTATAGGTTTCCACCCCATATCATCCTAGACCTGGTCAGGGAGTGGGAAGATGACCTCACATCCCCCACCCTTTGCTCCCAAGCATTGAGCCCCTTGGAGAAGCTGCTCAATGTCCTGCATTTTTTGGCCACTGGGTCATTTCAGCAGACCACTGCCATAGTGGGGGGGGTCTCACAGGCCACGCAGTCACGCTGCCTACACCAGGTACTGGCAATCATGACAGCGCGCCCCTCAGTCCGCAGGCACATATACATGCCCAGAACACCCGCAGAAAGGCAGGCCGTTGTCCTGGATTTTTTCAGGGTGGCACACTTCCCCAAAGTGCTCGGTGCCATTGATTGCACCCATGTGGCCCTACGTCCACCTAGGGCCATTGAGCACATCTACCGAAACCGCAAGCACTGGCATTCCATCAATGTACAGGTGGTATGTGATGCAAAGGGAATCATCACCTCTGTCTATGCAAACTACCCTGGCTCCACCCATGACAGTTTCATATACAGAATGTCCGCCCTGAGCCGGGCCCTGGAAGCTGGGCAGCATGGCGACACATGGCTCCTAGGTCAGTACAAATGCCCTTGCACATGCATGCAAGTCACACACAGACAAATATCCAAACCCTAATAATCTCAACTATTATCACCTCCCCAGGGGACAGTGCCTACCCTCTGAGCAACCACATGATGACGCCAATCCGGAACCCCACCACACCACCCCAGGTAAGATACAACGCCACCCATATTGCAACCAGGGGCATAGTGGAGCGCACATTCGGAGTGCTCAAGTCACGTTTCCGCTCCCTTGACCGCTCTGGTGGGCAACTACTCTATGCACCACCAGTAGTGTGCAGGATCATTGTGGCAGCATGTGTCCTGCACAATGTTGCAACACGGCAGGGCGTCCCGGTGGACATGGTGGTGCCCCCACATCCCCAACCACAGCCACAGGCGCTGCCCATGGGAGGGGACAGGGCATGTGGCGAGGAAGCCCGGACCCAGCTTGTGGCCACATTTTTCACCTAAACTCCCACCCCTGCGGAGTGCACACAGGCCTGGCACATACCAGGTGACAATCGATGATGACAAAGAGACAGTTAACTGTCACAACCCTACCACCCTGAGAAAGTTGCCATGGAAGTGCCACATCGTCTGCATCCCTAGCTACTTAAACACAAGCTATCCTGTGTGACCAAAAGGCACACATATGACATATGACATGATATGGGCCATACACAAGTATTCCAAGGCGCAATGAGGCAGGGAGGGGGGAACAAGGGAACACAGAGAACGGTACTACTAGGCCAGGTGTCATTGAGATCGTGCAAGTGCAGGGGTAGGGGGAATGGGAAAAGTGCAAGGGGAAGGGTGGGGGGGAGTCCAGTACAGGGGAAGTAGCCCAAAAAAATAATACATAGGCCGCCTGGTGGCAACTACAAAGGTAAGTGCAGACAAGTGCTGGGAAGGGAGGGCTGTAGGGATAGAGAGACAGTACTGCAGTGCAGGGGTTGCCAGGGAGGCAGTGCAAGTGGAGAGTGGCTGGGCCAGGGACCGAGGTCGGTGAGAGTCGCCCAGTTGCAGCTCCTGTGCAGTTCCAGTGGAGAATTCTGCAAGGGAGAGGCAGACAGTAAGCAGAAGCAAAGAGGAAGGTCTTGAGCTGCTTCCAGAACTGGATATGATTCCCCTCAAGTTCAAGTCAGGCCGGAAGTCTGTTCCAGGGGGAGGGCCCTGCTGCGGAGAGAAATCTACCCCCAGCTAGTTGCTCTGAGAAGCGGATGACCCGGACATGCAAGGTGAGCATCACACACACCTGCAAAACAGGCCATGGCCATCACTGTCATGTCACTCAAACCCTCCCAAACATCAACATGACATGGCACGCAATACCCATACACCAATGCAGTAACGATAAGGTACACATTGCCATGTCCTAAATGCACAGTGGCATCGGACACTGCTGCCTGACCCGGAATCAGATGAAATGACAGACCAACAAAATCTCCCACCCAAAATAAGTCATTTCCAAATGCATTACAACAGTCGTAGACGTAACATCACAATGAATGCCTGTCTACATGCACATTATGCATTGCAAAATCAACACTGCAGCTCATGTGTGCAGTGTCCTACTCCTGCATCACACTGCTCAGCGCACAGCACAGTGAACAGCCATTGTGTGTGATGCACACCCTGAGCATCACATCTAAGTGACAGACCACGTCAAACATCAAATTAGGCATGTACTGGATCCATGATCGGTCACAGAACATGTGCTGCCGGGACACAGTGGGCACCAGAAGGCAAACAGTGTACACGTGGATATGCAAGGGTGGGAGTACATGTAGTGCATCAGAGTGCAAGTGTGTGGTTCTGCAAGGACATGCACTCCACATATGCATGTGCACTCAAGTGAACATCAGTGTTCCCTACACATCACATGTGAACATCCACCATGTGTACACCCCAGCATGTCAAACCACAACTATCCCCTTGCACCTGAAAGGAAAACACAACACATGAACAGGCATTGATCAGCAGAACACAACATGTACATAGGATACCACCATTACTATGTCAGAGTTCCCATCACACTGCAGGGCAAGGCAACTATCAACAACAACCCCCCCCCCCCCCTCACAAATGACCATGACCCACTGAACAACTGCACCTGGGTCATGGAGCTACCACACCTCAATTCCACCTGGCCACAGGATCACCTTTACCCTTCGTCACCATCTCCCACCTTGTGTGTAAAAAGATGCCTGAACCCTCAGAATCCACACTCATTTCCAAAATCACAAAATCCAAGGCATAAAAATGAACCCGAACACCCTCCAGTAGATGACTTGACGTAGCAGTATCTCACAAAGGCCAAGTACTACCACAATGATGCAACAACCAAGGTAGCACAGCAAAACAATGTCACAACAGGATGTGAGACATGTGTGGTACATGACATAGGATGATGCAGGATGAATGGATGTGTACTGTCACAGGTCCCCTGTACAGGCGCGGGAGTGTCACGAAACAACCACCCCCACCATGTCCTGGGTGCCTGCAAGGTCAAACTCACACAGCCCCCTGAGACCCTGGTGGGGAATGAGGTTTAGGGATAAGCAGTTGGGACAGGTGTTGACACACTGGATGACTGGAATGAGTGGCAGGAGAGGGGATGAGGAATGACACATGAAACTAGGGAATGCACGAAAATGTACAACCTGCATGAACACATACACAATCCAAACAAACTTGGACATCTTTGTCATGGCCTTCTGTAGTCCAGGCTCAGGAGTGGTACAAACCAACCACCCCCTCTAGGGTTTTGGCACCTGCAAGTTCGGGGCTTACACAGGCATCCGCAACCCCAGCGGGGAAAGAGGGTCAGGGAACGTTGCTTGGATAGGTACGGGAAGCAGGAACACCGGGTAGAGGGTACAGGGTTCAAAATTGCATAGGATTACAGGTGATTAGGGAGAAAAAACATACCAAATTGAACCACACATACATCCATGCATCAGTACACTCCCCAGCAAGCCTATGGAGAGCAGTTCGTAAGAAAAAACAACAAGACACTTAGCTCTGGTTTTGAGTGCTGGCCTCCTGCCTGCGCACTCTCAGGTCCGGTTACAGGAGCACTGCAATGCTTCAAAGAGAGCCACAGTCAACAACCTGTACGTGCCAATTACACAAAAACACAACACCAAACATGCCCCATAGCAACAAACTACTCTACAAACAGACAATCTGTGGTTGATGCTTCGTACCTATATATAACATCACCCCTGTGACGGGTCATACACAGTCAATGCAGTAAGGCAGCCGCTGGTGGGTGCGTGGCAAATGGAACACCAATGTGTCACAATTCACACAACATGCAATGTTCCCTGGGTAAGCAGACAGACCCATATAGCAAGCCATGACTACAGAGCAAGTTGCGTACCACCATGACCGAAACAAAGTTGGCAGTGCATTTATCATGAAGTACATGGAAAAGACATGCACTGCACCCGAGTATGTCCCTTGCTGTATGTCCCTGTGAGCTGCCCCTTTCCATGTCTCGGAAGGCTACATGGTTGATACAAGTGGCTCAATGGACCTTGGTGTACCGGAGGGTATGTGCCACTGCCCCTGCATGTGTCCCAGACAACCCTACTATCAACAGCCATCAGTCCACAAACACATCTGAGCTGCATTGTGTGCTTCAACACCAATATTCGTCTAAGCTCACCCTCAGTGCTGTGACTAAGCCTGCACGTGCAACTCACCTGGTGCAAGCTTTGCTGTGTCGTGGGCCCCCTGTGATGCTCACCTTGCCTGGAGTTCCTTGGAACATGTCAGCAGTTCTAGGATGTGGGTCTGCAATCACTGTGCATCTGCTTATGCACACATGTGCATGTGGGCACCAACAAACGGGTCCAGAATTCCGTCGTCCAATGGGCCATGTCTGCTGGCAAAGGTGCTCTGGAGGCTCATCCCCCTGCAGAAAGGGCATGAAACACATGATTAATGCTTCAAAGTCATCTGTGTGTGTCTCATCAGGCATCTCATTACTTGACCATGTCAGAGAGTCACATCACAAATCACACCATCAGTCCGTCTTTCACCTCCAAAGTGTGGAACACTATCTACAGCATGAATTGCAACAAGCACATGTACAGGAAAGATATGAAACATACTATACAATGCATAGCAATAAATGTCCACATTAATCATGACACACCCCATCTAGCAAAAGCTGAACAGTGGACAATGACACCTAAATCATCCCCACTAGGGGTGTCAACACAAGTCACACAGCACCAGACATGCCACAGATATGACAGTCCAAAGCCCTTGTGTAAAATGCTGTAACACCGAACCATCCTTGCGAGCCCATGGATAAGGGAGGCAGGAGTGGCATATGTGAGTCAAGGAACCCAAGCAGCAAACACATACACAAGACAACCATGAAGGGCCCAGCTGGAACAGACAGTGGATGCCTTCAAAAGCCACAAAGCACCGCACCGTCACATGAAAGCACAATAGACTAGCAATTTTAAACTAAATCAACTATTAACTAATTACACTAACTATGGAAAACCTACATTACCTATTTAAACTAACTATCAAACAGAAACTTAACTAACTAAACTAAAAGAAAAATCAAAAATGGCCACATACGACCCGGGGGGAGGGGAGGCACCCAGGAGGGGGGAGGTACAGGGTGCTGCTCAACATCCACATGCGATGATGCTGAGCCAAAAAAAAATCCTCCATGGTCTCAACGCCTGCACAGCACGACCTATGTGGGAGATAGATGGTCGTCCGAGTCTGGCTCATCCTGGAAAGGATTACGTGGCACAGTAGCTTGGCCACGCCTAGCCACAGCTTGCCCCTCGTCGGCAGCAAGTCTGCCGGATGGGTGAGCCTAGTTCTGTGTGGCGATGTGACGTAGGTCTGCATGCAGAACCTCCCGTGATACACGTGCTTCCTCTTGCAAGGTAGCACGTGTAACACGGAGTTCCTCCTGCAAGGCCTGGCTGGACAACCGCTGCACCTCCCGGCAAGCCTGTAGCTCAGCCGAGATGGTACGCTCGAGCTGTGCAAACTTCTCCTCTGCCTGTTGCCTCTGGGACATCATAAGGACACCCAGAGTGGATCTGAGGGAAGCATACTCCTCCCTCAGGGCATCCATGTGCGCCTCTGCGTGAGCAGCAATTGCTTGACGCAGAGACGACATTTCAGCCTGGCCTGCCCTGTCTGAGGCCGCCATGCCCAGCCTGAGCGAGCGGGCCGTGGACCGTGCTGCCTGCTGCTGGAGAAGCACCTGCCTAGCAGTGGGGAGCACAGATCGGGCCACACGCTCCATGCTCTCAGTGATGTTCTCCATTGCTGCCCCCTGCCGTTCGGATTTGGCAGTCATTTCTTGCTCCCACTCAGTATACAGCGGTTGCGCGCGGCAACCGCGTTGCCGGGCTTGACCCCTGTGGGACCCGAGGACCAGGGGTCCTCGCTGTGTTGGCACCGCCTGAGGCTGCACGACTACATGCCCCCGTCGACGTGATGTCCCAGGCACATCAGTGACTGGTGTGGAGGGTGACCCTGGTCCCGATCCACCACGTGCGGAGGAACCAAGACTGTCGGATCCCTCAGTGCAGGTGTCTCAGACAGAGGAGTGTCCACATCAGAATCACTCACCCCTGACACATGGACTTGTTGCTCATCCAACTCAACATGGACGTCAGAGTCGTCATCAAGGCTGGACTCATAGGCAGCCAGAGACAAGATGGACTGCAGCACTTGGGGGTTTTCGTGGTCTACCACCCCACGACCCCCACTAGTGCCGGGTTGATGTGGTGTTACCAACCCTGTGTCTGGCATGACAACACCATCCTCTGCCTCCATTGCATCATCACCTGAAAAATAGAGAGAAAAAGGTCAATACACATGTCAGAAGCACACGACACACACACACACACCGACAGCAAAGGCATCCGGCAGACATGTGACACACAACATATGACCTGGCATGCATGCTGGGTATACTTTGAATAGCTTCTGTGATCAGACCTATTGAAAGGTGGCAGTTTCCATGGAAGTGGGTCTATGCAGTGCAGAAATGTGTACGCCACTCACTACCTACATGTACAAGCACTACATGGTGTGTGCCAGGAAATGTGAAGGCAGTGCAATGTCAAATTCAGACATCACGTGCATTGTGCATTCAATGTGTACCATGTCTAGAAGCCAAGCACCCCTCCACCCCAGTACCAAAGCAGGGATGCCTAGCATGGTAACAAAAGGCTGACCATACACCTGTGTATTGACAGGCAGTGTTGACTAGCATCAACAGCTTAATGTGATTCAAATTACAACACTGCAAATGATGCTGGGACAGTGGGCAGGACACATGATGGAAACTCCGGAGGCCGCCCACGTGTGAAGACACAACAAGAGTTGGACAGAGTCATTGGCCATTGAACAGGCTGAGGCCTGTGCGCCACACAGATTGTCAGAGCCTAAACATGTGTGCAACGCAGGACTGAGCCACAGTTGACATGGGAAGGCTGATGAGATGGCAGGCAATGTATGTAACCAAGGACTTATATTACAGTGATCATCCAGTCAAGGACACATAGGGGCATGCGTTCATTGCACATGGAGCATGAATGGGCACTCATGTCCCTGCGGGACATCTGACCCATGCACAGTACAAGTGAGATACCCTGCATCGAGTACTAAGGCTGTACCACACGGCATATGTCTGGCAGATTCTATGCTGGAAGTTAGCATCTACACAGGACACATGAACAAGAAAGTACACATTGGCAAGATTGAAGCAGACCAGTGCAAAGGTGGAACTGGGGTGCAGAGTGGCGGAGGAGGGGCAAGGGAGCATGCCTACATGGAGTCCCGCATGCAGGCAGAGGAGACATGCATGACGGTAGCATTGCATTACTTATACATCAGAACCATGTACACGTCATATGTAGCAGCAATCATGCACAACACATCCCACAAGTGAAACACACACGTCCTCAACAAACACGCATCAACACTCACTGGACTGGGCATCAAAGTCCAGCTTCTCTCCCACTCCTTCGACCAATTCAGGTGGTATGAACTCTGCACGAGAGCCTCATGCTTAGTGAGTTCTTCCTCCTCTGGTGCAGGCCCACCGCCAGTCACCAGAGTCAAGTTGTAATTTGAGGCACGCTTGGCCTTAGTGCTGCGCTTGATGTCATTCCAACGCTTTTTGCACTCCTGCGCCGTGCGCACCTCATGGCCGAATGAACTGACATGTTCCGCAACATGCTTCCAGTGGGTGTCACGTTGGGCAGCCGTGGTCTGACTATTGGCACCCACTAGCATGTCACGGCTGTGGCCCCACACGTAGTCCATGAGGAAGTCCAGTTCCTGCTTACAGAAAGGCTTCTTCCTCGACGTGCAGGAGGTCGTGGCTGTGTGTGGGTCCCAGCCTGTGCTGCAGGTGCAACCTTCCTCCTCTTGGACTGTGGCGCAGACCCTGGCTGGCTAATGCCGCCCTGACCAGTATGGCCAGTGGGTTCGGTGGATTGAGCCAAGGGAGTGGCAGGTGGAGGGATGACCAAAGGCCTGACTTGTGTCAGTGGCAGCTGGGTGCCCACTAATGGACCCTGCGCAGCAACATCAGCTGTGGCAGGGTCATTGACTGCAACGGTCCTGGTTGGCAGACACACAACCGGGGTGCTGTTGGGTGCATCTGCCCCTGCACTTGCCAACACCCGGCCGTTCGGGGCAGCAGATGACATGACTGCCCCAGGGACACGTGTTTTGGTCTGAGCAGCCCGGCCTGCCCCTATGGTTTCCCCCCTGGCCTGTTGGAGATCTACCAAGGGCTCTTCAAGTGCCAACGCAGCCTGCGCTGGCAGACCCTGAGCCTGGGTGGCGGTGTCCACAGCTGCACCTGCAGCTACTACTACCCTTGGGCCCATGGCAGTCGATGGAACGGACTGCCGGGTCATATGGGTGCCAGTGCCAGATGCAGGAGCTGCATCCCCCGGAACCACAGGGGGTGGTGGCATGGCTGCACCGACACATGGCACAACATTGTGCTCAAGTGGCGCACCCCTGCCTCTTCCCCCTCTGTGGCTGCCCTGGACACCCTGGAGTCCGCCTACTCCCTGGTCACCACGGCCACATCCCCGACCATGCCCGCCAAGAGGAGTACGCCCAGCTGAGGCGCCCCTCACCTTTGGTGGACTCCCAACCATGGCACAGATGTAGTAGTGCTGGCACAGATGGAGTGGTGCCAATGGGAGGTGTACACCACAATTGACCTGGGCAATTGGGGTGAAGGGGGTGGGAAGCAAGATGTTAACAGCCCCCCTGCACCTGCAAGGCTGTATGTGACCCCGGTGATGTGGTGACGGGTCACGCAATGCTCAGGCACCCCAAAACTGCAGTAAAACCGTGCACGCAACCCTGCAGCCTACGTGCGTGGATTGAACCTCCTGCAGTACGCGGTGGCACCCAGTAACACGAATAACGCGTACGCGTGGGACACGCAGGCTACTATGACATCGAAAATGGGTGCGATACACAGGGGCACCCGCAGTGGGAAAAAGAGCATGTGCGACTCACCGCCTGACTAGCGCGATGCAGAAAAACACGCGTAGCCAATACCCCCGCCAAAAGAAGAGATACGTCCTTGATTGCTGTGAAGTTGTGATGGCGTGCGAAACAACAGGAAGCAGCAACACACGTCGGTCTCCACGAAAGGCACGTACAGCGAACTGCTGGGCCCGCTCACCTTTAACCCGTGCTGAGGGAAACGCACGCGTGCATCACGTCACTTATGCGCATGGGCCCTTTCCTCGTATTACATGCGGAAGCGCAGTTTTTCACGCGCGCTCACGCGCTAAGGGACTTTGGTCCAATGAAATCGCATATGCGTGCTGCCGTGCATACGCGCTAAGGGCCTTTCCTCGTATTACACGCGGACGTGCAGTTTTCCACGCGCGCTTACGCGCATGGGCCCTTTCCTCGTATTACACGCCGACGTGCAGTTTTTCACGCGCGCTGAAATGCCCATGCATGTCTGTACGCATCACGTCACAGGGGCGCTTGCGCTTGAGGGGTCTTCTGTCCAATGAAAATGCGTATGCGTGCAGACGCGCTTACGCGCTAAGGGCCTTTCCTCGAATTACAAGCTGACGTGCAGATTTTTCACGTGCCAAATCACTCCGTATCAAGCTGGCCACACGTAAGCACACGGAAGACCACGCTCCTGCCCAGAAGGCCGAACTACTGCCCCCCAGAGCCCCGAGCACGCTCCCACCTGCCATTTGCTGCTGCCTGACTGCCTGCTGCCCACGTGCCCTGCCATTTGCTGCCTGCACATCAGCCAGGGGTGCTGTTGCTGTGACCACCCCTGCTGGAACCGAAGACTCCCGACTGGGATTCCATCGCTCCACAACCCAGCCCCAGGACCCAGATGCCCACCCACTCCTGCCTCTGGGGTTGTCATGTCGGGGCAAACACCATCTGGGACCGCTGACAACCCCCGGCCAGAGAGGCAGAGGGGCACCAGCTTCAGTGCCACCGAAGTTGGTGTCCTGGTGGAGCAAGTCCTGGGGCAGTATGATGCCCTCTTCGGAAGTTCCTGCGCCGACAAGGAAGGACGTACTCGGATCTGGACTGACATCATGACTGCCATCAATGCGGAGGGGGTGGCAGTCTGCGACTTACAACATGTCAAGAAGCGCTGGGAGGACTTCAGGTCCAGGACCCTGAACAAGGCCCGGCGCCTCTTGAGGGCAGCGGATGCCAAGGGACGCCGGGGCCACTTGTCGGAAGAACAGATGAGGGTCCTGGAACGCATATCCCCAGCGCTCAACGTCCAGGTCCTTGAGAAGCAGACCCGTCTGGAGTCGAGCGGTGAGTGTACATGCATCCTGATTGTGAGCAGTGCGTGTGGTGATTATTCAGTAGTGTGCAGGTTGCACATCTGTTTGTATGGGGTCGAGTATGGGTGGGGGTGTACAGGGCCGTGGGGATGACACATGCGAGGGCTGTAATGTGTGAGACATGGATGGTGCTTGTGTGTGTAGGCTTGCATGCCAAATGCAGTTGTGTGGGCACACATGTTTGGATGAATGTGTATGTAAGTAGACATGTCCGTGATGTCACGCATGTATGTTGTTTTTGGCTGCATGTATCAGCACTGTGTACATGTGCATGTGTGTGTATTTGACAAGGGTGCAACAGTGATGCAACATGGATGCATGTGACAGCGGTATGTGGAAGCCTGATTGGCAGATGTGACATGGATGCCCGTATGAACAGTGCGACACTTGGCAGATGTGTACACATGCATGCAAGTGTGGTGGTGTGTGTACATGTGTGGTGCACTTCCTGTGTTGCATGTGATGTCTGGCTCACCTTTGGCTGCTCATGCTGTTGTATGTGTATGGATGGTGGTGGCAGTTGCGATATGGCTGTGGTATGGCTCATGTGTGCGAGTTGTAATGACATGTGTGTTGGGGATTGTGATGACATGTCTGAGGTTTGCCAATGCCACTCATGTACAACTGTCATGTGTGTATGTGTCCATTGTACAGTGCCCTGATGCCTGTGTTTTGTTTCTCCCTGTCTGCAGCGTCAACTGATGAAGTGGGCGGAGAAGGTGCTGTGGAGCACAGCGGCGGGGATCCCACCGCCAGCCGGAGACGCAAGGCCCGGCTCCCCTCCCATGTTGTCATCTCGTCGGGGAGTGAGGAGTCCGGTGCCGCGTCCCAGGCCGCAGCTGCCGGGGGGAGGTCCAAGAGGCAGAGGTTGGAGTAGGACTCCTCGCCAGCAGAAGTGGCAGCTGGGACCCCACAGGGCCCAACAGGGGAAGATGGCACGGAGTCATCCAGGTTGGTGGGGGGTTTGGTGGAGGAGGAGGCCGTGCAAGCACCAGAGACGGGGTCTGGAGGTGGGGATCCCACTGTTGCTAGTGGTGCAGTGCAGGACCAGGGACAGGAGGCAGCACAGGCCGCCGCGGAGGTGCCTGTGTGCAATCCTGTCCCTGATCCTGTCACTGCATCATCTTGCACCAGCAGGGATGCTTACGTCCAGACCCGTTTTCAGGCAGGGGATGAGCTCACGTCAACTGGCCTTCCTCTGCCTGGGGACGTGGCTATCCAGGTCCGGGTTGAGCCTGTCCTGGCTGGTGTGGCGTTGCGTCAACGGGCAATGCGAGGTGACCTGCAGTCTTTTCATGAAGAGACTGCAAGTCATCTCGAATGGCTCGTTGACCACGTCAGCCTGCTTGGACAGGTCACCCAGGCCGGATTCCTCCGTCAGATGGGGCTTGCTCTGTCCCCCTCCTCAACTGGACCCCCTACGCGCCAGTCGTCCTCTGTGCCAATCTTCCCACCCATCAGTCACCTGGGTGCCCTGTGGAGCTGCCTCTGACGGTGCGGCCAGGCTGGTGGAGGAGGCATCCCTGCCACAGTCGGGAGTCGGACGTCCAGCAGGGGTGGCCACATCAACGACTGCACCCCAGCCGGCGGAGGATGTGCAGGCAGCAGGAGGCAGTGCACGGGTAGAGGCACAGGAGCAGCAGCAACATGGTGGGAGCCATGAAGGCTCGGGGCCTTCAACATCGGAGGGGCAGGCATCGGCCGGAGGGCAGGAGGACCCAGGACAGAGAGTGTCTTCTGTGTGGCAGCGGTTGGGCCACGCCATAGATGCGGAGCAGCATCGGGCGGAAGAGGCACGGCTCACAATGGTCAGGGCGGAGAACTCCATGCGCTGAGGCGGGCCGAGTGCCTCGAGGCAATCCGCAGGGGTTTGGAGGTGGAGACGTCGACGGCCCTGCAGACCCTCGGGGCCATGGAGGAGGACCGCCTCCGGGACATTGAGGAGGAGTTCGATGATGCCCTGGCCCGGGACATCCACAAGTGAGCCGTGAAACTAGCCCGCTGCCCTTGTACATAGTTATGTAGGTAGTGTTAGGTTTCATTTTTGTTTTTGTTTTATTTGGACCTTTCGGACATTGGCCACATTTTTGTATATAGTTTATTTAATTAGTTAGTGTAGTTAGATAGGTTTCCTTTATTTTGTTGGGATAATGGACCCTCGCTTGTTCCCATGTACATAGTTCGCAGTTGGATTGTATTTTTTTTTTACTTTTTAACCATGGAGGATATGTTTCCTTTAATACATATTTTTTTTTGGTGAACTTCAATGTGTGGTATCTCATTGGTTTCATGCATTTCATGATATGTGTTTTGAGATTCACTGACACCCATTGGGTGTATGTGAGGGAATTGTGTTTGTTTCGGAACTTGCAATTGGTGTTCTGTGATGTAATTGCAAATTATGAGTGGGTGGATTGAATACTCGGGTGGGTGTTTTGCATTTGGAGGCTGACCATAGGGACCAGGGATCTAGATTGTGATGACATGTTGGCTGGGGAACATGAGTTGGACATGGGTGTGGGCCTGCTGGCAGGTGCCCCACAGTGCTGGGGGGTGGGGGCTTTGGGGAACATGAGTTGCACATGGGTGGGGGCCTGCTGGCAGGTGCCCCACAGTGCTGGGGGGTGGGGGTGCTGGGAAACATGGGTGGGGGCCTGGTGGAGGCTGCCCCTTGTGACTGGGGGGGTGGGGGTGGTGGGAGACATGGGTGGGGGCCTGGTGGCAGGTGCCCCACAGTGCTGGGGGGTGGGGGTGGTGGGGAACATGAGTTGGACATGGGTGGGGGCCTGCTGGCAGGTGCCCCACAGTGCTGGGGGTGGGGGTGGTGGGGAACATGAGTTGGACATGGGTGGGGGCCTGCTGGCAGGTGCCCCACAGTGCTGGGGGGTGGGGGTTCTGGGAGACATGGGTGGGGGCCTGGTGGAGGCTGCCCCTGGTGACTGGGGGTTGGGATTGGTGGGAGACATGGGTGGGGGCCTGGTGGAGGCTGCCCCTGGTGACTGGGGGGTGGGGGTGGTGGGAGACATGGGTGGGGGCCTGCTGGCAGGTGCCCCACAGTGCTGGGGGGTGGGGGTGGTGGGAGACATGGGTGGGGGCCTGGTGGAGGCTGCCCCTGGTGGCTGGGGGGTGGGGGTGGTGGGAGACATGGGTGGGGGCCTGGTGGTGGGTGCCCCTGCACTGCTGGGGGGTGGGGGTGGTGGGAGACATGGGTGGGGGCCTGGTGGAGGCTGCCCCTGGTGACTGGGGGGGTGGGGGTGTTGGGAGACATGGGTGGGGGCCTGGTGGCAGGTGCCCCACAGTGCTGGGGGTGGGGGTGGTGGGGAACATGAGTTGGACATGGGTGGGGGCCTGCTGGCAGGAGCCCCTGCACTGCTGGGGGGTGGGGGTGGTGGGAGACATGGGTGGGGGCCTGGTGGAGGCTGCCCCTGGTGACTGGGGGGGTGGGGGTGGTGGGAGACATGGGTGGGGGCCTGGTGGAGGCTGCCCCTGGTGACTGGGGGGGTGGGGGTGGTGGGAGACATGGGTGGGGCCTGGTGGCAGGTGCCCCACAGTGCTGGGGGGTGGGGGTGGTGGGGAACATGAGTTGGACATGGGTGGGGGCCTGCTGGCAGGTGCCCCTGCACTGCTGGGGGGTGGGGGTGGTGGGAGACATGGGTGGGGGCCTGGTGGAGGCTGCCCCTGGTGACTGGGGGTTGGGGGTGGTGGGAGACATGGGTGGGGGCCTGGTGGAGGCTGCCCCTGGTGACTGTGGGGGTGGGGGTGGTGGGAGACATGGGTGCGGGCCTGGTGGTGGGTGCCCCTGCACTGCTGGGGGGTGGGGGTGGTGGGAGACATGGGTGGGGGCCTGGTGGCAGGTGCCCCGCAGTGGTGGGGGGTGGGGTGGGTGGGGAACATGAGTTGGACATGGGTGGGGGCCTGCTGGCAGGTGCCCCACAGTGCTGGGGGTGGGGGGGTGGGGAACATGAGTTAGACATGTGTGGGGGCCTGCTGGCAGGTGCCCCACAGTGCTGGGGGTGGGGGTGCTGGGAAACATGGGTGGGGGCCTGGTGGAGGCTGCCCCTGGTGACTGGGGGGGTGGGGGTTTTGGGAGACATGGGTGGGGGCCTGGTGGAGGCTGCTCCTGGTGACTGTGGGGGTGGGGGGGTGGGAGACATGGGTGGGGGCCTGGTGGAGGGTGACCCTGCACTGCTGGGGGGTGGGGGTGGTGGGAGACATGGGTGGGGGCCTGGTGGAGGCTGCCCCTGGTGGCTGGGGGGTGGGGGTGCTGGGAGACATGGGTGGGGGCCTGGTGGTGGGTGCCCCTGCACTGCTGGGGGGTGGGGGTGGTGGGAGACATGGGTGGGGGCCTGGTGGCAGGTGCCCCACAGTGCTGGGGGGTGGGGGGTGGGGTACATGAGTTGGACATGGGTGGGGGCCTGCTGGCAGGTGCCCCACAGTGCTGGGGGGGCGGGGGGGTGGGGAACATGAGTTGGACATGGGTGGGGGCCTGCTGGCAGGTGCCCCACAGTGCTGGGGGGTGGGGAGGGTGGGGAACATGAGTTGGACATGGGTGGGGGCCTGCTGGCAGGTGCCCCACAGTGCTGGGGGGTGGGGGCTTTGGGGAACATGAGTTGCACATGGGTGGGGGCCTGCTGGCAGGTGCCCCACAGTGCTGGGGGGTGGGGGTGCTGGGAAACATGGGTGGGGGCCTGGTGGAGGCTGCCCCTGGTGACTGGGGGGGTGGGGGTGGTGGGAGACATGGGTGGGGGCCTGGTGGCAGGTGCCCCACAGTGCTGGGGGGTGGGGGTGGTGGGGAACATGAGTTCGACATGGGTGGGGGCCTGCTGGCAGGTGCCCCTGCACTGCTGGGGGGTGGGGGTGGTGGGAGACATGGGTGGGGGCCTGGTGGAGGCTGCCCCTGGTGACTGGGGGGGTGGGGGTGGTTGGAGACATGGATAGGGGCCTGGTGGAGGCTGCCCCTGGTGACTGTGGGGGTGGGGGTGGTGGGAGACATGGGTGGGGGCCTGGTGGTGGGTGCCCCTGCACTGCTGGGGAGTGGGGGTGGTGGGATACATGGGTGGGGGCCTGGTGGCAGGTGCCCCACAGTGCTGGGGGTGGGGGGGTGGTGGGAGACATGGATGGGGGCCTGGTGGAGGCTGCCCCTGGTGACTGTGGGGGTGGGGGTGGTGGGAGACATGGGTGGGGGCCTGGTGGTGGGTGCCCCTGCACTGCTGGGGGGTGGGGGTGGTGGGAGACATGGGTGGGGGCCTGGTTGCAGGTGCCCCACAGTGCTGGGGGGTGGGGGGGGAACATGAGTTGGACATGGGTGGGGGCCTGCTGGCAGGTGCCCCACAGTGCTGGGGGGTGGGGGGTGGGGGGGAAACATGAGTTGGACATGGGTGGGGGCCTGCTGGCAGGTGCCCCACAGTGCTGGGGTGTGGGGGGGTGGGGAACATGAGTTGGACATGGGTGGGGGCCTGCTGGCAGGTGCCCCTGCACTGCTGGGGGGTGGGGGTGGTGGGAGACATGGGTGGGGGCCTGGTGGAGGCTGCCCCTGGTGACTGGGGGGGTGGGGGTGGTGGGAGACATGGGTGGGGGCCTGGTGGAGGCTGCCCCTGGTGACTGTGGGGGTGGGGGTGGTGGGAGACATGGGTGGGGGCCTGGTGGTGGGTGCCCCTGCACTGCTGGGGGGTGGGGGTGGTGGGAGACATGGGTGGGGGCCTGGTGGCAGGTGCCCCACAGTGCTGGGGGGTGGGGGGGGTGGGGAACATGAGTTGGACATGGGTGGGGGCCTGCTGGCAGGTGCCCCACAGTGCTGGGGGGTGGGGGGGTGACGAACATGAGTTGGACATGGGTGGGGGCCTGCTGGCAGGTGCCCCACAGTGCTGGGGGTGGGGGGGTGGGGAACATGAGTTGGACATGGGTGGGGGCCTGCTGGCAGGTGCCCCACAGTGCTGGGGGGTGGGGGTGCTGGGATACATGGGTGGGGGCCTGGTGGAGGCTGCCCCTGGTGGCTGGGGGTGGGGGTGGTGGGAGACATGGGTAGGGGCCTGGTGGTGGGTGCCCCTGCACTGCTGGGGGGTGGGGGTGGTGGGAGACATGGGTGGGGGCCTGGTGGAGGCTGCCCCTGGTGGCTGGGGGGTGGGGGTGCTGGGAGACATGGGTGGGGGCCTGGTGGAGGCTGCCCCTGGTGGCTGGGGGTGGGGGTGGTGGGAGACATGGGTGGGGCCTGGTGGTGGGTGCCCCTGCACTGCTGGGGGGTGGGGGTGGTGGGAGACATGGGTGGGGGCCTGTGGAGGGTGCCCCTGGTGGCTGGGGGTGCAGGGGGACATGCGTTGGTGGACAGTAGTGCAAGTTGACATGTGGGTTGGCTGGGGGGCATGGCCATGGTGGATGGGGTGCCTGCAGGACATGTGCAGGGTAGGCCCCTGTGGTGTGAGCCACGTGCAGGGGCCGTGGAGGGTTTAGAGGGAACACCTGGGAGGACCCACACGTGCAATTCACGTGTGGTGCTCCCCGCGCACCCCTGAAATACATGTACCCTGCTGAAATCGCGTGTGGAACTTCACGCGCACCCCTGAAATACACGTACCCTGCGGAAATCGCGTGTGTAACTTCCCCTGCACCCTGAAATACACGTACCCTGCTGATATCGCGTGTGGAACTTCACGCGCACCCCGAAATACACGTACCCTGATGGAATCGCGTATGGAACTTCCTGCGCACCCCTGAAATACACGTACCCTGCGGAAATCGCGTGTGTAACTTCCCCTGCACCCTGAAATACACATACCCTGCTGATATCGCGTGTGGAATTTCACGCGCACCCCGAAATACACGTACCCTGATGGAATTGCGTGTGGAACTTCCCGCGCACCCCTGGAATACACGTACCCTGCTGATTTCGCGTGTGAGACTTCCCCCGCACCCCGAAATACAAGTACCCTGATGGAATCGCGTGTGGAACTTCCCGCGCACCGCTGAGATACGCGTACCCTGCTCGCACGGGCCCAATCGCGTGTGGAAATTCCCGCGCACCCCTGAAATACACGTACCCTGATGGAATCGCGTGTGGAACTTCCCGCGCACCCCTGGAATACACGTACCCTGCTGTAATCGCGTGTGTAACTTCCCCTGCACCCTGAAATACACGTACCCTGCTGATATCGCGTGTGGAACTTCACGCGCACCCCTGAAATACACGTACCCTGCGGAAATCGCGTGTGTAACTTCCCCTGCACCCTGAAATACACGTACCCTGCTGATATCGCGTGTGGAACTTCACGCGGACCCCGAAATACATGTACCCTGATGGAATCGCGTGTGGAACTTCCCACGCACCCCTGGAATACACATACCCTGCTGTAATCGCGTGTGTAACTTCCCCTGCACCCTGAAATACATATACCCTGCTGATATCGCGTGTGGAACTTCACGCGCACCCCGAAATACACCTACCCTGATGGAAACGCGTGTGGAACTTCCCGCGCACCCCTGGTATACACGTACCCTGCTGATTTTGCGTGTGAGACTTCCCCCGCACCCCGATATACACGTACCCTGATGGAATCGCGTGTGGAACTTCCCGCGCACCCCTGAGATACGCGTATCCTGCTCGCACGGGCCCAATCGCGTGTGGTAATTCCCGCGCACCCCTGAAATAAACGTACCCTGATGGAATCGCGTGTGGAACTTCCCGCGCACCCCTGGAATACACGTACCCTGCTGTAATCGCGTGTGTAACTTACCCTGCACCCTGAAATACACGTACCCTGCTGATATTGCATGTGGAACTTCACGCGCACCCCTGAAATACACGTACCCTGCGGAAATCGCATGTGTAACTTCCCATGCACCCTGAAATACACGTACCCTGCTGATATCGCATGTGGAACTTCACGCACACCCCGAAATACACGTACCCTGATGGAATCGCGTGAGGTACTTCCCGCGCACCCCAGTGATACGCATAGCCCGCTTGCTGTGCTGGTACAGGGTTAGCGCAGCCCTTTGCGCTGGATTGGGTATATTGATGGCTTTTCCCTGCGCGAGAGGCGTTCTTGGGGGCATAACTGGCGCTGCTGCAGGGTCGCTGCGCCACTGTGCACCACGGCTGGTTTTGGTGGCTGGAATCCATGAATACGCTGTTCGCGGAATTGGATTTTAGCACACGCGGCTGGCGCAGGGATTCGCACGCGCACACTGTGCGCCAGCCGCGTGCGCCACTTGTGCGCTGGATTCTATGAATTACCCCCTTAGAATCTTCATTGTCTTCTATTTTGTATGATAGGTCCACAGTTTTTGTGTTACTTTTATAAAAAATTCTACGGCAACATACACATACATGGTTTGGTACTTCAGCTGATGTACTTTTAAATGTTAGTATTTCTTTTTTGTATGTGTTTAGCAAAAGGTTGCCATGTGTAGAATTGTTGCTTAATTGGTTTAAAGCTATTTCATTCTGTAAATGGCTTTCACTTCCAAAATATTTTTTCTGGATATAGTGAATTTCTTCAAGTAGGTCTTTTGCTGTACCATGTAGAAGGATTTTATTTAACTTTGCTAGTGCTAAAGCAGGACTTTTAGCTTAGTACAGTTTATAGACTAGATTTCTTATAGTTGAATGATGTGTTGATATCCTTTTGATATCATGGAAAGTGGTTTTACAAGTAGGTCCTGTAATGCAGGCCAATGAATGTCCTTGTAGTCCTGTGTACTTGTGCACTGGACAGGTATCTATATTTTGCAGTAATTTAATTTTGATTTTGTCTTTGCTTTTTACATATTTATTGAGGAATTGGTGTAAAGATTTGAAACATTGTTTAGGAATGTTACACATTGACGTGCATGGCCATGTGTACACTAAACGTTCTGATTCAGTTGAATGGAGGGATAATTCGAAGTTTTCAGGGCATATTTTTGTAAGGAGTACTTCTTGTTCCATTATGGTATTATTCACTTTTTCATAACCTCAACCACTGCTATTTATGGCAATTGTATTTGTTTGCTTTTGTTTGTAGGCTTCTTCATTAAAATATGGTTCTGTGCTCGTAGTGTGATTCCATTCACCTCCGCAGATACTTAAGAAGTTCTTTCTGTTGACATTTCGCTTATTGAGAAGTCTTTTTTGTAATTTAGTTATTAGTTTTGTTAGTGGTTTCATTTTGTTTAACAGTAAAATAAATACATTTCTTTTGAGAAGAATTGCACTGTCCATCAATGCTTCTAAGATTAATTTCCTACGATAGGTTTTAAGCTTTGAACCTGATTTCTCTCCTGTTTTTCTAAGATTTTGAAGGACTTTGTGATGGTATATTTTGGCTAAAATACTTTTCTTGGTATGCTTACTTTGCACTATATTAAAATTTGAAGAAGTAGTTTTATCTGTACTGATAGGTGATTTTCTGTTAATTGTTTTTTGGTTTGTTTTACATTTTGATAGAGGAAGCGAAGTTGTTGTACTTGAAACATTTTGTGTTTCACTAAATGATTGTATTAGCTGTTTTGTTTCAACTTTTTTTACAAATTCTGCTAGAGATGGATGCTTATGTTGGACACCTTTATTTTCATTTGCTCTAATTTTGCGTTGCTTTCTACGGAGTTGTCTTTTGGTAGGCATTCTTTAGGGTCTGTTGAAAAAAATAAAGAAGGTATGGGTTGGGGTGTTCTGGAATGTATGTGTGCTGTGTGCATGAGTGTTTGAGTAAGATGATAAAGATGTATGTAATGGTGTGTGATTGTGCATTGGGAACTAAAACTAGTAGGGATAGGTATTCTTGAATTTATGTGTCACTAAACTGGGGTTCAGATGACAAAAAGAAAGTAAGCTAGTGGTGTGGAAAAGTACAAATAGTAAATGTAATGTATACAATTAAAACAGTTGTTTGTTCTATAATATGAAAATTGTAGTGGTTCAGTTGGCTAATTTGTGTGTCCAAAAATAGAAATTTGTGGGCCATTCTGGTTGTAAATCGCTGTTTACGACATGGAAATTTTTGGACAAAATGGTACAAAATCTCTATTTTAAGAAACCAAAATAGCTGGTATTAATGTTATAGTATATTTGATTAATAATATAAATAATATGGTGATATTTTACTTACTTTTTTTTTTTTTAAATTAACAGGTAACTTCTTAGTTTTTCTTTCTTCTTCGAATTCGGCTGCTTCTTTTCAGGAAACTGGTCTTCACTGCAACTGTGAAAGCTTCAAATTAGTAACTTTGTTTGTATATAGCACTGTTTTTAATTTAGATATTGATTTTTTTAATTGAAATCCTCAGTGCCTTCTGTAAAACTATTAAACTAATTTATTTACATAAGATACATTGCATCAGTTCAGTGTATATGATATGTTCTTAATGAACAAATTGTATTGAATGACTAACTGTAGCAAAAATAAAATATCTTTACTATGTCTTGTGAAATTTATAAAATATTAGTGAATACCACTATTTCTGTAAGTAAACTGTAATAGCGCCTCAATGTCATGTCTAATTTAAAGTAATTAAGTAAATAAATAAATAAAAACAAAAAATATGAAATTGTATAAGTATTTTTATAAAGGTTTAAACATAGATTGTGTTTGCATGCAATTTTGTTTGAATATATGTAGTCTATATATTTCATTTAAAAAATGTTAGTTTAACATGATGTGAGTGTGTGTGTTTAAAGAAAGTAAAAAGTATAAAGGTGTATAAGTGGTAGTTGATTTTAGGAAATTGAAAAAAGTACAGTAAATTCATTTAACAGATTTTACAAGGTAAAAGTCTGTTTGAAAATGTGTTCATCTACCATAGCTCTCAAGTCACACGCTTTTGGCGGGTGTCACACGCCTTGTAAAGGGCAGACTCACCCGCCAAGCCTCCTGCACGCCCATTCATTCCAATGGGCGTCTCACCCGCTAAAAACAAAATCGGGTGATTTCACCCGCCTGTAAAACAAAAATGGTTGAGAGCTATGTCATGTACTATACAGAAAATATGCATACCTGAAGTTTGTGTTCATGCATATGGATATGCGTGGAGCCGCAAGTAGAAATCTTGAAGACTTGTACAGTATTTGTGGTAGATGCTGCTTGCCAATGATATGACACTTGTACTCAGAGAGATTCAGAGTACATTTGCAGTGCTGATCTATGATGATACAGTTAGATGTAGAGGTCTTGAATGTGATTGGTGCATGGTCATGTGATTTTTGTGGTACATCCAATGAGGGAATGGCAGAGAGAGTGTAGTGGAAATGGTAGAAGGGCTGTTCATGTTACGATATGTCCGCGGACATGGCGGTAGTTCCAGGACATCGGGAGTTACATCCAGGGATTTTTGGGTTCAGAAGTCATGCAAATGAGAATAAGCACTGAAAGGGATTGGTCAGGAAAGTTTGGTGGGTGTGTTGTGCCAGGAGAGATTTTTTGAGATACTTTTTTTGCTGAGAGAACAAAAGATAGCTATGGCTGTGTGTTTCAGAAAACAGATTGTTTGGATTTTAGGAGATTCGTGGATACATTGGTTGAAGGTGCATGCAGAAAGCTGTGGAGTAGCTGTAGATCTTGGATTCCCACATGTGGAACTACACTGGCATGGAGTACGTGGAATGAAGTGGTTGGATTTGCTACCTCTCTGTGCTACTTTGGAGACAGGGAACAGTTTAGGGCATGTGACTGGAATTGTTTTGCAATTTGCTATGAAAGAAGAACTGAGGAAGGTTATGGACATGTTTCCTAATTCGCAAGTGATATTTTCACGGATTGCGCAGAGACAAATGTGGCTTCGTTCTTCTTCATTTGGTCCACAAATGGAAAAAGCAAGGCGCAATGTTAATAAGGCTGTTTGTGGCTTTCTAAGAGATTTTGGCATGTCTTCTTTTCACAATGAAAATATTATGTTTTGTAGTACATACATTTTTCGCAGAGATGGAGTCCATCTTACTTATGCTGGCAATCAGATTTTTCTGAGAAATGTACAAAATGCATTGCGACCTTTTTTGGAATTACAACAACGATTTTGAAGTAGATGTTAAGCATTTACAATTTTTGACTTACAAACACCACCCAAAGGCTCTTTTCAGAGCCACCACTTCTTTCCAGAGAAAATTACAATGTTTGTGATGGAGTAGTAACCCAATTTTTTTAATGTTCGCGAACTGTTCGCGGACTTCTAAAAAATACAAAGAGCCCTGCTTCATTTATTTTCACTTCTATTTTTTAACTGGGAAAGGCGGCTCTGAAAAGAGCCTTATTTTTTTTTGATTTTTGTAATTTTGTATTTTTTTTTGGTTTTTCAGACACGACACAGTAGGAGAGGAGGGTAAAGGAGGGTAAAGGGGGGGACACCAACCACAGGGATAAGAAAGGGCGAGCTGAGAGAGGAAGATGTAGAGTGGGTTTTATTTGGGTAGTGAGCAGGTCTTCTCGTGCTCTGAGACGATAGTCTCAAAAGCACTCCGAAGTCGCTCCCCCCTGCAGAGTACTGTGTCACAGTACATACATACAACTGTGACCCTCGAAAGGTAAGGGTCATCAGCATTCTGTATGGCCTGTGAGGCAGCATGAGAAAGACGCTGTCCCACAGAGGTGGTCCTTGTGGTGACAGGATCAGAAACAGAGGATGAAGTAGAGGAAATCAACCTGCTACGTTCTTCGCAAGGTACAACCCTGCGAATAGCCCCAGAGTGAAATGACCTCAGGTGTCGCTTCATAGTAGTGGTCCCAAAGCTGTAGTTACCGTGCTTCCCGCGACTGAGTATCATTTTGCACTCATTGCAGGTAACATGGTTCGCATGAGCCTTAGGACCATTCCCATGAATGGTAAATAACCGCCACACCCAAGACTCACGCCTAGTGCCGGTAGTAGGGATTTCCTCTACCTCATTCTCATCATCCTCTTCTTCCTCCTTCGCATCCTCACTCCTGTTCCCCTCTTCAGGCCCTTGGGGAGGTGGTGGTGGTGGAGGGGGTGGTGGTGGTGCTGAAGCAGGTGCAGCACCAATTGGCAGTTCAGCAGCCAAGGATGCCATGTCAATGATGCTGTAGTCTGCAGGTGGCAGCAAAAATCACTGTGTTCTGAAGAATAGCCAGAAACACAATGGGAACAAGCTCTTGGGCGTGGTCTTTTATAGGGGTGCTTGTGCGCGGTCCGCGGACATGCGCACTGTGCGCGGACAGATCGAACACAAAAAAAGGATCGGAAAGTTTCAAAACGTATATAGAAAGTCAAGATTGCTATGTGGGACTTGTGGCATGGTGAGATTTTATTGAAAAATATTATGGATTAACTGAAAATGTACTTTTAAATTGTTCGGGGACACGAACAGTGTCCGCATTTCAGGACATACGATGAGCGTGGGCGCGGTCATATGATCTGTTTGCGAACTAGTCTGCGAAGGATGCGCCTGTCCGCAGGATACCAAGTGCACGGAGATTGGTAAGCGCATGCGCATTGATGTCCTAAGGACACTGTTCGGGTTCTGAAGTAATTAAAAGTGCGTCACACGTGAAACGAATATTTGAGGACACCGCGTGTGTTCTTAGAACAGTTTAAACTTGGTAGCGAATAGTAAGGACAGATATAGTGTTCTTCAGGACACGTGTAATTTAGTTTATGTAGGAACATTTCAGGACACCAATTGTGTTCTTAGAACACTTTCAATTGGGTAGCGAACACTATGAACAGTTGTACTGTTGTTCATGACACATCATTTTTGTGTATTTAGGAACATTTCAGGACAGCAATTGTGTTCTTAGGACAGTTTTAAGTTGATAGCGAACATTAAGGACAGATATAGTGTTCTTTAGAACACTTTAATTTTTGTTTCTTTATGAACATTTGAGGACTCCATGTGTGTTCTTAGAACAGTTTCAACTTGCTAGCGAACAGTACGAACAGGTGTGGTGTTCTTCAGGACACCTCCATTTTCGTTTATGTACGAACATTTCAGAACACTCGCACTGTCCGCGGACACTTTTATTGTTTTTAAAAAAGAAACGGAACTGTTCACAATACGATATAAAAATTAAACTTTATTTAATATATATTAATAATTTATGACAGAGAAGGTGAGGCAGAAACAGAAACAAAAACAGGAGAATTTGGGGTTTCAACATGATTGGTATTAGGTGAGGAAGGGATGGAAATCTCATCAAAACGTTTTGGATTATGGAGAGGGTTTGGGGATAATTGACTGGGATATGGTGAGGAGGGACAAGTACATGTGGGGCAATGGTATGACGTTTTTGTTTTAAAATGATCTTCAACAAAAGTTTTTAAATTATTAAAATTGGTCAACAGTAAATCAATTTTTTCTTTTATGTTGTCAAGCATGTTTTCCATAACAGCTTCTTCAGAGGTAGTTTCTATTTTGTTATGCTCTGTATAAAAAAATATATATATGTTAAATGTATACAAAATAATAATATTTAAATGGTTTATATTATAAAGTGTTTACCATTAGTTTCACTATCTTGTGACATTTCTTCATGTGGGAAATTGTCCTCTAGCCATTCCAGAGTACTAGACATTTCTGTGAGAAAAAAAAAGAAAAGATAATATATTTTTTAATCTAATACAGAAAGTTTATAAATATATGAGTAACATGAAGTACACTTACTATTTCTGGTAAGATAAGTCCTATGTATTCAGTGGGTCTGGTCTTGTTCTCAGTTCTGTTGTGTCTGTGAGGTAATTATGTTGGAAGCCAATTTATGTTCTTGTGGTATATTCCATTTCAGAACATATTGTATTTAAATGAATGGTTAGTGTGTTAAATATATGGGTTACATTTCTTATGTATTACTATATATAATGTGTTTGTGTGCTGCTTTTTGAATTTGTTAAATGTTCTTATATTATGATATAACAATCAAACATACCCCCCCAAAGTTTTTAGGTAGTGGTACTGTTCTCCGAACATGTCCGCGAACATTAAATAATTTCGCGGACATCAAGTTCATAAGAAGAGATCTAGTCAGTTCCATATGACATGTATATAAAGTCAAAGTCATTATTGTTAAGTTTTGCTACTAAAAACCTATGAAATTCAGTGAAAAAACTTTGTTAAAGGGACGTTATGGTTAAGTTGCGCTACTAAAAACCTATGAAATTCAGTGAAAAAAACTTTGTTAAAGGGACGTTATGGTTAAGTTGCGCTACTAAAAACCTATGAAATTCAGTGAAAAAAACTTTGTTAAAGGGACATTATGGTTAAGTTGCGCTACTAAAAACCTATGAAATTCAGTGAAAAAAACTTTGTTAAAGGGACGTTATGGTTAAGTTGTGCTACTAAAAATCTATGAAATTCAGTGAAAAAACCTTGTTAAAGGGACGTTATGGTTCCAAGTAAAACCGAAAAACCCTTGAAATTCGCCAGTTATGGTAAGCTAAGCAACCACAACTCGCGCCACCACCGTGCTCTGCTAAGACTAACACCCAGGACATCAAAGATGACATCACAAATGTCATTGATGACATCACTGATGACATCACATGTGCATTTACCTTTCATGAAAAGTCTGTACAAGGGTTTCTTATTGTAATGTTAATTTTAAAAAAAGTGTCAATGATCATTGGAATAAATATCAAGGGCTATTTAGTCCATCCAGTATACTAAGGTGCTCATGTAGAAACATAGGCATTGTGTGCAGCATACATGATGGAGGTTCAATATTCATAAGCTTGCCATGTTGAATAGAACAATGATAACTGTTTTCTTATTAGACTTTTGCATACTGTGAAACATGTGATAAGTAGATAATAAAACACACAGAGACAACACCACATACAAATATGAGTATATACAAGGAAATTGAAGTAGTAGCAAAAAGTGTTCATAACCTAACTGATTACCTTTATGCAGAGAAATGATTGCTCTGTTTCAATGCTGCTACTTACCCTATATATATATATCACATGATGTGCCTGGTCTCTAAGGAAAGTAGTGTGAATACAAGATATAAAAATATGAGCATATACAGGGAAAGTACAGTAATAAAAAAACAACAGAACTATCAGAAAGTGCTGACAACTCTACTGATTATTTTAATGCACAGAAAGGGTTGCTGTCTTTCCAGCTTGTGTGTTCCCCTATGTATATGTTTCATATGATATGACTGGATCCTAAGGGAATTATTGTAAGAACATACTTGAAGGATAAGTCTACAAATATACTACCATTTCCACTTTTAATTCCTGACTGTTACTGAAGAAAACCATGTGGCCTAGATATGTAAGTAAAGGAAAAAAGGCGGAACCAGACATGTGATGTCATCAGTGATGTCATCAATGACATTTTTGATGTCATCTTTGATGTCCTGGGTGTTAGTCTTAGCAGAGCAGGGTGGTGGCGCGAGTTATGGTTGCTTAGCTTACCATAACTGGCGAATTTCAAGGGTTTTTCGGTTTTACTTGGAACCATAACGTCCCTTTAACAAAGTTTTTTCACTGAATTTCATAGGTTTTTAGTAGCACAACTTAACCATAACGTCCCTTTAACAAAGTTTTTTTCACTGAATATATATATATTACATGGCCACGGTAGTGGCCATGTAGTTATGGTTAAATTGGTGTTTCCATAGGAAGAACACTTTTTGGGCAGCTTATAACTTTGCTCCCCCTGGACGAATCATCACCAAACTTTGCAAAAAAAGTATATGGCCCACTCTGAATTTTTTTTGCAAAGTTTGGTGAGGATTAGTTCATAGGGGAAAAAGTTATAGGGGGGGGTCCCCCAAAATTTCTTTTTTTCCCATAGACTGAATGGGAAAAAAATTTTCTTGCGCCTACAGCCCAAAACGCTGGACTGATTTTCACCAAATTTGGACCAGGAGCAGCGGCTTGGTCCCGAAAGCGTGCTTTTGCAGATTTGGTGAAAATCCATCCAGTAGTTTTTTAAAAAAATGATCAAAAAGTGGGTCATAAAAAATTTGTGATATCTGTGTTCGGTCTGCGGACACACTTCCCTGTTCAATCTGCGGACAGTGTCCTGATTGGCCGATCGGCTTACGTCATGTCCGCGGACATGCAGCGTGTTCGCTGATTGGACGGTGTGGAGCGTGAAGCGCGTCAGATTTTTGGTGGCACCCACCATCTTGGATTCGCAGACGTTCGCGGACAGCGCAGTGACACTTGGTTCAAAATTTGTGTTTAATAGAGTGTGTTGGTGTGTAGGAGTGTTTGGGGAGGGTGGGAGAGTATGAGATAGATTGAAAGTTGTGTTTTTTCATGTGGTAGACGTTCTTGTTGTGTTCGATTTGTCTGCGGACGTCACGGGTGTTCTGAAATGTTCTAAATAAACTGAATGAGGGGTGTTCTGAGGACTCAATATGTGTCCATTTTTTTCAGAAGCAAGCTGAAACTGTTCTAAGAAAACTCGCGGTGTCCAGAAATGTTCGTAGGGGGTGTCCTGAAGACGCTGTCCGTATTGTTCGTTGTCAAGTTGAAAATGTTCTAAGAACTCTCGCGGTCTCCTTAAATGTTCGTAAATAAACAAAATGGGGGTGTTCTGAGGATGCTGTCCGTATTGTTCGTTGTCAAGTTGAAAATGTTCTAAGAACTCTCGCGTTGTCCTGAAATGTTCGTAGGGGGTGTCCTGAGGATGCTGTTCGTATTGTTCTCTGGCAAGTTAAATGTGTTCTAAGAACACTCGCAGTGTCCTGAAATGTTCTTAGGGGGTGTTCTGAAGACGCTGTCCATATTGTTCGATAGCAAGTTGAATGTGTTTTAAGAACATTTGTGATGTCCTGAAATATTCGCAGGGGGTGTTCTGATGACGCTGTCCATCCTGAGGACGCTGTCCGTATTGTTCGATGGCAAGTTGAATGTATTCTGAGAATACTCGCGGTGTCCTGAAATGTTTGTAAATAAACAAAATGGGAGTGTTCTGAGGACGCTGTCTGTATTGTTCTCTGGCAAGTTGAATGTGTTCTAAGAACTCCCATGGTGTCCTGAAATGTTTGCAAATAAAGAAAATGGGGGTGTTCTGAGGATGCTGTCCGTAGTGTTCTCTGGCAAGTTGAATGTGTTCTAAGAACACTCGCAGTGTCCTGAAATGTTCGTAAATAAACAAAATGGGGGTGTCCTGAGGACGCTGTCCGTATTGTTCGTTGTGAAGTTGAAAGTGTTCGAAGAGCTCTCGCGTTGTCCTGAAATGTTCGTAGGGGGTGTCCTGAAGACGCTGTCTGTATTGTTCGATGGCAAGTTGAATGTGTTCTAAGAACACTTGCGGTGTCCTGAAATGTTCTTTTGGGGTGTTCTGAAGACGCTGTCCGTATTGTTCGATAGCAAGTTGAATGTGTTCTAAGAACACTCGTGATGTCCTGAAATATTCGTAGGGGGTGTTCTGATGACGCTGTCCACCCTGAGGACGCTGTCCGTATTGTTTGATGGCAAGTTGAATGTGTTCTGAGAATACTCGCAGTGTCCTGAAATGTTTGTAAATAAACAAAATGGGAGTGTTCTGAGGACGCTGTCTGTATTTTCCTCTGGCAAGTTGAATGTGTTCTAAAAACTCCCGTGGTGTCCTGAAATGTTTGCAAATAAACAAAATGGGGGTGTTCTGAGGATGCTGTCCGTAGTGTTCTCTGGCAAGTTGAATGTGTTCTAAGAACACTCGCAGTGTCCTGAAATGTCGTAAATAAACAAAATGGGGGTGTCCTGAGGACGCTGTCCGTATTGTTCATTGTGAAGTTGAAAGTGTTCTAAGAACTCTCGCGTTGTCCTGAAATGTTCGTAGGGGGTGTCCTGAAGACGCTGTCTGTATTGTTCGATGGCAAGTTGAATGTGTTCTAAGAACACTTGCGGTGTCCTGAAATGTTCGTAGCGGGTGTTCTGAAGACGCTGTCCGTATTGTTCGATAGCAAGTTGAATGTGTTCTAAGAACACTCGTGGTGTCCTGAAATATTTGTTGGGGGTGTTCTGATGATGCTGTCTTTCCTGTGGACGCTGTCCATATTGTTCTCTGGCAAGTTGAATGTGTTCTGAGAACACTCGCGGTGTCCTGAAATGTTTGTAAATAAACAAAATGGGGTGTTCTGAGGACATTGTCTGTATTGTTCGATGGCAAGTTGAATGTGTTCTAAGAACACTCACGGTGTCCTGAAATATTGAAGGGGTTGTTCTGATGACACTGTCTTTCCTGAGGACGCTGTCCATATTGTTCTCTGGCAAGTTGAATGTGTTCTAAGAACTCCCGCTGTTTCCTGAAATGGTTGCAAATAAGCAAAATGGGGGTGTTCTGAGGACACTGTCCATATTGTTCTCTGGCAAGTTGAATGTGTTCTAAGAACTCCCGCGGTGTCCTGAAATGTTCGCAAATAAAGAAAATGGGGTGTTCTGAGGACGCTGTCTGTAGTGTTCTTTGTCAAGTTGATTGTGTTCTAAGAACACACGTGGTGTCCTGAAATATTCGCAAATAAACAAAATGGGGGTGTTCTGAGGACTCTGTCCGTATTGTTCATTGTGAAGTTGAAAGTGTTCGAAGAACTCTCGCGTTGTCCTGATATGTTCGTAGGGGGTGTTCTGATGACGCTGTCCGTATTGTTCTCTGACAAGTTGAATGTGTTCTGAGAACACTTGCGGTGTCCTGAAATGTTCGTAAATAAACAAAAGGGGGGTGTTCTGAGGGCGCTGTCCGTATTGTTCTCTGGCAAGTTGAATGTGTTCTAAGAACTCCCGCGGTGTCCTGAAATGTTCGCAAATAAACAAAATGGGGGTGTTCTGAGGACTCTGTCCGTATTGTTCGATGGTAAGTTGAAAATGTTCTAAGAACTCTTGCGGTGTCCTGAAATGTTCGTAGGGGGTGTCCTGTAGACGCTGTCCGTATTGTTCGTTGTCAAGTTGAAAATGTTCTAAGAACTCTTGTGGTGTCCTGAAATGTTCGTAAATAAACAAAATGGGGTGTTCTGAGGATGCTGTCCGTATTGTTCATTGTCAAGTTGGAAGTGTTCTAAGAACTCTCGCGTCCTCCTGAAATGTTCGTAAATAAACAAAATGGGGGTGTTCTGAGGACGCTGTCCGTATTGCTCGTTGTCAAGTTCAAAGTGTTCTAAGAACACTCATAATGTCTGCGGACATTAAAAGTTTCCATAGGCCATAGTTGAAATGTTTTACTCTATCGGTGTGATATGCTGCGGTGGTTGTGGCCAGGGCATAGAGTGTTGAGTGCATGGCCATTTGGCCCAAAGTGGTGAGTGCACCCAACACTCTATGCCCTGGCCACAACCACTGCAGCATATCACACTTATATTTGCTTATAACTTTGGGTCAAAAACAAATTTATACGGAACAAAGTTATAACATACTATGGGTGTGATATGCTGCGACGGTTGTGGCCAGGACATAGAGTGTATAATATACTTACTGTTTGGTTTAGTAACTGGAGTACATGTATTTTATGTTCATTTCTGTGATAAAAGAACATAGCATGTTAGTATTAGTGTTTTGTAATGACTTATTACATTGTATAATCAACATTATTTATTTTTTTGGACCCTCATATTTAGTAGATTCCATCCCAGAGTACTGTGCAATTTGCTCAGTTTCTGTGTTTGTTGCTAAAATCATTGGGTCTGTGGGAGAAAAAAAAATCCATGTTGGATTAACAAAAAAAACTTTTTCTGTTATGCTACAGTTTATTTGTTTGTTTGTTTTCAGTGTTCACTTGTTGTTTCTGGCTAATGTTTTATACATAGGCTTGTTGCATTTTTTTGGAGCAGTAACATATTATTTATTTGTTTGGATATTATACAATTTTGGAGCAGTTAGATACCAATTGGCGTATTCTAACTGTCTATTTTTTATATATTTTAGTGGTATTGATTTATCTGTTTGGATATTGTTAAATTTTGGGACAGTTAGATACCAATTGGCGTATTCCAACTGTCTTTTTTTTGCTATAATTTGTGGGTATTAATTTATCTGATTAGTTGTTGTAGAATCTTTGGGCAGTTAGATAGCTTTTGGAATATTCTAACAGTTTATATTTTTTTAACTACAAGTTTACTTAGGGTTTAAGGACAGTTTAGTTATCAGATTTTGGTTTTAAGAACATTAAATACGTGTTTGTAAGATTTGCTGCTAATCTCTGCTTTAGAGTAATGGTATTATCATTACATTGAAACCATCCACATTTCTTTTTTATATATGCAGTGTAGTGCCCTGAATTAGTTGTGGCTCCTGCGTGGTAGATTATACCTATTGTTGTGAAGGCTTTCTTACCAAGTGATATTTGACCATGTGTGAATCCAGTCAGCTTGCAGTTGTTTTTGGTACCATCTGCATTGTAACGTAGAAGCATTAGTATTACGTATTTACTATGTGTGTGTATTAGTAACATGGAGCGATTATATGAATTGCAGGTAGAACATAATCTACCATGGTTTGCATTTTGTACAAGTTGCTGAAATAGAATGGATTCACAATTAGGTATTGATATATATATATATATATATATATATATATATATATATATATATATATATATATATATATATATATATATATATATATATATATATATATATATATATATATGTATATACACAAAGCGTTCATTGGGGATTTGTTCTTCTGTCACATTGTTGCAGAGAGTGCATGTATGTTTCCACATGTATTTCACTTATAGGTATGTTTTTGTTTTCCAGTACTTGTAGTAAGTGCATTAGAAATTCTTGTGGATCTTCCTGTGAGTTTATAGTGAATTTCACCATTCCAGCACAGTAGTCCATTTGTTGTCTTATTCCATAAACACTATGGGGCCGATTCATGGAACAAACGTGCGCCGAAAATCCGTGCGCAAGCAGGCGCAAGCAGGCGCAAGCAGGCGCAAGCGCGAAAAAACTGGCGCACGCGCACACGTGCGATTCATGGAAGTCCCTGTGCGTGTTTTCCTCGGGATGTTTAAAGTTTAAACTTGGTAGCGAATAGTAAGGACAGATATAGTGTTCTTCAGGACACGTGTAATTTAGTTTATGTAGGAAGATTTCAGGACACCAATTGTGTTCTTAGAACACTTTCAATTGGGTAGCGAACACTACGAACAGTTGTACTGTTGTTCATGACACATCATTTTCGTGTATTTAGGAACATTTCAGGACAGCAATTGTGTTCTTAGTACAGTTTTAAGTTGATAGCGAACATTAAGGACAGATATAGTGTTCTTTAGAACACTTTAATTTTTGTTTCTTTACGAACATTTCAGGACACCATGTGTGTTCTTAGAACAGTTTCAACTTGCTAGCGAACAGTACGAACAAGTGTGGTGTTCTTCAGGACACCTCCATTTTCATTTATGTACGAACATTTCAGAACACTCGCACTGTCCGCGGACACTTTTATTGTTTTTAAAAAAGAAACGGAAACTGTTCACAATACAATATAAAAATTAAACTTTATTTAACATATATTAATAATTTATGACAGAGAAGGTGAGGCAGAAACAGAAACAAAAACAGGAGAATTTGGGGTTTCAACATGATTGGTATTTGGTGAGGAAGGGATGGAAATCTCATCAAAACGTTTTGGATTATGGAGAGGGTTTGGGGATAATTGACTGGGATATGGTGAGGAGGGACAAGTACATGTGGGGCAATGGTATGACGTTTTTGTTTTAAAATGATCTTCAACAAAAGTTTTTAAATTATTAAAATTGGTCAACAGTAAATCAATTTTTTCTTTTATGTTGTCAAGCATGTTTTCCATAACAGCTTCTTCAGAGGTAGTTTCTATTTTGTTATGCTCTGTATAAAAAAAAATATATATGTTAAATGTATACAAAATAATAATATTTAAATGGTTTATATTATAAAGTGTTTACCATTAGTTTCACTATCTTGTGACATTTCTTCATGTGGGAAATTGTCCTCTAGCCATTCCAGAGTACTAGACATTTCTGTGAGAAAAAAAAAGAAAAGATGATATATTTTTTAATCTAATACAGAAAGTTTATAAATATATGAGTAACATGAAGTACACTTACTATTTCTGGTAAGATAAGTCCTATGTATTCAGTGGGTCTGGTCTTGTTCTCAGTTCTGTTGTGTCTGTGAGGTAATTATGTTGGAAGCCAATTTATGTTCTTGTGGTATATTCCATTTCAGAACATATTGTATTTAAATGAATGGTTAGTGTGTTAAATATATGGGTTACATTTCTTATGTATTACTATATATAATGTGTTTGTGTGCTGCTTTTTGAATTTGTTAAATGTTCTTATATTATGATATAACAATCAAACATACCCCCCCCCCAAAGTTTTTAGGTAGTGGTACTGTTCTCCGAACATGTCCGCGAACATTAAATAATTTCGCGGACATCAAGTTCATAAGAAGAGATCTAGTCAGTTCCATATGACATGTATATAAAGTCAAAGTCATTATTGTTAAGTTTTGCTACTAAAAACCTATGAAATTCAGTGAAAAAACTTTGTTAAAGGGACGTTATGGTTAAGTTGCGCTACTAAAAACCTATGAAATTCAGTGAAAAAAACTTTGTTAAAGGGACGTTATGGTTAAGTTGCGCTACTAAAAACCTATGAAATTCAGTGAAAAAAACTTTGTTAAAGGGACGTTATGGTTAAGTTGCGCTACTAAAAACCTATGAAATTCAGTGAAAAAAACTTTGTTAAAGGGACATTATGGTTAAGTTGCGCTACTAAAAACCTATGAAATTCAGTGAAAAAAACTGTGTTAAAGGGACTTTATGGTTAAGTTGTGCTACTAAAAACCTATGAAATTCAGTGAAAAAACCTTGTTAAAGGGACGTTATGGTTCCAAGTAAAACCGAAAAACCCTTGAAATTCGCCAGTTATGGTAAGCTAAGCAACCATAACTCGCGCCACCACCGTGCTCTGCTAAGACTAACACCCAGGACATCAAAGATGACATCCCAAATGTATACTATGAGTATATACAAGGAAATTGAAGTAGTAGCAAAAAGTGTTCATAACCTAACTGATTACCTTTATGCAGAGAAATGATTGCTCTGTTTCAATGCTGCTACTTACCCTGTATATATATATCACATGATGTGCCTGGTCTCTAAGGAAAGTAGTGTGAATACAAGATATAAAAATATGAGCATATACAGGGAAAGTACAGTAATAAAAAAACAACAGAACTATCAGAAAGTGCTGACAACTCTACTGATTATTTTAATGCACAGAAAGGATTGCTGTCTTTGCAGCTTGTGTCTTCCCCTATGTATATGTTTCATATGATATGACTGGATCCTAAGGGAATTATTGTAAGAACATACTTGAAGGATAAGTCTACAAATATACTACCATTTCCACTTTTAATTCCTGACTGTTACTGAAGAAAACCATGTGGCCTAGATATGTCAGTAAAGGAAAAAAGGCGGAACCAGACATGTGATGTCATCAGTGATGTCATCAATGACATTTTTGATGTCATCTTTGATGTCCTGGGTGTTAGTCTTAGCAGAGCAGGGTGGTGGCGCGAGTTATGGTTGCTTAGCTTACCATAACTGGCGAATTTCAAGGGTTTTTCGGTTTTACTTGGAACCATAACGTCCCTTTAACAAAGTTTTTTCACTGAATTTCATAGGTTTTTAGTAGCACAACTTAACCATAACGTCCCTTTAACAAAGTTTTTTTCACTGAATATATATATATTACATGGCCACGGTAGTGGCCATGTAGTTATGGTTAAATTGGTGTTTCCATAGGAAGAACACTTTTTGGGCAGCTTATAACTTCGCTCCCCCTGGACGAATCATCACCAAACTTTGCAAAAAAAAGTATATGGCCCACTCTGAATTTTATTTGCAAAGTTTGGTGAGGATTAGTTCATAGGGGAAAAAGTTATAGGGGGGGGGTCCCCCAAAATTTCTTTTTTTCCCATAGACTGAATGGGAAAAAAACTTTTCTTGCGCCTACAGCCCAAAACGCTGGACTGATTTTCACCAAATTTGGACCAGGAGCAGCGGCTTGGTCCCGAAAGCGTGCTTTTGCAGATTTGGTGAAAATCCATCCAGTAGTTCTTTTAAAAAATGATCAAAAAGTGGGTCATAAAAAATTTGTGATATCTGTGTTCGGTCTGCGGACACACTTCCCTGTTCAATCCGCGGACAGTGTCCTGATTGGCCGATCGGCTTACGTCATGTCCGCGGACATGCAGCGTGTTCGCTGATTGGACGGTGTGGAGCGTGAAGCACGTCAGATTTTCGGTGGCACCCACCATCTTGGATTCGCAGACGTTCGCGGACAGCGCGGTGACACTTGGTTCAAAATTTGTGTTTAATAGAGTGTGTTGGTGTGTAGGAGTGTTTGGGGAGGGTGGGAGAGTATGAGATAGATTGAAAGTTGTGTTTTTTCATGTGGCAGACGTTCTTGTTGTGTGCGATTTGTCTTCGGACGTCACGGGTGTTCTGAAATGTTCTAAATAAACTGAATGAGGGGTGTTCTGAGGACTCAATATGTGTCCATTTTTTTCAGAAGCAAGCTGAAACTGTTCTAAGAACACTCGCGGTGTCCAGAAATGTTCGTAGGGGGTGTCCTGAAGACGCTGTCCGTATTATTCGTTGTCAAGTTGAAAATGTTCTAAGAACTCTCGCGGTGTCCTTAAATGTTCGTAAATAAAAAAAATGGGGGTGTTCTGAGGATGCTGTCCGTATTGTTCGTTGTCAAGTTGAAAATGTTCTAAGAACTCTCGCGTTGTCCTGAAATGTTCGTAGGGGGTGTCCTGAGGATGCTGTTCGTATTGTTCTCTGGAAAGTTGAATGTGTTCTAAGAACAATCGCAGTGTCCTGAAATGTTGTTAGGGGGTGTTCTGAAGACGCTGTCCATATTGTTCGATAGCAAGTTGAATGTGTTTTAATAATACTTGTGATCTCCTGAAATATTCGTAGGGGGTGTTCTGATGACGCTGTCCATCCTGAGGACGCTGTCCGTATTGTTCGATGGCAAGTTGAATGTGTTCTGAGAATACTCGCGGTGTCCTGAAATGTTTGTAAATAAACAAAATGGGAGTGTTCTGAGGACGCTGTCTGTATTGTTCTCTGGCAAGTTGAATGTGTTCTAAGAACTCCCGTGGTGTCCTGAAATGTTTGCAAATAAAGAAAATGGGGGTGTTCTGAGGATGCTGTCCGTAGTGTTCTCTGGCAAGTTGAATGTGTTCTAAGAACACTCGCAGTGTCCTGAAATGTTCGTAAATAAACAAAATGGGGGTGTCCTGAGGACGCTGTCCGTATTGTTCGTTGTGAAGTTGAAAGTGTTCGAAGAACTCTCGCGTTGTCCTGAAATGTTCGTAGGGGGTGTCCTGAAGACACTGTCTGTATTGTTCGATGGCAAGTTGAATGTGTTCTAAGAACACTTGCGGTGTCCTGAAATGTTCTTTTGGGGTGTTCTGAAGACGCTGTCCGTATTGTTCGATAGCAAGTTGAATGTGTTCTAAGAACACTTGTGATGTCCTGAAATATTCGTAGGGGGTGTTCTGATGACGCTGTCCATCCTGAGGACGCTGTCCGTATTGTTCGATGGCAAGTTGAATGTGTTCTGAGAATACTCGCAGTGTCCTGAAATGTTTGTAAATAAACAAAATGGGAGTGTTATGAGGACGCTGTCTGTATTTTTCTCTGGCAAGTTGAATGTGTTCTAAAAACTCCCGTGGTGTCCTGAAATGTTTGCAAATAAACAAAATGGGGGTGTTCTGAGGATGCTGTCCGTAGTGTTCTCTGGCAAGTTGAATGTGTTCTAAGAACACTCGCAGTGTCCTGAAATGTCGTAAATAAACAAAATGGGGGTGTCCTGAGGACGCTGTCCGTATTGTTCGTTGTGAAGTTGAAAGTGTTCGAAGAACTCTCGCGTTGTCCTGAAATGTTCGTAGGGGGTGTCCTGAAGACGCTGTCTGTATTGTTCGATGGCAAGTTGAATGTATTCTAAGAACACTTGCGGTGTCCTTTAAATGTTCGTAGCGGGTGTTCTGAAGACGCTGTCCGTATTGTTCGATAGCAAGTTGAATGTGTTCTAAGAACACTCGTGGTGTCCTGAAATATTTGTTGGGGGTGTTCTGATGATGCTGTCTTTCCTGAGGACGCTGTCCATATTGTTCTCTGGCAAGTTGAATGTGTTCTGAGAACACTCGCGGTGTCCTGAAATGTTTGTAAATAAACAAAATGGGGTGTTCTGAGGACATTGTCTGTATTGTTCGATGGCAAGTTGAATGTGTTCTAAGAACACCCACGGTGTCCTGAAATATTCGTAGGGGGTGTTCTGATGACACTGTCTTTCCTGAGGACGCTGTCCATATTGTTCTCTGGCAAGTTGAATGTGTTCTAAGAACTCCCGCTGTGTCCTGAAATGTTTGCAAATAAACAAAATGGGGTTGTTCTGAGGACACTGTCCATATTGTTCTCTGGCAAGTTGAATGTGTTCTAAGAACTCCCGCGGTGTCCTGAAATGTTCGCAAATAAAGAAAATGGGGTGTTCTGAGGACGCTGTCTGTAGTGTTCTTTGTCAAGTTGATTGTGTTCTAAGAACACACGTGGTGTCCTGAAATGTTCGCAAATAAACAAAATGGGGGTGTTCTGAGGACTCTGTCCGTATTGTTCATTGTGAAGTTGAAAGTGTTCGAAGAACTCTCGCGTTGTTCTGATATGTTCGTAGGGGGTGTTCTGATGACGCTGTCCGTATTGTTCTCTGACACGTTGAATGTGTTCTGAGAACACTTGCGGTGTCCTGAAATGTTCGTAAATAAACAAAAGGGGGGTGTTCTGAGGACTCTGTCCGTATTGTTCGATGGTAAGTTGAAAATGTTCTAAGAACTCTTGCGGTGTCCTGAAATGTTCGTAGGGGGTGTCCTGTAGACGCTGTCCGTATTGTTCGTTGTCAAGTTGAAAATGTTCTAAGAACTCTTGTGGTGTCCTGAAATGTTCGTAAATAAACAAAATGGGGTGTTCTGAGGATGCTGTCCGTATTGTTCATTGTCAAGTTGGAAGTGTTCTAAGAACTCTCGCGCCCTCCTGAAATGTTCGTAAATAAACAAAATGGGGGTGTTCTGAGGACGCTGTCCGTATTGCTCGTTGTCAAGTTCAAAGTGTTCTAAGAACACTCATAATGTCCGCGGACATTAAAAGTTTCCATAGGCCATAGTTGAAATGTTTTACTCTATCGGTGTGATATGCTGCGGTGGTTGTGGCCAGGGCATAGAGTGTTGGGTGCATGGCCATTTGGCCCAAAGTGGTGAGTGCACCCAACACTCTATGCCCTGGCCACAACCACTGCAGCATATCACACTTATATTTGCTTATAACTTTGGGTCAAAAACTAATTTATACGGAACAAAGTTATAACATACTATGGGTGTGATATGCTGCGACGGTTGTGGCCAGGACAGAGTGTATAATATACTTACTGTTTGGTTTACTAACTGGAGTACATGTATTTTATGTTCATTTCTGTGATAAAAGAACATAGCATGTTAGTATTAGTGTTTTGTAATGACTTATTACATTGTATAATCAACATTATTTATTTTTTTGGACCCTCATATTTAGTATATTCCATCCCAGAGTACTGTGCAATTTGCTCAGTTTCTGTGTTTGTTGCTAAAATCACTGGGTCTGTGGGAGAAAAAAAAATCCATGTTGGATTAACAAAAAAAACTGTTTCTGTTATGCTACAGTTTATTTGTTTGTTTGTTTTCAGTGTTCACTTGTTGTTTCTGGCTAATGTTTTATACATAGGCTTGTTGCATTTTTTTGGAGCAGTAACATATTATTTATTTGTTTGGATATTATACAATTTTGGAGCAGTTAGATACCAGTAGGCGTATTCTAACTGTCTATTTATTTTATATATTTTAGTGGTATTGATGTATCTGTTTGGATATTGTTAAATGTTGGGACAGTTAGATACCAATTGGCGTATTCTAACTGTCTATTTTTTATATATTTTAGTGGTATTGATTTATCTGTTTGGATATTGTTAAATTTTGGGACAGTTAGATACCAATTGGCGTATTCCAACTGTCTTTTTTTTGCTATAATTTGTGGGTATTAATTTATCTGATTAGTTGTTGTAGAATCTTTGGGCAGTTAGATAGCTTTTGGAATATTCTAACAGTTTATATTTTTTTAACTACAAGTTTACTTAGGGTTTAAGGACAGTTTAGTTATCAGATTTTGGTTTTAAGAACATTAAATACGTGTTTGTAAGATTTGCTGCTAATCTCTGCTTTAGAGTAATGGTATTATCATTACATTGAAACCATCCACATTTCTTTTTTATATATGCAGTGTAGTGCCCTGAATTAGTTGTGGCTCCTGCGTGGTAGATTATACCTATTGTTGTGAAGGCTTTCTTACCAAGTGATATTTGACCATGTGTGAATCCAGTCAGCTTGCAGTTGTTTTTGGTACCATCTGCATTGTAACGTAGAAGCATTAGTATTACGTATTTACTATGTGTGTGTATTAGTAACATGGAGCGATTATATGAATTGCAGGTAGAACATAATCTACCATGGTTTGCATTTTGTACAAGTTGCTGAAATAGAATGGATTCACAATTAGGTATTGATATATATATATATATATATATATATATATATATATATATATATATATATATATATATATATATATATGTATATACACAAAGCGTTCATTGGGGATTTGTTCTTCTGTCACATTGTTGCAGAGAGTGCATGTATGTTTCCACATGTATTTCACTTATAGGTATGTTTTTGTTTTCCAGTACTTGTAGTAAGTGCATTAGAAATTCTTGTGGATCTTCCTGTGAGTTTATAGTGAATTTCACCATTCCAGCACAGTAGTCCATTTGTTGTCTTATTCCATAAACACTATGGGGCCGATTCATGGAACAAACGTGCGCCGAAAATCCATGCGCAAGCAGGCGCAAGCAGGCGCAAGCAGGCACAAGCGCGAAAAAACTGGCCCACGCGCACACGTGCGATTCATGGAAGTCCCTGCGCGTGTTTTCCTCGGGATGTTTAAAGTTTAAACTTGGTAGCGAATAGTAAGGACAGATATAGTGTTCTTCAGGACACGTGTAATTTAGTTTATGTAGGAACATTTCAGGACACCAATTGTGTTCTTAGAACACTTTCAATTGGGTAGTGAACACTACGAACAGTTGTACTGTTGTTCATGACACATCATTTTCGTGTATTTAGGAACATTTCAGGACAGCAATTGTGTTCTTAGGACAGTTTTAAGTTGATAACGAACATTAAGGACAGATATAGTGTTCTTTAGAACACTTTAATTTTTGTTCCTTTACGAACATTTCAGGACACCATGTGTGTTCTTAGAACAGTTTCAACTTGCTAGCGAACAGTACGAACAGGTGTGGTGTTCTTCAGGACACCTCCATTTTCGTTTATGTACGAACATTTCAGAACACTCGCACTGTCCGCGGACACTTTTATTGTTTTTAAAAAAGAAACGGAAACTGTTCACAATACAATATAAAAATTAAACTTTATTTAACATATATTAATAATTTATGACAGAGAAGGTGAGGCAGAAACAGAACCAAAAACAGGAGAATTTGGGGTTTCAACATGATTGGTATTAGGTGAGGAAGGGATGGAAATCTCATCAAAACGTTTTGGATTATGGAGAGGGTTTGGGGATAATTGACTGGGATATGGTGAGGAGGGACAAGTACATGCGGGGCAATGGTATGACGTTTTTGTTTTAAAATGATCTTCAACAAAAGTTTTTAAATTATTAAAATTGGTCAACAGTAAATCAATTTTTTCTTTTATGTTGTCAAGCATGTTTTCCATAACAGCTTCTTCAGAGGTAGTTTCTATTTTGTTATGCTCTGTATAAAAAAAATATATATATGTTAAATGTATACAAAATAATAATATTTAAATGGTTTATATTATGAAGTGTTTACCATTAGTTTCACTATCTTGTGACATTTCTTCATGTGGGAAATTGTCCTCTAGCCATTCCAGAGTACTAGACATTTCTGTGAGAAAAAAAAAGAAAAGATAATATATTTTTTAATCTAATACAGAAAGTTTATAAATATATGAGTAACATGAAGTACACTTACTATTTCTGGTAAGATAAGTCCTATATATTCAGTGGGTCTGGTCTTGTTCTCAGTTCTGTTGTGTCTGTGAGGTAATTATGTTGGAAGCCAATTTATGTTCTTGTGGTATATTCCATTTCAGAACATATTGTATTTAAATGAATGGTTAGTGTGTTAAATATATGGGTTACATTTCTTATGTTTTACTATATATAATGTGTTTGTGTGCTGCTTTTTGAATTTGTTAAATGTTCTTATATTAGGATATAACAATCAAACATACCCCCCCCCCCCAAAGTTTTTAGGTAGTGGTACTGTTCTCCGAACATGTCCGCGAACATTAAATAATTTCGCGGACATCAAGTTCATAAGAAGAGATCTAGTCATTCCATATGACATGTATATAAAGTCAAAGTCATTATTGTTAAGTTTTGCTACTAAAAACCTATGAAATTCAGTGAAAAAACTTTGTTAAAGGGACGTTATGGTTAAGTTGCGCTACTAAAAACCTATGAAATTCAGTGAAAAAAACTTTGTTAAAGGGACGTTATGGTTAAGTTGCGCTACTAAAAACCTATGAAATTGAGTGAAAAAAACTTTGTTAAAGGGACGTTATGGTTAAGTTGCGCTACTAAAAACCTATGAAATTGAGTGAAAAAAACTTTGTTAAAGGGACATTATGGTTAAGTTGTGCTACTAAAAACCTATGAAATTCAGTGAAAAAAACTTTGTTAAAGGGACGTTATGGTTAAGTTGTGCTACTAAAAACCTATGAAATTCAGTGAAAAAACCTTGTTAAAGGGACGTTATGGTTCCAAGTAAAACCGAAAAACCCTTGAAATTCGCCAGTTATGGTAAGCTAAGCAACCATAACTCGCGCCACCACCGTGCTCTGCTAAGACTAACACCCAGGACATCAAAGATGACATCACAAATGTCATTGATGACATCACTGATGACATGCTTTTTGGTGGTTTATTACATTACACTGGCCCAGATGTGGGCTTATGATTTTCTTTCCACTTTCCAAGGCAGATTTTATTCATTGTTCTTTTTTTGGGTCCCTTGACATGTGCAGTTGCACTCTCAGGGGCATGATGAATGCAGTTGGGGACAAACAGCCGTGCACAGTGACGTCAACTGCCATGGTTGCATCATGATAAACAGAAGGGCATATGCACGTAAGTGAATCTTAACCCATGTGTGCTTAATGCATCAATGTGAAATACAGCTCTTGTAATGCATTGCCCCATGTGTTTGCAATGATACAGAATCATGCAGTGACAGCAATCCATGGAGGTCCACCATGCACACTTTTGCATCCCTAATCCACATGTCCACTGACAGGCTCTGGCCCTCCTATCTCACATTTGGAAGCACAGTTCCTGTTTGATGTGATGAGGGTATCACATCATGACAGCTCAGTCAGCAGGTAAACATATCATATGCCTTGCATGTTGTGTCAGTGTTATTGGTCACCATGGTATTTGCATGCAGTACACATCTTGACATAGTGGTGGCTTAACCTTGTGTGTTGGGGAATGACTGCGCAGATGTTAGTACACATGCATGTATGTGCAGTTACACTTCTATGCATGGCCGTTATTTGTGTGCATTCACTTAGATCATTGACGGCATCATTTGAAGTGAATGGATGGCACTATACACACTTTACTCATTGGCACTGGATTTGCTTACTGATTAATGGCATGCATTCACAGTGCATCTGCATGACCAACCGTGATGATTTGCCCCTACTGCCACCCTTCCACTCCCTCTGTCCACATGTTTCCTACTGTGGCCCGCAGGGGTACTCCCTGTACACACTTCTCTTTGACCTGTGCCACATCACAATCCACTCCCTTCTACACTTCCATGGCCTGCCCTGACATGCCACCGTTTAACATGTGCCAAACACAGTGATTCTCAGGTATCATCATCCTCTGCTGCATCAATTCATGACATACACTATGGATAATCATTCTGGCCTCTTGTGTGCATTGAGTCCACAGGACATGTTTGTCACAGATGATGCATGTGGGTTTAGACAAATATACGCATGTTTTCCTGTGACTCACTGCTTCTGTGTTACAATGATGAGACATTTGTTACAGTGTTTACTTATGTTGGTTATGTGCACCAGGGGTTTTTCCATTTTCTTTGGTTTTTAATCCTTCTTTATGTCATCTGTCACTGTCAGTGAGTGATGCTTGCATGCCACATTGGGGACTCATTCATGTGTATGATCATCCACTCCTCACAGCTTGTCTTCATCAGTTCTCCATGTGTGAGTTGCAAGTGCACCCTGGAATCCATGCAAACTTCCTAGGACAGTCTCAATCAGGGTGTGTGGTGTGCTGGGGGTAGAGGGAACAGCTGCATGTTGTCCGTAGGTCCATTTGCAGTATTGTAGTACCGAGGTGTGTGTTGAATGGTGCCAAGTCTGGGTATATGGTTGAAAGGCCTTCTTTGCAGGGGTGCAGCGTACATGGGTATTTGAGTGATATGAATGCCATGGTGGGTGTTGCCGTGTTTTTTCTGATGTAGAGCTGATGATTGACCTTTCACATGTGCCCATTCTGTGCCTGTCTGCCCTTCACTGTGTTGGGGACGAGGCAGTCAAATCCCACCCTCCTCACCATTCCCACTGTACCTAACCACATGTAAGCTAAGGGGGGAGACACCCCCACTCCCACGGTACCTGATCACATGATGTAAAATAGAAATGTACCTGTAACAGCTGACCCAGCACCAACTAATGAACGTCATTTTGTATTAGAAGTGGGTTCCATCTTTTATTTAGGCCTGGAAAATCATCCCCCTTGCGAAACACATTTCTCCCCATCCCAGGCACCTCACAAAGCACAACACAGAGAGCCCATGCCCCCACCACCTCCATGCCTTGCCGGCCTCCCTTGCCTGATCCGCATTGAGCCTCTTCCCATGGAAGTCTAATCATTTATTGTTGCAACTGTCCCGCATCATTTCCCCAGATTATGCTCACTGCAGAATGTGAGATCATAGCCAGCCTTTAACACAAGTGCCCATCCATCTCTACTAAACTGCCCCTGCCCTTTCAACCCTTCCCAACAGGCCACGTCTCACCAGTCCTCAACCCCTCACCCTCTTTCACCCTCTTTCATGCTGATAACCATCGGACCCCCTCACGTTAACCATTCCAGAACACACAAAACGGGCCTAATCCCAGCCAGCAGTGTATTCTACAAAACAAAACACGCATCCCCCTATATCATGGGAGTTCTAAGCAAGGGGGATGGCAGATCAACCATCTGGGGCAAGCACCTGGGTGCTGGAATAAAGGTATCAAAGAGGACTTTGAGTGGAAAAGCCAGAATGCCAGTATATCAACCCATTTTCTCTTGATTCTTCCTTCTGTTAAAGAATGTGAACGGCAGGCGTTATTATTATAGCTGTTCGTGTTTATTGCTTTTCTTAGATAGAGAGGACTGCATCACTTTTGCCCTGACCTTCACACCTCGGAGATGAGCCTAGATGACTCATGTGTGCCAGGAGTAATGATCAATTAGCATCATGCATCCCCTATAGTATCAACTTCCACATAGGTCCGTCAGCAACCAGATGCCAGAGTCTGCACTGCATGAGTAAACATCATTGATGATGCTGTATGCCTTTTTAATGTGCTGCCTGTGTATTGTTTGGCAGAGCACTCTCTGGTTCTTTTCTTGCTTTACTTTAGATAAAGTTTTGTTCTTCTTTGCAATTTATCTCTGATTCGCATTCACTAGTCGGGTTTGTCTATTATTCTGGTGTATTAGGAATCAAGTGTTTATTACAGGGTGCATGCCTTCATTTGGTGACCCCTCTTGCGTGATATTCCTCCAGACCCCACCTTACTTGCGGCGAGATCCAGGACTTTTCCGGAAGGGTATCTCCCACCTACGGCTGACCAGTCCCCAAAAAACATATACGCAGAAGAAAGAGATTTTTGTGGGTCCAGGCTTTGTAAATACCCTGCTGCTTGCCTGATCCGGGTGCGGCCCCAAGGGATAGGCTCAGGCATTGTGGATAGTCTGTGAACGGAGGTTCTTGGAAGAATATGGGCACGTGAGTATAATTTGCAAAGAATGACAAACATTGGGGAGTATGGGGAATACAGAGCGGAATGATTGAAAGGAACACGCAAAGAGTATGGATGAATGAAGCGGTTGATTGATTGACGTCAAAGCGCTTCTTTGCTTTTCATTGCCATTCATTTTTTTTTATATATCAGACAAAATAAGGTGAAAATATTGAGGTGATACAGGAACCTAGCTCTGAAAGGGGGTGGCAGGCAGCACTGCGGTGCACTGTCCCGACAAGTGTGGAGGAAAAAGTAAGGACAAGAGAAAAGTAGGAGCCCCATATAAGTAGTGGGCTCGGGAATAAGTAGTGGTTGTTGTTTTAGTTCATTATTTCTAGTGTATTTATCATACGTGGAGGTCGGCCCAGGAGTGGCAGAGGTGATGGGAGTGTTTAGTGAGTGTTACAGATAAAATGCTCTAAAGAAGAACGGTGGGGAGAAAGGGTTTATGAATATATGGTCTCGTTAATTGTTCAATGTACATGTTATATGTTCTTTGGTCTTTGTTTTTGATGTGTCTCTGTGTATTTTCGAAAATGTTTAATGTTTTCTGTGTGTGAAGTCTTTGAGTATTAAAATTAAAGAGATAGAAGTTTTAAGGTAACCTTGAACACATCAGAAAGGAAAGGCAGAGAACAACCCGAGGGAGGGGAAGACTAAGTAGGCCCTGGGAGGTACTAGGGGAGGGCTCAAAAGACAGGGAGATGGACACCCCACTGTCACATATTTGTAAGCATCTCCCCCTCTATAGTGAACAGATAAAAAAGTATCATGAACAGTGAGTAAAGTAAACTAAGGGGGAGAGGAGTGGTCCTTTGATAAGGGAACATTAGAACACCTATCAACATATTTGATGGCAAAATACAAAGGGAAACAACTCCAGAACCAACGTAAAGTGTTGGATTTGTGGAGGATGTTTGAGGAAGCACCAACTATAAATAAGAGGGAGACGGGATCAGAGTGCCCCGAGATAATGAAAAGGGAAGAAGAGCGGAAAGAGAAGGGGTCAGGAGAACCTAGCATGGCCCCACCACCACCCTACAATCCATTAGCCAGCACCACGGGCAACACAGGGCCAAGCATATAGGATCTAGAAATAGCATTGTGACCCACTAGAACGGAATTAGCATGTCCAAGGGCAATATGTGAAGCAGCACAAACACCACGGGTAGGACAGAAACATCTAAAAAGCTTCTCTCTCCTACCAGAGGATGAATGGAAATCCGGGGACTTCCACTTCAGAGTGGACAGTGCCCCCATTAGAACAGTACAACTCAAGAGGGATGGGGAAGTAGATAGTGGGGATATGACAAGGTGGCCCCAATACGGGATGAAGAATATTGGAGTGATTTTGACAAAGTAGAATGACGAAGTATGAGATTCTCCTTCCCAATGTGCCTTACCATTGAAATTTGCATCTAGCCCATTGTGCTCCTCCCAATGTGCCTTATTATTGAAATTTGCATTTAGCCCACTGTGCATTATAATTTGTATGAGGTCTTCCTGCCCAATATGCCTTATCATTGAAATTCGTATTTAGCCCACTGTGCATTAACTCTGTATGAGGTCTTCCTGGCCAATGTGCCTTATCATTGAAATTCATATTTAGCCGACTGTGCATTAACTTTGTATGAGGTTTTCCTGCACAATTTGCCTTACCATTGAAAGTCATATTTAGCCCACTGTGCATTAACTTTGTATGAGATTTTCCTGCCCAATGTGCCTTACCATTGAAATGTGCATTTAGCCCACTGTGATTATGATATTGTTGATGTTAAATGTATCTACATAGTGCGCCGTTACTAACAGGACCGGCCCTCAGGGGCTCTGGTGCACTAACACTGCCAGTGGCTCCCTAGCCTACAGTATCTGCACAGTGCCTACCTATTGCATGTTTTTTTTTACTTATCCTATTGAATCTGGACAAATCCTACTCTATTGCACCTCATCTGATCCATACTAATGGATAATGCCCACGGCATCCACACTGAATCGATCTTACCCTCAACTTTCCAGTTGAATCTCAACTACAACTAATCTGCCTACAGCATTTGTGTCACCCCCACCTTAGCATCTACGGAATAACTATTGACACATCAGTCATGAATTTTGTCCTAGCTAAGATTGTCAACATCTTTGTGTACAGTTTCATCACCGACATCCTCACTGCCCCCTACGCCCAAACTGCCTCATGTCGCTTCGCCATCATCCATCCCGGAGTCTGTCATCACTATGGCCCACACCAACATGACCTCCAGGCCCCTGTCTATGCAAAAACCTCTACCACCAACTGGTCAGATTAGGCCAACCCATTTCCTACCACCACTTACTTCTACACTGCAGCAAACAATCTCAATCAGCAAATATGCCCAACACATGTCAGAAACACTATCACCAGCTCAATGAATTCTTCGCTTCAGAAGCAAGCCCAAAACTAACCAACCCTGCTCCACTATTTGGAGAAATCATGGACTAGGTACCCTACTCATCAACCTGATTACAGAGCCTTTGCCCAACTCTATCAACCACAACTCTAAACTCATGCAGGAATCCAACCATCTATCTCCCCCCCCCACAAAACACCAACTTATATAAAGACCAAGGAATTAGCGATGCACTCAACAATGCCAGATCTCTCGTAGCCCATGCCACAGAAATCACTGACATCATCACAACCAATCAGCTTGATTTCCTAGCCGTTACAGAGAGTGGCTTCACAAAGCAGCCGGCCCTGCACTCTCACTAGCTGTCCAAGATAATTTCACTATTATCAGAAAAGAAAGAGAAAATTCTAAAGAGGAGGCATTACATTCATATGCAAAGCCAGCCTTGACATTAGTGAAATGGAATCTACCCCTCTGCTCTCCGCTGAACTACTTTCAGTCAAACCACGACTATCTGCCTCTCGCACCGTCTTCTTACACCTGGTATCAAACTATTTTACTTGGAGACTTTAACCTAGGTTTAAACAACTCCAATGACACTAATGCCAACACCCTATCTAATACCATCACAGAAGCAGGCCTCAGCATCAGGAACAACAGACCTACACACACAAAAGGTTTCACTCTGGATTGGATCGCAGACATCAACTGCTTGTTCTGCATAACAAATACTGAGCCATGCGTGTGGACAGGTCATCTCCTGATCTCATTCACCATCCAAGACAGCCCTCAGACCAATTCAGCGAGACCCATGGGCCCATCTGCTCTAACCAACCAGAAATAGGAAAAACATTACAGTCCCCAACCTACTACCCCTGCTACAACCCATCACCAACCCCACAAACCTACCCTCCAATCTCACGGTTCTGGTCAACTTGCACAATAATTCCATTAACTCTGCTATTGACTCCATTTCACCACACAAACTCAATAAAGAGAAATCTATAGCTCACTTAAACTTGTGGTTTACTCCCAGCCTAAAAGCCCTGCACAATGAGAAAAGACACGCTGAGGCCAGATGAAAAAATAAAAAAATCAGAATAAATACCTTCTCACCTCCCTGGCTGATAAGTACAAAAAAGAAATAATTCAAAACAAAAAAAGACACCTTGATGACAGAATAAAAAAGCTAGCTCAAGCACTAGAGAAATCTTCTCTATCCTAAGGGAATTGGAAACCCTGGTCATTCCCAGGGACTCATGCATCAAAAATAAATCTTGGTACTCAGATATCCAAGACGCACTCTGCAACAAAATAACCATGCTCAAAGTAAAATTTGTGCCAAAAAAGCCACACTATACAAGATTGCCTTAGATACACAAGAAGCCATATTGCAAGAAACCTACATCAAACAAATCAAACCTAGTCACCAATTCAAAATCAGCTCTATCTCAATAACCGAAACTGAAAAGATCATTTCCTCCCTCAAACCTTCTAAATGTCTAGGGGACACCTGCCCAGCTCCTATTATTAAAGAAGCAAAAGATATTGCTCCATTCATCTCCACATGTATCAATTCCTTCTTCATATCATGCTCAGTACCCATCAATCTCAAAGAGGCCTGGGTACTACCCCTACTGAGAAAACCTAACCTAGACCCCAACATACCCACCTATTACAGGCCTATAACAACCATACCTTTTCTTCTGAAAATCCTTGAAAAAACCGCTTATCTCCAGATTCAAGCTTATCTTGAAATCAACAACCGACTAGGCACTCGCTAATCAGGGTTCAGGCCGAGACATGGCACAGAGACAGCCCTCATTGACTTGAAGAATCAACTAGACGACCGGAAAGACAAAGGAGAAGCCTCCATTCTTCTCCTGCAGGACTTATCCACCCGGTTTCGACCTAGTTGACCATAATGTCCTGTGCAGTCACCTTAAAACAGCCGCCCATTTTTCAAAAGAAGCCACCACTTGGATAAGCTCATTCTTGGACAACAGATCCATGAGAGTTTTTTTTTTACCCTCCTCCTCATCAGACCCAGTAGCTATCACATGCGGAGTCCCACAGGGATCCTGTGTCTCCGCTGCCCTATATAAAATATTTACCAAAACCCTTTTCGATATACTTGACAATCTGGATGTCTCATATGCCAGCTATGCTGAAGACACCCAGATTCTCATGCCCATCCTAGGAGACTATGACAAAGATGTAACCATGATCAATAAAATCTACTCAATTATACAAAAAATCTAAGGCCACTCATGGTTTATGCCTCTACGATGATAAGACAGAGCTCTTAATCGCTGGGTCCCCCAATAGGCTGTATAAAGTCCCCACCCAATACAACTCCGTCCTCATTGATGGAATTAAGATTAAAGTTGACAAGACAGTCAGGACTCTAGGCTTCGACCTGGACTCTGCTCTCAACTTCAATAAACAAATCAACGCCACAGCTTCTGCCACTAACTATACATGCAAACTGATCCATGCATGCAAACCCTTCCTGTCCAAGGAAAGCTGTATTACAATTGCAAGGGCCTCAACCCTCTCCAAAGTAGACTTCTGCAATGCCCTATATTTAGGCACCAGCAAACGCAACACCAGCAAACTCTAGACAATCCAAAATAATGCCCTAAGAGCGCCACTAGACATACCCAAAACACAGCATATATCTCACGTAAGACGTGCCACCAACAGGCTTTCCATAAATGACAGAATCAAGCTTAAATCACTCAATCTCACTCACAAATCTCTGTCAATAAGTCTCCCCTATACCTTACTGATAGATTTACCAAACATACCTCAGCACGACCTATCAGAAAAGCACAATCCAATAGCCTCAGAATACCAAGTGTAAACTAAAATAAAACAGGAGGCGCTAGCTTTCCAATTCTGGCTGCATATCCATGGAACTCTATCCCCGATTCATTAAGAGCCATATCACCATCCACCGCTTGAAGGTAAGAAGTGGCTCCATTCCCGAGACCTATGAACTCTCAAGCTACTCTTGTACCTCTCCCTGCAGACTCCTCCTAAGTAAGAAACTGCAACCTAAGGAACCTATCTATTGTAAACATGTACATTGCCGCTACAAAAATGCATCTGTATGTATCTGTACTCTATGACCATGCCATATGTAACCTCCTACGTAAGAAATAGCAACCTCAGGACCTATCTATTGTAAATATGTACATTGCTGCTTCAAAAAATGTATCTGTAAGTATCGGTATCCTATGTCCTTGCCATATGTAACTATGTACTGCGCCCAGATGCCTACAGGCCAGGTGCTCACTATAAATGAATAAACAATTACAATTACAATTATAATAGGGGGCTATGGGAGGGATAAGCAAGTGCAATGGACATCCCAAGAACGAGTGAAGGGTGGGAAGGAAGGCTTCAAAATAGGATGGGAAGGATAGCCCTAGCAAAAAAGAAAGGAACTAAAGTAAACAATCGAAAGGTCAAATCCAAACTACAAATGGCCCTCCTCCAAAAAGGGGCAGGACAACCCCATTATATGCTTTAGGCACAGAAAGATACAAATACTCTCCTTAAATCCCTCCACCTGCTTATGGCAGGGGTGGGAAAATGGATGTACGCATTTGAAAAGAACAAAGCAGGCATGCTTTTGGCCACTGGTGACATCAAAAGCCTCCTGTTTTCCGCAGTCGGTGATCAAGCAGACTCAATGTGGATGAACGCAGGGTTTCCGGGGGTGACCACAAGCACTGACACTCATGATGGGGAATCATTTAATAATGTAAGAGCACAGATGTGGGAAGACCTGCAGAGAACCTTCCCAGATTCGGGGGACGAGGAAGATGCTGCGCAATTCATTCTTCGGGTGCAGGAGATATGGAGGGCGGAGACGGGCACCGCGTGGGACCAATCAACCTCCCTATTTTATTTCATCATTAAGAGAGGACTCCCGAAGGAAGTACAGAAGGCCCTTGATAAAATAGATGGGATAGATCCAAAGGCTGACCTGAGATCCAAAGAATTAAAGTGCACCATTGTAGGAGGATCAAAGGAAGAGAGAAGGAGACAGCGCAGAAAAGATAAGCCGAAGAAGCAAAACAAATACAGAGTAAATTGGTGTAGGTTGCTGTTGTAAGAGCTGCACTGCCCCCACAGCCTACAGGGCAGGAGGGAGGTAATTCTGTGGCTACACAAGCATTACTACCTTTCCCGTGTTGTTTTGTCGCCACAGTAAATCAGTGGGAGATTGGGTGCACCCTCTTTTGATCCACAACTCTTGCTCTGTGGGTGGGGCCCTTTTCTGATGCTCAATAATTTGGGCAATGGGTAATGAGTTGTATCCTTCCTGTTTGTGTTCTTGCAGTTTGTTTATGATTATGCACTCTGTGGCCATTGGGATCGGCAAATACGCCGCTTCCTTGGCTGCCATGTCTGATACAGCGCTCCCTAAAGATATTTCCTCATTGTTATGGGTATCTGCTCTATAGATCAGCAGCCGTCCTGGGGGAAGAGTTTATGGAATACCATACACAGCTCACACAACCAGTATGATGCATTGCAAAACAGAAAGATCCACCGTTTACCAATGAAAATGAGATAGAGACAATGACAGCAGCAGCGGACAGGCCTGCACAGCCTTCATTGATCAATGAACTAGTGTATGTATGATGTATTGTGAGGAAATGGAACTCTCCAAAGTTCCATTGTCCTTACGAGGTAATATAGTGCACCCCCTTGCCGTTAAAGTGAATATATTGAGGCACTGGATCCACCTCTCCGCCAGTGTAGTACCAGTGACCTCACACAATAGTGACTGAGAGGTGGCAGTACCTTAGAAAAAAAGATTCCAGAATATAAGTGAAAGCTAATGTAAATATAGACATGATATTGAGACCAATATATATATATATATATATATATATATATATATATATATATATTCTGTGAAACAACTTTGTTAAAGGGACGTTATGGTCAAGCTGCGCTACTAAAAACCTATGAAATTCAGTGAAAAACTTTGTTAAAGGGATGTTATGGTTCCAAGTAAAACCGAAAAACCCCTGAAATTCGTCAGTTATGGTAAGCTAAGTAACCATAACTCGCGCCACCACTGTGCACTGCTAAAACTAACACCCAGGACATCAAAGATGACATCACATGTGCATTTACTTTTCATGAAAAGTCTGTACAAGAGATTTTTATTGTAATATTGATAAAAAAAGTGTCAAGGATCATTGGAATAAATATCATGAGGTACGTAGTGCATTAAGCAATGCATTGATACAAATAGCATTCTATTATGGAGTTATTTCCATTGTACTAAGCTACTCATGTAGAAACATAGGTGTAGTGAGCAGCAGACATGATGGAGGTGCAATATTAATAATCTACATTTATTTAATATATTTATAAACGTTCTGTATTAGGTACAGTAAAAATAATATATATATATTACGGCGCAGCAATATATCAAATAGGCGCACTTGCGCTTCAACTCGTGGTCACTTCTTTTAACATTCTGTAAAGCAAGAGGTGGTGAAGTGCTGTCTAGACTAAATGTTGAGCGGGCATACACTTAGCATTTTAATAGGTAATTAAGTGACTCACAATGGTGGGCTATTTTGTATTTACACACTTTACAATGGCGAACTTGTTGCCATTAGAACCATAGAGTTCTAACCAATTAGCTACTAACATTTTTTCCACGTTACGCACGCTGCACATCTGGGCAGACCCAATCACTTTCCTTGCAAGGGTATAAAAACACGAGGAAACTAACGTTTGGATCTATAACAAGCCTGAGGAAGCTCGCGAGTCGAGCGGAACGCGTGGCGTTTTCCACCCGCTGTGGGTGAGTGCTGCATGACACCTGGTCTGCCAAGGTATTGCGATGTATGCTTTTTATGTAATGTTTTACTCATTTTTGAATAATAAATGAAATTATAGAACACACTTGTAGTCTTGTGTGCTTGGGCATTTTTTGGTAGGTGTTTGTGGTGGAGTCCTTCTTCTCTTCAGCACCCTTTACCCTTTGTTTGACTTATATTGAGCGTAGCCTGCTCTAGCCCGGTAGCACCAGCTCAGTAATGAGGCAGAGCGCAATTTGTTGGCTTAATCATCTGTTTTAACTAACTAACTATATATATATATATATGTATATATATATATATATTTTTTTTTTTACACAGAATTGTCTCGTACTTTGGAATGCTTGGAGGAAAATTTTCCTTCTGACGAAATGAGTGAAATACAGTAATACTGATGGTAGACACTACACTTCTTTATATAAACCAATTATTACCCATTACTATATGTGCACTTACCATTTTTTTAAAACACACCATACAGACATTAAAAATAATACAGAAACAGAGACCTTAGAAAATCATCTGAATGGAATGGAGCAAATAATTGATCTATTAAAGGAATAGTGCGCTCAGAAATATTATTGTTCCGAAGGTTCGGGCATGTGTTTCTAAGCATACGTTGATCGATCGTACAAACATTTCCTATGCACCTTACCATAGTTTTCCTCTTTTTTACACATGTGAAATAAGACAGCAGAGCACGGCCATCTTGTGATAATCTTATCCGTTGCCGCATCGCCATAGGTGGACTGCCCTGGCTGCACTAATTCATATGCCCCGCCCCTGAGGCTGACATCACCAAACCTAGTGATATTCTCCGCCTCTCACCAGGACGTTACTGGGCAGTTTAGCCAAACGCGCCCAGTCATCACCTACATGATAACGTTAGTTGACGCAGAACCCAGAATATCAACACACATCATCTCACAAAACAGCACGTCCCAATTTTTAATATAAAACCTTACTTTTAAAGGAAAAAGCAAAACTCTACAATTTGTAAAGTACTTTTATTTCACAATAAACACTCAGAGAACATCCAGCTATTGCCATATTCAAGCAAATGGGTAATTTCTTTCTTCGTTCTCGATCCACAAATGCTTATCGTGAGTCACACAGTGTTCCTTTTGGGAATAAGAAGCGCATTGGACGCACTGTGAATCGCAAGGCTTTGGCATCAGCTTGGCACTAGGCCACCGTAAATGATGTCAGGTTGCTTCTTATCACTGGTACCGTGTAAGAGCATATCGGCCTGTGACGATCGTCCCAAAAAAGAGTCTTTGTTATCCACCCATTCAAGCGTATCTTCAGCTGGCGGTTAAAAAACCTATCAGTTGGTATCTGGAATCGATGACAATCGCAGAAAGGCAGGATGTAGCTATTTAAAATCAATAAAATAAATGTGTCTCAGTAGCCAATCTTTATTACAGTTTATCATTTTACCCATTAATTCGGCCCTGTGTAAATCTAATGATGAACACGGATGTGAAACAATGGGAATAGAGATAAAACAATGTGGAAAGTAGTCTTCAATTTGCTTCAAAGGTTAGTGTTGTGCAGTATGTTCAGCTCGAAATGGGATGTGGATGCTGACGTTACAATCAGGGAGCAAGTTGAGGGCAAGTAGAACACATAGACAGAATTCTAAATAAATATTACCATTGAATTACACGTTTGTGGAACCTGGGGGAACCCACTAGTGGACTACACGCATCTCGATGCTGGACTTCCCATGTGCCTGGGACAGATGCAAGTACACACACAGGTTGTATTTGCGTGTCATTGCCATATGCCACAAACAACAACCAAGTACAATGTAAGCCAGCAATAACAGCCGGCGAATGATAAGTTGACTTGTTGGTATATAAAATCGTAGAAAGTAAAACTTACATAATGTTTGTCATTTCCATTCTCTGGGCGTAACGCAGACACTCCTTTCAGGTCAAGGAATTTTCATAAAATGAAATTACATGTTCCTTTGTCCAGTTTTGGAATGGTGAACCTTATCATATTTGACAGTGTTACATCCCTCCCTTCATGCATTCTTTTTGGAATCCTCCCTTTGTCTCAATGTCGAAAAACAATTGAACCTTATACTGTGTACGATGTGTGGGTTTGCTCAGCTCGGAAGCAGAAATTCAACGGCGCTGACCTTCACTCAGAATGGGAGCCAATAGACCTTCAGACCATAGTGGCATTAGAATTTTTTTTTGAAAAGATATGAATTGTTTGCTACCATTCAGCAATGCGGGTGACATTTCTACGAATTTGCTTTGTTCCTTTGGAGAACTTTGCACTCTCCCACAGCCAGACACCACCACCTGTCAGCTCAGTCCATCTTCTCTTCACACGGCAAATCACGTAAACATTTTTCGCAAGAGGCAAGTCTTGAGCCCTGACAAAATGTTCTTGTACGAGAGTGTTCTTTCCTTAAACCAAACAGGTTTTGTTTCAGTATTGTGTTCAGCTCAAATTTAATTTTGTCCTTTGTTTTTGAAGTATTGATCTGTACAAACTGACCTGTGAATGCAATCAGTGTTAACACACTCCTAAAGAGTAGTATGCTATAGATTACATTGATTATGTTTTGTTATATTGCCTACTGGGTCTACTTTATATCTGTCTACTCTCAGCCTGATGTTTTCTTGTCTGTAGATTTACAGATTGACAGAACCCCAGATAGACTGTCAGCCTTTTGAATACTAGATAAAACTAATCACAAATTGGTAACAATTAACTTGACCTTCATCCTTGTACATCTAACACTCCTAACTTGGAGTCTTTAATGTATACAAGGTTTAACTTCCACTTGGGACTAGTTCCCGCTAGGAGTGCAGCAGAGGGTTACCGACTAGCAACAGTCGGTGTGTGTTTTCTGCTTTAGTTTTGCTGAACCTCGAGTGGCCTCGAGTTTCTCCCTCCTGCACCTGAAATACAATGTACTACAATCATATACACGATCAAAGACCCTTTTGGGCTACTTAACTTTGTTTTGAACTTTATTTATTCTTTGGAGTGCCTCTCAACCCAGCTCTTTTCTTCTCAGGCCTATAATTTGCACACATGTGTTTTTACTATCCCACTTTGGGTCACTAGCGAGGTGAACAGTGTGGGGGTCTTGCCACCTTACAAATACAGACACATAGTAAATACGTAATAGTAATGCTTTTACGTTATAATGCAGATGGTACCAAAAATAACTTCAAGCCAACTGGATTCACACATGGTAAAGTATCACTTGGTAAGAAAACCTTCACAACAATAGGTATAATCTACCACGGAGGAGCCGCAACCAATGCAGGTCACTACACTGCATATACACTGCATATATAAAAACTAATTGTGGATGGGTCAAATTTAATGATACTAACATTACTGTAAAACAGAGATTACCAGCAAATCTTGTAAACGCTTACTTAATATTCTTAAAACCAAAATTTACTAACTAATCTGTGTATGAACTTAAACTAAACTTGAACTTCAAAGCTATGACCAGTTGGAAAACGCCAACAGGTACCTAACTGCCCCAAGATTCTGCAACATGTAAACAAATAAATAAATACCATTAAAATGAAACAAGAAATAAACAGTTACAATACGCCAACAGGTGTCTAACTGCCCCAAAAATCTGCAACAAGCCAACAGATAGATGAATACCACTAAAACGGGAAAAGAAATAAACAAATAAAATACATCAACTGCTATCTAATTGCAACAATACTAACACCACTTCCAAATAAAAAAACATACACATATTCAATTCCTCCTACTGAACTCAATGAAAGAAATGTATTGTACCACAACGTAGAAAGTAATTTTTTTTTTAATCAGGAACTGAGCAAATTGCACAGTACACTGGTTTGAACTATAGTACATCTAAAGTACTAACTATGAGGGTCTACAAAATACAGAAATGTCGACTATGCAATGCAATACTCATTATAAACTACCCACACTAACATGTTTTTTCTTTTATCACAGTGATTGAAAAGAAATGTCTGTTCCAACTACCCAAGTCATGAAAAAACTGCAAAAAACAAGTGGGTTCCTGGGAGTCTCTAAGCCAGACATTAGTCCTGGGTGCGAGAGCCTTACCCAGATTCTTTAGCTCACTATCTTTCACAGAGAAGAAATATCCCAATCATATCAGTCTTTGTCCTGCCCAGGGGCAGTACAGCACCGAAATGCTAGTTCATTCTCATCTGAACATGAGTACCAACAGCAACCCCAGACACATGTTTCAGTCTGATTGGATCTCATCAGTAGGGTGGAGCTGTCCATCTCTAAGAATAGTGAGCAAGGTGTCCATGTCTGGAATCCCCTAGTAACGTACGGTGTGACCCAAAGTTACTTAAATGTACAAGAATCAAGGGGGATCCTGAGAGTCTCTCTGGCAGACATTAGTCCTGGGTGTGAGAGCCTTACCCAGATTCTTTAGCTCATTATCTTTCACAGAGGAGAAATATCCCAATCATATCAGTATTTGCCCTGCCCAGAGGCAGTCCAGCACCGAAAACCTAGGCAATTGTACTCTGAACAAGAGTACGAACAACAAGCTCAGACAAGTGTTTCGGTCTGGTTGGACCTCATCAGTAGGGTGGAGCTGTGCCTCTCTAAGAATAGTGAGTAAGGGGTCCACGTCTGGATTCCCCTAGTAACTTAGTGTGAGACTCAAAGTTACTTAAATATGTAAAAAACAAGGGTGTTCTGGGATTGCTATTGATACTATTCTTCAGAGGAGAATTGCCTAGCATTTCAGTGCTGGACTGTTTGTTTGTTTATTTGATAATGCACACCAAACCTTCAGGTAGCTGGGTGTTTGGAATATTTCTTCTCTGTGAAAGATAGTGAGATGAAGACTCTGGGGAAGTCTCTCGTAAACAGGTCTAACGTCTAGCAGAGGGACTGCTAGGAACCCTCTTGGTAATTTCCATGAAAAAACTGCATATAACCACAAAAAGTCAAACAGTAAGTATATAATGATTGGACTCACAAATACCACAGCATAACACACCCATTCAAGCAAACACCTGACCATATACCACAATCCAAAATGTTTGCTTCCATGGGTATCTTATGCTGCAGCACTTGTTGCCAAACACTACAATCTTGACTGCATGGCCTGGCCAAAACTCTTCTTACAGCCTCACCAAAAGAAACACTAAGTATATAAGAAATAAACTCACCACCACCACAACATAACAACGCCATGCAAACAAACACCTCACCAATACATACAACCCAAAATGCCAAGAGTCTTCAATACCAACATTCTGGACACAATCCAACAAACAAACTAAGACACATCATCTCACTGTCCTATAAACACTATTACACTACTACCAATCAGTACACACATTTTTGAAAACATATCCCCCAAGCAGCCCACATACCACAGTCAAATTCTTTGGTAACATGGGTGTGTTATGCTGCAGTGGTTGTAGCCAGGGCCTAGAGTCTTGGGTGCATGGCTGAAGGCCTACGGCACTTCGGCCATGTACCCAAGACTCTAGGCCCTGTCCACAATCACTGCAGCATAACACACCCATAGAAACAAACACCTACCAAATGACCACAACCCAACAAACATAATATATCCACCTCAAAACATACCCACTTCAATTAACATTCTAAAAAATAATTACAACCAACGTAGAAACTCTTCAATAATACCCTCTTCACCCAATGCTCTTCTAACAACCCAAAACCAACATCATACTAAACTAAAATAGTCAGCAGTGCACCCAGTGAACACATCACAACCTTCTCCTACCTAAACAAATACATCATTTGACCCATCTCTTACTCCCCCACCCTCTCCAAGTACTCATACACACCAACACACTCCCCAAAATTGGATTTATGCTCATTTCCATGCTGCGCTGTCCGTGGACGTCCGCGGATCCAATATGACAGCCGCATTAAAACAATGCACGTACCTCACGCCTCAGCCCAGCCAATCAGAGAACACGTTGCGTGTCCGTGGACATGATGAAAGCCGGAGCGAACAGGGATGCGTGTCCGTGAGTGGACATAGATATCACACATTTTTTGAGACCTACTTTTTAGTCATTTTTAAAAAACTACTGGACGGATATATAAATTATGACAAAGTACTGTATATTTTGAAACATGAAATGTTTTCTTCTCTCTTGTTGTCCACCTTCCATGTTTTCTTACTTTCTTCTTCTCTCACAGCTTATTCCGTTTCAAAACATTATTCAACACCTGTCCCTTTATATCCCATTCTGTAGTTACTACAATGGTGGAGACAATGCCACTTGTGACAGAAAAAACGGAGTTAGATAGCAGTAGGAATAGAATAGGTGCCACTAGAGCATGCAGTTATGAGTGTGGCGTTAATTTCATATTGATCGCATTTACCATAACAATGTTGAATCTAGGTGTTTATTGGAGTGCATCATTTATCTGGGGTACCCATCTAAAAGAAGGGGGGCATAAAACTGACCTGGCATGACAAAGAGTTTCAAAACTTCACCACCCTGCATAAAAGCATAACAAGAGCGACCACGGATTATGGCACATTTGTAGCTAACACAACTGAGAGTGTATCTAACATGGAAAATGCATTTACACCAACCCCCATTATGTTGACAGAGACACAAGTCACTACGCAGTCAACCACAATACCTACCTCACCGTTCAGTAGAGAAAGCAGTGTGCTCCAGACCCCAGCCTCTTTTATGAAAACCATTGCTGCTAGTGTTAATGAAAATGTAAATGTTATGATATGATATGATAGGTTATTTATAATGCGCTTAATACACAGAGGTTCCTAAGCGTGGACCTGGAGATCATACCTCCATGTCTGGATACCAGTAAGATAGCTCAGCACTCGCTTTTGCAATCTAATCGTGATCTGCAGGTCGCAGGTTCGAATCCCGGCAAGGCCAACTGAGCCTTTCATCCTTCTGAGGTCGATAAATGAGTACCAATTTCGGTTGGGTGATATTGTATGTAAATATGTGCTCTGTAAAGCACTTTGGATTAAGGCGCTATATAAATTATACATCATTATCATTATGTCGTCTTGATTCCAAGATGAACATGTTACCCCTGTGCTATCCTCCAGAGAAATTATGATATATTTCCAATGTAGAGCGAACAGACTATAACGGCTCACTGACTACTAGGGACTAATGATGATATGTGCAGAAAGTTTACACAATCACCACAATCTTTTTTGCCTAATAGAAGACGAAAGAGGCAGGCACGCCAATACTGATATGATGCATACCATGGGTTGGGGTTAGATACCGTTGAAGATCTACGCCACTCTGGTCAATCTAACAGCTGTTATTCTGATACAAGTGTAACTGGAAAAAGAACAACCAACAGCAGTTGTTACATGTGTTCATTCATACCCCATGCTTCTGGAACACCAAAACTGTCAGTACCACAAGAGGCTCCCTGGTAGAAGCCAATGTCTCCTTCATCTTGCACTTTGTAGAATAAGAAATTCTTTTCAAGCACACACAGTTAAATTGAAACTGCTTCCACTACATGAAAAACTCTGCAAGGAAGGGTCAAATGGTCCAAACTGCTTTAAAGAAGTGTTTCTGGAAATGGAAGGCACAAACTTCACAGAAAATAAATGATAACAGTCAATATGCATGTGCAAGGCAGAGGTGCTGCGTAGCTTGTTGGATGAAAGACTAGAATGGATGGACAGAACCTGTGTACAAACATGGATAAACCGCATCACCAAGCTAACATGGGTCACAGCCCTGAAAAAACTCATCAAGATTTGTCAAGAAAAAAGTTATAAACTGTGTTTCTATAGTGAAGGGAAGGTGCCTGTGGGGTCTAACATGCACTGCAACAGAACCCTCATCATTTCAGATCTTTGGAAAGGCACAGCTGCCCTTATGGACAATTACTGGGTGTGCGGCTTACAAGCGTACTTGCACCTCTCGCCATCATGGAGGGGCTATTGTTTGCTTTTAACACTCCATTATGTGCTACTGGTGATACCTGAAGAGCACATCAAGGGGTGGGGGGTGCCACAAGAGAAATTAAGGACACCTCAACCAACTGAAGCGGAACCCCCATCTATCAAATCTTTTCTGACCATGAGCCTTGTCATCAAATCTCCCAAAAGAAGCATGCCTCCAATTATATATCGCAAGACTCTCTTTTCTTCTGGTGCAAATATTGGATGAATACAAACTCTTCAGCTCAGCAGAAACTTTCTTTGCATCACTCTTCCCTGGTATCCAGACAAGAACCAATGCCAAGAGGCTCTAGATCGTGAGATGGGAGCTCATCCAATTGGCAAATGACACAGAAGAAGGGTTCAATGTCATAAAGGTAGAACTCTGAGCTCTCTGAGCTCTCAGACTGCAAAATAGAAGGTATACAGGGAGAAGATTGGTTCAGCATGGTCTTCAGCTGGATACCTTCATGGCTTGGAACAATAATGAAGTTGTTGGTTTCCATCACCGTGTTCTTCTTGCTGATTTTCTGTGTGTGCCTGTTAGGTCTGAGGTGCTGCACATAGGCAGTGCCAAACAGTGTGATGATGATGGTGACAATCTGCAGTAAAAATACAAATAACAAAGAGCCCCCTGACACTAAAGAGACCCAGGTATAGACGGGCAAAAGCAGTGAGCCCAAATACAGAATGGTGGCAATATACAGCTGTAGGATATTTTGTGTAAATTTGGGGTTTGGCTGTATTTTCTTACTGCCAGAAGATGAGAGGTAATTTAGTGATAACTTATCCTTGCATTTAGATTGGGTTTGGCCTCATATCATTCTAGTGACCATACCTTGTTATATTATATTGGAGAACCTAGTAATATGTATTACTTACAGTATTTTGTGGTAGTATATGGTTTGTGGTATTTAGTGGTGAGCATAGTTTCCTTCCTTACATCATAACCCCATCATAAACAAAACCTTCCTTTCTATGAGAATAGCTGTTAGTGATCTATAGAGAGCCTTGGACCTATACACACAAGAGAACTCAACACTTGTATATAGAGTGCCACCTACAGCCTGTGTCTGGTATCACTAGATTATCTACACCAGTGAACTATGTGCCTGTAGGCATCATTAGTGGCTCATAGACCTCCAGTAATCTATATGTTATATTAGATTCCCTCCAAACAACATGCATGGAGGACACACACACACACAACCTATTTTATCACTGCTTATTCTGTTTGTTATTCTATCTGCATGGGCACATTGACAAATGTATTACCAAAGAGAATGAATCGCCCCTGTGTCCACATTTAAAATCCCAAATGCAATAAAATACTCTGAACAATGTATTTTTATATACTGGTGATATTGCAGACAAGTACAATTCACAATTCAATGCTTACCCTGTACATTTCACCATTATCTGTAACAAAATAAGAAGAGAAAAAATAAAACAGAAACAGAGAAAACAAGCTTTTTATTTCAGAATATGAATTACTTCTTAACATTATAAACATGACAAATTAAAATGCAGGGGATTCCCTTTGCTACTCTGCCTACATGATATTTTTTTCGATCGGTCATTCATCCAACAGCACACAGTGACCTCACTTAAACTGTGTCTGATTACCAGAGGTATTTGTTTGAATCTCTCCCACATGACCTTGTCCTTGCTCCCCTCAGAAAGACAGTCCCAGCCAACAAACTGCTCATGTAAACTTGGATGCTTGGAATGCATGGCGAGAACGAGGGGTCCTCCAGCCAGTGCTCAATGAGACCAAGCACATCTGTCTCAGAGCCCAGTCCTCCCGAACTAACCTTCCCTCTGTCCTCTTTCAATTAGAAAAATTCAGAGCCTTTCCACATGGGACGTGACACACCTGCAGACACTTTCTTTCAATCACATTAGCAGAAAATGTATTCTGTTACCACCCTCATGTCCCAAACAACGTGAGCTTCAGATTATAATAACTGTATCTTTTTCGATTTCCTGCTGCCTTCCTTTCTGCTTTCTGCATTCAAGACAGCAAGAGAAAAGAAGAGAAAAAAAAATCCAGTACACGTTTCAAAACAAATTCCAAAATATGTATTTTCACCTCATTTTGTCCATGGGACTACATTATAATGTTAAGGAGTTAGTATTAGTGATTAGTAATTGTTAATTAAGTCAGTAAGTTATATAAACAATGTAGTCTTCTATGCATGAGGTATTCAAGAGAAAAAAAAAATTGTGCACTTTACTCTCTGCAGCTTCACATTGGGCTTTTGTTGCATTATGAATGCTATACCTTGCATGCCACAAGCAACATTTTCACATGTTATACTGGCAACATAAAATAACTATATGTGTGTGCCACATCATTGCTGGCAACAAAAATTTGCCATCACATTTAGTGAAGCGCTATATACTGTAAAGCGCTATAAATATTATAAAACGCTATATATATTACTACACAACACAGGCGATGTGGCAGATAACCCTTATCACACTACTATAAAGCAACCCCAAGATCTTGAAAATTGTAGAGCATGGATACCCATAAAAGGTACCCCCGCTTGGGATGAAGCAGTAAAAAAGGCTGAAGAAAGGAGACGCATTGGGGGAGGGTATTTGTTACTTTAAGAGTAATGAAAGGGTGGAATGTTGGGGACGAGGCAGTGAAATCCCACCCTCCTCACCATTTCCGCTGTGCCTAAACCACACATGAGCTACGGCAGGAGACGCCCCCACTCCCAAGGTACCTGATCACATAATGTAACACAGAAATGAACCTGTAACACCTGACCAAACCCCAACTAATGAACACTGTTTTGTAATTAGACGTGGAAAATCATCCCCCTGTGAAACCCAACTCTCCCCATCCCCTGTGTCTCAGACAGCTTAACACAGAGAGCCCATGCCCCCACCACCTCCCTGCCTTGCTGGCCCCCTCGCCTGATCTGCACTGAGCCTGTTCCTACAGAAGTCTTATTAACACAAGTGCCCATCCATCTCCACTAAACTGCCCCTGCCCTTTCAACCCCCTCCCAACAGGCCAAGTCTCACCAGTCCTCAACCCCTCATCCTCTTTCATGCTGATAACCATAGGAACCCTCACGCTGACCATTCCAGAACACCCAAAACCCAACTAATCCCGGCCAGCAGTATATTCTACCAAACAAAACACCTGCCTTCTATATAATGGGAGTTCTAAGCAAGGGGGATGGCAGTTCAACCAATAAAGGTATCAAAGAGGACCTCAAGTGGAAAAGCAAGAATGCCAGTATATCAACCCATTTTCTCATGATTCTCCCTTCTATGAAAGAATGCGAATGACAGCCATTATTCTTACAACTGTTCATTTTCATTGCTTAACTTAGATAGAGAAGACTCCATCACTTTCGCCATGACCTTCACACCTCAGAGATGAGCACAGCTGACCCACGTGTGCCAGGAGCAACTGGGAGCAATGACCAATTAGCATCATGCATCCCCTATAGTAACAACATCCCCATAGGTCCCTCACCAACCCGATGGCAGAGTCTCACTGCATGAGTAAACATCATCGATGATGCTGTTTGTTTTTTTAATGTGCTGTTCGTTTATTGTTTGGCAGAGCACTCTCGGGCAGCAGAGGTCTTTGCTTGCTTTACTTTAGATAAAGTTTTGCTCTTCATTGCAATTCATCTCTGAGTCTCATTCCCTAGTGGGGTGTGTCTATTTTTCTGGTCTATTAGGAATCAAATGCTTATTACAGGGTGCATGCCTTCAACCATCACCCATTTTTGTCCTTCATATAACACTAGATGTGGTTCTCTCGTCCATCTATCCACCTTCCGTGCTCTCTGACCAGGACGCTACTTAAAGAGGTGTTCACGTCTGCATCAACTTCACTAGGGTGGATTGTGTATGCCCTCACACACTGTGATGCCAGTCAGGTCTGTCCTCATCTCCACTCCAGACAGTCTCCTCCTTGTAATGTTTTTTCCTGTCCCTTTCTTTCACACTCTCCCGCTCCACTCCACTTGTCAATTGTCACTCTGTGTCCTGTCTCCCTCTTGCACTCTGTGATCCTTGTGCACTGGGTGGTGCATGCCTACTTTTGTGTTCGCTACATGAGTTGTCATGGATGGCCATTATCTTGAATTTGTTGCAATGCATGTCTTTGCAGTTTGCAAATATATTTGCAGGTGTGATGCAGTGGATGCAAGCCAGGGGGATGACATGTGCAGGTAAGTGAAGTGCACTTACGGTGTTACTTGTGTTGTGTTTTGTGGCATGGTGTCTGGCACTGTGGGAGGTTGCTTTTATTTCACTAGTTTGGGGGAAGCGGGTCCAGCTTTGTGGGTGCATGTGACAGATGTTGTTGTTAGGGTGGTTTGTGTATGCATGCCGTTTTTTGCTGATGATCATGGTGGCACTGGTTGCAGGATGCTAGTTGGGGGAGGGTAAAACTGTAGGGCCTTAGTTGGTGAGTTTTCATGAGCGCGGCTGCCCAAGCTGTTTGTATGTTGTGACAAGTTGTTAAGCTGGGGGAGGTGAGTTTTTCCTTGCACGTTACACATTTGTCTTGGCTGCCACATGTCTTCCCATTTGGAGATTTTTAAATAGTAATTCCTACGCACACAGGCAGTCCAATCTTGGTGCTTCTTCCCCTTCTGGGGTTGCTGTCCGAAGACCAATCCACACACATAGCAGCATTGTTGCACATTGTTGTGATGCAATGTACTCCACAGACACCAGGCACACATGATTGTCTATTCATTGTTGGTTGCTATGGTGACCATGTACCATGCAGGGTACACTGTCACTTGTTATGAGGCATGTTGACAGCTGCTGGGTGCCTCATGTCTCAGGAGGATAGCTCAGGGGCAATGTGCTCACCTTGGAAGCAAGACAACACGGAACAACAAAGATTTGATTCCTGGGTCCACTCTTAGAAACCTCTGGGTATTAAGCCTGTTATAAATAACCTATCATATCATATCATTCCAATGCTGAATTCAGTTAAAGGTACATTTCAACTAATTCATTCCATTACCGGTGAAGTTGGACTTCCCTTGCACCTTCCTTTTGCATGCTCCCTTTTGTGTGTGTATTTGTCCTTGGCCTCTGTTTATCATTGCCTTCTCATGTCTGCTTGTGTGTTTCATGCCAGTTGTCTCAGTGACCTGCCTTCCAGTCAGACAGCTGCTTCTGTGAAGTGGTGCCTTCTGCAAGATCCTGTCTTCTCTGCAATTGGTGAGATTTCTGGTTCACTTCTTCTTGTGCTTAGCATCATCGGCTCCCTTGTCAGTGTTTACTGCATTGTTATACTGCCACGCTGATGGGGAAGGGAGTGGCATCTCATGGCACTAACAAAACTACAAAACTTCTGTTCGAATTTTTCTATGTAAGCCTTTGTGCAAAAAACATCTAAGTTAATCATGTGTTTCAATTCTTACAATAAATAATTATTGCACATTGTTTGGTAAATAGTATATAGACTGCTTTAATCCAAATTGTACAATGTTTTTACATCAATCAATGTGCAATAATTATTTATTCTAAGAACTGAAACACAATTAACATAGAAGGTTTTTGCACAAAGGCTTACATAGAAAAACCCTAACAGAACCTTAAAAACCTGACCAACTGGTGGATGTTGGAATCTATGTAGCCATGCAGCCACTGACAGCCCCCAGAAAGGTTGAGTCAGACAACCAATGAAAAACCATAAAGTATAGAAGTAGAGAAAGATAAAAACAAAGGGGTAGAGCGCACAGACTAGTATTATTCACCAACCCAGACCAAAACTACAAAGCTGCTCCTGGGTTTCCATCCTCTCAATGTTCTCTTTGTGGGGGTCAGCTCAGTATCATGCTGTCTGTGGCATGATGCATGTGTTTGGAAGGAACTATCTGCATGATGATGGGTAAGTGTAACATGGTATTTCATTAATTGTCACTCAGGGAGGCCGCCAGTTACACCTTAGCCACCCACAACTACTAGCTTGTGGGTGGCTAAGGTGTAACTGTTTGGGTTCTTCCTGTTGCATTGTCATGAGATGGGTAGAGGTGGCTGCATGTGTGCCATAATGCATGGTGATGGGTGGCTGGTGAGTTGGTGTATGCATTTCTTGCATGTCACTTAAGGGGGCACATGTTGGTGTATGTTTCGGTAACATTGATTTATTGTTTTCTACAGATGATTTTTGCATGGAATGACGGATGCAGGAATTGTTCAGAAAGCAGCAGCTCTATTCATGCACAGGAAACAGCATGAGGGTTTAGTGGTTTCCAGGCCAACAGAGGGGTAGTCTGGTGGACAGCACAGTCCCAATGATGCAGGGTCAAATTAGATGAATTAAGATGTGCATTCCTCTTGCAGTGCACTTTATTTTCCGGTTACAGCTTAATGCTTTGATGTGACTGTGTATTGTGGGCATAGTGGTTGTTAGGGAATAGTTTGGTTACTGGACCAGCTTATTGGTGTGTGAAACACATTGGCCCTCATTACAACTGAGGTGCTAAGTGCACCAACTTTACCACCATGGTGTAAACTACGTTTACACCATGGTGGATGGCGGATTTACCGCCCCATTACAAGGTGAGTGGGGCGGTAAATCCCCATTTCCCATTTTCCCTTCCCCATTCCCATTTTTGCCCCATAGGGCATAATGGGAGTGGGGAAGGCGCTAATTACGGCACCGTAAATTACGGTGCCGTAATTAGCACCAAGGTGCCTTAGCACCATGGAACTTAATGCCTGCAAAAAGCAGGCGTTAAGGTGGGAATCAGGCGTTAAGGGTTAACGGTGGCGTTAACCCTTAACGCCTGAGTTGTAATGAGGGCCATTGTGGGTCCAGGGCTTTCCTTGCATGGGTTTGTTAGCATCACATGTGTTGTATGCCTTCATACTTGTGGTCTCATGTGTGTGGTTTGGTGTCTACATGCAAACCAGTTGTTGGTGTACATGTGACAGCACTCTGGGACTTTGTTCCTTATGCTATGTGCTTTTGGGTGTACTACATGTACACTGTTGTGTCAAGTTGATATGCCTGTGTGGTTCAGTTGTGCACTGCCATGCAGATTAGGGGCTTGAATCACATGCTGCTTTCATGTGTGGTTGCACCATTATCTGACAGACCTGAGAATGTGGCCCTTGGGGTGTGTCAAACACATTTGCTCTATTACTAATTGGCTCCTATCCTGTTGTTTTGATAAGGGAGGAAATGAATACCTATTCCCAGTATGTATGTCACATGTTTAGTCTTGCATTCCTGCTTTCACACTCACAGCAAGATGGATAAGTCTGTGCCTGTAGTGCACATGGTCCCATGGGTCTTTCATCAGATTTTGTTTTGCTTCTCAGAATTGGTGGAATTGGTGATGATTTTAGTGCCCTTGAATGGCTAGGTATTGAAATGTGATTGTTGCCGAGTTCATGCATTTTTCTATAGCGTCATATTTGTAGTTGTGACATATTTTTTGCCATGACTACAGTTGTTGATACTCACGAATGATTTCACTGCATACTTCACAAAGTGGTAGTGGTATACTGCCAATGACAAGTATTTTCTGGGACCTCTTGTTTTGTGTGTAATGGACACTGACACATTTGCACTCAAAGTGGCACATTCTTACGGTGTTGTGGTTACAGAAGATAGTCCGAATTCATAATTAAATGGTGCCTGGGAGTGGCTTCACTGTGTTTAGTTTAGTTTATTATTTGGTAATGTGCTCCAAACCCAGGGGTAGCCGGGCGCAAACGTCATAAGAATACTTAGGCTTAGGTTACATACATAGGATACATACAGAAGATGCATTACAGGTGTTATTAGCGAATTACAATACATATATACAAGAGATGCAAGATGTGGGTGCCTCACATCACAGAGGGCAATGAGATAGTCTATAGTCTAGTTTCAGCGGTATCAGGTAAATTATATGCAATGGGCCGGGCCTAGAGCAGGGGAGCAGTTTGTTAGTCGTCTTTGGTCCAGAGCCAACTTCTCACGTTGCGTCTAAATCTAGAGTAGGGTAGATTCGCTCTCAGTGCAGTAGGGAGTGCATTCCAGACTCGGGCAGCTCTAACAGGGAAGCTTGCACCACCCGCTTTTGTTAGTCTGAATCTGGGAATTTCAAGTAGGTAGTGGTTAGAGGCTTGAGTGTGGTGACTAGAGGATTTTCTGGTTAGTCTAGCCGAGATGTATGGAGGCGCAGTATTGTTTAGTCCTTTCTGGGTGAGAGATAGCGTCTTGAGGAGAACTCTGTCACTAATTTTTAACCAATGATGGTCTTTCCTGATGTTGGAAATGTGTGCTCTTCGGGGTATGTCCAAGGCTGCTCTGAGAGCATTATTCTGCAGTATTTGCATTTTGTTTATGTCAGTTTTACTAGCTCCCGCATATAGGGTGTTGCAGTAGTCTAATTTAGACATTACTAGGGCGTTGGCTAGTGTGAGACAATTGGTTTTTGAGAGGTAGGGTCTGCAAGCCCTGATTAATTTGCAGGTGTAAGCATTGGAAGAGGCCAAGGAGTTGACTTGTTTTTTGAGAGATAATGTGGAATCAAGGTACAAACCTAGTGTTTTTACCTCAGTTGCCACTTTAATTATATTGCCATCTATGTTGAAGGCGAGATAATTAGGGCTGAGTTTTTTGACGTTAGAGTCGGAACCCAGGATCAGTATCTCTGTTTTGTCGTCATTCAGGCAGAGGCCGCGGGAGGCCATCCATGCCTGAATGAGGAGGTAAATGTGTTTACTCCAAAGGGGCCAGTATTTAGGTGAAGTAAGATTGTTCCAGCTATGTGTGTGTGCAGCCTCTCTACGTGCCCTTTGTCCAGGCATGGACAAGGGTGCTGCCTGTGGGTGGGTGTGGGCGGTGTCCCACTTGCATATACACTGAACTGTGAGTTTAGCACTCCAAATGTGTGCCCCACTATGCCCTGAGTGGCTATATGTGTAGTATTGTACCTTACGTCAGCTGGTGTTGTGGGGTTCCTGATGGATGTCCTCATGAAGGTAGTCAGCGGGTAGGCACTTTCCCCTGCAAATGTCAACATGTTTGTTATTGTCATTTTTTGGCAGAGTCAATTGTTCAGTGTATGAAGTGCATGCATGTGCATGGGCGTTCATACTCACCAATGAGCCATGCAGTGCCATGTTTTCCAGCTACCAGGTCCTGGTGCAGTGATGACATGCGGAAGATGTAGCTGTCATTTGTGCTGTCCAGGAAATTAGCATAGACCTCCATGATGATTCCCTTGGCATCACACACAACCTACACATTAATGGAATGCCAGTGCTTTTTGTTCCTGTAGATGTGCTCTGTCAATCTGGGTGGCCGTGGTGCTATGTGGGTGCAGTCTATGGAACCTAGTACACAGGGAAACTGTACCACTGCATATAACTCCTGCATGATTGTCTTCCTTTTCACTGGTGTTCAGGGCATATTTATATGCCTGTGCACATATGCATGTGAGGTTGTACAGGAGAGCACCTGGTGTAGACAGCGTGACTGGGTGGCCTGTGATATCCCACCAACTGCTGCAGTGGTCCACTGGAAGGACCCAGTGGCAAGGAAATGCAGTGCAGTCAACACTTTTTCTAGCGGGTAAGGGCCTGGGAGCAGATGGTTGGTGATGTTAGGTCATCCTCCCATTCCCTGACAAGCTCTAAGATTATATGGGGGGGGCTGTTCCTGCCATAGACCTGATCATCGGACCTCCCAAAAAGTGTGGTGCATGTTGCGAAGCTCCGGGACCTTGGCATTCTCTTCCTCCTGCGATGTCCATGCACAATAGCTCTGAGTACTGCTGGATTCATCGTGGCTGTAGATGTTCATTTGGTGTGTGTTTGCTGCTTTATACGCATTTGTTGCAATGCACATTGACGTTTACGACTGCTATCATGTGGTGTATGGGTTCTAGGATTTGCATGAACTTTTACACGACCCAACATTCCCAATTCAAATCCATGAATATGGTTATATTTCCGTGGTGATGGGCGTGTGATTGCTTGGCTGTGTACGTCCCTCGACACACCTACATTTTCATATGTTTGTTTGTTTGTTTGTTTGTTATTTATAATGCGCAAGCATACCCTCAAGTATCAGGGCGCAGCCTTCACAAGAATATGCAAAGCTTAGTTACAACAACATAATATATACATAAACATAAAGAAGAAACGTAGGAATATATACATATAAACAAGTAGGCACACGTGGTTACAGTGTATGCAGGTGGCACGAGTGGGACAGAATTGTCACCTAAGTGTATATAAAGGCGTATGTTTTTAGCCATAGAACTACCTTGGAATGGGAATTTTGGTAGGGCAAGTCTGTTCTGAGAGTTGACGGCAAGGAGTTCCATAATTTAGCTGCTTTCACGGGGAAGCTGTTACCACCTATAGTAGAGCGTTTGAAGTAAGGGACAGAGAGGCAATCTTTGTAGGCTATTCTTGTGGGTCTAAGTGAGGACTGTCTATGAAATCTGTCGATCAAATAGGTCGGGGCAACGTTACTAAGGGATTTGTGAGTGAGTGATGCCGTTTTTAGGAGAATTTTGTCTCTGATAGAGAGCCAGTTGTTCTGTTGGCTGTAGCCTGTGATATGCTCTCTTCTGGAGAAGCCCAGAGCTGCGCCAAGAGCATTATTTTGGAGAGTTTGTAGTTTGCTAGTAGTGGCTTTAGAGGAACCCAGATAGAGGGTGTTACAATGGTATCAGGTAATATTATCCCCACCAAAAATATCGCCGCACATATGATTGTCGGGAACGGCCATAGGCAATATTTTTGGTGGGGATAATTTATGGGGTAAATGGATGGGGGGGGTTGCGGGGGTGTCCCCCGCTACCTTTTAAAATATATGGGGGTTGTGGGGGTGTCCCCCGCAGGTACCATGGGGTAATATCGCCGCAAAAATATGCCAAAAGTTTTGTATGGCGATATTTTTGCGGCAATATTATCACATGGAACCGTTACAATTGTCTAGGCGGACAGTATGAGGGCTCTAGCGAGGGTAATACAGCTAGTGCCGGACAGGAATGGTTTGGCTGCACGGATCAATGTCTACGTGTATGCCGTAGAGGATGCTAGGGAGCTCACCTGTTTGTTGAAGGAGAAATTGGAGTCTAGGTAGAAGCCTAAAGTTTTAACCTCTTGTCCCACTTTAATGTTATTGCCATCAATCACGAAGGAGCAGTAGGCATGGCCTAGTTTCTTTAAACTGGTGGTAGTGACTAGGATGATAAGTTCAGTTTTATCATCATTCAGGCATAGTCCATGTGTGGCCATCCATGCCTGGATGATGATGTACACTCTATTTACCAAGGCCAAATCCTCTCCATGATCTCCAGAAAGCGGAAGGAGGATCTGGGTATCATCTGCGTAGTTGGTGTAGGTGATGCCGAGATGATCCAAATCATCGAAAAGGGGCTTAGTAAATATATTGTACAAAGTGGGGGAGACACAAGAGCCTTGTGGCATGCCACAGGTGATAGGTATGGGGTCTACTGCTGCTGTAGGTGAGAAGACCCTTATGGTTCTGCCATTGAGGAATGAGCTAATCCAAGTGATAGCCTCAGCAGAGAAGTGGGCTGATGTGTGCAGGTGTGAGCATAGGACAGAGTGATCGACCAAGTCGTTCTGAATGTCCCACCCCCTATTTTGTTCGATGTGCAGGCCCAACCCACACCCTGCGTGGAGTCACTCGCAAGACGCTCGACTCGCACAGATGCTCCTGTCCTGCAAGTACTCCATGCAAGACCCAGGAAAGTCCCACGCAGTCGGTTCCATGAATCAACAAATGCAGATTTGCGTGCAGTTTGGTGTGCATGTTCCCTATTTTCAGCGCAAATAATTCCTTGAATTGGGGCCTTATTGTATGCAGAAATCCTTAACATGATTTGTATTGGGATACTTGAGGAGACTATGAAAACAACTTAAAAGGAAGACTGATTTCTCACATGTTTCATGCAGGTTGCACCACACTTGAAATCATGTTGACTCTTCAAGAGAAGAATATTTCTTGTGTTGCATTGATGTGTACACTCTGAGAGTGTGATACGTTCAACTGTACAACGGTGCTCTCTGAGAGCAAGACAAGTTATAGATTAAATCATGTGTTGTTTTAGATCGCCATGTTATGCCACTAGAGTTAGATAAAAGAGCAAAGGCTCCATTAATTAAATTTGATAATTCTATTTCTAAGACAGCAGGAAACTGTGCATCAATGCATGAGTTGTGGTAAAGAGTAACTTGAATGAAGTAAATGGCCTAGTCAATGGAGCAATGGGAATAGTGGTTGTGTTTAACACTTTTCCTCACAATACAAACATTGAACATATTCTTATGATGTTTGAGCATGTAGAAGAACCTCATCTGATTTCTCAGACCTCTGCACGTTTTATGCTTTTTAAGGATGTTTATCCAATTACTATTCATAAATCACAAGGGTTGAATTTACAAGCAGCACTGATTGACATTGGTCATACAGTGTTCAAAGACAGAATGTCATTTATAGCCCTGTCATGCGTAAACAATATTGGTGGCTTATTTTAAATAAACTTTAAATCAAAAGTGACAGCTGACATTTCCTGAATTGAAGAATATTTTAGATTGCGTGCACTATATGCTCTTCACCTTTACCTTATACAGCTTCCTGCTATGGTTAAAGCAAGAAAAAAATAAGCAACCAATGAAGCTGCACTCAAATATAGGGGTTTCTCTTAAGTCTGTAAAAGAAGAGAATCTAGCAGTGTTGGAAAGTCAAACACATATGACATATGCCCACTGTAGATTTAGTATTCAATGAGACGTGAATTCGACTCAAATTCAGCTTTGTCTACGTTGTTATAAATGGCACCAATGATTCAAGAAATAGCTTCAATAGTAGGGAAAGAGCTATGTGCAGAAAATTCAATTATCAAATAGTCTGTAGATGTAAGACCACACAATGCACATTCAGCAATGTCAATTCGGAATGTAGTAGCTATTGCAAGTGGAAGTGAACATTTCTCTCATAACACATAGGACAATGATGAAGAATGTGTAATTACTGTTTTTGGAACAACTAGCACAGGAATATATAGATAGATATGTAGGTATGTATTATGAGTGGAAGCATGATTGTCCACAAATACCATATTACTCAGGATGTTCAAAAAGGTGTATATATCTTCGTGTACCAGATCAAAAAAGTGTGATTTTTCCTGATCGCTTAACAAAGGCTTTTCATGATATGCAATGCAGTGACTGTGATTCTAATTTACAGTCTACACTGCGAAATCTACTTGTTAATAAGTACCTTTTAATTATGTTTCAAAGATATGGTACGGATGCTGGGAAAATTAGCACATTGGTAAAGTATTTTGCAAATAGTCAAGGTTTTATGAGAAAACGTTTAACACACGTGCAATAATTTTTCACGAGGGAGCATCAATTCACTCTGGACATTTCACAGCATGGGTGTGTACTGAAGTAAATTGACTTGTCTGAAATTACTCTATAGTCACACACAAAGGTAGATTTCCAAAGGACTTAAATAATTCTTACTTAATGTTGCTAGAACCGACATTTTAAGATATGTTGGATATTCTTTATGAATAAAAACATGGAAAAATGATGGTTAAAATGGCATCCTTATTTTACACATATAAGAAGAAAATGGCAAAATAAATCATGTTCTCTTATGTAAACTAAAGGATAGATTTAGACTAGGTTAGAATATAAAATGTCTATAAAATAAAGTAATATATTACTTTGGCATAATTATATAAATGATAAAAAAAACAGCATTGTGCAATGTTCTACTTCTGTTTTGCTATGTAAAACACTGTATATTTTAATATACACCCTATCAGTACTGGGTTACATACATTATTGAAACAAGTTAACAGTAGGAAGCTGAGCAAAAAAATAAAAAAAGTAGAGTATTATAAAAGAAATGAGTTGTGAATAGGAATTCAAATTTAAAGGAAAAGTGTACTTGCATTGTCATTGTATTCTTATGTGTGTAAAATAAGGATTCACACAAAGTTTAGAAAAAATACCTCTATTTCAATTATGGCATTTTGTATAAATGCCCAGGAATGTGTTTTGTGGTGGCACTTTGGACTTTGATCAAAATTAAATGTGAAAAAATAAGATTATTTTGAGAAATAGCAATTAATGTTTACAGGCCAGATATCAGAAAATTGATTTTTAACTTCTTATGAATGTAGGTGGCCAAAAAAAGGAGGCACACAGATTTAAAAAGAAGTATTTTAATGAAAATGTACAGATAATTAGCATATTTGAAAGTAAACCTATGTCTAATAGAAAAAAGGGATTTGCGTTTTGATTCATTGCAAAGATATACATTTTAGATGGCTCTTTGTCCTACCTCACTTGTGGAATACTGCATTGTTTAAATACCATTTTGTGATATTTCTGAGGTATTCAATGTAGTTTACCAATTCATTGACAACTCCAAGATGGTATTCTATATGTGTAATGAAGCTTCTGTGTAAATTAAAGTAGGGCCCACAGGATATCTAGCTTTACCTCTAACTTTCATTTTATGCAGATGACATGCAGCTCGCTTTCTGGCTTTCCTCAGCCTCCTCCTCCTCCTCCTTGCTCACCCCTGACCGTCTATACACAATTCAGGCTTGGTGGGCTGCTAACGATCATTGCCTGAATGCCAGTAAGATAGAGATCATACTCATTGGGACCTCTGCTCCTGCTCTGCCACTTTTTCACTGGTCTGCCTCCCGTGGCCCTGCACCCTCACTTACCAATGAGGCAAACAATCTTTGGGTCATCTTCAACTTCACTATCTCCTTCTCTTCTCACATCTCGGACATATCCAAAAAGTCCAACTATCAAGTGCACCTCCCAAGAGGCATTCTACCGTTTCTCACTTTCCCCGAGAGTCTCATCACCTTGAGAGCCCTTGTTCTCTCTAGGCTGGACTATTGTAACAACATCTTTCTCAATCTTCTACTCTCTGTCCTCTACAACTCATCCAGAATAGAACCGCAAGACTTATCCTTGGCCTCAAGCCCTGGGACTACATCTCTCCGGCACTGAATTCCCTCCACCGGCTCCCTGTGTCTGCAAGGATTAAGTTCAAGACCCTCTGCATTGTCCACAAGGCTTCCTGGGGCCGGGGCCCACACTATCTACAATGCTCTCTTCCTAAATGCTCTCCATCTAGAGTCCTCCATTTATCTGCCTCCAACTCACTGCGGATGAGTGCTTTCACAAACAGAGACTTGGGAGTAGATCTTTATCCACTGCAGCTGCTTCCCTCTGGAATAGCCTCCCTGCCGCTCTCTGTCTTGAGCCGGAGCACCTTAAGTTCAGGAAACTCCGCAAGACCTTCCTTTTCTCTTCCTCGTTCTCTCGCCCTCTCCCCTGATAACTTCCTTTTTTCCTCTCCACCCTCCATCTCCCCCTAACTCTGTTCAGTTTTGCTTACTGGTTGCTTGGTTCACCTCTACTGCCTAAAGGTCCCAGGCTCCCCTGCCAGTTTTCCGCACTTGCCTCTGGGCCGCTGCACAATGTTCAACATTAATGAACTTTCAGCTCAGAGCCAGGTAGGGCAACCTCTCTGCACTTAACCCAGGGTCCTGCTTGACTGGACTCTTTGTGTCCCCACACACCCCCCTTCTCTGCACCCCTGTCTATACATATGCATGACCTAAATGTACTATGACCAGTTAGTCCAGGGAAGAGGAAGGTCATACCCTGTAAAAGCGGCTGCTGGATGGAATAAGTTGACCGTTCATCTGCGCTGTGAGAAAAGCTTGCCGGTATTTTAAAAAGCATTAAAGACCTTTCTATTTTTATAGGCCCCTGATTCTTCTCCTTTGATTCTTCCTCTTACACTCTATTATGCCTACGGGCTTTGGCGCATTACAAATAAATAAAATAAATAAATAAATATATAAATAAACAAATAAATAAATAAGTGTGTCTGTCCCGAACCTCCCCCACTGTTTTTCCATCGCCCGTCCCAAGCTTGGTCTCAACTGTGCCACTTCATGCATTTGCACTAGAAGAAATTTTGTCAGGCCAAATATGTTAGTTTTTCTGTTCAGATAATTCGGAATATTCTAGGCATAATAATTATTATTGTATTCACTTGTTACCTTCCTGCCTTGAAGCGCATTGAATCGCTTCACCTGTGAATAAGCACTATATAAATAAACAATAAACAAATGATTAAAACATATTAAATAACAATATAATTTTAAACAAAAACATTGAAAGTTGAAGTGTAGATTATGAAATGTCATTATTAACTTCTCATATGTTTAGGTCGCAAAAACAAGGACACACACATTTTACAAGAAGTATTGAATTTGGGGGTGTGGCTACAGGGCCATGTAGAAGGACGTGCTCCCGGAGTAGCTCCTGCAGATCCTTCATTGATCCGGCACATAAGTGCACCAAAAACCATTGGGAATGTGTGGAAATGCTGGGACACACGTATGAATGGTGAGGCAGACTTGTTGCGGGGTATGGACCATCTGACCTGCCTGCTTCGGAAGATCTGAGCCCTATAAGAACAAGGGCGTCCTCCGCAGGAAGATCCAAGATGCAGGCGAGAACAAAGAAACTAAACAAGGTGGCGGAGGTCCAACTAGACCAGTGTGCCCACAAGTACTGCAGGCGAACTGAATGTGGAGGAGAAGATTGCCGAGCAGACCCGGCATGTGACACCGGCGGAAGTGTGGACGAACAGCAGGGAATGGCAAGACTGTTGACACCGCTGACCCATGAACCTGGAGACGGCGCTTTGCCTGAGTGGGCACACGGGCCGCAACGGAAGCGATAAGCCCCCAGCGTGACCTCGGCCACACGAAAGGGGGTGGGGGAGGCATGCAAACCCAACTGCATGGCTGGGCGCTCAGGGTGCACACGCGGGACGTGCATCGCAGAACAGCGGACGGGCTGAGGATGAAACAAGCACAAAGAAAACAAAGGCGCACACGGCTGCATGATACAAGCTTACAGGGGCAGGATAGGGCTGAGCTCCATTACACACAATAAATTGTGGCTGCCCACAAAATGGCGGAAGACACAAAGCCTGGCAAGCTGGCAGGTGAGCACCGAGGACACCTCGCCTGCACATAAGTGCTACCAGCATCACAGCAGTGCTGTTGGGGCCGCGTAGGGGCCCAGAACATTATGAAGCACCGCTCCTGCTTCAAGATACTAGTAGGAGCGCGTGGGGCAGGCACAAAATCACACAAGCGACACCGCATAGTGCCAACATTAAGGAGGGCTAGGGGAATGTGCCAAAGCTGGTGACACTGCAGGCAGAAGTAGGCAGTCGCCCTGCCAACACAAGTGGGGAGCCAGACAGGTATAACAGAGTGTGTGGAAGGGAGTACAAGGAAAATGACTGGACCGGACAGGGTGTTAGGCAGAAACCTGTGCAGTTCCCTCTGGGACCACTGCAAAAGATTTAAGACTACAGGTGTTTGGCAGTAAACCCACTTGGTAGCAGTCTGTACCACACATATTCACTTGGTAGCTGTGGCTGAGCAGTCAGACTTCCCTCAAGAAGAGTTAGGCAGTATACAGAGTATTCACAATAGGTCAAGAGAACACAATAGAACAAGTAAACACTGACCAGGGCTTGGTGTAAAAGAGATATAATTATTTATTTTAAACCACATCTATAAAAACACACAGGCACTAATAGTAAGCAATTCAAAAACACGGTCACTAAAAGATATACACTCCCTTAAAAGAATATTAGACAAGTCTTAAGTAAAGCCCCACTTATTTTCAGACAGCGGTGAGCGCTTAACGTAGATGGCACTCTAATAATTTGTTTTTAAAAAGGGAGAGAAAAGCAGAGAATAAATTGAAACAGATCCCAACACTTTTTCATGAACACAACAAGAGAGGAAGTCAAAGTAACACTGTGAATTCAGAGTCAGTAGGCCGGATCTGCTTTAAGAGGATCAAAACGAAATGTGTCCAAGGTCACATGGTTGCAGTGCACAAAAGTCTTGTAACGGTTCTAAAAGGAGTTGGACCAAAGAAAGGGACCAGTTAGAGGGTCAAGGCGGCCAGCCCAGTCCAGAAGTTTAAGGGGTTATTATTACCTTGTATCAATCTTTAGAAAGGGAGGCCTGGCGGGCACGGTACCATAAAGTGGTGAGAACCCTCCAGCGGGGGCAGTTGTTCCTGGCAGCAGATGCAAGTCAGTGCTTCGTCTGGGGGAAGAGAGGATCTCATCGGGGAGGAAGACAGGAGTTCGTTGCACTGCCAGGGAAGAAACCAGCCGCAGAGTTTCTCAGGTACAAGGAGCGGTCCGTGGATTCGCGGTTCAGTGGTAAGTGGCTATCCGGCCGCTGGGGTGCTTGGCATGGGCAGTTCGACCACAAACCTGTCTGGAGTGCGAAGAAAAGAAGGTAAACGGGTTGTGCCCACCAGTCAGGGGAAGAAGCCTCTCCAGCCGTGAGATCTTCTCTGTCGTCGGGAAGTGGTGAGTCGGTTCTGCAGGGCTCCACCGGTGGTGTCGTCGTGGTAGGTCAGCTCAGCTTCTCCCTCGTCGGATTCTCAGGTCTTGTGGCGACTTCTGAAGTTCCAGTCCCCAAAGCCCTGCTTTTATGCAGCATACCCCCATTCACTCAGCCTAGCTGTCAATCAAACATGCTAAGTGGTGAGCCGGCCGGCTCACCACTTGGGCCAATCACACAAGAGTGCGACTTGAGTTACCAAGGTAACTCAGTCCAGGGTGCCTAAACCCCCTCCCACACCCCTTGTGGTACCCAGACAGAGTGGCACCACTTTTGGAGGCTTCTGTGGAGAAGCGAACCAAAAAGTGGAACAAAGGGCTCAACGTGGGTTGGAGTCACAGCAGAGAACACAAACGCCATTTTAGAATTGAGTCCTGGCAAAAATATCAACCGGCGAATTAATATTAAATAAAAAAAACTGGCGGTATGTTCGAGGCTATGAGAATTAAATAATTAAAGTTGGTAGCCTCGAACAATGAGAAAATCCCATAGGGATATATTCGCGGTCGAAGATAAAAAGTAGTATCCACTGCCACCAGCCAAATCTCGATCAGGGGGGACGGAGATGTGCCCCCTCGACTAACAGGCCCCGGGGCAATCGATTTGCCCCAACCAGTACGTCCACAATATGATGGTTTGTACCGGTTTCTGTTAATAATTTGGGACTAGTAAAGCCAATGGTGACTTTACATGCCCTGGGAGACAGTAGTCAGTCCCAGGGTATGGAGTCTATGGTGGGGTGTCACTACCCTATGGCGTAAAGGACCCCATACCCCAGAAAACACATTAACAGTCAAAGGAACACCATAAATCATGTCCAAGAGTGGGAGAAAAAGAGTCTCAGTCTTGGCAGGAGAAAAAAACAAACTCCAGAAATCCAGCAAAGCTGCTGGGGGACTCACTAGGTTCGGAAATTCAGCCTAAAGAGAGAATTCTCCCTAACACAGGGCAATGGCAGTGACAGACACTGTACCACAGGAAACAAGATCCCTGCCAGCAGAATAAAGACTCATACACAAAACGGCACTGGATGGCCAGACAAGATAGGATTCACAGCACCCATAGTGAATGACATTTGAAAAGCGCTGGGGTCCATGATACCAAATCATCAAATAAACGCCAGGAGGCTGACGGAGGAAGCAGGAGCACACTACCAGATCTTGCCTGGAAGAACAATACCCCTGGACAAGACACACAAGTGCATGCCACTGCACGCTGGCATCCACACATCATGCTTCCACACAACAGGCTGTGAAACGACCCGCTATAGAAACACGTGGGACCTACAGGCACTCAGATGTGCAGATGAGTAGAGAGAACTAACCAGAGCCGGGACAACAAGATGAAAAGAAAGAGCGGTGGCCAAAGACGTGGGAGGACGCAACCCACTCGCGTAATGGGCAGCTCATCCTGAATGGACAAAAACGGGGGATTCCCAGCCCCCTGGAGAACAGATCCAGAAGCACCACAGCCCCAGGAATGAGACACTCAGCCATGGTATAACACCAGAGCCGCCGAACCTCAGGTGTGCATGCTCTTACCCTTGCAGTCTATGACAACGATACAAGGGGCCGGCAAACCTCTGTTGTGCACGTCGGGGAAGGGGTGCTCTAGGTGTTTAGAGCTTGTGCGAATCCAGGCACCAAGATGACATCCAGGGGGAAGCAGTCCACATTGGAGGACTTCACTAAAACCCCACACAACAGGCAGAGGGGGCGAGACCTAAAGACAAAAACCCACAGGTGGACATGACCCCAACGCGAGCCACAGCTGAACTTAAAGCAGCGCTGGAGCTCAAAGTGGGCGCAATACAGGAGGAAGTCAATCTACTTAGACAGGATGTACGGAAAAATAGCAGAACACATAGATGAGCTGGAAAATGAAGTGACCACAATCACGACAGACCGAATATCTCATGCCTCGGAGATCCACATTCTGAAGCAACAGGTCAGCAACCTAGAGAACAGAGCAGAGGAGGCCGAAGGGCATGCCCGGAGGAACAATGTACGCATAATAGGCCTTCCGGAAGGAGAAGAAGGCCCTAACCCGACGGACTATGTTGAAAACATGTTGCTGCAGGAAATAGGAGGCGGGGCCCTTACGCAAGGATTTGCGGTGGATAGAGCACATAGAGCGCTCACAAGGTGACCCCTCCTGTAACCCCCCTGAAGGCCAATCATTGCCAAGATATTGAACTACCGAGACAGAGAGAAGATATTGGAATACTTCTGGAAAGGGGGCACTATACAGAAGGCATCTGCGAACATCTCGGCATATCCTTACTACACACTTCAAGTGCAGAGACAGCGACTGAATTACAGGACATTGAAGAGGAGATTGCAAGATGCTGGCTTGTGGTATATGCTGATGTACCCAGCAAAGCTGAAAGTGTTCCACAAAAACAAAGCTCTGTTCTTTGAGACTCCGGAAGATGCAACAGAATGGCTGGATGCCCAAAATTGTCTGGAGGGAGCATACAGTCGGAAAGAGGACGGCACGGGCAAGTGAAGCCTGACCCTGAGACCGAGGTGCTGTATATATTGTGACTTTGGGACTTGAATATAACATAGAGTAGGATTGTGTTGAAATTAAGGAGCAACGGATTAAGAATGTAACACGGAAGGTGCACAACTTAGTGTGGTAGATAACAGGAGATGCGAAGAATGCACTCTTAAACCCCAATAGATAGGATAGTTAGGTTGCCGGTAGGGTGGCAACCCCCTGCTGTGTCCTAGTATTAGCATTGCCGAAGAGGTACTAAATGCGGATAGACCTGAGATCCAGGGATGGAGCTGGGCACCAGTTGGGGCAGGAGAGGGTGAGGGGCGGGGAAGGGAGGGGCGGGGTTTTGGGGTGTTTGTAGAGGAGGGGAGAGGCAGTTGGGAGTTGGGAAGTAGGTTGGGGTTGGAAAAGGAGGGGGTAGTGGGGGAGGTTAAGTTTGGGAAAGAGCCTACAAACATGAGCGATGGCTTACAAGTACAACCTGCAGACCCTCACAAGGAGGGGCAGGAAGACATTGGATAATGAGGGACCTCAAAGTATTAACTTGGAATGTTAGGGGGCTTAATAGTTACCTGAAAAGGAATAAGGTAATGATGTACCTGCGCAGACCGAAAATAGACATAGCCCTGATTCAAGAGAGACACCTTAAGAAAGAGAAACTAGAGGTTATCCAGAGGAAATGGAAGAGGACGGTGGTTGGCATGACATACTCAGCTTATGCTAGAGGGGTGATCATCTGGGTGGCACTGCATGTTCCGTTCCAGTTATTACAATCCACAATGGCATAATTTAGGACCCTGTATACCAAACTGAGCATGTACTTGGGGGAGGCAGTGATTTGGGGGGGAGATTTTAACTGTATGCCAAACCCGAGAGTAGAGAAATTGGATAACAAAATAGACATGCCTGCCCCGGCTGCTAGGGTACTGCAGTTATTGTTAAAGGACTTCGGGCTCGAGGACGCTTGGAGAATGCGTTGCCTGCAAGATAGACAGTACTCGCATTACTCGGCCCCACAAAACTTGTAAACTAGGCTAAATTACCTGTTTGTCACACGAGAGCTGATGGCAGAAATAGTACAGATTGAATACAAGGCAAGGGTCTCGCCACTGGCCCTCACATGGCAATACAGAGCCCCAAAAGCAAGGATACTGACATGGCGCCTCAGAGCTGAGGCATTAAAAGATGTAATGTTCAGGGAGGACTTGAGGGAAGAAATAGTCAGTTACTTTGAGACCAACACTGGCAGTGTTGAGTCGGCGGTTACGCTGTGGGAAGCCTTTAAAGTGGTAATGAGGGGGATAGCCATAGCTAAGACTAAAGGACTGCAAGGAGGGATATTAACAGCACTGCAGGAAATGGAAAGGGAGCTGGAGAAAATCATGAGGAGTGAAGGCAATACTAAAGGGGACACTGAAACCATAAGAAGGTTGCAACAAGAATGTGCGGGGCACTGGGAGAGATTGTGTTACTTAAATTAAAAGAGATATGTAGAAAGACAACATGCAGAGGGGATAAACCGGGAAGGGTGTTAGCATGGTTATATGAAAGAGAGACTCCTAGACCAACAATCAGAGCAATGGAAAAGGAGGATGGGCAGGTAGTGGATACCCAAGAGGGCGTGAATGGAGAATTCCTAAAGTACTATCAACAACTGCATGGGGATGAAAGGGGAAGCGATCACAGGGACATAAGAGAAACACTGGAAGACATAGGTATGCCACAAATTAGTGTGGTGGAGCAAGAGGACCTAGACGCCTCGATAACACTAGAAGAACGAGAGGAGGTGGTGGTGCAGCTACCCACTTGCAAGACCCCGGGGGCCGACGGTCTCCCTAGTGAATTTTATAAACTGTACAGAAAGGAGGTGTGCCCTGCTTTTTTGGCCATGTTAAATGAGGCATACGAAATAGGAAAATTGCCAGAGTGCTTGAGAGAGGCGATCATTATACCACTCCCTAAACCCAATAAGCCGGGCAAAGATTGCGGATCATTTAGACCATTGTCCATGCTCAATCAAGATAGTAAAATGCTCACGGCGGTATTGGCGAACAGGATGAAAAGGATTATTGACAAACTAATCCACCCCGACCAGACTGGGTATTTCCCACATAGAAATATAACAAACAACCTCAGGCGACTACACTGAGTTATAGAACACACAAAAGGGGAAACTTTGGAAATTGCAATTGTATCACTAGATGCAATAAAAGCATTTGATTCAGTTAAATGGCCATGGCTGATAGCAGCCCTGTCCAACTATGGTATAGGACCTGGGTACCTTAAATGGGTCAAATCACTGTATAGCGCACCGTTGGCCAGGGTTAAAATGGGAGTGATAATATCTGAAAGGTGGCAACTTAGCAGGGGTACTAGACAAGGATGCCCGTGGTCCCCCATGCTGTATATTTTAGCATTAGAGCCCCTGGTGATATATCTAAGGCAACAGTATGACATGATAGGGATAAACATAAATGGAGAACCGCACTTCATTTCCTTGTACGCTGACGATATGCTGTTGTATTTACAATACCCAGAAGAAAACCTCCAATATGTTCTGGAAGTAATGGAACGATTTGTGGCGCTGTCTGGCATAGCGGTGAACCACCAGAAAATCATGCATATTCCCTATGGGTAGATACGTCGGTATTCCGCTGGAGAAATTACCCGTTCTACAAATACCGTGGGAGGTTAATACATTTAGGTACCTTGGGATAGACATCTACCATACGGTAGAGGCAGATCACCAGGACAACAGCGAGAAGGCGGTAAAGGGCATTGAAAATAGCATGAAGTTTTGGGTAAAGCTCCCTCTGGCGATGATGGGGAGAGGGGCAATGATGAAAATGGTGGTTCTACCCAGATTACTGCATTATTTTGTGAATATTCCATATCTGATACCAAGACGATTTTTTGACAAGGTGCACAGCATGTGTAGGGGGTTCCTCTGGCATGGGACGAGGAGCAGGGTCACCCTTTGGAAATTGTAAAATTCGTATGATAAGGGGGGCATAAACTTGACAAACTTTGAAATCTATTATCTAGCGAGCCAGCTACAATACGTGGCAAAATGGCTATCAGAAGACCCAACCTCAGAATCTAGGTTGTTTAGACAGGACTGTGCCCCATACTTCTTGAAGGAAATCATAACTCTGTCCAAACCAGACATGAAAGAGCGCCCAAAGATGATGACATTGGGGTGGAAAATATGGCGCAGGGCCTGTCAGATAATAGAAAATCCGACCCCGTGTTCTCGCAGGTGCCACTGGTTGTACTGGCAGAAAAAGAGGCGCAGTTAATGAAGATAATCAAGAAACACTGGGAACCAGTGGGGATAGCGACAATAGGATATATTTGGCAAGAGGGGAAGATACAGGAATTTGGGATGCTGGTGGAGGAAACGGGGTTACATATACGACAATATATTACATATCACAGGGTGGTCCAGCGAATTAAAGAAACATGGTCAGAGATAGTATTGGAAGAACAACCAGACACTACCATACAAATAATATATGATATAGCAGAGGGAGGGCATGAGATATCCAGGATATATGAGCTGGTAATGTCCAAAGTGGGAAAGGAAGTGGTACACCTAAGACAGGACTGGGAGGAGGATGTGGGTGCCCCGATGAGTATTGGAATGTGGGAGCGGGCCCAAGGGTACCACAAGAAGGTGAAAAAATTGTGAGTTTTGCAAGCACACTGCGCAACAACACTAATTAAGACCAAAATGGTATAATGATTTTTAATGAAAGCTGAAGTAGACTGACACATGTTTCGGCTCCAGTTCGAACTGCAGCGGAGACGTTGCTGTAACGCGGAAAACGCTACTTTATATTTTGTTGCAACTGCAAGTGACAGCGGAGCCCGTGAGAAATTTTAACTAATCACTTACCATAATCTGGTTCTCAATTGAATCAAACCTGACTTCAGCCTCAGTGGAAGGGCAAGTGCCCGAAACACATGTCAGGCTACCTCAGCTTTCATTAAAAAATCATTATACCATTTTGGTCTTAATTAGTGTCATTGCGCAGTGTGCTTGCAAAACTCACAATGTTTTCTACTTACCTGGCGGTAGATTTGGCAAATCCCGCCCCCTGCATCCACCTGCAGCATCTTTCACCACACCCAAATTTAACAGGCCCTTGCGCTGAACCTCGTCCTTTCCCCCCTTTGCCAACCTAGCTTCTTTACCTCAAGAAGGTGTCAAGGAATGCAAGGTTACAGCAAATCCAGTTGTACACAACCCACAGGGCTTATATGACACCCCAAAGGATAGCTAAATTCAGTAATGCAGAAAGACAAATATGCCCCAAATGTGACGAAGAAAACGCCAGGATGAGGCACCTGTTCTGGGCGTGCCCGGAAATCGAGAAATTTTGGGGAGAAATAGCCCACAGATTGGGGGAAAAGGGGATTAAGATAACTGTGGGGATAGCTTGGGCGTGTCTGCTTGGGGCTTTCCCCAGATCACGTAAACTTAAACATGTAAGCAAACTAAAGGATTTGGCGTATATACTGGCGACGCGTAGGATTGCCATGGGTTGGAAGTCATGTCACAGACCTAGGATTGAAATATGGTGCAAAGACCTCCAGAAATGGGCAGAAGCCGAAACTGTAGTATGGCAGGATGCAAGCAACATGGGGGGGACGAAGAAGCAGAAACCCTGATAAGCTGGAGACACCTAATAGCTACACTATTTGGGTCCACACAAGATTGGTCAAGCGACCAGGGCCCGGCAGAGAACGCGAGGAGGGAAACCCCTTTGCAAACTGCAGAAGTAGATTGCAAAGAGATGTAGGCTGGGGGGGGGGGGGAGCAGTCAATATTGATTGTGGTGTTAAAAATTTGACATATTGTAAGATGTACTGCATTTTGGTTGTTGTTTGTTGGTTGTTTGGTTGGCATAAAGCTCATTAAAAAAAAAGTTAAAACAAAGTTTTGAAATTATATTTCTAAGATTTTTATTGTAGCTCATACTAAGTTTTGAGGTATTGACATACAGGGAACATTTTATTCTCTGCCTATTATTTCAAATAATTGTACAACTAGATTTACACTCAAAATTATTGTACAATGTTGGCATGTTTTCATATTTTTATTTGTGAAACTGATGACATAGTGTGTTTATATGTCTAGTTTTGCTGGTTAACGTTGCATAAACTACTCTGGAAATGTCATATTATTTAAAATGAAACAAAGTTTGATAGAAAGGAAACATTGGTTTTGTGTGTATATAGTTATTTATTTTGATGATATTATTGTACTTTAAAAAAATGTACAGAATTACTTGTGGAGGTGCAAAAACCATTGACGTTGCAGGACAATCACTAATTACATGCTCTATGAGGTCACTGATGATCACTGGTGCAACACTTATTACATTGTATATAACAGATTACATCAATAATGGCTCAAGACATAACAGAATTTATAAATTAACTCATAAAAACTTGGATTATCATAATAAGAATTTAGGGCATAGACTTGGCCATTATGAAGGCTGTGGTCACTGGCCATCACCAAAGGCCATAGCTGGTGGTCAGTCAGTGTTGTAAAATATACAGTGGCATGGCAGAAAGTCATGCCCAGTAGTCTGTTATTGTTTTAATATATACAGTGGGCAAGGTCATAAACCGTAGCCATTAATAGGCACGGGTGACTGGTTAGTGTTGTAAAATAACCATCGGGAATGGACAAGCTAGATGCCCACTGGCCAAGTCCGAAAGCCATGATGAGTGGCTGATTCCATTTTAAAATATCCATTAGGCACGGCTGAAGGCCATGGATAGTGGCTGATCAGTCTTCTATAATATACAGTGGGCACGGCCAAAGGCCATGACTAGTGGCCCATTTATATGTATTCACTATTGTGCTGAAGGCCATGGCTAGTGGTTGGTTAATGTATATGATATACAGTGGACACGGCTTAAGGCTGTAACCACTGGTGGAGGCCAAAGGCTATGGTTGATTTCCTGTTCGTATTGGCTGAACTTCATGCTTAGTGTCAGTTACTGTTGTCATGTAATTAGTGATGCCATCAGTAAAATCATCTGTGATGTCATCATTGTGGTCATAGGCTGCACAACAGGGGACGTGAAGTTAAGGTGGCTTTAGCTGAATTTCAGGGGTTTTGTTGCATTAAGTTCTCACCTTAACGTCCCTACAGCTAAAGTTTTTTCCTTGAATTTCAAGGGTTTTGTTACAATGTATTGCTCACCTTAAGGTCCTTGCAACTAAAGTGTTTTCCTTGAATGTATACATATATCCATTATAGGTATGGCAAAGAGCAGTTTTTCACTTCTAACAGCTTATAACGTAGGCACCATTTGATGAATCCAGATGAAGCCTTGCATGGCAACATAGACCTAACTGGCAAAGTGGTAAGCGGGTAAAATAATTGTTGAAATCCCAATACACTCGAATGGGAACAAAATGTTGCTTGCGGCTATAATGCGAACCACACTGTGGAGTTGCACCAAATTAGCGTGATGATCCTTGGCCAGGTCCCAAAAGCTGTGCTTTTGCTAATTTGGTGTTATTCTGTCGAGTGTTTTATTTTTTTTAACGTGCCAAAATGTAGGTACAAAAATAGTGATACGACTTTGGGGCCTGAGACTGGTCTGTGGCCATGTCCAGTGGGCAGATTGTCCCAATGACGTGAGGGACCGGCTAAGGGATTAGAGTGGGCACCTGGCTTTGCCTGTATCAACGTCCCATGCCGATCCCGAGATGCTTAGCAAGGCCCTAGTTGGGGTGCTTTGGTGGGACTGAGGTCTTGGTTTAGACACATGCCCTTGACAATCCAATCATGACTTACATTAACAAAATGTGATGCTCAGAATGAGACACATTACTTTGCGCTGCAAAAAATATGTTTGTTAAAGAACTGTTATAGATCTTTCATATATGTTAAACGTGGAATTATTGCCCACTTTCAGTGCTGGAACATCATGAAACCTCTTCAGTTATAAAAACGTTGTTAAAGGGACATTTTGGTTAAGTTGCTCCTCTAAAAACCTTTGAAATTCAAAGAAAAAAAAACTTTGTTAAAGGGGCTTATGGTTAAATTATTCTAATAAATACCTTTAAAATTCAGATAACAAACTGTGATAAAGGAATGTTATGGTTGTAACACAAAATCAGAAAACCAAAGAAATGTGCTAGTTATTGTAAGCTAGTTAACCAGAACTAACGAACAGCACCCTCCCCCGCCCCCGCCCTCGCCCACCCCATGCTATGCTCAGACTAACATTTAGGGCATCAAAGATGACATCACAAAGGAGAAAGAGAAATAATGCATAATGTGTGGTTGTGTGATGGGCTAATGAAATGCTTCAACCAGCCTGTTAGATTGTGCTGGCTTTCTGGAATAGAAATCCGGGAACTCAAAAAATAGAATGTGTCAAAGGTGAATACACTCAGAACACAAAAGCATACGATTGGTTTATAAGCAGCTAACACATTTCAAGATATATTAAAAACCGGTTCTGATGGGTATGATTAGGTCTTGAGGTCAGATGCTGTTCTTCCTCCATCCACCACCCCAAATGCTGATGCATTCAAGGTCAGAGTCGACCCTAATTGCAATATTGCAATTTCCTCGTGCTGAACAATCTGGTGAGAATCCTCGGTTCGCTGCCATGAGGAATTAGATCTATCATTTCATGTAAACGTGTGCCTATGCTGAGCAAATAGCAACAGAGAACCACTGTGTACCGGAATAGTAGTAGGAGACCAAGATGTGTTCCTACCGCCCAGTCAAAATGTTGCACCTAACCCACATATTATTCTTTGATTCTTCAACAAGGCAAACACTGGGGTGGCAACTCAGGAAAATGGCAAGCCTACAGGCCAGCTGTGGACCAGTCAAGAAGAGTCCGCTTGACCAGTGACTATAGATGGAGCACAAAAGGGAAGGATGGCTACAATAGGTCAGCTGGCATATTTCCACACATGTTACAAGACTGGTACTTCACGATATAGTTATGAACCCGCCAGAAGGTCTCGTTTTATTGCAGGAACACTCCATGCAATCAATCAATCAATCAATCAATCAATCAATACATAAATAAATAAATAAATAAATAATTTATTGCAGAAATATACAATTGGCATCAAAACTCAAACACATTAAAAGTATTGCTTGTTAAGGAGGAAACATTTGATTAGTTGAATTTACTCCAACTAAAAGTATCAAATTACATAAATAAAACAACAATAAAATGCGTCCACATTTTTTTTGCTAGTAAAAAATACATTCTCAACTGCTAACATACCAGCTGTTCCTTAAGTAGTAGCAGTAATACAAGTGGTGTACGCCATATCTAAAACCATATCTCAAAATGGATAGCGGAAGACATCAGCATATCACAGTGTCCTTTGGACAAAATATCATGAAGTGCTGTAGGTCCTCAGGGACGTTCAAAGCGAAAGTGCACAATGCTCTTCCTCTTGGCCAATGCTCCTACGTACTGCACCTTTTAGAGGCAGTGTGTGAGCATGGTAAGCAGTGTTCACGATTGAGATGAAACCCTAACCAACGTCTAAGTATGCCGGGCAGAGTTTAATTGTAATTGGCAAGTGGCACTCACAATTAAAATGAAACGCTTCCTGACATGTGAGGATGGCAGGCAGTGTTTACTCGATTCGCACAGTGAAGTGCAAAGTGCAGAGCAAAATTCTGCGTACACACCATACGCCACCATTTGCTATGTACGCTTGCTCTCCACTGTGCAAATGACGAAAATGTGGCGGCAAGGAGTGAGCACAGCTATTTTGCGTGATAACGCAATGTATATTTCACAGGTTATTCTGCGAGATGAGAAGCACAAAGATACATGAATATAAGTATGAACAAATTGAGGATCGTTACATAATCTCCAACCGTGAATGGATTTAGGTGGTTGTTGTATAATTCTTTCAATGAAGACAGGAGCCTCTGATCTGGTGACGATGTATTTATTTACTTAACCAGTGTCATGCAGTATGCACCCAACACGTGTGCATTAAAGATAAAGGCCAACGGGCCTAAAGTGGCAGAAAGAATGCTGCAGGGATGATCTCAGTCCAAGCTGTCTCCCGAGCGGGCCCCGTAGCAGGAAGGCTATGCAGGACGCCCCTTATCGCGTCCTCCCGCTAGTCCCGTAGTGCGCGCGAAGCGCGCGGGGGCGGAGCTTGATCGGGCCGCGAGATCTCGCGAGAGCGCAGGCTCTCGCGATGTCTCTACACATCTCCCCTTTTCAACGCACATCAAATCATTGTAAAACATAGTCATTATATCTCACCGGTCTTCTGTGTTCCCTTCTGGGATGATCAACAGTCCGGGTGAAATTCTCTCGTTGCTCCTGATTCAGGATCTTCACCCAATGGTTCCGTTCAACTTCTGTTTCACCCTTCTCTCTGTCGTCTCCTTCTGGTTCTCTTTCTTCGCCTGCTCCAAAGTCCCTTTGGGTTTCCGCTGGTGGTCTCTCTGGGGTCTTTGCTATTCCTCGGTTCTTCTGGTATAATGCTACTCTTTCTAGATTCCACGCTCGCCCATCTTCCGTGCGGATGTGGTTTGTCCCTTTGTGAATCACTTTGATGGGTCGGCTAAACCGAGACCCCGTGCTTTGATCCTTCTTTGGTAACTGGATTTTGACCAAGTCTCCCTCTCCGATATCTGACGTCTGCTTGGTTCTTCTTCTTCGATCGCTCCATGATTTCATGCGTGTCTTATCGCTTTCAATTCTCCAGACTACTTCTGCCATGTCCACCACTTCATCCTCTCGTATTTTCGACAACCATGGTGGGATCAGCGTGGATGCTGCACTCCTCCCTCTCAACATTTTCAACGGGGATATCTGGGTGATCCCATTGGGTGTGAGTCTGTGGGCTGCTATGGCCTCCTTGGTGGTTTTGAGCGGGTCCATGCCCGAAGCTGTCGCCAGTTGGATGGCGCCTTTTATGAACCTGTTGGCCCTTTCGACAAGCCCATTTGCTTGTGGGTGATACAGGGCCGCTTTCTTTTGTTTTATGTGGTTTCTTTTTAAGAACTCCTCCATGTCTTTCGAGACTAGTTGCACCCCATTGTCGGTGACTACTTCCTTGGGAAGACCTTCCCTCTGAAAGATGTCTGTCAGTACTTCTATAACAGTTGCCGTGGTTATGTTCGGGACGAACGCGGCCTCCACCCACTTGGATAGGTAGTCAACCAGTACTACACCGTACCGGTGTTCAGGTGCCATTGCTTCCAAAGGTCCTATGAAGTCGATGCCGACCTTTGACCACACCGCTTCTGGAATTTCTGTGGGTATTAGGGGTGCTTGGCGAACCTTGAGTCTCTTGTCGCTGTTGAGGCATTCATGGCAACGTTCTATCATGGATCGAATTTCCTGGTCCATGGATGGCCACCAGTAGGCTTCTCTCACTCTGCGATGGGACATGGTGTTTCCCAGGTGGCCCGCGTGTGCTCTACCTAGGATGATTCTTCTCATTCCTGTGGGAGGAATAATCTGGTCTGACTTCATGATTATTCCCTCCGTTTCCGATAGTTCGTCCGACACCTTCCAGTAGGGTCTCATGCCCTCGGGTAACGCCTTTTCACTTGGCCAACCTTCCTTGGTCCATTTTCGGATCATGGCCATGGTGGGGTCTTTTCCATCTTCCTCTTCCCAGTGTCTCTCACTGAGTTCCAGGTACTCTGGCGCTCTCACGTCCGTAATCGATGCCACTATGCATTCTCCGTGCAGGAAAGTGGTGGCTTTATCCTTAACCTCCGGCAGTCACGACATGCAGTCGGCTTGTGAATTTTTCCAGCCTGAAATATGCTGGATCTCAAACGTGTACTCTTGCAGCTTGGCTGCAATGCGTGCCAATCTGGGCGTGGATACTTTTGTGCCTCCCGGGCAAAGCATATGGATCAGGGGCTTATGATCAGTCACCAACTTGAATTTGGAGCCCCATACATATGTCCTGAAATGTTCCACCGCCCATGCACAGGCCAACATTTCTTTTTCAATAGTGGAATAGTTCTGTTCCGCCTCTGATAATGCCTTCGATGCAAAGGCCACTACATGTTCGGTGTCGCCTTTCTTTTGTGTTAGCACTGCTCCCAGTCCATAGGCACTGGCGTCGGTGGTGACAACCGTTTCCCACGCGGGATTAAACGGTTGGAGGCATGGCGCTTCTACGATATGCTGTTTTATCTTCACCATCGCTGTCTTTTGGGGTTCCTGCCACACAAATTCCGAGCCCTTTTTGAGTACTTCTCGAATGGGGTGCCGTGGTTTCTGAAACCTTAGGTATGAACTTCGCATAGTACTCAGCCAGCCCCAGAAATGACCTTACTTCCTCTTTGCTGACTGGTTCCGGTGCTTTAATGATAGCTTGCATGAGATTCTGTTTGGGACTGATCCCTTTTTCTGAAATCTTATATCCTAAGTATTCAACTTCTTTCACTCTGAAGAGACATTTCTCATAGCGTAACCGCACCCCTGCTTTTTGTAGCTTGTTTAAGACCACTCTCAATGTGGCGTTGTGCCTCTGTTCATCCTCCGCATACACGAGGATGTCGTCCTGGAAGTACACGACGTTTTTAACTTTCTTCAGCAAGACGTCCATCATGCGTTGGAACGCCGACGCTGCCGATGACAACCCGAATGGCATTTTGGTGAATTGGTATGTGCCAAAGGGAGTGATGAATGCCGTGAGGGGTTTTGATTCGTCATGTAGCTGTATTTGGTGATATGCGTTCCTCATGTCCAGTTTCGAAAATATCCTGGCTTCTTTCATTGACAGAATGAGTTCATTTATGCTTGGAAGGGGGTAGTTATCGGTGATGACTTCCAAGTTTAAGCTGCGTAAGTCTATGCATACCCTGAGTTCCTGTGATTGGGCTTTCTTTATGAGCACGACGGGGCTCAGCCATTCTGATGCTTCGATCTCTTCTATGACACCCTCCATTTTCATCTTTTCCAGCTGACTTCTAAGGGTATCCCTTGCCGTGGCTGGTACTGGCCTCACTCGGTGCTTTACAGGGACAGCATTCCTTTTGAGTATTATCTTGTGGAGAAAACCCCTGATGTACCCCGGCTCCTCTGAGAAAAGTGTTGGGTAGTCGCTTTTGACCACGTGTCCTCTCGTCACCTTGACTGACAGGACTTGTTCTTCAGTGCTGGGATCCAGTCTGATTTTCAGCTTGTCCTGGTCGTCCCACCCTAGCACTGCTGGGCCTTCATGACTGAAATAGACCCTGGTCGTGGTTTCCCTTCCTTTGAATTCAACTTTGGCTTTGATGTATCCTAGTAGTTCGACTGACGCCCCTCCAAACACCGTGGGTTTGTGCTTCGTTGTGAGCACTTGTACCTTTTCCTTTCCCACCATGTCCTTGTACGTGCGAAGGGGAAGGATCGTTAGATCGGACCCTGAATCTGCCATGACCCTGGTTTCTATTCCATCAATCTTGATCACGCAGTGGGGCTTCTCTCTCCTCGTTCTTGTGCTGTTAACCATGACGACCGTGGGTCTCCCTTCATCTTCGGAGGATGTCTCTTTCTCCGGATTGTGATCTGCATTGAGGCTGGATATTTTCTCGTTCCTCCACCGACACACGATGGAGAAATGGCCAATCCGTTTGCAGATGGAGCACTCCTTGTCTCTGGCTGGGCACTCCCTGTCAAACGCCAGGTGTTTCGTGCTGGTGCACCTGTGACACTTTAGGGGTTCTTTTCTGTTCCCTCTCCCTTCTTTCGTGTCAGCAGCCGGCCTCTCTTTTCTTGCATGGTAGCCCACTGCTTGTATTTCTGCCGAACCCTGGGCCCCAGTAAGCTCCTTACGTCTTCCTGCCGTTTCTTCGACTGCCCTGGCGATCTCAATCGCTTTCTCCAACTGCAGTTCTTTTTCGACAATAAACTTATCTTGGACCTTCCGGCTGTTAGTGTGGACGACCAACATGTCACAAATTAGACTCTCCGCGTTGTTGCCAAAGTTACACAGCGCCGCTAATTCCCTCAGCTTGGTGACGTAATCGTCGACTGGTTCAGATATTTCTTGCTTTCGTGTGTAAAACCGTTTTCGGTGGAGCACTGTGTTCTCTTTACTGGCAAACCTTTTTATGATTCTCCTGACAGCCTCCTTGAAAACATTGTCATTGTCGCCAGCCACTGGTATCGGAGTGAGACTCTCGAATATTCTCTGTCCTTCCACTCCCAGGGCATTTAATAGCATGGCCCTGCGCCTCGCCTCTGAAAATCCCGCCCCTCCTAGAGCCTCCACATATGTCGTGAATAGGGGCTGCCATTGTGGCCATGGAATGGCAGGCCTACCTGGAGTTTGGAGAAATGGCGGCGGTGGCGTTGCTCCTTGCATGTTTTTCCGTGGGTTCTGGTGGTGATCCTCGTCGCCAATTTATGTTGTATAATTCTTTCAATGAAGACAGGAGCCTCTGATCTGGTGACGATGTATTTATTTACTTAACCAGTTTCATGCAGTATGCACCCAACACGTGTGCATTAAAGATAAAGGCCAACGGGCCTAAAGTGGCAGAAAGAATGCTGCAGGGATGATCTCAGTCCAAGCTGTCTCCCGAGCGGGCCCCGTAGCAAGAGGGCTATGCAGGACGCCCCTTATCGCGTCCTCCCGCTCGTCCCGTAGTGCGCGCGAAGCGCGCGGGGGCGGAGCTTGATCGGGCCGCGAGATCTCGCGAGAGCGCAGGCTCTCGGGATGTCTCTACAGTGGTCCTGCAGAAACACACCAATGATCAACTGAGTTATCTTTCTGTTTTCATCTTTGTTCATTCAGCCAGGGAGAGTTTAGTGGAAATAAGTTACATTTCAGGACCTCAGTAGTGACTACTCTGTCCATTCCTTTGTCGTCTTGGAGTGTAAAGCACCTCTGGCTGCAGAACCCCTTCCCTGGCAGCAGGGGTGTTGCTAGGTCTGGAAAAGACCCGGAGCTAGGCTGATGTTGGAACTGTAAGGACTGGGGGCTAGCCAGTCTTTTGGTTGTAGCTCCTGAGATTCTATCAAGTGCTACAACCAAAAGACCAGGGGCTATAGCCCCCCTTAGCTCCCTCCCCCCTAGCAACGCCCCTGCCTGGCAGAACCCATAGCCTGTTGAACAGCCGTATTTACATCCCTTCACCATATTTCAACTTAATCCCACATGTTCTGGCGAGTGAATCCAAGTAAATGTGTTTGTAGTTTCCTCGTATGCAATGTTCTACATAGATTGCATGACAACCGCAAATTACACACACGCCTGGCATGGGCCTTTTCAACAACATCCAAACTATTGAAAATCATTTGTTAACTTTATTTTCAAAGAGGATAGATTTGTTTTCTTCTTTAAAATGTATTGTTTTAGTTACAGCACGGCTAAGGACCCAAAGCAGATCACACATCCAGTCACCAACCCTCAATGAGTTAACAGGTGTTGCAAAAAGATATGCGCTAGGTCGTAGAGAAGGAGTTGTGTACACATGGGGTTATCTGTGTGAAAGTCAAAGGAATTAGCACAGAGGGGGCTGGCTGTGGTTACAGAGATACAGAGGTAATTAAGTATTGATCGGTTGCTCTAACACACTGTTTTCACTTCTAAACAATCCAGAGATCATATTGGACTCCTTCTCTTAAACCTTGAAATTTCTCGGTGCATTAATTTGAAAGATTATTAAGCAGGAAGGACCTTTACTGTTTTCTCGCTGATCCTCTTTCCAAACCAATGTCAAACAAGATTTGATAGTGTTTCTGAACAGAGCTGAAGGTGATAGTATCACAAGCTCTGTCAGACATTGTACTTATTAAAACAAAAGAAAAGAAATAACAACTCTGAAATCTAAATTGGAACTCAAACAGCTGCAAGTTATGCTGCAACATATTTCACACTTGATATGCATATCTTTTCAAATTGCTCGTCCTATTCCTCTGTGAACGCCGTTTTCACATTGTCTACATGTTAATGGTTGCATGCCCATATTGTACTCATTTAGCCACATGTGACGCCAGACACTCTCTGAGTTATGGGCAAACAGTAACATCTGAGGCAAAGTAATATAGTATTAGCATGCACCTCTGCCACCCTTATTCTGAGCAACGTGCAAAATGTTTTAAAAAAGTGGTACAATGACGAAATTCCATGACGACCCCTTTTCACTGTGTTATGAGTATTGTAATTTGAGTGCACACATTATCATCTTTTTTACACTCACATTTAAACATGGGCACAAAAAAACACATGTATGCATAAATATCACTTGCATGTGGTAATCCTGCATGCACACACTATTATTTTATACAGTAACACATGGCACTTGTAAGTTAATGTGAAACAGGCAATATATGAAAAAATGCATCACCCCAACATCATGCAGAAATCACATGGAGACTGTAATGGATTGACATCTGTGAGGCCGTGAAAGCCCTACCTTTTTGTGTATTTCTTTATTTATAAACATACAGTTTTATTACAAAAGAATGTAATTCTTCAACCAACGTCAAAACATCATAGAACGAAAACATCAAGAGCATCAAAAACATCAAAAGTATCAAGCAATCGTGGTAAATGAGAAAGTAGAAACCTGTAGAAATGTTAAATGTTCCTTTTCAGATTATCAATCACGAGACACACCTCGTGTTAAAAAAGAAATACGTGGTTTCCTTCGATAGCACGCTATCAGATACCAAGCCAAGGGTCAATTTAGGTGATTCTGTGTTCTCTATAGTTCAATCTCTCCTATTGGCTCTTCTCGTCCAAGATTGCTCCTTCGTCCTAAAATGTTAGATCTGTAGCGTTAGTAGGAGACCTTGTGACATTAACTTCTAGTTCAAGGATTTTCTTTGAGTTTCTTCTTGAAAATTCCCTATAGATGGGCTGTTTCCTCCGTACAAGTCCTCCGCCATAACTCTGCGTCAGTGTCTGCTATATTCTTCATTCTTTCATTAAGTAATTGAGTTCTCTCTACACGTAACTCAGGCCAATAGAGGATCAGATGTTGTAGTGTTTCATCACGATAGTTGCAAAGTCTGCAATTTTTATCTAACTCTCTTCCTCAAGCTTTTCCCAGATTTCCCATTCTAGTCCCAGGCCTGCTTCACCACCATAGGTAAGGGCTGGCACCACTTTCTGATTGTAGAACTGGATTACCGGTTGTAGAGAAAATGTACCACATTTCCTAGTAATCACGAGGGCCTGCACTTTCAATGGTTCGGTTTTCAGGACTAGATTTGCGAACCAGGGCGTCTCCTTTCTGCTAGAGTTTGTTGGAACTAATGTACTATTGTCTAGGTGCTATCAGAGGTGATTTCTCTTCCTTCTTCCTGGATTTTCAATTAGGAGGATCTCAGTCTTTGTCACATTTATTTTTTGGTTGTTCAAATTGACATATACCTGTACGGCATCCAGCATTTTTAGGAGGCCAAGATGGGTCCTGTCCAACAGGACCAAATCGTCCACATATAACAACCATCTGGCAGACTTTGTGTTGATCTTAGGTGGACAAGATCTTGACGGGTCCGGTATGTTCATCATGTCACTGATAAAAAATGTATACAGTATGGGCGCCCTTGAACAACCCTGCTTCAGGCCCTTGGTGGTACAAATTTCTTTGGTAAGGCACCCCTACTTATTCAAACTTATTTCTAGAGTTGTTCCTGAATAGAGTTCTTTTATTGTGACCACAAGATCTTTAGGACAACCACTTTCCTTATGTTTCTACCAGAGTTGCTCTCTGTCAATGGAGTCAAATGCCATCTCTATGTCTAGACAGGCCACGTAGAGGGACTCCTTTGCTTTCAATGTTTTCGCCTTTTGGAGACTCAGGATGAACAGGTTAAGACCACAATCTGGGCTGGTCTCAAAATCCAGTTGTCTCCGGGTCATACAATTTTGACTCTATTATCCACTCCTTCAGACATTTCAACATGGCTCTGGCGAAGACTTTACCAAGGACGTCAAGGAGGGCGATAGGTGTGTAGTTCCCCTGTCCCCCTTTTTGAAGATAGCAACTATAATCGCCTTTTTCCATGATGGTGGAACTTTCCCTTCGCATAAGCTTTTTCCAAATAAGTCCATGCAAAAGTCTGTCCATAAACCTGGGGCGAGTTTCAGCATAGAGTTAGTAATTCCATCCGGGTCCTGTGCTCTGAACATACCGGCTCTTATAATGATGTTCTTAATTTTGGCTCTATCGATCTTAATATCCCATGAGCCAAAAGTCTTTTGCGGGACGGAATGCTCTCTCTTGGCCTGTTGTATAAATAAAGCCTTGAAGTGAGCAATCCAAGCTGACCATGTATGGGATTCAGTTGCAGGGAGCCGTTTGCCTCTTCCCTGCCATTAAGCAGTGTCCATAAATTCCTTCCATTGTTAGACCAGAAGCCTGTAACATGAGTTCTGAGTCTTTCTGAAAGAGAGACGAAGTGGACGCCGGGATTGATTTTTGGTTGATTCTTTACCTGCCTCTGCTGGATTCCAATGATACTCTGAATGGCCAGACTGGTGTTTTTTTCCTTGAATCTGATGTTACTTTAGGTCTTAGGCAGTTAACATCATTGGGTTGTGATCACTCTTGTCTGAGTCTAGGATCTTTAAGTATGTGACCCTAGAGTATGTCCTGGAATCAGTGAAGAAGTAATCCAGTGTGGCTCTAGTGAGAGGTGAGTGCCATTTTATTGCATCTCGGTCACTATTCACTATTCACTTGACTGTTTAGCATATGGAGGTCTCTTATTTTGGTTTCTTCCAATCCACCGTTGATCCCTTGCGATTTGAGACTTATGTATGCGCTTTCGAGGTTGTGTGTTTCTTTTCAGGACTAATGTGAGGATGTTGATGTTAAGATCCACACACAGGATGATCCATGCATCAGTGAAGTCTGCTCCGAGTTTTACTATCCATTTCGCTGTTTCAGGGATAAACGAACTGGATTCTTTGGCCTGTGGATTCCAGTACAAGTGGAAAAGAGCTAATACTTCCACGTTTGTGGGAGCCAGGTCGTCCATTTTTATTAACAAAATTTGGATAAGGGGGTTAGGATGGATACACTTGATGACCGTGCCCATGGTGTTTATTTTTAACCATATTGAGTAAGCCTGAGCTCGGTCTTCCTCTTTTTCCTTTTGTGGCAGAATTCAAGTAGCTGGTGTAGCTGTCCAAAAAGGGAGTTTCTCACATCCAGGTTTCCTGGAAACAGAGGATATCTACGTTGTTCAATCTAGAGTCAAGTGCTCTCATCAAATGTGACCAGCCCTTGGTGTTCCAGGAACCGATTCGGAAGGTTTCTCCCTTAAAATCACTCTCATTCTAGGTTCTCTTGGGGGTGTATTAGGGCTCTAGCCAGCCAGCTCCAGGAGTCCTCATTTGCGATCTTTGTGATTAGGACTGGGTTATTTTCCTTGTTCTCCAGCATGGGGTCTGGCATGGATTCACATGCTCATGAATATTCTGTGTCGTCAGGCTGGGAATCCTCGGTAAAGAAAAAAATCAGTTTCAGTTTTGTTTCTGAACTGTCTTTCTTCAAGTAACCAATCACTGGTCTCTGGGTCATACTGCCCCCAGCCAATGACTGCCCTCTACCTAAGCCCCTCCTCTGGCAGCCATCTTCAGATTTATAGCGCACGTTCAAGTGTTGGGAGTCCTCGTGCTGTAGATCTCGAGCTTTTACTGCGTTTTGCATTTTTTTTCAAAGAGTTTACTCTTATATTTTCGGTCAATCGAGCCTCAAGCTCCACCGATTCTACTTCCGATCAACGGGGAACGGTTTTCGGAATTTTCAACGCCCCTCAAGGGCATCTTTTTGTTGAGTTTTCCAATTCCCTGAGGATTCCAGAAGATCTTTGGGGCCTACCCCGCGTGGACATGGCCCTGGACACAGGAAGCATGACGCCTGTTGGTCCCAAGCTGTTCAGGAGCTGCCCTGGATGCGGACTACAGAATGTCTTTAAGGAGGATGAGCACTCTCGGTGCCTCTACTGCCTTCACAACGACAAATTGCACGTGGAGAAGGACTCTGCATTTTGTAAGAATATGTCCAAACAAACAATGAAGGATTGTTGTACTCGGCTCACCAACTGGCCGGAGGGGAAGAGCCCAGCAGCGGGTGAGAAGAGGAAGAAGTCTGAGCCGTCTTCTAAGACCTTTGAGGGCGCTCGAGCGACGGGGGCCCAACAAAAGGCAAAGCACTGTGAGTCCGCAGGCACTGGGAGCACCATTCGGTCGGGCTCCTTGGCTGCCAGGCAGGGCGCCTTATCACCTACGTCATTAACCACGAGCCAACGCTCTGGCTCGGTGAAGAGGAAGTCAGAGAACCCGGGTAAGCTTCGGGAGAATTCCCGGTTGATCCTGACAGAGACAGCCGATAGGTAGCAAGGCGGTGACCCTCTCCCAAGGTGAAGGCCTCAGGCACGGCCAAGGTTGTGAAGGCCCTGATTCACCCGGCTAAGGCCTGGATTGAAGGAGTCATGGTGGCCCTGGCGAAACCTACGGAGGCTTCCCCAGTGGAGACGGCTTCAGGGGCTAGAGTTTCCCTGCCACCCAGCAGGGAATCTTCTTTTCTGCCTATTGAGAAGACCCCCGTGAAACCCCAGCAGGAGAAAGAGAGGGGGCACGGTATCCATAACGGACACGGATACCACCACTGAGGACGAATTGTCTAGCGTCCAACGGATCTGGGACAAAAAGTCCGAGGAATCCAGGGCCCACGGGAAGGATCCCGACGAGGCCGACGAAGAGAGCACCGGGGGAGCTGACAAGGAAGATAGGGCCATGGTCCTGTTGCAGCCGGTGCCTGCACCAGGGGACAACTCAGGAGACATCTTTATGGCTATACAGGCCCTTACCCTCCACCAATGACCCAGCAGAGCCTTGACAGTCGGGGAGCCCACCTAACAAGCGGAGACAAGTCCACCCTCCTCCCCCTTTCCAGCCTTCACCCCCATCCCCTCCTCTGAGGGATGAGACAGGAATGGAGACGGCTACGATGGGGACGGACGGCGACGGTGATGATGATGGAATGGACCTCCCATCACCACCTCCGCGGGCCTCCCCCCCGATGAAATTGGCTCCTTCCACACCATGATCCCCAGGGCATCTGAGCTCTTCCAGCTCTGCCGTGAAGAACAGAAGAAGGAGGGCTTCCTCTATAAATGACGGGAGGCCAAGAGGAATACTGTCCTCTCAGTCCTGTTACTGGACGACATCTCGGATGGGGGCTGGCACTCCTGAAGAACCCGTCCACGGCTCCTGCTAAGAGAGACCGGTACGAGAAGAAGTACCGGGTCCCAGACTCCGCCCCTATGTGCCTCAGAGGACAGCCATCCCCAGATTCAGTGCTCTCCGCGGCGGCCAAGAAGAAAGCGGCGGGGGCAATGGCCTCAACTTCCATGTCCCCCCCAGACGGCGAGGGGAAGAAGCTGGACGCCATGGGATGACGGGTCATCTCGTCGATGGAGACGATCATTGAATTGGACAACGCTCTCACGATCGTGGCACAATATGACAGGAAGCTGTGGTTCAAGATCGCTCCCCTCCTGGACTTCCTCCTGGACGACAAGAGGGCTGAGGACCTGGAAATCCTACAGGAAGGCGAGGAGGCTTCGGACCACGCCATTACGGTGGCCACGATCATCGCCGACACCAGTTTTCACCAGATGGGCAATGGCATTTGCCTTTGCCGACGCGATTGGCTCAAGACCACCGATTTCCACCAGGACGTGCAGAGCAGGGTTCTGGACATGCCCTTCGACGGGAACAACCTGTTCAGCAAGACAGTGTACGAGTCACTGCAGGCCATCAAGACAGACACCGAGACAGCTCGGGCCTTGGGCTTTCTTCAACAACGATGGCCGTCCTTTCGGAACTCCGGAGGCAAGCAAGGTGCCTCCAAAGGATTCGGCGGCGGTTCCTCATTGTACCGCCAAGTGACCCGCTCCTCGTCGCAGGAAGCCTACAGAGGATGCAGCAAGACCAGAGGATCCCGTCATTGTCACCAAGGAGGCCAAGGCGATAAGGCCATGATGAAACATGACTGAACTGGCTGTGGCGTCAGCCCCCACGTGAGCAGCCTATGAGACGCCGGCTGGCAAAATTCATCAGCGTTTGGGAGTCCATCTCCACCAACCATTGGGTGCTGGATGCCCTGGCCCACGGGAACACTCTGGAATTTCAATAAAGGTGTCCCCGTATTCCACCTGTGGCCAGGAAGGAAAACCACATCCCACAACTGCTCCTGGAGGTACGAGTGATGCTAAGAAAGAGATCTGTAGAACTCGTCCCAAAGAGGCTCCGGGGCTCCAGAGTGTACTCGCAGTGCTTCCACGTCCGGAAGAAGACCGGTAGTTGGCGACCCTTTGTGGACCTTCGTCGTCTAAACAAGTACATCAAGTCCCAGAAATTCTGTATGGTTACCGTCCAGCACGTGCTGGGACAGCTGGATGAAGGCGACTTCCTATCGTCGCTGGACTTGGAGGATGCCTACTTCCACATCCCCATTTTAAAAGGACATTTAAAATTCCTACGATTTGTGGTCCAAGGGTGACACTATCAGTTCAAGGCCCTTCCCTTTCGATTGAAGTCGGCGCCCAGGGTGTTCACTAAGTGCCTAGCACCAGTGGCGGCGCGGCTGTGCCTGCAGGGGATCCATGTCTACCCCTACCTGGACGATTGGCTAATCCGAGCAAAGTCATGGGAACTTGCTGTCGATCACACAGCGAAGACCGTCCAACTGCTCACGGATCTGGGATTCTAGATCAACTTCGCAAAATCCCACTTGGTACCGTCGCAAGATGCCCTGTTCCTGGGAGCCACATTCGACACAGTGGCATGATTGGCTTCACCGTCGGAGGAAAGGACGAAGGCCATCCTAGGCAAGGAACAATGGCTGTTGACCATGGACGTGGCCAACGTGAGATCCATCAAGTCCCTACTCGGAATGATGTCCTCGTACATCTATCTTGTGTGCCTATGCAGGCTGCGGATGTGACCACTGCAGGAGTTCCTCGACACCCGTTGGATGCAAGCACCGGGCAGCTTCGAAGACAGGATCTCACTCAACGAGACTTTCTGCCAAGCGATCCGGTGGTGGGGCACCCGTACGCATCTAGCGGCATGCATTGACTTCCAGACCCCGGTACATCAGGAGATGGTGACGATGGATGCCTCCCTGGAGGGATGGGGGGCGCACACCAGAGTTCCCCACGCAAGAGGCCTTTGGCTCCCAGAGGAGAGGTAACTACACATCAATGTCTTGGAGCTCCGAGCCGTGATCTGGGCCCTCAGGTCGTTCCTTTCATCCCTCAAGGGAAAAGTGGTAAGGGTCTTCACCGACAACCCCACCACGATGTTCTACATCCAGAAGCAGGGGGGCACCAGATCCCCAGCCATATCCAAGGACGCGCAGGATATGTGGCACTGGGCCATCACCCAAGGTATATTCCTGGTACCCTTCCATCTGGCAAGAATAAAGAACACCGTTGCTGACTCACTCAGCAGGGAGCTGCGCTCATGCCACGAGTGGGAGATGAGGCAATATGGAGTGGATCTCCTATTCCGACGATGGGGCAATCCCCAATTGACCTATTAGCGACGGCCACGAACACCAAGTGCCGTAAGTTCGTCAGCAGGTTTCCCCAGCTGGGGAGCATGGGAGATGCCTTCTCATTACCATGGGGCGGCCTAATCCTGTATGTGTTCCCCCTGTTGCAGTTACTGCTGCGACTCATCAGTCAACTCAGATGGTCCCGGTGCAGGATGATCCTCCTCGCACCGGCATGGCCGATGCAGATCTGGTTTCCAGACCTTCTGGACTTGTCAGCGCCCCCCCGGTCAAACTACCGATGGACGCGGATCTTCTCATCAGGAAAGGAGGCGCCATCCTCCAGCACACCCCAGGATCGCTGAACCTGCAGGCCTGGCTCCTGCAGCACTAGAGTTTGAAGGGTAGGATATTCCGGCGGACTGCAGGGAGGTGCTTGCAAAGGCCAGGGCGTCCTCGACTCTCAAGTGCTATGGACACAAATGGAAGAGGTTCCCTGTCTGGTGCCATGCACAGAAGATTAACCCTCTGCGGATTACAGCCCCTCACGTGCTGCCGTACTTGCTATCGTTGTTCAAGTTGGGGCTGGCGCATGCCTGCATCAAGATACATCTGGCGGCTATCTCCTGCTACACCAGAACTCCGGGGCAGTCATGTCTATGGTCTCATCGCCTGGTGAAGGAGTTCATGAAAGGACTGTTCTGATCATTCCCACCGGTGAAGGCTCCGGCCCTGGTGTGGGAGCTCAACGTGGCGCTGACCAGGCTCATTGGGCCGCCATTCGAGCCACTGCCTTCGGCACCATTGAAGTTCGTGTTGTGGAAGGCAGCGTTTCTTGTGGCCATCACCTCCGCACGACCAATGGAAGAGATACAGGCCCTCTCTTGTAAACCTCCTTACCTGACATTCCACGAGATGAGGGTGGTGCTGAGGATGCACCCCTCCTTCATGCCCAAGGTGCCGTCAGACTTCCATCTCAACGAGCCCTTGGTGTTACCTGTTTTCTTCCCGTCGCCTTCGTCACCGGCTGAGAGGACTTTGCACTCACTGGATGTGGCTAGAGCGCTGAAGTTCTACGTGGACCGCACAAAGAATTTGCGGAAGACATCACAGCTGTTTGTGAACTTTTGACCTGTGAACCAAGGGACGGCCCTCTCGAAGGCTTCCATTTCCAGATGGCTCTCCGGCTGCATCATGCACTGTCACTGTTTGGCAAACCAACTGTTGCCCGGCCGTCTGACAGCCCATTCAACCAGAGCGATTGCTGCTAACACAGCGTTCCTCTCTGGTGTGCCCCTGCTGGACGTCTGCAGTGCTGCCATGTGGAGGTCGACATACACCTTCACAAGATTTTACTGCGTTGACCGGGATTCCAGGGAGGAGTCCAGAGTCGGCCAGGCAGTGCTGCGCAACCTGTTCGCCTGAAGGTGAGCCTGGTGAGGAGGTACGAGATGCTTAATGTTTAGTTGTTGAAATGCTTAATGTTGAGCCTTGCCACCTCCCGTGGTTGTGCATGTGTGTACTGCTTGTGTGTACTGCTATGTATTCTTGTATTCATGAGCATGTGAATCCATGTCAGACCCCATGCTGGAGAAGGAACAAGTTACTTACCTGTAACTGTTGTTCTCCAGCATGGGTCTGGCATGGATTCACATGCGAACCATCCTGCCTACCCCTCTGTGGTTCTTCCTTTGGTCCTACTGCCACTTTACGTGCTACTAAATCTGAAGATGGCTGCCAGAGGAGGGGCTCAGGTAGAGGGCAGTCATTGGCTGGGGGAAGTATGACCCAGAGACCAGTGATTGGTTACTAGTAGAAAGACAGTTCAGAAACAAAACTGAAACAGATTTTTTTCTTTACCGAGGATTCCCAGCCTGGCGACGGGGAATATTCATGAGCATGTGAATCCATGCCAGACCCATGCTGGAGAACAACAGTTATAGGTAAGTAACTTGTTCCTTTTCAGTTGGTTCCTGGTTGATTCCTGTTGCTGATTCATTGATGTCTCGGGAGGATAGCTCAGCGGCAACATGCTCGCCTTGGAAGCAAGATGACAGGGAGCAAAACATGTTTGATCCCAGGGTCCGCGCTTAGTGACCTCTGGGTATTAAGCACATTATAAATAACATATCATATCACATCATGGTGATTTTCCATGCATCCAGGCCTTGCAAAACAAAGGGAGCATCCCTAGTTGGCCTTGTGGAATCGTCTTCCTCAATAGACAGGTTTTCTTTAAGGGCTCTCCCAGTGGGTTTAAAGGTCTTCGGCGAGTTGACTGATTGTCTTTGGTCAATTCCATCGATTTCCTTTAGGTCAAAGCCCAGGATCCTAAGCTCATCAGATGCATTAAGTATTGGAGATATTAGAGCTGGAGATGTCATGTGCAACAGAACTCACTTGGAAAGGCCACTATATTTATGTAATCAGATGTAATCAACCCTAACTGGAGTGTCTTGTAAAAGAGGTTCATAATGTTTGCTCGGTTCAATATTAGGCCATCATTAGACTTCAATACTCGATCCAAGAGAAGTTTGTGGTAAGGCTTGGTTTGTCATTGTTGTCGTGATGGGAGCACAGCTTCTCTAGCCTTGATGGATTTTTCGCTCCTCAGTGGGGTCCTTCTTTTCGATAGTGGACGTTGATATTTGTTTTTGTCATTTTTAAACCTTGGTGCCTTCCATAGTTTAGGTCGAATATCTTTTAACTCCCTTTCCACTTTTTTTTCTCCTTTATGCTAAAGTTTCAAACATTTTGTGAGGTTGATGAGACTCCACAAGTTTGTTATCTTAACGTTTCTTTTTGAAATTGGGGGAAACTCTGGGATCAAGTCCTGGTCTTCACCATCCGAATTCTAATGGGTAGAGAGCTGCATCAGGTCTTCTTCTTCGACATAGGAGTCCTGGTCCCCTCCTTCAGCCATTGGGCCTCATTACGACTCAGGCGGTAAGGGTTTTACGGCGGCGTAAACAGCGCCGACCCTCACCGCCTGAGTACGAGGTCCCTTAGCGCCATGGCGGATTTAACACCTGCTTTTAGCAGGTGTTAAAATCCATGGCGCTAAGGGACCATGGAGTTAATTACACCACCGTAATTTACGGTGGCGTAATTAACGCCTTCCCCACTCCCATTATGCCCTATGGGGCAAAAATGGGAATGGGGAAGGGTAAATGGGGATTGGGGACTTACCGCCCCGCCGACCTCGGAATGGGGCGGCAAGTCCGCCTACCACCATGGCGTAAACGTAGTTTACGCCATGGTGGTAAAGTCACGACCCAGGCGGTAACTTACCGCCTGGGTCGTAATGAGGCCCATTTTGTCTAGTTTGTCATCCCCATCTATGATGTTTTTTTGCGACGGGTGGATAGTCATCCATTTTGTGAGCCTTTTCTTGCACCACACCCGGCTGTTGAACTGGGGAGGGATTGGTGATGGTTCTTGAGTTTCTAATAACATTTCTGGATCCTCCACCTCTTCACTCCTTTGATGACATTGTTTTTTTTTTATTTATTTATATAGCGCTCCAGACCAGGAGGTAAGAAGGTGCTTAGGTAAGCGGTTACAGGATACATTTTACACGTTATACATCACATTTAAAGTACATTTTACAAGTTATACATCACATTTAAAGTAAAAGGCAAGTATGTCAAGTGGAGGATGGATATGGGGGGATATGGATAGTGAGTGTTAGTTTTTATTCGGTAACCATGAGATGACGTGTTTTCTTAATGATTAGGGTGAATCTGGGCACCAATAGGCATAATGTGTTAGTGGTAGCAGATTTCAAGGTAAATTTGTTGGTGAGATAAGGGGGGCTAGGTGGTTCAAGGCTTTATATGTGAGGCAGATAGTTTTTAGGTCGATTTTCTGTTGTATGGAGAGCCAATTGCATGATTTTCTAATGGTAGAGATGTGCTCTCGCCTGGGAATGTTTAATGCCGCTCGTAGAGCGTAATTTTGGAGTACCTGCAGTTTATGGATTATGGATTGGTTTTCACCTAGGTAAAGACTGTTGCAATAGTCCAATTTGGACGGTATAAGAGCCCTAGCCAGTATGAGGCAGCTATTAGAGGACAAGAAGGGTCTAGAAGCTCTGATCAGCTTACCTGTGTAGGCAGTGGCTGAGGCAGTCATGTTGATTTGTTTAGAGAGGTTGGTATTGGCATCAAGATAGAAACCTAGAGTTTTTCCACTTTTAACAATGGGAATAGTGTTTCCATTGATGATGAAACTATTGTAGTTAGGGCTGAGTTTCAGCAGGTTATTGGGTGAGCCGACAAGGAGGATTTCGGTTTTCTCATCATTCAGACAGAAGTCGTGTGTGGCCATCTATGCCTGAATGATGATGAAGATTTTGTTGATCCGGGTAACATTGGCATTGTAGTTACCTGAAAGTGTCAGGAGTATCTGGGTGTCATCTGCATAATTGGTGTAGGTGACACCCAGATGGTCCAGTTTGTCGAAGAGTGGCTTTGTAAATATGTTATACAAAGTGGGTGAAACACAGGAGCCTTGTGGGTCTTCACATGTGATGGGGATAGGGTCAGCTGCCGCTGCAGGTTAGAAGACCCTTATGGTTCTATTAGTGAGGAAGGATTGTATCCACATGACAGCATAGGAGGAGAAGTGAGCTGCTGACGATAGGTGGTTGCAGAGGATTTCGTGGTCAACCAAGTCGAAAGCTGCTGATAGGTCTAAAAGAAGTGGGATGGCGGCATTGCCTTTATCTTTAAGTTCATCAATCTGGCTTCTGAGGTCGACAAGGGCCGTTTCTGTTCAATGTAGGGGTCTAAAGCCAGACTGACAAATTCCTAGTAGTTGGTTTGTCTCTAGATAATCTTGAATTTGCAGATTAGCAACTCTATCTAGGATTTTTAGCAGGAATGGGACCGTGGTGATGGGTCTGTAGTTATTGGGTATAGCGGGTCTAATGTTTATTTTTTTAGAAGTGGGAGAACCCAAGATTGTTTCAGGTTACTAGGGACTGATTTGGTAGCGAATGATAAGTTTATAATTTTAGTGATGAAAGGGGATAGATCTCTGGCTGCATCTTTTATAGTCTGGGCCGGGCAGCTGTCCCCTTTACAGTTGGAGGGTTCAGAGAGGCTATAATATTTTGCACTTCAGGTATAGTTACCTTTTTGAATGTAAGGCCTGAGTTAGTGTCAGAGGTGGGTATTGTACTATTTTTGTTTATTGCATTGTACATTATATTTTTAGTTTTTTTTAACTGCAGTGGGTTGGGTCCATTCGTTTTTTTGAGTGCTTTCAAAGACTTGTGGGTGTCCTTTGCAAAGATGGAGAAATGATCCTGGTCCATGCAGTTCTCGGGGGGAGGGGCACCTCTAAGGGTGTCTCAGTTTGCAATGGTCTGTTCCAGGGGAGCAGACCTTCTGGTGGAGGGTCAGAGGATTCCACCAGGATCGGTATTTGCTACCTTTTTTGATTTGTATGTGAAAAAAGAGGCCTGCTAAACAGTTCCCCTTTCATTAAAGCTCCATGCCAAAAGCATTGTACATCAATGTACCTTTGTTGCACCAGTTTCCTGACATCTGCAGGCCCTGTTCTTCATTGGCACAGGGTGCTTTCAAAGGTTAGATGTGCATCACTGACATCAGCTGTAACTAACAGTCATTGCAGCCAGAGGAAGAAGGTGCACTTCTGCAGATCTGAATTAAAATGTAATGATTTTTTAATTATCAGCCTACTGGCAGGGTAATCTCTAAGAATAAGCCAGAACTGGTAATGGTATTGTTAATGATAACATAACACAATTATTAAAGCAACACCAATTTGACATCATACCAGTGTCAATCATTAGAGTCAGGGTCAGTGTTGTCAAGATGATGTACGTTCATGGGCAGCCTGGCTGTCTTCAATTCTCCAAATGAGATAAAGCAAGCATGCCATCTTTCTTGATTCTCCAGGAGGAAGTGCAACACCTCCCCTCCTTCCAGCAAGCTCTCACCAGGAGATACCCTAGTAACCTGCTTCAAATGGGCACTCACATAATAAAGGTCAGCCTCACACCAGGGTGCTGCACTACAGTGATGTGTTCAAGTCAGCAGGCATGCAAAAGGGGCTGTGTTAAAGTAGCCAGAGAGGGACACGAGTGCCTAATACAGGAATACACATCCTGCTTTTTTTTTGGGGCGCTCCCCCTTCGTTTCCTCTTCATTTCCTGCAGGACAAGACACTTTGGATTTGATGTATTATTACAAGGGACACATATTACAGCAATAGCGACTGACCCCTTACAGCAGGCTTGTTCTTGTCCAATCCACAATTTACTTTTACAAAGATGTGGTCTGCAAAACCTTGTTTGCTTCATATTTGACATTCAAGAAGAAAAGAAGAGTTGACAGGACCACCATTGGAAGTGCAGTCCATTCCAAAGTACACCAACAGTAAGGTGAAGATACAAGACACTCAAGGCAGAGGAGGCCTCTTTCTTCTATCCATTCCAGGTAACAGTGGGGTGGCTGCTCTTTGAACCAAGGTGTGCCTCTCGGCTATCTGCATTGGAACCAGTCTCCTCACGGGAGGTGAATGATACCCTGTAAGGTGCTATCCAAGCTCCCTCCAGTGGGAGTGCAAAACAAAATGGTCTACCCTGTCCTGATTCCCCTGGATTGGTGCACCCCACTAACCAGAACGCATTCAAGCAACTGGTATACTGTTATCCCAGCTTCAACCACATTTACACCATGTCAGATAACCTTCATGCTGACACTGGTCCTGCAGTGCTGCTTAGGTCACTTCACTACATGCTCACCTGCATCTCTGAACTGATTTGACACTGCATTGAACCAGCAGTGCTGTCCACTGCCCGGACCTGCACACCGGCTCCCCACTGTGGACATATTCAACTTGCCACTTATTTGAGCACATCATTGAACCAACAGAAGCTGCCCCACACCAAACTGAAACACTGATTTGAATTGCTGGAGCCATTGTGTCAGATGCCAACTCAACTCATTAGTAATACTATCTTGAACTGACTTGACTGCCATAGACTCTCACTGTATCAACCGGTGACATGAACAACACAGAGACCCCCCCCCCCGCCCCTCTCGACTCAATGTAGACTCACAAGCTGGATTAACACCACTCATCTCACCGCCTCTTAAGCCTTTGCAATCTAATAAATATGAGCACATACCAATCCGAGGTCAGCGAAACAGAAGATATTTTAAAGCCGAACAACAGTGATTCATGGGAATGAACATGAGACCTGACAGATTTCGGGTCCATGATAGATGCTGATAAGAAACAGTACATCAGAAATAAGGCTCCATCCCAAAAAAGCAGCTTGGCAAATCTTTCCTGGAGTAAGAAGTGGAGGAAATCTGCATTCTCTTTTTGGGGAATGCAATAAAGAACATTGACAAAACCAATAGTTCTGGGTTTGCATATGTACATGATAAGCCGTTACATTCTCTGAGGTTTGCACCCTTGGCTGTGCATGATGTGAAGGATTCCATATTACAGTGGCCATTCCTATAATGCAAACACTACTTTCCTATATTAGTGATTTACCATAGGTCTATTTTCAGCTTGTACTCAAACGCAGGTTTTCTCTATTTTCCTTTGACTAAAATGGTCAAATAGTTTTTGTTTCACAGTTGGTTGCACAGAGGTATTGACACAGAATTCTGCTAATTATTTGGAAAAAGAAACCTTCTTTGTTGGAAACCTCTACATGTATTCTTTAAAAATACAAGTATTTGCTGATCTGGCTACCCATGTAATACCATTCTTGAATGAATTCATCCAATTCCTGGGTTTTAACATTGAACAACAATGTATTCAAATGTTGCTTAAGTCACATTATTACAATCCTGTTACAAAGAACAGAATTACCTTTTAAGTCATATTTAGCTAGGTATCAAAGAGCTTGCCCCACCTGTGTCAGAGCAATACAAACAGAAATTAGATGAGTTCAGAAGCACAGTATCTTGGCATGCCAACCATCCATTTCCCAATTTGTAAAGTGCTGCAATGACCCGAGGGCATCTTGGTGCTAGGAAACCAGATCCCCGCAAGGGAAGGCAATAACCGTAGGTTAATGGAGTGCAATATTCTACTAGGTTATTTAGCTGAATAGGAATGTCTAAGAGCCGTTCTAAAGGCAAGGTGATCAGTAATCACCTGTAGCGAAAGAGTCAAAGAGTTCCACAGCTGGGAGGTAGCCACTGACAAAGTTTTGCCACCAATAGTGACTCTAGAAAAACACTGAACCATCAGCAATAGAGAATTAGATGAGGATAGATTCCTAGATGGAGTCTTTAACAAAAATATCACGAAGATAATGAACACCTTCCCCATAGTACGCCTGATGGAATATACAAGACTTTAAACTTGATTCTCTCATCCATGCGAATGCAATGGAGGCTCTGCAGCACTGGAGATACATGAGAACATATGGGGTGACCTGTGACCAAACCTGCTGCAGAATTCTACACTAACTGAAGGTGCTGGATCAGGAATTTAGGCTGGTAAATCATTGTAGAGTTGCAGTAGTCTAGGGTCCCGGCTATGGTTGTCGAGACCACACGACTATGCAGACTTACTGGAATAAACTGACTGATTTTCCCCAGGATCTTCAGTTTTAGATGAAGTGAACTACGGTTGGCAGCTACTTATGTATGTGCTGAAAGGGAGGATGCCACCTTAATCCCCAAGTTCTTAACAACCAGGAACGGCAAAGAGCAGAGGGAAGATGGTCAGTATTTGGCAGTCCACATTGCCTGAGGTGCTGATGACCGGCCAAGAACCATGAACTCGGTCTTTCCGGCATTGAGGCTGAGCCAGTGGGAATTCATCCCGCTGCTATTGTCATTCAAGCAGTTTCTCTGTTTCAAAGCTGGGAGGTCCTGCTCCCGGTCAATTCTCAGGATCAGCTGAGTGTCATCCGCTTATGCATAAAACTAACACCCATGCAAATAAATATGTTTGGCAAGTGGAAGAACATACATATTAACGAGTAAAGGAGATTACAGACCCCTGGGGGGCTCCACAGGTCAAACAGACTGATGCAGAAAAAAAAGGGAGGAACTAAAGCACCTGCATTTGATTGTCCAGAAGGGCCTGAAGCTAAGAAAGAACCACTACAGAACAGTTATAGAGAACAAATGGATAACAAAGCTGCAAGCAATATTATATAATTCCTGCACATTCATAATAGATGTCCCTATAGGAAGAACACTCTCTCTCTATCTTGACTAGAGATCTATCCCTAGGCAACGGGTGTTGTCTCGTCTATCTAAAAGGGATAGTCAAATGATTCACCCTATCTGACCTTCATTCATACTCAGTTTTTGACATAAAAATCAGATTAAGGTCAAAAGGAAGAATTAGATAGAGACCCAATATCAACTATTCAAATCAGTGACATATCCTTGTCTGGAGTTTATTCACCTGGCACTAATCACTTTTGACCAAATGCTGATAGAGTCAATAAAATAGTCTGGGTGAGCTCAGACTAATGGGTTTGGTGTAGTCAGCAATTTAACATAAAACCATTTCTTGTTGTATGGGTCCCAGGAATCTGGTGAGGGACATATTGTTCGACATGAGGTCACTCATGCCGAGATGATTTAACAACTTAGATCATCTTCTTCAGGACCATTAAATTATGCTAGAATCTAATTGGGGTGGAATGCTGGTAGGTAATTCTAAGGTGCCTCCAGTTCCTGTCGGGGAGACAGAAAGAGATGAGGGACAATGGGTAATTGACCTTCCAAGAACGTAATCTAATAGCCAGCTGACTACAGGTTACTGATTGTGCACTTAGTTACATCTATCGCATATTGGTGGTGCTTGTGCTGGTCAAAGACTAAATTAAAGTCCTGAGGTGCACCCATAACTTGCATGGTACCGGAGTGGAGGGCTAGGAAAAGGGGGGTTGTGGCATACCTATGTCATATTCACCAATAGCCAGGGGCTGTTGTTGTTTACATGGAACATCTTCTATGCGTGAAGTTCCCTGCACCGTGATACAACTGTAGGTGCAAAAAGAGAGTCAACTACTACATACCCGCTGCTGGTCTGGGGGCTTAAACACAATATTGACAGTGAAGTGGTACCGGTATCATCTGGATTCCTAACTTTCTGCTGGTTTCAATCTAAATATAAATATATACATTGATATAAATGTTCATGTACTATAAGACATGTTTTATATCTCATCTTGTATCTATATTCAATTGCTTACCCAGAGTTCTATGTTATGTTGGATGCCTGTTATTGTTGCTGCCTCCTTCTGAGTAGGAGAGTGATAGTACACGGTGCAGGACGCTAGTTAATGCGCATACTGAAACACATGAAAATGCCAACAAGCATCTGAGTAGCCCACTATGTTATAATGTCTGCTATTCTATTATGTGGGAGGTGACTCGTTTGCTCTGTGCTTAGCTGCTTAGCTTTAGGCACCCAGACCGAACGCCGTCTCGAAAACGGAGTTAGTCTCTTTTGTGTGTATCTTCTTGTCATGATGCCCGCTCCCGGGGAGCCGGTTCAAGCCCGGCGTCCGCGAAAGCGGACATCCAGTCCCCAAGGAAGGACCCAGCAACCCCATATAGGGGCCCTTTGGACAGTGTCCTGGCGCCTATGGCGCCAGGCTCATAAAAGACATCAGTCCTGGCGCCATAGGCGCCAGGCTCATTATGGGAATGCTTGGGTGCACTTACCTGATGCAGACCATGCTGCAGGATCCCGGCCTCCTTGAGGCCTGAAAGGTACTACTTTACCTGTGGGACTATTTTACCATCCGGGCGTGGTCGGGGAAGGATACATACCTGATTGGAGGAAGGATACATACCTGGAACTTCTTCCAAGGCTATTTAAACCCCACCCGAACAGCCACACGTGCTTCGCGTTGTTCTGCATCTAGCAGCTGGGCGCTCACCGTGTCTGCTCCTGCATCCTGACTTCTGCCACGCTTGCCAGCATCCTGGATCACCTGCAAAGGAAGAGAAGAAGAGAACAGAAGAAGGAAAAGTCCTTACCTGCTAAATCCGCATCCCGGAGACATCTCGCCGACAATCCTGAAAAGGAAAACTTTAATTTAAAAGCTCATCGCGTCGATCGCTGCAGCGCTGCATTCCACTCACCTTTACAGGGCGCCTCCATGTTCAGCAGCGATCATCCGGATTCGCAGTCACGCCCCAGCGCCTAGGGAGAAAAAGACCAGAACAAAAGGTGAGAGAGAGAAGGGAATAAGGAACGCTAAATCTCCATGTTAAGACTTACCTGTTGATTCATTATCTCTTCATTTCGGGTCCGCGCCGCATCCTGGCATTTCCGGACCCCGGCCCCTAAGGGGAAAAAGAGACATCAGCGTTAATGAGTGAATGAAAAGACATTACCAAAAAACGCTCATTAAAGACTTACCTGATTTCTACAAGGATTTCACCTCTCATCTCGGGTCGGTGCCTGTTCCCCGGCATTCCGTACCCCGGCCCCTATGGGGAAAAAGACACTAGCATTAGTACATTAATGCATGGACACAAGGGGAACCTCTTATCAAAAATACTTACCTGGAAGCCAAGCAAGTTTGGTTCTCACCAATCCGAAAATCCAGTGAAGTAACTGGATACCGACGCGCCCCTGCATCAGAAGCAGGATGGAGAGCTCGTCCTTCCAGACCCTAAGGTGAGACGCTACGAGAAATCACAGAAGGGTTTCAAGGAGGGTGAGAGGGGAAAGTGGGAGGCCGATTGCATTACCCCGCAGACAGTTAATCCCCTATTTTCGCCTACAGAAGGATACTTCTGCGAGCCAGACAAGCCAGATTTGGGGGACCGGTCCAGTCCGTCTTCCGAACCCTGCGCATCACCTTAGAAGAAGTCACAGCAGCACGAACCAGGCCAACGCCTCTGTGGGAGTCAGGTGAGCGTAACACTCCTGTCCCCTCTGCATCTCTATGGCCCTCGTCCTAAAGTGTCTCTATTTGGGGGGGTAGCCGGCATGTCTAAATGCCTGTCGCCATCTTAGATTGGGCTCTACCTGACTGTTGCTATGCATAACTTGAATCTGCCAAAAGTTCACATACATCCCTATTGCTTATACCAAAAGGTTTATTATAGATATCCGCTGATGTTGAGGGGTGATATGAAATATGTGTATGTATGTGGGGGCGTTGCTGGCACGTGTAAATGCCTGTCAACATCTTGGATTGGGCTCTGCCTGTCTGTTGCTATGCATAACTTAAATGTGCTGAACGTTCACATACGTCCCTATTGTTTTTAGTTTTTATTGATATAGTTGAAATAAATCAACTTTTCAATAAAGAACTTTACATTTAAAACAGTCACGTTTAAAACAGAAGAGAAACAAGGTGTAATACAATTAATATACAAACAAAACAGTAAAAGTTCAGATTACAAAATTGGTGAGACAAGACATAATATAAAAAATGTTCAATGGGTTAAATTCACTGCATAAAGACAATTGACCATTGAGATTTGTAGAGAGACATTCGTAGTGCACAACAATGTGGACCACCTCTGTACTGCATCCAGAATTCCCAAATGATTGCAGTGAGTAGAAAAAAATGTCAAACTTTCACAGATTAGAGCTGGACATAGTGACAATATATTTTCCAAGGTCTCCATCACCTTGGTATCTAGACAGAATCGACAGAAGGTTAATTCCAACTCAATACAATTGCATTTGGCAAGTAGTTCACAAGTGTGCCACAAATTAAGACGCATCCTAAGATCCCTGAACGTATTTTTTTGCAGGGAAACCGAAGAAGATACAGTTCCATAGAGCCCAGACATTAATGTTTGAATTTTTCAGGTACAGCAGTTTTATAATGTAAGCATTTTGATCTGGTGTTAATCCAATCATAACGATAAATTATATTTTTAGCTTTATCGGGACTGGTAAGTAGCTTATTAATGGTTACGTCCGCTCGGGCTAGGATGGTATATATATGGCACGTAACCAACATTTGATAAAGTTGTGTTTCATTTTAAATATATAATCAGAAAGAAATTGTAAGATGTTATTCTCACTGGTTGACAGCAAACATTTGTGCAGCAGTGCACAAGCCTTCCAATAATATTGTGCATGTAAAGAGGTTAAACCTAATTCGTAGCGCAACCAAACCACTGGGATGCATTGGGGAAGATGGAGAATCGCTTTCCAAAACTTGCCTTCCAGCTTATCTAGGACTGTTGGCGACCAAGGTGGTTGGGATATAGGCCATATAGGATGCAAGGAGTAGCTTTTTGTTTCCAGTACATAACTGCTGGCTTCATGGTAAATGCACCATAACAATGCATTATGACCTTGGCCTGAGAGATACCTGTGTCCAGTTTTTGCTTTACAACATCTAAATGGCCAGAGACTGAGACATAGTTCAGAACTGTCGCCAGACTGATTTTATTGATAGTCCATCTAGATTTGTGTCTGGACAAATTATTAGGTCTATAAAATTACAATTTGGGTTTTGGAGGTGTTAATTTGCAATTGATTTTTCTCTATGTAACTGTTGAATGCATCAAGTAAATTTTGTAGGCCACTCAGGGTTTTTGAAATGAACACCAAATCATCAGTGTACATGAGGATCTGGATTTTAAGATTGTTTAATTTGGGTGAGTCTGATGGTATTGCCTCAAAGACCAGCCGTACATCATACATGAAATAGTTAAAAATCGCAGAGGCAAGGAGACAACCTTGTTTGAGGCCACGGGCAGTTGGAATTGCCATGGATAACAACCCTTCTAAGGTTATCTGATGCGGATCGATGTTTTCGCAATGTAACGATTGAATAATTTGCTGCAATGTATAAGGGAAATTATCTCTTGTGAGTTTAGAAAACAAGAGAGGGCGAGAGATGTCATCAAAGGCCTATGGAAATCAAAAATAAATTGACTGTTTTGATGCCTGTGCTTGGAATTTGACTGCATTAAGGCAGAGCAAGTTGATGTTCGTGCCCATGCCTGCTAAAAAGCCCATCCGAAAAGGTCTCTTGCATGGGTAGCTTTTGTCCAGATGTTAAAGCCACAAAGAATGAGTTTGGCAAAAAGCTTCCCAGGCGCATCTAAAAGGGCAATAGGCCTGTAATTACAGGGAAGAGTTTGGTCGCCTTTCTTGTGAATTGGCACTATTATGGAGGTTTTCCAGGCAATGATCTGTTGGAATAGATCATTCAAGATTTTGAAATACGTCCCTATTCCTTATACACAAAGGTTTATCATAGGTATCCGCTGGTGATCCGAAGAAGAGGGCACATATCCAAGCCCACATCTCTAGTGCCACTAACAAGTATGGCAAACTGATTAAAATATTCAGGGAACTCGCCAATCTTCAACAGTCTCCAGTTCTCCCTTGCCATCCCTGACATTCTGTACCTCACTGGCCTCTCACTTCCTTTCCAAAACTCAGGATATTCTGTCCTCACTCTCCTCTAGCTCCTCCCTACACCCTCCCCAGCTCTCAGGCCTCCCTTGGCTCCTCACTCCCTTTACCTACTTCTCTCCTCTTTCACACCCATAACGCTGGATGAGGTCTCTAGACAAGCCCTCTCCATGAAAGTCTCCTCCAAACAAGTTCTCCCATGCTCCTTCAGAACCATCAAGGACAACATTGCCTCCCTTTCACCTTCACTGTCCGATTTCTGTAATCACTCCTTTGCCACTGACTACTTCACTCTACCCATCAAGCACTCCCTTGTGTATCCCCCTAAAAAATATTTCTTCAGACCCCTTCTCCCCTGCTAACTACCTCCCTATTTCCCTTACCCCTTCCCTTGCCAATAACCTGGAGAAGCTGGCTATTTCTCAACTGATCGAAAACACTGAATCTGTCGGTTGTCTCCATGACCACCAGTCTGGCTTCAAAGCAGCCAGTGGCATGAAAAGTGCTCTACTGAACAGCATGAAGACCTGCTCTCAAATCTTGACTCCTACTCTCCAACTCTCCATCCGTTCTTATCCTTCTGGATCTTTCCTCTGATTTTGACACAGTCAATCATGCCACGCTTGCATCACAAGCCTGGCAATGGATTCGTTGACCTCCTTCCTCTGAGACCAACCATCCCAGCTTCAACTCAGGCCTTTTCTCTCCCCTATCACATTCTCCATCTGCAGCGTCCTTCAAGGCGTCATCCTCTCACTGTGGCTTTTCAACATCTACCTTGCCCCTTTGGCCCACTTGATCATCTCCTTATCTCCTCACTTCCAGTGTTATGCAGATAACACACAGCTCCACTTCAAGTATCCCTCTACAACCTCCTCATCCTCCTCTCTCCTCCCTGAGTGTCTGACTGCTACTCAGTCATGGTGTGCTGCAAAAGCCAGTAAGACACAGTTCCTTCTCATTAGGACCTTAGCTCCCACCTTCCCTCCCTCCCTCTGCCCACCCTCTATGGATCCCCTACCCTCAGTCTCCTGTGAGGCAAAAAGTCTTGATGTCATCTTTTATATCTCTCTCTCCTTCTCTACTCACTTTGTGGTCCACTATCAGCTGCTCCTCCTCAGAGACATTCTCCCTTTCCCCACCTTCCCCTAGAACTCAATGTCTCCAGATCTCTTGTCCTCTCTAGGCTTGACTACTGCAACAGTCTCTTCCTCAATCTTCCTTTATCCCCCCTTCGCCCCTTTCAACTAAACCAGAATAGGACTGCAAGACTTATCCTTCGCCTCAAGCCCAAGGACATCATCTCTTCAGTCCTACTTTCTCTCCTTTGGCTTCTGGTTGCTGCTAGGATCAGATTGAAGACCCTCAGCACCATCCACAAGGCTTTCTGGGGCCTGTGACCATTGTATAAATGCTGATTTTTTAATTTAATTTTTGATTGAGTGGGTTAAAAAAAGAAATTTTAATCTTTCAATGCACACAATTTAGGTTAAAAAAAAAACAGTACATTTGCATGTTTCACAAAAAAGCGGTCATGTTAATAGTACATAAAAGTGAGATAATGGCAGTAAGCAAAACAGAGGAAGATGGTGAGGGAAGTTCAGAATTTCCTAATAACAATGTTACTCATTTTTCATAATGCAGTTGGACCAGTTCATGATAAATCTATTCATGGTAGTTAGAAAAAATGTAATCACTGATGGAATTATTGTGATTTGTCGTCCACTTGAAAAATATCAACCTTTTCTTACCAGCAATTTATGGGGAAAATAAAACGCTTATATAATTTTACAAAAATTAGGACAAATTACATTTTAAGAAATAATGCCAAAAATACATGAGTATAAATGCAGATATACTGGTAAACATTTTAGTAGCCTATGCTGTTTTATTTAATATCAACAAGGATACCACTTAATATGTACAACAAAATAATATATTATCCTAATATGGCACAGCCTTCGGTAGAGCACGTGCAGTAATTGTTAAGTTGCTCAACTCACAGGAAGAACACTTTTTGGGCGGCTTATAAGTTTGGTGCCATTTGATGAATCCTCATCAATCTTTGCATATGGGTACCCCAAAACGACTTTACAAAGTTTGGTGCGGTTTCGTCCAGAGAGGGGAAAGTTATAGCGGTGCCTCAAAACATTTAAAATTCTCAAAGACATAATGGAAAACAATGTTGCTCATGCCCACAGTCCAAACCACTGGATGGATTTTCAAGAAACTTGCACAAGGAGTGGCGGCCTCGTCACAAAAGCGTGCTTTTGCAAATTTGGTGTAAATATGTTCAGTAAGTTTTTTAAAAAATGCCAAAAAGTAGGTAAGAAAATAGTGATATCTGCATCTGGTCCACAGACTCACCTCTTGAATCGTTGCTCGCAACTCCTCTGGATCAATCGTAGTGCGGCTTGGTGTCTGCAATGATGAAAAAAGTGAGGTGCATCATCATTTTTGAAACAGTCGCCATATTGGATTTGCAGACCATTGCCTTTGTCCACGGACACCACAGTGAGAAGAAGGTGTGAAAAATACATGTGGGGGAATTTGCAGCTGAAAGAGTGACTGTAGTGGGAAAATGTTAAGATGGAGTTTTTTATAGGTAAAAAAAGCTATGCACGTGCCGCCGAGTCTGCGGTCTATTTTCCTGTTCAGAGACACCAACATATATCCATGAACTCCATTGGGATTGGGGGGAGTTCTGGGTACGTCATGTAATTTGATGGTTTAATTCCATTGTGGTTTTGGCCAGTGTCTAGATTCTTGGAAGAACCTTGACAATGGCCATGGTCATAGTAATATGTGTACAGTAATGATAGGTACTGTACGGGGAGTATAAAGTATATGTAAAATGGTGGAATTAGATGATTGAAGTGTATATGGTGTTTATGATTGTAGCACAATTGAGGATATTGCACATGGAATCAATATTTGTGTCTTTGCGAAGAAAAAAAAGTACAATACTGGGTATGTATAATTAGTTTCATTTGGTAATGCCGCTGGAATCTCTAGTTCGTTTTCTGTGAAAAAAAACAGTATAATTTGTTAAACAAGATAGGGGATCTTCCTTACAAGAGATATAAGAAAGATGGTTCAATTTAATGTAACTAAATTGTTAGAAGGTCTACGGAGGGATGTAAGAAAATGGTTGAGATTAGATTTGGGGATATGGGCAAGGATTAACACGATTAAGATATCGCTTCTGCCAAAGGTTTGATATATTATTCAATCAATACCTCTTGTATTCTCTGAAAAACAACTTAAGGAAATTGATCCTTTTTTTGGATTTTCTCTGAGGTGAGAAAAAGGCTCCTAAAATTCCAAAGTATATCCTACAATGGGATACCAAGAAGGGGGTTTTGCTTATCCAGATCTGGAAAAGTATTACAGGGGATTTATCTTGAAGAAGGCAGCCTTGTATGTGATGTCAGAGACGGAACAGCAGCCAATCTGGTTAGCAATTGAGAGGGAAGCTTTTTACATTTTCGATTGGAAAATATTTTTTCTATGGAAAAACACCTACGAGGTCTGCTAAGCTGATGACTGTCAAAATTGCTAAAAGTATGATGCAATGGTGGTTGCATACTTTTAATGGAAATATGTATTTGAATCATAAGTCATCTATTTGGAATAATCCTGCTTTACAAATTAATAACAAGACTGTGGGCCTCATCACGAGTTGGGCTGCAGCCCTTAAATGCGGTGGTAACGGTATTACCACCGCATTTAAGGGCTGGCCCTATCACGAGTTGGGCACTAAATCGGCTGTTTTACCTCCAGCTTTTTTCTGGAGGTAAAAATCCCTGTTTTCGGCTGTATTACAGCCGGCTGTATTAGCACTGAAAATTCACCATTGGATCCAATGGACCCAATCAGGAATGGGGATTTACCGTTAAGGCCCAACCCGTGATCCGGTGGTAATACCACCGGACCGGTCGGTGCTAGGGCTATTACAGTCAGCGGTATTACAGCTGGGAATACAGCCCAACTCGTGATGAGGCCCATTGTGTTGGCGAAGTTGGATTTCAAAGGGAATGTTGTCATTGGGGGATTTGATGGAAGACAGACGTTTGATGACCTTTCAGGAACTTCAGATATTGTTCTAATTGGATGCAAAGGAGAAAAGTAGATATAAGGAACTAGAATGTCTTTTGGTCAGGGTATTTGGTATGTTGTCCGATCTGGAAGAGAAAGAGCCAGCAGGATTGACCATATTTTGTCTGTTTTCATGAAATGTCTCTACGTATTTGAAGCTTATGGCAGAGAATGATTCTCTGTTAGAATCATGGAATATTTTGAAATGGGATTCAAATTTGGGGTTATGTTATTACTGATGATGTTTGAAAATATGTATGGCAAACTGGACATAGTAGCACAATGGATTTTAAGCTATAACTTACCCATCAGAAAGTTTTGGGACGCCTGAATGCATGTGTGCCTTGGGGTTAGTAACTGATGATTTATGCAGGGGATGTGGAATGGAAAAGGATATATTACTTCATATGTTGTGGTATTGTCCAAGAGCAGTAACCTTCTGGTGTGAATTGCTTGACAGATTTGATATGGCCCTATCCATTACATTTCCAAGGATGCCATTACAGGTCCTGCTGTTAGCAAATACTGGGTGTTGTTTGTTTGACGGCTCATTTGTATGGTTCTTGGATAGATAGGATTTTGGTGATGGCAGTGAAACAGATTTTGAAAGTTTGGAAGACCAGGAAGAAACCAACGGTGGAAGAATGTAATAATGATGTGGTGATACTATCTGATTTTAAATTAGTCATGTATAGGAGAAAGGGTAAAGAGGGAGCTTATTAGATTTTATGGACATTTTTTATTGAGTTATATGGTAATGTTACATTAAATGTATCACCGAATATTCTAAGTGATTGAAGACTCGAACTAGTACTTGTCTTATTTGTTGTAGTTAGTGTGAATGTTGTTATTGTCTATGTCTTGTTGCTTGTCTATATGTTGAGAAGTTTGGATAGATTTATTATATAGGATGAGTTATTATTAGGAAATGTTTTATGGCTTCAATGAATGTATGTTCCTTTAATTTATGAATATATCTTTATTGATTTTCTTGGGATATGGTGAGTCCTAATAGATGTATATGATAAGATATCCTGTGTTCTATGCTTATTTCGGTTTGTATTATATCTTACATGTACTTTTTGGAAAAGATAAATAAAGATAATAATAATAAAAATAAAAAAAAGATAGTTTAACCAAATCTCTGGTTCTTTTTATGTTAAGAAAACAGATTAATTTCATAAACAAGATAGTTTAAAACCTTTCATTTCACACAATTGTACATACAAATTAACTTTTTGACCCTCATAAATAGTACATTGTGTTTACTATGTTTGGTACAACTTTAGTGTGTAGTACACTGCTCTTGTATTCACATGAAATAATCATTGCTTCATTGGGAGAAAAAAAATCCATAATGGATTAAAACAACCTAATGTATTTACCTACAGTTTTTGGCATATAAACATTTTTACACCACATACATGTTACAGAATACATGTGTGTGTGTCATGGGCGCTACTCCCGAGGGGCCAGGACTGGCCCAGCGCCCTCGGAAGCAGACCCGTCTTCCACTACTCCGGACCCAGCAGACCCCTACAGGGGCCCTTTGGACCGTGTCGTGGCGCCTTTGGCGCCAGGCTCATGAAGGGTTTCAGTCCAGGCGCCATAGGCGCCGGGCTCATATTGATAAACAGTGTAATAATGCTTGGGTGGACTTACCTGAGGCAGACCATGCTGCATATTTACCCAGAACAATCCAGTCTGGTTGAAGTCCCCAGCCATCAGGGCTGGGAGGAACTATTCCCTCCATTCAGGAACTCTTTTCTTACCTGGGTGGAACCGGTGAAAGAACACACACTGGAAGCACTTCTCTGCTATTTAAACCACGCCCGATGGAAAACACGTGCTTCGCGTTATTCTGCAGCAGCAGCAGGACGCTCACCGAGTCGGCTCCTGCATTAAAGGTCCAAAGTCATCTTCAGCTTCCGCGCAGCAACCTGTGGATGAAGAAAGACACAGAACAATACTTACCAGATCCCGGAATCCAGTCACCGGCAAAACCTGCAAAGAATAAACATAAGGTTAGAAAAGTGCAACTTGCTCGCAGCCGCGCCCGCTTACCTGATCCATCCGTGATTGCAACAGAGCTAACCGCGGCCTTCTCTTGGGCAGCTTCTCTGCACCTGAAAGGCAAAGGACATAATTAAAAAGGGGTTCGGGTGAAGGCAGTCGCATTCATCTTAACTTACCAGTTTTTGCACGCGCAGGAGCGGCCGCATCAACCGCAGCATCCCGGCACCTGAAAACTAGAAAAAGGACATTATTAGAGGTGCCATTAAAAGTGGCCAACGATCATTATACTTACATGCATCGGCACGTGCAGTGGCAACGGATATAAAGCCCGCAGCATCCCGGCACCTGAAAACTAGAGAAAGGACATTATTAGAGGTGCCATTAAAAGCGGCCAACGAACATTATACTTACGTGCATCGGCACATGCAGCGGCAACGGAAAACTACGCCCACAGCATCCCGAGGCCTGAAACAAAGGAAAAGGGACATTATTGAGGTGTCCATCTTTTAAAGCCTAAAGACTACAGTATACTTACAGGCATCCGCTCGTGCAGTAACGGCGGCATCGCTCTTCGGCATCCCAGCACCAGTGACACAACTAAGGCCGCAAAAGACTTAAGCCTCAACACTGAACTCATCCAGTGACGTAACTGGAATCCACACACCCCTGCACCAGACGCAGGATGGAGAGCTCAGCATTTATACGCCTAAAGTGAGAGCTCGCCGAGACAAGTAGAAAGCTAGGCTGTGGGAGAAACTGGCGATTGGTGGGAGAAGAAATCCCATCAAACGGTAATTAACCCTTTTTCTTCCACCTGCAGAAAACTTACCCTGCAAGTCAGACATTCGATAAGAGGAAGCCCAGTCCAGAGAGTCGTCCGAGCTCTACGCTTCTCAATTGAAGAAATGTTAGCCGCCCAGCCGGGATCAGCGCCTCCGTGGGAATCAGGTGAGCGTTACAGAACGCAAATCCCACCAATAACCTCCTACCCAGGCGCTATGGAAACTTCCGACACAGACAAACTGGCCCAGTTATTAGGGGAATTAAGAGCTGAAGTTCATGCTGCCCGCCAGGAAACGAATGCCCTTAGGAGGGAATTGATAATATCAAAAGAACGAACTGATGATCTCGCCAGACAGTTATTACAGACACAAGCGGGGCAAACCCCGCTACCTAATTCAGGAGGGAGCTATATCCCAGCGGCTTCAGCCAATCCTGTTCAAATCAACCTACCCGTAAATGTGCCATTGGCACCGCCTGAACGCTTCTCTGGTGACCCTAAAAGGTTTGCAGTGTTTATAAATCAATGCCGATTGCACTTTCTTTGTAGACCTGCAGCCTTTCCGACTGACCAGACTAAGGTAGCCTTTGTGCTTTCGTATCTTAGCGGCAGTGCCGCTGATTGGTCGATCCCTCTGGTTACACAGGATGACCCGATCCTTCGTGATTTCCCGACCTTCCAGGCAAATATGGAAAGACTTTTTGCAAGGCATTCCCAGGGGCAGGCCGTGGACAACGAACTCCTTTCCCTATGACATGGCAATCAAGATCTTTTGGCCTACATTGCATCATTCAATAGGCTAATCGTGGAAACCAGATGGCCTGAGGACAAAAGAATCACGCTTTTTCACAGGGGTTTGCGTGGCGAACTCAAAGACGTCCTTGCCCAGGTAGTGAATCCTCCTCAGGATTGTTCAGAGTACATTGATTTGGTGGTCCAATTGGATCACAGACTACAAAACAGAAAGGCGAATCGATCCAGGTTTGAAACACGAGTGTTCCCTAAGCCTCAAAGTCACACCAAAGGAGTTGAAGCCGTCGAACCTATGCAAATTGGGGTTGTAAAGGGTCCCCTAATCCAGAAAGAACGCAATAGGAGACGACAAATGCAACTATGTCTCTATTGTGGAAATTCAGGACATTTTCTTCGAGATTGCCCGGTGAAACCACCTAAGAAGACAGTGGGAGCTTCTGATAAGAGTTCTGAAAAGCCTGAGCCGGGAAACGACCTCGCCCGACAAGTGTAGAGGTCTGCTTGCCGAGCGTAAAAACCAGTTCTTTGACCTTGCACTTCATAATGCCAATGGTCCTCGTAAACCCGGAGCAACCGGATCGTTTGCATGCAATTAAGGCATACATTGATAGCGGAGCAGTTGGAAATTATGTGGACCGCGAATTGGCTTCCAGGATGTACTTACCTCTTTGTCCAAAGGTGGTTAAAGACGTCATTACCACGTTGAATGGGACGGAAATTCGCCTCCGGACCAGTGAACCATACCACTATTGAAGTGACGATACTAGGCCAAGACGGGCATCAGGAGGTAATTGTGTTCGACGTGATCAAGGCTCCTCAATTCCAAGTAATTCTAGGGATTCCTTGGTTGGAGAAACACAATCCTCAGATTGATTGGCGAGCAAAGACGATAAAGTTCCCAGAGTGCACACCAACTTGTTATCCACGACCCAACATTGGCCTAGCGTCAGTTACGGCTGATGGTCCACAATTACCTCTAGAGTATCAAGAGTTCCAAGATGTTTTTCAAAAGGAACAGGCTAACACCTTGGCACCCCACAGATCATACGATTGTCAGATAGATTTGCTACCCGGTGCAACTCCCCCTTGCAGTAGGATTTACGCCCTTATCGAGCCTGAGAACCTTCATCTGCGACAGTATTTAGACCAGTACCTGGCCAATGGCTTTATCCGTCCGTCGAAGTCCCCTGCATCCTCGGCTCTGTTCTTCGTACCAAAAAAAGAAGGTGACCTCAGAACCTGTATAGATTATCGTGCTCTGAACCAGATAACAGTAAAAAACAGGTACCCCTTACCTCTGATCCCGGAACTCCATGACCATTTAAAAAACGCCTGTATTTATACTAAGCTTGATCTCCGGGGAGCTTATCACTTGGTACGGGTCAAGGAAGGAGATGAATGGAATGAATGGAAGACGGCCTTTCGCACTAAGTATGGGCTATTTAAATACCAAGTGATGCCCTTTGGACTATGCAATGCACCGGCCGCCTTCCAATATTTTATGAATGATGTCCTCAGAGAGCTCATTGATGTCTGCGTTGTCGTCTACATAGATGACATTCTTGTGTACTCATCTTCAGAAGCTGACCATCTAAATCATGTTAGGGCGGTCCTTGAAAAACTTCGCCAACATAAACTTTTTGCCAAGCTCGAAAAATGTGTTTTTCATGTCACTGAGGTCGAATTTTTGGGATTTATTCTGACACCCAAAGGAGTCCACATGGACTCGAGAAAAGTAGACACTATCCTCAAATGGCCGTCTCCTACTTCCGTGAAAGGCGTTCAAAGCATGCTAGGCTTTGCCAATTTTTACCATAGATTTATTAGAGAGTTTTCACGAGAGGTACAACCCATCACCGCCCTCTTAAGAAAAAATAAACGCTTTGAATGGTCAGCAGAAGCAGAACAAGCCTTCCAAGAGCTAAAGGCTAAATTCACCTCGGCGCCAATACTGAAACACCCACGCCCGGACCTCCCTTACATCGTTGAAACCGACGCCTCCAGCTTAGTAATGGGAGCAGTCCTATCACAAAGAGATCCAGAGACTAACCAACTGCATCCTGTGGCATTCTGGTCTCGGAAGTTCTCGGTGCCGCCTGAGATCAACTACACCATCACAGACAAAGAGCTTCTAGCGATTAAATCAGCCTTTAAGGCATGGCGGCATTATCTCCTCAGGGCCAGACACACCGTCACAGTGATCACCGATCATCGAAATCTGCAGTATCTGAAAACCGCCAAGGCTCAATCCTCCAGACAGCTTTGCTGGGCTCTATTCTTTGCTGAATTTGACTTTGTGATCACTTATCGCCCCGGCAACAAGAACGGCAAAGCGGATGCTCTTTCCCGAATTGGAATGGGAGATAACGTTGCCAATCCAGAACCTGTACCAATAATTTTTGAACAAAGGATCGTGGGTCTGATTTCTTCACAATCCATTGAGGATATTGAAGAAAAAACTAAACAACTTGTAACCTCACCAGACTTACTGAACTGGTTACAAAAAGGAAAAGATTTCACCGTAAGCAATGACTTGCCTTATTTCCAAGGACGATTGTTCCTACCACACGCCGATTTACAAAGACTGGTAATCTCCTGCTATCATGATTCATTAATTGAGGGTCACCCTGGCATTGCCAAAACCACAGAAAAGGTGAAGAGACACTTCTGGTGGCCTTCGTGGAGAAAAGACATAAAGGAATTTGTGATGTGCTGCGGTGTGTGCGCTCAAAACAAGGGTCAGAAGAAGAGGCCGGCTGGTCTTCTGCAACCATTAGACATCCCACTGTGTCCCTGGCATACCCTTTCCATGGACTTCATCACAGACTTACCCTCTGTTCCGGGTACAAAACCATTCTTGTTATTGTGGACCTGTTTTCTAAAATGGCCCACTTCATTCCGCTAAAAGGCTTACCTTCAGCATCAGTCCTAGCCAAAGTATTTCTTGAAAACATCGTCCGGCTACACGGCTTCCCGTCAGTACTTATCTTAGATAGGGGGAGCCAGTTTATTTCCCATCTTTGGCGTAGCTGTTGTCGATGAGCTCAAATTGATGTAAGACTTTTGACCAGCCATCATCCCCAGACCGACGGGCAAACCGAGAGAACAAACCAGACTCTCGAGCAATATTTACGATGCATGATACAACAGTCGGAGAGTAACTGGAAGGACATCCTTTGGATAGCTGAATATGCTTACAACAATTCAGTTCATTTGGGTACCGGGAAGAGTCCCTTCTACATCTTGTATGGGATTAATCCTCGAACCTCCAACCTTGATCCACCTCAAGATCTTGGAACACCCACCGTGGATCAATTGCACACCGTTATTACCCAAGCTTTTAAGAAAGCGACTGCACATCTACAACAAGCTAAAGAGAGGTACAAAAAAGGAGCAGATCAACACCGAAGCAATGCCCCTCAATACCAGGTTGGGGATCAAGTCTGGCTGTCCACCAAACATTTATCGCTTAAAGGGCCTCACACCTTCAACCCCAAATACCTGGGACCATATCCAATTACGGCCATAATTAATCCAGTGGCCGTTAAATTAGAATTGCCAACCCATATGAGAATACATCCTGTATTTCACGTATCTCTTTTGAAACCCATGCAACCTGGAACCAGATTGACCAATCCTCCAGAACCCATTCAAGTGAATGGGGAGCCCGAATTTGAAGTAAAAGACATTTTGGACTCTAAAATCATCAGATCGAAGCTATTCTACCTAATCGACTGGAAAGGCTACGGACCTCAGGAAAGGTCATGGGAACCCTATGACCACGTCCATGCTCCTCGTCTAGTCCAGAAATTTCACCGAACCTTTCCCGATAAACCAAAACCCCCGGGGAGGACAAGTTTGGGAGGGGCCTTGAGGGGGGGTGCTGTCATGGGCGCTACTCCCGAGGGGCCAGGACTGGCCCAACGCCCTCGGAAGCAGACCTGTCTTCCACTACTCCGGACCCAGCAGACCCCTACAGGGGCCCTTTGGACCGTGTCCTGGCGCCTTTGGCGCCAGGCTCATGAAGGGTTCAGTCCCGGCGCCATAGGCGCCAGGCTCATATTGATAAACAGTGTAATAATGCTTAGGTGGACTTACCTGAGGCAAACCATGCTGCATATTTACCCAGAACAATCCAGTCTGGTTGAAGTCCCCAGCCATCAGGGCTGGGAGGAACTATTCCCTCCATTCAGGAACTCTTTTCTTTCCTGGGTGGAACCGGTGGAAGAACACACACTGGAAGCACTACTCTGCTATTTAAACCACGCCCGATGGAAAACACGTGCTTCGCGTTATTCTGCAGCAGCAGCAGGACGCTCACCGAGTCGGCTCCTGCATTCCAGGTCCAGAGTCATCTTCAGCTTCCGCGCAGCAACCTGTGGATGAAGAAAGACACAGAACAATACTTACCAGATCCCGGAATCCAGTCACCGGCAAAACCTGCAAAGAATAAACATAAGGTTAGAAAAGTGCAACTCGCTTGCAGCCGCGCCCGCTTACCTGATCCATCCGTGATTGCAACGGAGCTAACCGCGGCCTTCTCTTCGGCAGCTTCTCTGCACCTGAAAGGCAAAGGACATAATTAAAAAGGGGTTCGGGTGAAGGCAGTCACATTCATCTTAACTTACCAGTTTTTGCACGCGCAGAAGCGGCCGCATCAACCGCAGCATCCCGGCACCTGAAAACTAGAAAAAGGACATTATTAGAGGTGCCATTAAAAGCGGCCAACGATCATTATACTTACGTGCATCGGCACCTGCAGTGGCAACGGATATAAAGCCCGCAGCATCCCGGCACCTGAAAACTAGAAAAAGGACATTATTAGAGGTGCCATTAAAAGTGGCCAACAAACATTATACTTACGTGCATCGGCACGTGCAGCGGCAACGGAAAACTACGCCCACAGCATCCCGAGGCCTGAAACAAAGGAAAAGGGACATTATTGAGGTGCCCATCTTTTAAAGCCTAAAGACTACAGTATACTTACAGGCATCCGCTCGTGCAGTAACGGCGGCATCGCTCTTCGGCATCCCAGCACCAGTGCCACAACTAAGGCCACAAAAGACTTGAGCCTCAACACTGAACTCATCCAGTGACGTAACTGGAATCCACGCACCCCTGCACCAGACGCAGGATGGAGAGCTCAGCATTTATACGCCTAAGGTGAGAGCTCGCCGAGACAAGTAGAAAGCTAGGCTGTGGGAGAAACTGGCGATTGGTGGGAGAAGAAATCCCATCAAACGGTGATTAACCCTTTTTCTTCCACCTGCAGAAAACTTACCCTGCAAGTCAGACATTCGATAAGAGGAAGCCCAGTCCTGAGAGTCGTCCGAGCTCTACGCTTCTCAATTGAAGAAACGATAGCAGCCCAGCCGGGATCAGCGCCTCGGTGGGAATCAGGTGAGCGTTACAGTGTGGTAGCATGGTATTAAACCATATACATGTTACAGAATAGGTGTTTGTGGTAGCATAGCTATATTACGTGAGTGTAAGTGTGATAGGATGTTTGTTTAAAGTGTGGTGTAATTAAGGGTATGTTTAAAGTAGTTAGCTACTTGTTGCGGTATTCTAACTATTTTTGATTTTACAAGCTGTATTGTAGTGTTATGGATGTATTTAGATACCCGTTGGTATATACTAACTGTATTGGATTTTACAAGTACTATTGTAGTAGTATGGATATATTATGTATGTATAACTGTGATGGCATAGTTGAAGTGTATTATCATGAAGGTGTGTTTAAAGTAGTTAGATACCTGCTGGCATATTCTAACTGTATATTGTACTATAATTTAGTGAGTAATTTTGTGTTATATTTTTTAAACTTTATTTATATTTTCCAATAAAACATGACAGGATCAACAATAGGTAACACTTCTCAAAAGTTCTAACATTAGTATTTACAGAAAGTACAAACTATCAATGAGTTAAATGGTTAATTCCTAAAAGATTACAATTATCCAATTACAATTATCCAAGGAACATATTAACAAACATACCAATACCCTCCTTTCTTTCGTCAACCCTCTAAGATCTAAAACCAAGATCTAAAACCAAGAAAAATGACGGATCAAACATGAAGAAAGAGTGAAGAAGAGAAAAAAAAACTAACCCCCCCACATAAAACATGGACACACCCCATACCCAGCATGCCTTATATTTGTCATAACCCACATGAACACGCAGCTATCAGATGTCATTCACTAAACCCACTTCTATGCACCACACAAATCATTAAAGGGCGACCAGATATCCAAATAAATCTCTTACTGATTACTCCTATAATATATCTACTTTTCAAAATATGATAACAACTGCATATTATTGACCCAATCTTCCATCTGTCGCTTTGTCCTAGTTTCACACAATTGCAAAATGTGTTTCACTGCCACTATTAAAGCCTTATTAATCCAACACCTATACCTTCTAGCAGTCATACATCTTCCTCTATCTGATAAAAGAATTGTTGACAAGGGTGTCCTCGGAAAGCTTATAGACAATACTGTATCCAACTGTTAGGCGGAAACCTGTGCAGTTCCCTCTGGGACCACTGCAAAAGATTTAGGACTACAGGTGTTGCGATGAACCCACTTGGTAGCAGTCTGTACCACACAGATTCAATTGGTAGCTGTGGCTGAGCAGTCAGACTTCTCTCAAGAAAAGTTGGTCAGTATAGGGAGTATACAAGATAGGGTAATTCTTCGCAGCAAAACGAGTAAACACGCAACCAGGCTTTAGTATAAAGATAGTAAGTTATTTATTAATAACAGAACGTCTACGAAAAATATTAAAGTGAACCACGGCAAACAAATCAAAATACAATTACTCTGCAGAATGGAATAAAGCTCAATCCCCCGAAACACAATATCGACAACTCTAGGTTCTACGGCACCACTTATTTTCCGACAGAGGTGTATACCTCAACCCAGATGACACTCGAATATTTAGTGAGGAAGGGAGAGAAGAGAAAGGCAGGTAATGAAGTCAACACGGTTCGTACTGAAGTGGGTAAAAATGCAAGGCAAGAAGGCATTAATCACACTAGATCATACAGTTCGGCGGCCAGGCCCACTCGGTGAGAGGCAAGGCACGATGTCCTGGAAAGTCTCTACGGATGATGCACTCAAGTCTTGTTTAGCAAATTGGTTAGCGACAGGTTGAACCAGTTCAGAACAAAGAGTGAATAAAGCTTGGAGGCAACCCAACGGAACGGAGAGGAATCAGATACCTCACACGAACCGATCGAAAAGGGAAGCCAGGCGGTTACGGTACCTTGTTGTGGAAGACAGCTCCGACGGGGGCAGTTGTTCCTGGTGGTGGATGCACGACGGGTCTTGGCCAAGAGAAGAGATGCTCTCGTCGTCGAAGAGAAGATGTCCGGTGCACCACCAGGGAAGAAACCAGCCGCGGAGTGCTTCGTCACAAGGCACCACCTTTCGATCACGGGGCAGGAGTAGTGGCTATCCGGTTGCCGGGTGCTCTGCACGGGCAATTCGACCACTGCGTCCTGGGCGACCAAAAAGCACAAAGAAGAAGAAGACTGGTTGTCCCCACCAGCCAGGGAAAGAGACTCTCCGGCAGGGAGATCTCTTCTGTCGTCGGGAGATTGTGAGACGATTCCGCAGGGCTTCACCGGAGGTGTTGTCGTGCAGGTCGACTCAGCGTTACCCTCGTCGGATTCTTTAGGTCCAGTGGCGACTTCCTGAAGATCCAGTCCCAAAGCCCTGCTTTTATACAGACGTCCCCCATTCATTCAGCCTAGCTTGTCAATCAACACATGCTAAGTGGTGAGCGGGAAGGCTCACCACCTGGGCCAATCACTTCAGAGTGCGACCTGAGTTGGCAAGGCAACTCGGTCCAGGGTGTCTAAACCCCCTCCCACACCCCTGAGGTAACCCAGACAGAATGGCACCACTTTGGAGGGTCTCTGTCCAGAGGCCCGCCAAAAGTGGAACAAAGGGCTGAACCTTTGGTTTAGGAGTCACAGAGAAAAACACAGACGCCATTTTACAACCCGAGTTCTGGCCGAAAATACCACTCGATAAACCTATTTAAGATAAGTAGATCGGTGGTACGTTGGAGATTAACGAAAAACAGTATTAATCTTCAACAATGGGACGGATCCCATAGGGTTATGCTCGGGGTCGAACATAACAAGTAGTTTCCACTGCCACCAGCCAAAACTCGACGAGGAGGGACGGGACAGTGCCCCCTCGAGGAACAGATCCAGGAGTAATCGAATTACCCCTACTAGCACGTCCACAATAAGATGGTTGGTACTAGTTCTGTTAGCAAATTTAGGTCTAGTAAAGCCAATGGTGACTTTACATGCCCGGGGAGACGGTAGTCAGTCCCCGGGTATGGAGTCTATGGTGGGGGGACCAGCTAGGGTGCCCCCGTGTCACGACACGTAAGGTGCGGGGTGACACACATAGAAAAACTTATGAGACCCTATGGAGTAAAAGACCCCATAGCCCATCGAACACATTGACAATTCAAAGGAATTCCACTCATACATGTCCAAGAGTGAGAGGAAAAGGGTCACACTCTTTGCAGGATGGAAAAAACAAACTCCAGCAATCCAGCAAAGCTGCTGGGGGACTCACTAGGTTAGGAAATTCAGCCTAAACAGAGAATTCTCCCTAACACTCGCCCCCCCCAGACTAAGGGACAGGAGGATTTAATCCACTCCTGGATGAATCTCATACCTCTAGTCGATGATATACATCCTAGAGAGACCATCAGCATTTTGGTGGTGACACCCTGACCTGTGCTCAATGGTGAAATCGAACCCTTGCAGGCAGATCGACCATCTCAGTAGTTTTGGGTTTTCCCCTTTCATTTGCATTAACCATCTCAAGGGTTGGTGGTCAGTCTGAATAACAAAAGTAGAACCATACAAGTACGGCCTAAACTTCTTCAGAGCCCACACGATAGCAAAGCATTCTCTTTCGATTGTTGCCCACCTTGTTTCAGGATCCTTCAGCTTGCGGCTGATGTAGCAAACGGGGTGCTCCCTACCTTTCCCATCCAGTTGACTGAGTACGGCACCTATCCCTACATTGGAAGCGTCTGTCTGCACAATGAAGTGTTGGCGGTAATCAGGAGCTCTGAGTACTGGGGCTTGGCAAAGAGCCTTTTTCAGGTTTTCAAAAGCCTGATTGCACTCCTCGTTTCTTTTAACCTTTTTAGGGAATTTGGGCGAGGAGATGACATTCAGTGGAGAAGCTATGGTCCCATAGTTCTCTATGAAATTCCTGTAATACCCGGTGAGGCCTAGGAAGGCTCTCACCTGAGTCTGAGTAGTCGGTGTTGTCCAATTTTGCACAGCTTCAATCTTACTGAGCAAAGGCCTTATTTCTCCACCGCCTACCTCATGCCCAAGGTAGACTACCTTACTCTGTCCAATTTGGCATTTACTCGCCTTTATGGTCAGATTGGCTCGTCCAAGAGCCTGCAAAACATCTCTCAGGTGGGTTACATGTTCGTCCCAGGAATTGCTGAACACTGCTATGTCATCCAAGTATGCCATGCAGAAGTCCTCCATCCCGGTTAGAACCTGGTTTACCATCTGTTGAAACGTAGCAGGTGCATTTTTTAGTCCGAAAGGCATTACCGTAAACTGGTATAAACCAACGGGGGTAGAAAATGCAGTTTTCTCCTTGGCATGGTTGGTCAGGGCTATTTGCCAATAGCCTGACGTCAAGTCAAATGTGCTGAGGAACTTGGCGGCGCCAAGTTTATCCACCAACTCATCTGTTCTTGGCAAAGGATGGGCATCAGTCGTGGTGACTGCGTTAAGAGCTCTATAATCCACGCAGAATCTAAGTTCTTTAGATCCGGCCTTTGGTACTAACACAACTGGGCTAGACCATGGACTAGTAGAGGGCTCTATTACCCCGAGATCAAGCATCTTGCTGACCTCACCTTTGATGTGGGTTCTTACGTTTTCTGACATGCGATATCCTCTGCTTTTGACAGGCAGACAGTCACCAGTGAGTATCTCGTGCTGGCCCCAAGGGGTCAAGCCTGGTGAGAGCGAGAACAGAGAGGCAAACTGATTCAACATAGACTTGCACTCTTCTTGTTGCTCGGGTGTCAGATTGGAGGAGAGATTTACTCCTTCAATGTTTTCATCTAAAGGTAAGCCTCTGAGGAGATCCGGAAGAGTTTCACTCTCTTCTTCTTCCTCGGCTGATGCTAGAAGCAACGCTCCTACGTCAGGTCGTGAGACATACGCTTTAAGTCGGTTGGTGTGAAAGACTGTTGGAGCCTCCTTGGGGTTGCCCAAGTCCACCAGATAGTTAACCTCACCGAGCTTACCCACTACTCGGTAGGGTCCCATCCATTTATCTTGCAAGGCCCTCTGCCTTGTGGGGATCATGACAAGAACAAGCTGGTTTTGAGCAAACTCAACCATGTTAGCCTTTTGATCGTGCCAGTGCTTGACCAATGCTTGTCCAGCTTTCAAGTTATCGCTTGCTTCTGTCATCAGGTGCGACATTCTCCTCCGGAGACCTATCACGTAGTCAGTCACTCTGACTGGCTTGGGGGGAAGGAGCACTCTCCAACCCCTCCTTAATCAGGGCCAATGGACCTCTGACGGGATGACCATAGAGCAGTTCGAAGGGAGAGTAGCCTACTCCCTCCTGAGGGACTTCTCTATAACCAAAAAGAAGGCATGGCAATAGAAGGTCCCACTTACGCTTAAGGGGTTCTTCTAGAGCACCTATCATGCTCTTCATGGTTCGGTTGAACCGTTCTACCAACCCATTGGTTTGTGGGTGGTAAGCCGTTGAGAACTTGTAAGTTACCCCGCAGGTCTTCCACATGGCTTTCATGTAGTGGGACATAAAATTTGACCCCCTGTCAGAGATAACTTCCTTAGGAAATCCGACCCTAGTAAAAATACCAAGGAGGGCCTTAGCCACAGCCGGAGCTGTAACAGTCCTCATAGGAATTGCCTCAGGATACCTAGTAGCATGGTCTACTACAACAAGTATAAACCTGTTGCCTGAGGAGGTTGGAGGATCAAGGGGACCAACGATATCAATCCCTACTCTCTCAAATGGGACTCCCACAACGGGAAGAGGCACTAACGGTGCCACATTCTTGGACCCAACCTTACCAGAGATCTGGCAGGTATGGCAGCTTCTGCAGTGTTTTTCTACTTCGGCCCCCATTTTTGGCCAATAGAAGTAGAGTGAGAGCCTTTCCTTAGTCTTCTTGAAACTCAAGTGACCAGCCAAAGGAATCTCGTGGGCTAACTGCAAGAACTGTGGTCTGTTCTCTTGGGGTACTACAAGGCGTTTGTAGTCTCCAGGTGTAGACTCGGTCGGTTCACTATAGAAGAGGCCATCTTCCCAGTGCAACCTATGTTTCCCAGGCTCTTGCCCTTCAGCCTGAGTTACTGCCTGACGGCGAAGACCTTCCAGAGTTGGACATTCTCTCTGTCCCTTACTGAAGTCTGCCCTGCTGGGTCCACCTTCTGCCAGTAACGACTGCAGCTCAGGATGGTCAACAGGATCCAGATCTCCAATGAGTTCCTGGCCTTCCATTAGCTCTTCTTCAGAGTCTAATTCTACCATACAGGGTTGTACTTCCCCCTCAGCCTCAGCTGGAGGTGGAGTTACGGGTGTGACGTTGGACAACCGCGGGGAAGTCCGTGTCGGCTGCATCGGAATGTGGGCTGTTGGTTTCGGTTTAGAAGTTTTAGGTTTCCCTTTGACTTCTGTGTTCCTAGAGACAGCGGCCGCCATTTCCAATGGAGCAGGAGTGATTTCTTTCTTCATCATCTCCCCGAGAGTACCGCGCAGGGTCCTCTCTCTTGCAGGTCTGGTTAGCTCCTGTAACCGTTTACTAGGAGGTCTGGGAGTATGCGATACAACTCAGAGAGTTTTCAAATCGTTACCCAACAGTACGCGTCCTGGTACCTCACTCTGTATGCTGACAGGTATCTTTACAGTCATGTCGTTACACTGGATGAGAACTGGTAATTGGGGAAGCATCTGCACAGGCCCTCCAGCTAACTTGGTGAGGCGTTTGGGTGCCTTAGCAACATCCTCAGCCTGAAAAAATGATTTATCCACCACAGTTATGCTGGCCCCAGTGTCCCTAATGGCAGGCGTCTCCTGACCATTCACCTGGACACTGTCCTTATAATACTCTTTAGTATTATCGGGGATAGAATTATAGACATCTAAATTCTGTTGTTCCCACAACCCCAGAGATACTAAAGAAACGCTGGCTGAGACTCCAATGGGTTCGTCAGCTAGCAGTAGAAAGTTTCCACTTGCCATTTGGACTTCCTCCTCTGGAGCGAAGGCTAAGGAGACAAGCTGGACCCCTGAAGGTTTACCCTTACATCTGGGATCTCCTTTCACGTGATCAGTCGAGCCACAAACAAAGCATTTCCCGAATGCTTTCTGGAATGGTGGCTTGTTCTGACCTCCTTCCGGTTTGGCACCAGAAGACACACTATTCTGTTGTGGTTTTCCCGGTGGCTTACCCTTCTGGTTTTGTTTGGGGCCCTCTTTGGAATGTGAGTTATTCGAATTCTCCTTTGAGTCTTTTTTAGGCTGTTTTCCCTCGTCCTTTTTCTGAGTTACCCCAGAATCCTTGTGAGTAGCCCTGTTGGCAACCCACAAGTCAGCAGCCTTAGCTAGAGCCCTGGAATCTAATTCCTTCGAATCAGCCAAGTGCTGTCTGAGCTCAGGAGAACAGGCATCATAAATCGACTCCAACATAAAAAGATTTTGCATACCCTCGTAAGTGTCAACTTTGTAACCCTTAATCCATCCCTCTAAGTTTTTCAACCCTTCACTCACCCAGGTAGCCCAAGGGGTACCATCATGCTTTTTGAGGGTTCTAAACCTCTTAAGATACTGGGAAGGGGTCTTCCCGAATCTAGCTATCAAAGCTAGTTTCACACTTTCGTAATCCGTCTTATCCACCTCCCCCAATTCCATTACCACATCAGTCGCAATAGGAGGAAGCCTAGAGAACAACCAGGGAAGCAACGCATTCCCGGTGATGTCCTGGAGCCCATGATTGTATTCAAACAGTTTCAACCAATCCAACACATCCAATCTCGGTTCGTACATACCCACTAATTCCTTCGGCATCCGGGGTCTTTTGGGACTGGAGCTCCTAGAGGAACCAGAGGAGAGAGAAGCATTTTCCATAGACAACTTTTTCATTTGTAACTCATGATTAAGCTCTATTTCCCTGAGTCTTAACTCAGCTTGTTTCTGCTCAGCCTGGGCATTCATTCGTTTGAACTCGAGCTCTTGGTTTCGTTCAGATTGAGCCAAGAACCGTTTATATTCTAATTCGAGCTTCATTTTTTCAAGTTCAAAATAAGCAGAATTACTCGTGGGACCTGGTATTGGCCCCGTAGGCACAGTTGGTAAGGCAGGTAGAGGAACAGGTGAGACAGTTTCGTTAGCCTCGCCGTCCTCGTCAGCCTCTTCATCGCTATCATCAGAATTACGATTCAGATCAACACCATTACTGTTATCTACAGTTGCTGGAGAGTTTGGTTCCTCTGAACCAGTACCCAGACTTTGGTTCGCCAGCAATCTCTCTATCAGTTCTAACTTCTTGCCTTTTACAGGAAGATTCTCTTGTCTACAGAGAGCTCGCAGACTCTCAGTATTTTTATCCGACAAAGACTCTTGGCTGTAAATTTCCATCGTAGACATGTTTTTTGAAAGTTGCTTTTGTAAAGTTTTGTGGTTAGTCGTCCTACAGCGTCGACAAACACTCTAAACTGTATACTCGATACTAATCCCACCGCTGTACACCAGTGTTAGGCGGAAACCTGTGCAGTTCCCTCTGGGACCACTGCAAAAGATTTAGGACTACAGGTGTTGCGATGAACCCACTTGGTAGCAGTCTGTACCACACAGATTCAATTGGTAGCTGTGGCTGAGCAGTCAGACTTCTCTCAAGAAAAGTTGGTCAGTATAGGGAGTATACAAGATAGGGTAATTCTTCGCAGCAAAACGAGTAAACACGCAACCAGGCTTTAGTATAAAGATAGTAAGTTATTTATTAATAACAGAACGTCTACGAAAAATACTAAAGTGAACCACGGCAAACAAATCAAAATACAATTACTCTGCAGAATGGAATAAAGCTCAATCCCCCGAAACACAATATCGACAACTCTAGGTTCTACGGCACCACTTATTTTCAGACAGAGGTGTATACCTCAACCCAGATGACACTCGAATATTTAGTGAGGAAGGGAGAGAAGAGAAAGGCAGGTAATGAAGTCAACACGGTTCGTACTGAAGCGGGTAAAAATGCAAGGCAAGAAGGCATTAATCACACTAGATCATACAGTTCGGCGGCCAGGCCCACTCGGTGAGAGGCAAGGCACGATGTCCTGGAAAGTCTCTACGGATGATGCACTCAAGTCTTGTTTAGCAAATTGGTTAGCGACAGGTTGAACCAGTTCAGAACAAAGAGTGAATAAAGCTTGGAGGCAACCCAACGGAACGGAGAGGAATCAGATACCTCACACGAACCGATCGAAAAGGGAAGCCAGGCGGTTACGGTACCTTGTTGTGGAAGACAGCTCCGACGGGGGCAGTTGTTCCTGGTGGTGGATGCACGACGGGTCTTGGCCAAGAGAAGAGATGCTCTCGTCGTCGAAGAGAAGATGTCCGGTGCACCACCAGGGAAGAAACCAGCCGCGGAGTGCTTCGTCACAAGGCACCACCTTTCGATCACGGGGCAGGAGTAGTGGCTATCCGGTTGCCGGGTGCTCTGCACGGGCAATTCGACCACTGCGTTCTGGGCGACCAAAAAGCACAAAGAAGAAGAAGACTGGTTGTCCCCACCAGCCAGGGAAAGAGACTCTCCGGCAGGGAGATCTCTTCTGTCGTCGGGAGATTGTGAGACGATTCCGCAGGGCTTCACCGGAGGTGTTGTCGTGCAGGTCGACTCAGCGTTACCCTCGTCGGATTCTTTAGGTCCAGTGGCGACTTCCTGAAGATCCAGTCCCAAAGCCCTGCTTTTATACAGACGTCCCCCATTCATTCAGCCTAGCTTGTCAATCAACACATGCTAAGTGGTGAGCGGGAAGGCTCACCACCTGGGCCAATCACTTCAGAGTGCGACCTGAGTTGGCAAGGCAACTCGGTCCAGGGTGTCTAAACCCCCTCCCACACCCCTGAGGTAACCCAGACAGAATGGCACCACTTTGGAGGGTCTCTGTCCAGAGGCCCGCCAAAAGTGGAACAAAGGGCTCAACGTTTGGTTTAGGAGTCACAGAGAAAAACACAGACGCCATTTTACAACCCGAGTTCTGGCAGAAAATACCACTCGATAAACCTATTTAAGATAAGTAGATCGGTGGTACATTGGAGATTAACGAAAAACAGTATTAATCTTCAACAATGGGACGGATCCCATAGGGTTATGCTCGGGGTCGAACATAACAAGTAGTTTCCACTGCCACCAGCCAAAACTCGACGAGGAGGGACGGGACAGTGCCCCCTCGAGGAACAGATCCAGGAGTAATCGAATTACCCCTACTAGCACGTCCACAATAAGATGGTTGGTACTAGTTCTGTTAGCAAATTTAGGTCTAGTAAAGCCAATGGTGACTTTACATGCCCGGGGAGACGGTAGTCAGTCCCCGGGTATGGAGTCTATGGTGGGGGGACCAGCTAGGGTGCCCCCGTGTCACGACACGTAAGGTGCGGGGTGACACACATAGAAAAACTTATGAGACCCTATGGAGTAAAAGACCCCATAGCCCATCGAACACATTGACAATTCAAAGGAATTCCACTCATACATGTCCAAGAGTGAGAGGAAAAGGGTCACACTCTTTGCAGGATGGAAAAAACAAACTCCAGCAATCCAGCAAAGCTGCTGGGGGACTCACTAGGTTAGGAAATTCAGCCTAAACAGAGAATTCTCCCTAACACCAACCGATCTAACACATCCCCCCAGGAACTCATTGCTCTTGAACAATTCCACATCATGTGAACCATAGTACCTCTCTCTTTCCCACATCCCCAGCATACCTCATTATCTAGGAGACCCAATCCATGCAAACGCATGGGTGCCCAATACAGACCACCCAGAATTTCCTGATGAACTAGGCATAGGTTCAAATCCAATTTAATCCTATAACCCGCCTTTAGGATATTCCCCCATTCATCTTCTGAAATTGGGTACTGCATCTCATTTTCCCATTTTTCTTTCAGTCTATCCCATGACTTAACGTTAGTATCTTCTGGAGGCATTAGGCTGAAGTAAGTAGATACTGCGCGTGGAAATGATTTCAGTACTTTACATACGACAGGTTCAGTTCCCAGTGACCTGACAACATTCCTAGCCTTTGACAGAGAAGTATCTTAACTTTGTTATACCTAGCCAACTCCCTTATTCCCAAACCAAACTTCCTCTGCAACTCTAAAAAGAGAACCATCCGTCCATCCTGCATAATGTCCTCTATCCTTAAAATACCTTTCACAATCCAACTACTCCAATATAGAGTTTTGTTTGCCAGCTGAAGAATAGGATTATCCCAAATTGAAGCCTTGGAATGCAAATAAATATTCTGATCATTATTTATTAACCAAGAAACTAGAGTCATATGTGTTGCATTTATAGTTTGCAATCTAACTCGTCTTGATGAAATTCTTTCAATCAAGTAAATATTGTCCAATTCCAACGGGCGAAATACCTCCCTCTCAATTGTAAGCCAAAATGGCTCATAACTATCAGTGTATACTATATAATGAGCAGCCTTTTTAAAATAAAGCCCCTATGGTACTTAACCAGATCCAGGTAACCAAATCCACCCTCCTGTACTTTATGCAACATAATATATTTAGGAATTTTGGCTTTCCCCTTCTCACCCCATAGAAATCTCTGAAATGTATTATCAATCCTTTTTAATATTTTCTTAGTAAAAGGCAAGGAAAGTGATTGGATTGAATATAACACTTTTGGCAATAAAGTAATTTTAATGGCATTAACCTTAGCCCAAATTCCCAGATTTAAACTCTCCCATTTTCTGTTATCTAACTAGGTCACTAGTCAAAATTTCAACATTTAACCTAACAATTCCTTTCAAGTCCCTGGAAAAGTATACCCCTAAATACTTAACATTCAAATCAGACCATTTACAGTTCAAATCCTCAAAATCACCCCACATACATCTATCTGAAAGTAGAAAAACATCAGACTTTTCCCAGTTTACTTTGTGACCAGAAAGTTTACCCACAATTTCAAAAGCTCTCTTCAGGGCACTACTCCCCTCCCTCAAATTTGATAATATAAATACCATGTCATCAGCATATGATGAGAATTTGATTTCTGTATCCCCAAACGTTAGTCCTTTGATACCATTATCCCTACATATATATGCAATGAATGATTCTAAAGCTAAGTTAAACAAGAACGGTGACAGCGGGCATTCCTGCCTTGTATCCCTCTCCAATATAAACAAAGCAGAAGCATCATTGTTCACCTAAGAAGACATCTGATAGCTTGCAAGAAATATAACCCAAATCCTGACTTTTGCATCGTGAAATCTAAAAATGCCCAGTTCACTCTGTTGAAGGCTTTCTCTGCATCAATAAATACAATTTCTGTTTCCTGAAGCACATCCCTTGGTAATCCCAATATATCAATAATGGTACTGATATTGTCATACCTATTCCTATGACCTATTCCTCATAAATCCTACTTGTAATTTGTGTATTAGGCCCCCAATGTATTTATCCAACCTATTAGCTAAAACTTTAGAGAACATTTTAATATCCACATAAAGTAAATAGATGGGTCTATAATTACCACACTTCTTATGATCCTTTCCTGGTTTTGGAATCAGTGCTATAAGGGCTTCCGGCATTGATCGGCACATGGTCCCTTTGCAGATGAAATCATTGAAAAGATAACGCATGATGGGAGCTAGCGTATCCCCAAATGATCTATAAAACTCTGAAGGCAAACCATCCAATCCCGGTGACTTGCAAACATTAAGGGGGTAATTCATAGAATTCAGCGCACAAGTGGCGCACGCGGCTTGCGCACAGTGAGCGCGTGCGAATCCCTGCGCCAGCCGCGTGCGCTAAAATCCATTTCCACGCACAGCGTATTCATGGATTCCAGCCACAAAAACCAGCCGTGGCGCACAGTGGCGCAGCGACCCTGCAGCAGCGCCAGTTACGCCCCCAAGAACGCCTCTCGCGCAGGGAAAAGCCATCAACATACCCAATCCAGCACAAAGGGCTGCGCTAACCCTGTACCAGCACGGAAAGCGGGCTACGTGTATCACTGGGGTGCATGGGAAGTACCTCACGCGATTGGCCCCGTGCAAGCAGGGTACGTGTATTTCAGGGGTGCGCAGGAAGTTCCACACGCGATTTCCGCAGGGTACGTATATTTCAGGGGTGCGTGGGAAGTTCCACACGCGATTTCAGCAGGGAACGTGTATTTCAGGGTGCGGGGGAAGTTCCACACGCGATTTCAGCATGGTACGTGCATTTCAGGGGTGCGCGGGAATTTCCACATGCGATTGGGCCCATGCGAGCAGGGTACGCGTATCTCAGGGGTGCGCGGGAAGTGCCACACGCGATTTCAGCAGGGTACGTGTATTTCGGGGTGCGGGGCAAGTTTCACATGCGATTTCAGCAGGGTGCGTGTATTTCAGGAGTGCGCAGGAATTTCCACACGCGATTGGGCCCGTGCGAGCAGGGTACGCGTATCTCAGGGGTGCGCAGGAAGTGCCACACGCGATTTCAGCAGGGTACGTGTATTTCAGGGGTGCGCAGGAAATTCCACACGCGATTGGGCCCGTGCAAGCACGGTACACGTATCTCAGGGGTGCGCGGGAAGTGCCACACGCGATTGCAGCAGGGTACGTGTATTTCAGGGGTGCGCAGGAATTTCCACACGCGATTTCATCATGGTACATGCATTTCAGGGTGCGGGGGAAGTTTCACACGCGACATCAGCAGGGTACGTGTTTTCCAGGGGTGCGCGGGAAGTTCCACACGCGATTCCATCAGGGTACGTGTATTTCAGGGGTGCGCGGGAATTTCCACACGCGATTGGGCCCGTGTGAGCAGGGTATGCGTATTTCAGGGGTGCGCGGGAAGTTCCACACGCGATTCCATCAGGGTACATGTATTACAGGGGTGCGCGGGGAGCATCACACGTGAATTGCACGTGTGGGTCCTCCCAGGTGTTCCCTCTACACCCTCCACGGCCCCTGCAGGTGGCTCACACCACAGGGGCCTACCCTGCACATGTCCTGCAGGCACCCCATCCACCATTGCCATGCCCCCCAGCCAACCCACATGTCAACTTGCACTACTGCCCACCAACGCATGTCCCCCTGCACCCCCAGCGACCAGGGGCACCCTCCAACAGGCCCCCACCCATGTCTCCAACCACCCCCCAGCAGTGCAGGGGCACCCTCCACCAGGCCTCCACCCATGTCTCCCACCACCCCCCAGCAGTGCAGGGGCACCCTCCACCAGGCCCCCACCCATGTCTCCCACCGCCCCCACCCCCCAGCCACCAGGGGCAGTCTCCACCAGGCCCCCACCCATGTCTCCTACCACCCCCACCCCCCAGCACTGTGGGGCACCTGCCAGCAGGCCCCCACCCATGTGCAACTCATGTTCCCCACCACCCCCACCCCCAGCACTGTGGGGCACCTGCCAGCAGGCCCCCACCCATGTCCAACTCATGTCTCCCACCACCCCCACCACCCAGCCACCAGGGGCAGCCTCCACCAGGCCCCCACCCATGTCTCCCACCACCCCCACCCCCCAGCAGTGCAGGGGCACCCTCCACCAGGCCCCCACCCATGTCTCCCACCACCCCCACCCCCCAGCACTGCGGGGCACCTGCCAGCAGGCCCCCACCCATGTCCAACTCATGTTCCCCACCACCCCCACCCCCCAGCACTGTGGGGCACCTGCCAGCAGGCCCCCACCCATGTCCAACTCATGTCTCCCACCACCCCCACCCCCCAGCAGTGTGGGTCACCCTCCACCAGGCCCCCACCCATGTCTCCCACCCCCCCACCCCCCAGCACTGTGGGGCACCTGCCAGCAGGCCCCCACCCATGTCCAACTCATGTCTCCCACCACCCCCACCCCCCAGTAGTGCGGGTCACCCTCCACCAGGCCCCCACCCATGTCTCCCACCACCCCCCAGCCACCAGGGGCAGCCTCCACCAGGCCCCCACCCATATCTCCCACCACCCCCACCCCCCAGCACTGTGGGGCACCTGCCAGCAGGCCCTCACCCATGTGCAACTCATGTTCCCCACCACCCCCACCCCCCAGCACTGTGGGGCACCTGCCAGCAGGCCCCCACCCATGTCCAACTCATGTCTCCCACCACCCCCACCACCCAGCCACCAGGGGCAGCCTCCACCAGGCCCCCACCCATGTCTCCCACCGCCCCCACCCCCCAGCAGTGCAGGGGCACCCTCCACCAGGACCCAACCATGTCTCCCACCTCCCCCAACCCCCAGCACTGTGGGGCACCTGCCAGCAGGCCCCCACCCATGTCCAACTCATGTCTCCCACCACCCACACCCCCCAGCACTGTGGGGCACCTGCCAGCAGGCCCCCACCCATGTCCAACTCATGTTCCCCACCACCCCCACCCCCCAGCACTGTGGGGCACCTGCCAGCAGGCCCCCACCCATGTCCAACTCATGTCTCCCACCACCCCCATCCCCCAGCAGTGCAGGGGCACCCTCCAACCGGCCCCCACCCATGTCTCCCACCCGCCCCACCCCCCAGAAGTACAGGGGCACCCTCCACCAGGCCCCCACCCATGTCTCACACCCCCCACCCCCCAGCACTGTGGGGCACCTGCCAGCAGGCCCCCACCCATGTCCAACTCATGTCTCCCACCACCCCCACCCCCCAGCAGTGCGGGTCAACCTCCACCAGGCCCCCACCCATGTCTCCCACCCACCCCACGCCCCAGCACTGTGGGGCACCTGCCAGCAGGCCCCCACCCATGTCCAACTCATGTCTCCCACCACCCCCACCCCCCAGCAGTGCGGGTCACCCTCTACCAGGCCCCCACCCATGTCTCAACCCCCCCATCCCCCAGCACTGTGGGGCACCTGCCAGCAGGCCCCCACCCATGTCCAACTCATGTTCCCCACCACCCCCACCCCCCAGCAGTGTGGGGCACCTGCCAGCAGGCCCCCACCCATGTCCAACTCATGTCTCCCACCACCCCCACGCCCCAGCAGTGCAGGGGCACCCTCCACCAGGCCCCCACCCATGTCTCCCACCCCCTGACCCCCCAGCAGTGCAGGGGTACCCTCCACCAGGCCTCCACCCATGTCTCCCCCCCACCCCAAGCACCGTGGGGCACCTGCCAGCAGGCCCCCACCCATGTCCAACTCATGTTCCCCACCACCCCCACCCCCCAGCAGTGTGGGGCACCTGCCAGCAGGCCCCCACCCATGTCCAACTCATGTCTCCCACCACCCCCACGCCCCAGCAGTGCAGGGGCACCCTCCACCAGGCCCCCACCCATGTCTCCCACCCCCTGACCCCCCAGCAGTGCAGGGGTACCCTCCACCAGGCCTCCACCCATGTCTCCCCCCCCCACCCCCAAGCACCGCGGGTCACCCTCCACCAGGCCCCCACCCATGTCTCCCACCCACCCCACCCCCCAGCACTGTGGGGCACCTGCCAGCAGGCCCCCACCCATGTCCAGCTCATGTCTCCCACCACCCCCACCCCTCAGCAGTGCGGGTCACCCTCCACCAGGCCCCCACCCATGTCTCCCACCCCCCACCCCCCAGCACTGTGGGGCACCTGCCAGCAGGCCCCCACCCATGTCCAACTCATGTCCCCCACCACCCCCACCCCCCAGCAGTGCAGGGGCACCCACCACCAGGCCCCCACCCATGTCTCCCAGCACCCCCACCCCCCAGCACTGTGGGACACCTGCCAGCAGGCCCCCACCCATGTCCAACTCATATTCCCCAGCACCCCCATCCCCCAGCACTGTGGGGCACCTGCCAGCAGGCCCCCACCCATGTCTCCCACCCCTCCACCCCCCAGCACTGTGGGGCACCTGCCAGCAGGCCCCACCCATGTCCAACTCATGTCTCCCACCACCCCCACCCCCCAGCAGTGCGGGTCACCCTCCACCAGGCCCCCACCCATGTCTCCCACCCCCCCCACCCACCAGCACTGTGGGGCACCTGCCAGCAGGCCCCCACCCATGTCCAACTCATGTCCCCCACCACCCCCACCCCCCAGCAGTGCAGGGGCACCCTCCACCAGGCCCCCACCCATGTCTCCCACCACCCCCACCCCCCAGCACTGTGGGGCACCTGCCAGCAGGCCCCCATCCATGTCCAACACATGTTCCCCACCACTCCCACCCCCCAGCAGTGCAGGGGCACCCTCCACCAGGCCCCCACCCATGTCTCCCACCACCCCCACCCTCCAGCAGTGCAGGGGCAGCCTCCACCAGGCCCCCACCCATGTCCAACTCATGTCTCCCAGCACCCCCACCCCTCAGCACTGTGGGGCACCTGCCAGCAGGCCCCCACCCATGCCCAACTCATGTTGCTCAGCCAACATGTCATCACAATCTAGATCCCTGGTCCCTATGGTCAGCCTCCAAATGCAAAACACCCACCCGAGTATTGCATCCACCCACTCATAATTGGCAATTACATGACAGAACACCAATTGCAAGTTCCGAAACAAACACATTTCCCTCACATACACCCAATGGGTGTCAGTGAATCTCAAAAACCATATCATGAAATGCATGAAACCAATGAGATACCACATATTGAAGTTCACTAAAAAAATATGTATTAAAGGAAACATAAATAGAATCAAAAATAAAGAAACAGAAATGTGAATGTACAAAAATGAAAAGAAGCATGTCCGTGAAAAAAAGCAAAACCAAAAATCATATCCCAAAGTAATGGTGTCCACAGTCACTGTCCACAAAACAAAATCCAATGGGAAATAAAAAAGAAAGCCATTGCTCCATGGTTAAAATGTGAAAGAAAAATACAATCCAACAGTGAACTATGTACATGGGAACAAGCCAGGGTCCATTATCCCAACAAAAGAAAGGAAACCCATCTAACTACACTAACTAATAAAATAAACTATATACAAAAATGTGCCCAATGTCCGAAAGGTCCAAATAAAATCCAAACATAAATGAAACCTAACACTACCTACATAACGATGTACAAGGGCAGCGGGCTAGTTTGACGGCTCACTTGTGGATGTCCCGGGCCAGGGCATCATCGAACTCCTGCTCAATATCCTGGAGGCGGTCCTCCTCCATGGCCCAGAGGGTCCGCAGGGCCGTCGACGTGTCCACCTCCAAACCCCTGCGGATTGCCTCGAGGCACTCGGCCCGCCTCAGGGCCCTCCGCATGGAGTTCTCCGCCCTGACCATTGTGAGCTGCGCCTCTTCCGCCCGCTGCTGCTCCGCATCTATGGCGTGGCCCAACCGCTGCCACACGGAAGACACTCTCTGTCCTGGGTCCTCCTGCCCTCCGGCCGATGCCTGCCCCTCCGATATTGAAGGCCCCGAGCCTTCATGGCTCCCACCACGTTGCTGCTGCTGCTGTTTCTCTGCCCGTGCACTGCCTCCTGCTGCCTGCACATCCTCCGCCGTCTGGGGTGCAGTCGTTGATGTGGCCACCCCTGCTGGACGTCCGACTCCCGACTGTGGCAGGGATGCCTCCTCCACCAGCCTGGCCGCACCGTCAGAGGCAGCTCCACAGGGCACCCAGGTGACTGATGGGTGGGAAGATGGCACCGAGGACGACTGGCGCGTAGGGGGTCCAGTTGAGGAGGGGGTCGTAGCAAGCCCCATCATACGGAGGAATCCGGCCTGGGTGACCTGTCCCAGCAGGCTGACATGGTCAACGAGCCATTCCAGATCACGTGCAGTCACCTCATGAAAAGACTGCAGGTCACCTCGCAAGGCCCGTTGACGCAACGCCACACCACTCAGAACAGGCTCAACCCGGACCCGGATAGCCACGTCCGCAGGCAGAGGAAGGCCAGTTGACGTGAGCTCATCCCCTGCCTGAAAACGGGTCTGGACGTAGGCATCCCTGCTGGTGCAAGATGATGCAGGGGCAGGATCAGGGACAGGATTGCACACAGGCACCTCCGCGGCGGCCTGTGCTGCCTCCTGTCCCTGGTCCTGCACTGCACCACTAGCACCAGTGGGATCCCCACCTCCAGACCCCGTCTCTGGTGCTTGCACGGCCTCCTCCTCCACCAAACCCCCCACCAACCTGGATGACTCCGTGGCATCTTCCCCTGTTGGGCCCTGTGGGTTCCCAGCTGCCCCTTCTGCTGCCGAGGAGTCCAACTCCAACCTCCGCCTCTTGGACCTCCCCCCGGCAGCTGCGGCCTGGGACGCGGCACCAGTCTACTCACTCCCCGACGAGATCACAACATGGGAGGGGAGCCGGGCCTTGCGTCTCCGGCTGGCGGTGGGATCCCCGCCGCTGTTCTCCACAGCACCTTCTCCGCCCTCTTCATCAGTTGACGCTGCAGACAGGGAGAAATACAACACACGCATCAGGGCACTGTACAATGGACACATACACACGACAGTTGTACATGAGTGGCATTGGCAAACCTCAGACATGTCATCACAATCCCCAACACACATGTCATTTCAACTCGCACACATGAGCCATACTACAGCCATATCGCAACTGCCAGCACCATCCATACACATACAACAGCATGAGCAGGCAAAGGTGAGCCAGACATCACATGCAACACAGGAAGTGCACCACACATGTACACACACCACCACACTTGCATGCATGTGTACACCTCTGCCAAGTGTCGCAGTGTTCAGATGGGCATCCATGTCACATCTGCCGATCAGGCTTCCACATACCGCTGTCACATGCATCCATGTTGCATCACTGTTGCACCCTTGTCAAATACACACACATGCACATGTACACAGTGCTGATACATGCAGCCGAAAACAACATACATGCGTGACATCACGGACATGTCTACTTACATACACATTCATCCAAACATGTGTGCCCACATAACTGCATTTGGCATGCAAGCCTACACACACAAGCACCATCCATGTCTCACACATTCCAGCCCTCCCATGTGTTAGCCCACGGCCCTGTACACCCCCACCCATACTCGACCCCATACAAACAGATGTGCAACCTGCACACTACTGAAAAATCACCACACGCACTGCTCACAATCAGGATGCATGTACACTCACCGCTCAACTCCAGACGGGTCTTCCTCTCAAGGACCTGGACGTGGAGCGCTGGGGATATGCGTTTCAGGACCCTCATCTGTTCTTCCGACAAGTGGCCCCGGCGTCCCTTGGCATCCACTGCCTTCAAGAGGCGCCAGGCCTTGTTCAGGGTCCTGGACCTGAAGTCCTCCCAGCGCTTCTTGACATGTTGTAAGTCGCGGACTGCCACCCCCTCCGCGTTGATGGCAGTCACGATGTCAGTCCAGATCTGAGTCCGTCCTTCCTTGTCGGCGCGGGAACTTCCGAACAGGGCATCATACTGCCCCAGGACTTGCTCCACCAGGACACCAACTTCGGTGGCACTGAAGCTGGTGCCCCTCTGCCTCTCTGGCCGGGGGTTGTCAGTGGTCATAGATGGTGTTTTCCCCGACATGACAACCCCAGAGGCAGGAGTGGGTGTGCAACTGGGTCCTGGGGCTGGGCTGTGGAGCGATGGAATTCCAGTTGGGAGTCTTCGGTTCCAGCAGGGGTGGTCACAGCAACAGCACCCCTGGCTGATGTGCAGGCAGCAAATGGCAGTGCACGTGGGCAGCAGGCAGTCAGGCAGCAGCAGATGGCAGGTGGGAGCGTGCTCGGGGCTCTGGGGGGCAGTAGTTCGGCCTTCTGGGCAGGAGCGTGGTCTTCCGTGTGCTTACGCGTGGCCAGCTTGATACGGAGTGATTTGGCATGTGAAAAATCTGCACGTCAGCGTGTAATTCGAGGAAAGGCCCTTAGCGCATAAGCGCGTCTGCACGCATACGCTTTTTCATTGGACAGAAGGCCCCTCAAGCGCAAGCGCCCCTGTGACGTGACGCGTACAGACGTGCATGGGCATTTCAGCGCGCGTGAAAAACTGCACGTCTGCGTGTAATACGAGGAAAGGGCCCATGCGCATAAGCGCGCATGAAAAACTGCACGTCCGCGTGTAATACGAGGAAAGGGCCCATGCACGTAAGCGTGCGTGGAAAACTGTACGTCCGCGAGTAATACGAGGAAAGGGCCCATGCGCGTAAGTGACGTGACGCACGCGTGCGTTTCCCTCAGCACGGGTTAAAGGTGAGCGGGCCCAGCAGTTAGCTGTACGTGCCTTTCGTGGAGACCGACGTGTGTTGCTGCTTCCTGTTGTTTCGCGCGCCATCACAACTTCACAGCTATCAAGGACGTATCGCTTCTTTTGGCGGGGATATTGGCTACGTGTGTTTTTCTGCATCGCGCTAGTCAGACGGTGAGTCGCACATGCTCTTTTTCCCACTGCGGGTGCCCCTGTGTATCGCACCCATTTTCGATGTCATAGTAGCCTGCGTGTCCCACGCGTACGCATTATTCGTGTTACTGGGTGCCACCGCGTACTGCGGGAGGTTGAATCCATGCATGTAGGCTGCAGGGTTGCGTGCACGGTTTTACTGCAGTTTTGGGGTGCCTGAGCGTTGCGTGACCCATCACCACATCACCGGGGTCACATACAGCCTTGCAGGTGCAGGGGGGCTGTTAACATCTTGCTTCCCACCCCCTTCACCCCAATTGCCCAGGTCAATTGTGGTGTACACCTCCCATTGGCACCACTCCATCTGTGCCAGCACTACTACATCTGTGCCATGGTTGGGAGGCCACCAAAGGTGAGGGGCGCCTCAGCTGGGCGTCCTCCTCCTGGCGCGCGTGTTCGGGGACGTGGCCGTGGTGACCAGGGAGTAGGGGGACTCCAGGGTGTCCAGGGCAGCCACAGAGGGGGAAGAGGCATGGCTGCACCACTTGAGCACAATGTTGTGCCATGTGTCGGTGCAGCCATGCCACCACCCCCTGTGGTTCTGGGGGATGCAGCTCCTGCATCTGGCACTGGCACCCGTATGACCTGGCAGTCCGTTCCATGGACTGCCACGGGCCCAAGGGTAGTGGTAGCTGCAGGTGCAGCTGTGGACACCGCCACCCAGGCTCAGGGTCTGCCAGCGCAGGCTGCGTTGGCACTTGAAGAGCCCTTTGTAGATCTCCAACAGGCCAGGGGGGAAACCATAGGGGCACGCCAGGCTGCTCAGACCAAGACACGTGTCCCTGGGGCAGTCATGTCATCTGCTGCCACGAACAGTCGGGTGTTGGCAAGTGCAGGGGCAGTTGCACCCAACAGCACCCCGGTTGTGAGTCTGCCAACCAGGACCGTTGCGGTCAATGACCCTGCCACAGCTGATGTTGCTGCGCAGGGTCCATTAGTGGGCACCCAGCTGCCACTGACACAAGTCAGGCCTTTGGTCATCCCTCCACCTGCCACTCCCTTGGCTCAATCCACCGAACCCACTGGCCATACTGGTCAGGGCGGCATTAGCCAGCCAGGGTCTGCGCCACAGTCCAAGAGGAGGAAGGTTGCACCTGCAGCACAGGCTGGGACCCCACACACAGCCACCACCTCCTGCACGTCGAGGAATAAGCCTTTCTGTAAGCAGGAACTGGACTTCCTCGTGGACTACGTGCGGGGCCACAGCCGTGACATGCTAGTGGGTGCCAATAGTCAGACCACGGCTCCCCACCGTGACACCCACTGGAAGCATGTTGCAGAACATGTCAGTTCATTCGGCCATGAGGTGCGCACGGCGCAGGAGTGCAAAAAGCGTTGGAATGACATCAAGTGCAGCACTAAGGCTAATCGTGCCTCTAATTACAACTTGACTCTGGTGACTGGCGGTGGGCCTGCACCAGAGGAGGAAGAATTCACTCCGCATGAGGCTCTCGTTACGGAGTTCATACCACCTGAATTGGTCGAAGGAGTGGGAGAGATGCTGGACTTTGATGCCCAGTCCAGTGAGTGTTGATGCGTGTTTGTTGAGGACGTGTGTGTTTCACTTGTGGGATGTGTTGTGCATGATTGCTGCTACATGTGACGTGTACATGGTTCTGATGTGTAAGTAATGCAATGCTTCCGTCATGCATGTCTCCTCTGCCTGCATACGGGACTCCATGTGGGCATGCTCCCTTGCCCCTCCTCCGCCACTCTGCACCCCAGTTCCACCTTTGCACTGGTCTGCTTCAATCTTGCCAATGTGTAGTTTCTTGTTCATGTGTCCTGTGTAGATGCTAACTTCCAGCGTAGAAACTGCCAGACATATGCCGTGTGGTACAGCCTTAGTACTCGATGCAGGGTATCTCACTTGTACTGTGCATGGGTCAGATGTCCCGCAGGGACATGAGTGCCCATTCATGCTCCATGTGCATTGCACGCATGCCCCTATGTGTCCTTGACTGGATGATCACTGTAATATGAGTCCTTGGTTACATACATTGCCTGCCATCTCATCAGCCTCCCCATGTCAATTGTGGCTCAGTCCTGCGTTGCACACATGTTTAGGCTCTGACAATCTGTGTGGCTCACAGGCCTCAGCCTGTTCATTGGCCAATGACTCTGTCCAACTCTTGTTGTGTCTTCACATGTGGGCGGCCTCTGGAGTTTTCATCATGTGTCCTGCCTACTGGCCCAGCATCATTTGCAGTGCTGTAATTTGATTCACATTAAGCTGTTGATGCCAGTCAACACTGCCTGTCAATACACAGGTGTATGGTCAGCCTTTTGATACCATGCTAGGCATCCCTGCTTTGGTACTGGGGTGGAGGGGTGCTTGGCTTCTAGACATGATACACATTGAATGCACAATGCACGTGACGTGTGAATTTGACATTGCACTGCCTTCACATTTTCTGGCACACACCATGGAGTGCTTGTACATGTAGGTAGTGAGTGGCATACACATTTTCTGCACTGCATAGACCCACTTCCATGGAAACTGCCACCTTTCAACAGGTCTGATCACAGAAGCTATTCAAAGTAGACCCAGCATGCATGCCAGGTCATATGTTGTGTGTCACATGTCTGCCGGATGCCTTTGCTGTCGGTGTGTGTGTGTGTCGTGTGCTTCTGACATGTGTAGTGACCTTTTTTCTCTCTATTTTTCAGGTGATGACGCAATGGAGGCGGAGGATGGTGTTGTCATGCCAGACACAGGGTTGGTAACACCACATCAACCCGGCACTAGTGGGGGTCGTGGGGTGATAGGCCACGAAAACCCCCAAGTGCTGCAGTCCATCTTGTCTCTGGCTGCCTATGAGTCCAGCCTTGATGACGACTCTGACGTCCATGTTGAGTTGGATGAGCATCAAGTCCATGTGTCAGGGGTGAGTGATTCTGATGTGGACACTCCTCAGTCTGCGACACCTGCACTGAGGGATCAGACAGTCTTGGTTCCTCCGCCCGTGGTGGATCGGGACGCAGGGTCACCCTCCACACCAGTCACTGATGTGCCTGGGACATCACGTCAACGGGGGCATGTAGTCGTGCAGCCGCAGGCGGTGCCAACACGGCGAGGACCCCCGGTCCTTGGGTCCCGCAGGGGTCAAGCCCGGCAACACGGTCGCCGCGCGCAACCGCTGTATACTGAGTGGGAGCAAGACATGACTGCCAATTCTGAATGGCAGGGGGCAGCAATGGAGAACATCGCTAAGAGCATGGAGCGTGTGGCCCGATCTGTGCTCCCCCCTGCTAGGCAGGTGCTTCTCCAGCAGCAGGCGGCACGGTCCACGGCCTGCTCGCTCAGGCTGGGCATGGAGGCCTCAGACAGGGCACGCCAGGCTGAAATGTCGTCTCTGCGTCAAGCAATTGCTGCTCACGCAGAGGCGCCCATGGATGCCCTGAGGGAGGAGTATGCTTCCCTCAGATCCACTCTGGGTGTCCTTATGATGTCCCAGAGGCAGCAGGCAGAGGAGAGGTTTGCACAGCTTGAGCGTACCATCTCGGCTGAGCTACAGGCTTGCCGGGAGGTGCAGAGGTTGTCCAGCCAGGCCTTGCAGGAGGAACTCTGTGTTACACGTGCTACCTTGCAAGAGGAAGCACGTGTATCACGTGAGGTTCTGCATGCAGACCTATGTCACATCGCCACACAGAACCAGGCACACCCGTCCGGCAGACTTGCTGCCGACGAGGGGCAAGCTGCGGCTAGGCGTGGCCAGGCTACTGTGCCACGTCCTCCTTTACAGGATGAGCCAGACTCAGACGACCATCGATCTCCCACATAGGTCGGGCTGTGCAGGCGTTGAGCCCATGGAGGGTTTTTTTTTGGCTCAGCATCATCGCATGTGGATGTTGAGCAGCACCCTGTACCTCGCCCCTCCTGGGTGCCTCCCCTCCCCCCCGGGTCGTATGTGGCCATTTTTGATTTTTCTTTTAGTGTAGTTAGTTAAGTTTCTGTTTGATAGTTAGTTTAAATAGGTAATGTAGGTTTTCCATTGTTAGTGTAATTAGTTAATAGTTGACTTAGTTTAAAATTGCTAGTCTATTGTGCTTTCATGTGACGGTGCGGTGCTTTGTGGCTTTTGAAGGCATCCACTGTCTGTTCCAGCTGGGCCCTTCATGGTTGTCTTGTGTATGTGTTTGCTCCTTGGGTTCCTTGACTCACATATGCCACTCCTGCCTCCCTTATCCATGGGCTCGCAAGGATGGTTCGGTGTTACACAATATTACACAAGGGCTTTGGACTGTCATATCTGTGGCATGTCTGGTGCTGTGTGACTTGTGTTGACACCCCTAGTGGGGATGATTTTGGTGTCATTGTCCACTGTTCGGCTTTTGCTAGATGGGGTGTGTCATGATTAATGTGTACATTGATTGCTATGCATTGTGTAGTATGTTTCATATCTTTCCTGTACACGTGCTTGTTGCAATTCATGCTGTAGATAGTGTACCACACTTTGGATGTGAAAGACGGACTGATGGTGTGATTTTTGATGTGACTCTCTGACATGGTCAAGTAATGAGATGCCTGATGAGACACACACAGATGACTTTGAAGCATTAATCGTGTGTTTCATGCCCTTTCTGCAGGGGGGTGAGCCTCCAGAGCACCTTTTCCAGCAGACATGGCCCATTGGACGACGGAATTCTGGACCTGTTTGTTGGTGCCCATATGCACATGTGTGCACAAGCAGAGGCACAGTGATTGCAGACCCACATCCTAGAACTGCTGACATGTTCCAAGGAACTCCAGGCAAGGTGAGCATCACAGGGGGGCCACGACACAGCAAAGCTTGCACCACGCGAGTTGCACATGTAGGCTTAGTCACAGCACTGAGGGTGAGCTTAGATGAATATTGGTGTTGAAGCGCACAATGCAGCTCAGATGTGTTAGTGGACTGATGGCTGTTGATAGTAGGGTTGTCTGGGACACATGCAGGGGCAGTGGCACATACCCTCCGGTACACCAAGGTCCATTGAGGCACTTGTATCAACCATGTAGCCTTCCGAGACATGGAAAGGGGCAGCTCACAGGGACATACAGCAAGGGACATACTCGGGTGCAGTGCATTTCATTTCCATGTACTTTATGATAAATGCACTGCCAACTTTGTTTCGGTCATGGTGGTACGCAACTTGCTCTGAAGTTATGGCTTGCTACATGGGTCTGTCTGCTTACCCAGGGAATATTGCATGTTGTGTGAATTGTGACACATTGGTGTCCCATTTGCCACGCACCCACCGGCGGCTGACTTACTGCATTGACTGTGTATGACCCGTCACAGGGGTACTGTTATATATGGGTACGAAGCATCTACACCAGATTGTCTGTTTGTAGAGTAGTTTGTTGCTATGGGGCATGTTTGGTGGTGTGTTTTTGTGTAATTGGCACGTACAGGTTGTTGACTGTGGCTCTCTTTGCAGCATTGCAGTGCTCCTGTAACCGGACCTGAGAGTGCGCAGTCAGGAGGCCAGCACTCAAATCCAGAGCTAAGTGTCTTGTTGTTTTTCTTTCAAACTGCTCTGCATAGGCTTGCTGGGGGGGTGCACTAATGCATGGATGTATGTGTGATTCAATTTGGTATGTTTTTTTCCCCCTAATCACCCACAATCCTATGCAATTTTGAACCCTGTACCCTCTACCCGGTGTTCCTGCTTCCCGTACCTATCCAAGCAACGTTCCCTAACCCTCTTTCCCCGCTGGGGTTGCGGATGCCTGTGTAAGCCCCGAACTTGCAGGCGCCAAAACCCTAGAGGGGGTGGTTGGTTCGTACCACTCCGAAGCCTGGACTCCAGAAGGCCATGACAATGATGTCCAAGTTTGTTTGGATTGTGTATGTGTTCATGCAGGTAGTACATTTTCGTTCATTCCCTACTTTCATGTGTCATTTCTCCTCCCCTCTCCTGCCACTCATTCCAGTTATCCAGTGTGCCAACACCTGTCCCGTCTGCATATCCCTGAACCTCCTTCCCCACCAGGGTCTCAGGGTCCTGTGTGAGTTTGACCTTGCAGGCACCCGGGACACGGTGGGGGTCATTGTTTCGTGACACTCCCGCGCCTGTACACGGGACCTGTGACAATACACATCCGTTCATGATGCATCATCCTATGTTATGTACCACACATGGTTCACATCCTGTTGTGACATTGTTTTACTGCGCTACCTTGGTTGTTGCATCATTGTGGTAGTACTTGGCCTTTGTGAGGTACTGCTACGTCAAGTCATCTACTGGAGGGTGTTCAGGTTCGTTTTCATGCCTTGGATTTTGTCATTTTTTAAATGAGTGTGGATTCTGAGGGTGCAGGCATCTTTTTACACACAAGGTGGGAGATGGTGACGAAGGGTAAAGGTGATCCTGTGGCCAGGTGGAATTGAGGGTTGAAGGCTCCATGACCCAGGTGCAGTTGTTCAGTGGGTCATGGTCATTTGTGAGGGAGGGGGGTTGTTGTTGTTAGTTGCCTTGCCCTGCAGTGTGATGGGAACTCTGACATTGTAATGGTGGTATCCTATGTACATGTTGTGTTCTGCTGATCAATGCCTGTTCATGTGTTGTGTTTTCCTTTCAGGTGCGAGGGGATAGTTGTGGTTTGACATGCTGGGGTGTACACATGGTGAATGTTCACATGTGATGTGTAGGGAACACTGATGGTCACTTGAGTGCACATGCATATGTGGAGTGCATGTCCTTGCAGAACCACACACTTGCACTCTGATGCACTACATGTACTCCCACCCTTGCATATCCACGTGTACACTGTTTGCCTTCTGGTGCCCACTGTGTCCCTGCAGCACATGTTCTGTGACCGATTATGGATCCAGTACATGCCTAATTTGATGTTTGATGTGGTCTGTTACTTAGATGTGAAGATCAGGCTGCGCATCACACACAATGGATGTTCACTGTGCTGATCGCTGAGCAGTGTGTTGCAGGAGTAGGACACTGCACACATGAACTGCAGTGTTGATTTTGCAATGCATAATGTGCATGTAGACAGGCATTCATTGTTATGTTACGTCTACGACTGTTGTAATGCATTTGAAAATGACTTATTTTGGGTGGGAGATTTTGTTGGTCTGTCATTTCATCTGATTCCGGGTCAGGCATCATTGTCTGATGCCACTGTACATTTAGGACATGGCGATGTGTACCTTATCGTTACTGTGTTGGTGTATGGGTATTGCTTGCCATGTCATGTTGTGGTTTGGGAGGGTTTGAGTGACATGACAGTGATGGCCATGGCCTGTTTTGCAGGTGTGTGTGATGCACACCTTGCATGTCAGGGTCATCCGCTTCTCAGAGCAACTAGCTGGGGGTAGATTTCTCTCTGCGGCAGGGCCCTCCCCCTGGAACAGACTTCCTGCCTGACTTGAACCTGAGGGGAACCATCTCCAGTTCTGGCAGCACCTCAAGACCTTCTTCTTTGCTTCTGCTTACTCTCTGCCTCTTCCTTGCAGAATTCTTCACTGGAACTGCACAGGAGCTGCAACTGGGCCACTCTCACCGACCTCGGTCCCTGGCCCAGCCACTCTCCACTTGCACTGCCTCCCTGGCAACCCCTGCACTGCAGTACTGTCTCTCTATCCCTACAGCCCTCCCTTCCCAGCACTTGTCTGCACTTACCTTTGCAGTTGCCGCCAGCCAACCTATGTATTATTTTTTTGGGCTACTTCCCCTGTACTGGACTCCCCCCAACCCTTCCCCTTACACTTTTCCCTTCCCCCTACCCCTGCACTTGCACAATCTCAATGACACCTGGCCTAGTAGTACCGTTGTCTGTCTTCCCTTGTTCCCGCCTCCCTGCCTCATCGCGCCTTGAAATACTTGAGTATGGGCCATATCATGTCATATGTCATATGTGTGCCTTTTGGTCACACAGGATAGCTTGTGTTTAAGTAGCTAGGGATGCAGACGATATGGCACTTCCATGGCAACTATCTCAGGGTGGTAGGGTTGTGACAGTTGACTGTCTCTTTGTCATCATCGATTGTCACCTGGTATGTGCCAGGCCTGTGTGCACTCCGCAGGGGTGGGAGTTTAGGTGAAAAATGTGGCCACAAGCTGGGTCCGGGCTTCCTCGCCACGTGCCCTGTCCCCTCCCATGGGCAGCGCCAGTGCCTGTGGTTGGGGATGTAGGGGCACCACCATGTCCACCGGGATGCCCTGCCGTGTTGCAACATTGTGCAGGACACATGCTGCCACAATGATCCTGCAAGTGTGCAGGATCATTTTGCCTAGAGTAGTTGCATAGAGTAGTGCATAGAGTAGTTGCCCACCAGAGCGGTCAAGGGAGTGGAAACGTGACTTGAGCACTCCGAATGTGCGCTCCACTATGCCCCTGGTTGCAATATGGGCGGCGTTGTATCTTACCTGGGGTGGTGTGGTGGGGTCCCGGATTGGCGTCATCATGTGGTTGCTCAGAGGGTAGGCACTGTCCCCTGGGGAGGTGATAATAGTTGAGATTATTAGGGTTTGGGTATTTGTCTGTGTGTGACTTGCATGCATGTGCAAGGGCATTTGTACTGACCTAGGAGCCACGTGTCGCCATGCTGCCCAGCTTCCAGGGCCCGGCTCAGGGCGGACATTCTGTATATGAAACTGTCATGGGTGGAGCCAGGGTAGTTTGCATAGACAGAGGTGATGATTCCCTTCGCATCGCATACCACCTGTACATTGATGGAATGCCAGTGCTTGCGGTTTCGGTAGATTTGCTCAGTGGCCCTAGGTGGACGTAGGGCCACATGGGTGCAATCTATGGCACCGAGCACTTTGGGGAAGTGTGCCACCCTGAAAAAATCCAGGACAACGGCCTGCCTTTCTGCGGGTGTTCTGGGCATGTATATGTGCCTGCGGACTGAGGGGCGCGCTGTCATGATTGCCAGTACCTGGTGTAGGCAACGTGACTGCGTGGCCTGTGAGACCCCCCCCACTATGGCAGTGGTCTGCTGAAATGACCCAGTGGCCAAAAAATGCAGGACATTGAGCAGCTTCTCCAAGGGGCTCAATGCTTGGGAGCAAAGGGTGGGGGATGTAAGGTCATCTTCCCACTCCCTGACCAGGTCTAGGATGATATGGGGTGGAAACCTATACCTGCCGTAGACCTGGTCGTCAGGCATCCCAAAAAGGCTTGTCCGTGGTGCGAAAATGCGTGCCCTGGCTATTCACCTCCTCCTGCGGTATGACACGATCAGTGCAGCGACAAATGGGGCATTCAGCGTAGCTGTATATACGCGTTTGTTGTTTGTGCGCACTTTTATGCTGTGCGCGGGGACGCTTCCGCCTGCCTTCGTGTGGGCGGACGCGTTGACGCCTGTGCACGTCTTTTGCCGTGTGTGGGTATCCCGTATTCGGATACGTGGTAAGACTGTACGTCCGAGTGTCATCGCGTGTGATCGGAGGGGAGTGAGCGTACACGCGATTGGCCTGGGTACGTGTGTTTCGGGGTGCGCGGGAAGTTCCACACGCGATTAGCCTGGGTACCTGTGTTCCGGGGTGCGCGGGAACTTTCACACGCGATTGGTGGAAATCCACGTGTGTTCTGTCATCACGTGCAATGAGGGAAACACCTGCGCGCGTCACGTCACAGACGCGCTCACGAGCTAAGGGCCTTTGGTCCAATGAAATCGCATATGCGTGCTGCCGTGCATACGCGCTAAGGGCCTTTCCTCAAATTACACGCTGACGTGCAGATTTTTCACGTTCCAAATCACTCGTATCAAGCTGGCCACGCGTAAGCACACGGAAGACCACGCTCCTGCCCAAAAGGCCGAACTACTGCCCCCCAGAGCCCAGAGCACGCTCCCACCTGCCATCTGCTGCTGCCTGACTGCCTGCTGCCCACGTGCCCTGCCATTTGCTGCCAGCACATCAGCCAGGGGTGCTGTTGCTGTGACCACCCCTGCTGGAACCGAAGACTCCCGACTGGGATTCCATCGCTCCACAGCCCAGCCCCAGGACCCAGCTGCCCACCCACTCCTGCCTCTGGGGTTGTCATGTCGGGCAAACACCATCTGAGACCACTGACAACCCCCGGCCAGAGAGGCAGAGGGTCACCAGCTTCAGTGCCAGGGAAGTTGGTGTCCTGGTGGAGCAAGTCCTGGGGCAGTATGATGCCCTCTTCGGAAGTTCCCGCGCCGACAAGGAAGGACAGACTCGGATCTGGACTGACATCGTGACTGCCATCAACACGGAGGGGGTGGCAGTCCGCGACTTACAACATGTCAAGAAGCGCTGGGAGGACTTCAGGTCCAGGACCCTAAACAAGGCCCGGCGCCTCTTGAAGGCAGCGGATGCCAAGGGGCGCCGGGCCACTTGTCGGAAGAACAGATGAGGGTCCTGGAATGCATATCCCCAGCGCTCCACGTCCAGGTCCTTGAGAGGCAGACCCGTCTGGAGTCGAGCGGTAAGTGTATATGCATCCTGATTGTGAGCAGTGCGTGTGGTGATTTTTCAGTAGTGTGCAGGTTGCACATCTGTTTGTATGGGGTCAAGTATGGGTGGGGGTGCACAGGGCCGTGGGCTAACACATGCAAGGGCTGGAATGTGTGAGACATGGATGGTGCTTGTGTGTGTAGGCTTGCATGCCAAATGCAGTTGTGTGGGCACACATGTTTGGATGAATGTGCATGTAAGTAGACATGTCCATGATGTCACGCATGTATGTTGTTTTCGGCTGCATATATCAGCACTGTGTACATGTGCATGTGTGTGTATTTGACAAGGGTGCAACAGTGATGCAACTTGGATGCATGTGACAGCGGTATGTGGAAGCCTGATCGGCAGATGTGACATGGATGCCCATCTGAACACTGCGACACTTGGCAGAGGTGTACACATGCATGCAAGTGTGGTGGTGTGTGTACATGTGTGGTGCACTTCCTGTGTTGCATGTGATGTCTGGCTCACCTTTGTCTGCTCATGCTGTTGTATGTGTATGGATGGTGCTGGCAGTTGCGATATGGCTGTGGTATGGCTCATGTGTGCGACTTGAAATGACATGTGTGTTTGGGATTGTGATGACATGTCTGAGGTTTGCCAATGCCACTCATGTACAACTGTCATGTGTGTATGTGTCCATTGTACAGTGCCCTGATGCCTGTGTTTTATTTCTCCATGTCTGCAGCGTCAACTGATGAAGAGGGCGGAGAAGGTGCTGTGGAGCACAGCGGCGGGGATCCCACCGCCAGCCGGAGACGCAAGGCCCGGCTCCCCTCCCATGTTGTGATCTCGTCGGGGAGTGAGGAGTCCGGTGCTGCGTCCCTGGCCGCAGCTGCCTGGGGGAGGTCCAAGAGGCGGAGTTTGGAGTTGGACTCCTCGGCAGCAGAAGGGGCAGCTGGGACCCCACAGGGCCCAACAGGGGAAGATGCCACAGAGTCATCCAGGTTGGTGGGGGATTTGGTGGAGGAGGCCGTGCAAGCACCAGAGACGGGGTCTGGAGGTGGGGATCCCACTGGTGCTAGTGGTGCAGTGCAGGACCAGGGACAGGAGGCAGCACAGGCCGCCGCGGAGGTGCCTGTGTGCAATCCTGTCCCTGATCCTGTCCCTGCATCATCTTGCACCAGCAGGGATGCCTACGTCCAGACCCGTTTTCAGGCAGGGGATGAGCTCACGTCGACTAGGCTTCCTCTGCCTGCGGACGTGGCTATCCGGGTCCGGGTTGAGCCTGTCCTGACTGGTGTGGCATTGCGTCAACGGGCCATGCGAGGTGACCTGCAGTCTTTTCATGAGGAGACTGCACGTCATCTCGAATGGCTCGTTGACCATGTCAGCCTGCTGGGACAGGTCACCCAGTCCGGATTCCTCCGTTTGCTGGGGCTTGCTACGACCCCCTCCTCAACTGAACCCCCTACACGCCAGTCGTCCTCCATGCCATCTTCCCACCCATCAGTCACCTGGGTGCCCTGTGGAGCTGCCTCTGACGGTGCGGCCAGGCTGGTGGAGGAGGCATCCCTGCCACAGTCGGGAGTCGGACGTCCAGCAGGGGTGGCCACATCAATGACTGCACCCCAGCCGGCGGAGGATGTGCAGGCAGCAGGAGGCAATGCACGGGCAGAGGCACAGCAGCAGCAGCAGCAACGTGGTGGGAGCCATGAAGGCTCGGGGCCTTCAACATCGGAGGGGCAGGCATCGGCCGGAGGGCAGGAGGACCCAGGACAGAGAGTGTCTTCCGTGTGGCAGCGGTTGGGCCACGCCATAGATGCGGAGCGGCAGCGGGCGGAAGAGGCACGGCTCACAATGGTCAGGGCGGAGAACTCCATGCGGAGGGCCATGAGGCGGCCCGAGTGCCACGAGGCAATCCGCAGGGGTTTGGAGGTGGACACATCGACGGCCCTGCGGACCCTCGGGCCATGGAGGAGGACTGCCTCCGGGACATTGAGCAGGAGTTCGATGATGCCCTGGCCCGGGACATCCACAAGTGAGCCGTCAAACTAGCCCGCTGCCCTTGTACATAGTTATGTAGGTAGTGTTAGGTTTCATTTTTTTTTTTATTTATTTTGGACCTTTCAGACATTGGCCACATTTTTGTATATGGTTTATTTTATTAGTTAGTGTAGTTAGATAGCTTTCCTTTCTTTTGTTGGGATAATGGACCCTGGCTTGTTCCCATGTACATAGTTCAATGTTGGATTGTATTTTTCTTTCACATTTTAACCATGCAGCAATGGCTTTCTTTTTTATTTCCCATTGTATTTTGTTTTGTGGACAGTGACTTTGGACACCATTACTTTGGAATTAGATTTTTGGTTTTGCATTTTTTCACGGACATGCTTCTTTTCATTTTTGTACATTCACATTTCTGTTTCTTTATTTTTGATTCTATTTATGTTTCCTTTAATACATATTTTTTTTAGTGAACTTCAATGTGTGGTATCTCATTGGTTTCATGCATTTCATAATATGGTTTTTGAGATTCACTGACACCCATTGGGTGTATGTGAGGGAAATGTGTTTGTTTCGGAACTTGCAATTGGTGTTCTGTCATGTAATTGCCAATTATGAGTGGGTGGATGCAATACTCGGGTGGGTGTTTTGCATTTGGAGGCTGACCATAGGGACCAGGGATCTAGATTGTGATGACATGTTGGCTGGGGAACATGGGTTGGACATGGGTGGGGGCCTGCTGGCAGGTGCCCCACAGTGCTGAGGGGTGGGGGTGCTGGGAGACATGAGTTGGACATGGGTGGGGGCCTGGTGGAGGCTGCCCCTGCACTGCTGGAGGGTGGGGTTGGTGGGAGACATGGGTCGGGGCCTGGTGGAGGGTGCCCCTGCACTGCTGGGGGGTGGGAGTGGTGGGGAACATGTGTTGGACATGGGTGGGGGCCTGCTGGCAGGTGCCCCACAGTGCTGGGGGGTGGGGGTGGTGGGAGACATGGGTGGGGGCCTGGTGGAGGGTGCCCCTGCACTACTGGGGGGTGGGGGTGGTGTGAGACATGGGTGGGGGCCTGGTGGAGGGTGCCCCTGCACTGCTGGGGGGTGGGGGGGTGGGAGAAATGGGTGGGGGCCTGGTACAGGCTGCCCCTCATGGCTGGGGGGTGGGGCGGGTGGTAGACATGGGTGGGGGCCTGGTGGAGGGTGCCCCTGGTGGCTGGGGGGTGGGGGTGGTGGGAGACATGAGTTGCACATGGGTGGGGGCCTGCTGGCAGGTGCCCCACAGTGCTGGGGGGTGGGGGTGGTGGGAGACATGTGTGGGGGCCTGGTAGAGGGTGCCCCTGCACTGCTGGGGGTGGGGGTGGTGTGAGACATGGGTGGGGGCCTGGTGGAGGGTGCCCCTGCACTGCTGGGGGGTGGGGGTGGTGGGAGACATGGGTGGGGGCCTGGTGGAGGCTGCCCCTGGTGGCTGGGGGGTGGGGGTGGTGGGAGACATGAGTTGGACATGGGTGGGGGCCTGCTGGCAGGTGCCCCACAGTGCTGGGGGGTGGGGGTGGTGGGAGACATGGGTGGGGGCCTGCTGGCATGTACCCCACAGTGCTGGGGTTTGGGGGCGGTGGAGACATGAGTTGGACATGGGGGGGCCTGGTGGAGGCTGCCCCTGCACTGCTGGAGGGTGGGAGTGGTGGGGAACATGAGTTGGACATGGGTGGGGGCCTGCTGGCAGGTGCCCCACAGTGCTAGGGGGTGGGGGTAGTGGGGAACATGAGTTGGACATGGGTGGGGGCCTGCTGGCAGGTGCCCCGCAGTGCTGGGGGGTGGGGGTGGTGCGAGACATGGGTGGAGGCCTGGTGGAGGGAGCCCCTGCACTGCTGGGGGGTGGGGGTGGTGGGAGACATGGGTGGGGGCCTGGTGGAGGGTGCCCCTGGTGGCTGGGTGGTGGGAGTGGTGTGAGACATGGGTGGGGGCCTGGTGGTGGGTGCCCCTGCACTGCTGGGGGGTGGGGGTGGTGGGAGACATGGGTGGGGACCTGCTGGCAGGTGCCCCACAGTGCTGGGGGGTGGGTGGGTGGGAGACATGTGTGGGGGCCTTGTGGAGGGTGACCCTGCACTGCTGGGGGGTGGGGGTGGTGGGAGACATGGGTGGGGGCCTGGTGGAGGCTGCCCCTGGTGGCTGGGGGGTGGGGGTGCTGGGAGACATGGGTGGGGGCCTGTTGGTGGGTGCCCCTGCACTGCTGGGGGGTGGGGGTGGTGGGAGACATGGGTGGGGGCCTGCTGGCAGGTGCCCCACAGTGCTGGGGGCTGGGGGTGGTGGGAGACATGGGCGGGGGCCTGGTGGAGGGTTCCCCTGCACTGCTGGTGGGTGGGGGTGGTGTGAGACATGGGTGGGGGCCTGGTGGAGGGTGCCCCTGCACTGCTGGGGGGTGGGGGTGGTGGGAGACATGGGTGGGGGCCTGGTGGAGGCTGCCCCTGGTGGCTGGGGGGTGGGGGTGGTGGGAGACATGGGTGGGGGCCTGGTGGAGGCTGCCCCTGGTGGCTGGGGGGTGGGGGTGGTGGGAGACATGAGTTGCACATGGGTGGGGGCCTGCTGGCAGGTGCCCCACAGTGCTGGGGGGTGGGGGTGGTGGGAGACATGGGTGGGGGCCTGGTGGAGGGTGCCCCTGCACTGCTGGGGGTGGGGGTGGTGTGAGACATGGGTGGGGGCCTGGTGTAGGGTGCCCCTGCACTGCTGGGGGGTGCGGGTGGTAGGAGACATGGGTGGGGGCCTGGTGGAGGCTGCCCCTGGTGGCTGGGGGGTGGGGGTGGTGGGAGACATGAGTTGGACATGGGTGGGGGCCTGTTGGCATGTGACCCACAGTGCTGGGGGGTGGGGGTGGTGGGAGACATGGGTGGGGGCCTGCTGGCAGGTGCCCCACAGTGCTGGGGGGTGGGGGTGGCGGAGACATGAGTTGGACATGGGTGGGGGCCTGGTGGAGGCTGCCCCTGCACTGCTGGAGGGTGGGGGTGGTGGGAGACATGGGTGGGGGCCTGGTGGAGGGTGCCCCTGCACTGCTGGGGGGTGGGAGTGGTGGGGCACATGAGTTGGACATGGGTGGGGGCCTGCTGGCAGGTGCCCCACAGTACTGGGGGGTGGGGGTGGTGGGGAACATGAGTTGGACATGGGTGGGGGCCTGGTGGCAGGTGCCCCACAGTGCTGGGGGGTGGGGGTGGTGGGAGACATGGGTGGGGGCCTGGTGGAGGGTGCCCCTGCACTGCTGGGGGTGGGGGTGGTGGGAGACATGGGTGGGAGCCTGGTGGAGGGTGCCCCTGGTGGCTGGGGGGTGGGGGTGGTGTGAGACATGGGTGGGGGCCTGGTGGCGGGTGCCCCACAGTGCTGGGGGGTGGGTGGGGTTGGGAGACATGGGTGGGGGCCTGGTGGAGGGTGACCCTGCACTGCTGGGGGGTGGGGGTGGTGGGAGACATGGGTGGGGGCCTGGTGGTGGGTGTACCTGCACTGCTGGGGGTGGGGGTGGTGGGAGACATGGGTGGGGGCCTGCTGGCAGGTGCCCCGCAGTGCTGGGGGGGTGGTGGGAGACATGGGAGGGGGCCTGGTGGAGGGTGCCCCTGCACTGCTGGGTGGTGGGGGTGGTGGGAGACATGGGTGGGGGCCTGCTGGCAGGTGCCCCACAGTGCTGGGGGGGTGGTGGGAGACATGGGTGGGGGCCTGGTGGAGGGTGCCCCTGCACTGCTGGGTGGTGGGGGTGGTTTGAGACATGGGTGGGGGCCTGGTGGAGGGTGCCCCTGCACTGCTGGGGGTTGGGGGTGGTGGGAGACATGGGTGGGGGCCTGGTGGAGGCTGCCCCTGGTGGCTGGGGGGTGGGGGTGGTGGGAGACATGGGTGGTGGCCTGGTGGAGCATGCCCCTACACTGCTGGGGGTTGGGGGTGGTGGGAGACATGGGTGGGGGCCTGGTGGAGGCTGCCCCTGGTGGCTGGGGGGTGGGGGTGGTGGGAGACATGGGTGGTGGCCTGGTGGAGGGTGCCCCTGCACTGCTGGGTGGTGGGGGTGGTGTGAGACATGGGTGGGGGCCTGGTGGAGGGTGCCCCTGCACTGCTGGTGGTTGGGGGTGGTGGGAGACATGGGTGGGGGCCTGGTGGAGGCTGCCCCTGGTGGCTGGGGGGTGGGGGTGGTGGGAGACATGGGTGGGGGCCTGGTGGAGGCTGCCCCTGGTGGCTGGGGGTGGGGGTGGTGGTCGACATGAGTTGCACATGGGTGGGGGCCTGCTGGCAGGTGCCCCACAGTGCTGGGAGGTGGGGGTGGTGGGAGACATGGGTGGCGGCCTGGTGGAGGGTGCCCCTGCACTGCTGGGGGGTGGGAGTGGTGGGGAACATGAGTTGGACATGGGTGGGGGCCTGCTGGCAGGTGCCCCACAGTGCTGGGGGGTGGGGGTGGTGGGGAACATGAGTTGGACATGGGTGGGGGCCGGCTGGCAGGTGCCCCACAGTGCTGGAGGGTGGGGGTGGTGGGAGACATGGGTGGGGGCTTGGTGGAGGGTGCCCCTGCACTGCTGGGGGGTGGGGGTGGTGGGAGACATGGGTGGGGGCCTGGTGGAGGGTGCCCCTGGTGGCTGGGGGGTGGGGGTGGTGGGGAACATGAGTTGGACATGGGTGGGGGCCTGCTGGCAGGTGCCCCACAGTGCTGGAGGGTGGGGGTGGTGGGAGACATGGGTGGGGTCTTGGTGGAGGGTGCCCCTGCACTGCTGGGGGGTGGGGGTGGTGGGAGACATGGGTGGGGGCCTGGTGGAGGGTGCCCCTGGTGGCTGGGGGGTGGGGGTGGTGTGAGACATGGGTGGGGGCCTGGTGGCGGGTGCCCCTGCACTGCTGGGGGGTGGGGGTGGTGGGAGACATGGGTGGGGGCCTGCTGGCAGGTGCCCCACAGTGCTGGGGGGTGGGGGGGTGGGAGACATGGGTGGGGGCCTGGTGGAGGGTGACCCTGCACTGCTGGGGGGTGGGGGTGGTGGGAGACATGGGTGGGGGCCTGGTGGAGGCTGCCCCTGGTGGCTGGGGGGTGGGGGTGCTGGGAGACATGGGTGGGGGCCTGGTGGTGGGTGCCCCTGCACTGCTGGGGGGTGGGGGTGGTGGGAGACATGGGTGGGGGCCTGCTGGCAGGTGCCCCACAGTGCTGGGGGGTGGGGTGGTGGGAGACATGGGTGGGGGCCTGGTGGAGGGTGCCCCTGCACTGCTGGGGGTCGGGGTGGTGTGAGACATGGGTGGGGGCCTGGTGGAGGTTGCCCCTGCACTGCTGGGGGTTGGGGGTGGTGGGAGACATGGGTGGGGGCCTGGTGGAGGGTGCCCCTGGTGGCTGGGGGGTGGGGGTCGTGGGAGACATGGGTGGGGGCCTGGTGGTTGGTGCCCCTGCACTGCCGGGGGATGGGGGTGGTGTGAGACATGGGTGGGGGCCTGGTGGAGGGTGCCCCTGCACTGCTGGGGGTTGGGGGTGGTGGGAGACATGGGTGGGGGCCTGGTGGAGGCTGCCCCTGGTGGCTGGTGGGTGGGGGTGGTAGGAGACATGGGTGGGGGTCTGGTGGAGGCTGCCCCTGGTGGCTGGGGGGTGGGGTTGGTGGGAGACATGAGTTGCACATGGGTGGGGGCTTGCGGGCAGGTGCCCCACAGTGCTGGGGGGTGGGGTGGTGGGAGACATGGGTGGGGGCCTGTTGGAGGGTGCCCCTGCACTGCTGGGGGGTAGGGGTTTTGTGAGACATGGGTGGGGGCCTGGTGGAGGGTGCCCCTGCAATGCTGGGGGGTGGCGGTGGTGGGAGACATGGGTGGGGGCCTGGTGGAGGCTGCCCCTGGTGGCTGGGGGGTGGGGGTGGTGGGAGACATGAGTTGGACATGGGTGGGGGCCTGCTGGCAGGTGTCCCACTGTGCTGGGGGGTGGGGGGTGGGAACATGGGTGGGGGTCTGGTGGAGGGTGACCCGCACTGCTGGGGGGTGGGGGTGGTGGGAGACATGGGTGGGGGCCTGCTGGCAGGTGCCCCACAGTGCTGGGGAGTGGGGGTGGTGGAGACATGAGTTGGACATGGGTGGGGGCCTGGTGGAGGCTGCCCCTGCACAGCTGGAGGGTGGGGGTGGTGGGAGACATGGGTGGGGGCCTGGTGGAGGGTGCCCCTGCACTGCTGGGGGGTGGGAGTGGTGGGGAACATGTGTTGGACATGGGTGGGGGCCTGCTGGCAGGTGCCCCACAGTGCTGGGCGGTGGGGGTGGTGGGGAACATGAGTTGGACATGGGTGGGGGCCTACTGGCAGGTGCCCCACAGTGCTGGGGGGTGGGAGTGGTGGGAGACATGGGTGGGGGCCTGGTGGAGGGTGCCCCTGCACTGCTGGGGGGTGGGGGTGGTGGAAGACATGGGTGGGGGCCTGGTGGAGGGTGCCCCTGCACTGCTGGGGGGGTGGGAGACATGGGTGGGGGCCTGGTGGAGGGTGCCCCTGGTGGCTGGGGGTGCAGGGGGACATGCGTTGGTGGGCAGTAGTGCAAGTTGACATGTGGGTTGGCTGGGGGGCATGGCCATGGTGGTTGGGGTGCCTGCAGGACATGTGCAGGGTAGGCCCCTGTGGTGTGAGCCACCTGCAGGGGCCGTGGAGGGTGTAGAGGGAACACCTGGGAGGACCCACACGTGTAATTCACGTGTGGTGCTCCCCGCGCACCCCTGTAATACACGTACCCTGATGAGATCGCGTGTGGAACTTCCCGCGCACCCCTGTAATACACATACCCTGATGGAATTGCGTGTGGAACTTCCCGCGCACCCCTGGAATACACGTACCCTGCTGATGTTGCGTGTGATACTTCCCGCGCACCCCCGAAATACACGTACCCTGATGGGATTGCGTGTGTAACTTCCCGCGCACCCCCGAAATACACGTACCCCTCTCAAGCGCGTGTGTAACTTCCCGCGCACCCCCGAAATACACGTACCCCGCTCAATCGCCTGTGTAACTTCCCGCGCACCCCCGAAATACACGTACCCCGCTCAATCGCGTGTGTAACTTCCCGCGCAACCCCGAAATACACGTACCCCGCTCAATCGCGTGTGTAACTTCCCGCGCACCCCCGCAATACACGTGCCCCACTCGCACAGGCCCAATTGCTGTATTTTGCCACTTTTGTAATGCGCAGTGACTCTACCGCCTGCCTTCGTGTGGCGGACGTGTTTCAGCTTGTGCGTGTCTTTGGCTGTGCGTGGCTTTGCCCTATTCCATTCCATGAATACGTGTGGTTCGAGTGCGTGTGGGCGTTCCGTCTGCTTACCTGAAGTATATCCCCAGTTACGCCCTTATTTTCGTGCGTTGTTCCCCATTCCGCACGTTAAGCCCCGTGTCCCGCCCACTTTCTGGTGTATGCGCCGAGGTTGTGCGCTTTCACTGTGCGCGTCGCACACGCCTTTCGGGATGTTGCAGTGACTTGTTCGCCATGCACAGGTTTGGCGCACATCCCGAGGTAAACACGCGCAAGGACTTCCATGAATCGCACGCGTGCACGTGCGCCCGTTTTTTTGCGCTTGCGCCTGCTTGCGCCAAGATTTTCGGCGCACGTTTGTTCCATGAATTGGCCCCCAAGTTGTTTGATGGCTTTTCAGATCTCTCCTATTTCAAATTTTGCATCTAATGCCTCTGCATCTTCAATTTTTAATTTGGGAAGGTCCAATTTGCTAAAAACGGTGTCTAGTTCGGACTCTAATGGAAAGGTATCTTCCATGTAACTGGCTTTGTAATAAGAACGGAAACATTAGCAAATTTCTGCATTCCTAATAACAATTTCACGCTGTGCATTCTCAATATTTTGTATGCATCCCTTTCAGCCTATTAGCCAGTAATCTACCGCTCTTATCCCCAGTCTCCCAGTACTTTTGCTTCATAAAAAAGATACCATTTTCAGTCATCATATCTGCTTTGTGTTTCAGTTCTTCCTGTGTAGGAATCATCTTTAGGCGATCTTCTGTATTTTTTTGCACATATTTCCTTTGAAGAGCAGCTATCTCCCCCTCTAACTTACGTATCTCCTGTAACCACGTTTTCCTTGAGTATGAGGTCCTGTTAATTAATTCACCCCTTATGGCAGCCTTAAAATTATCCCACACAGTTTGAATATCCATAGAACCTATGTTTTCCTTGAAAAACTTCTCAATATGTGCTTTGAGGTGATTTACTTCATTGTCATTTCTTAATATACCTGCTTTCATGCGCCATCTTAAGAAGTAAGATTTTTCTCCACCTACTGCCAACCTTAAATCCACCGAAGAGTGATCAGAAATTTCACGTTCCCTAATGTTTGCACTTAGCAATTTATCAACTAATCTCTCTGCCATCAGTATACGATTAATCCGGGAAAAGTAATCATGCATTGGTGAATAGAAGGAGTATTCTCTACTAGAGGAATGTGTAACCCTCCATGCATCTGCCAAATTGAATCTTTGAAGGAACAAACCAAACTCTCCACTGATCCCATAATTTGTGAATCTGCACACTGGTGATCGATCAATAGCTTGATTAAGAACACAATTAAAGTCTCCACCAATTATAATTGTGTCACCCTGCATATCACGTAGACAACCACATAATAGTCTCAAAGAATCATTTATTTGGAGGACATGGACCATATACACATCCAATTGTAATAACCTTACCACTATAAAAAATGTCAACTAAACGTATCCTATCTTCTCTATCCATCACCACTTTCATAATCTTAAGAATACGTCCCATCTTAAAGAGGACACTAACTCCCCTTGATTTTGAAACATAACAATTCAATATCTCACAAGGATACTTGTTGTTGGTCAGATATTTCCTAGATTTATCCAATGAGTGAGTTTCTTGTAAAAGCACTACATCCGTCTTTGTTATCCATAATCTAGCCATCACTTTTTTCCTTTTCTTGGGGCAATGTAGACCCTTAACATTCCAAGACACAAACATTAAGTTACCTATTATATCACCAACACCTTACATATTTACAATCCAACATGAGCTAAGTAAATATCTCTGTTCACACATCTCAGCCAGTGAATGATCTTGTGTTAATATGTGAAATCCTCATGTGCATCCTATTTACACTGCTCCCCATTATGCATGCTTCTACCTTGCAACATACAACCGACACATAAAACAAACAGAGAAAGTACATTACAACAACAAAAAAGAAAAAAGAAAAAAAAACTGAAAGAGATTTGACCTATGTCCCTCCAAGTAAGACAGAACTGTCTAAGAGTATTCTCCTGAATTGTCAAACTGTGTTCTAAACCTTAAACTCTTGATTAACGGCGTCCATTATCAGAAAGATATTCATCCACATTTCTTCTCCTATAGCATCCCTATATTTCATAAACTATGTTACAAAGTTGTCATTCACAATCCCAAATCATTATAACCTCCCATCACCCAATCTGAATACGATAACCTATAGTGAATGTTTGCACTCTAAGTCTCCTCATCCATTCAGCTGTATCTATTAACCTTTCCCCACCCACCATCAAATCCATCTCTAATATTATGCAAATTCTCAAAATATCATAGACTCCATCTCTTAATTTCAATAATAAACCCTTTAATGTGCATTTGTAGTCCAATAATATACCCAACCAACACATACAAATTCCTTTCCCAATCAGTATAATATATTGTTTGTGTTACCAGGGTAATATTTAGAGAAGGATAATACTGTGCCAATTTTTAACCACTTCTGCCCAAAGAAGTTTAAAAAACATATATAGCATTTGTTCATTGTTTGTTTGCAATTGAGACCCTTAGTCACATAAAGACAATAAGGGATCATACATGTAAACCCACTTTGGAAACAACATGGTATCAGGGTATCCCAAACAACAATTTGAAGAGCATCCCTCAAATGTTCAAACCACCCACTCCTGCTGGATTACTGTTAAACAGTTTTATATACATTTTGCTCTCCCAAATTTCCCAATGCAGGTTCAATCACCTATCATACCCGTTCAGCAGCCATTCCTCATAGATCTTGTTGTTTGAAAGAAAATATACCAAACTTATAGGGAGTAAACACCAAACCCAAAGTAGAATCATGCCTAAACAATATAAACACATACCCTTTACATAATGAGCCCCACATGGTCTAATTCACGCTGAGCAAACCATATTAAATACATCTCATTCTTGGCTATGCTCAAGCTCAGGACATGCATCTGAAACAGTAACTTCCAGAATATTGTGCATGTATATATGCATTCCATATCATATCACGAAATGCATATTAGCAAAATTGGCATACACGCAATAGAAATACAAGCTCAGAAATAATCTAATCCATGCAAGCAAACCGTATTAATTGCATCTGTTTTGGTTTTGCACCAGTAACTCCTTGGAATATTGTGCGCATACACATCCATTCCCTCTCACATTACGGAATGCAGATTAGCAAGATCAGTGTACCCGCGATATATGCATGTTCAATATTGAAGCTGGACAAATATAGGCAAGTAAAATGCCTGCAAACATCTGTACCGTGCGAAAGGTCCAAGTCTCCAGGTACCTATGCTGTTTAATCACCATTCAGTGCTGCAGTCATTGCATAGAAGTCATCCATCAAATTAAAATTTCTGAATTTGAGGGACCCACACGAGTTCCCCAACAATGCATGGCATTCTTCTTATCATACGGGCCGTTCCAGCACATACTGTGTATCATCCAGATGATCAACAAAGCAACTTCCTGTATTCCGTGCTCATGCTTCACATTAAATGAGATCCTTTACTCGAGACCGCCTGCATATCGATTTTTCAAATAAAAGCAAACACACCAGCAGTTTCCAATGAATACTTTACCAATATGTAACATTTCCAAAAAACCCAAGAGGTATGAATAAACCATATTCCACATAAACCACATTCAAACACAGCACTAGATGTAAATTAATGGCATAACAGAAGCTGGTGAAAACAATCATCTCTTCTTTTTTCTGGTGTTTTTGTGACCAGATGTAGCTGCTGATTCTTCGATAGGCTGTTGATCCAAATCAGATAAGAATGCTTCAGCTCCTTTATGTACATTGAAAAAGTGAACCTGTCCATCAATCACCACCCTAAAAATTGCTGTATAAATCATGTAGTATTTTAAGTTTTTATTGCTTTCTTTCTATTTTGCCAAATTAAAAGTCTTGTGCTTCTCAAGGATATCCCTGCTTGGGGTTGAACGAATATTAAATAGGCCTTTGTTAGATATGCTGCTAACCTATGTTTTGGCATAACTGAAGTGTTGTTACCTTCAAACCAACCCCTTGTTTTTTTACATATGCAGTATAGTGGGCTGAAGTGGTTGTGACACCAGTTTGGTAGATTATCCCTACTGTTGTGAAGGTTTCCTTAGCAAGAGATACTTGGTCGTGTGTAAATCTAGTGAGCTTACAGCTATGTTTAATACCATCTGCCTTGTACCTTAGAACATGTTTAAGAAATGAGAGTCTGTTTTTAAAGTGTGTGCAACTCTATAACATAGAGTTGTTAGTTTGCCTTCGAAGAGGAGGTGGAAAAGGTATTCTACATTTTGTCTGAATCCTGGGCCTTCAGAATTCATTTGTAGAGAGTGATATTGTGATGCACTAATTTGTGTCGATCTTTCATCGTATCTTCCTGTTTCCTTATGGAAAGAGTAGAGGAAAGTAATGTACTTTCACACTTTTCTCCCATATGTTCATTGGGGATCCTTTGGCTTGACACATTTGATATGCTTCTTATGCATTTTCTATGGTATCTTTGGAATGTAGTTGGTGAATCATATACTGGTCTAAAATATTGGCTGCAGTAACAGGATCTACATGTTCAAGTTGACCAGTTTGTAATGAATCTTCAATTATTTGAGGGGTTTCTCTTAAGTTTTCTTCTATGTTTATTTCGCTGTAATATTCATTGTTTTCTTTGAGATATTGTAGGGTAATGTCTAACTTTGTTTAAGTCGATTAGTTGTTGCTACATTTTTTGTCTTTTGTTGGTACACCATTAACTAGTATAATTAAAGTTTGACTATTCGCTGTCATACTCCTAGAGTTTCTTCATTTTCTTTAAGATCTAATGATAAATATACTAATTTGCCACAAACGCTTTTTAGTAAGTCAGATGGAGGCAATTTGGCAGTGTTGGTTTGAAGGTGTATTATAGCTTGAAATGAGTGTAATGTTTGGATTATAATTCGCTCATACAAGTTGTGTTGTTGGAGTGCTTTTGGAAGTGGGAATATTTTTAAGTTATTAGTGATAGCACGTAACTGCATTTGGTTATACTTTGTATTGCAGTATGTGAAAAGTATCGAGGGGTCTGCATATTTGTATTTATTTTCTGCTGTTAGATATAAAGCTAATTGGAACCATTGGGATTCCTCATTCTCCTCTATTTTGTGCACCATATCTACCATTTCTGTACTCTTTGTTTTATAAAAGGTTATGAGACAAAAAACATATACTTTGATATTTCAGCAGATGTGTTTTGAAATTGTGCCAATGTTTTCTAAAGTTACTGAATTTTCTAAGTCAACTTCTATTCCAAAATATTTACTTTGGATGCGCTCTATTTTTCCAAGGAGTTTTTTGGATGTTCCGTGAAGGAGAATGTTATTTCATGTTTGCAGTTCTAGAGGAGGACTTTTTGCATAGTTCAATCTATGGACAAGATTTCGTATAGCAGAATGGTGTGTTGCTAACATTTTGATGTGGTGGAAAGAGCTTTTGCAAGCCGTTCCCAAAATGCGTGCTATTGAATGTCATCACTGTCCAGTGTGGATGCGTATTGGCCAGGAGTACATGGTTTGTATAGTTCCGATTCTACTTTTGTGTTTTAGTTTCACATAATGATTGAGGAATTGTAGTAACAATTTGAAGGATTGTTGAGGTACTTTACATATGGAGCTGAATGTCCATTTGTATGCTGGACACTTTCTTTGGGCAAAGGGAACATTTGGCTGAAAGTTTGTTGTGGACATTTCTTCTGTAAGGGTTTCTTTTGCTATAATGGTGTCTCCAACTACTTCATACCCTTGGCCATTATTGTCTCTGGCAATTATATTTTTTGTTCTCGTTTATAAGCCTCATCATTAAAATATGGTTCTGTGCTGCTTTTGTGAATCCATTCACATTCACGAAAGTTTGAAAAAGTATCTATATTGATGTGATAGTGCATGGTACACATGACCTTTAACATTAACATTGTGCATGTTTTGAAACATGTTTTTTGTAACATATTGATTAATTTAGTTAGTGGTTTCATTCTGTTTAAAATTAATATAAACAACTTATTTTTTTGTAGGAATCTGCTATCAATTAAAGCTTCAATTATTTGTTTTCTGCTGTAGTTTTAAGGGTATATTGTGATTTTTTAGCTTTCTTTATAAGATTGTTAAGAACTCCACAGTGGAATTTGTTTTGTAAACTCAATTTCTTTGAGTGTTTTACTGTGGCTACGTTAATATTATTTTTATTCATTATATTTACAATTGTTATTTTATAATACCCTGAATATCAAGGAGTGGTTACTAAGCACAGAATCAGGATTCAAACCTGTGTTTAAATCTTGAACTATCATTCCTTTCCTTTCCATTGGTAGATAAAGTGTTAGGTTCCTTTGTAGGTCTGGTTTTGTTTGCACATCTTTTTTAGCGTTGAATGTTTGCAAAAGGGGCCTTACTTTTTTAGTGGTAGCTGGTTTAGTCTCATTGAGTGAGCTTACTAGCTGTTCTGTTTTGATGTTTTCTATAAATTGTGTTAGAAGCAGATAACAATCTTGCTTGTTTTTAATTTAATCTGCTCTATATTTTCTCTGTTTACTACGGAGTCGGATTTTAATAGGCATCCTGTTATGTTTGTTGAGAAAAATGAAAGTCTGTGTTTGAAAGTTGTGGAAGTTGTGGAATTAGTATGCATGTGTTATGCATGGGTATGTGGGTGTTATTGTACAGATGAACAGAGTGGTGTTCTGTAGTGGGATGATAGGTGTGGGTGGGAAGGTTGTAAGAGTAAGAGGCTTTATAGGTGAGGGTAAATATAAGATTGAAATCAGGTGGTGTTGTATAACATCTGTAAATGTATGTGATGGGGAATGGGTAATAAACTATTGATAGTAGAGTGTTTTGAGCACTGGGGGTGTTAGTGAGTAAGTGAGTGGTGGTGTGATTTACTAAATCAGAATTGTTATGATGTTTTGGGGAAAAGAGTGGTTGCTATAATGGTGTGATTTAATGCATAGGTATGAGGGTTTTGTGGGTGTAATTGAAAAGGGGGGAGTAAGTGTGTGTATGTGTTGTGTGTTAGTGATTTTGAATGCAATGAGTGTGAAAGTTGTAGGGTTGGAATTAAGGACCTCATGTGGGTAGGGCTATGGAAGAGTAAGGACATTAAATTGTAGTATAGAAGTTGATGGGAGATGGATGTGTTGTTAGGCAGTAATGAATTGGTGGTGTATCGAACAAAGAGCAATGTACAAATAGGAATAGAAAGAGTGTGAATGCTGTATTAGAATGAGTAAGATAGAAATACAATATTGTTGGCTAGAAAAGAATACTGCAGGCTAATATATAGTGAACGTACATTTTTACAATTAGAGAGGTATACATGCTATACTAATCTCCTTCCTTTGTAAGATGTGAAGAGTGTTCTTTCTTCTGTAGCTGTCTTTGTCAATCTTCTTTTTCCCTGTAATTGCAAAATAATGTTAGTTGGTATATGTGGTAATGGTGATATAGTTTCACTAACAAAGGTTGTAATTTATTAAGATAGGAGTAGGTATTTTAAGAAAGAGTGAATGAAGTTGTGTTATGTGTGGAGTGCTAAAGTATGTTAACTATGTTATTACAACAATTGCACTATGACACTTGCAGTTTGGCATATTGTAAGGCACAGGGTAAAAACTGTCATGGTGTAAAAAGGATGCTTATTTAGTGCATCTTTGCAGCACAGGAAATTTTGCACAAGGGTTAATATGGAATGATATTAGGTGTACAGCATAGTTTGGCTTCATTTACAAATGCATAAAAAATGTATGTTTTTACAGTGGGGCAATTTTTCTGGTGGTGCTTTTAATAAGAAAAGTGTTGTGTTTGTGGTAGTGGTACAAAGTATTTTTAAAGAATAGGGAAACTGTGGTGTAGTGGTAATTCAATGGAAGTTTGTAATTAGACCAGTGTATGGTGTCATATAGGTTTGGTTGGGAAAGAGCAGTATGTTGTATATAAGGAGAAGTGTTGCACATAGATACTGGCAGTGAACAAATATGTGTGAGCAGGAAGAGAATGGTGGCATTATAAGGGTTGTGAAGAGAAAGTATGAAATGTATACTTAAGGAAAAATGCAAAATGCAGTTTGTTTAAAAAATGTTTCTCTTTAGGAGTATTTTGTTGATAGTAAAACAATGTATATGTGCATTTACATCAGCACTGTTTCTAACCATTTTCTACAAATTAGGGCAATGCAGTTGCACAATATTTGTAGAACACAGCATTTGATAGCAGTGGTTAAAAAAGAGAATATTCTTATTGAGATGTGTATTACAGGGTTTGTGGCAGCAACCCCTTAAGTGGCAAAAATGTGTATGCTTGTCCTTTTTGCACAGACTTGCATAATATCCTGGCAGTTAATGGGTTAAAAATATCACGTATACCTGTACTATGCTTTGTTAGATGTAGATATTGTAGAATCTTGGAGAGTTTCACACATGATCTGTTGATGCCAGAGGCTGTGACTAACAGGAGACATTTACTCTCAGAGTTGAAATGTACATCTGAAGTGTTGAAGTGATTTGACAGGGTTACACGTAGAGCTATTGGATGTGATTGGTGGATGGATGGGTGAGTGTTTGAAAGTAGCCAATGAGGGAGTGTTACAAAAATAAAAGTGTAAAGGGTAAAAGGCCTGACCTGTTGTATGGTGTCCGTGGACACCACAGTAGTCCGTGCACTGGGACATGCCATCCAGGGCTTTTAAGGATGCTTGGCATGGAAAGAGGACTGTAGGGACTGTGTACAGTTGCAAACATCCGTGTACATCAGAGGATTAGCCAACCAGGTTTTGTGGTTGTGGTGTACAGGAACACAGGGTAGTAAGTGTTTTCTTTCTTGTGTGGCGTAAAGATGGCGATGTCTATGAAGAAGCAGAGTGTGTGAATGGTGGGGGATTCTTGGATCCATTCATTGAAGGTTTACACTGAATGTTGTGGCATCTCTGATAATGTTGGATTGGAGGAAGTGGACTTTTTGTGGTATGCAGTTTGTGTTATTATCATTCTGTGAGACTTTGGCTCACTGTAAACGTACAGACATCATTATTGTGCATCATGGAGGCAACAGTTTTGGATATGTGACAGCAGTATCCTTGCAGTTTCCCATGAAGGATATGTTAAAGAGCCTAATGGAACTGTTTCCAGCTGCAAAGATTATTTTTTCAGAAATTAATCAAAGTCAAATTTGGAGATGTCCAAACTTCTTTTGTCCACATATAGAAGAAGCCAGGCAGCATGTCCATAAAGCTGTATGTGTTTTTTTACACGATGTAGGAATGGCATCTTTTGCCAATTACAACATAAAGTTTGATGGCGTGAATATTTTTTGTGGAGATGGAGTTCATTTGAAAGATGTTGAAAATTTTATTTTTCTTTCGAATGTTCAAAATGCATTAAAACAGTTTGTGTGAAAAATTGAAAAAGGAAGATGTGGAGTGTATACTAAAGCATTTGTTATTATTTGCAGGACATAAACATGAAAAACACTAAAAAAGATTGAAGCTATTTTTGTACAAGTGCACATGCACGTGATGCGCTGTTGGCAGTGAGGAAACTCTGTGAAAGAAAATAACTATTGTTTTATGGTTAAACTAGTGTGATGTTGACTAGCCACACCCATTTTCCCAGCAAACATATTTCAAGCCAGGCACGCACGCTTCTGAGCGCGCACATTAATGGAAGTGCACGTGAAGTTCTGTTGGCCGTGAGGAAGCTCTGAGAAGCAAGTTGAAGATACTAACTACCTGGACATAGGGGGTCATTATGAGTGTGGCGGTAAGGGGTTAACAGCACCGGTAAGAATGCTGGTGCCGTTAACCCCTTATCGCCGCATTCCGAGGTCCCTTAGCGGATCTCACTAAGGCCGGCTGGTTTTACCAGCCAGCCTTAGCGGGAGCCACTAAGAGACTAGGAAGCTAATAAAGGGGCTGCTAGTTCCAAATTGTGAGTCACCTCCAGTAATCCTCACTACCAGTAAACAGGATTGGCGAGATACATCGCATAACTGCTGCTAGTGTTTTGCTGAGTAAATTAAACTTTGGAGCCAAGAAATGGAGACATGTTTGAGTGAGACCGGCGCTCTGATTTGATAGATTTTGTCGAGGTGGATCACGCTACTGATAGTAAAATAGGAAGAACAATAGCTGATCGGCCTAAAAGAATGAGTCATGCTTGTGCCCGTGAAACCATTCACAAGCAGGGGTTACTTAACAGCAATATTCTAGCAAAAATTACTAGTTTCTTCTAAAAAAAAGAACGTATGGAAACTTGTGTGAAAAGTACATTAAGCAATATAGATGAGGAGGCTATTTTAAAATCTTTAACAGAAGAGCTGATTTCAGCATTACCTTGTTTAGGCACTAAAATCATTTCAAATGCTTCACCATGCTAACAACATTGGTGTTGAAATTCTAACTAAAGTGCAACAGAGTAATTTCCCTATATTTAATGATGAGACTGAAACAAGTCAGATAGAGTTAACAGAGACTAGTGAAAGTAATTGCTTGTTGCTTACAGACACTGGTCCGCTTAAGGATGCCCTTAGTGTGGTGGAAGGATGTCCTAGTATACAAACTAGTGTGGACAAGACATTTGATCAGGCTGAATTAGAAACTAATGGGGCACAAATTGATATGCCTGAATTTGATGTTGAACTAGATAAGAACCAAAGTTTAGATGCAAATATGAATGGTATGAATAACACTGCACTTGGTGGGAACAAGCCATTGAGCACCTCTATTATAAATGAACAAATGACTCAAGATGATGAGGTCCAGAGTAATGTTGAGAATAATACTTGATTCAAAGTTAATTCTGAAACTGGACAGATAGTTGTGATGGGTGGTATGCCTGGTGACAATGTGCTGTCATGCTCAGCTGGACTGTCCTGTCTGACATCTACTGAACATGAGGGCTGCAATTCTGAAACCCAACTGAATTTGATTTCTACTAGTATACATTCTAATGAAATGTTTGAGGCATTATTTTATCTTTTTTTTTGTTTTTACATTTGTAGAGCGCACTGCAGCCCGTGGGCATCGAGGCGCTGTAAACGGAGAGTAAGAAGGCTTATTTAGGGTTACAAGAAAGCCGCCCAACAAAAAGTAGTCTTAGAAATACAGGTTAAATATACATTGGAACATCAGTTAGCGAAGAAAACATACATGTTACTTGGGATGCACACAGAGAACCTGCAGGTTTACACACAAAGCTTGGTTTTGATGGCCTTGCAAAAGGTACCATGAGATTTAATTTGCCTAAGGTACGGTGGGCGAGCATTCCGGTGGCTGGCGGCCATGGTGGGGAAGCTGGTACCTCCAGCACAAGCTTTGTTCGTTTTGGGAACAGTAATCATGTTTGTGTATGCTGTTCTGGCTTGCCTGACGGTACAAGGTTTAGAGATCCTATGGACAAGGTGAGGAGGGGCCAGGTCATGAAGGCAGTTGTGCGCCAATGCAAGAGTTTTGAATTAGAAAATGTGCTAGCCACACTAGTCGACAAATGTGAAAACATTGATCGCAAATTAAATGTTACTCTACATTACTACACACAAGCATAAAGGGAGAAAAGTAATAAGAGAAAGTAGCATGAATACAGATAAAGCATGCCTGTTCTCCAATGAAAAATCTGAAACTGATTGTAATGTAGAAGGCATAAATGAGATAACCCTGGAGGATTTTGCAGAAAATTATAATATAAGAGAAAGTAGTAAAAAGTTGCATTCTAAAAATAAAAAATAATAATTTTAGAGGTTGAAAATAATGGCGTAAGAAAAAGAACAGGGGAAAATCTAATCATAGTAAGAAACCTGCTTAAGCAGCCGTGTATACTGATAAAAGACATACACTGATTAAAAATGGGTGCATTGTATCTGCACAATTAGGGACAACCATCATGGATGACATTGAATATGCATCTTTAAGTTCGAATTGCACTGACTGCATGCCAAAATCTAGCATCACCGTATCAGGAGCAAATAGAAATGGCAATGAACTTTTGGTTGCAGGCCATTCACTGCTTGTGAGCCCTATGAAGAATGAAGTGAGTAAGAATCCCAAAAAGACTACTGATATATGTAATTACCTGACAAATTTGCATGATAAAGATCACCTTCCTTTCTGACATTTGAGACAAAAACGTCATAAATTTGCGGCAAAAAGAAAGAAGAAGGCTGAGAAAATCAAAGGCATCCCAGATAACATACTCGCTGATGTGCAAAGCATTTTTATTGACATTCCAGAAAGCGATAATGATGTCAGAAACATACCACCAATGACAGATAGAACAAAAAAATATCCTAGTGTAGACTCTGATAGTAATTAAATATATCACGAACAACTTGATCAACCTCAAAGCAATAACAAGCAAGAAAAAGCAAATGTTGAATACCCTCTTTGCCAATCTCAGAACAAAATACGTGCATTACAACTTCAAGTGATTGATCAAAGCAATAGAGGCACACTTCTTAATAGAGCACATATTCTTTGACCTGTGTCAATTGATAATACCTCTTAGAATGGTAACCTCAAAAGATCGAAGAATTGTAGATCAATTAGTTGATACCACAAGTGAGACCACAAATGTCTGGTGTTCCAGTGTACACATATTAGACTACATTTTACTACATGACAATGAGATTAGAAAATGAGGATACTCGTGTCAGGAAATATTAATGAACGCAACCAAATATGGGAGCAATCGACATAATGCTACTGTCGAGCAGAAACTGCAAGGATTGCTTTAAGAAACATCGAAAAAAGAAAGTCTGATGAAAAATAATGAGACTAGTCCTTCAGATGAAAAGAAAGTAGAAAACATAAACCAGATTGTCCCTATGATAATCTTGACGGATACTTGCAATGGCTTCCAGTTGCATTTAAAGCACAATTTGGTAAACAGTCTCAGTAACAATAACATTGTGATGTTGTGGAAAACGAGAGGTAATTCCCACTACAAAGCAGAAGATGGAATACTTGCAAATATGCACCTATTTTTTGTGGTAGCGCTTCAAGAAACTTGGATGTGGGAATATTGTGACCTTGATGGGTGCAGCACAATTCAAAGATTGGCTACTAAAGGACCATTGGAATGCCCCAAGGGAGGCCTGCTGACATTGATCCAACACCCTTGGACTGTTGTTGACACCAGGTGGTCTACAGATATGGTACTGGCTGTTCTCATTCAATGTGAAAATCCTAGGAACTCACTGATGTTAGTGGTGAATATTTATAAACCTCTGAATGGTGTCTACAATCAAATAAACATGCGAACAGTCATTAGAATCTTAGATGAATGTGATGTGAAGACCCTGATTATCTTGATAGGCGAATTCAACGCCATCATAGCTGAATCTATTCCTTATGAAGATGATGATTGTAAATCAGGACGGTATAGAACCCACACTTCCAATAGATATGGTAAAAGTTGGAATAGTCTAATTCAAACATATAATTTGTGGGTAATGCATGGTAATTGTCAAGGTGATGCTACTAAAAGTCCCACTAGAATTGGCAAAACAAGTATGATCACTATTGACCATAATATAAATAATGATATTGCTAAGGAATCGGTCCTTGATATGGCTGTTGGCATCAGAGAAGAAAGTGACAATCTTCCCCTTTATCTTATATTAGTGAATGGTGTGGAGGAAAACAGTGTATATGAATTAAATGGAAACATCTATCTCAATAATGGTGGTAACCACATAAAATGGAATCCAAACCAATTTAGCAAAGGGAAGTCAGAAAGCTGAACAGGAACTTACTTTATTTATAGACACGATGAGATTATACAAACAATAGTGATGGCTGTGTGATACCAGCTTTTGAACATGTTGTAGTTGCAATTAAAAATGTGTCTGCCCATAAACGTGATTATACTTCCACAAGTGAAAGATAGAACTTGACAGATCAGCAATAACCAACGTTTGATAAATTCATCCATATTGCTAAGAAAAAGATGTGAATGACCATAGGTATGATTAAAAACATGGACCAAGGTGATGCTCATCAAAACAAGTGTGAACACAGAAATTGGCTCTGTGGGCACCAAGCACATGAGGTAAATGAAATATGGCGAACACTGGGCCAGTTATCCAGAACTAATAATAATCAAGGAATATGAGTAGTAATAAATAGATAAAAAAGAAGGTACTACCCATTAACTGTGTTGGTGAACATGAATGGATTGCACACATTAAAAAGACTTTGGGAGCACACAAACCAACTGACGAAATAGCAGAGGCTGGGGTGACTGAATGGAATTGAAGAGATTAAAGTCATGATTCTAACCATACCAACTTCTCGTGCGCTGGGCCCAGACTGCACTTGTAATGCCATGGTATAACTATCTCCAGAGAAATGGGCCCAAGCTCTGCATGTACTGTTTGCATGGATTGGCAAATATGGTCAGGTGCCGAAAACCTGGCAAGAAAGCTCCATATTAACCATACATAAAAAGGGCAGCTGGAAGGATCTAATTAATTATCGCATGTTAGCGAAATTGGATATTCCAGCTAAACTATTTGCGAAAGTACTGCATAAAGAATTGAACCAATGGCTCTCAGATCAACATATTTTGTCTCCCAACCAATTTGGATTTCGTGGAAAATCTTTGACAATCCATAATATTTCCACCTTGGTCTCACTGATTGAAAATGCATGGTTTAGACACCAGCTACCAGTGTATGGGGCATTTATAGATTTTTATGCTGCTTTGGACATGATCCTTAGAAATAAACTATGGAATTAACTGAAACGGTGGACTATCCGCCTGGCCTTTCTCTATGATTAGACTGCTATACGCACACACATCTGTCATAGTGAGATTAGATTGAGAAGGCAAAGTCTCAGGACTAATATCAACTTACCGAGGTGTCAAACAGGGGTCTAACCTGGCTGCTAATTTATTTAATTTATATTTAGCAGATCTACCTATGGCATTTCACTCGACTATATCTAACAATATTAAAATAGGTTTGCTCAAATGTGGATGGCTAGGCTATGTGCATAATCTCCTATTGCTAGACTATACACTGGGAGGTCTGCAAAATGAATTGGCAGCATTAGAAACATTTACAACTGATAATGGGTCAAAAATTAATCTCAGTAAGACGGCGGTAATAGCCTTCTTAGGAAAAACGAATCGCAAAGCCCACAACATTTTCAGATGGACTATTGCTAACCAGAATATCAAAGTGGTTGACTGCTATTGATATTTAGGGATTATCATTGATCAAAATGTGTCCTGGAAACAACAATGGCTTGAAATTAAATGTAGATATATGAACATCAATATGGCACTAAGCCATTTTATTGGGAAACAAGCTGGGCACTCTTTAAGTGCAATAATGATGCTATATGCAGCAAAAGTAGTACCATGTTTATTATATGGGGCAGAGATCTGGTGTAAAAAACTTAAATCAGAGCTTGACAGATTTGATGGAAAAATTCTAAAATGTTTACATAGAATGCCCATCTCGTTGCAATGTGAGTACATTTTATTAGAATGCAACTTGATGCGGATTAGTGACATCATGGAGTACAAGATTGCCATTCTGCACTTTAAATTATGCACCCTAGACTATGAGACGATTGTTGAATTAATCAAGTGTTTTTTATAAGAGTGTATTGTGTGTTCTAGAACATATCAAATCCACTTATTATGAGTGGGCTAGAGAGAATGCACATGTCTGGCTAGAATACCCACCAGCTCGAGTTGAACATCTCTTAAAAGATGTCATACATGATTTAGGAAAGGAAAGACACATGATACAGTTAGCCACTAAGATCAACAGTAGTATGTTTATACAACACTGGGGGAACTACTTAAGAACACTGAATTAAGTTAATGGAACTGTTTCCAGGTTTGAAGATTTATTTTTTCTTGGATAGCACATAGACAAATGTGGAAACATTCTAACTTGTTTTGTCCACAAATTGAAAAAGCCAGACGGGATGTGAATGAAGCTGGATTTTGTTTGTTTTACAGGGTGTTGGAATGATATTTTTTCCACAATGACAGTATAAAGTTTGATTTTTTGAAGAGATGGAGTTCATTTGACTGTTGTTGGAAATCAGATTTTTCTTTCCAGTGTTCAGAATGCATTGAAACAGTTTATGTGAACACGTAACATATATATTGAAGTATTTTAGCTGCATTAATTAAAAAGAAAAAAGCAGAAAAGAATTAGAAACCGTTTTTGTGAAAGTTACAAAAAACAATTAAGTACAGTAGAACATGTGTTAGTTCGGTGTATAAAAAAAGGAAAAATTAAAACATTAAATCAGGTACTTTTAAGAGCCACAATTTTTTTACCAAAACAAGTTAATTGGTTTTGACTCCCTGCCCTGCCAGGACTTTTCTAGCAGTCCGCAAACTATTATACTGTCTGTGTACTATATAGGTGCTTAGGGAGCTATGGTATTTATTGTAGTTTAGAGAAACGTATTTGAGAAAGAAAATTGTTTCTGTCTCTTTTTCTTTATCTCTAGTATACAATTGTCCATTATTTCTATTAGCATAGAACAACGTGGTAATGAAAATGTTGGAGAATTTTATTGAGTCTAACTACTTTACTGAAAAATATAAAGCAGATAGAGTCTATATTTTTTTTTTGTTGTATTTTTCAAGTGTGAAAGGTAGCTCCAAAAGGAGCCATTTTTGTTGGTATATATATTTTTTTAGGATTTTTTTCTGTTTTTCGAGGTGCTGGCAGTAGGTACTTCCTCTACCTCATTTTCATCGTCCACTTGATCCTCCTCTGCATCAGCGTGCATGTTCCCCTGTCCAGGCACTCCAACTGGTAAATGGCAGGTTTGCTAATATTCTGCAAGATGGTCTTTCTGCGGGTTCCCTGTCCTGGATTGACAGATTGAGAATGACTAAAAGTAATGAGTGGGTCCCTTCAGAGGTAAAAAGTTGTAAAAAGTTGAGAGAGCAACTGAGAATGGCTCTATAAATTATGGTGGTGGTGTGAGTTATATTTGCTTAGCTTACCGTAACTGGCAAATTTCTTTTATTTTTTTTATTTTACTTGTAACCACAGCATCCCTTTAATAACATTTTTTCATGGAATTAAATTGTTTTTTTAAAAGCAACGCAACCATAAATTCCCTTTAACAAAGTGTTTTCACTGAATATATACACAGCAATACAATATATACATAAAAGAAGAAATAAAAGATGTCTATAATTACAGCCTAAATCATATCAATCTCTTGCTTGCAAACATCTAGAAATCGCACAAGGTTTGCAACAGTTCCACTAACAGATTTCCTCATGGTAGTTGAAATATTATCTCAACATTACACTACTTACTTTACTTACATTAAAAGCAAAAGTATCGTCTGTGGCAGGGATTCCAAGACTGTTTCACCCGAGATGGTCATCATTACCATACTTTCTGATAATACAGTGAAGATAAAAATAAGTCAATAAATACAGTAGAACATTGTAGAAGAGGGCTGCACGCCAGTCTAACTGGCAAGTGACCACTGGTCACCAATTGAACTATTTCATTTCTGGAGAAAAACAACAATGACAGAACAGACAATCTCTCTTTCCTCCGCAGCATAAACTGGACATATAGTATGACACAGATCAATTAACTTTTCCTTAAATGTCTGAAAAGCTAGATATAGAGATGGAGAATTGCAAACGATTCATCTGACTTCAAGCCGCAAACAAGGCCCAACAGTTGGTCATCTACCATTTCCAATATCCACGTCAAATTAACCTTTTAAAAATCATTTTACCTCAGACAGATGGTGAGAAAACATGCAATCATGGACAGTCAGTTAGTTTTAAATGGGATTGTTTCAATCCTTAAGTCCAGTGGCCATTTGTTTCAAAGCTTACTCGGCTTCTGAGCCACCATGTTGCAACACAGCCATCTGCAATATGCAAAAGGCTGAAACTGCACCACACTTTGCCTGAGTTGGCTCTCAAATGGGATTTTGAGTGTATGAAAGCACAGGGACATAGAAATATTCACTATCCAATTCTGACTCCAGTATCCTGATGACCTCAAACATCTTCAAATGCTGTCCAGCACCTACAGAGACCTGCTCCTCTGCAGATGACTGTATTGTGCGACACTTCACCATTTTATGCCCCATTGGAGAGATGCAGTAAATCCCACTCAACAATTCTGCTTCCGAGGTCTTAGTGGCTTTGTACACCAACTAGCAGTCACAAAAACATGTGACTGTACAGAAGAGTGAACTTTCGTCGCAATGCTTACATCTTTCTCCTTCATTCAGCATGCTCAGATCACCAGCACATCTGTATCCCCATGGCTGGACATCTTCAACTCAGTTTTCCTATGATTAGCCAAATGCTTAATTATTACATTGCAAAGAGGCCACGATTCCCTAGCTAAGGACCTTTGCAAACTTACGAGAAATACCCAAAGTTCACTGAAAGTGTAAAATTCAAAATGTTATGCTTGAATCATAATCTTTTCTCTTCAATAATACCTGCTTCCTGAGTAACACATGAAAAGAAAATGTTCCTAGTTTGAGGGAAAGTTTGGAATTGTTAATTTTATGTACTCGCCTTGCACAATACTGCATTTTAATATTGAGATACTGCAAACTGCCATGTTGAAACAACTGTTTCTTGCTTGTTTATGGTGTGTTTCTGTTTTGGCATATGCAAGCATGCTTTAGGCTCCCCTTTCTTGGGAAAAGCAGTGTTAGCAGATGGAAGTCATCATATTATAAGCGTTCTCGTCTGCCTCAGAACATCAGTGAATATTTGAGGAAAATATTCATCCTGTATCACGTTATGCTGTCCTCCCTAATAACACTGTCTAACTTGGGAACACAGCTGATATCAAAGACTTCTATAGTGGCGCTTTGTACGAGGCTTGAAACATTGTTTCAGTATGATTCCTTGGCCTGTCGGACCACCCCTTCCATTGAAATGCATGTGTTTCTTTGTGTATAAGAGAATGGTGCACAGAGGGAGGGGGATTCTCACTTGCGCCAAAGTCGGGTACTGTTGTTGATTTGTTTTGTTCTGCTGTTTACCTTTTACTAATAAATTCTTCACCAAACCACCAGAATAGTCAGTGGTAGTTTCTCCATGACCCTAGCAATCCTCTTTACTGTAAATATCTTACCCTTCTTTCCGCCTAAAAAATGGACTGTTAGAAAGGGGTGTAGGACCTTTCTCTGCTTGTGCTGTAAACATATGGAACTACATATCTCGCTCATTTTATTGAGTAAACAAAGCAATTGTAAAAACTTCAGAAAACACCTCATATTTATTTCCCAAAGAATTAAATGCTTAACACCCATTTAATATATCCTTGAACAGAAGATCGTGTTTGGAACCACAACATGCACTGTAATTAGCTTGTCAAGCACCAATGCAGCTTTTAAGGTGTCTAACTTTATAAATAATACTACAGTGAACTAAATCCATCCATCATGGGCACCATTTTAAATATAGAGAAAGGATATTTAAATTGGCTCCAGCCAATGGCAGATAACCATGCTTGTTAATTACACAAACCATGTCCGACAATGTCAATTATAATGACGATAATGAAAATAATAGACACAGTATAATGCAGTATGTAGTAATGAAGGCTGTCCGCTCTCACATGTTAGTTCTTCTGACTTTATTACCAGATCATGTGTATACTTGATGCAATACGGAAAGGAAGCAACTCCCAGTGTTTTCGCTTGCCCTTCCGTGTTGTCGTTGCGTCCTACACAGCACGCCACGCTGTGTTCACTTGCCGACCCCTGTAGCTCCGCCCAACGACAGCCTATGTCATCCATGTATTCGTCGGCTCCGAGGGAGCAACAGGTCCATCACAGGGCACTCCAACGCAGAGTTCCTCCCGCAAATGCCACCGTTCCATGGCGAATAGTACAGCAGATACAGCAGACACCCAACCTGCTTTAGTGTCCACACTGGTGACGATTAATCAAACACTCCTTCAGGGTGCGACCTGCTCCAGTTCCTCAGATGGAAAAGTCCACTTGCAGGTCCACTTTCGACACCGGCCCTGGACTAAATCAGGCACGCTACGGCGCAGCACAGCCCCTAACACAAGACAGAGTCATCGGGAAGCCACCCCTGGTACGCTCCCGATGCCGGCCCCAGGCTTAATCAGGCCCGCTGCGGCACAACTCTGACTTGCCACCGATAACACGGCACGTTCTACAGGCCTCCAGTACTTCTCACGAGGCAAGGTCCTAGTTCCAACCCCTTACCCCAACTAGTGACACTGGCCCCGGACAGCAACCAGTCCGCTTCAGCACCAATCCGACGTGCTATACGACACCAGCCCAGCAGCACCAGGGCCACCTGCTCGAGGCCTGCACTGCTGGATGGGACGATAAACTGGAAGGCGATGTCTTCACGCGTTCTGCCGCCCCTTCCACGGCGGTAATCCCATCCTCATCACCAGTGTAGTAATGAAGCCTGTCCGCTCTCACATGTTAGTTCTTCTGCCTTTATTACCAGATCATATGAATGCGAGAAACACCGGCGTCCCATGCAGGCAGTTCAGGTATCACTCCAATCTCCCAACGGCTCCTTCAGATCCCTCGTACCTCACTCCAGCACTCAATATTCCACAGCTCTCAGCACGAGGAAAAGCATACATCATAACACAGTACAAAAGAGGAAAGTAAATCAATGTAGCAAGGAGCATGGAAACAAAACATTTCCACGCACACCTACAAAAGGGCTAATGTTACATGAGAGCTATCAACAGGATGCACTTTTCCTGCAACAGAGAGCAATCAATTCACTCCAAGGCTACTCCAGCAAGTATCCTCAAGAAGAGAGGTAAAGCTCTATTTAGCCAGGCATAACACGTTTTGTACATGCTGAGATATAGAGACAGTGTACCAGGGAGGGACAGGGGAGGGGAGGGCAGGCCAAATAAGACAGTTTATCAAATGGCATGAGATTCAGGTGAATATTGTGAAACCAGAAAGCAAATGTTCAAATTCGGTCAGAGTCTTTTCTGCTTGTCATCCTCACAAAGACAATATAATGAGTGGTGTTTATATGGGTACAAACCAGATAGCCCATTCAAGCACACACTGAAGTCTGGTATTGTGAGTGCACCATTGAAACACTCACACTAATATATATTTGTTTATGGAGACCCTCATCATATTCCCACATATATGGCCAGGCTCCCCATGCTGAAAGGTTTATCCATTCACCACTGTCTATGGCCAACAAGCTCAATTAATTGAAGGCTTCAAAGATAGAACCAGGCAAAATATTTCTAAGAGCCTATCAACTTCATCTCCCAGTATTGACAAAAATGATCAATTCTTCCTTCATCCACATATCTGCCCTCAACATTCTCCTTAAACAATGTCATCAGTAATCTACTTGTCTCATAGAAAAGAGTTATCTAAATACCATTGCATTTCCAATCTTCAAATAGAAGCACATATCTTGGAGGTGGGAGGGACTCAACATTTACAATCAAACTGTTCAGTTCAATGTATTTCTTTGCATAGCAAGCAATCAGGCTCTAGACAACAAATGTGGCAGCATTTTCACTTGCCGATATGAAAGAGGAACTTCTAAGAATGGTGGATAAACAAAAATAAGAAACAATGTCATGTTATTCCTCTCAGCACACTATACTAGGGCTGAGTCGATCAAACCATCACACCACAATATTTCCATGGAGAGATGGATAATGGGGGTAACAATACCTTAATGGATTCTTTCTGTGGAATCACACACACCAAATCAACATTGATTCATTTCACCTCACACTTCCCAATTGTAGCATGAGCGTGTGTTTAATGCACCGCTGATGATAGCAAGGATGATTCAGAGCATAGGGACACAATAAAGATTGCAGGGATGTAGAGAAAGAGCAATGGGGCTCCTAGGTTGTTATGGGCAGTTCAACATAGATATAGCTACATGAATGTATGGAAATCAGGCTATCTGACTAGAGACATACATGGAGGTATACAGACTTCCAAAGCGATGAGCCTTGTACGTGTAGCAATCTAACACCAACTATTTAAGTCTAAACTACCTAGAACCAATTTTTTTGGGAGGCTTAACTCAGGTGACTAGTTGGCAGGTTGATTGGCAAGAGTTGCTGAACTAACTTAGGCATAGAGCCAAGGAGAGCTTCCCTTTTGGATCAGGCATATCATATTGAAGTCAATAAATGAGTTTACCAGTCACATATAAAGGCATTGCAATGGACATGTGATCTGACTGTTCCAAAATGAATATAGGTTGAGCTGTGAGGATTACACTCGCTAAAGTATATTGATGGTTGTCACTGGTAGGCCAATAAATCCTGTTTCATTTGGCAATATCAGATAGAGCAACTGATATAATAAGGCAGTGTTATGAGTCATCTGTAAATTATAATTCTAAGAAACTCAATAATTGAGAAACCTGTCTTGGTATCCAAATTCACTCGAGGCACAAAGGAGAGCTCTTATGCAAATGCCACACCCCATTTGCAGGCATGAAAATTGTAAAAGAGAAGCTTCTGACCAAATTATCATGAGACTGGCGAATGACATAGGGAAAGTGTACTATTGAGCACAGTCACAGTCTTAGATGTGTTAGGTAGAATTGGTTGATGTTAATTTAGTAATGGAGCATGCAATTAGTAACTGTGTGGCCTCCTCCAGGACACTGTTTCTCTTTGAGAGGCAATTGCATGTTATGAGCATACCTGAAGTATCCAACTTTATTAGTGATTAAGTATGTGAGTTAATCGGAACATAGTTATTAAAGAGGATCAGAGATAGCCCTGAACCTAGCGTCCTCTTCAACATAGTTTATTAGCTGAAAAGCAGTCGGACATTTTCACCTAATGAGATCAATTGATGAGGAAGAAAAAATAAAGTGAATTGAGTGCAACGTATTTGATTTACATGGATATTTTCAATCATCCCAAAACATTATGTGGTTGACAGTGCCAAATGTTACAACAGTTCATCTTTGATCGAGGCACCTGACAGCTGATGATCCAAGTCAATGAGTGGTTCCTAATGAATATACAGAAGTGTGGACTAAAAGTCACTTAAGAGGCTATTATTTTAAGTACAGCACAGGAGCTGAGCATACGCTCCAGTTTCTTGTAGCTGTGTGATTCACAGCAGGCTGGAGATGGGTATAAACTTGGAAATATTAGCCCGGACATTGGCACTGAAATATTGGCCCAGACATTGGCACTTTATTTTTGTTTTTGCTCTTTATATCATCATTTAAATTAAAGTTACTTCACCCAGAGTAATTGAGGCATCAATAGTATTGGCTATCAAAGTATTGGGGATGCTACAAACATCAAAAATACAAAGGAAATCTCTGAAGGAAGAAACAATCATTTGCATAGTCCTGCTTAAAATGAGTGAATTCAATACACGTGTCTGTTGCATTCATGATAGAGATCTTCAAGAAGTTCTTCTAAATGTATATGATTAAAACCCACACCCTGTTTTGTATAGATGAAGGCAGTGATTCAAACCTAGCTGTCACAACCTGGCCCATCAAGATCCAAGAATGGATGCTATCAAAGAACTTGTACTTCAATAGTTATAATATGAATGTATTGATGTGTGAAAACACCAGCCCAGTATTGCTTTATTTCGAGTTCCATCATTGGACAACCCTTCTTTGACAAAAAATGAACTTCAGGGTTAGGTTGGGATGAACGACCAATGTCTCACACGTAAGAGGAAATACAACATGAATCATAAACCACCACAAAGGGTAGAAGTCCAGACAGCATGCGCAATACATGGACCCTTCCGCCATCCTCCTTCAATGTGAGATAGACAGTAGCCAGCAAGACACACACACACACACACACACACACACACTTATATTTAGTGTTTAGGTTATGTAAAATGATTTCAACATCAAGAAACATATAGGCAAATATTAAACTTAATCAAACATGCACATAATTAAGCAAGACCAAAGACATGAGGAGTGCATTGAATAGTCACATACACATTTGGTAGACACACTGAAAGGTAGTAAATATAATATACAGCATAGATATATTTAACATCTCTTAGGTGTGTGACACAGAGTAGGCCTTAGAATAACAATAGTTGTATGAACCATTTTAATGCACAAGGCCTCAGAAATCCAAGGTTAATTCCACACAGTAAAATGCATTGGTTTCACACATACAAAAGAGGCACACAGACACGGTCAGCGGCCTTGATGCAGGGTGTAAAGCCACGCTGCGATTGGTCAGCAGTGTGAGGTGAAGTTCTTTCCCAGAATGAGAAGGCATGATTCGATCAGATGTTGCAACTATGAGCAGACCCTGTGAGGGGACGCAGCAAACGCTGCATGGGGATTGGTTACAAATAGGAAGGAACAGCAAGGTCCCACACATCTAACAGATGAAACATAAAATGAATGAAGTCCATGCCCATGTTCGTAGAGACTAACAGATGCAAGGACAGAGTTTGGTGGCAACGTGGCAATGGGCAGAGGTGTACACAAGACAATCACTCAGAGAAAAGTCACACACTGCCCTCTGTAGGAAAATATTCACTTAGGAGTCAAGTAAAAGGATTCAGTGACAAAGGCACTTCTTAACAACAACAACATACAGAGGTAGTTAATTAAGGTTGTAGAAACCAAGAGATTTCTCAAGTAACATAGGAATATAACACATAGAGGTTACTGGCACTGGTAAAAGAACACCTGTATGTAGATATACAATCCACGCACACCTACCCATTTATTGAATACAATATTTAGTCATGCACATGGTCTCAGAGCAAGTGGCCAGAAAGCACGCCCCATGAAGTCAGGTAGGCACATTGTGAGAAAGGAAATAGAAGGGAAACATATTTTCAACAAGAAGTCGCAACATGAATTGTCTGTTGAGCAGTCACAAGGCAGAGAATGGTAAGTTAGTGCCAATCTTTTAGCTTCCATGTGAAAGGATGCAAAGTATGCAAAGTTGCCACACTGTTCAAATCTCACAATTATATTGGTAACCAATGATTGAAACAACCCCCCCCCCCCCAGGATAATCAGCGGGGCTACACTAACCAGAGATCAAGCGGTACATGAAACATTTTAACATGTCTAGTGTCCATTTAAAATCATGTGAAACTAGTTGTCCCATCATGATGTCAATACTATGAGGTAGTCATTAGAATGGTCATGCAGTATAGGATAGGCCAATACGGCTAGGCATTATAAAGAATCTTGTATGGAGCAACCAAAGCTGTCCAACCAGCGAACATGAACTTCTAAGTATTCTGAAACAATGTTTGAAATGTCACCCCACTTTTCACTCTAAAATGCAGTCAAGTGTTGGGATTGTTCCTAGCTGTGTTTGCATGTAATAAACATTTGTTTGTCTTGCTCATTTGCACTTTATATTGGCTCATTCAATTACTTTTATTATAATGATTTTGAGCCTGACCCCATAGTGATTTTTCCACACCACTATTTTTCTGCTTGCAGGTGAATGTAATAATAGAAAGTGCTCACTTGTACCAACATTTTTGAAACATTTTCTTAGCAAAGGTTCACTGTTTATTGGTTATGAATAAGTTGTGGGGAACTGTGAAACATCTGTGTTTAGTTCTGTAATAAAATACTTTATTTTTGCGAGAATTTGGCTCGAAGGATTCCTTTTTCTTTATCCCTTGGACTAAAGGGAGATTTTCTTGCATTAAGATTGCTGTGACTCCCCAAGTAGGACATAACTGCTACTTTGTTTGGTGATGATTATTTTATTTGTTCATTGGTATGGTGATGTATTGCCTGGATAATTACAAGAGTATACGCTATCTTAGAAGTCTCTTAAGCATCCAGTTGTAACTCATTCAAAATCACACGGCAACACTAGTACACAATACCTGCAATGAAATCTCTTCATTGGCTCTAAGTGAATCAATTAATAATGGTATATTACTGTACAAATAACCCATAACAAATTGGTTTGGATAGTACCTAATCAAACTGATCGAATAGTAGTCCCATCTATGCCCCACAGCATAGTTTCCAAATATTGTAGACTTAAATCACAATGTAATTGGAAAAATGTCAACAATCTGGTAATAATCTCAGCTATCTCAGGAACTTGGTAGAAGCTGAAGGTCATGCTTAGACCTCTTGCAATTCTGAAAATATTTGCAAAGCTTATTCTTCCAACAGAACTCTTATGAAATTGAGATGGTGATATACTTTCTTTATAATACAATCCTTGATGTCAAATAGCAACTCGAAATAACTGCCAAAAATTGCTTATGGAATAGAAGGAAAAAGACAAGGGAAATAAATACTAGTATGTGGTCTGTGTGGATCAGTATGAGTGAAATACCATCTTGTCATGAGAGAAATAATCTTGAGACTCGGTACTCAATATGTAAGGTTCATTATGGATTTCTGTTACTATATTCTGTAGGATAACTTTATTAATTTGAAGCAGTCATATAACATCTGACAAAAAAACAGGTGTGTACGAGCTATTGCAATGCATACGTTGACATGTGTAAATAATCATACATGTGCACTATCATTTAACCCTGTCCATGAATCAATATCTTTAGTGGGGAGCCATTGATCACATCATCTATTGCAGTTATTAAGAATCATGTTTATGACACTTATGAATCTGTAATTTGTAAAGATAACTTGCTAGAATGCAAAACGAAATCAGAGCATTTTCACTTCATTGTTACTTACGGTGAAAGCTGAAAACAGATGTAATCTCAACAATTGTGCATGTCTTTGGAGCCCTGGGTACCCAGTTCTTGGAGATTGTTGCAGACACTTGCCTACTCTCCAGGCCTTCAAAACAGGATGTCCTCTCTCCAGGAAAGAACACCAAAAAGCCTGCAGAGGATTGATATCACTCAGCTAGAGAGAAAAACAGATAAAACACACTGCACAGAAATTGCTCGACTCACCTTTATGGTCCTTTTGTACTGTATTTCTGATTAGAATGCTCCCCTTTTTATAAATAAAAAATGCATTTCCTTTTGTATGTGGCTTCCTCCAATCTTTTCTACACATCGGGCCTCATTCCGAGTTTGGAGGTAATCATGGCGCTATTAGCGCCATGACTACCTCCAATACCGTACTAAGTCTGCCCTCGTTCAATGGGGACTTACCGGTCTATTCCGACCTTTGCGGGACCGGTAAATCCCCATTGAAAAAGCCATTCCCCATTCCCATTTGAGCCCCAATAGGGCTCAATGGGAAGGCACTAATAACGGTACCGCAAATTGCGGCACCGTTATTAGCTCTAAAGTCCCTTAACGGGTCCCGTCCTTAATGCCTGGTAAAACCAGGCGTTAAGGACAGGACGCGCAAAGGGAACTCGGAATAGGGCGCAAAGGGATTACCGGCACCGGTGTACTTACCGGTGCCCGGTATCCCTTTGCGCCCAACTCGTAATGAGGCCCATCATGTTGCCTGTTCCTTCCATTGTAGTACTCTCCCCTGTCCTTGTGAAACTGATATTCTGCCAGACCAATTATATGAACGAAGTGTAACTTAATTATTTAACTATTCTTTAGTATCTTCCATTTGGCATAGGGGAGCTCAAAGCACGTTCACCATCCCCATTTCTTTCTGGTGTTCTTAAGCAGCTGTTTAGCATTGTCAAACACCTTATGAACCATTGATAAATGTATAAATGAATACATATGTACCGCTTGCCTTTGGCTTTAGATGTTATTGCAAATGTGTAATGAACTTAGTACTCAGGCTCCCTGTGAACAAATGACAATTGTTCAGCAAGACACATGGCTGATTAGTCTTGAAAATACCTATTTAGCCTCACACTGCAACTGAACCTACAGTGACCCCAATCATAAAGGTGAAAAAGGCACACCTCGACAGGTATGCCTCCTTTGCCTCTTTTGGTAATGTTGGCTGATGAAGGCAAGATTGTTTGGGAGACTTTTGCACTGGCACAGAAGCAAAACAAACACATGTATTATGGTTGTACGAAACGAAAGAATGTCCAACCAAGATTCTGTAAAATAGGATCTTTAAGTAAACTCAACAAAAGTAGGGATAACTAATAGACACTATACAGGCAAAAACCCCTGTAAGGAAAAACACAGAGAAATTAGACTTTTCCATTAAGGGGCCCTCTGGTTTTTAGACAGTGGTGTGCAGGGAAAAGCGTTAACTTCATTGTATGCATAGGTTTTTCAAAAGGTAAAGAGGGGGGTTAAAAGACCCAAGAATAATTTCATGAGGACCTGACTGTTGTGTCCTCTTCCATTATCTTATGTCCTTGAACTTGAGGCACAATGCTTGGAACCTGGATTTTCAGCATCAAACTGAAAGTCTGGACACGTTTGTCGACAAGCCTGGGCCTACTTGGGGAGCAGAAGCAATGGATTGCAAAAAAGCAGTGCATGTTTATTTTCTGCAAAATCCTGAAGGTTGCAAACACTGAGGTTAGTAGGCAATGTCAGGTCATTGGCATTGGCAGTCTCAGCAGCCTTGGGTTGAGAGAAGGGGAGCCTGGCCTTTTGGCAGAGGGTGGTCATGAAACAGCAATGGCTTGAAGCTCATTGAAGCTGGTAGTCAGACAGGCAGAGCCACGGTCTAACATTACTCTGGTGATTCCCTGTCAGAGGCTGTTGAATGTTCCCAGACGAGTGCTGAGGGAGTTTGCAGATGCAGCGAGAGTCGGGTGTCACTAACGCTACTCTGTGGTTGCTGGGAGACCTGGTCCAGAAAGTCAGGGGCAAGGTGGATACTTTCTTCTACTCTTCCCATACAGGAAAGTTTGTAGAGAGCACTTGCAAAGTCCTTTCACCACCAGTGGCAGGGGCCTAGGTTCCAGTGCTTCAGATAATATAAGCCTCTTCCACATAATAGTTTCACACAAAATGTGCCCTTTGGTTGGATTGGGTAGAGAAACGAGCTTTCCTCTTCCTTGGAACTCCGGACCACCTTTCTTGCAGAGGAGATTAGGATAGACTGTGCTCCCAAACAGGTTCCAATGAATGCTTCCTGTTTTGAAGTCCAAAGATAAATCAAGGAAGGGGAGGGTGTCCACCTTGTATAGGCAACATTATGTAGCAGGTAGATCCACAGCAAGCCTGTTTTTCTATGTCCAATTCTGGCTGCTCTAACAACCGTTCTTTGCCTGCTGATGCAATACCGAAAGAGTATTGTCTGCATAAAGAGGGAGGGGGAGGATATTTGTGGAGACCTAACAAAATCCAAGATGTGTGTCCCTTGTGTTATCTAAACCTCTCTTCTGGGCTACTCAGATATCACCCCATTTCTGTCTACCTATATCAAAAAGTCTCTAGTAATCAGCACCCTGGTGAGATCTAGTTACTCTACAGGGGGGATAGCTTTGAATTTACGGTTTCCAGATACCTTGGGTGTTGATTAACCATGTTCGGTAGTGGATTTTTAATCTTAGAATGGGCATAGACAGTACCAAAATGACCTTTCCACTGCTGTTCCGATATTGCACAGGTCTGCATTTGGGCCTGTTGCACGTTATGATTGCTTATTACGGCCCAAGAAGAACTGGCGGTGGAATCCCTTAAAGCTGCCAACATAGCTTCCCCATCCACCTGGTACAACCTTGCTCTATGGGCTTTAATTTGATTCTTCCATTTATTCTTAATTTTTTTCCCCAGAGCCTCTTTCTAGATATGGGAAAGTTGCTATCTACGTAGATGTCTCAGCTCCCTAAGTCGATTATTTTTACAACATCATAGGTATGAATATGCTTTATCTCCCTTAGTTCATTAGTTTTAGATACAGGTACTGTCTTTTTAATAGTAGCTTGTACATAATGATCAAAACTGTCAACACCATACAGCGTTACTTTTTTTCCGAGGCTCATATTGTGGTAATCTGATTGAAAAACAACATTAATTCTATCCACATTATCATTATGCCAGGTAATACAGGTCCCAGATGCGTTAACCAGATATGCCTTAGTGCTTGCCCCATATTTCACGTCTCCCCCATCCCTTTGAATTGTACCTCCAAGATCTTGTGATCGCTACAGTTAGTTCTCCTCATGCACATTGAGCTTACCAGGCCACATAGAGGGAATGAAAGAAAAATATAGTCAATTGTTGATGAGAACTTGCCATTGAACCATGTGGCTGTGTCCACCATGTTCCCCCATAGTTCCCCTGAGTTGATTAATACCCAGTCTTCAAAAATCTACCCCACAGTTGTCACAGGGCAGTCTTGTTAATATGGTCTCCCCTTGTGAGGCAATATTCTGATCCAAGGATTTGTTTCTCCCCCATACATGCAGGTATTTCGACATTGAAGTCCCTGGGACAATTAACATTACATCTGGGTGGAGTTGATAGACTTCTTCTATAATTGCCCCGAGTAGTTCTAAAGAATCAGTCATATGATTTTTTACATTCCAATAAATATTAACAACCAGAAAATGACTGGAACCTGCACAATTCGTAAGCTTAAATAGGACAGCTAGGCACCATTTAGATAGTCTAAACATTTTAATTATTATGGGTCCCCAATCCGCCTGTATGGCAATAGCCAGGCCCACAGAAGGCCTACCCAATTTCCCTTGTGTAGCAAGTTCTGAATGCACAAAAAAAAAACATCTAGGACACAAGGAGTAGTGAGCCAAGTCTAATGCAAACAAAAGAAGGTACATTTAGATAACAGGAGACACATTTCTGGAGAATGTTTTAAAAACCAGTGGCCCCTCCTGTTCCAAGACACTAGGGTAAAGGTAACTAGATTATTAACTATTCGGTTTTAGACCCTGTAACTGCATAATAGAATCTCGCATGGTCAGAGCTAGCCACCTCAAACTGGGATCATTTGAGTCACCATCATTCTGTTTCTCTACCTTGCTGGTTGACTCATCGGGTTGTTCCATGCCTCTGCCTTTTCAAACCAGCAGGTCCGAACCTCCATCATCATTTTGCATACCTCTACTATAATTGCAGAGATCATAGCCAAACCTATAAAATGTTTCAGCCTCCCGTAACACTGCTTCGTAAATTGCTCTAGAATGAAAGACTATACTAACATAGTCATATCTTTCTGGGTGAACATAATCAATCAATGTATTATCCCAAGATGAGATGAGACTAAGGTTTGGTATCTCATTGAATAGAGCCAAAATTCTCCTTCTGTTCAGTGGGACAGGCCCACCTTGTGGAAACAGATAAGCGAATTGCACAAAGTGAATTGCCTAAGTGAATTGCTGTCTCGCTGGGTCTCGCTGGGACGCTGCTGGATTTTGGCAGAAAGACATCGCAACGATTTTCGAGTTGCATGCTAGCCACGCCCATTGACATTTCTGGACTGGCCTCATTGGTCGCCTAGACCTGCCCATCACGCAGCTCCTGCCATTTTGTTTAAAAACACTGTGCACGCGCGAATGCGCGCAAAAAGCACAAAGTGAATTGCCTAAGTGAATTGCTGTCTCGCTGGGTCTCGCTGGGACGCTGCTGGATTTTGGCAGAAAGACATCGCTGTAACGCTCACCTGATTCCCACAGAGGCGCGGGTCTTGGCAGGAAGGTGTCTGTGACTCGAAAAGTGATGTGCAGGACTCGATTGGCTTCTGGGGTCGAACCTCTTCGCACTGTGTGTCGAACTCGAAGAGTGAGGTTTCTGCATGTGAAAGAATATGGGGGTTAATGGCCTGGGTTGTTGAATGTCCCTCTCTCTCTCTCTCTCTCTCTTCCCAGCTTTTCTGTAGAGCCCCCCCCCAGGTCAACGTGCTCACCTTAGATAGGTGAATGCTGGGCTCTCCATCTGCATCTGGTGCAGGGTGCCGTTGCCAGTTCCTTCACTGGTGAAACATTGGCCTCTTGAATTCAGAGGATGGTTACCGTCGTTATCTGCACGAGTGGTGAGTTTCTGGACACCTTTTGTCTTTATAGTCTTTAAATGCGTGGCACGTTAATATTGAAGACTCTGTATAATGCTTTTCCCTTATGTATTGCAGGACTCTTGGGATGGAAGATGGAGTGAAGCGCCTGGAAATTCGTAAGTATGGCGAGCGCTCTAACTGTCTCTTTCCTTGCAGCTTAGTTCGTGTTAAAGAGACGCCGGAGTATTTGCAGGCGTTTTATTGCGACAAGCGTGATGGGCGTGAGTAAATACCTGCTTAATGTCTTTTTCTTTTGTCTTTCAGATGTTGGTTTGCAGCGCCGGAGTCAGCGGAATGCTAGTAAGTTTTAAATATACTTTGTCTTCTCAGGCGGCGATGCAGAATGAAGAAATCCGGAATTCACGGCGTGCCGGTAAGTATAACAATGCTTTTGTCTTTGCAGGCGAAGGTGCAGCGTGAAGACACGGCCGCTGCTGATGGATCAGGTGAGAAAGCACTGTGTGTAGAGTTTGTCTTGCTAACCTGTTGTTTCTTGTCTTTTGTAGGTGCTGATGTTGACAGGATACAGGAATGGTAAGTATAATTCTTGCAGGTTCAGGATCGGAAGAGGAAAGGCTGGAACAGACTCGGTGAGCGTTCTGCTGCAGATGCAGAATAACGCGAAGCACGTTTCATCTATCGGGTGTGGTTTAAATAGCCTTGGAGTGATGAGGCATCTTCTTCCACGGCCCACCTAGGTAAGAAAAGAGTTCCAGTTTCCAGAAGAGTTCCAGTGCTGTATCCAGGGAGTGGAGCTGCCCCACCCAGGTAAGAAAGTAGTTCCTGTTCACAGAGGGCTTCTAAGTGGCTGGTAAGTAAACAGCATGGTCTGCTGCAGGTAGGTCCACCCAAGCACTTTCACACCAATTAGGAGCCCGGCGCTTCCAGTGCTGGGACCGATGGTTTTGATGAGCCTGGTGCCTCCGGCGCCAGGACAGGGTCCAAAAGGTCCCAGTAGGGACCGGCTGGTGCCTAGGATTAGGGTTAGGGGCCTGCTCCCAAGGACGTTGGGCTGGTCCTGGCTCCTTGGGAACAGTGATCATGACAATCGCAATGATTTTCGAGTTGCATGCTAGCCACGCCCATTGACATTTCTGGACTGGCCTCATTGGGTAGACGAAGCTCCTTATTGGCCTTTGGGATTGAAACTGAAGTTTTTGAACTTTCCTCATTATCATTGACCTTTTTTTTTCCTTTGTTTCTGTTTGTTTAGTCGCCTAGACCTGCCCATCACGCAGCTCCTGCCATTTTGTTTAAAAACACTGTGCATGCGCGAATGCGCGTGCGAATTGCACGAAGTGAATTGCCTAAGTGAATTGCTGTCTAGCTGGGTCTTGCTGGGACGCTGCTGGATTTTGGCGGAAAGACATCGCAACGATTTTCGAGTTGCGTGCTAGCCACGCCCATTGACATTTCTGGACTGGCCTCATTGGGTAGGCGAAGTTCCTTATTTTCCTTTGGGATTGAAACTGACGTTTCTGAACTTCCCTCATTATCATTAACCTTTTTTTTTTTTTCTGTTTGTTTAGTCGCCTAGACCTGCCCATCACGCAGCTCCTGCTATTTTGTTTAAAAACACTGTGCACGCGCGAATGCGCACGCGAATTGCACAAAGTGAATTGCCTAAGTGAATTGCTGTCTCGCTGTCTAGCTGGAGAGCGGGAGAGCAGGGGTCGGTTTGTGAAGTAAGGCGGTGTGATTACTGCGTCTCAATCTTGGTTTGAAGATATTATGTTTATTTTATTTATTAATTGTTTTAGTATTCCAAAAAAAACCATTTATTATATCTCGTCAAATGTTCTCTCTGAAAACGGGAATGCCCGAGTATGCGAAAAGCACATACACTTTGGCCCCTGCTTTGATTAAAAAAATTGCAACTATTAAACAAGTTAAGGAAAACAAAGTTCCAAAACGGGGGAGCTCTACAAATGTTGATATTCGCACCTTTTGTAAAGGAGATGTGGTGGGGGCGGAAAAAAAAGTAATAGCAATGCCACTACGAAATGAGACAACTTTAGCGTCTATAATTGCCTTACCTGTGGAGATGGCCGTGAATTCTCAGATTGGTTGCATCAATGGTACAGTATACAGTATTGCCTGAAGCCCCAACCATTACAAATAGTATCACAGATCAGACAGTAATAGTACCTATACTTACTAATGGTGTTTCAGATAAAACCATGGTAGACTTAAACGCACATACGTCAAGTGTACAATAACAACAGGCAGGAAGAGAAGTAGCAGATGCTACGATTGCATTAGACTATACAACAGGCGAAATATGCATATCTCAAGTAACGACCAGTGCTGTGGCTCAAATGGAAGAGTGTCTCCCAATTGCGCCTTCTGCTATGCCGTTGTGCTCTGTGGCAGCACAGCAGATACTACGAGCTTGATACGACAAACTAACAGCAGTCGGTGAATTTGGTGATGATACCTTAGCTTCCATGATAGTGTCCAGTCCACATGAATCTGATACACCTGAAATAATGTACATTTGCTCAAACATGGGCGCTCTGATTCAATTGGATGATAATATTCATATACACACAAGCCATTGCCTAGACAAAGCACAAGTTGTGAATCCCACTTCGCCAGTTGTGATTGAAAATCCTGATTTGTATAAATCACCTGTACTTTTTGATAAATCACCATCCACCATTTCAAATACGCCGTTTGTAGCTCCTACTCCTAGACGTACTACATTTTCTGAACCTGATACTCATCATCCTTATTTCATTCGTGACAGTCAGATGCCATACAAGGAAAATAGGTTTCCTTTCCCGAGGCCCCGGCCTTAAATAATACCTTGAGTGCCATGAACACGGCACTACTGTCCTTAGCAAAGTTGCACGAAACATTGGATGGAAAAGTGATTTGTCAGAACAGAGAAATTCATAGTTTACATATGATTCTTAAGAAGGAACAACAAGCTCGCAGTCTACTAGCCCGACCTAGTGCATGCAAAATGATTAGCCAATCTGTGCAAACTAGTATAAACCAAGAATCAAATGCGATGGTAGATCTGCACCCTAATTCTGTAACTAATCCAAATTTGGTTTCAATCAATCTTCAAAACCAGGTGTGCAATCAACTCTTGCTAACTTTCATGAGGTTATTACAAAGGGTCCAAGTACTTTGTTGGCCTTTCAGGAAGCTTTGACCGAGTCAGTACCCGTTGTAAGGAACGGGGCAGTTCCAAAGGTGCAAGGTGTAAGTTTTTCACCGATGCTTATGAATCTGAAAGCCCATCCTGTGACTTTGACGGAACAGACTATAATAAACACTGAACTTACAAATCGTCTAACATCTGATGATAGAAAAACAAAGCTAAAAGTCAAAAAAGCCGCAAAATTGGTGATTTCGGCTAAAAGAAAACGGAAACTGAACTTAGACATTGAAAATCAGATAAAACAACAAAAAGCTTTAAAATATAAACCACTCAACGATTTGCTTGCCATTGTGATACCTTCATCCCAAAACTTGCCAGTACATAGTGATCCGATTGCAAGTATGACTATTTCTGTTCAACCTATAGTAATTGTGGATTCTCAAATTTTACCAGCTGAAAATAAAGCTCTGGCCAAAAGCACAGTTGTGGACCTAATTAAACATCCATCCACGCCTAGAAGTACTTTAAGATCTACCGTTGACATAATACAAGAGTTACGAGCCGAATTACGAGCCTCCTTTGACAAGCAGTCTAAAATAAATGAAGCTCTGGCTCAGTACTACAATGCCCCTACCTTTGAGAATGAAGCTAATAAAATAAACGGAACACAATCACAACTGAAAAAACAATAGATAGCAGATTCAGATGGTATGTTGCAAGATTTGCGTGAGGAGATACGTGCTTCTTTTGAAAGACATACTAGAGAAAAAGAAGCTCTCACGCATTCTAGCAGGTCAGCCAACCTGGGGGCACGAAACTCATCTGACCAATTTAAACAAGACATTCAGAGGGAAACTTCCAACATTGAGCTCTTGTTAAAAGGTCCAAAAAAGCCACAAACAATAGCATTACATGAGCCTGCCGAAACGGGGACTAGGGGCACCTCATTCATTACCAGGCCGACCAAGAGCCATCTGAGTGACCCTTCCCTAGGGACGTCCAAGCATCTTGGTAATCCACATTATAAAGATCATCATCTCCTGCTTATAAAATGTCGTGGCTATCCATTTGCTACATATGATCTTAATCGAGCTAGCCTTCTGAATATTTGTGCTGAAATTACTGCACTGGAAGATATAACATCAGCTGATATCAGTTTGGTAGAATTCACTAATGCTCGAGATCTAACAGAAGCTTGTTTATTTGTACAATCAAGGGTGGTATTAAACACTTTGTGGCTAGCCCGAACGGCATTTTATAACCTGGGCTTCTTGGTAACACAAGATGTGACCTCCAATGATGAAAAACAAGCTAAAATGGATCTACCTAGGATACGAACATATGGTAGTAACCTAGTGTCCTCGACATTGGAGGATGGGCGAATGCATAATGAATGGGCATCTGACAATTGTAATTCAAGATTATAACCATCCCGGAAGCTGGAATCAATTAGCCTCCTCTCATGGAACACAAGAGGTCATAAACATTTTATTAATAATGGAAGTAAGGAACTCCTGCAGTATGATATACTAGTGTTCCAAGAGACTTGGCTCCGCGATATACCGACATGGGACCCGTATGATATCTTCTTGGTCCCGGCCATAGAGCCGTTGAAGGGACGTCCCATGGCTGGGTTGCTTATGGCGTTTAAGAAGGAAAAAAATATCGAAGTCATTTGGCATAGATCACCATCTCTCTGTTTTCAATATGTCAAAATCAAGTATGGAGAAACGTTTTGTGCTATGGTTGATATTTATTGGGGGAAAAAACATCTGACTTCAAATGCTTTTTTTAAAATTTTGACCAAGATTCTCCACCAACTGTCACTAGATCTTACAATTTCCAATACGTTCATCATGGGGGACTTGAATCTACATCTTCTGTCTCCCAAACATCTGAGAACTATGTCTGATGAATGTTGTTGGTTAACACAAATGGCCGATCAAAACTTTGTAATGGTTAATGGTTCTTTACAGGAGGATTCTCCTGATAAACACACATGGCATAATGCAAATAACCATGCAACGCTGGATTATGTTTTGATGAATACTTACTTTTTGAATAATATAATCAAGTTTTCTGTTAAGTCAACCATTTTGAGCGATCATAGCCCATTACATTTGACGTGTGATTGGCCCACGATTAATAAACCCTTTCAAGATATGAACATGGCTTATTTACAGGTTAACAATGCAGGCAATCGTTTAAAATGGCCACAGAAGAAATTGTTTCAGCTAAGAGATGTTTTGTGTAACCAATATACAGCTGATAATGAATGTGACAGTGGCTGCTATGTGCATGTGATGCAGCGCTTATCAACACAGAGGGCACGTTCCAAAGGACACACCTACTCCCATCATCATGCCTTTGATTATGAAGTAAAATATAGGAAAAGTGAATTAAGAAGGAATGTTAAAAAATTAACAAATGAGTATGCTCACATCCCAGGGTTCAATCAGGGCCAGATTAAACAATTGAAAAGGGAATATAAAAATTGGATTAGAGGACGGCGAGCCTCTCAATATCAACTTGATGGAGAGGTAATGATGAGGCAAATCATCCTTAAATCATCAGGAAGCATATGGGCTTTGTTAAATAAATTCTCTTCTAAAAACCAACATGCTTTACAGGCCAATTCCATCTCACAGCACTCATGGAGAGCCTTCTATGCTAATATTTATACTACACCTCTACTGGACCCTGGTCTAACCTGGGATAACATTGTAATTAATCACAATGTTAATTTTGATCGTGAGGACATACTCCACTTCATATCAAAACTGAGTGTATCCAGAGCTGCTGGACCAGATGGGTTGCACAATGCTATGATAAATACCTGTGGTCAGATATCCTCTACTATATGTTTAAGTGTATCATGATGACAGGTCTTGTGCCCCCGAATTGGAAAACATCAATTATTCTGCCTATATTTAAGAAAGGGGACATGGCCAATCCGGCGTCATACAGCCCTATTGCTTTATTGGACTGCCCGGGAAAAATATTTGCCCGCATGATATTAGGTGAGTTTAATCGATGGTTAAACCAATTAAATTATAGAGATCCTTTTCAAACAGGGTTTATCCCTGGTTTAGGTACGGCCTTTAACTTAATTACTCTGAAGGCAATTATTCATGCAAATAACCAACGTAACCAATCAATATACATGGCCTTTGTGGATTTCAGGTCAGCTTTCGACCTTGTTCCTAGGGAACTGTTATTTAAGAAATTGATGGACTTAAACTGTCCTTGGCCCATACTTAAATGGATAATTGAATTACACTCAAATACATCAATTATAGTTTGTTTGAGTAATGAGGGGTTGTTGTCTGAACCTATCCAGACCTCACGGGGACTGAAACAGGGATGTTTGCTTGCTTCGGCTTTGTTTAACTTTTTTCTTTTGTACTTTGGAGCTAGTCTGATGGGGTTGACAACTGATTCTCCAAGATTGCAAGGTACAGCTGTTAAGTGGCTTCTTTATGCCGATGATATGGTATTACTGTCCAAAACACCTGCTGGATTGCGCAATTTGCTTAATGCATTAGATATCTATGCTAGACGTAATTACATTAGCATAAATACCAAGAAAACCCAAATAATGCAATTTGGGACGAACAAAGGACAGAAACTATGTCGTTGGCAACTACAAGGTATTGACCTGGTCCATGTTAAGTCATATGTCTACCTGGGGGTTTGTGTGACTAGTCAGATGTCTGATAAAATACATGAACATCATTTACAACTGAAACATCTAAATGCTTTGTCACAAATACGGATAACTCAGGTGAAATATTGCACATTTACTATTGACCCTATGCTTACATATTATAAGCAAAAATATGTGCCCACTGTTTTGTATGGTTCTGAAGTTGAGAGATGTCAGCCATACACATATTGGGTCAAATATGAGAGTACATTTTGGAAAAGATCCCTCATGCTACCAAACTCTGAGTCAATTTCGATCATTAGGCATGAATTAGGTATAATTTCTCTATACGCCTTATACAAATGGAAGGTTTGTCAATTATATAGAAAGTGTATCATGAAAGACAGTGCTAATGGCCTACTTAACATCATATCGGGCTATATGCTGTCATCAGAAGATAATTTCCCAAAGAAATGGCGTACCTCTGCGAAAAAGTTTTTGACTGGAGCAGATGTCTCTGAAATCTTGTTAATAGAAAATCCGAATAAAGCCAAAATTAAAATATGGCGGTCTGATTGGATTAAAACCCGAGACACATGCATGAAAATAAAGACATTTGCCATGAATCCTTTTGCTATAAAAACACAAGGACACATGGAAAACTAACTAAAACAATCACAGAATCCTAGTCATCGAAATGACTTCCTGCGTTATAGGTTGAATATTTGGCCAACGAGGGAGATCATGTATAGATGGAAGAAGACATCTGCTCAAATATGTCGATTCTGTAATCGGGAAGTGGAAACGATGAAACATTTAGTGGTAGAATGTTCTAGCCTATTACCAAAAAGGGTTTTTTATTTTAAACATTTGTTCAATCAGATTGTGGTCACGTCTGACAAACTATGGTCAACATTATTCTTAGGATATACACAACAACTAAGGTATGCACTTGTGAAGTATCTAAACTCATTGAAAATTAAGATACAAGATATCAATGATGACTAAGAATAAGAGCTGTGATCAAATTTATTTTTATCATGTTGAAGTATGTTGCCTGTGACCAGTATATTGATTGTGTAAAAAAATCAAGAATTATTATTATGTAGTATTGATTTGCAAAAATGTATTAAGTCATTTTTATGTACTTGTTTTAGACTGTAAAGAATGTGTTGAAAGGTCAGGTTTTACTGATCAAAACAACAATAAATAAAATATATATATATATATATATATATATATATATATATATATATATATATATATATATATATATATATATATATTAAAACACTCGGAAGTTCCAGTAAGTGTGGCTGCCTCAACTGTATTTCCTTACATGCTAAGGGTTTATATAGGCATTTTTATTTACGTCCTGCCTGTATACATTGTTCTGCACTCTATCCTCTGCTTGAGAATTCCATGTCTCAATCTTTCTGCCCATGCTTTCAACATGTCCAACCTCAAATACTTCGATAGTTACTTGGATCTAAGTCTCAGTTGCTAAAGAAACCTTCAGAGGCTCCTCCGTCATTAACTTCATCACTCTCTACACAGTTCTTTCAACCATGGGTAATTCACCCTCTAGACCTTCTGGGCAAAGTCCCCTATGACCATTATTTACTGCATTTCCCCCTTCAAACATTTGTTTCATTACTCTCCATACCATTGTTTAGGTCAGAGTTAATTCTCTATCTTTATCATCAGCTAGTCTACTGTCTATAATCTCTACTTTGTTTCCACGTGCCTCAGGTACCAGTTTATCCCTCCACACCCCATATTGCTCTCCAAGATATTTAACCCTCCCTGGTCCATTAGATTGAAAACTAGATTTAGCTCCAAATATCTTAGAATAGGATAAGGGTGACAACTTCCTATAGTCACTGGGGAGCACAACTGACTTAAGTGTTGGTATACCTAAGTGTGTTACATAATCCCCTCTCTCACTAGATTCAGGATGAATATTGGTGGACTCAGGATGAATATTGGTGGATTCATTAGTGACCATAGCTTCAGTTTGTACCGATAATTCCGTCTCTTTCCCCCTTATTTCGTTCGCCATCTTTTTATGGGAAAGAAGTTTAGGAGACTGGCCTTACTCTGAGTATCTTTCTGTGCGCCATTACTCAAATTTGGTCTACTTCCTTGAGTTGGATTTTTCCTTTTTTTTATGGTTTCAGTTAGTGTGTCAGCCGCCACAGTGCCACCCTCCCTATTGCAAATCACATCATCCTCCCCTGACACATCCAAATTTGTTACCATATCAATATCTTTTACCTCTTCTCTGATCAAGATCCGCCAATTTTTCTTAGACACTCTATTCTGCCCTTTACCGGGCGTCTGCTTTGAGGTGTTGTTTACTCTTTTAGGCGGTCTCTACTGAGTTTTTGGCAAAGAGGCAAGTACCTCTTTCACTGCAATAGCACTCCCCTCGATCATGCCATCACCAGTGCCTGGGGTGACCCTTGGTATTTGTCCATGGGGAGGATACCCAGGGTCTTTTTACAATGGTCCTAATACCCCATTATCATGTATAGATTCAGTATTCATCCCTTTATTGACCACCACTTCCACCTCTGTCGTAATGGGTCTGCATTTATTCATTCCAACAGCCTTAGTTAAATCCCCAATTAGCCGTGTATGGAGTTGTAGTACAGCTAATATTTGTGCATTATGCATCCCCTCAAACGACTCCCCCCAATTACCCCCTTCAGGTCTACTTTCTTTTTGGGCAGACATAACTTCCCACTCTACCTCCTGATTCAATGGGTATTGGGATAGATCAAGTAGAGAGCTGTTTATAGGGGAGTTGTTTTTTTCTTCCTGATTACTTGCACCTGAATCAAGCAGAAGCAAGGAGGTGTGTCTACCACAGTCAATTCTTGAGGCTCGTCCGGACTCACATTACTAATCTCATCTTCCTTATTCCATCCAGATTCAATCTTGAGGATAGATTCATCACCTACATTCATGTTCAGGGCTCCTAACCAAGTTTCACGTGGGGGAGAAACATGTAGGGGCATTTCCAGCGCCATTTTCATAGTACCCTTCACAGGGGTAAAGACCAAAGGGGCGGACAAAATATCATTGTATGCTTGCACCCCATCATTGTCTCCCTTCTAGTTAGTGGCACCGTCCTTTTCTAGGTATATTTTTGATGCTTCATGGCATCCACTGGTACTCATTCAAAAAAAAGCATAGGTTGCACAAGTGCATATTACAACATGGAATCCACCATATGAATATTCGGCTACCCGTGCTGTGTAATTGTCGGTCCACTCCTAAGTGCTCTGGTTAATTAGCTTGCTGCTCCACCACCAAGACCCTCATGTACCTGTAAATCGGGGAGCCAATACCAGGGCACAGATCAAATCAAAATAATCAGGGTAAGAAAAATAGGCACCGCGCCCCTCTGCCCCTCCGCCACCCAAACAGCCAAACAGCCTACTTCGGGCTGCTTCAGGTGCGCACGCGGTTGCGCTGGAGTGGCTGTATTTGTGTGGATTTCCGGAGAGAGGAGGGTTGGACCACTGAATACAAAGACCCAATCACAACACTAGGGTAAACAGAAAGGAAAATAACGTGAATAAAGTGTGAATTAAGTCATTTGGTGAAAGCTGCATTAGGCTCAGCAATGAAAGTTTGTAGTCTGTAAAGACAAAGTCCTCTACCTCCAACATTACGAGCGTTCACAAGCTTCCTCTTGCCGGCGGCACACAGCAGCCAAGCAGCCTACTTAGGGCTACTCCCGGATAGATGTGTCCTCTGGACCAGTTCCTGTGACACAACTGGCACAAGTATAGAGACATTGGATATTAGATCCACCAATGAATTTGCCGTAAGGGCATTCACATGAGTCATTTTAGGTGTTTCCATCATATCATGCTCTTTGCTGTTTTCAACACCTATCATGTCTTTGTCATAATCCTTGGAAGGGGCAGACATGTCACCAGAATGTTTTTAAAAGTAGTTTGTAATAGTGTTTCCCCTCCACCGCTATCAACCCAGTCCCAGGCCAGGACTTGTTCCTATTAGGCCATGTAGGATGTGCATGACCCGCGGCGGCCCTCTGGCCTTCCATACCAAGCTCATTAGATTCCTTGGAAAAGAAGGGTTGGGAACCACCCCTCTTATTTCTAAGAGCACAGGTTGCCATACACTTAGCCACCCAGTTTATATATCGTAGCCCCACTGCACTTCCTCTTGCTCCTCAATTCCTTGTGTATACCACCAACCATCAACCACAATGTGTACCTCAATGTGCTGCCTCTGATAAACATTTTTTATATCAATACACAAAGGACACACAAAGCATTTCAGAGGAAATGTACTACCATGCTGCGTGGGTCACTCACACACGGGTCATGCCCTCTCAGACCACAGGCCCCTGACATCATCACTCCAAGTCAGATCCCCAAGTTGTGACAGGGGTCCTTGCAACTCAGACTCTCACCTCTGGGTAGTATTCATGCAGGTCCCCAAGTCAGCACCTTCTACTACGGAGGAGGTAAACTCACTGACACTCTTGAGCACCACCAGAGCACCACACTATGCCGTGTAGAGTGTGTAGGTCCTTAAATGCAGCAGAGTAGGCCTCAGGAAATCCCCTAAGGGTCCAGTGTCCAGGTATGGCAGAGCTTGGAGCTTGCAATAAATTAGGACCTTGCCACTCTTCTGCAAGGATAGGGTAAATAACCTCTCAACATCTCAACGTATCGGTGTATCAAACTGCACCTCCATCAACAGCAACATCAAGAGGCTTCTTCCGCCACACAAGAGATATGTAAGATTTTGTCCTTTAGCCTCACCTCGGATGTGCACTGTCTCCTTTGTCTTTTGTCCCCTTACTTGAAACATTAAAAGTAAATTCTGTTAAAGCATACCATGCAGCATTTCAAAGACCAATATAGGGCTCTTTATTTCTTGTTTTCTTTTTGTTTTGTGTTCTGTGAATCCCTATCTATGAATTCATTACCTTTCCCAAGCTTATTTGACTTGTTCATATGTATAGGATTTCATCTCATTGGAAATCTACAAAAATGTTATCTTATGATTTATGGTGGAACTCCATCTGTTCTTTCCATAAATTTGAAACAATGCATTTCTCTAATGCAAACCTTGCTAAATTCCTCAGCAAATGGGAGGTTTTTGAAACTTATTTAGGTATCTTGTATGTCTTTTCTTGTGAGTCTTATTACATGTGTCTATCATATCCTGCATCAATTATTTCCTTTCACTGATGATGTCATGTTAATTAATTAATTGTTATAGTTTGTTATTCATGCATTCATATAGTTGTTGTAATCCATTCCATCTATTTAATTCTATGGCAAAATTAAACTGTATTATTACCAACATATTTTACTTTACTTTTTTATTTTAATTCTCTTCTTTCTTTGTAGAGGACTTGGTTCAGAGGTGCGCCTGTACTTCTTTTCGATGTATGGTGATCCCTTCTGCCCATGATTTAACTCACAGGCTAATCCAAATCTCTTAATGGTTATTCCCTGGATCTGCAGAGCTATGATTGGTGAAGCAGGCATATGACAAATGCACAACCATTAATGGGAAATCATAGGTTCACCCGCAAGTTCAGACTGATTACCCTACCATGGGAGAGAGTTTCACGTGTGTCATTTACTTAAAAATCTGTATTTATTTTGTTTGTTTGGGGCTTTATTTTTCTGTCCTTATCTCCTCTACTGGGGTGGTGGACGATTGCCTACCATTTTACAGAACCTTTTATTGTATTTTTATTTTGACATTTTATGTTAATTCTCTTGGTTTCTTGTAGAACACAATTATGTTGTACTGTCAAAGAATGTTGACAGCAGAGTTCTGTATAGAATGGTTGGGAGTTGAAAGGCAGTTTGCAAACAGTCATTGTTGGGTGAGAAAGTATCTACCTGTATCCACAGGCTAAACAAGAAACTCACTTACCGGAGTCAGTGGCTCATCCTTTCAATTGGCGACAAGTCAGAGAGGCTGACCAGGAGGTATCCGGAACCTGTGGATCTCCCTGTGGCTGTGATGCCATAGATCTGTCAGCCTTGGCCTGGCAAGGAGCGACGTGGATACATTTTCAGTTTTGTGGAAGAGGGCGTGGTGCATCTGTTGTAGGATACTTGTCTTGATGTATATCCTGTGTACATGGACTGACCACTTTCTGCTTTGGACTGTCCACTTTCTGCTCTCCTCTCACCTGAAGCTCTCTGTCCCCCAGGCAAAGCCCACCCCAACACTGCCACCTACCTTTTAGGTCATTCAGCCCATGAAGCGTGTGTCAATGGATGCCTTTGCTGCTACTTTCAGTGCTCCTCTTATGCATGTGGCTGACTCACACTATGATACAGCCCTCTCTAACCTGCATCTTTCCATCTCCAACACTCTGGAATTCCTTGCTCCTGTCATGAGAATCTGTCTGAAGCCAATCTCCAAGTGCAACTCTTGGTATGACTCTGACCTCACCACCCTGAAATGCAAGTGTAAGGTGACTGAGAGAAAGTAGAGGGTATCTGGTGCATCCTCTGACAAACCAGCCTGCAGCACTTTGCTCCAAAGGCAATACAAACTCTCTGTCCTGTCCAAGAAGAGACCACATCCAAGCCTGGATCTCTGTGGCCTCTAACAACATGGCCAAACTCTTTAAAATCTGAAAGGAGCTTACTAATCCTTCTGCAGTCTCCACAACTCCTGTTCCATTCCAGACACTATGTACAGCTCTGGCCTCTCACTTCACCATTAAAACTCAAGACATCATGTCCTCTCTCTCCTCTTCCTCTACCTCTCTTTGCCCCCCTCTGGCTGCCTTTCCTTCTCCTCCTTCTTTCTCCACTTTTTCTCCAACCACACCTAACAATGTTTCTAGACAAGTCTGATCTATGAAAGTGTCATCCAAACAGGTGTTCCCCTGCACCTCCAGAACCATCAAGGACCACATTGACACCCTTGCTCCAACGTTGGCCGATTTCTAAAATCACTCTCTTGCCACTGGAGCTTTCCGATCTCCCCTCAAGTACTCCCCTGTTCACCCCCTCCTGAAAAAGCCTTCTTCCAATCCTACCTGTCTGGCAAACTACTGCCCGATCTCTATCACTCCTTTCCTGGGTAAACTCCCGGAAAAGCTGGCCCTCTCCCAGCCAGCTTACTCGTCACACTGAATCTGTTGGTTGTCTCCATGACCATCAGTCTGGCTTCAGAGCAGCCAGAGGCACAGAAAGAGCTCTCCTGATTACCCATGAAGATCTGCTTACTAATGTCGATTCTAGACTTACTTCTGTCCTCAACCTCCTTGACCATTCCCCTGCTTTGGACACAGTCAATCATGCCATCTTGATCAATCATCTTCTTGATAACCTGGGCATCACAGATCAGGCCCTGGTGTGGTTGACCTCTTTCCTACTGGACTGACACCCACAGGTCCAACTTGGGTCCTTTCTCTCCAACACCTCTCTCTACACGTGTGGTATTAACCAGGTCTCTAACCTCTCACCCTGGATCTTCAATGTCTAGTTGGCCCCTTTGGCCCACCTTATCTCTACCTTCGCCCCTAATTTTCATTATTATTGGGATGACACTTCCAGGCTTATGTCAGCCTCCTCTCCTCTTTCACTCATTCCTGACTGTCTATCCACGATTCAGGAGTGGTGCACCCCCAAAAATCTCTGCCTTAATACCAGTAAGACTGAGATCATTCTCATTGGGATCCCTTCTCCCACATTCTTCTCTCTCACTCCGGCCACCCTCCTTGTGCCCTCTTCCCTTTCCTTCATGTGATGCAAAATACCTTGGTTTCATCTTCGACTCTAATCTCTCCTTCCCTCCTCACATCACAGACCTTGCCAAGAAAGCACACTAACATACCAGCTACACCTCCTCAGAGGTATTCTCCTTTTCTCACTTTCCCCCAGAAGCTCACTGTCTCCAGTGCCCTGGTTCTCTCTAGGCTGGACTACTGCAACAGCCTCTTTCTCAATCTGCCTTCATCTACTCTACACCCTCTGCAATTAACCCAGAACAGGACTACAAGACTTGTCCTCGGCCTCAAGCCTAGGGCTTGTATCGCTCCAACCCTGAAATCTCTCCACTGGCTCCCGGTGGCTGCAAGGATTAAGATCAAGACCCTCTGCATCATCCACAAGGGTTTCTGGAGCCGGGACCTGCACCACATCCAACTCTCTCTTGAGAGAAGCAGAAGCAGCTCAAGATCTTCCCTTTTCGCCTCTGGTTTCTCTGTCTCTCTCTCTCTCTACCCTGCTGACCTACCTGTCTGCTGTGTTTACTGGTTGTCTACTACCCTCAGAGTCTCACTAGGTACCAGGCTCTTCCTCGACCAGTAACCCTTGCACAGTCTCCGGGTCTATCGTGCAGTTAGAGGCTGCAACTGGAGCTCATTCAAGTGCTCACATCATCGCATGTATCAGCAGAGAGGATGTATTTAAGTGTGCCAAAGCCAACACTTAAGACTACAGACTTTGTACTGCTCTGTGTAACTTGTGGTCCAATCACGATTTTGACAATTTATTTCCGAGCATCTTTTTCACCAACCATTAGGGCAGCCAGCATGGTTCCTTTCAGAACCGGGTGTGCCTCCCATCCATTGGGATAGGTGAAAGCACATGTTTGATACCTATCTGCAGGCTGTTGAAGGGGAAACATGTGCGGCTGCAAGGAAGCAAACTGTTTTGCTGCACAAACTGGATGTGGAGGGGCATAGTGTAAACAATGGGTTGCCAGAATTTGAGCCTTATTGAAGTAATAGGTAAAGCTCCAGCCCCTAAGGATAAAGAGCAGCTTAGGTTTTTCCTCTACATCGCAGAGTATTACCATATGTTTGTGAGGGACTTTGCCATTTAGTCCACAGTCCACAGAGGTTCCTATTGAAGAAGGGGGTTGAATGTTCAGAGGAGCGTGATGGGACATTTGAGCAAATTAAGCGCAATATTGTGAGTGCCCCTTCATTAGGGAACCACTGTGCGGGCCATCGCACCATACTGGCAGTTAACACCAGAGGTTTGGTTTAGGAGTGGCCCTGATTCCACCAGACCACTAAGGGGTTTTAGAAAATAATTACCCATTTTTTTAGAGGGAAGAATTGGCGGTTTTATAAGTGATTTTAAACTTCAAGTTCTTCCTGTGGGGTCAGCATTTTGTGGTGAGAACAGCCACAAGCCATTGATCTGTCAAATGAGAAATTATATTGTGCCTCCTATCGCAAAAAAATATATGTATATTGGCCTACGCCAAGCTGCTTATAAGTCACTTGCGAAGAAAATCTGTGTTGCAAGGTCCTGACCTTAAAATCAATGTAAGCCACCATTTTAGGTCAATCTGCCATTTTAGGTTCGCTTTGTTAAGTCACCCTGTGAGTTAAAAATGGTGGACGATGTCATTCCGAAATACAACATGGCTGTCTTGACCTCTGTATGTAGCTAATATGTAACTTGCCTGCAGGCCACTTGTTGAGGTCATGAACTGAGACCTTGTCCTTTGTTGACCTGTGTGTAAAGGATTACTTGTGCAATGAAACTAATCCATGAGCATATGTTAAGAACAATGTATTCAAATACTGAACGTAGAACACTTGTTTAACTACATTCTATTAATGTTTGAGAAGACCTGCATACGAAATCCCAGAATACACAGTTGCTGTATAGGCTTCTTGATATATGTATTAAAAGCAAACCAGTTACATGTGGATTTGCGAAACTTGGCATGGACCCTAGATCATTGATGTATTAGCGGAATATTAACCCGAATATTAGGGCTGGATATTGTGCTCACGAAGAGTATAAAAGACCAATGCATTCTAATGTACAGTGTCTCTCACTGAACACACTAAACCATGCTGGAGTTCGTTGTGTTGCACTGAGGGCCGATAGCTATCTGATTTTGCTCTGTTCTTCGTAACTGGATTCAGTATAAAATAAAGTACTTTTTATGTTCCTTTGTAACCCGTGTTCGGTGTATTTCCTTTTGGGGTACTCAACCTCGATATTTTGATTTTGTTTTCACAGTTGGCACCCGAATAGGGACCCTCAAGATTGATGCCGGATTGTTGAAGGTTGACGCAGGCCGGGATCAGACGGTGTGACAACAGGGGGCCCCACTGAACGAGACGCGACACCTCAGCAGCGCTGCACGACCCAATCCCTGGACGATTAGCTTGTGGTCTGAGACGTCATTTTGACGAGGGCCCACTTATCGAGGCGGGCAGATTTGCCGAAATCACCATACACGAGCTAAGATTAGTTAGGTAAGATACTTTGAAATCTGATCGGACCTCCTTAGGTTTGTTCAGGTGAGTCGTGACCTGACTCTTAATTCAACCCTGATAATTTGGCGCATTGTATCTGCAGACACAATTATTGACCAGGTTACTTAATTTGATATGCCTGGGAAATGGTCTACCTGCTTCAGGGTGTTGTTCCGCAGCGATAGACAATCTTTGGAATTTAGCCGTCCCGCACCACGGGAGGGGTCGCCGGCATGTACTATGTACTGTAAGTATGGCATTGGAAGTGTAGTATTTAATGACGTTTGGCACAGACAAACCCGATGTGCCTCCGAACTTCAGTGGCCAATCAATGGTAGTTTTGAAATCCCTCGTATTGAGTATTTAGAGTCAATTCTATTAAAGAAAAAGCTAGACCTGCAGCATTTGATGTTTTGCAGAATTGGAAAAAAGAAGCGTTGCAGAAACTTAAAAGTAGAGAAAAACATGTGCGCCGTCATAAGACGAACACCGAAAAAGCATTATTGTATGACCAAGATAAACATTCTGAATCGACTAGGAATATGGATAGGGCTTTCTCACTTGGAATTCAGAAAATCTACCCTTCCAAAGACCTCCATTTTCCGATGAATTCATAGACAAATTGTTAAATGAACGAAGGCCTGGTGCCTCTGCGCCACCTCCGTATGTTCCTCTTCCTGCTGCTTTGCCTCTTCCTCCTGCTATTCCTGCTCTACCTACTGTTGTTCCCATTGTTCCTGCTCCTCCTAATGTTCCCCTTCCTCCAGCTCCTCTTCTTATCGCACCAGTTACAGTACCTCCATTGAATTTGCCTGCTACCTCTCTTCCAAGTGGTCCTGAGCCGCTTGTAGTCATTCGAGGTGCAGGGTCGAAGGTTGTCACTCGCAATACTGTACCACCAGAGAGGAAACGTGATTTGATTGCATGGGCTAAGCATTGTATGGAGAGGGATGATAAAGCTAATGCCACACTTTATAATATGGATAATTTTCCTGAGAAAAATGTTTTTATTGAAGGTTTAGGGATTCATTTATGTGTGATGTGGGGAAAATGAAATAATACAGTTCTCCCGCAAGGGTTAAGGGATCTAAATACTTTTTCTAGAGACACTGTGGATAAATTTAATGAGCATGTCGAGAGGTTATTTGGGTATAGAAAGTAGTTAGAAAATTTGCAGAATATGGATGACGAGAGGGAAAGTATGTATGTGCAGAAACGGTTCCTTCCTTGTCGTTAATCGATATTTGAGGAAGCACGAATTTGTACGAAGGACGCGCTTAGATGGATTTCAGATATGTCGATAACTCCAGTTGAAGTATATGACACATATAGTCAGTATACGCCAGAAATGCAGAGGAAAGTGATACAGGTAATGATAGAGTACCTACAGGATGATTGTGTAAAAAGAAAGATTAGTTGTCCCACAGAGTTATTGAGTATTTATAAGAGAGCTTTTTCACTTGACACTTCTTCGACTGCTTTAGCGCTCGACTTAGCTCTGTTGCTTAGTAAGCGTTCGGAGTCACATACTTCTCAGTTGCCTATGAGAGAGGTTCCTCTGACATTTGTCCGGAAGGTTGAGATTGCGGCCGATGCTGCACAAGGAATAGTCGTTGTGGACATTCCTGCACATCATGTATCACAGTTTGTTCACGTTCCGTTCTCAAGACAGGAAGTGAATACGATTAGACAATCAATTCCTGATATTAGGAAAAATCTGACAGGATTCTATAAAGAAATAGAGTCCGTCTTGCAGTCCTCAGTGTTCACCTTAGGCAATATCGATTTGTTATTTCCTGTACTCCTGCTTGTAGATTTGTGGAAACAAGTTAGAGCTATAGACGACGTGCCAGCGTTGGGAGATACATGGACGAATATAATTAGACTCGATGGAGAAAGGACAGCTGGTGAAAGATCGCCCCAGGTGATACTAACCTTGCCTGATAGAATCATTGCAAAATTGAAAACTATAATTCCAGAGAAAAGAATTATTTGGGACAAACTTACGGCCTGTGTCCAAGGGAAGTCTGAGGGTGCTAACGAGTTCTTTAATCGATTCGAACAGGTATTCTCGGATTTCAGCAGACAAGACCTAGACACAGAGTCTGGGAAAAGGTTATTTGTGGACATCCAGTCACAAATTATGTCTTCTGAGAGCGCTTGGCAGGCGAAGTCCCAATCAGAACTACTGCACATGGCTCAGTAATACAAGAATCGTGTAAATAATGAAAAAGATAGAAGTGAAAAACGAAAAGGTGATTTTCGTACCATCAGAAAACAATTGCACCAACATGGTGCATTGTCAACAGGAGGAGGAAAGGCGGGGAAGGGAAGGGAGAAGAGGAGGAAGAAGAAGGAGGAAATAGGACAAAAAATCATACAACTTTCCCCACCCCCGGGTCCGTCTATATAGCCGATCCCCCCCTACGGCATCCACAGCAAAAAATATCAATACATTCTTTGCTTAATGCCAATTAGAATGAGGTCATGAGTATGTAATAGCTCTCAGTTCCAAAGCCCTATGCCAAGTTCAGTTGCTCTCGTCATCAGATGATTCTGTACAGTTTAGCAAATATGCAACATATGGCCCCCAGATGTCTGCGGGGCGAGCATGTAATGTAGGGTTCTTATAGATTCACTCTCCATATCTTGACAATATGTTATGTCTTTTTTCCAGTTTTCGATTTTGGGCAGGGGGCCTCTGCTCCATGCCATGGCGATTCGTCTCCAGGCCAGCACCAGAAGAAGGGCTGCTAGTTTACGGGACGTGGGTTGTAGGTATTTAGTGAGGCCAAGAAAGGCTGCTAATGGCAGCGGAGCCACCTGTTCCCCTATAATGTCAGCAGTGATTTGTAAAACTGAAACCCAGAAACGTCGAATTCCTGGACATTCCCAAGCTAGGTGAAAAAAATCTGCGTGTGTTGCCGCACATCGTCCACACTGGGCTGATGCTTCTGGGTGATGCCAATGCTTTTTAGCAGAGGTATAGTATGTTTGGTGCACAAAGTTGAAGTGTATTAGTTTATAGCATGTATTCACTGCGACTTTTTGAGTTTGACGTAGGATATAGGACCAGTCTTCAGCGTTTATTGACTCCTGGATGGCTGATTCCCATTTCTGCTGTGTTTTAGCATTAGGTGACGCGGTGTCCGCCACAAGGGATTTGTAGAGCAGCGAAACCAACCTCCATTCTCCCTGCGCCTGGATGGTGTTGTGTAACAGATCCCAAATAGGGGATTGTTCAGGAAATGTGGGAAACATTTTATGTAGGGTGTGGCGTGTTACCGCCCCTGTCTTTGGCCATTTGTGGGGTTAGTAAGGTGCCCTCTGGGATTAGATCGCCGAAGGAGTGGATATTGATCTTATCGGCCCATATTAAGAATACTTTTTCATTCATGAGCGGGATGCCCGGGATGAATCTGATTGGTAGTAGAGGGGAATATCTTACGGTCACGCCGTATTTAACAGCCATCCTTTTCCAGATTGTGTATGTGGATTGGACCGTTTTTAGTGTGTTGTACGAGACTGGGATTTGACTTATAATAACGGCACTGAGCAAGTTGGGTGAGGCAAGAGCTTGTTCCACCTGCACATGTGGGCGAACGAAGTGGGACATGTACCAGTAGCTTAAAAAATGTGCCTGGGCCGCCCAATAATATTTTTCTATATCTGGAAGCGCTAGACCACCCTTCGACGTTGGTAGAACTAGAGTGTTATAGGCTACACGCGCAGGTTTGCCTGCCCATAGTAGTTCCAAGACTGCAGTTTTAACTTTCAGGAGAAAGGATTTGGGGAGGAATAGCGGAATATTTGAGAACAAATACAGAAGCTTAGGAAGGATGACCATCTTTGTCAGAGAGGCCCTGCCCCAAAGCGTTAGTGGGAGCGTTTTCCACCTATGTATTCAGTCTTGAATGGAATTGAGCATGGTGACATAGTTATCTTTATATATCTTGTAGTGGTTGCGAGACATATATATACCCAGGTAGCGCACCCTCGAGTTCTCCCATTTAAAACCATGATCGTCTACAAATTCCACTGTGTTAGAGGTCAGGGGAAATACCACAGATTTGGAGTGGTTAATTTTTAGACCCGACATTTGACCAAACCTTATCACTTTGCGCATTACCGGGTTAAGGTTCTCTTGGGGGTTGCCGATAAACAATATGACGTCATCAGCGTAAAGGGAGACAATTAATTTATGTGGACCCAGTTTAAGACCCCTGTGTATTTGGAATTCGCGCAGTCGCGAAGCCAAGGGTTCCATAATAAGGGCAAAGATTAGAGCGGAGAGTGGGCATCCCTGTCTCGTTCCGCGTTCTAGTGATATGCTCGAGGACCTAGTGTTTCCCAGAGTGACATATGATAGTGGGTCATTATATAACAGATACACTAACTTAATGAAGAAGTTGCCAAAGCCCATTTGTCTAAGCGTTGCCAGCATGAATGGCCATTCCACAGAGTCAAATGCCTTCTCGGCATCGAGGAGCACTGCTATTGCTTGCTGTGTTGGGTCTAGGGCCTCTATGATGCCGAACAGCCGTCTGATGCCATAGGTGGTGCTGCGTCCCGGGATAAATCCTGCTTGATCTCCAATTACTAGAGCTGGCATGAGAGGGAGAAGCCGTGATGCAAACATTTTTACGAGGATTTTATTGTCCAGGTTGATCAAAGAAATCGGCCTGTATGACGCACATTCATCAGCAGGTTTGCCGGCTTTATGTAACACTATTATATTGGCTTTGCGTAGTGTGGAGGGAATGCAACCGCGCTCAATAGATTCCTCATAGACTCGTAACAAGAGTGGAGCCAAGATGGCCGCGTGGACCTTGTAAAACTCTCCAGTGAGTCCGCCTGGTCCCGGCGCTTTGGAGCTCGGGAGGGATTTTATTGCATCTATTATTTCCTCAGCTGTTATTGGTACGTTCAATGGCTCTCGCAGGACTGCCTCCACCCAGTACAGCTCAGTGTCATTGAGATATTCTTGTAAAGAGTTAGGGTCTGAGTCGCCTCTAGAGCTGTACAAGTTCTGATATAAATCTCGGAATGCGTTGGTGATGTCTTCTTCCGAGTATACCAGCTGCCCTGTGCGTCTTTAATGCATTCCACGCGGGTTTGGGTTCGGTTTTTCAATAGTCATCGGGCAAGGAGTGCACCTGGCTTCTGGCCCTCTTCATATTGTCGGATCTGATGCTTGCGGCTGAGGAATTTTAGTTCCCTTTCAGCTGTTTCCCTGAACTTCTGAAGCTCTTCTTTCAGCTCTGCCCGAATTTGAGGGTTTGATGCTGTGGTGGTTTTCGTCTCCAGTTCTTTATGGATCAACTTTAAAATACCGTTTTCTTTAGCAAGGCATATACCACGTACAAAGCACTTCAGTGCTTCCCAGACGGTGCTGGTTGAATCGACCGAGTCTTGATTTATCTCGATGAAGGCTATTATTTCTTGACGCAATTCATCTGCAAAGACGGCGCCTGAAAGCGAGCCATGCTTGAATCTCTAGTTTAGTCCAGGAACTATTGCGCCTGCCAGGGAGAAATCAAGTGTGACCATTGAGTGGTTGGAGAACGTGCGTGGTAGAATTTGACTCGTTCCCCAGGAGAACTGACAGTGGGTGGATGCCATAATGTAATCTATCCTGGAGCTGGCGTTTTGAACGGGCGAATAAAATGTGAAGTCTCTCGCATCACGGTTGTGATTTCGCCAGGTGTCGGATAGATAAAACGCTCGGCATATCTCTCGAACTTGAATCCTGGCTCTAGACAGGTTCCCGGTTGTATTATGGGATTTGTCGAGTTTGGGATTGATTGGCGTGTTAAGGTCAGCTCCCCATATGATGGTTTCAGCGTTGATCCTGCCAAGTTGGGACATGATCCAGTTGAAATTGTCAGGTCCATCAGCGTTTGGAGCGCAGGAATTCACAAACACCACTTCCTTCCCTGCGATTATCCCTGTCACCAGCAGGGACCTTCCCTCAGTGTCTTTCTGCGACTCGATGAGACTAAAGTTTGACTTCCTGTCAATGAGGATTGCAACCCCTCTGGCAAAGGACGAATACAATGAGAAGTACCTATGGCATCCCCAGGATTTGGCCCACTGCAGTTCCGACGCTGGCAGGAGATGGGTTTCTTGAAGTATGGCGATGTTGATCTTATGTCTACGGAGATACTGGAAGATTCTCCTATTCTTCGCCGGTTGATTACCGCCACAAATGTTCCAGGTGGCGATTTTAAACGTTGTTACTGCCATTCAGGTTGCCTGGTAGGTTCTTACTCGTCAGGATGTGAAGGTGAGACTGATATCTTGAACTGAATAAGTGACTTAAGGGCTTGGCTTCTGGGGCATCAATGGAGTGCATCATACTTGTGGTGAAATGAGAGTGGGGTGAGTAAGGCGGACGCGTAGAACCCGATTCCCTCCCTAGTGTGGGCAACCCCCAACTGGCCCACGAAAATCCCTCCTTTGGACCCACAACTTTAAACATTGCTGCGCTAGGGGCGCTAGTAGCCCACCAAGAGGGTACCGGGCTCCCTTTGACAGCAGGATTTTGTTCCTGTGGTGATTAGCATGAATGAGAACAGAGGCGTGCTGACATCATCCGCCTATTGTTAGAGTCATGGGTTATGGTCGGTCTCTTCTCACTCGATCCTCACGTCGAGGTGTCGGATTGTTCCCGCAGGGCCTGCAGCTGGCCCGGTCTAAATAGTCTCTGGCCTCCTCGGGACTATTGAAAAATTGTGCCCTCCCTTCATGTTGAATACATAGTTTTGCTGGGTACAACATAGAATAAAAGATATGATTATCCTGCAGGCGCCGCTTGACTGTTATGTACGATCTCCTCTGTGTCTGTACTGCCTGGAAAAAGTCTGGGAAGAGCTGAATGGGGTTGCCGTTGTACTGGAGCTTCCCCTTGGATCTGGCTGCCTTGAGTATCGCATCCCGGTCTTTGTAGTTTAATAGCTTAACTATTATCGGTCGAGGGTTTGCGCCTGGCACTGGTCTAGTATTCGGGATTCTGCGCGCTCTTTCTAAAACAAAAAGCTGAGACAACATTTCTCTTCCGAAGAGTGCTATGCACATCTGTTCGACATGATCTTCCATTTTACCCGGAAGTTGTTGCTCTCTTACTCCGATGATCCTAATGTTGTTCCTTCGGGAACGGCCCTCTAAATCTTCATTTTTAGCGCATACTACCTTCATCTGGGTTTCGAGCGCGGAAACTCGGGAGGTCAGCGCTGCTGTCCCGTCGTCCAAGTCGGACACGCGCTGTTCGACGGTATCGAGTCTATCTGCCTGCTTATCGAGTCTGTGTTGGAGTTGATCTACCTTCATCGATAAGGTGTCCAACTTGCTTCCCAGGCCACTGATGCCGGCTTTTAGGTCCATCAGGATCCCTCTGATATCTGATTGTGGGGTCTGTACCTCCATTGGCACCGCTTCCGGCGTAGGGGATTCAGATCTGCTGCTGGTCGTGGGTTTGTTCAAGGAGCTAGTTTCAAAATTCAGTTTCTTCTGAGTCTTATCTGTTATCCCCATGATGGCTTTGGGAGAGGCTTGTGGGAGAAAGTTAGGTTTTGTTTGTTCTGATCAGTGAATGCACCTGGTTGGACCCAGATGAGGGTGGCGTTCACTTCCTTTTGTCGAGGGGCTCATATAATTCATTCAGTGGACGTTGCAGAATGTGTACGGCAGGTAGGGAGCAGATTCTTAGGTCCCCCGGCAAGCCTGGGTCGGGTGAGGTGCGCTGGCGCACTCCCGACAGATTTCCTATGGTCTTGGCAGATAAGGGGGAGCCTCGATCTTTACTCGATTTAGGCAATACTTTCTGCACTTCTGCGCCTCTGGGGGGGGCCCCGGCCGAACCTGTTGTTTTTCTCCTCTCCAGCAGCGCCAGTAGGCAACAGTGCGTGTTTCTATTATCGGAGCAGCGTTGGTGTTGAGTTTGTGTGACGAAGGATGGAGTACCTGAGTATGTTTTCAGTTCCCAACAGTGCAACTATGAGATGCGGCCGCTGGTTTGTGGGACCTAGCAGTCGAGGCAAGCTGATTTCAGGTTGTCTGTTGCCCAATTGTCCCCAGGTTTCGTGTAGCTAGAGTATGTTGACTCTTCAGTTGCTTAATGACCCAGTCGGGTCTCGCTAGAGTTGCAGTGAGTCCGATTGACGCTGGGAGTGATTTTGCAGAATTGCGTGTCCTGACTCAAGCCGTTGGTAGGTGGCTTAGAGCGTGGGCCTTCCCGCCGCACTGCGTGTCCGGCTTGCACTGCAGTGCCCGCCGCCCCAACCCCCTGCCTCCACAAAGATCGTTGTTGTGAGAAATCCAATGTACAGCGACAATGACTTAGGTGCTTTTGTTGCTGGAGTTCAGAGCCAGTTGGCCCGTGGGGACCTCGCCTGCTGTATGCCACTGGGAAGGGCTCAAGGGAGATGGGCACGTCTCACCCGGAGACCACTTGAGGGACCACTCCCTCGCCTTGGTGTCTCCGCGCCAGGACCCGAGCCTGCAAGAGGTTTGCCCGGGGGAGCGGAGTGGGCCCACCCAGCCACCACGCCGCTGGTCGGACATGCCATAGCGCTCTCCTACCTGGACCGCTACGGAGCCCCGGCGCCCCGGGCTGTTGCACTGCTGGTCCCGCACCAGGCCGCCGCGGGGACGGAGACCACTGCGTCTCTCGAGTGCCGAAACGCACACGTCAACCCACCTTCTTGAGCGGCACAGTGCACGCTCCGGATGACTGTGTTTTTGCCAGGTGCCCGCCTCGTCCGACGGCACGAGTCCCCAGGAGACCCCTCACAAGTTGTCTGTCGGCCTGCAGGCCCCAGATTCAAAAGTTTGTATCTCGGGCTGTGATCGAGTGTCAGAGATGAGATTTATCTCAAATTATTCAGCAGGACACCGTGGATGTACACAGCAGAGGATTGGGATTATCCAGCTACCACAGTAGCGGCGATGTCGCAGGATTCATTAGAGCCGCACAGATCTCACTCATCTTGGGTGGCTCTCTAGCGCCCTCTCAACGAAAAGGTGATTTGAAGACTAAATTGCTATTACAGCAAATTGTTAGAGGCCCCAGAGGGGGTAGTTCTGAGATTAGAGGTCAGTATGTCCCGCAAGGGAATGCGCCCTTGGGTCCTGTGAACATTAACCAGTGCGCCTATTGTCGTCAAAAGGGTCATTGGCGTGCACAATGCCCAGTCCTTCGACAAAGGTCAAATAACACATTTGGGAATATGGGTAGATGATCCAGAGGTCGCCCGGGTGTAGGGGGCCCTGGTAGAGGTCAGTTTACACAGGATCCTCAGCAACCTTTTTCACAGGAGAAGCAGACTTCGAGTGTGGAGACCAGGAACATATTTGATCATCCTTCTGCTGCATATTTATCTGAAGCTTCCTTTTGATGACATTCTGTTTCGTTACGATTGCCCGAAGCAGGGTTTGGAACCTACACCTATTCCCGTCAATCAGAAAGGTCCCTACGTTGAAATTGTGGAAACATCAGTTTTTGATAGACACTGGAGCACAGAAGTGTTCCATTGATCATTTGCGGGTTCCAAACATTCCACTGTCAGGGCAAACCAATGTTTCTGTAGGGTTTTCTGGCAGACCAGTTATTTGTCCGGTTTCTTCGCCGGTACCCATTTCTTTGGGTCCCTTTACGGACCACTGTCCATTTCTGTTGACTTCGAATTGTGGCGAGAACTTGCTGGGGTTGAATCTGTTAAAAGAATTGAATGCAGTGATTTATTGTTCTTCTGATGGAGTGAGCTTGACGATTTCACCACAGCAATTTTTCTGTCTCGCAATTCTTGACTAGACCTTTGCCGCCAGAATTCATTAATGTACCAGAGAGTTTATGGGCCATTGACGACAATGATGTTGGTGTTTTCCATATGGAACCTGTTAAGATAGTTTTGTAACACGGAATTGAGCTGCCACGCATTCCCCAGTTTAAGATTTCAGTTGAGGGTGAGCGAGCTTTGAAACACATTGTTTCTGATTTTGTGCATCGTGGGTTGATTGAAGAAATTTCAGGAAGTTTGCCTAAAAGTCCAATTTTACCCGTGTACAAAAAAAGGTGATAATGCAATTCCATTCCATTTCATAATTGATTTACGTGCCATTAATAAAGTCGTTGCTCCACAATTTCCAATTGTGCCTGATGTGAAGACAATCTTAACCATGATTCCAGCTACAGCTACTTACTTTAGTGTTGTGGATCTAAAGAATGCTTTCTTTAGTATTCCTATACACAAGGATAGTAGATACATGTTTGCGTTCACCTTAGGTGGACACTCGTTCACATTTACTCGTGCACCTCAAGGGTACACAGAGAGTCCTAGCATCTATAGTAGGGCTTTGAAAGAACAGCTTGATACCCTTGAATTGCCATCTACTTGTACATTGCTTCAGTATGTTGATGACTTGCTTTTAGCTACTAACTCTGAAAGCGCCTGTAAGGAGGGCACTGCGTTATTGTTTATCCATCTAGCTAAGCATGGTCACAAAGCTTCACTTAAAAAGTTTCAATATTGTTGCCAGGAGGTCGCCTATTTAGTTTTTCTCCTGTCAAAGGAGGGAAGAAGATTGACACCTGAAAGAATAAAACACATTTCTGGCATGTCTGTCCCAAATACACAGAAGGAAGTTAGAGCCTTGATAGGTATGGCTTCTTACTGTAGATTGTAGATCTCAAATGTTTCACTAGTGATCAAACCGATGTTGGCTTTGACAAAGAAGGGCATTTCTTCGCCATTGCTGTAGAACACGGAACACCAGCAGTCGTTTGACATGCTTAAGACTGCATTATGTTCTGCACCAGTTTTGGGCACACCAAACTATGAAAAGGCCTTTGTGTTGTTTGTGCATGAATATGATGGATGTGCTTTGGCTGTATTAATGCAGGAACATGGAGGGAAGAATAGGCCGTGCGGTTACTTTTCTTCCGACCTTGATCCTGTAGCATGCGCTTTGCCAAGATGTTTGCGAGCTGTCGCTGCTGCTGCTGCATCTGTAAAACAGAGTGAGGGAATGGTCCTAGGCCATGATCTAACCCTGATGGTGCCTCACTCTGTAGATGTTCTACTGAACCGAACCCAAATGCAACACCTCACTTCTGCACGGTTGACAAGATATGAATTGATCTTGTTTGCCTCTCACATTCAAATTAAGAGGTGTTGTGTTCTTAATCCGGCTGAACTCCTACCTTTCCCGGAAGATACTACTTGTGGCGATAAAGAGTCACATGACTGTCTGTATACTACCGAACAAGAAACAAAGGGTAGAATTGATCTGAAAGACACTGCTTTGGATAATCCGCAACGAGAACTGTTCGGTGATGGCTCCTGCTACAAACTTCCAGTTGGTACATCCACAGCTGCTTATGCAATCACCACATTAAGCACGGTCGTGGAAACCAAGAGAATCACTCATAACTATGCGTAGGCCGCAGAGATTATAGCATTTACCCGAGCTTGTGAACTTTCCAAAGGGCTTGCAATAAACATATATACTGATAGTCAGTATGACTTTGGGGTGGTTCACAACTTTGGGAGACTTTGGTCAGAGAGAGGGTTCCTAAATTCACATGGCACCAAAATCCTACATGGCTCCCTAATAGTACAACTACTCTCAGCGCTTGCGCTCCCTACTCAGTTAGAAGTTATGAAATGTGCAGCACATCTAAAGATTACAGATGACACAGGGAAAGGGAATGCTTTCGCTGATCAGATAGCTAGACAAACTGCTACCGATCCCTTTACGGAGATGTATGTTTCAAGCAATGCTTATGCAATGGATGAGGGTGTTGGGTCTCTACGCGATATCCAAGCTGATGCCACATTAGAAGAATCCAAGAGGTGGGCTGAAGGCTTGGGGGAACTTGATTATGACAGATGTTGGGTGGACATAGTTGAAGGGAAATGGCTACTCCCTGACGCGTATATAATGATGATGGTCATCATGGCCCATGGTCCTATGCATATATGTGCCCAGAAGATGGCAAAGATGTTAGAAAAAGTTTGGGCAAATGACAGAATTTCGAAAATTGCCCAGTGCTACATCCAGGATTGCATGATTTCCCTACAACACAATGTGGGAAAGGGGACAGCAACTCCAAGGGGAAGTTTTAGGCCACCCTCTTTCCCCTTTGAAGTTATCCACTTTGATTTTATTGAAATGGAGCGGTGCAACAATATGAAGTACGTGCTCATGGTCATCTGCGCTTTTAGCCTATGGGTTGAGGCTTTCCCCGTTAAAGATGCTACAGCCATGACTACTGCAAAAACCATGTTAAAGGAGTACTTCCCGCGGTTCGGGCTACCAAGAGTTATCTGGTTGGACAATGTTCCACATTTTGTCGCTGCTGTAATTCCGCAGATATGTGCGGCATTACAGATCGACAAATGGTTCCATTCGGCCAGATATGCTCAGAGCGCCGGACTAGTAGAAAGACACAACGGTATCATCAAGAACAAGCTTGCTAAAACGTGAGCCGGCACTAAGTTAAAATGGCTGGACGCCTTACCGATCGTGTTATTATCCATGCGTACAACCCCTCAAACTAAGACTGGGCTCTCTCCATTTGAGGTGGTAATGGGGAGACCAGCCAATATCTGGAACATTCCTAAATGTAATTAATTAAGAAACGTTGACAATGTATTACTTTCAGATTATTGCAGCCAGTTAACTAAAAACCTGTATTTGATTTATCACCAGGTACGAGAGGCTTTACCTGTGCTATACAAGGGCCCGAGCCACAGTATACGGCTTGGAAGTTGGGTGCTCATCAAGGCATTTGAGCACTCTTCCTGCCTTGCACCAAGAACTGGATCCACACGTCCCAAGTCAAGAAACTTCCTCACCCAGTGCCACACGTTACAGAAGAAACAGAACCCCTTGCTAATGCTGCAACCAACGATCCCAAAGCAGTAAATAGTGCCGAGAGTGTGTCGGAGAATCTTTCTGAGCCTGTGAGGCTTGGGGAAGCCGCCATTTTGTCTCCACACTCTCCAAAGGTTTTGCATCCGGAAACTGCTGTTCCAAATCCGGTATCTTCACTTGTCTCTGATACGTTGCTTCCAACGGGATGTGACGACACATTGTTTCCGGATCAATCAGTACCAGGAAAATCAAGGTACAATCTGCGTCCAAGAAAATAGACTTATGGCACGGTTTCGCTGTGCATCTGATAGACTTACGTCATGGTTCGGCTGTGCATACGGAGAAGAAAAGGATCATCAAGGGATAGTTTTTGCCCAAATTTGAGAAAGGGGATTCTGTTGGGTAGGGTTGAGGAAGGATTAAGAAGGTGCGCGGCCAGGAGGTCGCCAGCAACGAACATTGGGGGTATCCGTTTGAAGACTACAATGCCTGCTACTGCTACCGCTCGTATGCGACTTGTAAATGAGGGGGTGACCAACCGGGACAATGGACAATATGCCTGGGCCCCGAAAACGTATTGCTGTGTTTTTATAATGATATTTGTGTTTTTAATAGTCACTCTCTTAGGATTGTGGTACCTTGAGGAAATGCATCCTTTAGAATCTCTGTTGCCCACTGAAAATGTACCTACTGTTCCTACTCCCTTTGTACATTTGCATACTCTGTCCCCTAGGGACTCTCAGCATAGACAAAGGTACCACAATAGCACTCTGCTACTTATCATGAATGCTACGCATGCCATTTTTAATAAGTCTAACTGTTGGGTCTGCTCACATTTACCGCAAAACGGGGATAAGGGGCTAGGTTGGTATATTCATCCTTTACCTTTGACAACTGCTTGCTATGCTTCCCTTAGAGCACTGTTCTTTGGCCGTTGGAACGATAGCATCTCAGGGAACTTCATCGGCACTAATTTGAATAGTTTTGAGAAACGTGTTTTGACTCCCCTGGGATGCTCGCTTTTCGCAAACAGGAGTAAACCTAAAGTTGCTTCTATTAGACCTTTTGATAGACTTTCTCGTCCTTTCCAATCTTTGATTTCCTTTAAGATGGCTCTGATAGGCAATAAGGATACCATGCCTCCTTCTTACACTGTTAATCATAACCCCGATTCAGTTTCTTTTTGCATACAGAGGAATGGAACTCAGTCAATGGGAGATTTTCTAGGTTGTGCCAACGTTGCAAATTTGACTGGGGAAAACAGACCTTTATATGTAGGCAAACCTGTCTACTTTGTCTGCGGTAATGTAGCATTCCCATGGTTGCCCAGGGATTGGCAGGGAACCTGTTATTTAGAGATCCTGTTACCTGAGGTGTTTATAGCTAGTACAAAAGAAGTTTCAACGGCTCGTCCATGGCGGGACGAGAATGGTGACACCCCAGCACAAATCTTGGGAGATATAGCAAAATCAGTTGTGCCATTTTGTGGGCAGATAGTGAACTCCAAAGATATCAGAAGACTAGCGAGAGAACTTTAGAGAACCATCAACCGGACCACAGACATACTCTATAATATGACATTAGAACAGAAGGCGATAAGACTAGTAGCACTTCAGAACCGGATGGCATTAGATGTCATTCTGGCTGAACGTGGTGGAGTGTGTTAATTAGTGGGGTCCGCTTGCTGTGTTTTTCGTAGCAGATTCCTCCCCAACCATCTTCAAGGTAATACAGAATCTGCAAGTCCTTAGTTCAGAAGTGCATGTTCCCGAGAATCTTAGCGCTTGGTTCTGGGACTTCTTGCGATCTTGGGGTTGGAAAGTACTTTCGGTCTTGCTAATTATTTTGGGGATTCTGTTGTTTCTTTGCTGCTGTATTCAGTGTCTACCTAGTATATGTTCGATTCTAGGGGGATGTTGCGCACAAGCGATAGGTACAATAGGACATAAAGTGTATGCCCCAGATAAAACTTCAAAAGAATATGTGTAGAAAGAAATTCTAGGGAATGACCTAATGGCAAAAGATATTTCCGACAGCGATTCAGGTTGCATGGACGATGATGCATGGAGTTATTTGCAAGGAGATCCAAAGTAGTTTTAGCACTTGGCATAGGCCAAAAGGAGGGTTTGTCAAATGAGAAATTATATTGTGCCTCCTATCGCAATATTATATTATATTGGCCTACGCCAAGCTGCTTATAAGTCGCTTGCGAAGACAATCTGTGTTGCAAGGTCCTGACCTTAAAATCAATGTAAAACGCCATTTTAGGTCAATCCGCCATTATAGGTTTGCTTTGTAAAGTCACCCTGTGAGTTAAAATGGTGGACGATGTCATTCCGAAATACAACATGGCTGTCTTGACCCCTGTATGTAGCTAATATGTAACTTGCCTGCAGGCCACTTGTTTAGGTCTTGAACTTAGACCTTTTCCTTCATTGACCTGTGTGTAAAGGATTACTCGTGCAATGAAACTAATCCATGAGCATATGTTAAGAACAATGTATTCAAATACTGAACGTAGAACACTTGTTTAACTACATTTTATTAATGTTTGAGAAGACCTGCATGGGAAATCCCAGAATACACAGTTGCTGTATAGGCGTGTTGATATATGTATTAAAAGCAAACCAGTTACATGTGGATGTGCAAAACTCGGCATGAACCCTAGATCGGTGATGTGTTAGCGGAATATTAACCCGAAGTATGGCTGGACATCATGCTCACAAAGGGTATAAAAGACCAATGCATTCTAATGTACAGCGTCTCTCACTGAACACACTGAACCACACTGGAGTTCGTTGTGTTGCACTGAGGGCCAATAGCTATCTCATTTTGCTCTGTTCTTTGTAACTGGATTCAGTATAAAATAAAGTACTTTGTATGTTCCTTAGTAACCTGTGTTTGGTGTATTTCCTTTTGGGGTACTTAGCCTCGATATTTTGATTTTGTTTTCACAGATCCAAGTAATGTCCAATGTGGGGTGGAGATATGCTTTGCTGAGAATTTCCAGGTGGTTGCTGGGCTTTCAGGTGAATGACTTTCGAGTGTCTTATTTTCTGGGAGATAAGAATGATGTTGTTGTGGTTCCAGGGAAAGAATTTGCTCTGGAGGAGGTGGTGGTAGCCAGTGTTGATCAAGCAGCTATGTGACCGGAGGAATGGAAAGCGGCCGAAAGGAACAATGCAATTTTGAGATGCCTCAGGGAGTACATTGTGTTGGGTTGGCCAACTAAAGGAATTTCGGATAGGTGGTAGAAGATTTGATTCAAGGTGAAGGATGATATATCTATCATGGACGGTAGGTTCAGGAAGCGTATCAACATAATACCACTAGAGCAGCTTACAGAAAGGTTGGTCAACTTGGCCCATCAGGATCATTTAGGTGTAGGGGGCATAAAAAATATGCTCATAGTGAGTCAGAGCTTTTGGTGGCCAGCTATGGGCACCTGTGTTGAACGAAAAGTTAGGGAATGTGTGGCATGCTTGACTAGTGATAAACGCAAAGTGGTTTGAGAGACACCATTGATCCCAGTGGATGTTCCATCTCAACCATTGTGCAAAGTGGCTGTGGACGTCATGGGGTCTAAACCAGGGTTGGCCAGTGCCTTCAAGTGTGTGTTTGTATTGGTTGATTACCACGCTTAAGTGGGCTGAGTGGAGGCCAGTGAGGGAAGGGTTTCCTCAATAAATCGTGACAATGGGGTTCAATACTACTCTGGGGCCCTGAGGAATTTCTTGGTGAGATACTCCATTAAGCACACTCGCACTGCACAATATCATCCAAGGGCTAATGGAGTGGTAGAGTGCATTCATAGATTCATTAAGGGCAGTGTTCAACTCACCATGTCTGCAGGTTTCCCTTGGTGTGAGGTGGCCTGTTATATGATGAGGGTGTACCTGCCTGACCACACAACATTCTGTAATGAAGGCGTCACAGTTTGTGTATTTTAAGGGGCATGAGCCTGAAAAGCGTTTATGTCAGGGTTGGTTAGGAATGGCTACACCTGTGTAGGTGGACAGGGAAGTAATTGTCAAAGTCATTAGCAGGGACAGGAGCATTATAAGAGGATTTTCTACTGTGAGAAGAAGGTCAGGTGGTTTGAATGGTCAGTGGGGGACTTGGTGTTGATTTGGAACCCCAAGCTTGGACAAATTTGTCAGGAGAGCAAATGCCTGGGTCCCACAAAGGTCATCACTGTGAGGAATTGTGTTGAGATTGCTGAAGGAGCAGAGGTGTGGTTGATTGATAGGTTGGTGCCATACTAAGTAAATGTAAATGAGGAGAGTATGAGTGCTGGACAAGCAGTATGTGATCAGCATAGAGTTGACAGTGAGGTGAGGTTGTGAAAAAGGGTGCAACAGCATCGTGCATGGTATCATGCTCATGATGTTTCTGTCTTTAATTCTTACTGATATATGTACTTTTTTGGATTACTTTCTTTAACTTTCAGCAACATGAGACAGCTTCCTTTGCAGGTTAATGCTGTCATCTTCAAGTCACTTATCTGTGCTTCCTTCCAAAAAGTTGTAAAATTGCTTTAGTTTAAGTAGGATAAGTCTATTCATGTGAGTGTACATTCTTTTTTTTGTTTTCTTCTATTCCTTTGGCTATTCAGAGTTGAGGTTACCTTGTATATATATATATATATACCATTGTAATAGTTGTTGGGAGGGAAATGTGTTATGACGTGCTGTCAATGAATGTTGATAGCAGGGTTCTGTATAGAATAGTGGGGATGTGAAGGCCAGTTGGGGAAGAGCCGTTGCTGGGTGAGAAAGTATCTACTTGTATCCACAGGCTTAATAAAGAACTCAAATGCTTGGCTTGGGAAAGTGTGCCTGAAGTCTTTTCAGGTTTATTTTTATCCTATTTGTCTGGAACCTAATTAGGCACCTAACCTACATCTCTAGGAGAAGCTAAGTATTGTTCGGATCTGCTGTAGTTTTGATTGGGAGTGGGTCACATGACTACTGCACAACCAATCATAGGGCAGTGCATGGTTTAACTGCAGCAGACAACCAGATGCCTCTGACAGGAGGAAGCCTTTGAGATGTGCCAACGTTTTGTGACTGGTGTATGCCGCTGCTTCTGTGCGCTGCTTAAGGTCTTGTTTTTTGCTTTCTTCCAATATTAAGACTTAGCAGCAGGAACTTCGCGTGAAGTAGGCATTGTTCTCTGCGTTATTTGATTTCTTCCAAGGCTACTAACGATAGCCTGTACATACTCCATCACGTCAGATGCTCTACCAAGACGAACACTTTTCACATTGAAGGCAGTTCTAGAATAGGCGCCAAGCCTGAACAATCGGTTGAGACATAAGTTGCATTCACACAGAATCGAAGCTGTTGTTTACATCTGTTTCATGCAAATGCACGTGTCTCTGCAATACTTTTAAGCATTTCGTACCCAAAGGTTAATCTTTAATCTTTAATTTCTCGGGAGAGCTGTGCTTTTCCATTTAAGGTCAGACGCGTGACAGTCTGTGTGCCCACATAGACGGATTTGTGAGTTTAGTCACTGATGTAATAACTTTGCTACTGGAGCCTTTCTCTCTTCAATAATGACATTTTGCAGTAATCCCCAGGGAGTTATAATTTAGCTTGAAGACTTAGAAAAAATATCATTGCTCTTTCGCACTGCCAATGACCTATAGATGACATTTTGCACCTAATGAATTATATGTTTCTCTTTTGGAATGGGTGGCGCATCAAATATAATTAGTGAAGGCATGAAACCGGGGTTCATTTACGCATTAGCCCAATGGAGATAGCCTGTGGCACTTGCAGACCATTTGAGATCATGGTTAGTTTATGTGTTTTAAGCACTTCAAATACCACATGAGACATTGCGAAAGCATACACGTCAAGTTGATGCTCAAGTGCGTTTTAATATAATGCACATTGTAAAGAAGAATTTGCAAATGCCGTTTTGCGAAATGCGTGTGCTTAATATTGATTCTGTGTTACAGCATATGCTCCAACATTAGTATGTATTTAGCAAATGAGGCTTACGAGTTTTCTTGAATGAGTGCTTACAAGTGTGTTTTGATTCATCAAATAATATTCTAAATGACAATAGGTGTTATTTGTCAAATGTTGCTGTCCTGTGATTTCAGAATGGTGCATGATTGTTTTTTAATCAATGCACATGCTTTAGAAGGCATTGGGATACGATGCAGTGGCCCTAGTCTTTTCAAATTGTAAAGTATGCAACTATCCCTTTGGAGTTTGTGCCTGTCAATACTGTGTGTGGGACAGCAGCAGTCATCAGAAGAGGACAGGCGAGCTTTGGTGCCTGGGTAGTGTTTGGTCACATTTAACATTAAAATTACATCATTCTGAAAGGTGGCGGTGGGAGGTATCCTAAACATATCCTTTTAAGCTTGGTTACAGACCTTTGTTTCAACATATAAAATACAAAAGTTTTTGATAAAAATGAATTACAAATAATACAATAATTATATCCTGCACAGCAGGCACGTCTTGCATTCATGTATTCACAAAGGGCTGTTTAATGATGTCAACTAATATTTTATTAAATTTTATCCTGCTCCAACTCAAGGATCTTGTAGCAGAGGAGATGACAGGGATGGTAAGGAGAGTACACCATGTAAGGTGAGTGCCCATACCCCGGGTCAGGGCCTCACCACAGACCCTCTCAGACAGCCATGTACTCACTCTGTACCGGCTGAACAGGGAGACAATCACTGAGCTGCTGACCATGATCCAGGAGGAAATTGGAAGCAGGATCAACAGAAGGGCAGCCATACCAATGCTAGTGAAGCTATTGTCGGTCTTGCACTTCCTTGCGACAGGCACATTCCACCACACTGTGGCCACACTGCATGGCATCTCCCAGTCCACATTCTCGAATGTGCTCAGTCAGTTGCTGGAAGCACTCCACATTGCTTTATCCATTCACTAGGAGAAAGCCACAAAGGCACAATGTTGTGCCTTGGTACACATGCATAATGTGCTAGCAGCCTGGACTGTATCCACGTCGAGTTGGTGGCACCCCAGGTATCAGAAGAGGTCTACCAGAATCACAAACAGTTCCACTCGTTCAATGTCCAGGTCACCTGTAGACATCACCATCACGTACTGCTATGCCCGCTTCCCAGGTTCGAACCATGATGCGATGGTCATGTGGAAGAGCATGCTGCTGGCATAAAGGGAGGGGCACACAGGCCAACAGACAGGAATATGGGGTGAGTATATGTATCATCACACCAACCTTGCTGTACAAGTGACATGCAATGTGAGGTGGGGTTGCACACATGGAGATTGCATTCCCTGACAAGGCCCTGTATATGCAGGACCCACCCGCACAGCATGCACATGATAGACTGCAACTCACAGGAATAAGACATGACTCACAGTGCAGTAAATGTTTGTGGCATGTTACCCCAACAGGGAAGCTACGCACACTAGACTACAGGTACCACAATGCAACAACACACATCCCACACCATCTATGGGCTTGCAACGGCGGGGCTGGCCCACTTAGGGGTGTCCAAAGCATGTCTATCGGTTGCCCCAAGATTCAGGGCAAAAGGGCGATGAGGACAGTTGTCAAAATCACCAATGACCAAGATTACTGTCCGATCAAAGTAAAACCACATTGTACAATGTGAAGCTCGTGTCAATAAGAGGGTTGCAGACCGCCAGCCAATGACAGTACACTCACTGTGACGTGCCCAGGCTTGGGCATTCCGACTTGGTAGGCCCTGCACACATTGTGCACGTGTGTCTGCCTGACACTCAAAGTGGGAGGAGGAGTTGCTGCGTGCATGTGCCCAACAGGGAAAGCTCCTGCAGGAGATGGCCAATGACATCCATTGCCTGGTTGAACATGTGATCTCCTCAGCTGCTGCAGGCACTAATGAACAATGCCTATTCAGCCTGGAGGGAAGAGAGAGCGTGCAACAACTGCAGCAGGTCATCAGCGAGGATGATTCAGCTCTCTGGCAATCCCTGCATGATGAGTTTTTGGCCGCCAGGGACACCCAACGGCAGGTGATGGATACACTGAGGGAAACACTGCGTGTGGTGATGTTGGCCTCAAGGGTGTCCCAATGTCAAAAAGTGGAAGCCCATAGTAAATGCCAGCAGGCGGGGATGTTGTCTGTGATGGAATCCAGACATCAAGATGTGGAAGGCCAGAGCAGCTGTCTCCAGGCTGAGATGTTGGCATTAAGACATTACCACCATCAAGACATTGATACATTGATGCAGTCTCTGCACAAAAATATGTTTTCCACTAGGGACCTCCACCGCCAAGAGATGGCCTCCTTGATACAATCTCTCAACATGCAGTTTGAGTCGTTAAGAGTGAGCATGCATAATGACTCTGTGGTCACTTGTGACTTAAATCACAAGGACCTTGTAGTGATTGGGACCCTCATGCACACATCCCTCTCACAAGAAGCCATAGCCAATGAAGACCATGCTTTGGCACTGCATATAAATAGTGCCCCATTCGAGTATCCACCACAGGATGGTGATCCCATTTGAGAAACACAGATGTGTCTCTTGGTCATGTCCACACACACCCCCTATCCTCTTGCCCATGACAATTCTTCTTCATGTGCCCTGGTTGCCATGAGCCCATGGAGTGGGTATGCATGTTCATTGTTTTATTCCTTTACGTTTGTGGACCACCCCCATGACACCTCTACATGGTGGACTATAAGCGTTTATCCTTTTTCATTTGTATCCTCGTCTAATGTGGACTATTTTATTTGTCTTTGTGCAAGGTGGAATCTATTTGATTTGTCCCCACATCCAAGGTGGACTATTTAATATTTTGTCTTCATCCAGGGTGGACTATCTCATTTATTCTTTTCCCTCACGTCATGGCCATTGCCCTCTCGAAGGCATTTTGAGTTGTAGGGCTGGCCATGGAGCCATGTGCTGTGAAACTGACATGGTGTTGTAGACTGCTACATACCCACATACAAGTGCACATCCCATTCAACATTGATCTTCATATGTGCAATATGTATCACTGACTCCTTTAGCTGATCCAAACAAATGTCCAATGTTGGTACAGGTATCTTGCATCATCCTTTGCCACACTCCCTGAGAGGACCCTCAAGCACCCTATTTAAACTCTAGTCTCCATTCCCTCTTCTAGACACTGGCCCTCCTTGCACTACTGCAGAGGCACAATCAAGACATAAAATAAAGCTTGCTAATCAAATGAACACTTGTGTAGCAAAGTTAGCTATTTAAGTTGCTGGCCAAACTGTTTTCACAGCCTTTTTATCATATCTATGTATTTGTGTCCATTCATGCAGCTAAACTTATACATTTTACAGACACTCATCTATGGCTCACAAAGTCTTTTCACCCACTCGCACAGTCGAGTAGATTTTTTGAAGGGGCGAGTAGCATTTACAAGAGATGTTTGAAATTTTATTTAACATTTACTTAGTTTGCAGTAAATGTCGAATACACGTTTCATTGTGCATTGTAGTCCTCTGGGTAGCAGCAGTGTGACAAACATAAAGACGGTTTGTAGTGACATTCACCATTTTAAATTTGTTGTCATCTGTTGCTATGGCAGATTGTAGAGAAAAGTAAGTGCTTGTCACATCACAATGCAAAACCTGGAAAACACATATGAAACAATAGTATCTCTTGTGAACGGAAGGCAGGCAATTCTCCAGATTGCCTCGGCAGGTGACTCAGAGCACAGATGCTGTATTATCAAATGATATGTAAAGAGCTTTCTTCATCTTCCTGCCTAAACATTTGATGGACTCTTGTATGCCAAAGGAAATAATGGTGGTCTTTCAGTACCAACGCTATATAAAACTATAGGCATTAATAAAGCCAAGACCCTATTGTAACTCTGAGAAATTACCTGAAAAATGAGTTCATCTATCATTTAAATATGTTGGTTGGGACATTAATAAAAACATTGATTACATCATCAGAACATATAAACTAGGATCAGGAGCAGAATATCTTAATCATTCATATGGCCTCTTATGACTGGTGATTGTTAGAATTTCAGAAATGGAAAAAACTGCCAGTGTAACGGGATGAAGTCTGCTATTTTGAAAATAATCCCACATTGAACCATTTGCTTAGAAAACCCAAATGTATAAAAAAAAAACAATACATTGCTGTGTTAATACTTACAGACAACACATTGAGAACAAGAGATACTATTTCTAGAGGAAGAGATCGGTCATTTGCTTGCTGCAGATACTGTAAAAATGTATGTGAAACAGTTTCCCACATTTCAGGGCAACGTCCAAAAACTAAAGATATCCGAATGAAAAGGCATAATACAATACTTGATATTTTAATTGACAGAGCCGCAAGATGTGGATGGCTTGCCTACAGAGAGCCTCACCTTAAGAACACTGCTGGGGAACTAAGAAAACCTGATGTGATTTTCACAAATAATGGAACTGCATTAGTTGTAGATGTGTCTATTAGATTTGAGACCTCATGCAACCCATTAGAGAATGCATATCAGCAAACAATTGATTATTATTCAGAGCTTGAAAATGTGATAAAAACACACTAAATGTAACTCTGTTAAATTCCATGGTTTTATTACCGGTTGAAGAGGAAAATGGGCAAATGGCAACAATGAGGTTTTAAAAGACTTAGGTCTGGAAGCAGCTTATCCAGTTAGGAAAAAAAGTATGTCTAAGCACACTTTGGACACCTTAAAAATGTGCCAGGTCTCCATGGACAAATCTTAGACAACAGCTTCATGATTCAGCAGCTACTTCTTATTGTAAATGTAGAGTGCAAGGTTATGTATGATGTGTAATTACACTTTATCAAATATGTTATATTGTTAGGTCTGTGTATATAATTGTTATTAGTAATGATAAGTCAAATGTAGTAACATAGGTAAAGCTTTACGTTTTTTAATAATATTCCCTAGTTATTTGGGTGTTATGCCCTGTATTGTTATGTCTTAGTGATAATGCATATTTATTTATTGATATGTAATATATCATATGGATACTTACTGAGCAGTGTACCTATCCATCATCCTTTTGCTTTATCTGTTACCTGATATTCAACAATAGTGTCTATTCAGTTGTATTTTATCATGTTGGTGCATATTCCAATTTTACGCTGATGGGCAGCAATAGTGACCCGGAAAGAGCCACTTCAAAAAAGTGCTGCATGCAAGTGGCCAATTGCCTTATCATCTAATTAGTGGCACACATGAATGGATGATCAGCATTCCCACTGTCCCTACCCGTTATCTAGCCAAACCACAGCCAAGGCAGAGACTTGGCAGAATCAACAGGGGTAGGAGACCCTGCTGAGCTAGACAAAAACCTCCCACAGAGCCGAATGGCAAAAGCTTGCTGGATCTCAATTTTCATTATGAATACAGACTGCGTAAGTGGTGCTTAGCGATCCTTCTGATATTTTGTTTCAAGCAGGATGTGTCAGAATATTACCACAGGGATAACTGTCTTACGGCTGCCAAGCATTCATAACAATGTCACATTTTGATCCTTCCATGTCGGCTCATCCTATCATTATGAAGCAGAATTCAACAAACATTGGATTGTTCATCCACTAATAGGGTATGTGAGGTGGATTTGGACCATCATGTGACAGGTTAGTTTTACCCTACTGATGATTTGTTGTTGCAATAGTAATCCTGCTTATTGTGAGAGGAACCGAATGTTCAGAAATGTGGTGTCTGTGCTTGGCTGAGGAGCCAATGGGGCAAAGTTGCCATCTGTGGGATTATGAAAGAACATTGATAAGTCAGAATCCCCCCTAAACAGTAACAGTACTGCAGCATTGGGTTGGCGTAGGACCAGTGCATACAACTGTTTGCCTCATGACTCATGTGTGTAAAGAAGGGGGCAACCTCTCTCGGCGGTATTGTACCCCATATTCTTATTCTGGGTCACTGTTTTGTGGCCAGCATAGCAGCAATCTTGCTGCGATCTATTGGAAGTCATCCTATGAGCCAAGGTTTTGTCAAAAATGCTGCCATGTTGGTGGTGCTGCATGGGCCTCTATCTTTCATCCTCCTGCTTCTCCACAGGGCTCATAGGAACTCCCACCCACCAGGGGTGCACCTGTGGGGGTGTGCTTGGCTGGGAGCACTCTTCTCCCTTTCCGGTCAGCGTAGCTGACCAAATGGCCTTGGCACAGCTGGTGGCAGAGCGGCAGTGAAGAGAGGCTGTTCCTTGGTTGCAGATGACTTCTTAAGCTCTGGCCCCAGGGTGGAAAGGTGTCAGCTTGAGCCCTGACACAGGGCACAGAGGAGGCGGCTTAAGCCCCAGACCCTGGATGGTGGCCTTAAGGCAGGCATGACCTCAGGGCCACACAGCCATGTTGTTAGGAGGGCCGTACCGGGCCACCTTGTCCCTCGGCTGGGCACAACAGACCATCTGGCTGGGGCAGTCGGACCAAATGGCCTGAGTCGTGGCTGGCTCTGCTGTCTCATACATTTGTCTGTGGCCAGGCACAATAATAGTCAGTGGGAAGTGTCCCCCTGTGGGACAGATGTGTGTCGCAGGAGCTGGACAAGCATCACCATGGTCAGACTGGACCCCAGAGTTGGTGGGGACAAACAGGCCTGGCCACAGAGGGAGGGGCTAAGGAAGCCCAGCTGGTGAAGGGCCAGCTGGGACTCTGGGTCCAGTAGGAGTCTCAGGGAATTCCTATTGAGGCTCAGTGAGGCAGTCAGGGTTTGTAGCTTTTCCTGGAAGGAAAAGCTCAAAGGTGTCCCTGCCAAAGTCTGGGGCGTACGGGGCTGCTGCCCCAGACATTCTGCTCCAGCCTCCGATTAAGGAGCTGGCCCCTAACGCACCAGTGGTCCTCGCAGGGTCCCCATCTCTCTCTGGAGGGCACAGCTCTGAGGCATCGGGGACATAACTCTGGATGGTTGGGGTGCCACCACACCCTTGGATGCCGCTGGGTAGACCATAGCTGTCAAGTGTCCATGTTCCATGCCTGACACCTCAAGCCAGACCTGTTTTTTATTCATTCACACACTGCATGTCTATTTAAGCAGGCCAGGAGATTTAGCAAGCCCTGATGAAGATGGCAATCACAGGATTTGTAATTGAGATTGAGGAGCAGGAGTTAAAACCATCTCCTGGGTGTCGGCCTCACCCGGTACGCAGGAGCTGCCACAGGGAAACCAGGATCTACCAGAGATGCTCCTTTAACTTTTTGTCCATTTTGGATGAACCATTACATTTAAATGTAGACTAGATGTTCTAATTCTTAGTTATTAACATTCTCAACTACTCAAAGTTAATGCCACATGTACATGTTTGGAAGGCACCAGTTGGCCCTCGTAGCCAAAAGTAGCTCCTAGTTACTGTTGATTTCAATCTAACCAGGCCCCACTATGTTAGAAGTATGAGCTAAATACTTCCAAGCTCCCGTCAATTCCGAACCCTGCAGTCAGTTGAGACATTTCTTGCAGATTGTGAATGCCACTCAGAGGAGCACATGGTATGGTGACATTGTGTGTGGAGATTTCTTCACTCTGCTATGAGATTTGACATGTGTTGTTTGAAGGTGAGCAGGTCCAGCAGCTATAGTGCAGAGGAAGACATCATGAAGATGGCAGTCTGGTGAGTCCTTTCTTGTAGTCGGTGCATGCCACTCAGTGGAGTAGATGATATGGTGAAATTTTGCCTGAGATGTTTTCACTCTTTTATGAGATTTAACCTTTGTTGTGTGGAGGTGAGCAGGTTCAGCAGCAATGGTGCAGCAGAAGGCCTTGTGGACAATGCAGAGGGTTTTGAACTTAATTCTTGCCACCACTGGGAGCCAGTGCAGAGATTTCAGTCCTGGAGAGATACGATCCCTGGGCATAAGTGATCATATGTTTGTACAACCTGACTGTGTCTGTCCTGTCCCTGTGTCCTTTGGCCTACTAATGGAATGGATGGTGCCTATGGATGAGGGTGGTGTCCCTCCTGCAGATCTACTTCTATGCCACGATATGTAGCAGTATTGTGCAGGACACAACATGCCACAATGATCTGCATACCACAGTGGTGCATAGTAACACCCCACCTGAGTAGTCAAGGGAGCGAAAGATTGACTTGAGCACCCCGAATGTGTGCTCAACTCTGCCCCTAGTGGCTATGAGTGCTATGTTCTAGCTTGCCTCTCCTTGGGTGGCTGGATTCCTGATGGGTGTCAATAGGAATGGTGAGAGCGGGTAGGCACTGCCCCCTGCCAAGGGGTTAATGGCTGTTGTTAGCATTGATTGTCATTCCTTGTATTTATGTGTGCCATGTGACTGCTTGTATGTGCATAATAGTTGATACTCACCCACCAACCAGGTGTTTCCAACGGTTCCTGATGCAAGGGCCTGGTATATGGGGGAATTTCGGTAGAAGTAGCTGTCATGCGTGCATCCCGAGTAATTGGCATTGACGTGCATGATGTGTCCCTTGGCATCACAGAATGGAATGCCAATGTTTCCTGTTGCGATAGATGTGCTCAGTCTCTTGGAGGGCTGTACCACTACATGTGTACAGTCCTGCTGAAAGTGTCCAATTGCATATAATTCCTGGCATACTCTCTGCCTTGACTGCAGTGTGTGTGGCACGTATTTGTGCTAGAGGCACCTGAATTGTGTGGTCTGTGATATGCCCCTTATGATGGCTGTGGTGTGCTGGAATTATACAGTTGCCAGGAAGTGTAAGGCTGATAGTGCTTTCACCAGGGTTGTCACTGCCTGTGAGCACATGTTGGGTGATGCCAGGTCATTATCCGACTCTCTGACAGGTCTAAGATGACATGGGCAGGGAATCAGTATCTTCCATAGACCTCCTCATCTGGCATCCCAAATAATATGGTTCATGGATGGAAGATTCTGTCCCTCCTTTTCAACCTCCTCCTCCTCCTTCTTTCATGTAGTAGTATTAGTGCTAGTAAATAAGGGTCCAGCTTTGTGGAAGTCTTATGTTCGATGGGGTTGCATTGTGCTTTTATATTTGAGCTTTCAGTCCGCTTTCTATTTTGTGATGTGTATCAGGTAGCAATAAGATCACAAGATGTGTTTCTCCTTTGGACTCCAGACAATTGTGAGATAGCTTCTGTGAATAGGGTTTCCTTAGAGCTTGATGGGACATGTTTATTGTTTGCATGGCGCCTCCCTCCCCATGACCATCCTCTTCCTCACTTTCTGCCTTGAAAGGGGATTTTGTATGTTCCACCCCTATTTAGTTCTTTGCGCTAGCCCTTCCCACTCTTTGTGCTCTGTATCGCACAAAGCATTCCAGCACAGCGCAATTTAGGATGGACCAGCATAAAGTCCAATCTGTGAATCAGACATTAGATTTAAGCACGCAGCAAAGTGTACTTTTACCACACAACATGGGTTTGTGCCACACTAATAAATATTTTGAAAATTAGGCCCTCAGTCTTCTCCCATATGTTTGGGAAATCTTTAGCCAATGTAAGGGTGTAAAATGAGGAGACAGATACACAGGTGGCATGGTTGTTGGCATAAACTTGTATTATAACATAAAATAAAGAGAAAACCTACCTCTCTAAGAGGGATTTCCCTACCTCATCTAAAATACTAGGGATTCAGTCAGTCACAGTCAGTCAGTTGAATCAAGAGCCCACCAGTCAGACCGCTGCTTCTGTCCCTTACACTTGTAATTAAACTAAAGAGATAGTGGATTTTCTTGGTCCTTTAGAATGACTCCCTTCTTTTGGACAACAGATCACAATGTCCATTTGTTAGGTGGAATCTTTACCTAAGGGTAGCACTTGATTACCCAGTTCTCAATGCCTTTCCAATGTACAAAACAAAGTTCCAAGTTGACATGTTAACAAGCAGTAAAGTTCTCATATCAATTCAAAGGGAAAGGGTCAGTTCAAACATCAACATTCCTTATTGCCCATAGTCACTTCTTCACTATTGGTTTACTGGAAATTGCCTCCTTTCTCCAGATATCTTGTATACTCAATTACCAGGAGAATGACTCCCTTCTCTAGGTGCCTTACTTTCAGTGTTCTTCTTCATACCCCTGTCCTTCCTTGACTTTTTTCTCACACTCTCTTGGCTTTTCCTTTCACGGTTCACAACATCAGGGGTAACACTGGCCTTTAGCAGGCTTCTTGTTACAATTCACTACAGCAAGGGGAATGTCTCCCTTCCCCTGGCCTTTCCGGGCATCTTCATACAATTCACAATGCCATGGGAATGTCTCCCTTTTCCTGGCTTGGACCAACTTAATTCACTAACCTGCTAAGTATGATCCTGGAAATCTTGATTGGGTGTGCTTCTGCCCTGATTATATCATACTTCAGTCTTCTTGCTAATACTGTGGCGAGAAGGATTTCCTCTACCTTCCCCTTGGCTTGTCGCAATTTGGGTAGGGTATCCAAGCTAACCCTTTCTGGTTTTCTCTGCTTCCTGGAATTCCCTGCCAGGCCCAGTAGGTGTTTTGTGGCTCTCTGCTGACTTTAACTTCCTCTCTGTTGTGCAGTGTTTCTTCTCCACATCTTCCAGGCATCAGGGGGAACACTCCCATCTCCTGGCCTTTCTTAGGCTTTTTATTCAATTTCACAACCATTGGGGGAATGCCTCTCCTTTCCCCTGGCCTTTCTCAGGCTTCTTATCACAGTTCACAACAGTTGGGGGAATGTTTCCTTTCCCCTGGCCTTTCTCAGACTGCTTATCAAAGTTTCAAACAGTTGGGGGAAAGTCTCCCGTCACCTGGCCTTTCTTAGGCTTCTTATTGCGTTTACCAACAGTTGGGGGAATGTCTCCCTTCCCCTAAACTTTCTTAGCCTTCCTATTACAGTTCAGCACAGTTGCAGGAATGTCTCCCATCCCCAGGCCTTTCTCAGGCCTCTTAGTACAATTCACAATGCCATAGGGAATGTCTCCTTCCCCTGGCTTGGACCAACTCAGTTCACTAACCTGCCAAGTATGATCCACGCAATTTCGTTTGGGTGGGCTTCCGCACTGATTATCTTACACTTCAGTCTTCTTGCTAATACTGTGATGAGGAAGAGGTCCTCTACCTTCCCCTTCGCTTCCCACAATTTGGGTAAATTAAGCTTGCCAACCCTTTCTGCCAGTCTCTGCTTCCTGAGCTTCCATGCCAGTCCCTGCAGGAGTTTGTTGGTTCTCTGGTGACTTTGACTTCCTCCCGGTTGTGCAGCGTTTCTCCTCCACACCTCTCAGGCATCAGGAACACCTGCAGCTTCCATCCGGCAGCTTGCCCTGCAGTCCCTCTTACTTGGACCAGCTTCAGATATCTGATCCCTCCTCTGAATCCGGATCTGTTTCTCATTGCCATGCTGTACTGCCTTTAAACTTGCGGTTCCTCCAGGAAGGGTTAGAGACTTTGTTAAGTCCTTCTGTTTTTATCTTCAGTTTAGAAAAACAACTAGAACGTGTATATACCTTCCCTTGAGGACTCTTCATTTCTCTGCATGTTCCAGTCCCTTCCAGGGAAATCTTCCCAAAGTCATCCCTACTCTTCCTCATCCCAGCAAATCCTGAGTTAGTAATGCTACTGAAGCAAATGGAAGTGTGAGCTACAACAGGTTTAGTGAGGGCTTAGGAGGATGTGTAAGAGGTGGATGGAGGTTATACCGCCTACAGTGTTTCCCTTGGATTGTCGTCACTATCCCTAGAGGGGGAGTCTCTACCCATGAGATCCACCCACTGAGTACCACCCTCAGGGGGACAATTGGGTAGTGGCCCCATATCCCTTGCCTCATGATAAGGGGTGCCCCATTGGGGAGGAGTGACAACATCCAAGGAATCGTCACACTAGGTTTCTCATAAATGCCATGAGTCCATGTGACATGGACTGTTACACACTAGTTATTGTTTGCATCCCCCAAGATGTCCACAGTGATGCCTATTCAATCATCCCTCATATCAGACAACACCCCTCATCACAGTTGTGATATAAGAGAACTGCAAAATGGGAACCTCTAAGAATGTAGGGCCTGTAGCCCCTCCTGTTATTGGGGAAACAGATTCCTGTGTGCTCACTACTGACTGAGAAGTTACAGGTACCGGTTACAAAGGTGCAGTTGGCACAAATACCTGGACTGGACCAGCCGCTTGAGTTACTTGTGGAGCTGGTGTGCACACATTAGTGAGAAAATCTATAAGATCTTCCACAGTCTCATCATTTTGTTTGTGATATATAATTTGAGGATAGATTAAGAGGTATGTCTTGGTATTTTCTGCTATTGTCCATTTTTTTTAAATGTCATTTTGCCTCGTAGTCTGTCATTTGAATCCTTCAATCCCCTTATTTTTTAGGATTGCTTTCTTTAAAATGCTCCTCAAATCAAGTAGTATATTTTCACATTTCCACAGACCTACTTTCCCTTTCATTGACTCAATGGCTCACCTCAATGCAGCCAACAGACCCAAATGAAAGTTGTTTTTTTCCAGCAGGAATTGAGTGTGTCTATTCTCCCATGTTGAGTGGTTCCCTGCCTTAAGAAACATACACATTGCATTATTTTAATTAGTAAACATATAATGAGTAGGCCTATCCTTGGGTGGTATCAGTGTCTATTTTGGCTGACCCTAAACTCTGTCTGATCTTCTGTTTTAGCATGACTGACTCAAAAGCTCATTCAACCTTGTTCAAAAGATAATGTGACTTTCAATGTCATCCTTAGAGGGAAGGAAATTATTGACCCGATAAATTGCAGAGCGCTCCTGAAACGGGTTCCAGGAAGTCACCCAAAACTCGCCATGATCCCTGTTACACATTTTTAAGCATTATCTAATTAGCAGGTCAGAATTACCAGAATGCCCTTAGACATTTGCCAAACCAGAATTACCTGAAGGTCACTAGACTCTTACAACAGCAGATATATCAAAACGTCAAACCTGTCAATAATATGCCAGATCGATGTTAGGACACAAAAGACAGATCACTCTGAATATCATAAAAAATAGCCGTGGACGTATGAAGAGCAAACCTAGATATCTTATTCAGAACTTTGAAACGACAATAGCGTAACCCTGAAAGAAGTCTGCATCTTGTTTATTCATCATGGAAGACCCTCAGCTCTCCTGAGCACCCATGCAAGCATTACACTTACAGTCAGTTAAGTGCTGACAAACTTCTTTGGAGTTTTCAAACTGTACTCCTTACCTTTTAGTGAGTGCACACCAGGACACTAAGGAGAAAGTGACCCACAAGCTCAGCAATGCTCGCACACTATGCAACAGGTCCGGATTGTGGCACCAAACCTTCAGTGAAACCAAGCTCACACATCAATTTTGGGTGATGACAAACAGAGCCAGCTTTATTTGTTGTCCTGTAAGCCAAGGCAAACAAATCTTATGTCTATTGGGAACTGACTGCTCTACCACTTACCCTTCAGACCCCTCACCTTTATAGATTACGGGTCCCGTGACAAAACTGAAATGTATGAACATTCGAGAATCCACAACAGGCCTTCTGGCATGCTCTTCCTGCCTCCCAGTCAAACACAAAAGATTGTTTTATTAATTCATAGTCCTTCCATAGTGTTCATTTCTGGATATTGCGTCAAATGATGAATTTCAATCTCGCTTATCCTGCTGAGTGGCGGAGGCCCTCCACTCCATGGCAACTTCAGATAGTTTATGTGCAGCCCCATTGTTCCTACCAGTTCTGACCAGTTGGGACGATCACGTGGGTAAAATAAATCAATGATTTCTGTCAAGCAGCATGTTTTGGTCCTTCAATGGGTGCATGCTCCAAAGATCTACAGAATCGACAAGTAGTGGAACAGTCTATAAAGGCTTCTAAATAGTTCCATGGAAAATAAACCATGTGGGAGTGTGGGTTGGTTACATATTTACGCTTTATTTAGTTCATGGTTACCGTTCATTGTGGACCATTTTCTTTATTCATTTAATTCATGTCTTGTGCTTCCTCAAAAATGCTCATGGACTGAATAATGGGGGTTACTGTGAGTTACGATTGCCATTACTTCCAAAATCCACCAAAATTTGTGGGTTTGGTTGGGAAGAATTCGATCAGCTCGACTCTGTCTTAATTAAAGTTTTTTCCTCTGAAATTCAAGGGTTCTGTTACGCTATATCTTCTCCAGCACCGTGGGTTACTGGCTTGGCAACCTAGGGTGCTAATAGGGCTAACACCCTCTCTGGCGGACCGGATCAGGTGTTATTGGTCCGCCAACTCTTGTTAAATGCTTTTGCTTTGCTTGGCCTTTAACTCGGGCCTCGGGATGATAAAACCCAATCCGGCCCGCAGGATCGGGTGTTAACGCGATATTCACACCACTTCACTGAGGCAGTGTCTGATAGAATGTGGCATCAACGCTGGGAAAATGTGGATTATAAAGCATATTTGATTTAAAATTATACTAGTATTAAATATTGTGCCAAGATATTTATTGCAGATCACTAAAAATCATTGTTTAAAGACTAGTTAATACATTACCATCATGGTAATATGCAGGGCCGCTACCACTGCATGCCATATTCATTCCAGAGTATATTTGAGTTCTGCTAAATGGCACAGGTTAATGTCATTATTTCAGACAGTGGTTCCAAGTGTGCTGCTAATATTGGGATATTCCATGTTCAAACCTCCCAAAAATTGATATTCAAATACTACTCGGTTATGTCAAATATGCCAAAGGTCAGCTCAGTATTTTATCATTTCACTTCGACGCCATGCCAATATTAATATTGTCAAGACAGTGTCAAAGTTGGTCAGTATGCACTTATTGTCATTGTCACTACGGTTTTTACAGGGCCATCCTCGATTTTCGCAAGAAAATCACAGTGGCATGCTAGTTTGTTCACTGGCACCAGACAATGTATTGTGTCACTTTCAACCATGCTTTACTAGTGTGGCCCCAGTTCCGCAAATGTGCATGCTCTGCCTTCTTCTGCATCTCATAAACTGGGACACTAGATAAATAAAATAAACAAACAAACAAACAAACAAATAAACAAACTAGTACACTTCCTAAAAAAATAAATTAAAAAAAAGCCATATTCACATTGTCTTGAGAATATTACTAAGCCAGTAGAGGGCAGTGAATGCTGCTTCATTCTCACAGTGCTGGTTGTGGTTTTGCCAGTACTTCCCTCTGAGAAGTTCTATGTCACTTCATCATTGTTCATAACGCATTGCTGTGTCTGGACAGCCTTCAGAAAATGATGTGCCAATTTTGCGGTACTAACAGATTATAGCAGACATCGGGCCTCATTATGAATGTGGCGGAAAGGCAACAACGGCGCCGGTAGTGTTACCGGCGCCGTTGTTATCTCTCCACCGCACTACGAGTTCTGCTCGCCGGTGCCGGATTGCACACCTGGTCTGACCATGCGTGCACACCGGCACCCGCGAGCAGAACTCATGATTGCACAGGCACCACCGTTATAAACTGTGCCGGTGCAACCATGCTCCCGACCCCCATTCTGCCCTATGGGGAAGAATGGGGATCGGGAGGCCGGCCATAACGGCACCCACGAATGGGCAAATAGCGGGTCTGCCAAACTCGGCATCACCCGGTTATTGCCCATTCGCGGTGCCGGATAAGGGCACAGCTACCGCCAGAGTTATAGTGAGGGTCATTATATTCCCAAAGGCTTAGAGGCCCATTGGGGGTCATTACGAGTTTGGAGGTAGCCATGGCCCTATTAGTGCCATGGCTGCCTCCAAACCCAGGTCCGGTCTCACTGAATGGGGACTTACCAGGACATTCCGACCTATGCAGACCCGGTAAGTGCCCATTCAGTAAACCATTCCCCATTCCCATTTGAGCCCCCATAGGGCTCAATGGGAATGGGGAAGGCGCTAATAACGGGCCCACAAATTGCGGGCTGTTATTAGCTCCAAGGTCCCTTAACGGGTCCCGCAAAGAACGGCTGGTCAGACCAGCCGTTCCTGCTGGGACCTGCTAAGGGACCTCGGAATAGGGCGGTAAGGGTTTACCGGCACCGGCATCCTTACCGGTGCCGGTAAACCCTTACCGCCCAACTCGTAATGACCCCCATTGTCTTTTTACCTAATTGTTGGAACAAGGAAGGTAATCTCAGTAGAAGGAAATGGGCCATTGTCTATTAGCCTCATTTTTGCAACATGGCCAGATGCCACTGACCATGGTCTTCAGCAATGGACTCAGCTGAATGCCATGGTCAGTGACATCTGGTCATAAATTAGTGGGGAGGACAAAGGGCCAAAGCTGTTGGCCATGGCCAGTGGACCAAGATATTTTTTTCCTAATATTTGCAGAGTGGACAGTGACCAAAGACCGTACATCATTGCAAGTGGATGCTCACATGATCAACCATTTTCCTTATTATAAACGCTGATTTTGATTGAATCGAAAATCCACAAATTCTCTCATGATGGAATGATATGTGTTGAGCTGCTATTTCAATTTCAATCCTATTAATAATCTTCTTAAATTGGAAGCACCAAAAATGTGTATTGGTTGTACATACAGGGCCTCATTATGAGTTTGGAGGTAGCCATGCTGCTATTAGCACCATGGCTGCCTCCAAATTCGGGTCCGGGTTCCTTGAATGAGTAATTACCGGGTCATTCCAACCTTGGAGGACCCAGTAATTCCTCATTCAAAAAACCCATCCCCATTCCCATTTGAGCCCCCATAGGGCTCAATGGGAATGGGGATTGAGCAAATAACGAACCTGAGCGGGTCCCGCAAGGGAATCTCGTAATAGGGCAGAATGGGTTTACCGGCACCAGCACCATTACCGGCACCGTTAAACCCATTCCTCCCACCTCGTAATGAGGCCCACAATCTCCCCCTGAAAAGGCCTAATTATGGTAGTTTGACTACACATCCCTCACAAATTTCGGAAAATGTTTGGGTTGGGGGGAATATTTCCCTATTTGAACCTCCACACACAGCACCAAATCTCCCTAACTTCTCTAACCAGGTTTGCCACCTCTATAACTTTGTTCCATCATGCCCGTTAACCTCAGCCTTTTCATCTCAAGATGATGTTTGCTTTCTGAAAACGCACTTTTGCTTTGCAAAACATATTGCCTCCTGCAAAGGGATGCATGCTCTTGAGCACTTGCACTGTTGAATAAATGGAACCAGAGACTATTTGTTGAGCATTTAATTTAATTTCTCACCAGTTTGCTTACATCATTTTTTGACATTGCAACAGTTATTCTTTATTGCATTTTTTTGGAATGTGTTACCGTTTTTAATAATGTATGTGCTTTTCTTTGACTTTCAGTTATGATGATGCCATAATATCATGATAGTAGAACAAAGCAATTTAAAGAAATACAGGCGTCAAATAACACAAACCGCATTTTCATGCTCTTCTACGCAATTATCTATAACTACAATCATAAATATAAGAGGACAGCTACAGCAACCTAGCAAAATCGACGAAGTGCATCCCCCGAAGCACTGATGTTTTTGTAAAATACTGAATACTACAGCTTATCTCCTGCAAACAAATATACATAATGCTGACCTTTTTTTTTTTTCAATGCTGATTCTTGTTGCCTCTTTTAATGGGATAACACGTTACAAATATAATGAGGCTTCATCACTGGTTTCTTTAAATGACTTAAAGTTAATGTTGCCGAGCAAATTAAAGCAGAAGCAAATTAGTTTAAAATGAAATGATGAATGTAACATACTTTGGAACCACACAGGTAAATAATAGCGCATTTAATTAAGCCTTAGAATTCCAATAATGGGCAAAAGGCAATTAGCAAGATAAAACTGTGCAGGGCCATGAGAAACAAATCTATGAATGCAAAGCTTAATATTGCATATCCATGATTGGTCGGCAATGAATCAGCTTTTTGGGAATGAGGTTCGTTGTATTTTGCAAGTGCTCTGATGTAGTGCAAGCGTTCACAATTTCTTTGCAGTAGATTAATACATGTGCAGCTCGTAAAGCGGTTTTGTGGCTCTTTACAATAATATTGTCAGAATATTGAGACAATCTACTATCATTTGTGTGAGTAATATTAGTGAATGCATGAAGGGAATGAATGAAGTGAAATTGGAGTGCATTTAGTTTTTTCAAAATAATAAAATACATTTTCGGCTTCCAAGACTCAAGTAATTTTTGTTGTTATTCAGATCCCAAATTTAAAGACGGCAAATAGTATGTACCGTGTGTTTAACACGGTGGTATATCCATCTCAATGCTGCATTACAAACATCAAAACATGACCTCTATAGGGTATGACACCTGGTGGCCCATATTGCGTTACTCGGCTCATGATGGAACGGGTGTGCCAGTGAGATGCTTCAAATGCTCGAAGACAGGACAGATCAGCAATGCATGTGAGACTTCTGGGTTTTGGATAGCTCCAAGGTCAAAAGTAGTCACCACTTCTTTTTGAATGGGTACCTCTTACCTCGGGCACTCAGCAAGCGTTAAATATTTTATCCAGCATGCTCTAATCTATCAGAAATGAATTGAAGGGGGCAATACTGATTGTCTTACTTTTTAGATCCATGCTGTAAGTCCCATGTCACTTTTAAAAGATTCCTCTGAGCCTGACTGCTTTGTAAATTTATTTAACAAGCACTGACCATAGATCTTGACAGTGTCTCAAATGCTATAGTGACTTAAATGATGTTCTGGCATGATCATTGGCATGGAAGACATTTGATATTGTTGGTTCTTGAGAGAGGAGATGTGACATTGTAACCCAATGTTCTTCAGTAGAGCACCCTCACTATGCTGACCTTGCAGTGTCTTCCTGCTTGGTACCTTGATCTATCCAGGCTGCATGGGATTGCATACAGACTGACTCCCTTCTAAAAGGAATGCAGGTCAGCTCCCTGTATTCAGGCAGTGTTCATAAACACTGAGTGTGGAATTGTTGAGGTCATGTTTGGCCACTGCTCTCCAGCCTACGATGATCTCCAGAATACATTCTGAGTCAAAAAGAGTTCTAGCAATCACCCATCTGAATTAAAAGTGTGAGCTTTGGTCCAGAAGAAGTCTGTCAATTTTGACTGGGGCGAAACAACGGTTTGAGTTGCCCCGCAAAATTTTGAATGGATTGTGCTTTGTCACTACTTCCACTCCATTGATTGTCGATGAATCCAGGATGATGATAGCCCAAAGTTGAAGTGCTCTGCCAAAGAAGTTTCAAGATTTACTGAGTCCACCAGAATATTGTTTGTATTGTATATATGGTTTATAGCGAAAATGTATACATAAAACATTCAAAAACCTTGCATTACATTACAAACCAGTTCCAATCATAAGTTAAAAATACCATAAACTGAGTCTTATGTCTCGTTATTAACTGTTTCAATGAAACCTAATCGATGCCCATTAATTATTCACTATTAAATCAGTAAAAACACAAATCCTCTAGAAATCTTCCTTAGGACAATCGACCCAGTACCCATCTTTATATTATCGTTGATTTGTCACAATTGCACTGTAATACTATACACTTAATTTGTCACATTTAAAAAGTATTGATAGCACATAACTCGCATCATAAGAAAAAATAGTGACCTAAATCTCTAAGTTATCTCCATTGCATTCACATCACTCAGAGTTTTCTCGAAGTAATAAAAGTACTCCCCTTTTGAAGTGCCTAGTGCTATGGTGATATGTTTGTATTCCCTATAAACAACATAGCTAAGCCCATACAGTTTCTGCTCGATTCATTGTTATGTGTGTTGATGCAAAGCAATTAGAGCTGCAGAGTCCTCTTTTTTAGGGGGCTGTGTGGCAGAGGACTACTATAGACACATGGGTGAAGAAAATGCCACAAAAACAGCTACCCACCTACACACGTACTAGGTGTGACTGGTTGCAAACTGTGCTACCTTTCATGTCTGTTGAATAATTATGACAGAAGTAATAGAGATATACATCTTTTAATTTATCGAAAAAACTCAATAAGATTTATATTAAAAAAGAGACAAAAATGCATTTTGTTTGTACATAACTTCACATAAAAAACATATAATGGAAATCAATATTTTCAACCAAAAACAATTTTTTTGAACTTAACACAATCATTGTGTACTGGTGTTAATGTAACTTATGAGGATTGCACTAGTAGCTTTGGGTGCTCTGAAGCAACATGCAAATGAATGTTAAACTCTCACTTCGAACAGTGGGGTTTTCTGACATGCTACTGGTGCTTGCTATAGTGCAGAGTTTGATATTTACATGGCATAATTGGTGTAAAATGCAGGGAATATTTCTATAACTGAAGTGAGAGAGGTCATCTGGAACTGATCACCCCAACGCAGACTTTCACTGGTTGCACTTGCTTGTTATTATTTGGTTCTTATTTGTTTTGTTCTGAATTTGTCATCTACAAATATGCATAATAAAGGCAAACCCCACACTGCCCACAACTGGCTTCTCAATATTTACCTGAATTCAAGAAAACAAAAACTAAATAAAATAAGTGAATGTTTAAAGAGGTATATTTCATTTGTATGTTGACTTTTTGTTTGACTCCTGTTGAAATGCATATTTCTTCTCATCATGAGTGAATGATCAAAAACAGGGGCTACTCTGCAGGCTTCTTTCTAGTGTCTTTAAATCATTTGGATAGTAACCAGTTTGCAGAGATCTCAAGTTGCCCCTTTTCAGGAGTAAGGTGTTCAGCTAGCTTTGTTTATGAAGTTTACAACACTGCATTCTAGTACTTATATAATCCTATAAAAGGAAACCAACACTACAAGTAGATTATCATTTGATAGCAGAATAGAAACATGTTCTACTACAATCAAGTGAATTGATCACTTTGGCTGAGTACACACATTTGGTCTAAAATAAACTGGTATTATGTTCCTGTGTGTGTGTGTCCTCCCATTTCACTTCTAGAGGAATTGTACAGTCCTTAGTCTTATTTGTCACCCCACTTATTCTTTTTGGCAATAAGGTGGTGCTTATGCACCACCTATAAACCGAAATTATGAGATTGGAAGTGTTTGGATGCAACTGCAACATCCCAGTCAGGCGAAGAGATTTAGACAGCACAAAACATATTAGCAGGCGGCCTAATGCTTGCAGTCCTCGTTGGGTGCGGCAGAATGCACCTGCATCCATTTGTAGTTGAATTTATTTATTTATTGTACATTGTTAAGGCACATATACATCAGGCAATTGTGTCACAAAGCACCCACAGGGCAAAGGGTAGAGAACAAGGGAGCACAAGGCTAATAAAATAACAATGATGAAAAAAGACAGAGGCGGTCCTACCAGGCCGTGTGAACATTCAAAACATGCAAGTGCAGGGAGAGAGAAGGGACACGAGAATGGGAGGTAAGTGCTAGAGTTTCCACAGAGGGGGAAGTGCCAGAGTGTCAGTTGCAGGGCAACAGGTATATGCCTGGCAGAGACCACTTGGCAAAGAGTGGTCACCTGCCAATACAATAAGTGCAGGCCTGTGAGAAAGCACATGCCAGTGGTAGCCCAAAAGCAAGTGCATGCTGAGGGTGGAGGCTGAAGGCGATTGGACGGATGGCCAGGAGCCAAAAGGACACATAAGGGCCCATGCCACCAATCTCAGCGACTGTGGGGTTTAGCACAGTAGGGAGAGAGGGAAAGAAGAGGAGAGGAGTAAAGTCTTAAGGAGCTTGCATAATTTTAGGAGATTCAGCTGAAGATGCAGAGGAAGGGGATGCTGTTCCAGAGGAGGGAGCCTACTGAGGAAAGAGATTGGCCAACCGCTCGCTGCTTAGAGAAACACTTGACATGCATAGAGTTGGCTCCGGAAGATCAGAGAGATCTGGAGGGAGCTTATTTGGTGAAAGCAAGTTGCAGATAGCATGGTCCATGGCTCCAGACAGCTTTATGGATGATGCAGAGGGATTCGAAATTGATCCTTGCAGAAATCGGGAGCCAGTCGAGAGATTTTAGGGCTGGACAGATACAGTCCCTGGACTTGGGGCCAAGGATAAGTCTTGCAGCCCTATTCTGGATTATCTGGAAGGGGTGGAGAGAGGAAGAGGGTAGATTACGGAAGAGGTTGTTTCAGTAGTCCAGCCTTGAGAGTGGCAGAGCACTAGAGACATTAAGCTTCTGGGGAAAAATGAGGAAAGGTAGGATACCTCTGAGGAGGTGGAGTTAGAAATTGGCCTTCTTGGGAAGGTCCAGGATGTGAAAAAGGAAAGAGAGAGAGGAGTTGAAGATGACTTCAAGGTTTGTGGAATCAGAAGAAGGAGAGGGTGAGAGCCCATAGAGGGTGGACAGAGTGAAGGAAGGAGAGAAGGAGAAGGAGTCCCAATAGGAAGGATCTGATTCTTGGTAGCACTGAGACAGAGATCCTTAGAGGCACAACAGGACTGGATAGCACATAGGCTGTCTGAAATTGTAAAGGAAGTAAGACGAGGTTCAGAGGTAAGCTTGAAGAAGAGTTGTGTGTTGTCTGCATAACACTAGAAGGGCACAGAGCAAGTGGAGATAAGGTGAGCAAGCGGGCAAGATAGATGTTAAAGAGCTAGGATCAAAAGTTCAAGCCCTGGGGAACACCACATGTGGACAGCCAGCCCAGTGCCCGCTTTGAGATACCAAGAGTATCCTGGATCTATTTAATGAGTATGGAGTGTTTGACTGTATCGAAAGCAGAGGAGAGATCGAGTATAATGATAACAGCGTATGAATTAAAGTCAAGATATGCAAGCAGTTCTTCATGGGTCTTCAAGAGAGCAGTTTCTGTGCCACTGGGTGCTCAAAATCCAGATTGATGGTTGTGTAGGCAACCAACAAGCTCAGTATTTAGCTTTTATACCTATTAGGAACACCAAATAGCCATACAGAAAGAGCAACAATGTATTTCTTTTGACGATGCAGAGGTTTACGTGATATATTTTGCATTTACTGGTACTATACATTGTTATGTTTTTAAGAGATGTGCAAGTAGGTAGCTGACATAGGTATGTGTGAAATTGAGTCATAGTGGTTTTGAGGTAAAAGACGATGTCCATGGACCAAGGTTGCAGGATTTCCACCATGTTGGATTTTAGGGTACGCTAGAAGATGTGTTTGTGTAAATATGACAAACAGGCCTAACGTGGAGCTGCAGCTCTGCCCACTTGATCCAGAGACAAGTCCTCCTTCCATCTCCCAGAGATAAGTCATGCTGCCAATGCCACATGCACCTGTGCTGTGCCGATAATAGTTAATTGAGTGCAGCTGCAGAGCTCGGAGGAGGTGGGATAGGAATGGTGGGTCCAGAGAGGAGGTATAGGGAGGTGCCTTTTGAAGGTTGATTCATGTGAGCATGGGATGGGGTTCTGCGATGTCAAGAGGCCTGGTGAAGATTTACAGTACTTCCTCCCTCACCAAGAGCATTCATCCTTTTTGAACCTCAGGTGTCATATTCTAGAGATTAATTACTTTTACGAAATTTAACCACAAGAGTGGTGCCCCAATCATGTCATTCATGGGCACCTGGGTTCCCATAGAGATAAGGGGAGAGAATTGCTAGGACTGTACTGTGATTTGGGGTATGGGAGGAGCAGAGGTGATACCAATACATTTATCTACAAGTGCAGGGAGCTTGTCTCGTATAATGAGGCCGCCCATTGTATTATCAAAGCAGAGTTGACCTCACTATTCCCACTTTGATCAATCTCCGACCAAAGTGTGCACATCACATGATAGTCAAGAATATTTACTTGTTACAGAAATGTATTATGGTAACAAAGTTCCTGGTAGTCAATCAACTCCTAAGATTCACAATGATGTTGTGGCAGGACACGTGTTTAGGGGAATGTGTTTTAGGTAATGTGTGCCCAATAGGGTAATGGACTATAGGGGATAATTAGAATTGTGATGGGCAGTGTGGGATCATGTTGTAATCATTATTATGCATAGGGGTCATTCCGAGGTTTGAGGTAAGTAACGGTCCTTATCGGCATGGAGCAAATAGCGTGTCCATGTAGTCAATAGCCCGCTAATAGAGGGCTATTACGACTTTGTGGGCACGAACTTTGCGCCATGCCAGTAAGGGCATTACTGCCATGCCGTTAAAGGCAAGAAAAATTACCTTAGCGGCATCAAGCATAGTGAAGATTGCACTACCGGCATTAACCAATGTGGCATTAGTGGTGACCGCTAATAGCGGTTACCGTTAATAACGGTTGCTGTAAATAAGCAGAACAGGAAGTAGCGTCATCGCACAGGAATGGGAAGGAGCACAGAGGCCTTCTTTAAAAACACAATCCATTGCCACCCTCAGCACCCAGGACCTGTGGGACTCTGCTGTTTGTTTGAAAACCCTCCTCCAACACACCACAATGCCCAAGGCCCTTAAGAAGGGAGCTGCCCGCCAGCGCAAGGAGCGCTTCAACATGGACTTTCACACGTGTTTTCACTAGCGCGATCGGGGTATGTGTATTTCGGGGGTGTGCGTGGACTTTCACACGCGTTTTCGCTGGTGTGAGCGGGGTACGCATATTCCGAGGGGTGCGTGTGGACTTTCACTTGCAATTTCACTGGCCTACGTGTATTCCAGGGGTTCGCGTGGACTTTCACATGCTATTTGGCAGTGTGTGCCCTCCAGGGTATGCCCCCCCTCCCCATCCCCCACAGGCAGCCCATCAACCCAGACCATGTCCCACAGGCAGTCCATCACCCCAGACCATGCCCCACAGGCAGCCCACATTGCACTATGCACTCGGGAGCACCAACACATGTCCCCCCACCCACCCCCATTGATGGGCACCTGCCAGCAGGCCCCGACTCATGTCCCCCAACAACCCCCACACAGCCCCATTGACGGGCATCTGCCAACAGGCCCCGACACATGACCCCCCACATAACCCCGACCCACTACCATTGACGGGCACCTGCCAGCAGGCCCCGACGCATGGCCCACCAAACAACATGTCCTACCAAAACAGACCCATGGTCCTAATGCCAAACCAAATCCCCCTTGCCCCCCAGTACAAGCATGAAACCATCAACTGCACCCACTCCCAAATTACCCATGCCATGACAGTCTTCAAAGAACCACCATGCCCATGCATAAATGCACAACAGAACCACACAGTGGCAACACATGACTGAGGCAATGTTCATTGAGACATGCTCAAAGCCAGTGACAGTACACAACACCAATCATGAAGTTAGAATAAATGTGAAAATTAATAAACAATGACAGATATTACCAAAAGAAACAGAAAATCCAATGAAAAACAAAATGTCAATATGAAAAAAATAATCCTCAAAAAATAAAACCATTGATCCATTGAAAATGTAAAAAAAGAAAGTATGTACAAGTCTTCAACTGTATACAATCCAAGTCCAAAAGGTCCATGATCCCCAAAACAAATGAAACCTACCAAAAAGTCCTATGAAAAAAAAACTATATAGATGAAGTGGAGAAAAGTCCATTAACTCAAAAAAAAGAAAAAACAAAGGAAACAACACTAAAGAATTATGTACAAAGGCGGCGGGCAAGTCCAATGGCTCGCTTGTTGATGTTCCGGGCCAGGGCATCATCGAACTCCACGTCGGTGTCCCGTAGGTGGGCCTCTTCCCTGGCCTCAAGGTCTCGCAGGGATGCAGTCATGGTGTCCTCCAACTCCCTGCGAATTGCCTTGAGGCACTCAGCCCGCCTCAATGCCCTGCGCATGGAGTTCTCTGCCCTGACCATAGTGAGCCGTGCCTCCTCCACCCACTGCCGCTCCACATATATCCGCTGGCCCAACCGCTGCCACATGGAAGACACTCCAAATCCAAAGTCCTCCTGCCCTCTGGTCGATTCCTGCCCCTCTGATATTGAAGGCCCCAAGCCATCATCGATCACACCCTGAGCCTGCTGCTGCCGTGCATGTACCCTGCTTGTCGATGCCTGCATGTCCTCCTCTTGCTGGGGTCCAGTTGTTGGGGTGGCCACCCCCTGCTGGACCTCCGACTCCCGACTGTGGCAGGGATGTGTCCTCCTACAGCCTGGCCGCTGGGTCAGGAGCAGCTCCACAGTGTGCCAGGTGATACTTGGGCAGGAAGATGGCACGTTGGATGACTGGCGCATAGGGGGTTCAGTTGAGGAGGGGGTCGCTAGAAGATCCAGCAAACGGAGGAACCCAGCTCTGGTGACCTTTCCTAGTAGACTGACACGGTCAATGAGGTATTCGAAATGACGTGCATTGTCCACACGAGAACTCTGCACTTCATCCCGAATACCAAGTTGACGCATCACCACCCCAGCTAGGACAGGCTCAATCCGGTCAGGAATTACCACGTCCGCAGGGAGAGGAAGGCCAGTTGCTGTTTGTGCATCCCCTCCCTGAAAATGGGTCAGGGCGAAGGCATCCCTTCTGGTGCACCTCCACGGCGGCCTGTGCTGCCTCCTGTCCCTGCCCCTGGACTACACCACTAGCATAGCACCAGTAGAATGCCCCCCTCCAGGCCCCGTGTGTGGGCCTTCCACGGCCTCCTCCTCAACCAAACTCCCCACCAACCTGGATGACTTGTGCTATCTTCCTCCATAGGCCCCTGCGGGGGCTCAGCTGCCCCTACTGCTGCCGAGGATTCCACCTCCAACTTCCGCCTCTTGGACCTTCCCTCGGCAGCTGTAGCCATGGACGTGGCACCAGACTCCTCACTCCCGGAAGAGATGACAACGTGGGCATTGCGTCTCCGGCTGGCGGTGGGATCCCCGACTTTGTGCTCCACAGCACTGTCTCGGCCCTCTTCATCAGTCGACACTGCAGACAGGGAGAGACAGAACACAGGCATCAGGGCACTGTTCAATGGTCGGATACACACGTGACAGTTGCACATGAGTGGCAGTGTCAAACCTCACAGATGGCATCACACTCCCCAGCACACATATCATTTGAACCCACACACATTCACAAATTGAAGGGAATCGTGCAGCAGGCAGCAGCATCCATACACACACACCAGCATGAACATCTGAAGGTTAGCATGAAGTCACAAGCAATATGGGGAGTGCCGAACACATGCACACACGCCAACAGACAGACATGCATCTTTACATCTCCACTACCTGTCAGAGTGCAATCATCGGCAACTATATCACATGTGCCAATCGGGTTCATACATGTCCGTGTCACATGCATCCATGTTGTATCACTGTTGCGCACGTGCAACTCACACACGCACATGTATGCCATGCACATACATGAAGATGTAACCAGCATCCATGTGTCACACCCCAACCATGCCATAGTACATACACAGAAATACCAACATGTGTGCATCTCCACATGCAGTTGTGCATCATGCTTTGGAACACATACACCATTGATGTGCATCACTCATGACAGGACTCACATGCAGCACGGTCATGTCCCTGCACATACACATCCATACCTGGACCTTTTCAGACATATGTCCAAGCTGCACACTCCTGGCACACCTCAACATGCACTGCGTCCAACAAGTATGCATGGACACTTACCGCTCGACTCCGGACCGGTCTCCCTCTCGAGGACCTGGCGGTGAAGTGCTGGGTTAATGCATTCCAGGACCCTCATGTCGTTGGTGGTAAGGTTGACCCACGCCTCACTGCATGCGCTGCTTCCAAGAGGCGCCAGGCCTTCCTGAGGGCCCTGGACCTGAAGTCCTCCCAGCGCATACGGACGTGTTGTATGTCGCGGGTTGCTACCCCCTTTGCGTTGATGGCAACCACGATGTCCAGCCAGATCCTCTCTCGTCCATCCTTGTCGGTGCGTCTTCTTCCATAGAGGGCATTATAATGCACCAGGACTTGCTCAACCAGGATGCCAACTGCTCCTGCTGTGAAGCAGGAAGCCCTCTGCCTCTCTGGCTGGGGTTGCCAGTGGTGTCTGATGGTGTTTCCCCCGACATGGCAACCCCCGAGACAGGTGTGGGTGGGCAACTGGGTCCTGGTGCTGGGCTGATGGAACTTCAGTTAGGAGTCTTCTGTTCCAGCAGGGGTGGTCACAGCAACTGGACCCCTGCAGATGGCTGATGTGCAAGCACCAAATGGCAGGCCACATGGCCAACAGGCAGGCAGGCAGCAGCAGATGGCAGTTGGGAGTCTGTTCGGGGCTCTGGGGGGCAGGAAATTGGCCTTCTTGGCAGGAGTGTGGTCTTCCGTGTGTTTTCGCCTGGCCAGCTTGATAGAGAGTGATTTGGCACGTGTAAAAACAGCACGTCAGTGTGTTAATGTGTGTAATTCGAGGATAGGCCCTTAGCGCGTAAACAGGTCTGTGATGTAACACGCGCTGGCATTTCCCTCAGCACGGGTGCATCCGCACATGCAAAAAAATCATGTTCGCGTGTCAATGCGTGTAATTTAAGGAAAGGGCCTTACCGTGTAAGTGACGTTAGCCGTGCGGGTGTTATCAGCACGGGTTAAAGGTGAGCGCGGGCCAGCAGACCACTGTATGTACTGTTTGTGGAGACCGGCGCATGTTTTTACTCTGCTGGAATCACACGCGATTACTTCACAGCGTCTGAAGTCCGTACCTCTTATTTTGGTGGGGTTTTGCCTACGTACACAAGCGCGTGTGTTTTTTTTTTTTTTTCTTCCACGCAAGGCAGGCGGTGAGTCGCGTATGCTATTTTTCCCACTGTGGTTCCCCCTGTGCATGCATACTGTTTCGAGGTCATAGTAGCCTGCGTGTTCCACGCGTATGTATTTTTTGTGTTCTTGGGTGCCACACCATACTGCTGGAGGTAAAATCCACGCATGTGGGCTACCAGGGTCGCTTGCACAATTTTTCTTTTCAATTTCCTGTTCTTATATTTTGTCAATTTTTGAATTTTATTTTATCTTATGTTTAATTTTTTTGGGGGTGCCTGAGTGTTGCCTGACCCGCCATTTTTCCCCAGGGGTCACAGAGAGCCTTGCAGGAGCACTCGGGTACCTATTCCATCAAGTATCCTGCCCCCTTCTAGCCAATTGCCCAGGACAATTGTTGTGTGAACCACCCATAGCTTGTTTTCCATCTGTGCCATGGTTCGGAGGCCACCAAAGGCTAAGGGCGGCAAAGCTGGGCATTCTCCCAGGGCTGGGCATGGTCGGGCATGTGGGCGCGGAGACCAGGGAGGACGGGGAGTCCAAGGTGGCCAGGGTGGGTACATGGGGGGGAAGAGGCAGGGGTGCCACTCTGGTGCAGGATGCCCAGCCACGTGCTGGTGCAGACATGCCACAACCCCCTGTGGCTCCTGGTGATGTAGCTGTTGCATCACAACCTGGCACCTATATCACCCAACAGCAATATACATCTGCTGTCACGGGCCCACCGGTGGTGGTAGCTACAGGTGCAGCTGTGGGCACCTCCACCCGGGCTCTGGATCAGGCAGCACATGTTGTGTTGCATGACGAGGACTCCCAGGACGATTTCCATCTTGTCTGGAGTTTGGGGTCATGTGTGTCCACTGTAGTTGTCACTGTGGCACATGCATCTGGGGCAGTTATGACATCTGCTGCCCCAAGCAGCCGGCTGGTGGTAACTGCATGTGCAGATGCAGCCAACACCGCCCTGCAGACCCAAGCCAGACCTTCCGTCCTCATACCAACACCCACTGCCTTGTTCCAGTCCACCAGCACCGCTGCCCTAACGATCAGGGGCACATTGCCCACTCAGGGTCAATACCACCAGTCAAAAGGAGGAAACATGCTCCTGCACAAAAGGCTGGGACCCCAGACACGGCTCAGGCCTCTGGCACATCAAGGAAGAAGTCTTTCTGCAAGCAGGAATTGGACCTCCTTGTGGACTACGTGTCGGAACATCAATGCGATATGCTTGTGGGCCCACAGCGCCATACAACGCATCACCAGTGTTGGGTCCACTGGCAGCATGTTGCAGATGGTGTGACAGCCATGGGATTCCAGGTGCGCACGGCTCAGGACTGCTACAAGTGTTGGAATGACCTCTGAAGCAGTGCAAAACAAAAGTGTGCCTCCAATTATTCCATGTCTCTGGTGACTGGTGGTGGGCCACCACCAGAGGAGGATGAACTCACTCAGCATGAGGCGATCGCTTCAGAGTTCATCCCGGTAGAACAGATCCATGGAGTGGGAGAGAGGATGGATTATGATGCGTCATCTGGTGAGTATTGATGGGTGTGACTCAATGACATGTGTGTTTGGCAGGTGTGTCCCTCCCAGCTACAACTTGGCTCCTTCCTTTCTTCAATCTCCCTCTCTACCTGTCGTGTGCACCAGAGGTCTGACCTCTCGGCATGACTATACAAACAGCACCTGGCAGCTCTTGCCTACTGCATTTTCATTTCTGCTACCACTTCCAGTGCTATGCTTATGACAACCAACTCATTTCCAGGCTGCCCTTGGGCAACTCTTCTCCCTCCCTTCTTTCTGATAGCCTCATTGCCATTTGCAATTGGTGTACTGCAAACAATCACTGTCTAAATGCCAGCAAGACTGACATCCTCCTCATCGGTACAGCTTCACCATCCTTTCCCCTCACTCTCTGATCAGGCCCACTTGGTCCTCCTCTTACCTCCACCTGCAAGGCCAACAACCTCAGGGCCAGCTTTGACTCAACACATTCCTTTTCCACACACATTTCAGAAGTATCTTGAGATAGATTAACAGATTCTTCAAATCCTCAGGGGTTTTGTGCCTTCCCTATCTTTCAACTACATGCTCACAGTCTTGCAGGCTAGGTTTTACTCAAGGTTGGAGTACTGTGACAGGCTCTTCAAATATTCCACCTGCCTCCACAATCCACCTTCTACCACTAATCAAGTACAGGACTGCGAGACTTGTCCTTGGCCTCATGCCCTTGGATCCTACGCTTCCAGCTCTGTAATCCCTTCATTGCCTACCAGTTGATGCAAGGATGATACTTCAGACCCTCTGCATTGTGCACAATGATTTTTATGGGACTGGATGTGAAATAGCTGCAACAGTCCCTCTGCAAAATCCTCCCCTCTTGAGTCCTTTGCTCCTCCACCTCACACTCCCTCCAGGTCAGTTGTTAATTGAATAGATTAGCTGGGGGCAGATCTGTGTGTACGGCTCGGTACTTCCTTTGGAACAGCCAACTGTGCATGTTGAAACTTGAGGAGAAACATCTCTGCTTCCGTTAGCAACTCAAGACCTTCCTATTTGCTCCTGCATTAGCCCCTCTTCTCTCCAGCTGAACAGTTTCCCCTGTCGACACTGTGCCCCTGCACACACTCTGTCCTTCGGGCCCAAGTACCTGCACACCCTGCCTCCCTGCTGCACAGCCTCCATGCCACCAATTGCAATGGGTCCTTTGCATGTACCCACACTATCCCCCACTCTTCTTGTGCACTCATCAGATTTGCCCTATCCAAATTATCTTGAAATTGCCACTTGCTAGCTGCACTGCCACCATTTGAATGCTATTCTATCATTGTAGTACATGTTCCTTCTTTGGGCTCCTCTGTTTGGCACGTTCCTCTTCTCCCCCTTCCGGGGTCTTCAACCCTTTATCCCTTCTCCATGCATTTGCGTGTTCTCAATGTGACTGTGCCCAGAATTATAGTTGTTTTGAATTCATTTTCTCCCTTGTTCCACTCCCTTAGCTTGTTTGCGCTCTGAGCCACTTGTGTACGAGTGCAATCTTGATGAGATGTCATATCATGTCATTTACATCCTTTGAAAACAAAAGATACAAATGAATAGGTCCAAGGATGCTAGGCTCAGAACAACACCTCCACATGTATTATCAAACTCTGCATTGCTAAGGAAGGAATCACTCTTCAATAGTATGTTGTAGAGATAAATCTCATTTTTTTATATTAGAGTTGTGTGCAAAAAGACATAAATCCAAAATTTAGAGAAATTAAGACATCAAAATGGTTTGCTAAAACAGAACAATCAGACAAAAAAACAGAAAGATATTTACAACACACAGTGCCAAAAAAACATTTTTTGGGACAATCTCCAAATTGTGTGTGTGCAACAAACCCGACTCCTATTAGGATTTGCCAAGAAATTCACATATTACAGTGTACATATTCAAGTCAACATTTGTGGAAAACACATAGAACAATGGTGGGTACACAAAATTATTTTTCTTGCGTAAACAGCATTAATGTGCTGTAGTTTTGGGGGGAGTAGTGCGTCTACACCAGGTGTTTCAGCCGTTTCTAGGTGGGCTAGGTGTGCCTCATCTTTAACACGGCCTTCATCAGGACGGAGTTCTGTGTAGATTGACGTCTGTGCTGCAGGGGAAGGAGACTACAGTCAGGGGGGTGTCTGAGCCAAAAATATTTAGTTTGAGTGAATCACGTGTGGTTGATGTAAAATCAAAAAGCACATAGCTTACCTATGGGTTAATAGATTTCACAGGCACTAAATTTGAGATCTGCTAGCCGCATGGGCTGGTCTCTGTATGATCCTGTTGCAAATAACAGAGAACGAGAGAAGCAAAGGGAGGTTGAAGCTAAACATGTCCCCGTTTAAAAAGGCATGAAAAAAAGTTCAGGGAAAAAAGTCTTACCTCTCGCTGGAGGTCGAAAAATGCTGATCCAGGGTGGTATCAGTGGGAAACAGACACGGCTTGCACAGCTAAAAAATATATATGGCTCAAGGTGAGTGTGGTTACCTAGTAACAACTGTCTCATATATATAGCAGTAAGTGCAGGGTTTATTTTAAAGTACCTGTGAGGGTTGCAGCATGGGCAGCCTGTCTGCAAAAAAGTACGAGCTGGAGCTCCTCAGGCTGCTGAGTCACAGATGAGACTACAGGGGCCTGACTGCAAAGCGTTGGTAACGCTGTTGCTAGGTCCCTGTAGGTATTTATATGTCGGCCATCTTGGAATGGCCCTGGGATCGAGTGGGAAACAAAATGATGGATTCTGCTCCATCCGGGGGGGAACAAAAAAAGCTCAATCAATTTTGGGTGTGATTAGTGTCAACGCGTTTCTAAAAAGTTAATTTAGACAATATTGTTGACAAACGGTTGTCATGGCAACCGTAAGCATTGCGCAGTGGCATTGGTTTTTTATACTCTGAAACAACATAGCTAATGGCCCCATGAGGTTGTGATTACCGAAAATACTTCATTTCAATATGTTGTGGCATGGATCACAAAATGTGTATGTGCCTCAGGAATCTCAGCAGAGAAAAACCATAATTAAGTAAGTGGACAGTTTGTATTGTATTACTGACAGCCCGAGAGGGTGAGAATTAGGGCGTGTCGCCTGGAAACTTAATACATAGTTTCATAATGACAGAAAACATTTGGAATTAACAAAGAAAGTATAGTTTTTCATGTAGGTGATTTCATACATTGACCAAAAAAGCACACACAGTGCCATAATGTCTACTGACTTCTGCATTTCATGAAATGAAAAATGATCATAGTGTTAAGAAGTTCATAGCTCATACTCAATCATTGGGCACATGTCATTACAGGAAAGACTTCCATTCAACTGACACATTTAGACCAGCCTGAACGGAGTTAAGTCTGTGGACCCACCGTTGTTCTAATTGGGTCAGCGTTTTGTTCAGATCCCCCCCACGCCTTGCTGGTTTCACTTTTTGGAGGACAAACCATCTTATATCAGTATCACTATGGTTCTTACTGATAAAATGCTCTACTAGGGGCTTGTCTGCTACCTTGTTCCTGATACAGGAACGATGTTCAGAGATGTGCATTTTGATGGCACGTGTGGTTTTTCCTATGTAGAGGAGTTTGCAAGGGCATTGTATTACATATATGACACCCTTCGTGTTACAGTTTGTAAAATCTTTCATTATCCATTTAACTTGTGCATGTTCGAAAGATTTCTTTTGTAGGGTCAAAGGGCATGCCACACATTGACCACATTTGTGATGTCCAACTATCGGAGGTAAATCCCATAGTGTGTTCTGTGTTTGTGGGGGTGGCTCTATGAAGGTGTGTACTAGAGCGTCTCTTAGATTTCTGTTTTTCTTGAAAGCAAAACATGGCACATTGTGCAGAGTGCCGGGGTGTTTCACCAAATGCCAGTTCTTCTTGATGGTTTTATGGATCAATAGGCTCAAGAGTCCAAAAGTGGTGACACATACCAGTCTTCCCAAATCTTTTTTCGGTTTGTTTTCCAAACAGATTTCTCTAGGTGTATGTTTGGCTCTCTTTTTGGCTTGGTTGATGGCCTTTTTTGGATAGCCTCTCTCTGCAAGTCGTTGGGTTAGTCCTTCCGCATGTTGTTGGAATTTTGCCAGGTCTGAACAATTTCTTCGTATACGCAAAAATTGTCCATAAGGTAAATTGTACTTTAATCCCATCGGATGATAACTTTGGAAGTGCAACAAAGTGTTGCGGTCCATGGGTTTTCGAAACAACTCAGTTTTTAGTCGATCCCCGGTCTTGTAGATATGCAGATCCAAGAAATCTATTTGGTGGTGGTCCCAATGCATGGTAAAATTAATGTGAGTATTTCTTAAGTTGATCCAACTGTGGAAGTGTTGTAGTTCCAAAGGTGTCCCCTGCCATATAATAATCACGTCGTCAATGAATCTCTTCCATAATGAGATGTTTCCTAGGAAGGGGTTGTCTGGCGTGAAGACATGGTTCTTTTCGTAGCGGGCCATATATAGATTGGCAATGTCCGGGGCGAAAGTAGCGCCCATACTCACACCTTTAGTTTGTTTGTAGATTTGGTTCTGAAACAGGAAGACATTTTCAGACATTGCCAATCTAGTGCACTCAAGGATGAAATTTGTGGGGGTAGAATCTAAGTCTTCTCTGGTGTTCAGGATATCACGAATGGCTTCTAGACCTTCTTGTTGTATTATCGATGTATATAGAGCCTTGTCATCCATTGTGACAAGGAGGCTATAGTGAGGATGATGTCGTCAAGTAAGTTAATAGTGTTTGTGGCATCCTTTAGGTAGGAGGGCATTTTGATTACAAAAGGTTTTAGAAAATAGTCTGTGTAAAGGGACAAAGGTTCCAGGACTGGCTCGACTCCCGTCGAGATCATAACTTTTGAGAAGATAGTCACCAAGACCATACTAGCTGGTTTTAAAAAAGACAACTTCTACAGCGATAACCTTGACAAAGAAGAAAGGATTGCTATGAGAAATTTGGAAACCAACAGATCAATCACAATCAAGCCCCCCGACAAAGGGGGCGGCATAGTCGTTTGGGATACCTCTGATTACAACATTGAGTGCCTACGACTACTGGGCGATCGAGAAGCTTACCTACCTTTGGAATACAACCCTACCAAAGTCCTCCAAGACGAAATTGCAAGCCTCACTCAACACGCCCTCACGCAAGGTTGGATATGTGAAGATGAGAAGATGTTCTTGAACAAAACCAACCCACGCATCCCAGCCTTCTATATCATCCCAAAGATGCATAAAAATTCAGAAAAACCGCCCGGTAGACCGATTGTATCGGCGTGCAAATCCCTCCTGGAACCTTTGTCCCTTTACACAGACTATTTTCTAAAACCTTTTGTAATCAAAATGCCCTCCTACCTAAAGGATACCACAAACACTATTAACTTAATTGACGACATCATCCTCACTACCGATAGCCTCCTTGTCACAATGGATGTTGAGGCTCTATATACATCGATACCACAACAAGAAGGTCTACAAGCCATTCGTGATATCCTGAACACCAGAGAAGACTTAGATTCTACCCCCACAAATTTCATCCTTGAGTACACTAGATTGGCAATGTCTGAAAATTTCTTCCTGTTTCAGAACCAAATCTACAAACAAACTAAAGGTGTGAGTATGGGCGCTACTTTCGCCCCGGACATTGCCAATCTATATATGGCCCGCTACGAAAAGAACCATGTCTTCACGCCAGACAACCCCTTCCTAGGAAACATCTCATTATGGAAGTGATACATTGACGACGTGATTATTATATGGCAGGGGACACCTTTGGAACTACAACAGTTCCACAGTTGGATCAACTTAAGAAATACTCACATTAATTTTACCATGCATTGGGGCCACCACCAAATAGATTTCTTGGATCTGCATATCTACAAGACCGGGGATCGACTAAAAACTGAGTTGTTTCGAAAACCCACGGACCGCAACACTTTGTTGCACTTCCAAAGTTATCATCCGATGGGATAAAAGTACAATTTACCTTACGGACAATTTTTGCGTATACGAAGAAATTGTTCAGACCTGGCAAAATTCCAACAACATGCGGAAGGACTAACCCAACGACTTGCAGAGAGAGGCTATCCAAAAAAGGCCATCAACCAAGCCAAAAAGAGAGCCAAACATACACCTAGAGAAATTTGTTTGGAAAACAAACCGAAAAAAGATTTGGGAAGACTGGTATGTGTCACCACTTTTGGACCCTTGAGCCTATTGATCCAGAAAACCATCAAGAAGAACTGGCATTTGGTGAAACACCCCGGCACTCTGCACAATGTGCCATGTTTTGCTTTCAAGAAAAACAGAAATCTAAGAGACGCTCTAGTACATACCTTCATAGAGCCACCCCCACAAACACAGAACACACTATGGGATTTACCTATGATAGTTGGACATCACAAATGTGGTCAATGTGTGGCATGCCCTTTGACCCTACAAAAGAAATCTTTCGAACATGCACAAGTTAAATGGATAATGAAAGATTTTACAAACTGTAACATGAAGGGTGTCATATATGTAATACAATGCCCTTGCAAACTCATCTACATAGGAAAAACCACACGTGCCATCAAAATGCGCATCTCAACATCGTTCCTGTATCAGGAACAAGGTAACAGACAAGCCCCTAGTAGAGCATTTTATCAGTAAGAACCATAGTGATACTGATATAAGATGGTTTGTCCTCCAAAAAGTGAAACCAGCAAGGCGTGGGGGGGATCTGAACAAAACGCTGACCCAATTAGAACAACGGTGGGTCCACAGACTTAACTCCGTTCAGGCTGGTCTAAATGTGTCAGTTGAATGGAAGTCTTTCCTGTAATGACATGTGCCCAATGATTGAGTATGAGCTATGAACTTCTTAACACTATGATCATTTTTCATTTCATGAAATGCAGAAGTTAGTAGACATTATGGCACTGTGTGTGTTTTTTTGGTCAATGTATGAAATCACCTACATGAAAAACTATACTTTCTTTGTTAATTCCAAATGTTTTCTGTCATTATGAAACTATGTATTAGGTTTCCAGGCGACACGCCCTAATTCTCACCCTCTCGGGCTGTCAGTAATACAATACAAACTGTCCACTTACTTAATTATGGTTTTTCTCTGCTGAGATTCCTGACACATACACATTTTGTGATCCATGCCACAACATATTGAAATGAAGTATTTTCGGTAATCACAACCTCATGGGGCCATTAGCTATGTTGTTTCAGAGGATAAAAAACCAATGCCACTCCGCAATGCTTACGGTTGCCATGACAACCGTTTGTCAACAATATTGTCTAAATTAACTTTTTAGACACGCGTTGACACTAATCACACCCAAAATTGATTTAGCTTTTTTTGTGCCCCCCGGATGGAGCAGAATCCATCATTTTGTTTCCCACTCGATCCTAGGGCCATTCCAAGATGGCCGACATATAAATACCTACAGGGACCTAGCAACAGCGTTACCAACGCTTTGCAGTCAGGCCCCTGCAGTCTCATCTGTGACTCAGCAGCCTGAGGAGCTCCAGCTCGTACTTTTTTGCAGACAGGCTGCCCATGCTGCAACCCTCACAGGTACTTTAAAATAAACCCTGCACTTACTGCTATATATATGAGACAGTTGTTACTAGGTAACCACACTCACCTTGAGCCATATATATTTTTTAGCTGTGCAAGCCGTGTCTGTTTCCCACTGATATCACCCTGGATCAGCATTTTCCGACCTCCAGCGAGAGGTAAGACTTTTTTCCTTGAACTTTTTTTCATGCCTTTTTAAACGGGGACATGTTTAGCTTCAACCTCCCTTTGCTTCTCTCGTTCTCTGTTATTTGCAACAGGATCATACAGAGACCAGCCCATGCGGCTAGCAGATCTCAAATTTAGCGCCTGTGAAATCTATTAACCCATAGGTAAGCTATGTGCTTTTTGATTTTACATCAACCACACGTGATTCACTCAAACTAAATAATTTTGGCTCAGACACCCCCCTGACTGTAGTCTCCTTCCCCTGCAGCACAGACGTCAATCTACACAGAACTCCATCCTGATGAAGGCCGTGTTAAAGATGAGGCACACCTAGCCCACCTAGAAACAGCTGAAACACCTGGTGTAGATGCACTACTCCCCCAAAAACTACAGCACATTAATGCTGTTTACGCAAGAAAAATAATTTTGTGTACCTACCATTGTTCTATGTGTTTTCCACAAATGTTGACTTGAATATGTACACTGTAATATGTGAATTTCTTGGCAAATCCTAATAGGAGTCGGGTTTGTTGCACACACACAATTTGGAGATTGTCCCAAAAAATGTTTTTTTGGCACTGTGTGTTGTAAATATCTTTCTGTTTTTTTGTCTGATTGTTCTGTTTTAGCAAACCATTTTGATGTCTTAATTTCTCTAAATGTTGGATTTATGTCTTTTTGCACACAACTCTAATATAAAAAAATGAGATTTATCTCTACAACATACTATTGAAGAGTGATTCCTTCCTTAGCAATGCAGAGTTTGATAATACATGTGGAGGTGTTGTTCTGAGCCTAGCATCCTTGGACCTATTCATTTGTATCTTTTGTTTTCCTAGTTAACCCTCCTGGGTAGAATAGGTTCCACACCAGGAGCCCTATTTTTTTATTTCATTTACATCCTTTGTCCTTGGTGCAGTGTGTCGCACTCTGACTGTGCTGATGGCAGTGGCTCCCCATGGCACAATCATGTTCTATGTGCATTACATGCATGCTGCTAGGTGTCCTTGACCACATGCTCATTGTAGTATGTTTCCAGGATGATCCAAGTGTCATCTCTTTTGGACAGCCATCTGATGCTCATTGTAGGTCTGTGTGTCATCACGCATGACTTCAGGCTGTCCACATCTGTATCATGCACATGGCTCCCCCTGTTACATGCCCACTGCCTATTTTCAACTGGTGTTGTCTAATACATGCATGGGTGTACTATTGATGGTTCCTCATCTGTCCTCCATCATGTCCACTTCTCATCAGCTGTAGTGACATTTGTATGATGAAATGCAATAGATGCATGCCAACACTGTCTGCCAATTGACAGTTCTGTGGGGAACATTTTATTGCCATGCAGTGCCTCCCTGCCATTGCCCTGAGGGTGGGTGTTTCACGGAATACATGCTACATGGTGCATGCCATTTGCACATGATGGATCCAATTGCCCTTACACTGCCGTCATGTTTGCAGATTGTCATCTCTACGTATGGGTTGTTGTTGGAATTTGAGGGGCTACACATGCACTGCACCGCACACACCCACTCCCGTGCCAAGTTCAGTCCTTCAACTTGCAAACACAATGCTGCTATGTGATGGTGTATGTACCCATGTCGCTCCTTTCACTCTATAGAAAGGCAATACCGTAGGTGCCTCCTGTGACACATGTACTCTTCATAGTTGATGGTTGTTGAGTGCTGCACATAAACATGCATGTTACATGTATAATGGTGTGTTTGGTTTGATTTCTAGCTGTGGCTATTTGTGTCTTCCCACATGCTAATGTTAGGTGCCATCTCTTTGTTGCCATCTCTCATTTCTGCATTGGATATGTGCCTGATAGAGGTTGTGTGTGATGCAGGTGATGTGCAACATACAATATATGTGTTGCCTTCACATTTTGCACACATACTTTTTGTCTTCTGGGATACCCTTGCATTGCAATGCCACTGGATGCATGTTGGGGTTTGAGTTGCCTGTGACATGGCTGTTTCATTATTTGGCTGCCAATGTTATGAAATGTATTTGTGGTATGTGCTACTGACATGTGTGTCCTGGTTTCTGTTCTTTATGTTGCAGGTGATGACACACTGGCGGCAGAGGATGAAGATGTAATCCTAGACATGGTGGTCAGTTCACATGACCAACCAGGCACCAGTGGTGGTCATGGGGTGGCAGCCCACTAGAACCCACATGTGCTCAAGGCCATCGTGTCCAGAGCTGACTCTGAGTCAGGCTCTGATGTATCCTCTGACCACTATGTTGAGCCGGATCTGCATCATGACGTGTCATCGCCGGTAAGTGATCCTGTGTTGGATGATCTTCTGTCTGTGACACCTGCAGTAGGGGGCCAAGCAGGGTTGGAATGTCCACCTGTGGTGGTTACGGGTTCACGGTCACACTCAACACCAGTTGGCCATGTTCCTGGGGCATCAGGTCGATGGAGGGATGCAGTCCTGCAGCCGCGGGCGGCACCAACCCAGCAAGGACCACGGCTCCTTGGGCCCAGCAGGTATGGTGTCCGGCAACACGGTGGCCGTGTGGCTCCGGGGTCAACTGAGTGGGAGCGTTCCATGATTGTAATAGCACAGCAACAGGGGGGAGCAGTTGAGATGATTGCCCAAGGTATGGAAAGTGTGGTCCATTCCATCCTCCCCTCTGTAAGGCAAATGGTGCTCCAGTAGCGGGCTACGCAGTCCTCGTCCCTCTCACTCAGGTTGGGCATGGCGACCTTGTTCTGACAGGGAACGCGGGGCTGAAATGGTGACTCTGCGTCAAGCACTTGATGCTCAAGCAGAGTCACACCGTGAGGCCCTGAGGGTGGAACACCAATCCCCCAGATCTACTCTGGCTGCGCTCTGGATGAACGAGAGTAGGCGGGCGGAAGACAGGATGGTGCAGCTTGAAAGAACCATCTCAGCTGAACTCCATGCAATCCGGGAATCACTCCATTTGTCATGTGATGCCATGCAGGCAGAACTCCGTCTCACACGTCAGTCCTTGCAGGAGGAAGCACGTGTGACACGTGAGGTAATGCATGCTGACCTCAATGTTATTGCCAGCCAGTACCTGGCTTACCAGACCCTCATGCTTGCTGCCATTGAGGGGCAAGACATGGCTAGGTGTGGTGAATGAACTGAGCCACGTCCACCTTCTGATTTCCATCCAGAGGGTGACGATGACAACCTGTCTACTCTTCCACATAGGTGTGGCCGTGCAGGCGCTGATCCCAGTGAGTTTTTTTTTAATCTCAACATCTACACATGTGGGTGTTGAGGTGCACCCTGTACCTCTCCCCTCCTGGGTGCCCCCTCCCACACCCCCTCATCATATATGGCCATTTTTAATTTTTATCTTTTTTTTCCTGCACATTTTTTTTTTAGTTTCATCCAAATTTTGCAGTTTCTGGTAAGTATGTTTTTTTTCATATTTGTGTTTCTATTTTTTTTTTTAAATTACTTTATTCCTTACTTTTTTTTTTACAATAATTCATATATTTTTTTTATTTTATTTTTGTATTTATTCATTTTATTTTTTATTTAAAATGATGTTTTATTTTGATTTTGATTTTATTCTAATTTTTTATTTATTGCATTTTCTTTTGTCTATTGTGCATACATGTGAAAGTTTGGTGCTTTGTGGCTTGGGAAGGCATTCACGATGTGTTCCAGCTGGGCCCATTCAGGCTTGTCTTGTGCATGTGTTTTGCTTGGGGTCCTGACACATATGCTACTTCTGCTTCCCCTTTCCATGGGCTCACAGGGATGGCTCGGTGTAACAGCATATCACACATGGGCATTGGGATTCCGTCATATCTGTGGCCAGCCTGCAGTCCTACTTGTGTGTACACCCCTAGTGGGCATTCCAGATGGTTTCTCCAATGCATGCCTGCACTTCACTTTGGTGAACATTAGGTTGACTATGCAGTTCATCATGTTGCTTTTGATAGTTGTTATGTATTGACTGTCTTTGTTCATGTACTTCCTGCTGTAGGTGGTACCATGCACCCTTTGGCTGTGTACGACACACTGATTGTGGGAGGGGTCCATGTGCTGACAATGTTGCATTGGGACACTTTCCCCACAGTCATTTTGATATGCCACATGAAAGCTGCACGCTGAGTTACCCATGTCACCATGCATTTCAACGACCATCGATTCCTTGCTTGCAACACTTTGGCCATCTTGCAGCCTGGCTGGTGTTTTGATGTGCCATTTGATTAGATTGTCATGGTTGTATCCTGGACCTGCTCCCCCCTCCCATTGGTTGCACTTGGCCCTTGTGACAATCCAGCCAAACAGGATGCTGGAGCCTGCCACCACTACCATAAGCCCACAATGGAGGCTCTGTCTAGCCCTGTCCACCGGTCTTCAGGGTCACTTCATTGCCCCCCTGTCTCCCCTACCCCTGCCAGTCTCCCTCTGTGTCCCCCCTTCATCATCATATCCCCTATACTTCTGCACCGTCTGGTTTCCCTCTGCCACCTGTGTGTGCTTTCTTTCCCCATCTCCCACTTTATGCATTTTGACCTTGGCCCCCTCCTACGTTCTCTCCTCCCTCTCCCTCTCCACCACACTTTCCCCTCCTCCTTGTCCTCTGTCTGTCCTTTTCCACCACTACCCCAATTGCCATCAACCATGGTGATATGTAGCCTCTTGTTCTTTGCAGACATTTGCCCTTCTGCCTCCGTCCAACCACCCCCCACCTTCACCTATTTTAGTATCATTTTGCCACTTACTATTATCATTAGACCCTCCACCACTGATTACAGGTCAGCTGTTCCCCCATTCCCTTCTGTGTTTCTTCTCCCACTCCCCAGCACTATCTTGATTTTTTTTCGACCTACCACAGTTTGTCACCTGTTTTGTGGCTCTCCTCGCCTCTTCCCTCCTCTTCCCTCACTTCCCTCCTTATGTGACCCCTGCACTGCAACTATTGCCGTCAGGCATAGCAATGTTGATGCTAGTTTTATTTTCCAACATTCCGTCCCTAGACACTCCCTTATTGTTCCAGGCACTTATAATATCTACTTCGATTTGATAGTTCATTTTCACATTGTGGACTGTTTAAAGGACATGTAGGGATGTACTCTTCTTCTCCCTTGTTACCTCCCTCATTGATGTGCTTTGATGAACTTTGTGTGTAGGTCGTATTATGATTTTCTATGATTCAGTGATGGTTCGCTGTCCTCCTTTGTCGATGTGGGGTACTCTGTACATGATATGGTCTGCTGGTCAATGGATGATGCAATGTTGTGCTTTGTTTTGAGGTGTCAGGGGATGGGTGTGGTTTAACACACAGGGGGGTCCTTAAGTGCATTGTTCACATGTGCTGTGTACAGAAGACTGGGACTCACTTCATTTCACATGCATGCATTAGATGCATGTCCCTACTGACAAATACACATAGGCAATGACCCCCCAAAACTACATTGACACCATGCACACACGTGCACCCAAATTGCCTTCTAAGGCATGCTGTGTCCCGACAATCCATGTTCACTTCAAAGTCATTGATCATGTACATGCATGACAGGGTACTACTTGGTTGAATGCCATTTTTTCAAATGATGCTCAAGGGTTTTCCCCAATGCAGTGCACACTCACTGTGATGTCCAGTGAGCAGTGTTTGAAATGTCAATTTTCAATTGTCCAATGTGCATATTAACAGGTAGTCTGACTTTTGTTGCTTGCATCACTGGTGGCATGCATTTATGCCACAATTTTCATGGTGTGAGATTTTGGTCAATCATTTCTTCAGATTCCATGTCAGGTGTAATTGTCTGTTGCCTATTTACATTTCTCACTTGGCACTTCATGACTATTGTGTCATGTGTTGTGCATATGGTTTGATGTTTTACCATTGCATACAATGGTATGGTGTGGCAGACAGGGTTCAGGGGTGATGGGAGGGTTTGGGTGACATACCAGTACTTTCATGCCCTGTTTAGCAATAGGGGGATATGCACCTTGCATGTGTTCCCTTTGGTCACATGGGATTGGTTGTGTTTAATTAGCTAGGGATGCACACAATGTGGCACTTCCGTGGACACATTCTTAGGGTGGAAAGGTAGTGACAGTTAACTGTCCCTTTCTCATCATCGATTGTGACCTGGTATGTGCCAGGCCTGTGTGCACTTCGCAGGGGTTGGAGTTTAGGTGAAAAATGTGGCCACTAGCTGGGTACGGGCTGCCTCACCACATGCCCTTTCCCCTCCCATGCGCTGCGGGCGTGCGTGTGGTTGGGGATGTGGGGGCAAAACCATGTCCACTGGTATGCCATGTCGTGTTGCAACATTGTGCAGGACATATCCTGCCACAATGATCCTGCACACTACTGGGGGTGCATAAAATAGCTATCCACCAGTGCAGTCAAAGGAGCGGAAGCGTGACTTGAGCACTCAAATGTGCGCTCCACTATGGCCCTGGTTGCAATATGGGCTGCATTGTATCTTACCTGGGGTGGTGGGGTTCTGTATGGGCGTCATCATGTAGGTTCTCAGAGGGTAGGCACTCTCCCCTGGTAAGGTGATAATGGTTGTCATTCGTTGGGCTTGTGTTTGTCTGTGTGTGACATGCATGCATGTGCACAGGCATTTGTACTCACCTAGGAGCCATGTGTCGCCATGCTTCTAGGGCCCGGCTCAGGGCAGACATTCTGAATATGAAGCTTTCATGGGTGGACCCAGGATAGTTTGCATAGACAGAGGTAATGATTCCCTTGGCATCGCATACCACCTGCATGTTGATGGAATGCCAGTGCTTGCGATTTCGAGAGATGTGCTCAGTGGCCCTAGGTGGACGTAGGGCCACATGGGTGCAATCTATGGCACCAAGCACTTTGTGGAAGTGTGCCACCCTGTAGAAGTCCAGGACCACGGCCTGCCTTTCTGCAGGTGTTCTGGGCATGTATATGTGCCTGCGGAATGAGGGGCGCGCAGTGATGATTGCCAACACATGTTGGAGGCAGCGTGACTGCGTAGGCTGTGACACCACCCCACTATGGCGGTTGTCCACTGAAATGACCCAGTGGCCAAAAAATGCAGTACATTGAGCACCTTCTCCAAGGGGCTCAATGCTTGGGAGCACAGGGTGGGTGATGTGAGTTCATCCTCCCACTCCCTGACCAGCTCTAGGATGATAGGAGGTGGAAACCTATACCTGCCATACACCTGGTCATCAGGCATCCCAAAAAGGCTGGTCCTGGGCAAAAAAATGCAGGGCCTGGCTATTCTTCTCCTCCTGCGGTGTCCCACGATCACTGCTGCAGGGAACGGGACATTTATCGTAGTTGTATATGCTTGTTTGTTGTTTGAGCTCACTTGTATGCTGCGCAGGGGTGCTTCCGCCTGCTTTCGTGTGGCGGACGTAATTGTGCATGTGTGCGTGTTTTGACGTGCGCAGGTTTTTCCTATTCGATTCCATGAATACGTGTAGTTCGCGTGCGTGTGGGCGTTCCGTGTACTTCCCAGCAGTACTTCCCCAGTTACGCCCTTATTTTCACGCGTTGTTCCCCAAACCATGTGTTCCGCCCTGTGTTCCACCCCCTTTTTGATGTGTGCACTTACGTTGTGCAATTTCGCTGTGCGCGTCGCGCATGGTGTTCGGGATGTGGAGGTGACGTGTGTGCCCTTGTGCGCCATGCGCGGATTTGGCGCACATCCCGGAAAAAACAGGCGCAGTGCCTTCGATGAATCGCACGTGTGCGATTCGCATGCATGCGCTGGCTTTTTCATGCTTGCACCAGCTGGCACACATTTATTCCATGAATTACCCCCTTATCTTTTTTTGTCTTTTGATCACCTTTGAGTCTTTTGATCTTTTTAATTGGTGATCAATTTTTTTAAGCAACTATGTCATCATTTACATGTTTAGAACACATACAGCCAAAACACCTGTGTCATTCAATCAAATGCAAAAACCAGTAAAAATAAAAATCAGTTTGTGACGTTTTTGTAAGTACCTCCTGTAGTAAAATAGTTCATGACAGTAATAGTAAAACAGTTTGTAATCCAAGTAGACCCTGTCAATAAGAGTTTGTGCTACAATCACACAGAAATCCGTTGTTAGCAGAACTCCTTCATTCCAAGACTCCATGGGACCTCCTCCGGGGTCGTCATCTCCACATCCTTTGGGGTCCTCATCTTCACCCCCTTCTCCAGTCCAGGGGACTTTCCAGGGGACTCCAAACCAGTGGTATCTTCCAGAGTTCCACCGTTCCAAGGATCCGGCGCTGATGAGAAAATTAATTATTTTTCTAGAGTAAAAAGAAAAGACAAATTAAGTATCAAGCACAATAAACCTTTAATTTCCATTTCCACCGGAGCATCTTGAATTCAATATGATTATGGCCACAAATACAGATTATAGAAATGACTTGCCATGGAAGCAAGCCATTCTTTCAATAAACACGCAATAACATGGACTTCTTCAGATAAAAGCCCTGTTGTACCTTTGTGCACTATTGTTATTTACAGCTAACCATTTGCTATGGCAATTCTATATTTCTTTTACTCTCTTTCAGTTTCAACTTGCTCCAATCTTTTGATTTTATGTTTCGGGTGGAGAGGCTTAATTTGATTAACATGAACAAACTGTTCCACTGTTAATTCACCATCCTTTTTTACAATTCTGTAGACCATCGGTGAAACCTTATCTACTATTTTATATGGCCCTTGCCATGCTGCAAGAAATGTAGAGTTCTTATGTTTTCCCTTCCCACAATTGAATTTATATACCTGGTCTCCTATTTCATATTCCTTCACAATTGCCTTCCTATCATAATATGTTTTTGCACCATCAGCTGCCTTTATCCAAATTCTACTGCACAAATGCAAACACATGTTTTAAGTGCTTCCTCAACTCTTCCAAATATTCATGTTTCGTGGAGGCATTTACAAGTACCTGCTCATTTGTTTTGTAAAGCAAATGGTGCTGGCAAAACCCTTTTTCTGCATGTCAATATTTCATGGGGGCTAAGTTTGTTGATTTAGGAGGCGTCGATTTGATAGCCATTAGTACCAATGGAAGCCGTAAATCCCAACTAGGACCTGCTTCAGCTACACATTTCTTTAACATGTAACCTATTGATCTGTTACACGTTCCACTCCCCCTGAAGAGTAGGGCCCATAATAAATGTGTAGTTTTCGCTTCACACCCAATATTTGCCATATTTTTGTCATCAATGCACTAGTAAAATGATTTCCTCGGTCTGAATCTTATCCTTTGAAAAAATATTATTTACAAGCAATGTGGCCCCTGTTTGTACACTGCAATCCGGACCTGGATTGCACTCCACCCATTTGGACATTAGACAAGTCACTGTTAACATGTACCTATTTCCGCTTGCTGATCTCTTTACAGACACGTCATAGTCAATTTGTAAATCAGACCATGGGAGGGTCAAATCCCTTTTCATCAATAGTGTTCTATGAGTGGGCAAAGCAGGTTGAAACTGTGCACATACTAAACATCCTCTGTTGTAGAGTTCAACATCTTGGAACATGTGTGGCCAATAAGCATAATCTTTAAAAATGTACAAAGTTTTATTGTGAACATCTGTGTTCTGCGGTTATGGCAACATGGGCATAATGTAACATCAATCCATAAAATGACAAGGGCACTACCCATTGTATTTGGGCTGTCGCAGATTGTCTAATCATCAGTCCATCTTGTAATCTAATTCTCTTTTTGTTTTTAGTTATACTCTCAGCTCCTCTTTCCCTTTGAAGTCCTCTTCAGTGAGAGGATTTTGTTCTGCATTTAACAAATGGTTATAAAATAGGCCTACAATAAGATCTTCCTTTTGAGCTTTAATTAGGTCCTGATCTGGAGTATCAAACTCCATTGTGCCACCGGATGCTCAATTGCTTTTGGAGTTTTGGAGCGTGTTATTGCATGTACCTTTATTTCACCAAGCAGGTTTTCAACAAGCAATAATTCCCCCATTACAGCTCCAATTTTGGCTAACTGCACTGCCTTGTCAATCCCTTCTTTGTCTTCACCTGGCGTTTTCTAATGAACACTCCAATGTATTATCAAATCATTTTCTGACACAAGTTTGTCTATGGCTTGAATCATCTTGCTATTAAACAATACACAATGTCCACTCGGTCCCTTGCTTCCCCAAGTCCATAGAAAAGTTTAACCCTACTATATGAGATTAGTCACCATTAAATTATAATAGGCTGCACCACATTTTATCAAAAATAGTTATTTATTTTTCATATTTCAACACATAGAAAACATTTTATCTTTTTTTCTTTTTATCACCACTCTATTTTTATGGAGAGTTGTTCAAGTGTTTATACTAGATCACAAGATCTACAACATTGCGATAATCTATCGCTGTGTACATTTAATCTCATGTATCATTTGACTATATAATATTCCACAAAATTAATTTCTTAACCTGGATCTTAAAGGTGCTTACCTCTATCATAGAGGCAAGCAACTTAGTCCGTAAAAACCTTTCACTTCAACTTCATAAAACCCATTCTTACTTTCATACCACATTCAAACCATACCCGACATGTTTCATTCCTTCCACACTTACACACGAATCACAAGGAAATTCTTCAGGGGTAAAACTTTAAGCAACATTCAATCAAATGTACAATCATAATATTCTTCTTATAGTCTTATTCTTCTGTGGGAAACCGCTTTCTATAGGATTCCATCAAGCTTTTCTTTAGGGTCCAACCTTCACAATGGAAAAACTTTAGTTAGCTGATTCCTTTAGTGTATCTTCTTTTTGGGGTCCTTCTGATTTTTTAAACCAATTTCCACGGCCCTCTAGTAATGGGGTTGCTTGGCTTTCACACTGATAAAGATCCCTGGACCATCCTGGAAAAGGATGCTTTTCTGTCCAGAAATCGGGTGACGAGGTGCACCAGCGTCAGCGCACCTGAGTCAAGCTCAGTCATCGTCTCTTTCCACTGGATTTCCACCTAACAGTGAGAACAGAGTTTTGTTTTTACACCATCAGACGACAATTGAAAGCCCAAGTGTGCCAAATCATAAGAATACACCATACAGAGGTGTTGGGGTTTTTTTCCCCCTGGGACAAAGGAAGAAAACTGATTCCAAGAGAAGTGCTACACGTCATAAGCAAATGATGTAACAAAACAGAAATTTGTTCAACTACATTTAGTAGGAACGCCTCCTAGTGATTCCAGGGATCTTTATCAGTGTGAAAGCCAAGCAACCCCATTACTAGAGGGCCGTGGAATTTGGTTTCAAAAATCAGAAGGACCCCAAAAAGAAGATACACTAAAGGAATCAGCTAACTAAAGTTTTTCCATTGTGAAGGTTGGACCCTAAAGAAAAGCTTGATGGAATCCTATAGAGAGCGGTTTCCCACAGAAGAATAAGACTATAAGAAGAATATTATGATTGTACATTTGATTGAATGTTGCTTAAAGTTTTACCCCTGAAGAATTTCCTTGTGATTCGTGTGTAAGTGTGGAAGGAATGAAACATGTCGGGTATGGTTTGAATGTGGTATGAACGTAAGCATGGGTTTTATGAAGTTGAAGTGAAAGGTTTTTACGGACTAAGTTGCTTGCCTCTATGATAGAGGTAAGCACCTTTAAGATCCAGGTTAAGAAATGAATTTTGTGAAATATTACATAGTCAAATGATACATGAGATGAAATGTACACAGCAATAGATTATCGCAATGTTGTAGATCTTGTGATCTAGTATAAACACTTGAACAACTCTCCATAAAAATAGAGTGGTGATAAAAAGAAAAAAAGATAAAATGTTTTCTATGTGTTGAAATATGAAAAATAAATAACTATTTTTGATAAAAATGTGGTGCAGCCTATGAGAATTTAATGGTGACTAATCTCATATAGTAGGGTTAAACATTTCTATGGACTTGGGGAAGCAAGGGACCAAGTGAACATTGTGTATTGTTTAATAGTTCGTGCTTTTAGAGGGCTGTTCACTATCGGTCGTAAAAATTACTACCTCTAGTCTCTCTGAGTTGATGTTGAATCATCTTGCCACATTTAAATGTTTTTTGTTATAGCTAAACATGCCTTTTATCTTCCAGGCAGGTAAATATTCTACAAAGCTATTTTGTGCATGATCAGAATCAGTTAATAGAACTATTTCTTTGAGTTTATTTTCTACTTCTGTAGAGATTGCCTTGTAAATAACAGCCAATTCTGCCACTTGAATACTTCTGAGACATATCCTTGTGTTGACCCTTGAAATATTGTCACCTTCAAACCATATATTTCCTTTTCCTGCTACAAGCTCTTTTTCTGCATCAGTTTCGACATGGTATGTGCACACATCTACATACATAGTTGGTAAATCCCTACATATTTCTTCATTGAATGCTTTGTGGGGATCACTCAAACTCATTCAAACTTGTTTCTAGCTCTGTGTCGTCAGGTGGACATACAGCTGCACATTCATGCAACTCTGCCAGTCTGTGGGCAACTGGGCTCTTTTTAATTTTGACCATATTTCACTCCTATGTCAAATCCCATAATGCTAATGTCCAGAAAGTAATCCTTGACTGCACCAAATTCCCTGATCTGATTCTCTTACTTTGCAGAAACTGCAGAGGTTGGTGATTTGTTTCAATAATTACCCTCTCCCCTTGAATTATGGGGTGGAAATGTTGCAACACCCAGACAGTGGTCAGAAGCACTTTCTCGCAAACACTACATTTGGTCTCCCACCACCTGTGACAATGCTTTGCTAGCATAGGCAATAGTTTTTTTGTTCACATCATGTTTTTGATATAACACAGCTGACATGCATTGATCAGTGAATCCTATTTCTACAAATAAATCCTGTTTCTTTATTGGATATGCCAAACATGGTGCTTTCATTAGACACTCTTTTAACCTGGCCACTGCCGCACTTTGTTTCTTCCCATTCCCAGGGTACCTCCTGTTTTAGTAATTTTGTTAAAGGTTGTGCAATCTCTGCATGTTGTGGATCAGAGTTTTCAATCTCTGCATAATTCTCAATACAATTTCTGTTGCAACCTGTCATCCCTAATAAACTTTTCAAACCTTTCAGTTTATGGGATCTTTCAGTATATATCGCCTCCACTTTGCAGTTTTAACCCATTCTCAGTCACTTCATGACCTAGGAAGTTTACCTTCCTTTTACACCTTTGCCCAAGCCTTATGTAGCTGGCTATGCACATGTTTAATCTCATTGAAGTGACTTTTCAGATCTTCATTTTTGATTAGCACATCATCCACATAAACTCTTGTCCCCCTTTCAGCTGTATCTGGGAGCGCCTTGCTCAGGAATATCCCAAACTCACTCCCACTATTGACATACCCAAAAGGTGTTCGGTACCATCCATATTGTGATTTGTCAAAAGAAAATGCAAACACATTTTGAATATCTTCAACCAGTGGCACACACCAGTATCCAGCTGTAAGGTCTAATAAGGTGAACACCTTTGACCCGTGAACCTCTGCGAGACCCTGATAAAAAGAAAAATGGAAGGGGCCTCAGTGAAACAGGTACCTTCTTGTTTAATTATCATAGATCAGCCCACAAGCGGCATTGGCCATTAGGTTTTAAAACACCTACTATTGGGTTATTTGATGTATTAAGAATAGGCCTAATAATTCTTCTAGATTCTAAATGTTTGATTATTTCAGCTAGTGATTCCAAACATGCCAGGGGTAACCTATACTGTCACACAAATACTGGCTCCCTAACATGTACTTCCGGTAATGTGGCAACATGCAAATCTGTGTATCCACAATCATATGCATTTTTGGCAAAAACCTATTTGAATTCCATAAATATCTTTCTCAATTGGTCTTTTTCTTCTTCATTTGTGCAAGCATCTGCAGCCTGAATTTTCTCGTCTACCATTTTAGAGAGCTCTGGGAAGTCCTCCAAAGGAGGAGCCTCTCTACTTTCCTCTAACGTGTGTCTGTATCTCTATGGAGGATCAACACACTTAAATATTTTGGAATATTGTCCTCCATTTCAATTTGCTGTTTTTCTATTTCAGATTCACCAAATTCAAATAGAATGCAATCATCTTGCTGACAGCACACTATTTCACTCGACTCATAAAGATACACAGACTGCATTTTAAAGATTTAAATATTCCTTTAGGCTTAGAATCCAGGAATTCTGACAACTTACCCTGTGCAGTCACAAAGCTTCCAGGGATGTTCCCGATCACTGCATTACTGAAATTGGTAGTGTACTAAGACTTCTGTATTGCCATTCCTATTGCTGAATTCTCTTCCAAATTAATGTCTTGGCACTCTTTATTGTCCACCATGATTTGAATGGGTCCATCCCCAATCTCTGTCAGTGGTGTATACCCCCACGGATTCATTTAGGCATACAAATGCATTACAGTATTTGATCTGTTTTCCCTTTCTGTACTTTAATGCTATTGTAACTTGTCTGGTGAATGGTAACATCCCTTTTCACCTACAGTTCAACTGCATATGGTGCCATCCATGTGCAATAATAAGCTTGTATTTTGTCTTCAAATTCATGTGTGGACCCACCTAACATGGGCCATATCTTTTGATTTAGAAAGTCTAATACCATACACATTCTGTGCATGATATCATTTCAAAAATAAAATGGCCCTCACTACGACCCTGGCGGAAATCGAAAAACGATGGCGGAAATGCAATACCGCCATCGAATAGCGCTCGGTGCGATTATGACCCGTCACCGTAAAGTACGATGCCATTAGCGACACCGTAGTGAACGCCAACGCTAACTGCACCAAGTACGTGCACGCGCGCCATGCAAAACCGTAATTACCACCATGGCGCAACGGTACGCGAATTCTGACCCTAGCGGACATTTACCTAACGGCATCAAGCATGGCGGAAAGTACCATTCCGCCATGGTGAGAATTACGGCATCGCGAACCAACCGTAAATGGCCCTACTGAGTGCCTGTACAACACTCCCTGCCCACATTGCACAACTCCTCGTAGGTGCAATGAAGTCACACAATGCAACCAGTGAAATGTACAAGTCACCCATGCATGCCAACGAACAAATGAATGTAGGGGCTCCAAGTGCCTTGTGAGTGGCCATCCATATTTGGCATGTCACCATTGCCGTACTGATGCAGCACAGGCATGTGAAGGTACAAGTACAGCAATATGAACTGAAATATGAGACAAAACAACAACAGGCCCCCATCGCTTGACACCAGTGTAAGGCAACATTCAAAGCAGTATCCTGAGGGAGACTGCACCAGCCCTGTACTCTTGCCAGTAAACAAACCAACCATCAGCATAAGCATGTACCACACAAGTTGGCAGAGTGACTGAGCAGCCAGGCTCATCTCAAGAGGGGCCAATGGGAGCTGCAGGGCACAGATGGCACGAATACAGAAGCTATTCCAATGGACATGACCTCAGTCTCCCTCCAAGAAACGCACGCAAACACAGGCACCTGTGACCAGCCATATTCTGATAATCACATCATTCCACCAATCCACCTGGCTGACCGGCATCTGTTACACAAAAGCTAATCCCCCGCCCCTGAGCATGACAACATCAAAACAGTCATAATGGCAGCCCCTATCCCTGACCTCAATGGGCTTCATAGGCAAACGCGGCCAGTACAGTACCACGCAACTATACTCAGAAGCCGGAACCCAATGCAGATCTTCTCACAATACATCGCTCCACAAATAGGAATATGCTACATTACCTGCAAAGAATAACGCTACACGGTCAATATCAGAATAAAAATTTAATGCACAACAAAATCAACAAGCCCATACAGCTATTAGGTCATGAACTCCAAAATATATTTCATTATTGTGGGCTGCATCCGCAATAAATGACCAGCTTCTTCTTGTGTGACGCCCTGTTCCTTCATGGTACACAGGGGCTACATTCACGTTCAAAAAGGCAACATGGAAGCGCCTAGAACCGCAGGGCCGTCCCATTAGGTAGGCACTAGTCCAGCTGAAAGGTCGATATGTTGCTCCTAGCCACTAGTACTGCGTAAGGGCATGTGGCCCATTGGCGATCGTCCCATAAGATCGTAATGGTGCTCCACTGATTAACTCGATGCAGCAGGTGTCGGGAGTAAAAGCCATCTGCAGGAGTGGCATACAGATGGCAGCGGCAAAAGGGGAGGAGATACCTGTCACCCAAATGAAATGAAAAAGAATAGTATGGGCATCAGAACCTCATTTGAATTACTCACTTCAATGATCACACTAAATCTACAGCCATATGCATGCTAGGCCACTCAAAAGGATTATTCCCACCCAAAAATCACTTGCGAATCATAACTATATTAATCGAGGTGAAAACACTATTACAAACGAGTCTTCGTGTGCATGCGTCTGTTGAAACAGAATCCATTAGATGGGATTAGTAACGTGCATAGACACAAGTGTTTGAAGGCGCGTCGAGACAGGGAGGGTTCAACAAGGGCAGATAGACGATGGTCCCACTATGGCAGCTCTGCATCACATAGCGCAGGGGAAGTGGATAGATACCAAAAAGCCATGTACATGGCAAACTCTCAATTAAATCATCTGTCCATGCATCCATACATCATTCCCTCATCCCGGTATGAAAACGCCTGATTATTTACTCACAAAACATGTGAAATTTCCATTGAGTCTGTGCGTAATGCAGTCTGCAAAATCCACTGTGCTCCAGCCCGGAATTCCAGTGTTGTGAAGTAACATGTATTTGGGAACGTCCTGCCTTATCGTCCACTACGCTATTGCGCATCCCATACTATTCATATCAATCATTGCATTCTCGCCATGGCCCCTGTCCGAAGGACATTAAACAATAGAACGTTATATTTGCAGTCAGACCTGTGGGCGTCTCCTCGCCGCTAGCTGAAAACCGAAAGCGCTGTCCTTCAAATTCCTCATTTGCAACATCACGTCGAGAAGGCATCTGTGACCGCTTGAAATCACAAATTCATCCATGTAGTGCGGCAGTGTGTGAAAATGGCAACTGGCTTCACTCACAAATGGGACGCCCCGCCCGTCGGTGAACCTCGGTACAGTGCTGCATGAGGGTCCACCGTTAATCGAGTACTACATTCCACTGACCCTTCACAAGTTTGTTCGCGACTGCAAAGATAGTATGTGAAACAATGGGACCATAGCAGAATGAACATATAAACCAATATTTCACTGCCATCGGGATTAAATACATATTTGTAATAGCAAGATGCCATGCGTCAAATTGCAGCGTTGTGTGCGGGACGTGCTCGCCCAAAGGGGATTGCAGCTTGCACAGGTGGAATGAATCACCACAGGTGGAGGCTATACAGCCTGAAAACACATAAATTGCACACCCAACCCCCTCCCACAACCACACCCACTCCAAAATGCTACCGGCAGGACTAGCGATGTTGGCCCTGGGGGACCTGATAGCACTGCAAGTACTCCAACTTCAAGAAGATGAACACCAACTACTACAACAACCGGCCACACAGAGGAGACGCAGGAGGAGGAGGAGGGCAAGGCAGGGCCAGCAAGGCCCACCAGCACAGCCACTACCACCACGCAGGCAGCCCGCAATCCCACGCCTCCGAGCTCATCCGTTCAACCTCACTGATGAGCAGATCCACACCCTCTACCGTTTGGACCGGGACACCATAACCGCCATTGTGGACATGACACACGCTGACCTTGTCAGCATGATAGATACCCCAACCGCCATCCCACCCCTACTGAAGGTGGTGTCTGTACTCCACTTCCTGGCCACAGGCACCTACCAGCACACAGTCGGACAGTTGCATGGCATTTCACAGCCACTGTTGTCACGGACACTATTGCAAGTGCTCGATGCCCTCCTGAAGCACGCAGACGACTACATCTCTTTACCACGCTCGGAGCATGAGATTACAAACACAAAAGTGGAATTCCATGCACTTGACGGCATACCGGGTTGCATTGGTGCCATCGACTGCACCCATGTGGAATTGGTTGTCCCACATGCCATGGAGGTCCAGTACCGCAACCGAAAACAATATCATTCTCTTAATGTACAAATGGTGTGTGACTCCAACAGGATCATTACACATTGTTGTGCCCGATTTCCTGGATCAACCCATGATTCTATGGTCTTGAGGAACTCTACAATACCACGCTACATGGAGCGACACGCAGGGAACAGATCCTGGCTACTCGGTGAGTCTCATTTCATGAATGATAATGTGGGGTATGTGATGCGGCAATGACCTGGCAGGAAGGGGGGGGGGATGCGTACGTAGCAATGTCATTCCACAAACATCCTTTATTGTCCACATACAGGTGATGCCGGGTATCCACTGAAGAGATGGCTCCTTACACCACTCCGGAACCCACAGAACCAGCATGAGGAGCACTACAACCATGCCCACTCACGTACCCGTGTAGTCATAGAACAGGCATTCGGCCTACTGAAGGCTCGTTTCCGCTGCCTCAGCAGGTCTGGCGGGGCACTCCTGTACCGCCATGAGAAGGTTGCAAAGATGGTCATGGCATGTGTCATGCTACACAACATGTGCGTATGTAGAAATGTGCCCATGCCCCCTGACGCAGAACTGCAAGCACCTGAAGATGGTCATGATGAGGGTGGGGATGTGGCAGCACCTCAAGGAGTCCGCGAGGCACAGGAGGCCCATGAAATTTGTCAGAATATCATAGATTCATGCTTCTAGCACTCACGCCTGGTGGCTGATACATGGACACGGGACTTGTGGCACTGTGTGTGTCTGGAACATGCACAATATGGACTGTACGCCTATAAAGGCCTCGTACACAAAGATCAATGTCCACACATCTCATTGGATGATTGTGAAATGTTTATAGCATATGTGAAATTATGTTACACACCCCATCGACCCGCGACCCAAGAAAGCCCAACACACCCCCTCCACCCTCCTACCTCCCCCCCGAACACCAGTGTCCGAAGATGCTCATTGTCAGTGGGCAGACACTATTGCAAGCCCCCTCTCCGGGTATCAGGGGCACCCCTGCCTGTGGAGCGCAGGTTCCTCCCAGATCTACGTTGGGGGCTGCCCTGGACGGAACTTGCAACGGATGATGTCTCTGCCTGCTCACGTCCATGCATGTCCCTAAGGGTTTGTGAGAGCTCAGTGAGCACACGGCGCACAGCGGCAAGTTCAGCACATACGTCTTTGGACGTCGCATGCAGTTCCCCCCTCAGGCTCTCGGTGCTTCTCTCCATTTGTACCCTCAGGCTCTCGGTGCTTCTCTCCATTTGTGCCCTTAGTGTCTCTGTACTTCTCTCCATTTCTGCCCTAAGTGTCTCAGTAGATGTTTCTATGGCTGCCTTAGTACCCCCACATTCATCAGCATGCTCCTTTAGGAGCGTGGCCAGTTGCTGCTGTTGCACGATCACCTGGTCGAGGGACTGTTGCCTCTGCTGGGCCATGCCCATTTGCGGTCTTGTCACAGAGGGGCTGATCACCTCATGTTGCCTTGCCACAGGGCTTGTGGGGGATGGCCAGTCGTCGTCTTGTGGGTGCCCCTGCGTGGTATCCTCATGGTGTACGGGATGAAACAAACAGGGGGATTGAGACAGGTCATGGATGGATCCTACATCGACAGCACCGTTTTCTGTGTCGGAGCATGCTGCCATTAATGCAGTGTCACCTATGGTGCTGCTGCCACCAGAAGCAGTGCCTTCTGTGGCATCCATTGGGGGGACCTGTGGTGCTGCTGTTGTGGGCATGCTGGCTGCTGGGGTGCCTGTCGAAGTCCCCTCCTGTGTGCTGCCACTTGATTTGTGCTGCTGCCGTGTCTTGATCCGTGCAGCTGAGGTGGAGGGTCTTTGCCCGTTGGTCTTGGCCCTCTTTGCAGGTGTGCTGGTAGGGGTGTTCTGAAGCTCGTCGTTTGAATCGGACCCTGTGGTGAAGTAAAGGAGGGCGAGCGTTATTTATGGGTCTGTGGAAATTGGAATGGCAATGTATCACATGCATTGGGGTGGTACCTGAGGGTGATTTGGGTCAGGGCCTTGGAGGTGGTTTCATTTTTGTGTGGATTGAGGATGCAGTTGTTTTGCAGCCTGCAGTTAGGGTGTGCATGCTGCACATGTAGAGGGTGTTTTTAGGATTTTAAATTATTTATGTATTTAATGTGACTTTTGAAGTGCGCTATCAGGCCAATGTATGTGGACGTTCTCCTGGACATGTGTTTCTGTTGCACTATGTGGACACATGGTACTTCACATGGTTGGACATTGTGGATTTAGCATTGTTTTATTTGGCCCACCTACCTTATTCTTCGGATGTCTGCACTCCTTTCTCCATCCCTCCGACTCCCTCTATACTCTCCATTCCAATGGTGGAGGCACAGATTTCTTCCCAGGGGGTCAACTTGATGGGTGATTCCGATCCTCCCCCGGTAGCTGTGGCAATGTTACGGTTGGCTGATAGTATGCTCCGTACGCGTATCCGCAAGTCGTCCCATCGCTTTCTGCATTGCTGTGGGTTGCGGGGTGCGGTCCCCACCGCACTTACCCGCTGTGCCACCAGGGCCCATGTGGCCTTCTTGTTCGCAAGTGCCGTCCTGGTCATTTGCGTCGAGAAGACGACGGCAGCATTCTCCTGGAGGGTCTCTGTGAGCACGGTGAGTTCCTCATGGGAGAAGTGGACCTGCCGCTTGCGGTCGCACGCTTTTTTCGCAACTTTTCCCATTTTGATTGTTTGCACTAGGGTGGCTAACGGGTTGGGATGTGTCTCAGGGTAGGATTTTTAATGGTTGTGTTGGGATTCTGCTTTTATAGGTGTACAGCGTGCTGTTTCCCGTTCCGGCCCCATGTTTTTGCTTCCGTTTCCGTATATTTACGGTCACCGTATTTTGCGATTACCGCTCATTACGGTGACCGCTATGATGGGTGGCGGAATTGCACCTAGGGCGCCGTACGACGGCGGTGAGGGGCGTTTTGGGGACATTTCCGCCATCGCGGACTTTGCACTTCCGCCATGGCGTAGTGCTCGTGCCCGATGGGTCAGAATTAGCCGCACTTTACTCCGTCGTGCAATGGCTGAAACGCTATTTACGCTATGGCGGTCAGGTCAGTTACTTTCCGCCAGGGTCGTAATGAGGGCCAATGTGTTTTCTGTCCCACTCGCTATCTACTCATTGTGGTCAATACTCTTAGGACCAATTGTAATCTTTAACAGGCATCTTCCTACAATTCGTTTACCTGATTCTGGATCATCTAGGCCAAAAATGTGTTGATTCTTTATTCTGATCTTTGGAATCTCTTCCCTGTAAATTATTTGCCTGAGTACATTTTCATTAATGACACTTCTTTCATGTTCAATTGCTAACATGGCCTCTATCATTTCAGGATGCCCATTCACATGGATAGGAATCCATGGCTGCCCATCTCCCATGTGTATTTCTGAAAGGGTTGAAATATGCTTTTCTGTATTTATCTCTGGAGTGACATTTGGCTTGCATTTTTCTTCATTTAGATAAAAACGCAATGGGCCTCATTCCGAGTAGGGCGCAAAGGGATACGGGGCACCAATAAGGACATCAGTGCCGGTAATCCCTTTGCACCCTACTAAGAGGTCCCTTAGCGGGTCCCGCTATGGGCGCCTGGTTTTACTAGGCACCCTTAGGGGGAGCCGCAAAGGAACCAGGGAGCAAATAACGGTACCGCAAATTGCAGTACCGTTATTAGCTCCCTCCCCATTCCCATTGAGCCCTATGGGGGCTCAAATGGGAATGGGGATTGCCTTTTTCAAAGGTCGGACTACACCGGTAAGTCCCCATTGAACCAGGTCGGAGTCGGTACCGGTATTGGAGGCAGCCATGGTGCTAATAGCACCATGGATACATCCAATCTCGGAATGAGGCCCAATGTGTTCTCATCTATTTCTATTTGCCATTTTTTCTTGGGGTCCAACTAAATCTCCAAAGACTGCTTTTCTTTTTTCTCCCTGCATTTCACCCTGACACATGAGAATGACAGTGACACTAGTCACACAGCCATTCTAAAGATATACTTCCACTGCTTTTTTCTGATTTAGCAACAGTATGGAATTCTTTTACACTCTTGCTTTGTGTCATTATTTTCTTAGGCCTCAATGCTTTTTTTAGATAGGGATCAAAATACTCCATTTACCCCATCAATGAGAGGCCACAACCTCTTCAGGTAATTTGTCCCTATGACAAAGGGTATTTCATTGATGGATGTGATAAACACTTCCTGTCTCATCCAATGCTTCCCTATCTTTATGTCAATTTTTGTGACACCTTAGATAGGTATCTCTTCCCCATTGAAATTGTGCACAAGGCCTTCATTTTGCCTCACCTTTTTGTGATTTTGTGGGGATCTTCCTTATTTGATACTTTTCTCTAATTCTTTTGACATTATCATGGCTTGGGTACCCGTATCAATCATTGCAAATGCATTACATTTTTCTTCAATAGTGATAAGGGCATAGAAACTGTCTTCAACCTTCTCCAGCACACATGCAACGTGTGAATATCTGCTGATTTCAGGACTCACTTTCCTTCGCTCTTTTTTTACGCTAGGAAAATAGATATATTAAATGACATTTTTCCCTCCTTTTTGCCCACTTCCTTTGAATCTCTTCAATTATTATTCTGGGCTCAGAACCCATTAGTAGTGTTGCCACTGACTGCTCCTCTAACTTGGGACTACCAGTGTTCACACTGCACATTTTTTACAGAATATTTTCACAAGTGTCACATGGCAGCCTGTCAACTTCTAGCACACAACACGTATCTGTGTTTTGCATGGTGCCTCTCATTTCTGTCCCTTGGAAAATCTGTGGTTCAAAATATTCCTCAGGTGATTGACTTGCACCCTCCTTTTGAGCTACTGCTTTCTCAGTATGGCGCTCAAAAGTATTCTGATTATGAAGTGGGGATATCCTAATTGTTGATCCTAACTCTTTGTCTTGTGTTTTATTTTCATATTGGATGTTATTTTTAAATCTGTTTCTCTGTTCTTTGGGTTTTTCTGGTTCATTTTCCCCTTTTTGTCCTTAATTTTCACCTTAATTTTCACACAACTTTCTCCGCCTCCCAAGACATTTCAATAATTCTCATTGTGTACATCAGCAGTCCATATTCCGCTTCCATCTTGTCTCTCGTTATAACATGAGCCTCTGCTTCCTGGTTGGTTGCTCTAGTCTGACGATATCCTGTGTAGTCCTCCTTAGGTGAAGGGTATGGGGCTAAAGATTCCTGATGCACTTCCGGACAAGAATAAAGTCCAATTGTTCTAGCTAGTATTGTCAGGGGTATTGACCCACGTTTGAGTCATTAAGCTGCAACCGTTGGTACTGTGGGCTCAGAAAATGCAAGATGGCCGAAAAAGCCCCCATTGCGCCAGAATCCAGGAAAACCACGCAGTTTTGGTGCACGCCAACATGTTCCCCTGACCTGCCACCCACCAATGCGAGCGTGATGGGCCAGGAGTGTCATGGGTGAAATGTGTGCCAAAGGAAAAACAGCAGTGCCGGTTAGCTCAGAAAGCGCTTTGAAATCACCTTTGTTTCTCTGAAATGCAAGCTAAAAATGCCTATTTTAAACATTGCAAGATATTCAAAAATCTCAATGAACACCAGCAGACATTTGGCAGAAGGTAGACTTGTGTGCATACAAAATCTGGGAAAAGAAAGAGCCTAAAATAATGTTCATAATGAAACTGGCTGAGCCGTGGATGTCAGCAGCTTAAGTTAAATTGGACTGAAAGCCACTAAAATCTAAATGTTTAAAATAAATGAGTGACCTACTGTTGAGTGTCACATAGTTTGCAACTGTTAAATGTCATAGTTTTGAACTTAGAATCAGCGTTCTAGCTGCATGTGTTAAAATGGTAAGTTTGTTTTGAATGAAGAAAAACTGGGAAAAAAAGTGACATTTGGCTGAAGCCTGGCTTGAAGAGAGTGAATTCTGCCTGGCAACTACCCCCGACAGGAGTTGAAACTTGCTCAGCCACTCTTCCCAGGCCTGGCTGCATTCTGCTGCCCCCACCAAAAGGAGATGACACATCCCTGATTGGATTAGGGGAGGAGCAGCTGGGGACTGCAGGAAACTGAACAATGAGCCTTCCTTGGCTCAGGCAAATGTTAAATTAGGGGGGGTCGTGAATGGCTTCCTCTTGAGAGAAACAGGGAGGGGCATTGCCTCTGTGAGCAGCTTGAGTTGGAGGAAGTGGACAAACCAGAAATTCCACCATGTGCTTTGGGAAACCACACCCCTCTGGGCCAGTGCATAATTTTAAAAAGATGCATAATTCATAGTACGGACTTGTCAAAATTATATAATTAATATCATTATTCTTGTGATTTTTCTGTGCACATTTTAAGAGGTGTTAGACCTCTATACCATGTTCTGAGGCAAAACCCCATGAATTACGGAGATTGCAGACACGGGTGTTCAAGCTAGAAAAATGAAAATTCACTGGAATATGTGTAGAGAGATGGTGTACATCTGTGTAATTTTGGGTAAAAATCCAATATTGGTAAACCAACTAAAAACGAAAATAAGTTGCCATTTTTGAACCCTGGCTCTTAGAAACATCAGAGTTGGAACAGAGACCTACCCAAAGTAATATATGATATGTACATGTAATGTCAACCACTTGTGTATTTGGGAAATATGTTTAGTTATGGAAATGATTTTCTAAGGTAAAAGCAAAGGGGAGTGTTCTTTCTTTGGAGCCATAAACATGACACCTGATGACATAGGATGACTCACTGCTCCCTTCTCAAATCAGGTCAAAGAGAAATCCTTGACCTATCAAATCGTGAGTGGGTTGGGCATAGAAAGTTAGCATCCACACCCATTTTCGAAAGACATAAAAAGAGCCACTGGAAGCCAGACAGGGACATTCATTTTCCAACCTTCAACTGAATTCCTGCGCAGCACGCTGACGGAGAACTCCAGAATCGAGAACTCCAGAGATCCAGAACTTAAAGCAGAGAGGCTTAAATCAAACACCGCCTTGGTGGAAAGGGGAATTACCGCCCTATTCCAAGGTTGGTGGGGCGGTAATTCCCCCTTCCCCTATTGCCCTTCCCCATTCCCATTTTTGCCCCATAGGGGATAATGGGAATGGGGAAGGTGCTAATTACGGCACTGCAAATTGCGGTACCGTAATTAGCTCCCTGGTCCCTTTGAGGGTTGGTTTTTAACGCCTGCAAAAAGCAGGTGTTAAATTCTCCAACCCGCAAAGGAACCTCGTAGTAAGGCGGTAAGGGTTAACGGTCAACGGTACCATTGATGGTGACCGTTAACCCTTAGCGCCGTCCGTGTAATGAGGCCCTGTGTGTGTTACTTCCATCTCCTTACATTGCATAGAGGGGGAGTGAACTGTCAGAGAAAAAGTGATCATATTATCTTTTGCTGAAATCATATCAAGTTTATTTCTGTACTGCCTTTTATTCATCTTTGCATCTCCTTGAAACCATAAAGCATTCCCAGCTACCTTGTTCTTTCCGTACCAACTCCTGAGTAATAAAATAAGTGTGCTAGTGTAAGATTATCCATTGTTGATTACTGCTCATATTCACAAGTGTGCTATCAATTATCAATTTAGTGTGATATATATCTATTGTTTAATTTTTCAAATAAACCTTTTTAATTTACAAAACAAACCTACTTCTTGGCTCAGTGGGGTCAGGGGGATTCTAAGAGAGGGGCGTTATACAAGGGTTCATCATCCAGATTATAACGTGTCATAAAAATATATAAATAAGGGTTTCCATCAGCATCCCAGACTAGGCATTTACTTAGCTGTAGTGTTGAATTGAAGCCGTTAACAGTATAGACCGGCACAATCCAGAATCGATGCCCCAGTGGCCTACACCAAGTGCACTGAGAACCTTTGAAAGTGCTGCCTCATCAGTCCTAAAGCGCATATTCATTTTAAGGATCTTTTGGGGCAAGCATTGCCAGAAGCCAATATGTGGTGATTTACCTATCCATTGTCCACTATGTTTAAAAAAAAAACTCTCAGGCACATCTATTCTATATATATACAAGTAAAAATATGTGGGTTTGTGGGGTTGTGGCTTTGTGTGTGTTCCTTGTACAGTTCCACACCAATCTGCATCAATTGTGCACTCTCACCTGTTAGGACCCTCTGGACATTACTGGCTACATGACATCTGGGTACGCCACTCCTTTCGCTGGATTTTAAAATAATTGCAAATTTGGGTGTGGGTTTGTCACTTCATGTATGTTCGCTACAAAACTCCACACTGTTTCACCAAATTTTGCACTGTAACAGTTTATTGAGAGACCACCCTCAACGCAGGGAGTTACATCCCTCCCCATTCAAGGTGTCACGCAAAAAAACTGTTTGACGGATTATTTTATTCAGCCCTACTTCAGACACATGTCATGCCCCTAGGATCAATCCTGAGCTAACAATGAGCCAAGAACCACGCTGAGTACAGGTAATATATTTGTATTTATTTCAATTAACAGTAATAGAAATCACACTGAACTACAGGCAACACCTTCTTTGTGTCTCCCCATGAATTTCTTGTTACTCAAATCAATTACACAAATTAGTTAAAAAAACACAAATCACAATTCTTTACTTTCTGCAAATTTCACTTCAAGAAATACATTGAATGATCAATAGCTGAAACAATTATACATGTGATGTGCAATATGATTTTTTTTTGCAGGCTTAAAAAGCTAGAAGTAGGGTTTCAAGATTGGAACAAATACATATGGCAATTATGATTTCACTCACACTTTTGGTTTAAAATAAACACAGGGTGATTATGTGGTTTGTATTTTAGACCCCCACCCCCTACAATGATCTGGGTTGGGGAAGTCTAACTGAAAAATTGGAAAGGATTGGGAATTTTGGTATTTTTATCTCCCCCCACCACTTATAGGCCTGTGTTAGGGGAAAGTTGGACAAAACATCGGACTGATTCCAGAAGAAAAGACACCCCACTTCCTTAAAGAAGTTGGGGTCAACAGGAAAAAAGGAGTAGCCAATTAAATAATAGGCTATAGTTTTTCAGCACACACTGGGAAGTGAGCTTTGTTAATTTTGAATTTTAATAAAAATCACCCTGTAGTGTTCCACCAAATGGGGAATTCATTAAATTATCTTTTAGTTAAGTAGGCTAAGGATCTCCACAGTTTGTATCCCCCGCCCACTATGAAGGGAAAGGATTTAAGGAAAGCAGTTGCCAGCACCATTTGGTTTCCCGGGGCTCAGGTCTACGTACATAGAAAGTCTCTGTTTAAAGTTTAGGAAAGTCAGCTGCATTTCAGGACACTCTGGAAAGATAGGGCAGAGGCCGGGTAACTCCACTCTCAAGGATGGCATTCCACTCTCCACCATTGGACCCAGTCAGTTCTTAGGCCTTCCTAGAAATAGACAGCTCCACCCAGATGCACTCTCAGCAATCTCATCTGGTGTTTACTAACAGCTGTCAGATGGTAAGTTGTAGTAGCACTCGGTTGATGGTAAAGTTCAGCAGCTCTCTCCCTTTCTCTTAGTGCAGTCACCCATATATAGCAGCAATTACACCACCAATTTTACAATCTTGGGGGAGTAACCTGCAAGAGGTCACACAACTAGGATTGGCCAGTTACCCTTCTCTCTCCTCCCTAATACAGCCCATCTCAATAAATTGATTAAAGAGTCTGGAGCAGACACATGGCAGACCCATTTGCAATCCACATTTGTTCTCCTGTCAAATTTGTGTCAACAACTAGTTATGTGGCAAAACCTCATAATTGTTCTAATAACTGCCATAATATACATATTGTCAGACTCAACTAATCATGGGAAATCAAATAAGACCACAGCCAGGTATGCACCATGTTGCACGACCATCTGGCAATTATCTGCTGTTTTCACAGAAAACATAATAGTTATGAACATGTCATTTCCAACCCATATTCCTAATATTAAACTTCACCCGTTCGCCAACTCCTACATTTGGGACATTTTAAGATCAGCCAGAAATCCATTTTAGATGGCCATTAAAGTTCCCTAACTCATAGGTTCATGAATTGTATATCTCCAACATTGCCTGGAAATTACCTAAAAAATGGTACATAAATGAAGAAAATCCACCTTGTGGTTGCTGGGAAAAAGGCTTAAGTTATAATAGTCCTTTGAAAATTAATTGTAAATCTGTATGTCCAGGCAATATGAGATCTGCTTCATCCAGCAATCTGTCTCCCTTGACCAGCCTGTGACCAGAAATGTTATGAGTCTCTTTGAAGTCTGTTGTTTGCTCTTTGAAGTTGTAGCCTCCATTTTCACACATTGAGTTCAAGCTCCAGCCAAGGGGAACTGTCGTGCTATCGCTGCCTTCAGAGCTAGCAAGCCTGGGGTACACTGAGTTTGCCACACCTTCAGCAGGACACAGTTTGTTGCAGTTGTAATTAGATGGGGGATGTATCATCCAGACTTGCAGTGGGGGATTTCTTCGTGAGGTTTGCCCACCCACAGGCCAAAAAGGTTTGCCTCTGGCCTACAGAAGCTTTCCCATGGAAAACAACAAAGTGGCTTTTCAAATGTCTGTTGGCTTTTGGATGCAAAACATATTATACATTACTTTTTGTCAACACACACCATGTCTTTTTCACTGATATTTTTCCTGTTAGCACTGGTAGAATTTTCACATTTAAACTGCAAATACACGTCATGCCATTTCTGGGGTCAGTGTTTAAAAATCCTGCTTTTCAGATGAAAGGGACCTTTAGTTTTCACTTGCAGCCAGCCACAAGCAAAGCCATTTTATGTAAGTGTTGACAAATCCTGCTTTTCATGTCAAAGGGACTTCAGTTTGGGGTCTTTGAATGCACCACACAGCACAGTCACCTGTTAGGACCCTCCAGACATTACTGACTATATGACTTTTGGACACCCCACCCCTTTCCCGAGATTTAAACAAACGTCTTTGGCTTTGTTTACATTCCCTATACAATTCCACACCGTTTCACCAATCTGCACCGCATTTTTCATAGTCATATGTTTGGAACCTCCGTACATTACTGGCTACATGACATCTGGAAACCCCACCACTTTCCCCAGATTTCAGCAAAAGGGCGAATTTGGGTGTGGGTTTGTGGCTTTGGGTATGTTCCCTAAACAATTCCACACTGTTTCACCAATCTGCACCAGATTGTGCAGTTACCTTTACCTATGAGGGAATGAAACCCTACATCAGCTAGTATGTAATAAAAAAAGAACACTACATTATTCAACACTTTTCCTGAAATCTTCCCATATTGTGGTTTATTACCCTTTATAATCACATAATTCTTATTTCCTTCATGGCATCATTATAAAATGAATCTGATTTCCCACTCCCCTGGGGGTCATCAGTGTACACAACAGGAACAAGGAAGTAAAGAGCAGGTCTGATGCAGTGCCCTGATCTGTTTGTATATGCGGAGAGCTGCAGAAATGTTGCCTCACACATACAATTGTTTAGTTCCCCAGCCTGTATCCCCAATACAGCAATATTCCCCTTTCCTTGGATAGTCTATTGGACATGCGCACTGGGAAACAAACACAGTTAGGAAATGCTCAGTGTTTACAATGGGTTGGTTCCTTGGCTTTTCCATAATGGACTAGGGTTCTGCTTCTGATCTAACCTGTAGTTTTTCTGGTCTACAACGAATGTAATAGTATTTGCATCGGAAGATGGTCCCTTTCTATGTTCACGTATGAATCCATGTTCTCCCTTAGCACCCCCATCTTCTATAAGCAAAACATACAGAAGCATTTACTCAGAGATAAGGTTCATACGAACACAGATCAACTTCATCAACTCGTCATCAAGCACAGAAGTCAGGCAGTGTTTTTCCGTTCTTTTGCTTTCAAATAGCATTTTTTCCTCCCGTTCTTGCCATTCAGTAAGTAGAGCGATTTATTTCGCAAAGAACGTAATTTACATTTTGCATAACAAAACCTGGCTTGTTTTTCCAGCAACCTCCGAGGGTCGGGCATAGTCATTGGAATAGTGAAACTGACAACCCCAAAATAAGCCTTTCAGCACTGTAGATGTACCAACTACATTAACATTAATTTAACATCAGAACACAGTTTTCACCAAAATGATGTGCTCTGTGACAAAATCTGAACGTCAACTGCGCGACAAACATTTGATTCCTGCTTCACTGTTCACATGTGCGAAATTTATTTTGTAATCACCACAAGAAATACTTCAGCGACGTGCAGTTGCTTTTTTTTTTTCTTATAGGTTAACCATTGTTATGATCGGACGCTACAATTATGTATCCTGAACTATTAAACCATTCGATATTCAACAATAAAGGCGGGTCTTCTACCGGTGATCTCGTTGCCGTTAGAGTGTTATTACCGCGCGCGAGCTGAATATCGTCCCCTGCAATACGTACCTAGAAATGATTTGTCATTGTTGTTGTTCCAGTAAGAATTTGCTAGAGACTCTGTCGCATACACCCCTAATCCGATTGCAATGCAGAATCATGGTTCACCCCTGTTTACTCGGAGGCATTAAAAAATTGTCTGGATGAGACGCACCAGTCATGTTTTAGTGACTCTGAAAGACGTACTCGCCGTGATGATTCTCCTGCACGGGCGATTTCAAAATGAGGGTCATCTCATCATTAATTGCCAATCTTCGTGCCTGTGAAATGTGTGTTAAGTATCGGTGTGCTCTGTGCTGCTTATCAAGTGTACCCCCCCGAGGGGAATATCTATTCTGTCTCATTTAAAGCTTTTCTGTCAGCTGAAGGAATGGAAAATTGGGACTGACAGAGGTGAATGAAGCTGTCCTTCCTTTATTTATTTATTTTTCCAAACTCACCAAGGCAATCTTTCTGCGGCATACTGTAGTGCTTTGTTTGATTTTTGTTTGATTTTTTTATCTTATCCGCTACCACCACCAAGTGGCAGAGACTGATATCAACGCTTGGTTTCTCCTGCAGGTGAACAGCAACATTGTGATGTTAATTACATTGTTAATTAAATGCTCATATAATGCTGTCTCCCCTTACTCTGTGATCCATTGGGTGTTAATCAACATGCCTTTAGATGGTTTTGCAACCAAAATAAATTCCGCAAAGTCTAAAATAATTGCCTCCGCATAGAGTTCATATTTACAAGGAAAGCACACATATTTTTCTTAATCAGTGTTCATGTTTTTATAAGTTCGTTGTGATTAAAGATTCATATTGCTGTTAGGCTGAGTTCCCTAAAAAAAAACAAAAAAAAAAACAAAACAAAATAAAAAAACTGTAAACACAACGCAAAAACATGCATTTTATTTAAATGATCAATTTTGGAAATGAGCACAGTAAATTAATCTCAATGGTGACCTGTTCTTTTGGTTGAAGTATATTACTGTGCCATGGCAAGAAGTGCATTAACAAAACTCCCTGCACACTCCCAGCACTATACACTGTTTAGTTGCCGAGTTGTGGGAAATATACAGGTGATTTTAATTACAAAAGTGACATCAGTTCATTTCGAGCAGGTGGTGTGCAAATGACGGGTGCTCATCCAATTAGCATATTTTAGTGTGGGTAGAAAGATCCCTTCACTAATGCTCTGATCACTTACCAGTAATCTCCATTAATACTAGCCCTACTTTTACTCGTCAAAGTACTTACTTAATGAAGGCCGTCCGCATTTCCTACCGAACCCTTTCCCAAATGTTTCTTTTTTTTTCTTTTAACCCCTTCTCGCCTGATATACTCCATCATCTAACTAACACCTCATTTTCATTGTATAGAATCAATAGGGCTGACAGATGGGCTGCAGGGATGTCTAGGCTAGTTAGAAGTGTCGGAACTCAAAGAGGGTCAGTAGCCACACGTCCAAGATTTCCCTCACTGCGGGGGCAGGGGAAAGAGGCTTGGGAGAACTCAGCGCATCATAATGACCTATTACTATTCTAAAACCTAATCAGAGGTGATATATTACAGGGGGCACAGCCTGCTGCCCACAACATATGCTCCCATCTATAACGGGCCAGCTTCAAATGGACAACCTGTGCCCAATTCATTCATCCTCTGAGGTGAAGCAAGGGCCTGGCCAGACCACCTAAGCCACCTCGGCATATGTCACAGACACCTAAACCCCATTTTAGACACCTTTGGTACAACTCCACATCAAGCACCCCTAGATAAGGACACCACTCATTTGACTCATAAGCAGAGTGAACCATGACCCACAGAGATCTGATGTTGCCATGGCAGAGGTTGAATGGTCTGACTCCCAGGAATACCTACACCTCTGGCAGTAGTGTACTCATCCATCTACTAATGCAGAACAGGTCTTTTCTTCACACTTCATTTTCAAGATTATATCTGGTTTAATAAAACCTTGCCATGGAGTCAGTGGCATTCTGGTCCCTGTTTTTGAAGGCCGGTATGACCTACTTACCTCTCCAGCTGTTTGGATAATTTGGTCCCAAGTTCTGTACGTCTATATATATAAAAGTGAAAATATGTTTGTTTGTTTGTCGCAGGATTTGGTGTGAAGCGTTGTTCCCCATGCAATTCAATATCGTTTCACAAATCCGCACCAAATTTTGCATATTTGCCTATTAGGACCCTCCGGCTATTACTGGCTACATGACATTTGGACACTGCACCCTTTTCTCTGAATTTCAGCAAATGTCAACATTTGTTTGTGGGTTTGTGGGTTTGTGGCAACGCATTGTTCCTTGTACAATTCCACAACGTTTCACCAATTTGCACCACATTTTGCATAGTTACCTGTTAGGACACTCTGGACATTACTGGCTACATGACATTTGGACACCCAACCCAGTTACCTGGATGTCAGCACAGGTCAAAATGTGTTTGTGGGTTTGAGGCTTGGCGAAGCGTTGTTCCTTATTCAATTCCACACAGTTTCACCAATCTGCACCTAATTCTGCATAGTTACCTGTTATGACCCTCTGGACATTACTGGCAACATGACATCTGAACACCCCACCCCTTTCCCGGGATGTCAGCACAGGTCAAAATGTGTTTGTGGGTTTGATGCTTGGCGAAGCGTTGTTCCTTATTCAATTCCACACAGTTTCACCAATCTGCACCTAATTCTGCATAGTTACCTGTTAGGACCCTCCGGCCATTACTAGCTACATGACTTTTGGACACCCCACCCCTTTCCCTGGATTTCAGCACCTTCACACATGAGAACGGTTGCATGAAATCAGCGAAACATCAATGTGGTCATAGAAGGACTGTACCCCATACGAGGCACACAACTCAAGGTCCAGGCCCTAGGATGCACAATTTCCAAGATATTTGCACCACAATACACTGCAATGAACTGCACCAGGCCAGGGTGACATGACAGGTGGGGAGAGAGCACAGAGGGTTCCAGTATGAAGCAGCACACCAATTCTCGCCTCCACCCAACGTCTGCTCCGGGGTGTATCATCCAGCCACACGCGCCCATTCTCAATTCAGTTTACTTCAGGGTGCAAGGCACATCAAGCGATAAGCGAATCAGAACAGCAACCTGGATGGTCAGTGATATCATGTCTGTCTATAGAACCCGTTCGAGGAATGGGTACTTCTGTCAGTTAAGAATATTCTGCATAGAAAGGTGCCTGAATAGTTGCTTCATTCTTAAACAAATTAGTATAAATAATATCAAGCACTGGACTTTTACTTGCTTTGGGCAGCAAACATTTCAATGCTCGGGGGAAAAAAGTGGAATATAGCCCCACAAAGCATTTGTAGGAGGTGTTCCTACTGAGCTGTCACAGCACTTCTGGTTTAATTTGATTGAGGGCCAATTATCCCTGTAAGTGGTTGAGCGCCATCATCAACTTTATTGTAAAGACTTGCAAAATGATCCTGCCAATCTGCAAGGGATATCTTCTTTTCAATGGGCAGAATTATCTGGTAAATCCCCTTGGATTTCTTCTTTCCAAACACCTTCAGCCTCATTCCAAGTGTGGTGGTCCAGAAACAAAAGTGCCGATAAGCTTACCGGCGCCCATGTTTCCAGACTGACACACTGCAAGTCTGCCTGCAGGGGCCGTTGAGCCTGGCACGGGCAAACATGCTGGGCGCAACAGCTCCTGCTGGCAGACTTTCACGGAAGCACCAGCACCATTAGCAACAGTGCCAGTGCTTCCGTCTCTGCACTGTTAGGGAGAATTCTCAAAATGTGCTAATTCCTCTCTACCTTAGAGACCCCCAGCTCTTTTGCTGAACTTTGGGACTCTGTGCTTTTTAATTCTATTGTTTTCTGTGTTTATTTCTTTTTGATTGTGGAGTTTTAAACAACTGTATAGGTATCATCTTTTTTATTTGTGTCACACAGCACCTTCAGTGCAGTGACACAGGGATGTCATTAAGACTTCCCACAGGTTTAAATACCTTCTCTGGGATAAACTACTGTTTCCCAGAGAATGTAAAGTGAAATTGACTTTACTAGACTTTCGAAATGTATAGACCAAGCACACACCATCTTACAATGGAGTGCTGGAGGGGTTACATAGTATCCCCTGTGTCTAACTACTCATATAGCAGTCAAATGCTACCCTTTCCTATTGAAAAGGCTGGTGGCAGTTTTTTTACAACGAGCTACCATGATATTTTCCGACCACAACACTGGTAGCTAAAAATCACGGGAGCCATGTTTTTCAAGATGGCGCCTTAAGCCCCTTTGTTTGAACAGGTCCCAGTCTGCTTTTTTCGCCGTTTTTTGTGGAAAGGTCCATCTAGTCTTTGTCTCTGCACGCCAAACCAGGTTTGGTCCCTTTGTTCGTATGCCTTTGTCGGGCTTCAGGACTGAAGTCCACTTCTGCCGTCTGAGTGTCTGGGGTCGCAGGAAGTGAGGGCGGAGCTCAAAACTCCCTGTGCTTAATCTCCTAGGACACCCAAATGCACTCTGGTGTGATTGGCTGGCTGACTGTCTGACAAGGACAGCCACCCTGCTGGGTGAGTGACATCTAGGCTGGAATGAATGGGAGAAAACTGTTTAAAAGGCGAGTCTCCAGGACTGGAACGAAAGAACCGAAGAAGACCTGGAAGAGGATGGCTGCTGCAACTCCTGGACCATTGATTTGCCCGGTAAAGCCATGCTGCAGGTCCGAATTGCCAAGTCCATCTCGACAGAGAAGCCCCATCAAGGACGACTTCTTCCTTTGAGTTGGTGGGACCAATCAACTCACAAGCCACCTGGATACCATTCTCAAGGTTGGTTAGGATTAACCAGAGAGAGGAACACCAATTTGTGCACTTTAATCTACAGCTACTGGAACTGAAGTGACTCCATCTTGTTTGCTTTTACGACGATCCTGTGCAGTGCAGGAGTCCCCCGACGTCCTCCCTCTTGTCCCCACGACTGAGGCTCAGGAACCGTGAGATCTGAAGGAACTGCCATGAACCAACGTCTTCAGCTGCATTTTGTTCTTCATACTAAGGTACTGTGCCAAGCCGATTGAGAGAACGCCACTCTTGCGGTGAAAGTTTGTGAAACGTTCCTAACTTGCAGGCCTAATCAGCTTGTGACCCGACATATGATTCCTTTTCGCCTAAACTATTTCTAAGAACATTCGCAGAGACTTTACCATTTGATACCAGAAATGCTCTTTCCTATCCAGAAAACTAGTCCATTGACTTTGGCCTGGCCTATTGACTTGAATTGAACTCTTCTGGTGAACTGAAACTATTTGCACTGTCTAAAAAGTATATATGATCTATTTTACTTACCTTGGGCCTCATTACAACTCAGGCGGTAAGGGTTTTACGGCGGAGTAAACAGCGCCGACCCTTACCGCCTGAGTACGAGGTCCCTTAGCGCCATGGCGGACTTAACACCTGCTTTTAGCAGGTGTTAAAATCCATGGCGCTAAGGGACCATGGAGTTAATTACGCCACCGTAATTTACGGTGGCGTAATTAACGCCTTCCCCACTCCCATTATGCCCTATGGGGCAAAATGGGAATGGGGAAGGGTAAATGGGAAAATGGGGATTTACCGCCCCGCCAAGGTTGGAATGGGGCGGTAAATCCGCCAACCACCATGGCGTAAACGTAGTTTACGCCATGGTGGTAAAGTCACGGCCCAGGCGGTAACTTACCGCCTGGGTCGTAATGAGGCCCCTTGTGCCTTTTATTCCTTTTTAAGTAACTGAACTGCCATTTGACTCCTAATTCAGGGGAGCTCAAACTGTCTCAAAACCGTAGAATTTTGTATTGAAGTGTATTGGGTTATAATATTAAGTTGCCTTCTTCTAGTGAAATGTTTTCTAAATGACTGTGTAATAAATTAATACGTGTTTTTACCAAGAAACTTATACCAAAGGTAGGTTTGGCTAACACCTGTAGTCCTAATAGTGTGTAGTGGTCCCAGAGGGTACTGCCTGCAATTCTGCCTAACACCCACTCCCATGGAGTCCTATGGGACTCCATGTGAATTGGAAGTTACCGAATCTGCCGCCCGACTTCCTGCGTCGCCGGGACTTGTAATGTCCCAGTGGCACAGGGAAGTCAAGCAGCGGATTCAGTGTTTCCGGGGAGGCAGCAACCCGCCGGTGGCACCAGCAGGTTAACGCCAACCTCAGAAAGAGGCCCCTTGTGTGTTTCTTGGCATAACAGCTGTTTTAATGTATTTTATTTGTTTTATTTATTTATTGTTTTATTGTTTTATGTGTAAACTGGCTGATATTTAAGGTTGTGGTTGAGCGCACTGCGTGTTATATCTGTAGGGGTAAGGTCCAGTGCCTGGGGTTGTTGTTGTTTGTGAGTGTTAGTTATGCCGGGTGTGTGTTTGTATATAGTTTAGCTAGCCCATGGGTGTGTATATGACACAGGGGTGTTGTAGGAGGGGAGCAGGAGTGGGGTGGCAAATGTGACAGATTGCAAACTTCACAAATCTTTCCAAGTGTGATGCATGGCTAAACTTCTCAAATCTATCTAAATGTGATGCGTGGCTAAGCTTCTCATATCTATCTAAATGTGAGCATGGCTAATCTTCAAGATGCTATCTTAAGGTGATACATGGTTGATGATGGATACATGATGGAACAATTTTCATTGAATCAAACATTATAAAAAGTAATTAACTACTTTAACATAATGATAACCGAGCATTTTCTTTAGGAGGAATGGCCATTTTTAACATCCCAAAGGATTGCTGAATTTACCTGCTTTTCATGTTATGTACCTAATTTCAGATACAGCATTTGATCTTTATCTTTATTTAAAATCTATTATGCAATTGGATCACAGCTAAACTTGGGATAGCCTTGGGCTTCCCAGTGTCCCCGTTTTATTTTAGTGTTAAAATATCCTGTGATGAAGGCCTTCCTTTGCTTCAATGTGTTATCAGAAACACATTTGTCTATGATGACTACTTTGTGACAGAATGACATTTGGCGTGGTGTGAAGGTGCTATTTAAAACAAAATGATGTATTTGTATTAATATGATCTGATGCTGGTAATTCTGTTTCTAAAAGGTATGTCTGCTCATCAAAACATCATTTCAAAATGTTCCATGCCAAAACTACAGTGCAAACAGGTGCTTTCATGTTACCAGTTTACTGACATAACATAACCAATTCTGCTGTTGCAAAGAGCGGGTTCAAAGGTAACCAATGTATACCTGACAGTTGCTGGGACACAAAGTCAGAGCTGGCAGCGGAAGCAATTTTTACCTCTGCACCGCTGATCTAAATTATAATAATCTGGTGGAAGGTAAATATATCAATATAATCTATGCCTGGATGTGCCATTGTGATTGAAAAAAGCATTTAATTATGAAAGCCACATTTACCTGCTATCAGATCAGTGACAACTCTGTGAGCAGTACTGTAATGTGAATGGATTGATTGATGTGTAATTGTGACTATGCAAAATGTCTCCATAGATGCCTTGTGGAAACATATACAGAATGCTGCCTCTTTTGGGACACGCCTTCTACCAGGGATTGCCACGTCTGTCACGAGATCTCCTGGAAATGTGCTTCAGATGCAGCACTGACATTGCAAACCCAATCCCACACCAGAGTACTCATCACTGGGATGTCTTTGAAGGAAGCATGAATTGGAAGTGGGCAGAGTTAGAGACTCTAGAGAGGGAATGTCGGTCTGGAGATGTGTTCCACCACAATGCTTTTTTAGGGCTCTCTTCCTTTGTTCCTATCTCCTCCATTTCCTGCAAGCAAGGTACTCTGGGTGTGATGACATAAGGAAAAGAGTCCCTGTTACACCAAGAGAGATCAGACCCCTTACAGAAAGCTTGCTTTGGACCAATCCCCTGTGGTATTTTGCCTTTAAAAGGAGGGGAGCATTTCTTCATATTTTGCCTCATATTTGGACATCTACAAGGATAAGAAGGATTCATGGGACCTCTGTTGGAAGTTCTGGCTTCTTCAAAGTCCTCTTCCCGAGTTGTGAAAACAGATGGCAGCCAAGAAAAAGGCAATCTCTGCCCTCTACCCATCCACAGGGGAGAGTGGGATGAATGCTGTTTGGACCAAGGCCTCACTGTGGCTGCACTGGAACTGCACACCACTCACTGGAGGTGAAGGAAACCCTGCAGGTGCCAGCCTTGCTCCCTGTAGTGGGAGAGCAATTGTAGAAGTCACCTTGCCCTTTATCTAATGGGTTGGGACTGATCAACAACTACAGAACACAGGAAGTGACCTCTGTCTCATTCTCCAAATCCAAACTATGTCAATGCTGCGGCACAGGAGATGCCAGAGTTCCCTTTTAAATCAATGTTGAACCACCTCTGCTTCTCCAAGTTGCTCCCGATACCGCATTGAAGCTCCACCATCTCTCCATCTGAGAACTGCTTGCCTCCACAACCCGAACTGCTGCCTTGTCACCAGCTTATTTGAGCTTCATGCTGAATCCATTGTAGTGCACTGATGCTGAGTTGAGCCAACCAAGTATTTTCAACTTTGGTGCCGATTCTCCACTTCACCATTCTTAAGGTCGCAGAGTCTTCTAATTTTGCCAACCTTACACTGGTTGCCATTCTCTATGACTTCTAATCATAAGCCAATAATGCTGCCAAACAGCACAGCAATGTTGGAAATAGTCTCTGCCAATCCAGGACTCAGTCCCAGTGCAGCTCAGATAGTGCCCACACACATTGTTCAATGCTGAAAACCTGGTTTAATGCTTTTGATCCCCAAAGAAAAAATAAGGTACTGGGAAATGGTCCTGTACCTATGGTTCAATTTCCGGAGCAGGATGACTTTTAAGCACACCCTTCTCTGCCTTGTTCTTAGAAGAGAACAGAACACAAGACATTTACTTGATCCCTTGCATTGTTCTAACTGAGTTGATGAACACACCTGCTCATCTAACAAGAGTACTATTCTAGAACAGCTTGAATTGTGTTTCTTTACAGGAGATGGTTTTTGCTTTTGTTTTTAGTTAGTTATTTTCATTTGTATTAATTAAAGTCTATACTATTTTATTTTGGACTAATGCACTTAAGTTGTTTGGGTTGTTACTGCTTTCACCCCACACATCTCCTGAAGTGTATTTTCTTCCTTCGGGCAACACTCACACAAAAGGCAAAGGGGGTATACTCATTGTGCTGAATGTGTTTTACATTTCTGATTTTGACCACTTCTGATTTAGTAGTAGTGTCAGGCTAAGTAGATTAACTGGCCACTATTCATCCTTGTACTCTAAAGCAGTAGTCATTTTATCACACATGCCACTTTACTCTAATAGTCAAAAAGTGACAGCAGTTCTTTAACAATTTATTATTCAGTTTTACAACTCAAGAGGAGTCATTCAAATAAGAGTTCCTTACTGCCTTCAGAGAAATATCAATGTGTCTTCTTTTTAGTTTCTAACCAGGCTGTTAGTGCAAGTTGGAATGTAGCAGTGATTATGTTCTTGAGAATGAGGATTGCTACATTTTAGCAATGCGGGCAGATTCTCCTTGTGTGGTCCAAAGCTAAACTTGGAACTTCACTGTCTGGGCTTCCTCAGATATTCCAACCAAGTTCACTGACCTATACAGCATTTATCACCACACTAGGAACAAGTTACTGAACAGTGTTCACAGAAGCCTTGATGCACAGTTTAGCAGCCTCTGGATGCTCCAGTTGCAAAAGGCCACAGATCAGGTGAAGCTAATACAAGAGGACAGGAAAGATGCACCCTGTAGTGTTGACAGTCTTACTAGCTCCTTCGAATGTGTGGTACCCATTAAATTGCTTGTGGTTTCCATGGTCAAACCTTCCTTGCTGGTGAAGTAAAATCCTGTCATTATTTTAAGACCTGCACATATATCTGTCTGGCTCTGTTAGAGATATTTCTGGGTGGTATTTTTGGTTGATGAAATTTGGTATTTTGTGGTACAGTGGTGAGCCTAGAATATAGGGAACTGCGTGTGATTGTTTTTATACTGGGGTCACTAACGGTAATCAAAGACTCGACTTAGTACCTCTAAATTATGATTGCATGCCCTTGCAGTATTTTATTTACAATACCGCATTATGCCCTTTTGGCAGTATTTCAGAATACATGTAAACAGAATGTTGTCATCCACACACATAGCCCTCCCAAAACCCAGTGTACAACTATTAGTTAAGATTGTATCTTACCACACGTGGCAAAATGATTTACTGCAGGAGGTAAGACAAATTCACCATTTGTTATACACAGTGTCCTATGTTGCCACCAGAGGCCATAAAACATAATAAGTACACCGAGGATAATGCAATATATTAATTTCATTTTTTTTTATAGAAGATTAGAATTATGATTAACATTCAAATGGAATAAACAAAACACAGTGTTCTCTCAAAGTATTTTACACCTATGACTCAAAAGGAAACAGAAACATATAGAAATGCAACCTAGCAGAATATAAGCTTCTGTTACATCTGAGTTTTATCACATGAATGGAGAAACATGAACACAGCTGTCTATGTTTAAAATGGATAGTGCAAGCAACAACAAAAAAGTAATTACCCATGTTTGACATTTTATAACAATATTTAGCACCCTATGCTACCTGATAACACATCATTCACTCCCTCGCACCTCAATTAACTGAACTCACCAAGTATAATCCTTGATTGTGCGTGTGTCCCTAGCTGCCAACAACCCCTGTCTAGTTGCCGGACAAAAGAATACGTTATCTGATTCATTCCCTCTGTGCTTGGAAAGAGCTCACTAAGTTCTCTGCCAACCTTTCCGCCTGTCACTGCCACAAGTTTTTCCCATGGTCAGTCAAAGATTAATAGTGCCTGAGACTGCAAACTCTTCTGAGACAACGGCCAGCTCAGGATCCCAAGAGAGAGAGCAATCCCCCTGTGTTGTGCTACTTAAACCCTCTGAACTAAGACTGCCCATAATGTAGATCATGCTTATGTAAAATATAGAAATACCTGCGTCTTCCAGTGATATCATTTCATCAGAACCACCTCCCAATCAACCAACGCTCTGGAAACTTCTGAGCATGCGACTAACCTGCCTGCTTAGAGTGGCAGTAACAGATGCAAAAGTTACATTTCCTTGCTCTGTCCTTACCTGTTCTATAATATGAACAATGTATTTATTTATTTATTTGTTATGTGCCGAAAGCCTGCAGGTATCAGGACACCATGACATTCACACACAAGGACAGCCATCAAAGACAGGACAAAAACAAAGAGAGGAGATCAGCAGGAAGGTTTACTCGAAGAGATTAATTTTTAGGGTTTTTCTAAAGGATGCAAGGGCTCCCTCTGATTTTAGGACAATAGGAAGAGAGATCCAGAAGGTAGATGCTTTGACAGGAAAGTGTCTTCCCAGTCCATTAGTGCGTTATGCTTCGGAAAGACACTCTGTCTTTTATTATAGGAGCAGAGGGTTCTGGCGGGGCATTACTGTGGAATGGATGTTTTAAGTAAGCATAGGCTTGTCCAAAAATGCATTTGTGAACCAGGGTCCCCATCTTGAACAAAATGCTTTCCTTGATGGGGAGACAGTGAAGATTGTGTCGCTGATTTGATATATGTGTACGGTTAGACACATGTTTAACTATGAATACTGCTTTGATCTGTAGGACTTGGCATTTATTTAGGCTGGAGATAGAAGCTACAATAAGCCAGGAATAACAGTAGTGAAGCCTAGAGATGATAGTTGCTCTGGTTATTGTGGCACTGTTTCCTTCAGAGATGTAGGGACGGATACTTCTGAGGAGCAGAAGACGATAGTTACAGTTTTGGCTCAACTAATTACCATGGGCCTCAGAGTTTAGAGTGGCCTCCAATTGTACACCCAGATTCTTCACCTTAGTTTGGACTGGTATGATGTTGTCAAAGATTGCAAAATTTAGCTTGAGCCTGTCTAGAGCCAAAAACGAGAATCCCTGTTTTGTTGCCATTCAAGTAGAGCCGATTGGATGAAATGCAGAGTTCTATTTGATGCTAAATTTTGGAAAGGGATTTGTTGTCTGTTAAATGATCCCCTGTAGATTCTAGAACCAACTCTGTGCCATCAGTGAAGTTAGTGAAAAAAATACCCAGATCATCCAAAAGAGAACAAAGTTGCCTGATGTAAAGATTAAACAAGATGGGCTAGCCCCCTGGGGAACTCCACACCATATTGGGGCCGATGGCGAATTAACTGAACCCTACTGGATTTTGGATTCTTGTCTAGATAAGAACGAGTGGAACCAGACAACCGCCCCCTTCGAATACCATCTCAGTTGACTTAGGGAATGTAGGAGGCGTTGGTGGTGAACCAGATCCAATTCCGCAGACAGGTCCAAAAGGACAAACAGACCAACTTTGCCCGAAACCAGTTTTCAGATTGCCTGCAAACTATTTCTTCCACCTTAATTTGCTTGCATTTTAAATCAACTCTGCACAGCACATTTAATTTATCAATTTGCACTGAAGTTTGGACACAAAACCATAGACTGATTTGCCGTGAATGTTAATAGGAATATGTTATAATTCAGAGGAATAAGGTAAATTAGTACATGTTAGACGTATGCTCCACAACAATTCAGTCCATGACTGTGATATGGAGTAAAATCCATGTTGTGCCATATCAAATTCAAATTCATTTTTAGCTGGCATGTGTTTTGTGCATCCACAATACTGACATATACTAAATTCAGCCAGATTCTCACACATGGGTCTTAGCTTTTATCCTTGTTGAAATGTGGAGCCCTAGCTAAAATGTGGAATCATAGTTGCAATTGTGAGTCACCTCTCCCTATACTCCCTCCTTGTTTTTTTGTTGGGACATAACCAAAATCACTGCAAAAATAGAAAAAGAAAACATGCAGTTATCCTGGCTTCAGTACTCCTATGTGATCTCTGCACACAAATAAATACACAACATTGTAACTAGATTTCAAATAGTTAAAACACATGATTGAAACTATAAAATAAAACAACATGCAATTGGTAATGTTCACATTTGCAATTGGTAATTGTACAATTTACAATATACATTGTTTTAGATTTTCTTTTTCTTTTATCTTTTTATCTTTTCATATATATATATATATATATATATATATATATATATATATATATTAACTCGCGCCACCGTGCACTGCTAACACTAACACCCAGGACATCAAAGATGACATCACAAAGCCCATATATGTATAACAGAACTATTACAGAACTTGCCAATGTCTTGTACCAGGATTGGTTTATCTGTGTTATTATTCTTTTTTGAGTTGTGTTTGCGTTAAAATATTCTTCCCTTTATCAGGTGTAATGAGGGAGTTTTCATTAGATTTATCTGGGACTGTAAGATCAATTACGTATTTCTCCGAATCCAGCTCAGAACTCATTAGATTTTGTTGTGAGGTGGCGTTTGCCATTTTGTCAAGGAACACAGGCAGGCCTGTGTCTGGTCTGAGCTGAGGATGAGCTTTCAGTTCTATTAAAATGTTCGATACACAGGTTTGGATCAAAGAAGAGTGCAAAGCGTGGTTCTATGCAGTAGCCATTTGGTGTGCTAATAGTTGTAGTTTATTTGACAGAAGAGAGGCTAATGCGTTGGAGCTCAATGTTTGTTGATTCAGAAGATTACTTATAAGAATGTTTTGATGGTTTAAACGCATGTCCAGGGTTTCATATAATTTCAATAGCATCGTAGTTGTCAGGTTCAAAGAATCTAAAGCAATTTGTAATAACAGAGGTAATGCAAGCATTGTAGCTGAAGGTACAGTTGACGGTGATAAAGTAGAATTTTGAAGGCATGATTTTGCTAAAGGCACAGAAGATTGTAAATCACGACAAGGGGATGGAAAAGATTGAGTAGGATTTGGGAACAAAACGGGAGATTGAGATAAATTAAAAGGTGGAGCATCATGGTTTTTAAAACTTCTTTTCAGGCGATTGCTTGAGTAGATGCTTGAAAAGAGTGACCCGCCTGCATCGAAAATATTAGCAAACTGAGCATATTCAGCAAGGGCATCAAAACAGTTTGCTTTTGTGGAGATTGAATATTTATTTGCGATAGCGGGGGTTCAATTGGCAAGTCAATAATAGAGCTAGGTAACATTTGAGCGATCATTTTTTAATTGCATGGAAAATCCTGAAGCTTATTTAATTGAGCATAGTTTTGAGCCGCAATCAGTGAGGTACCGGTAATTCGAACTGAGGCCATCGTAATGTCGCTAATAAGAGGAATGAGGGGAGCAGCCAGCGACTCATGAGCGCCCGCTATTATGTTGGCACTAGTTCCTTTAGAAGAGGCTGTTAATGAGACAGGAACAGGTGAATAGAAAGTGTGAATATCAGCCAGGCTCGCATGGCTGCCAAGACACTCTGATGTTGTCATTATTTTATGTGAGGATAGCGAATGAGTTTGTTTGGCGGGCGTATTCTTGAGACGTTGGACAACTTTCAAAATTTGGGATTTAGGCGGCATATCTGATTTTAACGTGTATAATTCCATAAATTTCAATAAATAATTATGGAACTCCAAGTTAATTTATAAATTAACAGTAGTTCATCAGTAAATGAAACCTTTGCTCCAGTATCAAATGGTAGCGTGTGAAAAATAAACATAAAACATAAAACTTACTAAACATGAAATGATATACTTGAGGCAATAAGGCCCTACACAGCACAAACTGCCACAACAGCTCTTTGCAAAAAAGCTCTTTGCCAAAAAAGCGCATGCGCAAAAGCGCGTGGCCTGTGGTAATATGGAGTTGTGGGTAATAGAGGAGGAGTTTCAGGGAAATGGTAAAGTCTAACATTGCTTTCCCTTTGCAAACATTGCTTTTGCTTTCCCCAGTCTTTCACGTCGCACGTAGCAGGAGCAGGAGTCCAAGCACAACCCAGCCACAACCTTTCCAAAAAAGCTCTTTGCCGAAAAAGCGCGCCTACCTCATATTCTCTCACAGATGTTTTCCTATCATACTACGAGTTTGCACTGTCAGCAGCTTTTTCCAAATTCTGCTGCACAAGTGCTTTCTCAGTTCTTCCACATATTCATGGATTTGAATGCATTTACGAGAGCCTTTTCATTTATTCTGTAAAGTAGGTATGGCAAAACCATTTTCCTACCTGTCAAAAGTTTATGTGAGCTCACATTTGACAATCCAAATGGTGTTGATCTGATAGCCATTAACACCAGAGGGAGCTCCAAATCCCAACTGAATACTGCACTGGCTACACATTTTTTTAACATGTCCACTATTGATCTATTACACCGTTCTACTGCCCCTGAAGAGGAGGGCCGGTATGAAATGGGCAACTACCTTTTCAAGCTCAAGATTTGCCACATTTGTGTCATTACTGCACTAGTGAAATGATTTTCACAGTCTGACTCTATTCTGTGAGGCACACCAAATCTTGAAAAGATATGATTGACTAACAAATTGGCTGCTGTTTGGGCACTGCAGTTGGGGGCTGGAATACAGCCCACCCATGTGGACATTAAACAAAGGACCATTAACATATACCTGTTCCCCTTTCCTGATCTTTAAACAGGCCGTACAAAATGTATTTGCAGATCGGACCATGGGAGTGTCAAACCCCTTTTCATTAATGTTGTTCTGTGAGGTGGGGAAGCAGGAAGAAATTTCGCACACACTATGCATCCCATGGTGTAGAGTTCGACATCCTGTGACATGTGTGGCCAGTAGGCATAATCTTTTTATATTTACAAGGTTTTCTGGGAGCCTCTGTGGCCTGCAGTTATGGCATTGTGGGGATGATGTAACATCAACCCCCAAAATGACTAAGGCACTACCCATTGAATTTGGCCTGACACAGATTCCCTAATCATAAGCCCATCTTGTAAACTATTCTTGTTTTTTATTTTCGTTATAACACACTCAATTCATCTTTCCCTTTGCAATCTTCCTCAGTGAATGGATGTTGCAGTATATCTAACAAGTGATTGTAAAATGGACCTAAAATAAGATCTTGTTTTTGTGCCTTAATCAATCAAATTAATTAATTTGTTTGTTTGTTTGTTTGTTTGTTTGTTTGTTTGTTTGTTTGTTTATTTGATAGAGCGCGAAACCAAACCCGCAGGTAGCCGGGCGCAAACATTACAAGGATACTTGAGAACTCAGTTACAGTGAACACACAAAAGTGGGAAATAGGAACAGTTCTACAACATTATAGTCTGCAAGTGCTTATACAATTAATGCAGGTGTAGGAAGCAAGGAGATAGGTCGTAGGATAGTTCAATAGTGTTTCAGTCTGAATGTAGTTGTGCAGTTGATTTCCAGGTGTCGGGAAGCATGAGAGAGCTAAGGGGTAGGAGTAGTGGTCAACCAGCATTAGTGGTCCTAGTGAGGTCAGTGAGGTGGCTAGGTACTAGCAGTGGAGGTTGGGGTCCCTAGGGTCCCTAAGGGATAGGTTGGCACAGTTAGCATAAGGGCATGGTCAGGAGGGTGTCGCTCACGATGAGAGGTTCTGTTAGGGAGGGAGAACACATTAGATGTCGTTGGAACGTATCAAAGAGAGCACCTTGCGCCTGAAACTTGGATAGGGTTGGTCCTTTCTGAGTTCTATGGGGAGTTTGTTCCAGGTTTGAGCAGCTGTGACTGGGAAGCTGGCGCCGCCAGCTGTGCTCTTTTTGTATTTAGGCACCAGCAAGGTGAAGGCGTTAGTCGTTCTTGTGGGGCGGATTGAGTTTCTCTTGTTAATTCTATTCACTAGGTAGGGAGGGGCTATATTGTTGAGGCACTTGGATGTGAGCGAAAGAGTTTTGACATGATCCTGTCTTTGATTTTTAGCCAGTGGATGTTCCTTCTGGTGGTGGAGACATGGTCTCTGTTAGGTATGTTTAGGGCTACTCTGAGCGCGTTATTTTGGAGAGTTTGGAGTTTAAGGATATACTTGTTCGATCCTGCATATAGGGCATTACAGTAGTCCAGTCTGGATATGATAAGTGCATTAATACAACTGGCCTCCGTTAGGAATGGCCTGCATGCTCGGATCAGTTTACAAGTATAGGTGGTGGAGGAAGCTAAGGAGTTAATTTGTTTTTTTAAAGTGAGTGCCGAGTCCAAGTAGACCCCAAGGGTTTTGACTGCAGGCATCACTTTGATGATATTGTTGTCTATGTTAAATGAGGCATAGTTAGAGTCGAGTTTTTTAATCGCTGTCTCTGTGCCGAGGATCAGAATCTCTGTTTTGTCGTCATTCATGTCATTTTCTGAAACAAGCTTGTCTATAGCTTGGATCATGTTGCCATGTTTAAGTGGTTTCTTGCCATATGTAAGCATTCCGCTGACTTTCCATCCGGGTAAATATTCCACAAACCTATTTTGTGCGTAATCCAAATCAGTGACTAATACTATTACTTTAAGTGTATTTTCCACTGCTGTGGACATTGCCTTATAAATGGCGGCCAATTCTGCAACTTGACTGCTCTCCGGATGCTATTGCATTTAATCCACCAGTTTCCTATTCCTGCCACTTGTTATTGTTCATAAATACCTTCCACGTGATATGCTCATTCATCTACATACACGTTGGGAGATCCTTACAAGTTTTTTCATTGTAAGTGTCTTCAGGTGCACAGCAAGCTGCACAGTCATGTAATTCTGCTAGCCCTTTTTGTTCTGTCCATATCTCACCTCCACTTGAAATTCCTGAAGTGCTAATGTCCGTGAAATAATTCTTGACAGGGCCAAATTCCCTGATCTGATCCCTTTACTTTGCAAAAATTGAAGAGACTGGTGATTTGTTTCAACGACCACTCACTCCCCTTGAATTATGGGACAGCAATGTTGCAATGCCCTAACACTGGTCAGAAGTGCCTTTTCACATTCATTTTTAGAAAACTCTGGGAAATCATCCAAAGGAGGGACCTCGGCACTTTATTCTAACCATGTGCAGTGTCTCTTTGGAGAGCCACTACTCTCGAGGATTTGTGAATATTGACCTCCACTTCAATATGCTGCTTTTCTATTTTGGATTCACCTAATTCAAATAAGACACAATCATCCTGATGACAGCATATCACTTCACTTGGCTCATAAGTTTAAACAGACTGAACTTTAAAGAATCCTTTTGTCTTAGAATCCAATGATTTAGGTAATTCACTTTGTGAGGTCACAAAGCCTCCAGGAATATTCCCGATTACTGGGTTACTGAAATCAGCAGTGTAGTAACATTTATGAACTGTCATTCCTAGCACTGTATTTTCTTCCAAATGAATGTCTTGACACCCTTTATTGTCCACCAGGGGCCAGATTTGCACGGTATTAACACTAGGGCAAACTTTGCCCTATTTTTAAAAACACTGGGGCACATTAAAAAACCATTGCACCTCGACAAGTGCAGGTTAAAAAATTAAAATCACCAGCGCTAAAAATGCTCTATTGCTAAAAAGATATATTTTGGATGGATTTTTGCATCAGGGCAATGTTTGCCCTAGTGGTAATACCATTCCGTATTGTTAGGGAGAATTCTCTGTTTAGGCTGAATTTCCTAACCTAGTGAGTCCCCCAGCACCTTTGCTGGATTTCTGGAGTTTGTTTTTTTTCCATCCTGCCAAGAGTGAGACTCTTTTCTCCCACTCTTGGACATGTATGTGTGTAATTCCTTTTGAAATGTCAATGTTTTCGATGGGCTATGGGGTCTTTTACTCCATAGGGTCTCATATGTTTTTCTATGTGTGTTACACAGCACCCTACGTGCCGTAACACAGGGGCACCCTAGCGGGTCCCCCACTATAGACTCCATACCCGGGGACTGACTACTGTCTCCCCGGGCATGTAAAGTCACCATTGGCTTTACTAGACCTACATTTACTAGCAGAACTAGTACAAACCATCTTATTGTGGACGTACTAGTAGGGGTAATTCGATTACTCCTGGATCTGTTACTCGAGGGGGCACTGTCCCATCCCCCCTCGTCGAGTTTTGGCTGGTGGCAGGGGAAACTACTTGTTATGTTCGTCCCCGAACATAACCCTATGGGACTCGTCCCATTGTTATAGATTGATACTTTTTCTCATTAATCTCTGACGTACCACCGATCTACTTATCTTAAATACGTTTATCGAGTGGTATTTTCTGCCAGAACTCGGTTTGTAAAATGGCGTCTGTGTTCGTCTCTGTGACTCCTAAACCAAAGGTTGAGCCCTTTGTTCCACTTTTGGCGGGCCTCTGTACAGAGACCCTCCAAAGTGGTGCCATTCTGTCTGGGTTACCACAGGGGTGTGGGAGGGGGTTTAGGCATCCTGGACCGAGCTGCCTTGCCAACTCCGGTCGCACTCTGGAGTGATTGGCTCAGGTGGTGAGCCTTCCCGCTCACCACTTAGCATGTGTTGATTGACAGCTAGGCTGACTGAATGGGGGTATTCTGCATAAAAGCAGGGCTTTTGGGACTGGATCTTCAGAAGTCGCCACAGGACCTAAGAATCCAACGAGGGTAACGCTGAACCGACCTGCACGACGACACCTCCGGTGGAGCCCTGCGGAACCGACTCACCACTTCCCGACGACAGAGGAGATCTCCCTGCCGGAGAGTCTCTTCCCCTGACTGGTGGGAACAACCAGTCCCCTTTGCGTTTTATTTGCCTCAGAACGCGGTGGTCGAATTGCCCGTGCAGAAGCACCTCGGCAACTGGATAGCCACTACCCCTGAACCGCGACCAAAAGGTGGTGCCTTGTGACGGAGCACTCCGCGGCTGGTCTCTTCCCTGGTGGTGCAGCGGACCTCATTTTCTTCGACGACGAGATCATCTCTACTCTTGGCAAAGAACCAACGTGCATCCACCACCAGGAACAACTGCCCCAGCCGGAGCTGCCCTCCACAACAAGGTACCGTGTCCGCCTGGCTTCCCTTTCGATCGGTTCGAGTGAGGTGTCTTAATCCTCTCCGTTCCGTTGGGTCGCCTCCAAGCTTTTCTCATTCGTTGTTCTGAACTGGTTCAATCCACCGATAACAATTTGCAATACAGACTTGAATGCATCTCCACTAGAGACTTTTTGGGACATCGCGCCTTGCCTCTCTCCGAGTGGGCCTGGCCTCTGAACTTTACGATCTATTGTGATTCTTGCCTTCCTGCCTTGCATTTTATCCGATAGGATCGAACTGTGTTGATTTCGTAACCTGCCTATCTTTTTCTCTCCTGTCCTAACTAATATTCGAGTGTCATCTGGGTTGAGGTATACACCTCTGTCTGAAAATAAGTGGTACCAGTAGAACCTAGAGTTGTCGATATTGCTAGGGGGATTGATCGTCTACTCCGTCGAGTAATTGTGTTTGATTTTGTTTGCCGTGATTTGCCTTAGTGTTTTTCATAGACATTTTGTTATAAATAAATACCTTAATATCTTTACACTAAGCCTCGTTGCGTGTTTGCTTGTCTTGCTGTGAAGAATTGCCCTATTTTGTATACTCCACATACTGCTCAACTTTTCTTGAGAGAAGTCTGACTGCTCAGCCACAGCTACCACGTGAATCTGTGTGGTGCAGACTGCTACCAAGTGGGTTCACTGCCAACGCCTGTAGTCCAAAATCTTTTGCAGTGGTCCCAGAGGGAACTGCACAGGTTTCCGCCTAACACGTGTTAGCACTAGGGCAAGTGTAGCCCTGGTGCTTTTAATAAGCCAAACTGCACTTGTTGAGGTGCAGTGGTTTTTTAATGAGTGCCACTGTTTTTAAAAATAGGGCAAACTTTGCCCTTTTGCTAATATTGTGCACACTTTGCACTTGCACCAGTGCAAAGTTTCTGTAATCTGGCCCCTGGATTTGAATGAGTCCAACCCCAATCTCTACCAATGGTGTATATTCACATTCTAATCCCTGCTGTTTTATGGGTTCATTCAGGAACATGAATGCATCAGGATCTTTCATCTGTTGTCCCTTCCTGTATGGTAATGCTACTGTAAATTGACTGGTAAATGCAGGAATGGTGACATCATTTTTCACTTGAAGTTCAAATGCAAATGGCATAATTTGGGCACGATTGTAAGCGTGTCTCTTGTTTTCAAATTCAGGTGCAGCTAAACCCAATCTGGACCAGACCTTTTGATTTAGAAAGTATAACACCATACACATTCTGTGCATGATGTCATTTCCCAAATAGAATTTGTTTTGTGTCCGCTCACAATCCTCACATTGTGACAAATGCTCTTAAAGCGTATTATAATCTTTAGCATGCATCTTCCTACAATTCTTTCTCCCAATTCAGGGTTATCTAGGCCAACGATGTGTTGATTTTATTTTCATTTGAATTTGGGATCTCAACTCTGTCAAGTATTTGCTTAAGTACCTTTTAATGAATGAAACTCGTTTCCTGCTCAAGCACCAAAATGGCTTCAATAATTTCAGAATGCCCATTCACATGCATAAGGATCCATGAATGCCCTTCTCGAATGTGTATTTCTGCAATTGTTGAAATGCATTTTTCCTGATCTGACTCTGGAATAACATTTGGTTTGTATTTTTCTTCATTTAGATACAAATGCAATGGGCCTCATTACAAGTAGGGCGCGAAGGGATACCGGGCACCGGTAATGCCACTGGTGCCGGTAATCCCTTTGCGCCCGACTACGAGTTCCCTTTGCGGGTCCTTCCTTAACGCCTGCTTTTAGCAGGCGTTAAGGACGGGACCCGCAAAGGGACACCGGGGTCAATAACGGTACCCTAATGTACGGTACCGTTATTGCCGCCTTCCCGTTGAGCCCTATGGGGGCTCAAATGGGAACGGGGAATGGCCCTGGTGAATGGGGAATTACCGATCTCTCTGACCTCGGAATGGACCGGTAATTACTCCATTCACCAGGCCGGAGTCGGAACGATTTTGGAGGCAGCCATGCCGCAAATAGCAGTGTGGTTACCTCCAAAGTCGGAATGAGGCCCAATGTGTTTTCATCTATTTCTGTTTGCCAGTTTTTCTTAGGGTTCAAGTAAATCTCCAAAGATTGCTTCTTTTTCTGAGCGTATTTCACCCTGACACATGAGAATGACAGTCATGCTAGGCACCCAGCTATTCCGAAAGATATCCTTCCATTGCACTTTCTGATTTAGCAATGGTGTGGCTTTTGTTTATGCGTTTATGTTTTTTTGTCTAAGGACCACACTACCCCACTTACCCCATCAATGAAGGGTGACAGTCTCCTCACGCAATTTGTCCCTCTGAGGAAAGTTATTTCATTTATGGGTGTGATCAAGACTTCCTGTCTCATCATATGCTTCCCTATCTTTATGTCAACCTCTGTGACACCTTTGATAGGTATTTCTTCCCCATTGTAATTGTGCACAGGGCCTTCACTTTGCCTCATCTTTGCATAGATTTGTGAGGCTCATCCCTTAATGATACTTTGCATCAGTTCCCTTTGAAATGATTGTTGCTTGGGAACCTGTGTCAATCATAGCACACACGCTACATTTATTTTCAACAGTGATGGCAGCATAGTATCTGTCCTCAGATTTTTCCAGTACGCATAGAAAGTGTGATTTGTTACGGATTTCAGAACTTACTTTTCTCAGTTCAGCCTGGCATTTTGCTAGACAAAGTGTCATATGAAATCATATTTTACCCTCCTTCTGCCCATTTCTTTTTGCATTTCTTCGTCTATTTTCATGGGCTCAGAAACCATTTGAAGTGTTGCTGCTGACTGCCCTTCTGATTTTGGACCACCAGTGTTCACACTCCATTTTCTCATTGTTCTTTCCCCCGTATCTGGTTCCTCTCTGCTTACATCCACTCTGTAACCTATTGGCTGTATCTTTTCACAAGTGTCATGTGTCAGCATATCAGTTTCTGGTGTGTGAGACTTATCTGCATTTTGTAGGGTTCCTGTCATTTCTGTCTCTTGGAATATCTGAGGATCAAAATGCTCCCCAGGTGACTGACCTGTATCTGCCTTTTGTGGACTTTTTACTTCTTGAGGGTATTAACAGTATCTTGATGGGTAAACTAGCAGTTGATCCTGACTCTTCATTTTGTGTTTCATTTTCAGATTGCATATTCTTTTTAAATCTACCTCTCTGTTCTTTGGGTTTTTCTTGTTCATTTTCTCCTTTTGCTCTTAATCTCCACAGACCTGAATGGTCTAGTTCAACTCCAAGTTAAAACACACTCTCTTTTTGTGTGTGCTATAATTCCTTGTCTCACTTTCATTCATTTGTTTTCATGAATTTAAGATGGCAAGCAATTCAGTTTTTTTATTCAAAGGTGATTTATGGGCATATGTGTTTTCATCATGCAGAGGTGACTAGCTAGTCACTTCTACGACCTTCTGCACCTTCGCTTGGTTGTTGTTTTTGAACCACGCATCATTTTTCTATTTTCTTAGACAATCTTGTAACTCGGGCCTCTAAGCACTGAAACCTGTCCATGTCTCAGGATTCCTCTCTTTGTTGTCTGAGCCAGTAATGGTTAAGTTCATGCTGATTAAGCCTGTTCAAGTACCTATCAGTAGATTGATTTTTGTTTGTATATCCCATGAATTCTCGTGACACAGGAGGTGGAGAACATGGGGTGACCATCCTCTAACCATGGTGAACCCGTGGTGTGGACTGACTATATTGGCGAGGCACATAATTAACATTTTGCCTTTAATTTGGTGGGAACTGTTCCTTATACTGATTTCCATATTCGATTAATCTATCCACATACCTTGGTCTTTCTTTCTTGGAAGTCATACAACATTGTGCTTAGATCAAATCTGCTCTGGCCCTCTAATGTCTGGATGGGACATTGTACATCTGATTTGTATTGTTATTTAGGCCTGGCATATCATGGCGAAACTCCACTCTGGGAGAATTACCAAGGTAATAAGGACTAATGTAAGAATGTCTGTCGCTGGGATCAATGGATTAGAACATAGGAGTCTGGTGTGTTGTTCTCTGTGGTGCCACGTCCCTTTGATTAGGTGTCGTGTCATTCTTTGCCTGAGTTTGGTCTGATTCTAGCAGCATCTTTACAGACTTGACCTCCACAATTGCTGGTGGGGATTCCTTAGACTTGGATTTTGTCTCTCTATTTTTAGGTCCTTTCTCGTTTGTTAAATATTACCTCATACAGTTTGGTTTGTTATTCAATTATCAATTCTAATGGCTTTTCCCTGTCAAATTAACAGATTAATTGGGAGACAATTTATTTTTGGAGCCTGAAGAAATACATAGTTTGAAATTGTATTGACTAAGTGTTAAAAGTCCTATCAAAATTTGAGAATGACCTTTTTAAGTTTTGAAAGAACTGGCGAGGGGATTCATTTAGTTGTGCAGCTTTCTTGACTTGCTGGATAGACTGATGGGCCGAGTATTGGTGTCTAATTTTGTTCTCAAAGTCTGCCTTTGACAAATGTTCCTGTTCATTCAGACCACGGGTAACACTAGCAGAAGCAGCATCTAGAGTGAGGTGAAAATACAGCCCATATTGTTCCCTAGGAATCTGAAGTGTCTTGAATATATCAAAGACACCTCCAAATGATTTTCTATGCAGCAATCTCCTCCTTTCCTGAATGGTCTAATCAAGGTTTTGATAGACTTTATCATTTTCAAAGGACTACATGCCACATTCTGGTATGTGACATTTTGTCCCTCACTCCTGTTCTTTTGTGGCTGAGAATGTGTGTGAGCAGTTGCAGGTGATTCTGACCCTAACATTGAATCATAACCAGGCCTGGCCATGTGGACAGCTGCTGGTAAATTTCCCTGGCTAGGGCTGTGACTAAATTCAGCTTCAGTGAACCTTGTGCATTGCTGCTTTTCTTGAGACATAAGATCAAAGATTTGCTGTTTCAATTCCCTGCACTGCACATGAAGCTACTGTGCTTCACAGCAAACATTTGAATTATCATCCCTGACTTTATTGATTATCTTGTGTAATTCTTTAATCTGTGAATGACAACGGTCAACTGTTTTTGCGTTTTCTTCATTCTCATCGAGTAATTTAGATATTTCTTGTTCCACGGTATGGAATTTCTTATCCTTTTCACTATTATCTTTTCTAAATGTCTGAATTTCTCAAATTGTGACCTCTTTATCTTGTTTTACATAATCCAATTTTCGCATTTTTAAATGATTTAATTATTGATCATTTTCAACAAATTATTTGTGTCTCTCTGCCAGCTGGGAATTAAACTTTGTACATTTGGCCTGCAATTGCGTGTCTGACTCTGCATGTTTTTCCATCTGTAGCAATCACTTCCATTCTGCATCTAAATCTCATTGCAACTTGTGAATGACCTCACAGTCTATTCTTTGCAGCTTTATGGATCTGTGTAACAGAAAACAAAGCTTTGCGCACAACCTGATGAGGCAGTTTTTCTCTTCCTTGTGCTACGATGCTTGGAACAGTCTAAGGAGACACGTTTGCACAATGCTTCCTCTATCAAAAATAACTTCAGAAGCCTCTTTTCCCACTTTGTTGTAAATCCTATCTTTCGATGTTATCGGGATTTGATCTGACCAGTTTGCCTAAGAGTAGAGTTTTGTCTTGAGCTAATCCGACAACTCAGAACATTCATCCTCAATCTGAGACATGGTGGGACTATGGGCAATAACGCTATAAAAAAAGTCAAATGTGCACACTGCACTACACTACCTCACAGCTCTAACGCAGAGAATGAGTGCACAATATGGTTATGCTTTATGATACAAGGTCACACCCAGTAATTACTTTAGCGCTTCCCAGCCAATGCACCAAGTTTTTTACATATATTTCTGAGTGGTATTTTTGGATGGTGGTATTTTTGGTGTTTCGTGGTATTTTTGCTATTTTGTGGTGAGCATATAATATTGGGATTTTCTTTGTACCGGGGTCACTAACGGTAAGCAAAGACTGAACTTAGTACACTCTTAATGATGATTTTATGCCCTTGAAGTATTTTATTTCCAATACCGCAGTATGCCGTGTTGGCGGTATTTCAGAACACATTCGTCATGTAAACAGAATTTTGTCATTCACACAAATAGCCCCCGAGAAAATCCATTTCACAACTGCCAGTTTAGATTGTATCCTACCACGAGTGGCAAAATGATTTAAGAAAGGCGGTAAGAAAAATTCACCATTTATTTTTCACTGTGCCCTATGTTACCAACACAGGCCAAAGCATGTTATAAGTACACTGAGGCTAATTCAATGTACTCATTTCTGTTTTTTATGGACGATAAGAATTATGCAAAATATTCAAACAGAATGAACAAAACACAGTGTTCTCTAAGACTATTTTACAGCTGTGACTCAAACTAAAACTTAAACATACAGATATGCAACTCATCTGCAGTTGTTTTCCCTTTGATATGTGCTTTGAATTTATTAATGAAAACTTCCCTCACGGTAGCTGGCTTTTCTCATAAACAGCCATAAATCCTCCGTTTTTTGGAAAGTACCCAAAGTTCTGTTAAAACTGACCTTGACACTCGCAAAAAAACTTAGCAGAATATAAGCTTCTATTACATCTGAGTTTCATCGCATGAATGGAGAAACATGAACACAGCCATCTATGTTTAAAATGTACTGTGCAGCAGCTAAAAAAAAGGAATTACCCACATTTGACAATTTATAACAAAATTCACCACCCTACACTTCCTGATATTAATTATTTCCCTACCTCGCACCTCAATTAACTGAACTCACCAAGAATAATACTTGATAATGCGTATGTCCCTGGCTATCAATAACTCCAGTCTAGTTTCCGGACAGAAGAATTCTTCATCTGATTCACTCCCTCTGTCCTTGGAAAGAGCCCACAAAGCTCTCTGCCAGCCTCTCCACCTGTCACTGCCACATGCTTCTCCCAGGGTCAGTCAAAGATTTAGCTTTCCAGAGGCAGCAAACTCTTCTGAGACAACTGTCAGCCCAGGAGCCCAAGAGAGGGAGTCAGCCCTCCTACCTTTTGCTAGTTAAACCCTCTGAACTAAGACTGCACATAATGTAGGTCTAGTTTACATGCAATATTGAAAATCCTGCCTCTACCAGTGACATCATTCCATCAGAACCACCTTCCTTTGTCAATCAACCAACTCTCTGGAAACTTCTGAGCACGTGACTAACCTGCCTGCTTATAGTGGCAGCAGCGGATACAAATATTACATTTCCTTGCTCTGTCCTTTCTTGCTCTTCAATATGAACAATGAGAACAGTTTTCAGATTGCCTGCTAAACCATTTCTTCCATGGTTATTTGCATGCATTTTAAATCAACTCTGCACAGCACATTTAATTCATCAATTTGCACTGAGGTTTGTACACAAAATCATGGACTGATTTGCCCCGAATGTTAATAGGTACAATGTTATAAGTCAGAGAGATAAGGAAGATTAGTACATGTTAGTATTATGGTCCACAACAATTCAGTCCATGACTGTGATATAGAGTAAAATCCATGTTGAGCAGTATCACATTTGAATTCATGTTTAGCTGTCATGTGTGTTGCAACTCCACAATACTGACATATACTAAATTCAGCCTGAGCCTCACAGATGAGTCTCATACTCTTGCTCACTACTGGGATCAATAGTTTATCCTTGTTGAAATGTTGAGCCCTAGCTAAAATGTGGAGCCAACGTTGAAATTTGGAGTCACCTCTCCCTACAGCTCTTTAACTATTGAGTATACATGACAATATTCATATCCCACTCCTTGTCATGAGAGACTGTATCAGGCCCTTCTACTACATCTCAATCCTTGATTTTAAAGGGGAGTTCCTGTATGGATTCTCTGTGGGCAGAGCAGGCAGATACCAGTGACCAAAGGATTGCCATCTGGAAAATGTATGGAAGCTCTTGGAGTTTTGATTTGTATTAAATAACAACATTATGCAGTTAATACCATCTTAGAGAGGTTTGCTAACCAGATCACCTTTCTTAATACTCCATGGCAAAAGCATAGTGTGCACATGTGCCCTACTGCAGCACTCCCCTGGCAGAGGGGAAACACATGTTCTCCAGCGGCACAGTACAGTTTCAAAGGTTACGTATGCCCTTTTGACAGCTGTTGAAGCAAAAAGCCCCTGCAGGAGGCTGCATTAGGTTAAGCACCCTTGGTATAAGATTACACAAATAGTTATGATGAACTATCGCCTAGTGGCAGGGTAATGTTGAAATTTAAGCCATACCTATATTTTGGTATGATGGCTGACAGTTCTCATAAATATTAAAGCAACATCAAATTGGATCCATACCAGTGTCAAGCCTGTGAGCTTAGAACAGTTATGAGAGGTTATGCTGATTCTAGGCACCTGTCTGTCAGCATTCCAGTAAATGAGACAACGTACAGGAGTCCTGCATCTGTTTATTACTTGGGAGAATGGGTAACTCGGTCTGGGAGGCAGAGTAAATCAGAATAGGAGACCTCCTGGGAGCCTGGCTTCAAAGATGCAGTTTCATATCAAATGGCTGGCTCACACTGGGGGGCTGCACATCATAGAGCCTTTGAAGATGCAGGTTGAGAAAAGGGGTGGAAGTTAGGACAGTCACTGTGCACAGGTCAGTTTGAGGAAAGGTTTTTCCATCTTGCTTTTTCTGTGTGCTTTTCTGTCCTTCCTGAATCATCCACTTCCTGCAGACCAAGGCACTCTGGCAATGACATCAGAAGGCAAGGCCACTTTTATCATGAAGAGTGTTTAGAACCCATAAATCATGCTTGCTTTCATCCAATTGCCTATGACCATTTACCTATAAAAGAAGGGCTGTCACATTCCTTCTTTGATTCACGTTTGGATCTTTAACCACTTAAGATCCAAGGATGAGTATGCTTGCCCCTTTTGCATAGACGAACGTAATAGCCTGGCATTTGGACATAAGGAAGAATTCATGTGGACCCTATTGGTCAAACAGCCCTTTCCAAATCCCTTTGTCAGAAGTGAAGACATGTGTTCCAAGGCAGAGGCCCTACTCCATACCCATCACCAAGGTACATTAGGGGTGGCAGTTGCTGAGGACCAAGACCTACCCCTCTGCTTCCAGAAAACCCATAGGCGGTAGAGAAGAGACTGAAAAAGACTAACCTTGCCCAATAGCTCCCACAGCGGGGATCACAGCATCCAACGCAGCAAGGTCTCCAGCTTTCATCGCTCATAACCCTTTCATCACTCAGTCAGTGCAATATGAGGCATTTTGGGGACAGGGTGTGTTTGCTGCACCCCAATCCTGAGAGAGTTACTATTCCAAGACCAAGACCTACCCATCTGCTTCCAGAAAACCCATAGGCAGTAGAGAAGAGACTGAAAAAGACTAACCTTGCCCAGGGTGTGTTTGCTGCACCCCAATCCTGAGAGAGTTACTGTTCCTGAAAGACACTTCCAGGATTTAAATCTCTGATTATTCCCTCAATAAATCTAATCAGGAAAAAAGTTGGATTGAACAGTCAAGTCAAATGTTAAATGGAAGGGGTCTTTTTCTAGAGGTAGACAAAGGTGGGACAATGCATCTCTCCCTATCTAGGTATTCTGAAATGAGAAATCTCATTGTTAAGAGCTGTGTTGAGAAAGAGTGTGGTAATACTAAAGGGAAAAAGTCTCCACTATGATGGGAGCTGGAGATACAAAGGGACTCAAAAAGCATGTTCCCATCAGAACTAATTATATGAATTTATTTATTTTAGTTGCATTTTTGGATTTTTAAAGCACTCACAGGTTTCTAAGCGTGGACCCGGGGGTCGAACCTGTGTTGCTTCGTGTCGTTGTGTTTCCAAGGTGAGCACGTTGCCACTGATCTATCCTCCCGGGATAATTACTTACCATAAAATGTTTTTTGCATGCAACATGCAAGTCAGCACTGCATCCCGATGCTTTCAAAATCATTCAAACACTTAGCAGAATGCAGAGGGTGTGTATGAAAACCCTCATTAAATGTTTGTGATACACACACAGTACATATTGATAACAGTATTTTTAAAAAATATATTTCTTTTTGTGTTTTTATTATATACAGGTCAAAATGAATTTAGCCAAACACATAAATACTGCTTTTTTGGATACATAACAATTACTCATGTACATAGGACTTACATTTCTGTAGACAAACAATAAAATAATACTTGTAATGGCATATTACATACAACAGTCATCAATCATGATAATGATAAGTGGTGCCAGCCTTCCTCAGGACTAGCGACAATTGTGGACCCTGTAGAAATAAAGCATGAGCATCAAAACTCAAACACAATGCATGACTATGCTAACTAAATCAAGTGTGAAAAAACACAAGGGTTTGGGGAACCCCATCATCTAAAATCAAAGAGGCCCACACTACTCACATCACACCACACCTACATATCCCATTGCACATCAGCCACTGAGAAATCTGGGGAAAGTGAGGATAGCAGGAAGTAGAAGCTAAATGAATTTATTTTGGAAGAAGCCTCACCATAGGCAAATACAAGTATGTTTGCTGGGGATCCAGGATGAAAAGAAATGACCAGAAAGGTGAATGTTGGCCGGCAATGAGACCATACTAGCGAGGAATACATTAAAAAAAAAATAATGTGAGGCTGGTGATGCTGCCCTATCGCTGCCAAGACTGGACAGCGTGTTAAGAGAAAAAACATTAATGTGCACGCTTAACCGGATGCTAATGAGATGCTGTCATCGGCTTATTTGGAAGGCGTGCATAAATATATTAAGGGTAAGCAATGGATGCATGGTGAAATAGCCGGTCAAAGTTGACTAAAAAGGGAGAAAACAAGAGTACAATTGAAAATAAGGGGCCGGGGTAAGTAGCCATAATAAAAGCTTGTAGTAGAGTAAGGATTCTTCATCGAAACACCCCCCCTCGACTAGGAAAACTGGAACTGACCTGCTGCACACATGTCAACGCATACAGCAGAAACGCAGAGGGATCTACTTATCTACTTACCAGTCTAACGTCTCTGAGGAGAGTTCCCACGTAGCACCCTGTACAGTCCTCCATGGGGAATGTATGCTTGTGATGTTAGCAATGGAAATTGCATGACAACAATTTAAAGGAGAGGCAAAGCTAGACCCTCCCACTGTCGAAAGCCAGAACGACAGTGAGAGAGGACTATAAAGTCAATGAGGGCCATATTGAGAGAAGGCTATGCATGATTCTGCATCCTGGACATGGTGAAAGGCAAGGTCACAAACTAAACATAATAAAAGCCTCACGCTATGAAGGCATGGTAATCAACTAACACATGTGCACAGGGGTGGGAGGGAAGCTAATAGAAACACCTTAAAAATCCCAAATACATTCATAATGGGGGGCCATGTAGGTAGTAGTGGCATAGAAGGTTATAGGTTAAAGGTGTGAATGAAAAGTTTCGAAATACAATAGGTTTGAAACAAAAGGACCGAAAACAAAAGATTTGAATTTTTTTTTTTTTAAACTATTTTTTTGTTTTGGGGGGTACCCCCCAAACCCTCGTTTTTGTGGTAAAAACACTTTTTTTTACCTATATGGAAACCCAAAAATAAATATATAATAAAAAAAATGCATCCTGTTGTTTGCGGTCCTATGTAACCGAACTTATTGCTTTCAAACCTTTTGTAATCACACCTTTAACCGGACACCGGCATAGAGCTGCTGACAGACTTTACTGGCATGCACATGAGAAAATCAAGAATTGTTTGAGGCAGTAACTGTCAACGTCTAGTGACAAAGTCCTCTGTGTGCTCCAGAAGGTTGATACCACACAGGCATGGTGTCATTAAAGCCATTTTCTATTGTGTTGAGCCTGAAAATCCAACATGCTTCTTTAATTGACAGTTATGTTTGTGTATTAGAGACATTCTTGGCAGTGTCAAGCACCCACCATAGACTATCATCGGCTAAGGAACAGCAGTTGCAAAGTGTACTGCAGGGACGCAACAGTGGAGATAGTGCTGAACTACAAAAGCACAAAAATATCATAAAAGGGAATGAAATTAAGGAGGGATCAGAGACCCTCAGATTTTGCAGTAATGCTTACACAAACTTTCATGAGGGCCACAATATTGCGGCTGTTGCCGATGAGATAATGAGGATGGTGGAAGGGAGGGTGGGCGAGGAGGAAAAGTTAAGTCCATCCAGGGGTGGGCATACATTCTGAATGCAGCTAATGACGCATGGCTGTCAGTGAGAAAAGCAGTGCAGGTGAAGGAGTGCAAACAGTGGGAGAAGGAAGAACACACAGAGCGGCAGGATTGTGAGGTGCTAGCACTTGTGCCTGTTGAGGTTGGGGTGGATGACACAGAACGCTGTGGGGGTGTCTCTCTGTATTTCCAAGAAAGAGGGAGGAGACACTGGCTGTCTAGGTACTGGGGAGGCAACTGTGTGCAACAGAGGGGAAGAAGGACATTCTGGAAAAAGTGGTGCAATGACAGATTTGGCATATAGGTTCTTGCAGGAAGGAAGATGCAGGGTACAGATATTCCCAATGGTTGTGGTGTCGGCAACTACTATGAGTACCAACCACGTTCTGATGCACACAGACGGGGTCCTGAAACCTTAGGCATTCCTGACACATGAGGTATCAGTGAACACACATAGCAGCTACCGTTTTTGGCCTGTTTCCCTGTGGCGCTCATGTCAGACTGGTCTGGATGACAGAGATCCTCTACCTTATCCAGCCCCAACCTGTGGTATGCATCATATTTGTATTGCTTTATTTGCAACGTTCTTCTGTGTATTAATTTATTTCTAAAATTAGTTAATGACCTTTTGCGCTGTTGACCATCAACACTCTGCGTTTCATGTGGATTGAGAGCATGTAAGCAATACATCAGAAAGAGACCCACATCTAATTCTACATTGGTACCGTTACTAAGCTGCCAGTATTGTGGGCTCAGGAGCGCCTCTAACATGTCAGTAGGAGACAGGGTATACACGATTTTAACATTTGAGGTAGGATATCTGGTTGTGTACAAGTCACCTGGTGGTACTGTAAACATTACTGGAGTAGATAAATAATCATCATGTACATACATTACAAATTCACTTTCATTCATTACAGGTAGCCCATGCTGTGGTGACACCTTTGTGCGATTCTTGTGTAATGTAGTAAGATTTAAGGAGGTATTATGGTCCCATATCCATTTCACACCATCCCATATTAGTTTGCTCACATCTTGTATTAGTTTTCCACCTCTCCCCTTCTTTTATGTCTCCAACAATAAAAGAAATGCTCCAGTACAGTCCCTAACACAGTAATATTATTTAAAACACAATGTCAGTAAAATAAAGGCCACAATAATAGCAGTATGCCCTAGTGACGCTTATATTATTCCTACTGCTATCTAACTGAGTTCTAGTAGTAACCAACAACCTAGTTTCCACCATTGTAGCACCTGCAGAGTGGGATACAAGGGGTTAAATACACTTTCAGTTGATCAGTAGTTTCAAATATTAAAAGTCCAGGTGCAATTTTAGTAAAAATAAGAAAAAGAGAGAGAGAGAGAGAGAGAGAGAGAGAGAGAGAGAGAGACGAGGTATGAGGTATGAGGGAAGCATGATAAATACTTTATTATTTTTTTTTCATAATACATTCGAAATACATATATTTCTACTATAAACATGTATATATCCTTATATGTATCTTAATCACTATACTGCTGTTGCTCTATTATTTCTATGCCACTATGCAGCTTTATCCTGTACTTATTAAGGAGATGCTGCGTAACGTTCATTTGGCTGTAGTGATTCTGGTACTACAATTTCATGTGATTTTCTAGCATCTGACAGGTGGATCCAGTATTTCAGGCCCTTCACCCTTACTGCTGAAGGTGTGGAATATGACCTCGTTAGGGCCATTCAAACTTGGAGAGTTCCACCTTCGTACAAAGCTGCGGGCATACACTAGTTCTCCAGGCATTAAAGGTTTTGTTGGGCTATCTGCTGAGAGCATTGAAGTATCTGTTTCATTTTCTTTAGTGAATGGTGGGGCTGTTTGTTTTGAAATCACTCATACTGCCCTTGTGAGCTGTGTGATGTATTCCTTGAATTCATCTCCGAGCACTGTGGCACTTCTATGGGCAATCAACATCCTTCTTACTGGGGACAAGGTCGTTTGCATTTGTTGACCAGTTACTATTTCATGGGAGGACAAATGGTTGTCCTTGCTGGGTTGTGTGTGCAGTTGGAATAAGGCCAGTGGGAGGCAATAAACCCAATTATTTTTGAGAGTGTGGCAAATTTTGGACAGCCTGCTTTTATGAAGGCCATTGATTTTTTCTACTATCCCATTCGCTTGCAGTAATAAATTGAACACATTTTATGCTTTATTCCCAGTAATGTAGTCACTTCTTTGAAAAAGTTATTCACGAAATGTGTCCCATTATCGGATCATCTGACATTGCATATATCCTACCATGGGAACACTTCTCTCACTAAAAACCTTGCTGCACACTTCGCGTCTGGGTGTGCACAGGGTCCAGCCTCAGCCCAGCGAGAAAAGGGACAAACTACTACTATCAAGTATCTAGCCCATTGCACCTTTCTCCCATGTCTGCATAATCAATGTGCAGTTTGTGGAAGGTCCAATGGGTTGGGGGCATTGTTCCCCGCAGTGTCCTGAGAGTCATTCCTGAATTTAATGTTTGGCATGTTATGAACTCAATTACTAATTTATTAAGGTATTATTGGAGGTGAACCAATCCTCATGGATGTCTGCAGCGATGTGTTCTTTTGAGGTGTGAGCGGGAAAGTGTAATTGTTGGAACGCTATTTGAAACAACTCTACTGGCATAACTACTTTCCCTGCTGTGTCCTGTCTCCATAGGAGGTCTGTGGGTGACTGTGTGCATCCCGGTTTTGCCCATAGTTCTTGTTCCGACTGAGGTGCCTTCTTTTGGAGCTCTATTATTTGTGCTGTTGGGAGAGCATTATGTCCACTGTCATTGGGTTTCGTTGGGTTTCTTACACTTTTTCTTTTACTACACATTCCGTTGCCAAGTCTTTTTGGAAGTATGCTGCTTGTTTTGCACCGGCATCTGCTGCAGCATTCCCTAGTGATATTTCATGTTTGTTATTAATGAGGGCTGCTATTGACGGCTCTGCAAGTGCTTCGATCGATTCATTTAGTAATCCTGCATGTTGTACTGGTGACCCATCTGCCCTTCTGAGCCCTCTTCTCCTCCATCTAGATAGTCCAGCATGTACCATTTTTGTTACAAATGCTGAATCTGTCTATATATCGTCACTGCACACCCTTCAGCCGCATGCAGTGCTCCAATTAGTGCTTTCTTTAGTAATTTAGTAATACTGCATGTTGTACTGGTGACCCATCTGCCCTTCTCTGCCCTCTTCTCCTCCATCTAGATAGTCCAGCATGTACCATTTTTGTTACATATTGCTGCTTAAGCTGAATAATGCATGGGCAACCTCTTCTGTTTTAACACTTCATGCTCCCCTTCCTCCAATCTAGCTACTGCTGCACCAACATGCTTTTAACTGGTCTCTGGACAAATGGATGGTGACGCATCTACAAAATATACCTCTCCTTCACTCAAGGGAATGTTGTCTACTTCTCCCTCATAAGTGGCACAATCATCTGTTTGCATATTCTCTAACATACATGGCTCTGTGATGAATGTGGCCGGGTTCACTGTTTTACAGAGTATCAAATTAATGTTTGGGCTTAAGATGATAATCTTATAGGCAGTGGCTCTTTGTGTGGTGAGTGTGGACTTTGATCATTCAAGTATGGCAAACAGAGAGTGTTCGACAAATAATGGGCATCCCATCACAATTGTGGAACTTTTTTCAATTGCAAAGGTAGCTGCTGCAAGAGCTTGTTCGCAAGCGAAATGGCGCTACATTACTGAATCGAGGATACCGCTGTAGTAAACTGGTGGTTTATAGGCCAATTATGTCTTTTGTGTCATTAGTGCAGTCATCAGTGTTCTGTTTGAATGTGAGAACAAGAAACATTATCGTCATAATCAGGTGTGGCAAGGATGGACGCTGTGCATATAAGTTCTTTTAATGTTGTGAAGGCAGCATGCATTTCAGGTGTCCATGTTATTGCTGTGTTTTCTTTCTTTGCTTCTTTTAAGCCTTGTAATAGGGGTCATGTGTAAGTGGCATATTCTAAGATCCATGCCCTGCAGTAATTACATATGCCAAGGAACTTTTGCATGTCTTTCACTGTGTGAGGACCTGCTTTTGCCCGCACCGTCAATGCTCTGTCAGGAATTATTCTCTTACCATCTTTAGATATTTATTGGCACAACACTTCTGCCAAACAGTATTGAAGTTTGTTTTTATCTACCGTGTATCCCTTGTGGGCCAGTAATGTTAACAATGTGGCAGAGTCTCTCCTGCATGTTTCCTCCTCTTCACCGCACCCCAGGAGGTCATCAACGTATTGAATGATGGTGCTTTGAACATCAATATTCCTGAGATCTTCATGCAAAAATCTGTTAAAAATATTTGGGCTTTCGCAATACTCCTGAGGTAATTGGCAGTGTTCATATATTTTTCCCCCTCGAGTGAAAGCTGTCAAGTGTTGGGAGTCTGGGTTGAGTGGTACCAAGAAAAAGGCATTTTTCAAGTCTACCACCGTGAAGTGTGTGTCTTGCTTTGGAATGCTGCATAAAATTGATGCTGGATTTGGAACAAGAGGCAACTCCTTTTGGACAATGTCGTTGAGTGGGCGAATGTCTTGCACAATACACCACGACTCTCCTTTCGCTTTCTTAATCAAATAAATTGCGCTATTGTATGGGGAGTTTGAGGGGACAATGATGCCCTGTTGTAATAGTGTGTATATGGTGTCCTTTATCCCCTTCTCTACTTCTCTTGACAGGGGGTATTGTCTGACCCTGGGCAACACATCTCCTGGTTTAATCTTCATTTTTATTGGGGTCACTTCCTTCAATAACCCTACATCAAAGGGGTTCGTAGTCTATAAATGTAGTGGCACTAGCTCTAAGTCTTTATCAAAGAAGGATGGCAGTGCATTGACAATGGCCATGAGAAAGTTTGTTACTCGTCTGTTTTGTACCATTATGTCACAAGGCATACATATTTCCATTATTATTTCCCCATCAGTTTCATTGTCAGTGAACAGCTCCTTAGTCAATTTGTGCAGTGGTATGTTTGGGTCAGTAAACTATGGAGTGAAGGTCAACCCAATGCGCAGTTCCAAGAAAAATATGTTCAAGAAAGTCCAAACTGTAGAACAGAGTCATGTGCTTGTGTGCAGAATGTATTTGGTCATAAACAGCCGACACGTGTTTCGACCAATCCAGTCGTTATCAAGGCATGTGTCAAAATGGTCCAATAACAAATTGTCAAGGTAAGTGGTGACTCAGGAAGAGTATCACCATAGATACATCTTTGGTGAATCAATTTATGTTAATGTCTGGTTAGCATAGATGCTCTGGTGAGTACAGGGGTTCAATCCCCAATCCCCATAACCAAATCAGTGTATATGTACACAAGAACATGACCCTGTTCTACAGTTTGGACTTTCTTGAAAATATTTTTCTTGGAACTGCGCATTGGGTTGACCTTCACTCCATAGTTTAGTGTTCTATGTGTCCTGGCGCTGTTTAGGGGGCACCAGTGGAAGGTTTCCAACGCAGCAGAACCACATAGCTTAGATAATTAGTGGTACTAAATAGCGCACTGCTACCTTACGACCACTAGTTTGCTCTTTTTTGCTGTATGTTTGGGACAATACGCAATATTGTCCTACACTCACAGCCATGCATATCTAGGCCAAGTGCTAAAATACATTTTGCAGAAACCTGAACCTCCTGCAGATCGAGAGACAAAATGGTGCCAGGCAATATCTCGGGGTCGCTACTGGGCAGAAAACAAAGTCAGAGGGCACTCTTCAATCCTTAAGTGTTATCTCTGGCACCACCCTGGCTAACACCTGTATGCCATAAACAAACAAGTCTGCGTTGGTTGGTACCCCTCGGATAGCTGTCTTGTTTGCTATTGTTTGTAGGAGAAGCATCGCTCGTGTGGAGCACATGCCCGGGGTGGAGCATACTATCCCTTGGACTGTAAATTCGATGGTAATGTTTAGTCTAATGATTAAATCTTGTCCCAGTAAATTGACAGGTGAGTCCTCATGATAGAGTAGGGATGCTCGCACTGTTCTTCCTCCTATCTTGACATCTAGCTCTACTGTGTAAGGAACCATCGAGATTTCTGCCAGATAACGGCAAATCACCTTCATATAAACATGATTTCTCCACCCCTGAGTCCACCATAAAGATCAACTGTTTGTTTCCTATGTCTGCCCCCACCAGTAGTTTCTCGTCTGGACGTAAGGTAGTGGATAGGACTGGATACGCAAGTGCTCTCTGTGGGCAATCCTAATCTGGGTGGGTGTTTGTTTTTGGGCAGGAGAAAACATTTTCGTTTAGCACACACCTCCCCTGATAATGTGCCGGTGCACCATTAGCTGTAGTGGCAAATGAATTTGCATGTGTGTTTGTGATGTGAGTTTGCTGAGTTGGGCGTGTCTGTAAGCAATGCGGGGGGTGTCTGGGTGCAGTATACCCCGGTGTGGGCCTATTGTCGAGCTGCACATCTGGTTCATAGGGGCCCATGGGGAGTCTGTACGGGCTACCTGGGTGTGGGTGCCCATACAGCTGTTCACTACTATACCTATGGGCATTCTGGTTATTGGCCACAGGTCCGATACAACATTCCCTTGCAAAGTGTCCCCACCTTCCACACGACCAACATGGTCCGGCTCCACCCCCCCTTGGTCCTTGCCCTTCATATGCATAACCACCCCCTCCTCCTCGTTGCCCCGGTACCCACCTCTTCCTCTTGCTGGTCTTCCATGCCATTGAGGTCCCATATATCGTTCCTCTCCACCCCATTGCTTTTGGCCGCTGTCTGCCCATGTAGCTGCAATCCTAGACTGCAGCACTAGTGGTCCCTCCCCTTCCTCTCCCTGCCATCCCAAGGGCAGTGCAGCAGTTACAGCCCCAACCTTCACTAACTTACTCTGCACCAGCTTTGCTTCATAAGTTAATCTGATTCATGAGCTATTTCTTTTTCCCTTTCTTTGATCCTCCTGCAGTGGTGTACTATAATGCTTTGTATTTCTGGCCACCCCTTGGCTTCTATGATATGATATGATATGATAGTTTATTTATATAGCCCCTACACACAATGTGTTTCAAAGCACTTCAAGGCAAGGGAGGGAACAAGGCAAAATACAATGACATTCTTACAGGCCATGAACAGTAAAAATGTGAAATTAACTATCATACTCGGGCTGACGACATTTCAGATAGTGCAAGAGCTAAGACATAGATAAGGAAGTTAGGGGGAGAGTGGGAAGGAAATGGAAACAGACAGGTGACTACCATACTAGGCCTGATGACATTTCAGATAGTGCTGGAGGGGAAAGGGGAAACAAATAAGGAGAGAGGGGGAGACAGATGAGGTTGCTATCATATTTGGTCCAGGGAAAATTCTGAAAGAGTAAGTGCGTAGAAGAAAGTAAGGGGAGGAGATAGGAACAGGGAGAAAGGGAGAGGAGGAGAGAACAGAGAGTAAGCAGTCAAAAAGAGTGGAGAAGCAAGAGAGGAGCGTGAATACAATTGCATAAATCAGTAGTAACACATAATGTTGCAAGCCAGGATACAAGATGAAGATGGGAACAGCATGATTCAGGGCCACCATGAGTACAAGATGGAAATGAAGTCCAGCCTGAGAGTTGGAAAAGGGTGACACACTGTGAATCAAGTCTATAAAAGTCAAATCCAGCATTGGCCACAAGACGGTGATGGAGAAACCAGAATTTATCAGGACAGACTCCTGCAGAAGTAGACTGGAGGGGGCGGGGTAGCAGGGTAGAACAATCAAGCAAAAAAGGGCAACACCTGTGTGCGAGAAGGGAGGGGGGCACAGGGGAATATCACATGGGGACCAGAGGGATGGGGATGGCCTGTGGGGACAGAGGGAGTAAACACATGTTGGTGCACGCTTACTTGTTGTCTAAGCAGGAGGTCGGGCCCTGGGTCCTCCTGATCCAAACAGGTACAAACAGGAATACCTCTTTTCTTTGTCTGCCCTTCGCTTCAGACACCCACGCGAGAGACGCCCTTAATCTAATAGTTAAGAGCTGAAGGAAGAGGCAGGGCTAAGAAGGTTGGTGGTGCTTAGGTCAGGTGACCTAGATCCACTTGCACCTGCTCCCCATCTGCAAAGGAAAAGAGGCGGAAGGGCTCCTTAAGTAGGGAAAAAGAGCAGCAACTAGGAAGGCACGAGGTGGGCTGGCTTGCTAAGCAGGGAAAAAGAGCGGCAACCTGGAAGGCACCAGGTGGGTGGTGCTTAGGGCAGGTAACCTAGATCCGTTTGCGCCTGCTCCCCATCTGCAAAGGAAAAGAGGCTGGAGGGCTCCTTAAGTAGGGAAAAAGAGTGACCACCAGGAAGGTACCAGGTGGGCGGTGCTTGCTAAGTGGGGAAAAAGAGCGGCAACCAGGAAGGCACCAAGTGGGCAGGACTTAGGCCAGGTGACCTAGGTACACTTGCACCTGCTCCCCATCTATCCCAGCAATTTTATCAAGGGCCTTCTGTACCTCCTTTGGGATGACTTACTTAATGATAAAATAGAATAGGGAGGTGGACTGGTCCCAGGCCACGCCCGTCTCCACCTGCCACAGCTCCTGCACCTGAAGCATGAACTGCGCAGAATCTTCCTCGTCCCCCATGGTATATTGCATTACTGTGTGTAAATTTGGGGTGTCAGGGAAAGTCCTCCGCAGTGCATCACATACTCGCTTACGCACATTGTTGATGGATGCCCCGTCATGCGTGTCATTTCCCATGGTCACTCCCAGAAACCCCGCCTTCACCCACACCATGTCTGCTTGGTCTCCCATTTCAGATATTAAAAGGCTTTTCATGTCCCCAATTGCTAATAGCACTCCCTCTGTATTCTTTTCAAATAAATAAATTCATTTTCATCCACCCCCTGAAAGCGGTGAAAGTGCTTTGAGGAGATTTTTTTGTCCATCAGTACCCAAGGCACATAATGAGGTTGTCCCGCTCCCTTGTGGATGAGGGGCATCTGTAATTATGACCTAAACTTTCCTTTACTCCTTTCTTGTTTGCCAATGCCATTCTCCCTAACCTGTTTCAAAGCCTTCCCTCGCATACTTCTTCTGTTGCTGTTATTTGTTGAGTAGCCCTTTGTATTTGCTGCATGCCTCCTACCGCCCCTTCATCAGACTCATCAAAGTCACTCCAAAATTCCTCATTTCTTTCTGAGGCTACTGTATCATATCCCACGCGTTCCACCTAACCTTCTATTTCTACCCATACTGCTTTTATTAGGGTGCTGTCTATTGTAAACAGGAAATCCCCGGATTTCCATTCATCTTCTCGTAATGCAGCGGTACTTGTTAGTGGGGAGTGTAATGGCAGTTGCCCACCCCTGGACAAGGGCAGCGTTGTTTCGCACAGTGTTTTTAATTGGGCCAGTTCTGCCTGGGTAGATGTGACCATTGTTACGAGCGCGCTGGCCCATGGCTACATTGGGTCCGCGTACCCTTCTGCTGGTTTTATAAGCAATGGGTATATTTTCTTTGGTTCTTCCCTTTCCTTCCCCTTATCTCCTCCTTTGTCATTTGGCATGGCTGTGTGTTGTATTTCCTTTTCCTGTTTATTTGTAGGGGGAGTTTCCTTGAACATCCTCCACAAATCTACCACCTCTCACCTATTTTGGAGCTGTTTGCCTTTGTACTTTGCCATTAAATAGGTTGTTATATGGGCCAATATCCGTTTATCAAAAGAGCCATCTTCTGGCCAGATATGAGGTGACTCCTCGCCCTTTATTTCAGGTATCCACTACCCATGATATTTCTTTATTTAATCACTGTACAAGGGGAGGTGCTTACAAATGTGTGAAAGTGGCGTTTCTGGACCCATATTTGTCAAAGGACCTTTTCCCTCTGTTCTATTTCCTCTCTACGGTGACTCTTCAATCTCTAAAGTATCAAGCACAGTTTTTTTATTGTTTACTTTAAAACATTACTTATGCATTATCATGGCAGGTACATAAAACATAAATCATTGGACATTTTTCACAGGACAAACCATCAATTATATCGACAACATCAAACAAAGAACATGAAACACTCTAAAATAAACCCATATGCCCCTAATCACCCTTTTACGCAACCTTGGGTTTTCTTTTCCCACACTCAACACTCACATCACCCCTGACTCTCCTGGGCCTATCGCCACAAGAGTTATAGACTAGCATAGATAATAAAACTACTAATTTCCAAGCCTACTAAATCTATGAGGCTCCTACTTTATTCCCTTTCCTCACTTATTTCCAGCACGGATCAGGGCCGTGCTTTGTGAAGCTGCCTTCCACCCCCTTTCAGAGCAAGGTTCCATTATCTCCACTTATTTTCTCACTGTACTTCTTTGTATGAAAAACCTAATGTCCATGAAAAGATAAATAGCACTACGTTTTCAACTATCATTCCATCAAGTCACATTCAAACCAACCCTTGTGTGTCCCCCTAATTAATCTGCTCCATACCTTCCCTGGTCCCTCCTTTACTTCCCCTTGCAATCTATACTCACGTGCATGTGGTATTCCGAGATCCTCAATTCGTGGTCTTTTCACAAGTGAGGGGCTCCAGTCATGGCCAAGCGAGCAGTTGGCAAACAGTTGGGTATTTGCAAAGCTGGGACCCACAAATCCCTCTTAGCTGCGTACGTGTTTTTGTGTGAATCTGGTCAGCCATAGGTGGGGGTCATCCCTTCCGGGGAAGCCCTGATCTCACTGCAGTACGGGGGACGCCAAGGAATATCACGTCGGACGGTCACCAAATGAAGGCGCCCATTCCCCGACACAACATCCAAAACTCAGAATAATGGACACACCGCAGTAGGGAATGAGACCAGGAGATAGATTGCAAGTAGAACAAAGTTTTATATAAGATAAATTGAGCACACAGAAAACTATGCTCCCTAGAGAGCGTGCTGCCAAACATTGCAAGGGCAGCACATTATACAATGGAAAATCGTCATTGATGACATCACGTTACACATTTCTACAATACAATTGGGTTGAGTCGTTATTACGGTATGGATGTTTAGGCTATGACCACGTAGAATTGGCTGTTGCTTGGGTGTCACTCTCGCAGCACGTGGGTCAGCTGGACTCATCTAATGCTAGCAAAAAATGATACACTCCCTGGCTAACTAATCTACAATGACAGGATCTGAGAGCATGAGACAAATGATAATCATAAAAGTCTGGTAGGAATGTGGGTGCTTCTCAGAGTTTGTTGACAAGTTATAGGTATGCATTCTATCCTGTGCACCCCGGTACCCATAAACCTAGAGTCCCTGACCCAGGTGCCCATCTTGGAGGTTTTAATCTACCTAATGCCTCATGATACGAATAGACAAGTGTGAGGATTAGAAAGAATATATGAGTGTATTGGGGCCAGGGCTGTCGTGGGTGTCTTCGTTTGGTCACTACGAGAGGTCAGATGTGTATCTCTATCAAAGATCAAAGGGGCGTGGGCCTGGTGGACTTCAGCTTGGCAGGGTGCGGGTCAAAAGGGGCATGAGCAGGTTATTGGAGATGAATGATGGGGGTTTGTTCTGGTCTCGCATGGCGCAGTGAGCTCATATGTTCTGGGATGGCACTAAAGATTGCAACAATGAATGGCTGGGCTTCCGTGAGAACAGGATTTGTGTGAAGCTGGCAGGAGCCAGTGGGGTGCGGCTGGGTTGTCGGTGTGAGGCAGAGGAAGAGACAGGCTTTTAGAGATCATTATCAGGCCTAGTAAAAGATGGCGTCTGGTGGGTTACCGAAATTGGAGTCTTTGTGCTTCAATAAGGCTTGGTTGCATGCTTTCCTTGTTAATAATTAGTAAGTGATTAACACATATTACAGTTGGGCGGGAGGGGGGATGTCTCCCCCCTTCAGCACAAGTGAGATCCATCTATACGGAAGTGGTGAAAGGGGCGGGAAAGACCACCTTTCCCTAAACACAGTCCACAGTCCACATTCTCAGTACACCTGCAGAGTAAAGTCATGCTAAGCTGTCATCACTGCAATGATATTGCATAGTTAGTTAAAAAAAATCCATGCTATTTTCCCCTCGTCAAAATAATAAAATAAATACATTTTAAAAAAGGTCTCCATGTGTTATACTGTAGAAATAATCCTGAAAAACTGAACACTGCTGTAAATGAAGAGGTAAAAAAAAAAACTTGAAAATACCAAAGTTAAAAATAAAGAAAGACAAAACATACAAACTTTAATATTAAAAAAACATAAAATAGATCAAAGCAAAGGAAACTTCCCTGTGCTTTGATCAGTATGACTGAAAGCATGTGAGGAGAACAGAGGAGGGTTGAAATGGCAAATGTGAATTTGCAGCAAAAGGGTAAGTTCAAATAAGGGAGTGATGGGTTAAAGTAAATACATTCCTATGCACATAATGGGGCCGATTCATGGAACAAACGTGCGCCGAAAATCTTTGCGCAAGCAGGCGCAAGCAGGCGCAAGCAGGCGCAAGCGCAAAAAAACAGGTGCACGCGCACGCATGCGATTCATGGAAGTCCCTGCGCGTGTTTACCTCGGGATGTGCGCCAAACCAGTGCATGGCGCACAAGTCACTGCAACATCCCGAAAGGTGTGCGCGACGCGCACAGTGAAAGCGCACAACCTCGGCGCATACACTAGAAAGTGGGCGGGACACGGGGCGTAACGTGCGGAATGGGGAACAACGCACGAAAATAAGGGCATAACTGGGGATAACTGCGGAACGCCCACACGCACTCGAACCACACGTTTCATGGAATCGAATAGGGCAAAGCCACGCACAGCCAAAGACACGCACAAGCTGAAACACATCCGCCACACGAAGGCAGGCGGTAGAGTCCCAGCGCATCACAAAAGTGGCAACATGCAGCAATTGGGCCTGTGCGAGCGGGGCACGTGTATTGCGAGGGTGCGCGGGAAGTTACACACGCGATTGGGCGGGGTACGTGTATTTCGGGGGTGCGCGGGAAGTTACACACGCGATTGAGCGGGGTACGTGTATTTCGGGGGTGCGCGGGAAGTTACACACGCGATTGAGCGGGTACGTGTATTTCGGGGGTGCGCGGGAAGTTACACACGCGATTGAGCGGGTATGTGTATTTCGGGGGTGCGCGGGAAGTTACACACGCGATTGAGCAGGGTACGTGTATTTCGGGGGTGCGCCGGAAGTTACACACGCGATTGAGCGGGGTACGTGTATTTCGGGGGTGCGCCGGAAGTTACACACGCGATTGAGCGGGGTACGTGTATTTCAGGGGTTCGATCACATCAGGGTACGTGTATTTCGGGGGTGCGTGGGAAGTTACACACGCAATCTCATCAGGGTACGTGTATTTCGGGGGTTTGCGGGAAGTTACACACGCAACCTCATCAGGGTACGTGTATTTCGGGGTGCGGGGGAAGTATCACACGCAAAATCAGCAGGGTACGTGTATTCCAGGGGTGCGCGGGAAGTTCCACACGCAATTCCATCAGGGTACGTGTATTACAGGGGTGCGCAGGAAGTTCCACACGCGATCTCATCAGGGTACGTGTATTACAGGTGTGCGCGGGGAGCACCACACGTGAATTGCACGTGTGGGTCCTCCCAGGTGTTCCCTCTACACCCTCCACGGCCCCTGCAGGTGGCTCACACCACAGGGGCCTACCCTGCACATGTCCTGCCGGCACACCATCCACCATGGCCATGCCCCCCAGCCAACCCACATGTCAACTTGCACTACTGCCCACCAACGCATGTCCCCCTGCACCACTAGCCACCAGGGGCACACTCCACCAGGCCCCCACACATGTCTCCCACCACCCCCAGCAGTGCAGGGGCACCCTCCACCAGGCCCCCACCCATGTCTCCCACCACCCCCACCCCCCAGCAGTGCAGGGGCAGCCTCCACCAGGCCCCCACCCATGTCTCCCAGCACCCCCATCCCCCAGCCACCAGGGGCAGCCTCCACCAGGCCCCCACCCATGTCTCCCACCACCCCCACCCCCCAGCACTGTGGGGCACCTGCCAGCAGGCCCCCACCCATGTCCAACTCATGTTCCCCACCACCCCCACCCCCCAGCACTGTGTGGCAACTGCCAGCAGGCCCCCACCCATGTCCAACTCATGTTCCCCACCACCCCCACCCCCCAGCACTGTGGGGCACCTGCCAGCAGGCCCCCACCAATGTCCAACTCATGTTCCCCACCACCCCACCCCCCAGCACTGTGGGACACCTGCCAGCAGGCCCCCACCCATGACTCCCAGCACCCCCACCCCCCAGCAGTGCAGGGGCACCCACCACCAGGCCCCCACCCATGTCTCCAAGCACCCCCACCCCCCAGACGCCAGGGGCAGCCTCTACCAGGCCCCCACCCATGTCTCCCCCCACCCCCAGCAGTGCAGGGGCACCCTCCACCAGGCCCCCACCCATGTCTCCCACCACCCCCACCCCCCAGCAGTGCAGGGGCACCCTCCACCAGGCCCCCACCCATGTCTCCCACCACCCCCACCCCCCAGCAGTGCAGGGGCAGCCTCCACCAGGCCCCCACCCATGTCTCCCAGCACCCCCACCCCCCAGCCACCAGGGTCAGCCTCCACCAGGCCCCCCCCATGTCTCCCACCACCCCCACCCCCCAGCACTGTGGAGCACCAGCCAGCAGGCCCCCACCCATGTCCAACTCATGTTCCCCACCACCCCCACCCCCCAGCACTGTGGGGCACCTGCCAGCAGGCCCCCACCCATGTCCAACTCATGTTCCCCACCACCCCCGCCCCCCAGCACTGTGGGGCACCTGCCAGCAGGCCCCCACCCATGTCCAACTCATGTTCCCCACCACCCCCACCCCCCAGCACTGTGGGGCACCTGCCAGCAGGCCCCCACCCATGTTTCCCAGCACCCCCACCCCCCAGAAGTGCAGGGGCACCCACCACCAGGCCCCCACCCATGTCTCCCACCACCCGCTCACACACATCGCACACATGAGCCATAACACAGCCATATCGCAACTGCCAGCACCATCCATACACATACAACATCATGAGCAGCCAAAGGTGAGCCAGACATCACATGCAACACAGGAAGTGCACCACACATGTACACACACCACCACACTTGCATGCATGTGTACACCTCTGCCAAGTGTCGCAGTGTTCAGACGGGCATCCATGTCACATCTGCCAATCAGGCTTCCACATACCGCTGCCACATGCATCCATGTTGCATCACTGTTGCACCCTTGTCAAATACACACACATGCACATGTACACAGTGCTGATACATGCAGCCGAAAACAACATACATGCGTGACATCACGGACATGTCTACTTACATACACATTCATCCAAACATGTGTGCCCACACAACTGCATTTGGCATGCAAGCCTACACACACAAGCACCATCCATGTCTCACACATTCCAGCCCTCGCATGTGTTAGCACCACGGCCCTGTACACCCCCACCCATACTCGACCCCATACAAACATATGTGCAACCTGCACACTACTGAAAAATCACCACACGCACTGCTCACAATCAGGATGCATGTACACTTACCGCTCGACTCCAGACGGGTCTGCCTCTCAAGGACCTGGACGTGGAGCGCTGGGGATATGCGTTCCAGGACCCTCATCTGTTCTTCCGACAAGTGGCCCCGGCGCCCCTTGGCATCCGCTGCTTTCAAGAGGCGCCGGGCCTTGTTCAGGGTCCTGGACCTGAAGTCCTCCCAGCGCTTCTTGACATGTTGTAAGTCGCGGACTGCCACCCCCTCCGCGTTGATGGCAGTCACAATGTCAGTCCAGATCCAAGTCCGTCCTTCCTTGTCGGCGCGGGATCTTCCGAAGAGGGCATCATACTGCCCCAGGACTTGCTCCACCAGGACACCAACTTCAGTGGCACTGAAGCTGGTGCCACTCTGCCTCTCTGGCCGGGGGTTGTCAGTGGTCTCAGATGGTGTTTGCCCCGACATGACAACCCCAGAGGCAGGAGTGGGTGGGCAACTGGGTCCTGGGGCTGGGCTGTGGAGCGATGGAATCCCAGTCGGGAGTCTTAGGTTCCAGCAGGGGTGGTCACAGCAACAGCACCCCTGGCTGATGTGCAGGCAGCAAATGGCAGGGCACGTGGGCAGCAGGCAGTCAGGCAGCAGCAGATGGCAGGTGGGAGCGTGCTCGGGGCTCTGGGGGGCAGTAGTTTGGCCTTCTGTGCAGGAGCGTGGTCTTCCGTGTGCTTACGCATGGCCAGCTTGATACGGAGTGATTTGGCACGTGAAAAATCTGCACGTCAGCGTGTAATTCGAGGAAAGGCCCTTAGCGCGTATGCACGGCATCACGCATATGCGATTTCATTGGACCGAAGGCCCTTAGCGCGTGAGCGCGTCTGTGACGTGACACGTGCGGGTGTTTCCCTCATTGCACGTGATGACATAACACACGTGGATTTCCACCAATCGCGTGTGAAAGTTCCCGGCACCCCGGAACACACGTACCCAGGCTAATCGCATGTGGAACTTCCCACGCACCCCGAAACACACATACCCAGGCCAATCGCGTGTACGCTCACTCCCCTCCGATTACACGTGATGACACTCGGACGTACAGTCTTACCACATATCCGAATACAGGAAACCCGCGCACGGCAAAAGACGTGCACAGGCGTCAACGCGTCCGCCCACACGAAGGCAGGCGGAGGCGTCCCCACGCACAGCATAAAAGTGCGCGCAAACAACAAACGCGTATATACAGCTACAATGAATGCCCCATTTGTCACTGCACTGATCGTGGGACACCGCAGGTGGAGGAGAATAGTCAGGGCACGCATTTTCGCACCACGGACAAGCCTTTTTGGGATGCCTGACGACCAGGTCTACGGCAGGTATATGTTTCCACCCCATATCATCCTAGACCTGGTCAGGGAGTGGGAAGATGACCTCACATCCCCCACCCTTTGCTCCAAAGCATTGAGCCCCTTGGAGAAGCTGCTCAATGTCCTGCATTTTTTGGCCACTGGGTCATTTCAGCGGACCACTGCCAAAGTGGGGGGGGTCTCACAGGCCACGCAGGCACGCTGCCTACACCAGGTACTGGCAATCATGACAGCGCGCCCCTCAGTCCGCAGGCACATATACATGCACAGAACACCCGCAGAGAGGCAGGCCGTTGTCCTGGATTTTTTCAGGGTGGCACACTTCCCCAAAGTGCTCGGTGCCATAGATTGCACCCATGTGGCCCTACGTCCACCTAGGGCCACTGAGCACATCTACCGAAACCGCAAGCACTGGCATTCCATCAATGTACAGGTGGTATGTGATGCAAAGGGAATCATCACCTCTGTCTATGCAAACTACCCTGGCTCCACTCATGACAGTTTCATATACAGAATGTCCGCCGTGAGTCGGGCCCTGGAAGCTGGGCAGCATGGTGACACATGGCTCCTAGGTCAGTACAAATGCCCTTGCACATGCATGCAAGTCACACACAGACAAATATCCAAACCCTAATAATCTCAACTATTATCACCTCCCCAGGGGACAGTGCCTACCCTCTGAGCAACCACATGATGACGCCAATCCGGAACCCCACCACACCACCCCAGGTAAGATACAACGCCGCCCATATTGCAACCAGGGGCATAGTGGAGCGCACATTTGGAGTGCTCAAGTCACGTTTCCGCTCCCTTGACCGCTCTGGTGGGCAACTACTCTATGCACCACCAGTAGTGTGCAGGATCATTGTGGCAGCATGTGTCCTGCACAATGTTGCAACACGGCAGGGCGTCCCAGTGGACATGGTGGTGCCCCCACATCCCCAACCACAGGCACAGGCGCTGCCCATGGGAGGGGACAGGGCACGTGGCGAGGAAGCCCGGACCCAGCTTGTGGCCACATTTTTCACCTAAACTCCCACCCCTGCGGAGTGCACACAGGCCTGGCACATACCAGGTGACAATCGATGATGACAAAGAGACAGTCAACTGTCACAACCCTACCACCCTGAGATAGTTGCCATGGAAGTGCCACATCGTCTGCATCCCTAGCTACTTAAACACAAGCTATCCTGTGTGACCAAAAGGCACACATATGACATATGACATGATATGGCCCATACACAAGTATTTCAAGGCGCAATGAGGCAGGGAGGGGGGAACAAGGGAAGACAGACAACGGTACTACTAGGCCAGTTGTCATTGAGATTGTGCCAGTGCAGGGGTAGGGGGAAGGGAAAAGTGCAAGGGGAAGGGTGGGGGGGAGTCCAGTACAGGGGAAGTAGCCCAAAAAAATAATACATAGGTCGCTGGTGGCAACTGCAAAGGTAAGTGCAGACAAGTGCTGGGAAGGGAGGGCTGTAGGGATAGAGAGACAGTACTGCAGTGCAGGGGTTGCCAGGGAGGCAGTGCAAGTGGAGAGTGGCTGGGCCAGAGACCGAGGTCAGTGAGAGTGGCCCAGTTGCAGCTCCTGTGCAGTTCCAGTGAAGAATTCTGCAAGGGAGAGGCAGAGAGTAAGCAGAAGCAAAGAGGAAGGTCTTGAGGTGCTTCCAGAACTGGAAATGGTTCCCCTCAAGTTCAAGTCAGGCAGGAAGTCTGTTCCAGGGGGAGGGCCCTGCCGTGGAGAGAAATCTACCCCCAGCTAGTTGCTCTGAGAAGCGGATGACCCTGACATGCAAGGTGTGCATCACACACACCTGCAAAACAGGCCATGGCCATCACTGTCATGTCACTCAAACCCTCCCAAACATCAACATGACATGGCAAGCAATACCCATACACCAACACAGTAACGATAAGATACACATTGCCATGTCCTAAATGTACAGTGGCATCGGACAATGATGCCTGACCCGGAATCAGATGAAATGACAGACCAACTAAATCTCCCACCCAAAATAAGTCATTTTGAAATGCATTACAACAGTCGTAGACGTAACATAACAATGAATGCCTGTCTACATGCACATTGTGCATTGCAAAATCAACACTGCAGCTCATGTGTGCAGTGTCCTACTCCTGCATCACACTGCTCAGCGCACAGCACAGTGAACAGCCATTGTGTGTGATGCACACCCTGAGCATCACATCTAAGTGACAGACCACATCAAACATCAAATTAGGCATGTACTGGATCCTTAATCGGTCACAGAACATGTGCTGCAGGGACACAGTGGGCACCAGAAGGCAAACAGTGTACACGTGGATATGCAAGGGTGGGAGTACATGTAGTGCATCAGAGTGCAAGTGTGTGGCTCTGCAAGAACATGCACTCCACATATGCATGTGCACTCAAGTGACCATCACTGTTCCCTACACATCACATGTGAACATTCACCATGTGTACACCCCAGCATGTCAAACCACAACTTGCACCTGAAAGGAAAACATAACACATGAACAGGCATTGATCAGCAGAACACAACATGTACATAGGATACCATCATTACAATGTCAGAGTTCCCATCACACTGCAGGGCAAGGCAACTATCAACAACAAACCCCCCCCTCCCTCACAAATGACCATGACCCACAGAACAACTGCACCTGGGTCATGGAGCCTCCAAACCTCAATTCCACCTGGCCACAGGATCACCTTTACCCTTTGTCACCATCTCCCACCTTGTGTGTAAAAAGATGCCTGAACCCTCAGAATCCACACTCATTTCCAAAATCACAAAATCCAAGGCATAAAAACGAACCCGAACACCCTCCAGTAGATGACTTGACGTAGCAGTACCTCACAATGGCCAAGTACTACCACAATGATGCAACAACCAAGGTAGCACAGCAAAACAATGTCACGACAGGATGTGAGACATGTGTGGTACATGACATAGGATGATGCACCATGAATGGATGTGTACTGTCACAGGTCCCCTGTACAGGCGCGGGAGTGTCACGAAACAACCACCCCCACCATGTCCCGTGTGCCTGCAAGGTCAAACTCACAAAGGCCCCTGAGACTCTGGTGGGGAAGGAGGTTCAGTGATATGCAGTCGGGACAGGTGTTGACACACTGGATGACTGGAATGAGTGGCAGGAGAGGGGAGGAGGAATGACACATGAAACTAGGGAATGCACGAAAATGTACAACCTGCATGAACACATACACAATCCAAACAAACTTGGACATCATTGTCATGGCCTTCTGTAGTCCAGGCTTAGGAGTGGTACGAACCAACCACCCCCTCTAGGGTTTTGGCGCCTGCAAGTTCGGGGCTTACACAGGCATCCGCAACCCCAGCGGGGAAAGAGGGTCAGGGAACGTTGCTTGGATAGGTACGGGAAGCAGGAACACCGGGTAGAGGGTACAGGTTTCAAAATTGCATAGGATCACGGGTGATTAGGGAGAAAAAACATACCAAATTGAACCACACATACATCCATGCATCAGTACACTCGCCAGCAAGCCTATGCAGAGCAGTTCGAAAGAAAAACAACAAGACACTTAGCTCTGGTTTTGAGTGCTGGCCTCCTGCCTGCGCACTCTGAGGTCCGGTTACAGGAGCACTGCAATGCTGCAAAGAGAGCCACAGTCAACAACCTGTACGTGCCAATTACACAAAAACACAACACCAAACATGCCCCATATCAACAAACTACTATACAAACAGACAATCTGGGGTCGATGCTTCGTACCCATATATAACATCACCCCTGTGATGGGTCATGCACAGTCAATGCAGTAAGTCAGCCGCTGGTGGGTGCGTGGCAAATGGAACTCCAATGTGTCACGATTCACACAACATGCAATGTTCCCTGGGTAAGCAGACAGACCCATATAGCAAGCCATGACTACAGAGCAAGTTGCGTACCACCATGACCGAAACAAAGTTGGCAGTGCATTTATCATAAAGTACATGGAAAAGACATGCACTGCACCCGAGTATGTCCCTTGCTGTATGTCCCTGTGAGCTGCCCCTTTCCATGTCTCGGAAGGCTACATGGTTGATACAAGTGCCTCAATGGACCTTGGTGTACCGGAGGGTATGTGCCACTGCCCCTGCATGTGTCCCAGACAACCCTACTATCAACAGCCATCAGTCCACAAACACATCTGAGCTGCATTGTGTGCTTCAACACCAATATTCGTCTAAGCTCACCCTCAGTGCTGTGACTAAGCCTGCATGTGCAACTTGCCTGGTGCAAGCTTTGCTGTGTCGTAGCCCCCCTGTGATGCTCACCTTGCCTGGAGTTCCTTGGAACATGTCAGCAGTTCTAGGATGTGGGTCTGCAATCACTGTGCCTCTGCTTGTGCACACATGTGCATGTGGGCACCAACAAACGGGTCCAGAATTCCGTCGTCCAATGGGCCATGTCTGCTGGCAAAGGTGCTCTGGAGGCTCATCCCCCTGCAGAAAGGGCATGAAACACATGATTAATGCTTCAAAGTCATCTGTGTGTGTCTCACCAGGCATCTCATTACTTGACCATGTCAGAGAGTCACATCACAAATCACACCATCAGTCCGTCTTTCACATCCAAAGTGTGGAACACTATCTACAGCATGAATTGCAACAAGCATGTGTACAGGTAAGATATGAAACATACTACACAATGCATAGCAATCAATGTGCACATTAATCATGACACACCCCATCTAGCAAAAGCTGAACAGTGGACAATAACACCTAAATCATCCCCACTAGGGGTGTCAACACAAGTCACACAGCACCAGACATGCCACAGATATGACAGTCCAAAGCCCTTGTGTAATATTCTGTAACACCGAACCATCCTTGCGAGCCCATGGATAAGGGAGGCAGGAGTGGCATATGTGAGTCAAGGACCCCAAGCAGCAAACACATACACAAGACAACCATGAAGGGCCCAGCTGGAACAGACAGTGGATGCCTTCAAAAGCCACAAAGCACCGCACCATCACATGAAAGCACAATAGGCTAGCAATTTTAAACTAAATCAACTGTCAGGCGGAAACCTGTGCAGTTCCCTCTGGGACCACTGCAAAAGATTTAGGACTACAGGCATTGGCGGTGAACCCACTTGGTAGCAGTCTGCACCACACAGATTCACGTGGTAGCTGTGGCTGAGCAGCCAGACTTCGCTCAAGAAAAGTTCAGCAGTATGTGGAGTATACAAAATAGGGCAATTCTTCACAGCAAGACAAGCAAACACGCAACGAGGCTTAGTGTAAAGATATTAAGGTATTTATTTATAACAAAATGTCTATGAAAAACACTAAGGCAAATCACGGCAAACAAATCAAGTAGACCATTAATCCCCCTAGCAATATCGACAACTCTAGGTTCTACTGGTACCACTTATTTTCAGACAGAGGTGTATACCTCAACCTAGATGACACTCGAATATTTGTTAGGAAGGGAGAGAAAAAAATAGGTAGGTTACGAAATCAACACAGTTCGATCCTATCGGATAAAATGCAAAGCAGGAAGGCAAGAATCACAATAGATCGTAAAGTTCAGAGGCCAGGCCCACTCGGAGAGAGGCAAGGCGCGATGTCCCAAAGAGTCTCTAGTGGAGATGCATTCAAGTCTGTATTGCAAATTGTTATCGGTGGATTGAACCAGTTCAGAACAAAGAATGAGAAAAGCTTTGAGGGGACCCAACGGAACGGAGAGGATTAAGACACCTCACTCGAACCGATCGAAAGGGAAGCCAGGCGGACACGGTACCTTGTTGTGGAGGGCAGCTCCGGCAGGGGCAGTTGTTCCTGGTGGTGGATGCACGTTGGTTCTTGGCCAAGAGTAGAGATGATCTCGTCATCGAAGGAAATGAAGTCTGGTGCACCACCAGGGAAGAGACCAGCCGCAGAGTGCTCCGTCACAAGGCACCACCTTTTGGTCGCGGTTCAGGGGTAGTGGCTATCCGGTTGCCAAGGTGCTTCTGCATGGGCAATTCGACCACCGCGCCCTGATGCGAATAAAAAGCAAAGGGGACTGGTTGTTCCCACCAGCCAGGGGAAGAGACTCTCCGGCAGGGAGATCTCCTCTGTCGTCCGGAAGGGGTGAGTCGGTTCCCAGGGCTCCACCGGAGGTGTCGTCGTGCAGGTCGGCTCAGCGTTACCCTCGTCGGATTCTTAGGTCCTGTGGTGACTTCTGAAGATCCAGTCCCAAAAGCCCTGCTTTTATGCAGAAAACCCCCATTCATTCAGCCTAGCTGTCAATCAACACTTGCTAAGTGGTGAGCGGGAAGGCTCACCACCTGGGCCAATCACTCCAGAGTGCGACCGGAGTTGGCAAGGCAACTCGGTCCAGGGTGCCTAAACCCCCTCCCACACCCCTGTGGTAACCCAGACAGAATGGCACCACTTTGGAGGGTCTCTGTACAGAGCCCGCCAAAAGTGGAACAAAGGGCTCGACCTTTGGTTTAGGAGTCACAGAGACGAACACAGACGCCATTTTACAAACTGAGTTCTCGCAGAAAATACCACTCGATAAACTTATTTAAGATAAGTAGATCGGTGGTATGTCAGAGATTAATGAGAAAAAGTATCAATCTCCAACAATGGGACGAGTCCCATAGGGTTATGTTCGGGGACGAAAATAACAAGTAGTTTCCACTGCCACCAGCCAAAACTCGACGAGGGGGGACGGGACAGTGCCCCGTCGAGTAACAGACCCAGGAGTAATCGAATTACCCCTACTAGTACGTCCACAATAAGATGGTACTAGTTCTGTTAGTAAATTTAGGTCTAGTAAAGCCAATGGTGACTTTACATGCCCAGGGAGACAGTAGTCAGTCCCCGGATATGGAGTCTATGGTGGGGGACCCGCTAGGGCGCCCCCGTGTTACGGCATGTAGGGTGCGGTGTAACACACATAGAAAAACATATGAGACCCTATGGAGTAAAATACCCCATAGCCCATCGAACACATTGACATTTCAAAAGGAATCACACACATACATGTCCAAGAGTGGGAGAAAAGAGTCTCACTCTTGGCAGGATGGAAAAAACAAACTCCAGAAATCCAGCAAAGCTGCTGGGGGACTCACTAGGTTAGGAAATTCAGCCTAAACAGAGAATTCTCCCTAACACTCGCCCCTCCCCAGACTAAGGGACAGGAGGATTTAATCCACTCCTGGATGAATCTCCTACCTCTAGTCGATGACATACATCCTAGAGAGACCATCAGCATTTTGGTGGTGACACCCTGACCTGTGCTCAATGGTGAAATCAAACCCTTGCAGGCAGATCGACCATCTCAGTAGTTTTGGGTTTTCCCCTTTCATTTGCATTAACCATCTCAAGGGTTGGTGGTCAGTCTGAATGACGAAAGTAGAACCATACAAGTATGGCCTAAACTTCTTCAGAGCCCACACGATAGCAAAGCACTCTCTTTCGATTGTTGCCCACCTTGTTTCAGGATCCTTCAGCTTGCGGCTGATGAAGCAAACGGGGTGCTCCCTACCTTTCCCATCCAGTTGACTGAGTACGGCACCTATTCCTACATTTGAAGCATCTGTCTGCACAATGAATGATTACCGTGTTGGCGGTAATCAGGATCTCTGAGTACTGGGGCTTGGCAAAGAGCCTTTTTCAGGTTTTCAAAAGCCTGATTGCACTCCTCGTTCCATTTAACCTTTTTAGGGAATTTGGGCGAGGAGATGACATTCAGTGGAGAAGCTATGGTCCCATAGTTCTCTATGAAATTCCTGTAATACCCGGTGAGGCCTAGGAAGGCTCTCACCTGGGTTTGAGTAGTCGGTGTTGTCCAATTTTGCAAAGCTTCAATCTTACTGAGCAAAGGCCTTATTTCTCCACCGCCTACCTCATGCCCAAGATAGACTACCTTACTCTGTCCAATTTGGCATTTGCTTGCCTTTATGGTCAGATTGGCTCGTCCAAGAGCCTGCAAAACATCTCTCAGGTGGGTTAAATGTTCTTCCCAGGAATTGCTGAACACTGCGATGTCATCCAAGTATGCCATGCAGAAGTCCTCCATCCCATTCAGAACCTGGTTTACCATCCGTTGAAATGTAGCAGGTGCATTCTTCAGTCCGAAAGGCATTACCTTAAACTGGTATAAGCCAACGGGGGTAGAAAATGCAGTTTTCTCCTTGGCATGGTCTGTCAGGGCTATTTGCCAATAGCCTGACGTCAAGTCAAATGTGCTGAGGAACTTGGCGGCGCCAAGTTTATCCACCAACTCATCTGTTCTTGGCAAAGGGTGGGCATCAGTCTTGGTGACTGCATTAAGAGCTCTATAGTCCACGCAGAATCTAAGCTCTTTAGATCCGGCCTTTGGTACTAACACAACTGGGCTAGACCATGGACTAGTAGAGGGCTCTATTACCCCGAGATCGAGCATCTTGCTGACCTCACCTTTGATGTGGGTTCGTATGTTTTCTGACATGCGGTATCCTCTGCTTTTGACTGGCAGACAGTCACCAGTGAGTATGTCGTGCTGGCCCCAAGGGGTCAAGCCTGGTGAAAGCGAGAACAGGGAGGCAAACTGATTCAACATAGATTTGCACTCTTCTTGTTGCTCGGGTGTCAGATTGGAGGAGAGATTCACTCCTTCAATTTTTTCATCTAAAGGTAAGCCTCTGAGGAGATCCGGAAGAGCTTCACTCTCTTCTTCTTCCTCGGATGACGCTAGAAGCAACGCTCCTACATCAGGTCGCGAGACATACGCTTTAAGTCGGTTGGTGTGAAAGACTGTCGGAGCCTCCTTGGGATAGCCCAAGTCCACCAGATAGTTAACCTCTCCGAGTTTACCCACTACTCGGAAGGGTCCCATACACTTATCCTGCAAGGCCCTCTGCCTTGTTGGGATCATAACGAGAACGAGCTGGTCTTGAGCGAACTCAACCATGTTAGCCTTTTCATCGTGCCAGTGCTTGACCAATGCTTGTCCAGCTTTCAAGTTATCGCTTGCTTCCGTCATCATGTGCGACATTCTACTCCGGAGACCTATCACGTAGTCAGTCACTCTGACTGGCTTGGGGGAAGGAGCACTCTCCAACCCCTCCTTAATCAGGGCCAATGGACCTCTGACGGGATGACCATAGAGTAGTTCGAAGGAAGAGTAACCTACTCCCTCCTGAGGGACTTCTCTATAAGTAAAGAGAAGGCATGGCAGTAGAAGGGCCCATTTACGCTTAAGGGGTTCTTCTAAAGCACCTATCATGCTCTTCATGGTTCGGTTGAACCGTTCTACCAACCCATTGGTTTGTGGGTGGTAAGCTGTTGAGAACTTGTAAGTAACTCTGCAGGTTTTCCACATGGCTTTCATGTAGTGGGACATAAAGTTTGACCCCCTGTCAGAGATTACTTCCTTAGGAAACCCGACCCTAGTAAAAATACCAAGGAGGGCCTTAGCCACAGCCAGAGCTGTAATAGTCCTCATAGGAATTGCCTCAGGATACCTAGTAGCATGGTCTACTACAACAAGTATAAACCTGTTGCCTGAGGAGGTTGGAGGATCAAGGGGACCAACGATGTCAATCCCTACTCTCTCAAATGGGACTCCCACAACTGGGAGAGGCACTAACGGTGCCACACTCTTGGATCCAACCTTACCAGAGATCTGGCAGGTGTGGCAGCTCCTGCAGTGTTTTTCTACTTCGGCCCCCATCTTTGGCCAATAAAAGTAGAGCGAGAGCCTTTCCTTAGTCTTCTTGAAACTCAAGTGACCAGCCAAAGGAATCTCGTGGGCTAGCTGCAAGAACTGTGGTCTGTTCTCTTGGGGTACTACAAGTCGTTTGTAGTCTCCAGGCGCAGACTCGGTCGGTTCACTGTAGATGAGGCCATCTTCCCAGTGCAACCTGTATTTCCCAGGCTCTTGCGCTTCAGCCTGAGCTTCTGCCTGGTGGCGAAGACCTTCCAGAGTTGGACATTCTCTCTGTCCCTTACTGAAGTCTGCCCTGTTGGGTCCACCTTCTGCCACTAAAGACTGCAGCTCAGGATGGTCAACAGGATCCAGATCTCCAATGAGTTCCGGGCCTTCCATTAGCTCTTCCTCAGAGTCTAATTCTACCACACAGGGTTGTACCTCCCTCTCAGCCTCGGCTGGAGGTGGAGTTACGGGTGTAACTTTGGACAACCGAGGGGAAGTCCGTGTTGGCTGCACTGGAATGCTGGCTGCATGTTTCGGGATAGAAGTCTTAGGTTTCCCTTTTGCTTCTGATTTCTTGGAGACAGCGGCCAACAATTCCAGTGGAGCAGGAGTGATATCTTTCTTCATCATCTCCTGGAGAGTTCCGCGCATGGTCCTCTCTCTTGCGGGTCTGGTACTCCCAGACCCGTTTACTAGGAGGTCTGGGAGTATGCGATACAACTCTGAGAGTTTTCAAATTGTTACCCAACAGTACGCGTCCTGGTACCTCACTCTGTATGCTGACAGGTATCTTCACAGTCATGTCGTTACACTGGATGAGAACTGGTAATTGGGGAAGCATCTGCACAGGCCCTCCAGCTAACTTGGTGAGGCGTTTGGGTGCCTTAGCAACATCCTCGGCCTGAAAAAACGATTTATCCACCACAGTTATGCTGGCCCCAGTGTCCCTAATGGCAGGAGTCTCCTGACCATTCACCTGGACACTGTCCTTATAATACTCTTTAGTATTATCGGGGATAGAATTATAGACATCTAAATTCTGTTGTTCACACAACCCCAGAGATACTAAAGAAACGCTGGCTGAGACTCCAATGGGTTCGTCAGCTAGCAGTAGAAAGTTTCCACTTGCCATTTGGACTTCCTCCTCTGAGTCGAAGGCTAAGGAGACAAGCTGGACCCCTGAAGGTTTACCCTTACATCTGGGATCTCCTTTCACGTGATCAGTCGAGCCACAAACAAAGCATTTACTGACTGCTTTCTGGAATGATGGCTTGTTCTGACCTCCTTCCGGTTTGGCACCAGAAGACACACTATTCTGCTGTGGTTTTCCCGGTGGCTTACCCTTCTGGTTTTGTTTGGGGCCCTCTTTGGAATGTAATTTATTCGAATTCTCTTTTGAGTCTTTTTTAGGCTGTTTTCCCTGATCCTTTTTCTGAGTTGCCCCAGAATCCTTATGAGTAGCCCTGTTGGCAACCCACAAGTCAGCAGCCTTAGCTAGCTCCCTGGAATCCAATTCCTTCGAATCAGCCAAGTGCTGTCTGAGCTCAGGAGAACAGGCATCATAAAAAGACTCCAACATAAAAAGATTTCTCATACCCTCATAAGTGTTCACTTTGTAACCCTTAATCCATCCCTCTAAGTTTTTCAACCCTTCACTCACCCAGGTAGCCCAAGGGGTACCATCATGCTTTTTGAGGGTTCTAAACCTCTTAAGATACTGGGAAGGGGTCTTCCCAAATCTAGCTATTAAAGCTAGTTTCACACTTTGGTAATCCGTCTTATCCGCCTCCCCCAACTCCATTACCACATCAGTCGCAACAGGAGGGAGCCTAGAGAACAACCACGGGAGCAACGCATTCCCTGTGATGTCCTGGAGCCCATGATTGTATTCAAACAGTTTCAACCAATCCAACACATCCAATCTCGGTTCATACATACCCATTAATTCCTCCGGCATCCGGGGTCTTTTGGGACTGGAGCTCCTAGAGGAACCAGAGGAGAGAGAAGCATTTTCCATAGACTTGTGGGACCTGGTATGAGCCCCGTAGGCACAGCTGGTAAGGCAGGTAGAGGAGCAGGGGAGACAGTTTCGTTAGCCTCTCTGTCCTCGTCAGCTTCTTCATCGCTATCATCAGAATCACGATTCAGATCAACACCATTGCTGTTTTCTACAGTTGCTGGAGAGATTCGCCAGCAATCTCTCGATTAGTTCTAACTTCTTTCCTCTTACAGGAAGATTCTCTTGCCTACAGAGAGCTCGCAGACTCTCAGTATTTTCACCTGACAAGGACTCTTGACTGTAAGTTTCCATCGTAGACATGTTTTTTGAAAGTTGCTTTTGTGCAAAGTTTTGTGGTTAGTTATCCTACAGTGTCGAAAAGCACTCTAAACTGTATACTCGATACAAATCCCACCGCTGTACACCAGTGTTAGGCGGAAACCTGTGCAGTTCCCTCTGGGACCACTGCAAAAGATTTAGGACTACAGGCGTTGGCGGTGAACTCACTTGGTAGCAGTCTGCACCACACAGATTCACGTGGTAGCTGTGGCTGAGCAGCCAGACTTCTCTCAAGAAAAGTTGAGCAGTATGTGGAGTATACAAAATAGGGCAATTCTTCACAGCAAGACAAGCAAACACGCAACAAGGCTTAGTGTAAAGATATTAAGGTATTTATTTATAACAAAATGTCTATGAAAAACACTAAGGCAAATCACGGCAAACAAATCAAACGTAATTACTCTACGGAGTAGACCATCAATCCCCCTTGCAATATCGACAACTCTAGGTAATACTGGTACCACTTATTTTCAGACAGAGGTGTATACCTCAACCTAGATGACACTCGAATATTCGGTAGGACGGGAGAGAAAAAATAGGTAGGTTACGAAATCAACACAGTTCGATTCTATCGGATAAAATGCAAGGCAGGAAGGCAAGAATCACAATAGATCGTAAAGTTCAGAGGCCAGGCCCACTCGGAGAGAGGGAAGGCGCGATGTCCCAAAGAGTCTCCAGTGGAGATGCATTCAAGTTTGTATTGCAAATTGTTATCGGTGGATTGAACCAGTTCAGAACAAAGAATGAGAAAAGCTTTGAGGCGACCAAACGGAATGGAGAGGATTAAGACACCTCACTCGAACCGATCGAAAGGGAAGCCAGGCGGACACGGTACCTTGTTGTGGAGGGCAGCTCCGGCGGGGCAGTTGTTCCTGGCGGTGGATGCACGTTGGTTCTTGGCCAAGAGTAGAGATGATCTCGTCGTCGAAGGAAATGAAGTCCGGTGCACCACCAGGGAAGATCCAGTCCCAAAAGCCCTGCTTTTATGCAGAAAACCCCCATTCATTCAGCCTAGCTGTCAATCAACACTTGCTAAGTGGTGAGCAGGAAGGCTCACCACCTGGGCCAATCACTCCAGAGTGCGGCCGGAGTTGGCAAGGCAACTCGGTCCAGGGTGCCTAAACCCCCTCCCACACCCCTGAGGTAACCCAGACAGAATGGCACCACTTTGGAGGGTCTCTGTACAGAGCCCGCCAAAAGTGGAACAAAGGGCTCGACCTTTGGTTTAGGAGTCACAGAGACGAACACAGACGCCATTTTACAAACCGAGTTGTGGCAGAAAATACCACTCGATAAACTTATTTAAGATAAGTAGATCGGTGGTACGTCAGAGATTAATGAGAAAAGGTATCAATCTCCAACAATGGGACGAGTCCCATAGGGTTATGTTCGGGGACGAACATAACAAGTAGTTATCAACTGCCACCAGCCAAAACTCGACGAGGGGGGACGGGACTGTGCCCCCTCGAGCAACAGACCCAGGAGTAATCGAATTAGCCCTACTAGTACGTCCACAATAAGATGGTTTGTACTAGTTTTGTTAGTAAATTTAGGTCTAGTAAAGCCAATGGTGACTTTACATGCCCGGGGAGACAGTAGTCAGTCCCCGGGTATGGAGTCTATGGTGGGGGACCCGCTAGGGCGCCCCCGTGTTACGGCACGTAGGGTGCGGTGTAACACACATAGAAAAACATATGAGACCCTCTGGAGTAAAAGACCCCATAGCCCATCGAACACATTGACATTTCAAAAGGAATTACACACATACATGTCCAAGAGTGGGAGAAAAGAGTCTCACTCTTGGCAGGATGGAAAAAACAAACTCCAGAAATCCAGCAAAGCTGCTGGGGGACTCACTAGGTTAGGAAATTCAGCCTAAATAGAGAATTCTCCCTAACATCAACTATTAACTAATTACACTAACAATGGAAAACCTACATTACCTATTTAAACTAACTATCAAACAGAAACTTAACTAACTAAACTAAAAGAAAAATCAAAAATGGCCACATACGACCTGGCAGGGAGGGGAGGCACCCAGGAGGGGGGAGGTACAGGGTGCTGCTCAACATCCACATGCGATGATGCTGAGCCAAAAAAAAAACCTCCATGGGCTCAACGCCTGCACAGCCCGACCTATGTGGGAGATAGACGGTCGTCCGAGTCTGGCTCATCCTGGAAAGGAGGACGTGGCACAGTAGCCTGGCCACACCTAGCCGCAGCTTGCCCCTTGTCGGCAGCAAGTCTGCCGGACGGGTGAGCCTGGTTCTGTGTGGCGATGTGACATAGGTCTGCATGCAGAACCTCACGTGATACACGTGCTTCCTCTTGCAATGTAGCACGTGTAACACGGAGTTCCTCCTGCAAGGCCTGGCTGGACAACCGCTGCACCTCCCGGTAAGCCTGTAGCTCAGCCGAGATGGTACGCTCAAGCTGTGCAAACCTCTCCTCTGCCTACTGCCTCTGGGACATCATAAGGACACCCAGAGTGGATCTGAGGGAAGCATACTCCTCCCTCAGGGCATCCATGTGCGCCTCTGCGTGAGCAGCAATTGCTTGATGCAGAGACGACATTTCAGCCTGGTTTGCCCTGTCTGAGGCCGCCATGCCCAGCCTGAGCGAGCGGGCCGTGGACCGTGCCGCCTGCTGCTGGAGAAGCACCTGCCTAGCAGGGGGGAGCACAGATCGGGCCACACGCTCCATGCTCTCAGCGATGTTCTCCATTGCTGCCCCCTGCCGTTCGGAATTGGCAGTCATGTCTTGCTCCCACTCAGTATACAGCGGTTGCGCGCGGCGACCGCGTTGCCGGGCTTGACCCCTGCGGGACCCAAGGACCGGGGGTCCTCGTTGTGTTGGCACCGCCTGTGGCTGTACGACTACATGCCCCCGTCGACGTGATGTCCCAGGCACATCAGTGACTGGTGTGGAGGGTGACCCTGCGTCCCGATCCACCATGGGTGGAGGAACCAAGACTGTCTGATCCCTCAGTGCAGGTGTCGCAGACAGAGGAGTGTCCACATCAGAATCACTCACCCCTGACACATAGACTTGATGCTCATCCAACTCAACACGGACGTCAGAGTCGTCATCAAGGCTGGACTCATAGGCAGCCAGAGACAAGATGGACTGCAGCACTTGGGAGTTTTCGTGGCCTACCACCCCACAACCCCCACTAGTGCCGGGTTGATGTGGTGTTACCAACCCTGTGTCTGGCATGACAACACCATCCTCCGCCTCCATTGCGTCATCACCTGAAAAATAGAGAGAAAAAATATCACTACACATGTCAGAAGCACACGACACACACACACACCGACAGCAAAGGCATCCGGCAGACATGTGACACACAACATATGACCTGGCATGCATGCTGGGTCTACTTTGAATAGCTTCTGTGATCAGACCTGTTGAAAGGTGGCAGTTTCCATGGAAGTGGGTCTATGCAGTGCAGAAAATGTGTACACCACTCACTACCTACATGTACAAGCACTCCATGGTGTGTGCCAGGAAATGTGAAGGCAGTGCAATGTCAAATTCACACATCACGTGCATTGTGCATTCAATGTGTACCATGTCTAGAAGCCAAGCACCCCTCCACCCCAGTACCAAAGCAGGGATGCCTAGCATGGTATCAAAAGGCTGACCATACACCTGTGTATTGACAGGCAGTGTTGACTGGCATCAACAGCTTAATGTGATTCAAATTGCAACACTGCAAATGATGCTGGGACAGTGGGCAGGACACATGATGAAAACTCCGGAGGCCGCCCACGTGTGAAGAAGACACAACAAGAGTTGGACAGAGTCATTGGCCATTGAACAGGCTGAGGCCTGTGAGCCACACAGATTGTCGGAGCCTAAACATGGGGGCAACGCAGGACTGAGCCACAGTTGACATGGGGAGGCCGATGAGATGGCAGGCAATGTATGTAACCAAGGACTCATATTACAGTGATCATCCAGTCAAGGACACATAGGGGCAAGCGTGCAATGCACATGGAGCATGAATGGGCACTCATGTCCCTGCGGGACATCTGACCCATGCACAGTACAAGTGAGAAACCCTGCATCGAGTACTAAGGCTGTACCACACGGCATATGTCTGGCAGTTTCTACGCTGGAAGTTAGCATCTACACAGGACACATGAACAAGAAACTACACATTGGCAAGATTGAAGCAGACCAGTGCCAAGGTGGAACTGGGGTGCAGAGTGGCGGAGGAGGGGCAAGGGAGCATGTCCACATGGAGTCCCGCATGCAGGCAGAGGAGACATGCATGACGGAAGCATTGCATTACTTACACATCAGAACCATGTACACGTCACAAGTAGCAGCAATCATGCACAACACATCCCACAAGTGAAACACACACATCCTCAACAAACACACATCAACACTCACTGGACTGGGCATCAAAGTCCAGCATCTCTCCCACTCCTTCGACCAATTCAGGTGGTATGAACTCCGCAACGAGAGCCTCATGCGGAGTGAGTTCTGCCTCCTCTGGTGCAGGCCCACCGCCAGTCACCAGAGTCAAGTTGTAATTTGAGGCACGCTTAGCCTTAGTGCTGCACTTGATGTCATTCCAACGCTTTTTGCACTCCTGCGCCGTGCGCACCTCATAGCCGAATGAACTGACATGTTCCGCAACATGCTTCCAGTGGGTGTCACGTTGGGTAGCCGTAGTCTGACTATTGGCACCCACTAGCATGTCACGGCTGTGGCCCCGCACTTAGTCCACGAGGAAGTCCAGTTCCTGCTTACAGAAAGGCTTCTTCCTCGACGTGCAGGAGGTCGTGGCTGTGTGTGGGGTCCCAGCCTGTGCTGCAGGTGCAACCTTCCTCCTCTTGGACTGTGGCGCAGACCCTGGCTGGCTAATGCCGCCCTGACCAGCATGGCCAGTGGGTTCGGTGGATTGAGCCAAGGGAGTGGCAGGTGGAGGGATGACCAAAGGCCTGACTTGTGTCAGTGGCAGCTGGGTGCCCACTAATGGACCCTGCGCAGCAACATCAGCTATGGCAGGGTCATTGACCGCAACGGTCCTGGTTGGCAGACTCACAACCGGGGTGCTGTTGGGTGCATCTGCCAACACCTGCATCTGCCAACACCCGGATGTTCGGGGCAGCCGATGACATGACTGCCTCAGGGACACGTGTCTTGGTCTGAGCAGCCCGGCGTGCCCCTATGGTTTCCCCCCTGGCCTGTTGGAGATCTACCAAGGGCTCTTCAAGTGCCAACGCACCCTGCACTGGCAGACCCTGAGCCTGGGTGGCGGTGTCCACAGCTGCACCTGCAGCTACCACTACCCTTGGGCCCGTGGCAGTCGATGGAACAGACTGGCGGGTCGTACGGGTGCCAGTGCCAGATGCAGGAGCTGCATCCCCCGGAACCACAGGGGGTGGTGGCATGGCTGCACCGACACATGGCACAACATTGTGCTCAAGTGGCGCACCCCTGCCTCTTCCCCCTCTGTGGCTGCCCTGGACACCCTGGAGTCCCCCTACTCCCTGGTCACCACGGCCACGTCCCCGACCACGCCCGCCACGAGGAGGATGCCCAGCTGAGGCGCCCCTCACCTTTGGTGCCCTCCCAACCATGGCACAGATGTAGTAGTGCTGGCACAGATGGAGTGGTGCCAATGGGAGGTGTACACCACAATTGACCTGGGTAATTGGGGTGAAGGGGGTGGGAAGCACGATGTTAACAGCCCCCCGGCACCTGCAAGGCTGTATGTGACCCCGGTGATGTGGTCACGCAACGCTCAGGCACCCCAAAACTGCAGTAAAACCGTGCACGCAACCCTGCAGCCTACGTGCGTGGATTCAACCTCCCGCAGTACACGGTGGCACCCAGTAACACGAATAACGCGTACGCGTGGGACACGCAGGCTACTATGACATCGAAAATGGGTGCGATACACAGGGGCACCCGCAGTGGGAAAAAGAGCGTGTGTGTCTCACCGTCTGACTAGCGCGATGCAGAAAAACACGCGTAGCCAATACCCCCGCCAAAAGAAGAGATACGTCCTTGATAGCTGTGAAGTTGTGATGGCGCGCGAAACAACAGGAAGCAGCAACACATGTCGGTCTCCATAAAGGCACGTACAGCGAACTGCTGGGCCCGCTCACCTGTAACCCGTGCTGAGGGAAACGCACACGCGTGTCACGTCACTTACGCGCATGGGCCTTTTCCTGGTATTACACGTGGATGTGCAGTTTTCCACGCGCGCTTACGCGCATGGGCCCTTTCCTCGTATTACACTCACTGGACTGGGCATCAAAGTCCAGCATCTCTCCCACTCCTTCGACCAATTCAGGTGGTATGAACTCCGCAACGAGAGCCTCATGCGGAGTGAGTTCTGCCTCCTCTGGTGCAGGCCCACCGCCAGTCACCAGAGTCAAGTTGTAATTTGAGGCACGCTTAGCCTTAGTGCTGCACTTGATGTCATTCCAACGCTTTTTGCACTCCTGCGCCGTGCGCACCTCATAGCCGAATGAACTGACATGTTCCGCAACATGCTTCCAGTGGGTGTCACGTTGGGTAGCCGTAGTCTGACTATTGGCACCCACTAGCATGTCACGGCTGTGGCCCCGCACTTAGTCCACGAGGAAGTCCAGTTCCTGCTTACAGAAAGGCTTCTTCCTCGACGTGCAGGAGGTCGTGGCTGTGTGTGGGGTCCCAGCCTGTGCTGCAGGTGCAACCTTCCTCCTCTTGGACTGTGGCGCAGACCCTGGCTGGCTAATGCCGCCCTGACCAGCATGGCCAGTGGGTTCGGTGGATTGAGCCAAGGGAGTGGCAGGTGGAGGGATGACCAAAGGCCTGACTTGTGTCAGTGGCAGCTGGGTGCCCACTAATGGACCCTGCACAGCAACATCAGCTATGGCAGGGTCATTGACCGCAACGGTCCTGGTTGGCAGACTCACAACCGGGGTGCTGTTGGGTGCATCTGCCAACACCTGCATCTGCCAACACCCGGATGTTCGGGGCAGCCGATGACATGACTGCCTCAGGGACACGTGTCTTGGTCTGAGCAGCCCGGCGTGCCCCTATGGTTTCCCCCCTGGCCTGTTGGAGATCTACCAAGGGCTCTTCAAGTGCCAACGCACCCTGCACTGGCAGACCCTGAGCCTGGGTGGCGGTGTCCACAGCTGCACCTGCAGCTACCACTACCCTTGGGCCCGTGGCAGTCGATGGAACAGACTGGCGGGTCGTACGGGTGCCAGTGCCAGATGCAGGAGCTGCATCCCCCGGAACCACAGGGGGTGGTGGCATGGCTGCACCGACACATGGCACAACATTGTGCTCAAGTGGCGCACCCCTGCCTCTTCCCCCTCTGTGGCTGCCCTGGACACCCTGGAGTCCCCCTACTCCCTGGTCACCACGGCCACGTCCCCGACCACGCCCGCCACGAGGAGGATGCCCAGCTGAGGCGCCCCTCACCTTTGGTGCCCTCCCAACCATGGCACAGATGTAGTAGTGCTGGCACAGATGGAGTGGTGCCAATGGGAGGTGTACACCACAATTGACCTGGGTAATTGGGGTGAAGGGGGTGGGAAGCAAGATGTTAACAGCCCCCCGGCACCTGCAAGGCTGTATGTGACCCCGGTGATGTGGTGACGGGTCACGCAACGCTCAGGCACCCCAAAACTGCAGTAAAACCGTGCACGCAACCCTGCAGCCTACGTGCGTGGATTCAACCTCCCGCAGTACACGGTGGCACCCAGTAACACGAATAACGCGTACGCGTGGGACACGCAGGCTACTATGACATCGAAAATGGGTGCGATACACAGGGGCACCCGCAGTGGGAAAAAGAGCGTGTGTGACTCACCGTCTGACTAGCGCGATGCAGAAAAACACGCGTAGCCAATACCCCCGCCAAAAGAAGAGATACGTCCTTGATAGCTGTGAAGTTGTGATGGCGCGCGAAACAACAGGAAGCAGCAACACATGTCGGTCTCCATAAAGGCACGTACAGCGAACTGCTGGGCCCGCTCACCTGTAACCCGTGCTGAGGGAAACGCACGCGCGTGTCACGTCACTTACGCGCATGGGCCTTTTCCTGGTATTACACGTGGATGTGCAGTTTTCCACGCGCGCTTACGCGCATGGGCCCTTTCCTCGTATTGCACGCGGACGTGCAGTTTTTCATGCGCTCTTACGCGCATGGGCCCTTTCCTCGTATTACACGCGGATGTGCAGTTTTTCACGCGCGCTGAAAAGCCCATGCACGTCTGTACGCGTCACGTCACAGGGGCGCTTGCGCTTGAGGGGCCTTCTGTCCAATGAAAATGCGTATGCGTGCAGACGCGCTTACGCGCTAAGGGCCTTTCCTCGAATTACACGCTGATGTGCAGATTTTTCACGTGCCAAATCACTCCGTATCAAGCTGGCCACGCGTAAGCACACGGAAGACCACGCTTCTGCCCAGAAGGCCGAACTACTGCCCCCCAGAGCCCCGAGCACGCTCCTACCTGCCATCTGCTGCTGCCTGACTGCCTGCTGCCCACGTGCCCTGCCATTTGCTGCCTGCACATCTGCCAGGGGTGCTGTTGCTGTGACCACCCCTGCTGGAACCGAAGACTCCCGACTGGGATTCCATCGCTCCACAGCCCAGCCCCAGGACCCAGTTGCCCACCCACTCCTGCCTCTGGGGTTGTCATGTCGGGGCAAACACCATCTGAGACCACTGACAACCCCCGGCCAGAGAGGCAGAGGGGCACCAGCTTCAGTGCCACCGAAGTTGGTGTCCTGGTGGAGCAAGTCCTCAGGCAGTATGATGCCCTCTTCGGAAGTTCCCGCGCCGACAAGGAAGGACCGACTCGGATCTGGACTGACATCGTGACTGCCATCAACGCGGAGGGGGTGGCAGTCCGCGACTTACAACATGTCAAGAAGCGCTGGGAGGACTTCAGGTCCAGGACCCTGAACAAGGCCTGGCACCTCTTGAAGGCAGCGGATGCCAAGGGGCGCCGGGGCCACTTGTCGGAAGAACAGATGAGGGTCCTGGAACGCATGTCCCCAGCGCTCCACGTCCAGGTCCTTGAGAGGCAGACTCGTCTGGAGTCGAGCGGTAAGTGTACATGCATCCTGATTGTGAGCAGTGCGTGTGGTGATTTTTCAGTAGTGTGCAGGTTGCACATCTGTTTGTATGGGGTCGAGTATGGGTGGGGGTGTACAGGGCCGTGGGGCTAACCCATGCAAGGGGTGGAATGTGTGAGACATGGATGGTGCTTGTGTGTGTAGGCTTGCATGGCAAATGCAGTTATGTGGGCACACATGTTTGGATGAATGTGTATGTAAGTAGACATGTCCGTGATGTCACGCATGTATGTTGTTTTCGACTGCATGTATCAGCACTGTGTACATGTGCATGTGTGTGTATTTGACAAGGGTGCAACAGTGATGCAACATGGATGCATGTGGCAGCGGTATGTGGAAGCCTGATTGGCAGATGTGACATGGATGCCCGTCTGAACACTTCGACACTTGGCAGAGGTGTACACATGCATGCAAGTGTGGTGGTGTGTGTACATGTGTGGTGCACTTCCTGTGTTGCATGTGATGTCTGGCTCACCTTTGGCTGCTCATGCTGTTGTATGTGTATGGATGGTGCTGGCAGTTGCGATATGGCTGTGGTATGGCTCATGTGTGCGAGTTGAAATGACATGTGTGTTGGGGATTGTGATGACATGTCTGAGGTTTGCCAATGCCACTCATGTACAACTGTCATGTGTGTATGTGTCCATTGTACTGTGCCCTGATGCCTGTGTTTTGTTTCTCCCTGTCTGCAGCGTCAACTGATGAAGAGGGCGGAGAAGGTTCTGTGGAGCACAGCGGCGGGGATCCCACCGCCAGCCGGAGACGCAAGGCCCGGCTCCCCTCCCATGTTGTCATCTCGTCGGGGAGTGAGGAGTCCGCTGCCGCGTCCCAGGCTGCAGCTGCCGGGGGGAGGTCCAAGAGGCGGAGGTTGGAGTTGGACTCCTCAGCAGCAGAAGGGGCAGCTGGGACCCCACAGGGCCCAACAGGGGAAGATGGCACGGAGTCATCCAGGTTGGTGGGGGGTTTGGTGGAGGAGGAGGCCGCGCAAGCACCAGAGATGGGGTCTGGAGATGGGGATCCCACTGGTGGTAGTGGTGCAGTGCAGGACCAGGGACAGGAGGCAGCACAGGCCGCCGCGGAGGTGCCTGTGTGCAATCCTGTCCCTGATCCTGTCCCTGCATCATCTTGCACCAGCAGGGATGCCTACGTCCAGACACATTTTCAGGCAGGGGATGAGCTCACGTCAACTGGCCTTCCTCTGCCTGCGGACGTGGCTATCCGGGTCCGAGTTGAGCCTGTCCTGGCTGGTGTGGCGTTGCGTCAACGGGCCATGCGAGTTGACCTGCAGTCTTTTCATGAGGAGACTGCACGTCATCTCGAATGGCTCGTTGACCACGTCAGCCTGCTGGGACAGGTCACCCAGGCCGGATTCCTCCGTCTGATGGGGCTTGCTACGACCCCCTCCTCAACTGGACCCCCTATGCGCCAGTCGTCCTCCGTGCCATCTTACCACCCATCAGTCACCTGGGTGCCCTGTGGAGCTGCCTCTGACGGTGCGGCCAGGCTGGTGGAGGAGGCATCCCTGCCACAGTCGGGAGTCGGACGTCTAGCAGGGGTGGCCACATCTACGACTGCACCCCAGCCGGTGGAGGATGTGCAGGCAGCAGGAGGCAGTGCACGGGCAGAGGCACAGCAGCAACGTGGTGGGAGCCATGAAGGCTCGGGGCATTCAACATCGGAGGGGGAGGCATCGGCCGGAGGACAGGAGGACCCAGGACAGAGAGTGTCTTCCATGTGGCAGCGGTTGGGCCACGCCATAGATGCGGAGCGGCAGCGGGCGGAAGAGGCACAGCTCACAATGGTCAGGGCGGAGAACTCCATGCGGAGGGCCCTGAGGCGGGCCGAGTGCCTCGAGGCAATCTGCAGGGGTTTGGAGGTGGACACATCGACGGCCCTGCGGACCCTCGGGGCCATGGAGGAGGACCGCCTCAGGGACATTTAGGAGGAGTTTGATGATGCCCTGGCCCGGGACATACACAAGTGAGCCGTGAAACTAGCCCGCTGCCCTTGTACATAGTTATAAAGGTAGTGTTAGGTTTCATTTTTGTTTTGATTTTATTTGGACCTTTCAGACATTGGCCACATTTTTGTATATAGTTTATTTTATTAGTTAGTGTAGTTAGATAGGTTTCCTTTCTTTTGTTGGGATAATGGACCCTGGCTTGTTCCCATGTACATAGTTCACTGTTGGATTGTATTTTTTTTTTCACATTTTAACCATGGAGCAATGGCTTTCTTTTTTATTTCCCATTGGATTTTGTTTTGTGGACATTGACTTTGGACACCATTACTTTGGAATTTTATTTTTGGTTTTGCTTTTTTTCACAGACATGCTTCTTTTAATTTTTGTACATTCACATTTCTGTTTCTTCATTTTTGATTCTATTTGTGTTTCCTTTAATACATATTTTTTTTGGTGAACTTCAATGTGTGGTATCTCATTGGTTTCATGCATTTCATGATATGGGTTTTGAGATTCACTGACACCCATTGGGTGTATGTGAGGGAAATGTGTTTGTTTCGGAACTTGCAATTGGTGTTCTGTGATGTAATTGCAAATTATGAGTGGGTGGATGCAATACTCGGGTGGGTGTTTTGCATTTGGAGGCTGACCATAGGGACCAGTGATCTAGATTGCGATGACATGTTGGCTGGGGAACATGAGTTGCACATGGGTGGGGGTCTGCTGGCAGGTGCCCCACAGTGCTGGGGGGTGGGGGTGGTGGCGAACATGAGTTGGACATGGGTGGGGGCCTGCTGGCAGGTGCCCCACAGTGCTGGGGGGTGGGGGTGGTGGGAGACATGGGTGGGGGCCTGGTGGAGGCTGCCCCTGCACTGCTGGGGGGTGGGGGTGGTGGGAGACATGGGTGGGGGCCTGGTGGAGGGTGCCCCTGGTGGCTGGGGGGTGGGGGTGGTGGGAGACATGGGTGGGGGCCTGGTGGAGGCTGCCCCTGCACTGCTCGGGGGTGGGGGTGGTGGGAGACATGGGTGGGGGCCTGGTGGAGGGTGCCCCTGGTGGCTGGGGGGTGGGGGTTCTGGGAGACATGGGTGGGGGCCTGGTGGAGGCTGCCCCTGCACTGCTGGGGGGGGTGAGGGTGGTGGGAGACATGGGTGGGGGCCTGGTGGAGGCTGCCCCTGGTGGCTGGGGGGTGGGGGTGCTGGGAGACATGGGTGGGGGCTTGCTGGCAGGTGCCCTACAGTGCTGGGGGGTGGGGGTGGTGGGGAACATGAGTTGGGCATGGGTGGGGGCCTGCTGGCAGGTGGCCCACAGTGCTGGGGGGTGGGGGTGGTGGGAGACATGGGTGGGGGCCTGGTGGAGGCTGCCCCTGCACTGCTGGGGGGTGGGGGTGGTGGGAGACATGGGTGGGGGCCTGGTGGAGGGTGCCCCTGGTGGCTGGGGGGTGGGGGTGGTGGGAGACATGGGTGGGGGCCTGGTGGAGGGTGCCCCTGGTGGCTGGGGGGTGGGGGTGGTGTGAGACATGGGTGGGGGCCTGGTGGAGGCTACCCCTGAACTGCTAGGGGGTGGTGGTGGTGGGAGACATGGGTGGGGGCCTGGTGGAGGCTGCCCCTGGTGGCTGGGGGGTGGGGGTGCTGGGAGACATGGGTGGGGGCCTGGTGGAGGCTGCCCCTGCAGTGCTGGGGGGTGGGGGTGGTGGGAGACATGGGTGGGGGCCTGGTGGAGGCTGCCCCTGGTGGCTGGGGGGTGGGGGTGCTGGGAGACATGGGTGGGGGCCTGGTGGTGGGTGCCCCTGCACTGCTGGGGGGTGGGGGTGCTGGGAGACATGGGTGGGGGCCTGCTGGCAGGTGCCCCACAGTGCTGGGGGGTGGGGGTGGTGGGCAACATGAGCTGGACAATGGTGGGGGCCTGCTGGCAGGTGCCCCACAGTGCTGGGGGGTGGGGGTGGTGGGAGACATGGGCAGGGGCCTGGTGGAGGGTGCCCCTGCACTGCTGGGGGGTGGGGGTGGTGGGAGACATGGGTGGGGGCCTGGTGGAGGCTGCCCCTGCACTGCTCGGGGGGTGGGGGTGGTGGGAGAGATGGGTGGGGGCCTGGTGGAGGCTGCCCCTGGTGGCTGGGGGGTGGGGGTGCTGGGAGACATGGGTGGGGGCCTGGTGGAGGCTGCCCCTGCACTGCTGGGGGGTGGGGGTGGTGGGAGACATGGGTGGGGGCCTGCTGGCAGGTGCCCCACAGTGCTGGGGGGTGGGGGTGGTGGGGAACATGAGTTGGACATGGGTGTGGGCCTGCTGGCAGGTGCCCCACAGTGCTGGGGGGTGGGGTGGTGGGGAACATGAGTTGGACATGGGTGTGGGCCTGCTGGCAGGTGCCCCACAGTGCTGGGGGGTGGGGGTGGTGGGAGACATGGGTGGGGGCCTGGTGGAGGGTGCCCCACAGTGCTGGGGAGTGGGGGTGGTGGGAGACATTGGTGGGGGCCTGGTGGAGGGTCCCCACAGTGCTGGGGGGTGGGGGTGGTTGGAGACATGGGTGGGGGCCTGGTGGAGGGTGCCCCTGCACTGCTGGGGGGTGGGGGTGGTGGGAGTCATGGGTGGGGGCCTGCTGGCAGGTGGCCCACAGTGCTGGGGGGTGGGGGTGGTGGGAGACATGAGTTGGACATGGGTGGGGGCCTGCTGGCAGGTGCCGCACAGTGCTGGGGGGTGGGGGTGGTGGGAGACATGGGTGGGGGCCTGCTGGCAGGTGCCCCAAAGTGCTGGGGTGTGGGGGTGGTGGGAGACATGGCTGGGGGCCTGGTGGAGGGTGCCCCGCAGTGCTGGGGGGTGGGGGTGGTGGGAGACATGAGTTGGACATGGGTGGGGACTGCTGGCAGGTACCCCACAGTGCTGGGGAGTGGGGGTGGTGGGAGACATGGGTGGGGGCCTGGTGGAGGGTGCCCCTGCACTGCTGGAGGGTGGGGTGGTGGGAGACATGGGTGGGGGCCTGGTGGAGGGTGCCCCTGGTGGCTGGGTGTGCAGGGGGACATGCTTTGGTGGGCAGTAGTGCAAGTTGACATGTGGGTTGGCTGGGGGTCATGGCCATGGTGGATGGTGTGCCTGCAGGACATGTGCAGGGTAGGCCCCTGTGGTGTGAGCCACCTGCAGGGGCCATGGAGGGTGTAGAGGGAACACCTGGGAGGACCCACACGCACCCCTGTAATACACGTACCCTGATGGAATCGCGTGTGTAACTTCCCGTGCACCCCTGAAATGCACGTACCCTGCTCGCACGGGCCCAATCACGTGTGGAACTTCCCGCGCACCCCTGAAATACACGTACCCTAATGGAATCGCGTGTGGAACTTCCCGCACACCCCTGGAATACACGTACCCTGCTGATGTCGCATGTGAAACTTCCCCCGCACCATGAAATACACGTACCCTGATGAAATCGCGTGTGGAACTTCCCGCGCACCCCTGAAATGCACGTGCCCTGCTGATGTTGCGTGTGAAACTTCCCCCGCACCCCAAAATACACGTACCATGATGAAATCGCGTGTGGAAATTCCCGCGCACCCCTGAAATACACGTACCCTGCTGAAATCGCGTGTGGCACTTCCTGCGCACCCCTGAGATACGCGTACCGTGCTCGCACGGGCCCAATCGTGTGTGGAATTTCCCACACACCCCTGAAATACACGTACCCTGCTGAAATCGCGTGTGGCACTTCCCGCGCACCCCGAAATACACGTACCCTGCTGAAATCGTGTGTGGCACTTCCCGCGCACCCCTGAGATACGTGTACCCTGCGGAAATCGCGTGTGGAACTTCCCGCGCACCCCTGAAATACGCGTACCCTGCTCGCACGGGGCCAATCGCGTGAGGTACTTCCCACGCACCCCAGTGATACACGTAGCCCGCTTGCCGTGCTGGTACACGGTTAGCGCAGCCCTTTGCGCTGGATTGGGTATATTGATGGCTTTTCCCTGCGCAAGAGGTTTTCTTGGGGGCGTAACTGGCATTGCTGCAGGGTCGCTGGGCCACTGTGCGCCACGGCCGTTTTGGTGGCTGGAATCCATGAATACGCTGTGCGCAGAAATGGATTTTAGCGCACCCGGCTGGCGCAGGGATTCGCACGCGCACACTGTGCGCCAGCCGCGTGCGCCACTTGTGCGCTGAATTCTATGAATTACCCCCAATGTGTTTTTTGAGAAAAGATGTAAACTATATTTTGTTGCTTTTGATTTAGTTGCTTAAACTTGCTTTATTTTTACTGTTTTCATTACTTTCAATGATAAATTAGTTGTTACCTTGTCGTTAATACCACTTCATTTTGAATCTGGGCTATTATTGCCAGGATATTGTAACACACAGATGACAATGGATTCTTATTGGACCTACTGAAAATATTATGCTCTAATGTAATAAAACATTAGCTTGCAAAGCCTCAAAGAAATTATTATTTAGATGATACAAAACAAGGGTGTTCTCATTGGAACCTGAAACCTGCCTTATTGTATCCATCTCAAGATCCTGAGAATTAGATTGATAGGATGGAAGCCATAGATGTGCAAGTTGGGCCATAGGATGGAAAGAACATTAATCTCCCAGACTCTGTTCCCTTGTTCCCTTACTTAAAATACAGGGAGCTTGGCATTGAATGTCAAGGTGAACATGTTTAATGAAAGGGGTAATATAAGATGGCTGCTGGGCTGATGCCCATGTCCTGTGATGTTGGAAAAATCCTACTGATCAAAGTCCGCCAGCATGTTTTTGATCCCTTTGGTCTGACAATCCTCCAATGATAGTGAATAATCTGCCACGGTGCATATAGAGAAGGCAATCTGGGCAAAAGGGAATGTCATGCTTCCACCCAGGTTATTTATGTCAGCACCAGCATTGGTGTTGTTGGGCTCTAATCACACTGCCCTGCACGTGTTTGGGCGGGGTTACAGCAGAATATATCAAATGGTTTCCATTGCTCTTCTTGAGGGATTATTGGGGAGACCATCTTTCCTCCAAAGTTGTTCTGCAAAAAATAAATGCTCACTAGCCTTTGATGCTTATATATTTTGTGGTTGCTGATGGAAGTGGACCTTTGGAATGTTCACTAGACCGGGCTACCATCATTGCTCGGAGCAGATTAGAGATTTTGTTTGTATGAATTGTTTTTAATTCATTGAACTTGGGATCCAACAAAGGGGGAAGTCGGCAAATAAGGGGAGCTGTTCAAGGAGTGCCCATGACAAAGATGGATGCTGTAGCCTGATTTCTTTTCACATCCATCTCCAGGATAAGGATCTCTTCAGCTGATAAAGATATTCAACTTGCGTGTTGATGCATCACCAATCACTTCATGTGAGGGTGATTCCTCCACACTTGAACTTGAATCAGTCCCGTTAAATTGAACTTCCTCTGTCAGGGTGCGCTGGGGTTTCTTGAGTTTTAGAAGACACATACAATAAGTTTAAAATTCATGAGCCCTGAACACACCATGTTGTATGTTGTTGTGGAGGGTCTGGATTAGTGGATTGTTCAAATAGGGGAGATGATAACTTCTTCCTTGTGCATCCTCCCCAACAAGTTTGCAAAGATCTTTGTGAAGACTCTTTTGGTCGATGTGATGTAGAATGCAAGGACTGTAAACTGAAAATGTTGGTCCCCAATAGTGAACGTAAGGTGCTCATAAGACATGATGGGAACATGCAGGTATGCATCCTATAATAGGTATCCAGTGATGATAGAGAATACAATTACAGAGAGTGCTATAACAGAGGAAGGACAACTGAGAAAAAAACATTGACATTTCTAAAAATAGATATGTGGGTGGGGAAATGGGGTAAACTGGGTGGGAATGGGGTTGGGGTTGGTTTAAGCACATAGAGAAAAAGGAGGTTTGGGACAGGGGACCCCCAGAAAAAACAAATATTTTGATATTTGTCACTTATAGTTTTCACTGAAAAGACATTCTTTGTCATGTATTCTCTGCAATGACATAGGACCCCAATAATGTCTGGTGATGCATGCAAGTCTCTATTAATAAAAGGGGATGGTGTGCAAGATAGTTTTCATTTTGATGTTGATCTTTGAGACATGCCAGTTCTCTTCCTTACCAGGGCTAACCTAACCTCCAATTGTAAAGCAACAAACTTGCCCTTAGGATTGGATACTGAAAAGATGGATGTCCTTCTGAAGATCACACACACACACACACACACACGTGTCATGAAATCTGCTCTCCCCACTATCTCTGTGCAAAGCCCCTGAAAGTCGATCTGAAGGGCCTGGTGTGTAGATTGTATAGCTGGATTCATAAAGGGATAGCTGGGCCTCACATAGTTCTTTATCAGGTTAGAATCAACGTTCTTATCTGTTGGCTCAGTAATCATTACTTCCTCAGGAGACATGGAGGCAATTCTGGTCAAGCTGGAAAAAGAGAGAGCAGGAAGGGGTTGTTCTACTTAGCAATGGGTGGATGGTTTGTTACTGAATCTAGGAATGGATCTTATGGCATGTTCTTTGCATTCTTTCTGTATCATATATTTGACATGAAGGTTAAGGAGAAGCCCCTTCCTGCAGGTATTCTCGAATTGCCTCACAGTTGGCTTGGAATTAGGATGAGGGATGTCATCCTCTGAGAAGTCCCACATATTTTCTTCTTTGCTTCTCTTTAGTGTTGTCATGAGAGGGAGGATAATGATGAAGATGTGAATGATGACGGGGAGCGGAAGAGTGCCAGGATTATGCCTATTGGTCCCATCCCTGCCCTCAGTCTTCTGTTACTCCTGCCTGGCTTGCCTAATAAGGAATATTTATCACTAGATAGAGCTGGATATGATACCCATTGTGCTGTCCAGTTAAGGCTGTGCAATTTTGATTTTTGACACAAATCTTCAGATAGAGCAAAGAAATAGAAAAACAAGAAACATTTTAAAACTTCATTTTAAAATAGTCTCCTTTCACCTGGTTCAAATCAGGCATCCAATAAATCTCATCAATCACATTATCATCACACTACCATCTGAACAGTCATTTGGGGGATTTGTACCCTGCATCATCAATTAGTTTGTCATTTTTAAATTGATTTAACAGAATGCAAAAGAGCAATTGAAAAGTGTGTCCTTCCAGTTCCTTAATACACCCCATTTGTTCCATAACATTCCGATATATATATACTACTAGGCCAGTACATATATTTATGATGCTGATTCATAGTCTATATCAGATATTCTTATGGGAACATATGGACCAACCTACGATGTGCAAGCCAATTGAAGTGCAAATGCATCATCTCTATCTGCCATTCACAACATTATCAAATTCAAGAAAAAGCTACAGAAACATTAGTATAATTCATTTGGTTAGCCACGTCCTTCGGGGACTCTGCCCACTGTTCACTTCCCCATAAATTGTAGTATAATAATATTTGATAGACAAGCAGCTATATCTCTACCCAAGACCCAGGCAATTCCTATCGAACAATCATTATTCCTCGCTGATATCAACAGCTACCATTTAATATATATCTCTATTAAAATGCAAGCACACAACTTAGATGTGCCATTCCTAACTTATACATATACATATGTTAATTTGGCTATTTAAATGATAGCTACTCACCCTGTACCTTATCACTTGAAAGGCATTTAAGTTGAGTAAACAATTATTCATTTGCAATCATTTATGTTATGTAATTCTTGAACTATGAAGTTTAAAAGAAGAACATTGAACATACAAAAAAGAATAGCGCTGGTAGCTGATTCATGGAATCAAATGCGTGACCAAACCTGCAGTGCAAAGAATAACGAGTCGCGCCCGGAATGCCCCACCAGGCCCCCATTATAAACATTTGTATAATTATGTCATACTCTTAGTTTCAGTACAAATTACTTGCAACAAAAAATGGCTACAACTAAGTTACCCTGAGCGATAAATGAACCCCGCCAAGGCCCTGTTTTCTTGTTATTATATTTTTACAACATCTATCAAAGATTAACTCGTCAGAAGATATAAAAAATACAAAATAAGAAAAAAAATAGCGGCTACTAATTAAACCGCTCATTTAGAACAGCACATGTGTAATGGTCTATATATATATTCAGTGACAAAACTTTGTTAAAGGGACGTTATGGTTCAAAGTAAAACCGAAAAACCCCTGAAATTCGGCAGTTATGGTAAGATAAGCAACCATAACTCGCGCCGCCACCGTGCACTGCTAACACTAACACCCAGGACATCAAAGATGACATCACAAATGTCATTGATGACATCACTGATGACATCACATGTGCATTTACCTTTCATGAAAAGTCTGTACAAGGGATTCTTAGGGTAATGTTAATAAAATAATTGTCAAAGATTATTGGAATAAATATCAAGTGCTAATCAGTGCATTAAGCTATGCATTGATATAAATAGCATTCTATTATTAACTTTAATCCAGTATACTAAGGTACTCATGTAGAAACATAGGCATTGTGTGCAGCATACATGATGGAGGTGCAATATTCATAAGCTTGCCATGTTGAATATTGAAATGATAACTGTTTTCATATTAGAGTTTTGCGTACAGTGAAACTTGTGATAAGTAGGTAATAAAACCCACTTACTACATAATTGCATTATTATACACAAATCACAAAGAGACAACACCACATACAAATATGAATATATACAAGGGAATTGAAGTAGGAAAAAGAAACAGCAATAGTAGCAGAAAGTGTTCATAACCTAAATGATTGCCTTTATGGAGAGAAATTATTGCTCTGTTTCAAAGCTGTTACTTACCCTATCTATATATATCACATGATGTGTCTGGACCCTAAGGAAAATAGTGTGAGTACAACATATACAAATATGAGCATATACAGGGAAAGTACAGTAATAAAAAAACATCAAAAGTATCAGAAAGTGGTGATAAATCTACTGATAATTTTAATGCACAAAAAGGATTGCTGTCTTTCAAGGTTGTGACTTCTCCTATGTATATGTTTCATATGATATGACTGGGCCATAAGGGAATTATTCTAAGAACATACTTGAAGGATAAGTCTACGAATATAGTAATTTACAATTTTTAGTTCCTGACTGTTACTGAAGAAAATCATGTGGCCTAGATATGTCAGGAAAGTAAAAAAAGGGAGAGCCAGCCACGTGATGTCATCAGTGATGTCATCAATGACATTTGTGATGTCATCTTTGATGTCCTGGGTGTTAGTGTTAGCAGTGCACAGTGGCGGCGCGAGTTACGGTTGCTTATCTTACCATAACTGCCGAATTTCAGGGGTTTTTCGGTTTTACTTTGAACCATAACGTCCCTTTAACAAAGTTTTTTCACTGAATTTCATAGGTTTTTAGTAGCGCAACTTAACCATAACGTCCCTTTAACAAAGTTTTTTTACTGAACTTCATAGGTTTTTAGTAGCGCAACTTAACCATAACGTCCCTTTAACAAAGTTTTTTCACTGAATTTCATAAGTTTTTAGTAGCACAACTTAACCATAATATCCCTGACTTCATATACATGTAACATAGAACATACTAACCCCCTCGTAGTGATTTTCATGTCCGCGGACTACCGCCATGTCTGCGGACACATCGAAAATCTGAGCGTGGTGAATGTAAATTTAAATAGTGTGCCCCATTTCCCCTTTGAAGTTGGCTCTGAAAAGAGACGTTTTTTTTTTCTTTTTTACAGATGCTTGACAGACACCTGTTATTTTGTTTTTCTTGTTTTTTTTTCTTACTTTACTCCTAAAATCTTTACATAACCTTCTCCAAAGCAACCCTTACATTCCAAAATAGAAAGGCATTTCCCATAAAAGATAAAGAAATGCCATCTTCTTTAAAATTAACAGCATTACTGGCATCAATATTCTCATTGTTACAGAAGAACATACCAGCTCTAAGCATGAAGGCACACATGCCTCGGTTGAGGACACACCTAGCAATGTTTTGCTGTGGACAAAAAACTGAGCTATTGTCCTATATTACCCTAGGTAGTAATCCAGAAAAAATTACTTTCGCATTTGGAAGGATCTTCATTACGGCTTGAACCAAGCGTTCCAAATCAGCCAACAAAGTAGGGGCACTGACATTGCCCAAATGGAAAGCACCATAGTGCAAAACTACCACATGCGGACTGTTCATCGTGGCCATATCCTCACAAACTTGTACAATTCCCTGTACATTGCAATCAGGCACAGTGCTCCACACCACCTCCACTCCTTTCACATCAAAGTTCTTTGCAACATGCTTGCATTCAGCGTACTGCTGTAAACCATGCACAAACATATCTCCGAGCACCAACACCCTGACTTTCTCCACTTCTGCCATCTTCACCACACACAGTCTCTTTCAACACAAATCCACAACCTCGACATCTGATTGGCTGATCCGTACAGTCTTCTTTCCATGTTGGATTTCCTGGAAAAACCCGGATGTAGCACGCCCTGTCCACGAACAGCCGCGGTGTCCGCGGACGCCGTCCACTTTACTCTCTGTGCCATTCCCTCATTGCATACAGCTAAGCAATCACACAATACGAATAACGTCCTCAGAACACCTCCATTTTGTGAATTTTCGAACATTTCAGGACAAATATCATTTCATTATTCAACATATTAACATTACAAATATTATACTTTCATCTTGTACTCTGCACACAATGCTATGTTTCTCCATTAGTAGCTCAGTATACTAGATAGAATCTCATAATACAATGCTATTTATATCAATGCATCGTTCAAAGCACTAATAACGGTATGATATTTATTGCAATATCCTTGACACTTTTTTCGCAACATTATAATAAAAATCCCTAGTACACAAATTCCATGAAAAGTACATACACATGTGATGTCATCAGTGATTTCATCAATGACATTTGCGATGTCATCTTTGATGTCCTGGGTGTTAGTCTTAGCAGTGCACTGTGGTGGCGCAAGTTATTTTTCATAGCTTACCATAACTTGCGATTTTCAGGGGTCTTTCGGCTGTACTTAGAACCATAACGTCCCTTAAACAAACTTTTTTTAATATCACGCAAACAATATACAAACATGGCGTGCAAAAACCAACTTCTCACAGATGGCTTTACACAGAATGTTGCAAAGTAAGAATTTATGCTCGTTCACAGTGAAGGTCAGCTGCTTCTATTTTTTTCTCGGGCCCCGGAGAGGCTCACAAAGCGGACTATAAGGTTGTATTGTGTTTTGACTTTGACAGACAGAGATTGTGATGAAAGACTTCTCTTGAAGGAGTGTTGCTAAAACGTAAGAGAAGATAAGAATGAAATTTATGAAACAAAACCACTTTTATATATTATATCACTATGCGAAAGATCGTTGGCACACGCAGAGTCGTATTTTGGGACTGCACTTCTCGTAGACAATGGAAATTGCAATTGTATTGTAAGTAACCCTTTAGATTATTTTATAACAAATATAATTACAATAGCGTAGCATTAAAGACCGCTCAAGTTGAACTTGTTCGTTGAAAGTGGCATAATGTTTTCTACCCCGCACTACCACCGCCGAATTAATCCCCTGTTGTTTAGAGGGCTCTGAAAAAGGCAGACGACACAGGGTGGGTTAATATAAATAATTTAACCGGTCTATAGGCGGTCAAGCGCTCTACTCGCTGTGCCACTTCACTGTAGCCTGTCAAGTGGCACAGCGAGTACAACGCTCGCTTTGACATCCGTGCACAGCTTGCTAACGCAAGTTCGAATCCCGGCAAGGCCAAACTCAGCCTTTCATCCTTCCGTGGTCGATAAATGAGCACCACACACCTTGGTTAATAATAAGCGCCGCTTAGATACCTCACGGTTCTTAGCGCTATATGATGGGGAAAATATTATTATTTTATTATTAACATACTCCATTGCACTATCTTCGATAGCAAATAGTTTCATGCCCTAATAAATAAAATGATGATTTTTAATGACGATCGGCTGCTGAGACTAATTTATGTTTTTTAAAACAGGTATGTGGCCCCATTTTGCCTATGTCACGATTTACAGACTCCAGCGGATGGGGTCTTCAACTGCCAGGTGCAGGTCCAAATATGCAACTTCATGACCCTCACCATTTTATGGGACAATCGGCAAGGACCAATATACCCTTACGCAGTACTAGCAGCTACAAACAACATACCAACCAATAGGATGGTCTAATGGCTCGTTTTTGGAGCAACCTTCCGATTATCAGAGCGACCATTTACTGCTTTTATCATAAACCAACAGCCTATCTACCGCAAAGGAACAACGCGTGGCTCCAAATAAACTTTTGCTGATCGACAGCAGAGACAATAGCAAATCGCTGAATATTCACTAAACATTTCATGTGAAATAAATGTACTTTACCAAATGTACAATCCTGCTGTTTACTTTTAAACCAAAGTTTCATATTCCGAATTGTGGCGCACTGTGTTGTAAGCTGATCTAACACCCTCTGTACCGCAAAGGAACATCGCGTGCCTCAACATGAACTTTTGCGGATCGACAACAAAGACAAATGCAAATTGCTGAATATTCTCTAAACATTTGATGTCAAATAAATGTACTTTACAAAATTTCCAATCTTGCTGTTTGCTTTTAAATCACTGTTTCATATTCCGAATTGTGGCGCGCTGTGTTGTGACATAATATGTGTTGTCTTCCGGGTTCTGTGTAAAGTCACTTAGGACTGGAGAGGACTGGGCGCGTTTGATGACGCACCCTGTAACGTCACGGAGAGAGGCGGGCAATATGAATGCTTTGATAATATCAGGCTTAGGGGCGGGAGATATGATTTAGTGTCGCAAAAGCAAGTCAGCCAGGTCAATAGCGCCAGTCATAGGATTATCACATAATGTCGGCGCACACCAGCCGGATTTATCGTTTCTTTAGTGGACAAAAAGTCGGTTGAAGCCCATAGGAAATTGTACTATTAGCGGACAAAAGGAGTGGTCTTAAAACACTTTCACCCTGACAACGAACAATACAAACAACGTTCTTGGAACACCCCCATTTTGTGTAATTGCAACCATTTCGGGACACTGCAAGTGTTCTTAGAACACATTCAACTAGACAGATTACAATACGGACAGCGTCCTGAGGACACCCCCAGTTTGTGTATTTACAAACAATTAAGTACACCGCGAGTGTTCATAGCTCATTTTTACCTTCCTTGCAAACAAAAATGACACATACTCCGTCCTCTAAACACCCCACCATTTAGTTTATTAACAAAATGTCAGAACAGCCGTGTTCTCCGCGGACAAATCGAACGCAACAAAAACGTCTAGCACACAAAAAAACAAAACATTGAACCTATCTCATACTCCCCCACCTTCCCAAAACACTCTTACATACCAACACAGGGTACTAAATACAATTTTTTATCCACATTTCACTGCGCTGTACGCGGTCGACGGCGAATACAAGATGGCGGGTGCCACAGAAAATCTGACGCGCTCCACGCCCCTCGCCGTCCAATCAGCGAACACGTCACATGTCCGTGGACATGACGCAAGGCCATGGGCCAATCGGGGTGCTGTCCGCGGAGCGAACAGGGAAGTCCGTCCGCGAAGCGAACACAGATATTACTCATTTTTTTGCCTTACATTTTGGTCATTTTTAAAAAAACTACTGGACGGATTTACACCAAATTTGCAAAAGCACGCTTTCGGTACCAGGCCGCCGCTCCTGCTGCAAATTTGGTGTAAATCCATCCAGCGGTTCGGGCTGTAGCCGTGCGCAAAGTTTTTTCCCATTCAGTCTATGGGAAAAAAAAAGTTTTGGGACCCCCCCTATAACTTTTCCCCCCCTGGACGAATCCTCACCAAACTTTGCATAAAAATTCAGAGTGGGCCATTTACCTTTTTTTGCAAAGTTTGGTGCGGATTCGTCCAGGGGGAGCGAAGTTATAAGCCACCCAAAAAGTGCTCTTCCTATGGAAACACCAACTTAACCATAACTACATGGCCACTACCGTGGCCATGTAATATATATATGTGTGCTAGTGGATTGCAATTAATATATCTGGCACTGCCCTGCTCTTTCACCTGGTTTCCCAGGGCTTTGGCGGGGTTCATTTATTGCTCAGGCTAACTTAGTTGTAGCCATTTTTTGTATGACATAATTATACAAATGGGAAGACCAACCCCCACAGTTTTCTAACCTTTAGCTTCCCATGTGGGTTAACTACCCCATTATAAACATAACATAGTGGTGTTGAATAACCTTTGCACTGGACACATGTAAAAAAGTAATCAAGGATACTTACCAGCAACCACCATTACTCCCACTCCACTCCTGCGACTAACAAGGCCTTGTTCAAGCACTCCCACTAAACTGAGCCTCGGTACCCGAACTTAAGGCAGCACCCACGTACCCCCAATAAACTGTGCCCTGGCCCTCAAACTTAAGGCAGCACCCACATACCACAAAAAACTAAAGTAACAGAGAATACCAGGTCTATCCAAGCCCTATGGTCTAACCTGGAGAGAACCGTTAAATTTATAAAGGCAAACAAAAGACCATAAAGCGGGGTACTCTGTGTGGTAAGCTCTAGACCAGTGAACACACTTACACAGAAAATATATCATATAAAACAAACAAGACATACAAAGTGACTCAATCCAATTTGCTTCACTAAACTCATTTTTAAAAAAAATGTTTTGATTTTATTTTTTAATAATAAATAATCAGAGAAAGATATATCAATATAAGGTCATCACATATATCTAAAAATCATCCATCGTGCCACCATAATAGTACCTCTAAAAAGTTTCAGACACTCAAAGTCAGTCTCATACAACCCTCTATTAACATCCTCACCCAGAAACCATACTGCAAACACACTTCACTCATACTCAACCATTCAAATTCAATTCACTATTATTTCTTTCAATTGTGATTGTTGTTTCTTTCAATTATAACAATTCACACACAAGTATAAAACAGTATACTAAAATACAAACTCCAATATCAACAATATATCAGAGAGTGTCACAGTGAAGTAACAAAATATTCTAAATAATACACAACAATGTGATATAGACTTATGTCTTATTACAACATCAAATTCCCCGGCCCACATACCCCCAGTAATCTGTGCCCTGACTCTCTAACTGGAGGCAGCACCCTCATGCCCCCAGTAAACTGTGCCCCGCCCCCTAACTTAAGGCAGCATTCACTTACCCCCACTAAACTGCACCTCAGCCACGTACATTAAGGTGGCACCCAGGTACCCTAACTAATCTGCTCCCTAGAGACCTACATGAAGGTGGCCCCCAGATACCCTGACTTATATGCACCCCAGCAACATACATTAAGTCTGTAACCACAAGGCCGTCATTCTCCCAGTATCCTGACTAATCTGCACATAAACCACCCTCATTAATGCAGCATACACAAGTTTGCCCTCATCCCAGTACCCCAACTAATCTGCGCCACAACACTCCAAATTAATGCAGCATCCACATGTTTGCCCTCATCCCAGTACCCAGAGTAATCTGCACCTCAACACCCCACATTAAGGCAGCCCACAAAAGACCTCCCTTGTCCCAGCACTCTGACTAAACTGTGCATCAAAACACCACATTATGGCGGCACCCACAAGTCTGCCCTTATTCCAGTACCTCGACTAATCTGCTACTCAACACATCACATGAATGCAGCCCTGACAAATTTGCCCTCGTGCCAGTATCCCGACTAATCTGCGCCTCCAGACCCATGGCCCAGTTCACTTTAGAGCAATTATCTTCCTCAACTTCATTGGCCTGTGTTTTCCACAAACAACAGATGGCAGACATCTTGCTCCAACATGATCACTTGGAAGCATTGCTGCTTTATCCGGGACAGTCACCTCGTCCATGATGTCCCCTGGATCACATTCAGCAGCACAACATCCACCAATCATGTTGTAGCTGCAGCTACAGTTCGCTCCCTTGATGTACAGGTGACATAGTCCACATTCGAGCTGTGTGGCCCAGTGAATCAGAGTGAGACCACATCCCTCCTCCTCATCCTCAATGCTAATAAGCCATACATGTTGTGGAAGGGTGAGCACATCCACATGGAAAATCAAGTGACACAGGGCCTCCTAAACTGACCTGGTAGCATCAAGGAACACTATATAGATGGATTGATTTCTGGAGAGGTGAATGGCCAATGTACCCATCCACAATTAGGGACCCAAAACATATACAGAATAATACCTGCCATCACAAAACGTATACCCGCATCTCCACCAGTAGATAGGCAATTCAAATCATGCTCTACCACCACTGATACGCCGAAAGCAAACACCGAAAAAACAAACATGCAATGGCCCTGCACCCTAAATAGCATGAGTCAATCATTGTTTGCCAGCCACACTCTTGTGATGCTCACTTCCATACTGGCAAAAAACATGTCCACATGGCCATACAGACAAGTTAGTCACACTAACATCACCATGCCTACTACAAACAACCCCACCATGATTGAACACCCATGAAAGCATTTACAAAGGACGTGCCATGCCAACCACAGCATACATGTTTGACACACCCTACATACCATGTACAGAAATGACCAACATGCCTGTACTGCAAAGCACTGAAGTAGCTAAGCAACAGATGTGCATGACAAAGCCATCAAACACATGCAATTACAAACACATTCATCCCTGCCATCTATTACTGTCCACATATGGACATTAGCATGTAGACATCACACCAAACATCACACTCACCTGAAGCATGCACACAGTCCCATAGCAAATAGGCCAGTCACAATATCACCCACAGAGTGTGCCCTAAACCCATATGATAGCCGTAGGGCATACTTACTTGGAGATCATGCATAGAAAAAGGTGCACATGGACACAAAATCACAAAGATATGGCAAACGGTGGTAGCGAATGTTTAATTAGAAATATATTTATCAAGTACTATGTACAAAAAGCATAAAAATAATCTGCATTGAAAATATATATAAACAAAAGGAAGCCTACAACTAAAGAAATATATAAATCACTCAGAGGGCTAGTCCATGGATATGTCTAACAATGCCTGTGCCAAGGACAAGTTCCCATCAACATATGCATGCACACAAACCTCCAGTGTTTCCCAGTGGGCTTGCAGGGCCTCCATCATACAATACTAAATCACTTCTACCTTGCAAGTATCCTCAAGGATAGCAGCCTGTGCCTTCACAACTCTCTCCTCGACCTCATCCCTGACCCTGGCTATTGCTGCATTGTGTGCTGCATTGTGTCCCCACTGCCTCTCCTTCTCTTGCTGTCTCACAAAGCACACCTGGAAGGACACCACTGAATGATCCCCTCATCGTGCCTCCTGCCTAACTTGTACCATGATTTGCATCCTCAGCAACAACATCTCCTTCTGCCTGGCAATGTGTCTATAGTGCAAGTACTTCCTCGACTGGATGAGAGTCTGCGTCAAGGGAGTACACATCCTGCACTGCCATCAAGTGCCTGTTCTTCTGCCACATGAGTTCCCCTATATGTTCCTGGGCAGGATCAGTGACCATCTCATCTGCCACAGTACAGACTTCCATCTCCATCAGGGACACAGGCACATCCAGACTGGCCAATGATGGCACAGGGGCACATCAGGCCATGGTTGTAGCTGCCATGGAGGCCTCAGTTGAGGATGACTGGGGTACAGATGAGGAGGAAGCATTGCTGAAGTCAGTTGGGACATGAGGCAGCCCATCTGACTGTAATGCTCCACAAGCAACTCATGTGTTGCTTGCACAGCATCACGCATAGATGCCTGCTGCCTCAAGCCACCTGTCAGCAGTGGCAGCACTGCATCCCAGATGGCAACATAGGCCAGAATTGTAGGCGCTGTCTGGGTGGAGGCATCGCTGAAGGTGGGCAGTGCTGCAGCAGATGGCCCTAGGACAGGAGGCTGGGCTGAAACCTCCACAGTGGACAGCATGGCCTTCTGTCTCAGGGCCAGGTGTGCAGCCTGCACATCACCTTCGGTACCCCCACCTACCACTGTGGGCAGGCCTGCAATGTCCTCCTCCTCCTCCTTCTCCTCCCACATCAACCCAGGTACCTCCAATGAGGTCTCTATGGCTTGGGGAGCATGTGTGATGACATCAAAACCACCCTGTCTAACAGCTGCCAAAGTGTCAACCACAATGCTGGAATCTAGGGACTCCTCCTTGGCTGCATTGGCACTCCTCCAGGCACACCGCCCACAGAATAGGTTGTAACAAATGGGCCTGCCTGGCATCTGTGCCTAAGTGTGGAGGCCTTGTCTCTGTGTTGCATCTCCACTGCACAGCCGATACACACTTCTCAAGGCACTGCAGCTGTGGAAAGGTGAACAACATAGGAATCAATCGCAAGTGCCAATGCATATGTACTCACATGAAACATAGGAGTAGCATGCTGTCAACATCTGTCAACAAGCAACTGCTTCTCACACACAGGCCCATGACCAGAAATCTGACAGATTACAGTTTCAAAACTGAAAGCAAAAGGATGAGTCACAATGATGAGACGTGTCCACGTGAACATAGCACATTGATGACTGCCCACATACACATGACAATAACTCATTTCACATCACAAAAACAATCTAGCAGTGATCCAAGTGTATCCTGCAAGCAGGGCCATGGAAAGTGCAACTGGACACATGTGTCTGTAGCAATATAAGCACATCCCCACCCAACGACAACTTCCAAGATGCACCACTGACAGTCCAACATGAAAGCAAGAAACAAGTGCATGGATGCATTGCTAAGGATTAAACAGCCATGCTGCTGCTCCCAACATACACAAATGTCATGATGACATACCATGGATGCCCCCATATTTAGTGGCATGACAGGTCCCAATGAAAATCGTGATCGTCAAAACCATGAACTAGCTATTTTAATGCATACCGATGAAGGACATTTGACATCTGTGGAAATGTTTGATCTTTGACTATTAACAAGAAGCTAGGATGCATGCCTGCCAGTCAAACACATGGGCATGGACCTATGGGTTCACCTTGTTTGGGATCTGAAGGTTAAGAGGGGAAATCCGATAGTGACCTGCATCGTGCACGTCCACGGTGGCACCTGCCTCAAGGGCCACCTTCTCCTTTGCTTGTCTCTGGATCTTGAGGTCATCCCAGTGCTTCTTTTCATGGTCCACTATATGGACTGCTACCCCCTTGGCATTGAAGGCAGACGTGATGTTCACCCAGGTCTCTTGATGGCCACATGCTCCAAGATGCTTCCGCTGCACAAGGAGGGCATCATAATGACCTGGTCATTCAGGATGCAAACTTCTCAAGCTGAGGCAATGACTGCCCTCAGCCTCGCCTTGGGAGTACTGGTTGATGGTGTGGACATGGTGAGCCTGAGGGTGGTGGGGTGAAGCTTGGCCCTAACTATGTATGCTGTGGAGCTGTGGTGGTGGTATAGAGAGGAGGAAGTCCTTAGATCACAGATAAGGTGGTCGCAGAGCCTGACATGACTGGCACAAAGAAACAGACTGTGAAGGAATAGTAGGCATGCCAAAGCAGTGCCAGTGGTCAGCATCCAGTGACACACTACCAGGACGCAGGAGATGCTGATGTTTGGAGGGAAGATGAGGCTGGAAGAGGCAAGATATGTCATGAAGCAGGAGCTAGAGCAAGGCATAGGTGTCTCCAATAATGCACGAGGCAGCAGTGATGGAATCAGAGACATGCATGTAGCGTCTTTACTCTTGTGTTACTTTGTATATAACTTGCATTCCCTTGAGTGGGCAGTGGCAGCAATATTTATGGGTTACAACATTCATTGCCTGCCGTGTGTGGAGGCGGAGACATCTATAGGGTGCAGTGCTTATTTGCTGGCATGCGCTGAGGCGGAGACATTTAGGGGTGCATCACACATTTATTGGCATTCATGGATGCAGAGACATTTAGCAGGGTGCAATGTGGAATTTCTGCCAAGATCGGTTGGTACTTTGTCATCAACCCTGCTTGCACCATGCTTGGGAGGTCTCAGGGGAGAGGTCAAAGATGGGGAAGAGGGTAGAATAAGGGTCCACCTGCTCAACATGGCGGTTAGCCTACATGTGTCCCTGTAGCACCAAGGGCTACTAGGGGCAGGAGGAGCCAGCCCACAAAACAGTAACAGACAGCAACCCATGAAGAGGCACAGGTGAAGGAGAAGGGGCCACCAAGGCAGAGGCACTCTACAGATGAGGAGCTGACAAGCCTCACTGATTACGTTGGTGAACACCATGACGACTTGTACAGAACACTTCCTGTGAACCAGTGGTTGAGGATGTGCCAGGAGGTCACAGATCAGATAAGTGCCTGTGGTGTGGAGAGGTGCACTTCGGAGGACGTCCACAAGAGGATGGGGGACATCATGCAAGGGACCAAGGACCAAGGAGAAGCTTGGCAGCAGTGTTGCCTAGGCTACAGAAGGTGGATAACCACATGTGGAAGAGCTGACTCAATTTGAAGAGGTCGCCATTGGACTCATCAGTAGTGAGTAGGTGGTTGGGGTGGGAGGCATGGACACCTATGCAGCCTCATCGGGTAGGGGTGTGTGTGCATGTCATGTGTGCCACCATCTTCACATGATATGCTGTAAAATATAGTGGTGCAATTTTCCAGGGTACTTTTGACGCGTCAATGCGTAATACAGTGATGCTTCCATGGCCACTACTATCACAATTTGTCCATCCTACAAGGTGGATGTTTGACCTCTGTGTGCAGTTGACATTGATCTTTAAGCTCAAATTGTTGTATTCATATTTTTTAACAATTACAGTACACGTGACAGCCTGCAAGATAGATGTCACTGACACGATCACAGTCGCATGCATGTGGATTTTGCTTTGTGAACACAACTTCTGATTCAAATGGAATGACCCCAACAGTGGACAATGTCAGAGTTATACATTCACTGGTCCTGGCAAGGCAATCAGTGGACACTGATGAGCGAAAATGTCAGTGCAAAGTCACATTAGGGTGTGTTCCAGATAGGACTTGCAGTGGTTGGCCAATTGATGCTTGAGTGTTGTCCACTCCATATTTGGACTGTCATTTGATAGGTGGTCATGCAAGTGCACAAAGGTCATGTCCATGTTGCATTCTCCTCACACATAGTTGCAATACATGTGAGGGTGGGTAACCACATATCTGGCCTTGGGCAATGTGGGGAAGGGGTGATGGAAACATTAATGCCTGCAAGCAGGTGTGGTCAGCAGGTGTGGTCAGCAGGAGTTAACTTGACACTTCCACATGCAGCAAAAAGGCATGGTTGAATGAGAGAGGGGCTCCGCAATGAGGCATGTATCTCCATTGGTCTACAGTTAGGTATTGCACTGTGATACATGTCTGTATTTATGTGTGGGTGCCTACTCCCCCAAAACCAGGCGTTAAGGGAGGACCCGCAAAGGGAACTTGTAGTAGGGCGGTAAGGGATTACCGGCACTGGTGCCCTTACCGGTGACCGGTAATCCCTTACCGCCCACCTGTGTGTTTGGATTCACAAGTCCATGTTCAGCCAGATGGGTACTGGTCTGATTATTATTGTTTCATTTTGTGCAATTGAGGACACAGCGGGTGAGGAGGTGGAGGAGGAGCAGCATGGGGTGGCAGATAAGGCACAACAATCCACTAGTGCAGCCCGGGGTGCTGTGCCTGGTCAGAATCCCCACATGTTGAAATACATCATTAGCAGGACTGCTGACTCTTCAGATGTGGCTGCCGAATCTGATGTGGAGGGCATACTGAGGGACATGGTGGTTTCAGTGTCTGCAAGTTTTCCTTCGCCCACCATTGAGTCAGCAGTGGAGGCTGGTGCCATTAAGAAGTTTGTAGACAACCAGCCAATGAAAGTGCACTCACTGCAATGGGCCCAGGCTTTGCAACACCTGCTTTGTAGGCCCTGCACGCGTGGTGGACATGTGCCTGCTGGACACTCAGAGTGTGAGGAGCAGTTGCTGTGTGCAAGTGGCCAATTTGGCGAGGTCCTGCAGGAGATGCCCATGGACATCCATCACCTGGCAGAAAATGCCATCTCCTCAAATGCTGCGCACATTGTCGAACACTGCCTATCACACCAGGAGAAGAGAGTAGGGCCATTTTAAGCACTTTTAGGGCCTTGGGCATGGAAATCTTTGGGCTCCCCCCTCCACCAAACCAAAGGAATTAAGTGATCAAGAATATCTGGTCACCCCCCCCAACCCCCTGTCACAATCACAACCCATAGGTTGATAATCTGTCTCGCAGCATTCAAAATAAGCATGTTTACTCACTTAAAGTCCCTTTACCCTCTTCATTCTTGCTGTGGAGGTGGTGTGCTGGAATGATCCAGTGGCCAGAAAGTGTAGGGCTGATAGCACTTTCACCAGAGGTGTCACAGCCTGTGTGAACATGGTGGATGATACCAGGTGTATCTCCCACTCTCTGACCAGGTTTAGATTGACATGGGGAGTGAAGTGTTATCTTCCATAGACCGCCTCATTTGGCATCCCAAATAATGTGGTTCATGGATGGAATATTCGGGGCATCTTCCTCATCCTACTCATCCTCCTTCCATGTAATAACATCAGTACTAGCAGTGCAAGATCCAGCATTGTTGCAATCTATGTTCATTGGCATTGTATACTTGACCTTTACGATATCCCTACAAAATATCAGCACCAAAAATATCGCGTACAAACGGCCATTTGTCTCGCCATAGGTGATATTTTTGGGGGGATAATTTGTGTGAGCGCGGGTTGCGGGGGTGTCCTCCGCACATTTTAAAATAATGCGGAGGTTGCAGGGGTGTCCCCCGCAGGGTCCATGGGTCAATATCGCCAATATGGCAATATTTTTGTAATATGATATTTTTGCGGGGTTATTAACATATGGAACCACCTTTACTTGCATATTGAGCTTTGCGATGTGTAATGGGTGGCAGTAAGATCACAAGATGTGTGTGCTCCTTTGGACTGCAGGCAATTATGCATTTGATTCTGTGAATAGGGTTTCCTTAGAGCTTGATGGAGCGTGTTTGTTATTTGCACGCTGCCTCCCTCCCCACGCCCATGTTCTTCCACATTTTCTGCCTTCAATGCAGATTTTGTATGTCCCACACCCTATTTAGTTCTTTTAGCTGGCCCTTCCAAACCATTGTGCTCTGTGTAGCGCAACGCGCTCCTGCACAGCCCAAAGTGAGAAAGGTCAGCACAAAGACTGATCTGTGAATCGGAAATTGATTTTTTTGCACAGCGCAAGGTGTACTTTTATGTAGAAAAGTCCCTTTGCGCCAGGCAAAACCTTTTGTAAATAGGTCCATATTTTCATTCGCCTTTCTTCTCAAAGCTTTCTATTTCTTAAGGCCCAGGCACCTTCCAAATAATGTGTCACTATCAATGTAAAATTGGGCTGAGCTGTTGATCCATAAATCTTTCCACATTTCCCAATGTTCTTTCTCCTGCTAGCAGAAGCATTAGTATCACGCTCTTATTGCATATGCCTCTATACTCAGGGCAAAGGAAAATAACATGTTGTATACACGGTGCTGTATCTGGGCGGAAAGGGCAATCATGCGACTTCAAAATGTTCATTATCTGCAGCGGTAAGATTCCGAATCTGAATTTCTGGCATATAAAAATCTGGGATGTTGGGTGTAAACTATTTAAATAGATATCACATTCCCCATGTTGTTTTCAAGGGCGACTATTCACAGCTGCTCTCACTGATGGAAGTGCTCTCTGCATAGCCTATCCAGCTATCCATCCTGCACTTGGATCTTTACTTCTTTGGCTAGAGTCTCCAGTCTATGCCATAAAGTTGAGAGGCCCAGTGTTATCGCCATCGTCTTAACATGCAAGGCATATTTTAAGGGAATGATGGACTCTGTGTCAAGTTTCTGCATCAACTCATTCCTGTATGACAATAGTGAGGGGGTTGTTCATAGGCAGATCCAATAGAATAAAGGTGTAATGCTGATCTTTTTGCCAGTATCTATGAGATCCAACACCAGACTTATCACTGTATATGAGGCATGTGTTGGTAGTCCTAGAATATATTTTCACTATTTTGTCACAAGACTTGTGTTCCCAGAGTTCTGCACCGTATGTGGCAACACTTACAGCCTTCTCATTATATACTTATTAGGCTCACCTAAGATGCACTTGAAGTAGCCACTAGTGGACTTAATCTGGACACTGACACATAGCTTTTCTCTTTCTGAGCACCCCATTCGCCAATAAAATGTAACCTATACTCCAGATAATCAAAATGTTATTGTTCCTCTATTGTTATTCCTGATGTATAAAATATAACTTTATTTTTTATTTTTGGGTCTTCATACCATAAACTTTGGCTTGCAGCATTTACTTCCAAACCCTTCTTTAAACAAAGATCATGAAATAGGGCTGGTTGTTTCCGCAATCGCTATGGGGCTTTAGAAATGGGCACTGCCGTGCAGAAGCATGCCAGTATATTTATCATTTAAACTTGGGCCTTCCGCTTCTCGTTTGCTAATTTCCTTTGCTATTTCATTTATATATAGGCAAAAGAGGAAAGCAGCTAGTATTCAACCCTGACGTACGCCGTTCGCAATGGGAAAAGTGCATGTCATTGTCCCATTGGACCGAATCGGACCCGGACTTTGTGGCGGCCTGCCACCAGTCACGAGGGCGGGCTGCACCAGATGCCAGGATCACCCGGCTTACCAATAATACTGCAGGCTTGCAGTAGACAGACAGCAGGGGGCACCCAGCAGACAGAGGACTCGGCTCTGGGGGCACCCAGGCTGGGACTGCTGCACCACGCCGTGGTCACACAGCAAACAAAGACCAATAAACCACACAAACACGAGTTGCCACTTCCTGGGGCTCTGCTGCACTACCTCTTACGTGCCAGCAGAGCCCCTTCTATTAACGACCGTCATGACAAATTCATGACACATTTTCTTAAAGGGGCAATGCGCCCACAGTTAAATGGGCCACACACAACAGACCTTGCTGTTTCTATATTCAAGATCAGATAATACATTTCAATATTCCCCTTTATGGGCTTACAAATGAAAGACAATTCCATAGCTCTGCCCTGGTCATGCTGTCAAATGCGGCACTCAAATCAAGAAAGAGGCTGCCCTCTTTTACATGTGCAGGCTTGTGGAAAGTAAGCACACGCATACAAAACTGGAAAGAGTATAGCCAGTGTTAAAGATTCCGTTCTCTCTCACCCACTTCTATAATCTGTGCTGTAAGACCTTTTCCATAGATTTTGCCTATGGAATCCATTTGATTTTAAAACCAAGAGATTTTGACAAATATGACTATTTCAAGTTAATCACCTTATCTCATTTTGCCCTGAATTTTAAAGATGGGAATGCCATGTAAATAGGAAAACTCGACTGTGAATCTCTCACAACTACGCAGTCTACTCCATCAACCTTTCACAATCACACACTAGTGAACGCACTCTGACCTCGGCCAGACACCATGCATTATTCTGCTCTGATTGAGATGCAGAATCTTTGAATGGAATTGTGTCTACTTCCAGACTCTAAATGCCTGCAGCAACAACAATCTAAAATCATAACGCTGCCAGGTACGTAAACAGAAAGATAGCCCATTCCATCTATGGAGATATTAATAGCCTGCAGTGGGTGTTGGTGGTTATAGTCGTGCCTCTAAAACTATACGTTGTTCCCGATGTGTCCCAAGTAGCTGTGAAGCACACAATTTCAGTCCCTCCTCCTTCTCTGCTTTCTGCTACTGAGGGGGGCATTTTCTTGTCCATTGTTCGACTTCCTCCTTTGCATTATAATAAAGAGAGGTGGCATTATCATTTTCACAATTACATCGCATGACCTTCTCCGTTTTCGTTTTTTTCTGTACATTTGATAGGTTATACCATCTAATAAACATGTTAATGAGAACGCACAGTCGGTGCTAATGAAGGTCAAACTCTAAGTGCTGTCTATGTACATTCCAGAAGCACTCAGTGACCTTGCCACTCAGCAGTGTACACCATTTGAAGGCATTACATTATGCAACAATTGTATCTATGTAAGCCTCTCTGTGTCGACCTTTGCAAATTGTCTGGAAATGTCCCTAGTTACATGAGATTTCACTTGGCATTTTGGTTAGACTAAGAGGATGGCTTCGGTTCATATGCAATTATGTTGCCATTCGTTTAGAAAACTCAAATGTATGTATTTAGAGTAATCCAGATGTATTGTATAAGAACGAAAACATATGCAGAAAGGAGCTCTGACATTCCCTGAAGCAGTGACAAAACGACAACATGGTGGCAACAATGTGTCACTGGTCAGTTTGTCTCTTTCAATGAAATAATACAAGCAGTAATGTTGGAAGTCAGAAGAAATAGGTCAACATTTGCCTTCTCCGAAGGTTGACACCCTCCCCCTGCCTTACCTAAAAAATACATCTCTGTTGAGACCAATCATGTCCCAAAGCCCACCCTCTTGTACTCAATCAATGGAAGTCTTTATTGTGTGGGCCTATGGGCTAGAATGTGCGGACGCCACATCCACAGTTTCATCTGCAGTTCCCAATTCTCCACTCTGTGCCAGGTGGTGTATGAGATATTTAGCTACTGTGCGAGGCAGAGTGATTGCTGGGATACGTGTGCAAATGTGTTATCAACACATACCAGTGGGGGCTCACTGCATATCAGGATCACCACACATGTCCAAACACCAGAGGAATGATAACCCACAACACAGTGACAATTTCAAAACTCCTCCTGCATCAAAGTGATAGAGCTTGGGTAACCAGACGTCCCAGTTTTGCCAGACCGCAGTTGTATTTGGATCTTGGTCCTGGCATCCCAAGATCTTTTTAGGTTTTGAAAACCCAGCGCAGTATTTGAGGGATGGCTAGCCATTGTTTCCGATTTACATTTCAAACCCTCCCCGTTCTTTCATGGCTTTTCTCCTCCAATGGCTTACAAAACACACTGTACTTTGCACGAATAGGGCACCGATCTAGAAGTAGGACTATAGTTTAATTGGAGCCCTACTTGTGTTTGATTCCTTATTTTATGTCTACGTCCACTGAAACTATAGTCCTACTTCTATGACATCGATCGTCCTTTTTTTATTTAAACAATCTGGTCGCCCTAGTTAGAGCCCACATTAAACCTTCATGTCTGAACTAGCTGAAAAAAGCCACCAACAAGGCTCCACTTCCACTTTGGGCAAAGTTCTAGAGTACAGCACACCCATTTTCAGTGTTTGCGTTCGGGAATGACCAGAAGAAAATAATGTAGAACTTAAGCTCTTGATCTACTTCCTTAGAAAAACATCGTCAGCTGAATGGGGCTCATCCATGGGGTGCAGATGAGTGACAGGGCTCGGCTTGCTGGCAGATTAGTCTTCACTTTATATTTAGTTCTAAGTTCATTATGGTGCAGTGCCCGGGACTTTAAAACACATAGGGCCTCATTACGAGTCAGGCGTTAAGGGGTTAACGGCGCCGTAAACGGCGCCGACCCTTAACGCCTGATTACAAGGTCCCTTGGCGCCATGGTGATTTTAACGCCTGCTTTTTGCAGGCGTTAAAATCCATGGCGCTAAGGGACCTTGGAGATAATTACGGCACCGTAATTTACGGTGGCGTAATTATCTCCTTCTCCACTCCCATTATGCCCTATGGGGCAAAAATGGGAATGGGGAAGTGTAAAGGGGAAATGGGGATTTACCGCCCCACTCACCTTGGAATGGGGCGGTAAATCCGCCAACCACCATGGCGTAAACATAGTTTACGCCATGGCGGTAAAGGTACGACCCAGGCGGTAACTTACCGCCTGGGTCGTAATGAGGCCCATACTGTGACAGGGTTTGGGGTGTCATTTCAATAACGAGTGTATGTTAACCTCTGCTAATGATGAGAAAAACCTACGAGTCAGGAAGGTGCATGTAAACACTAAAAATGTGGGACATAAAATACAAAAATATTCCTAGCAATGGCACACCATAATATATATTGTACCAAGTTGATACTAAGTGCACTATGTGAGCGAACATAGGCCCTCATTACGACACTGGCGTTGGACCATGGTGCTAATAGCACCATGGTCCATGCCGGTAACTTACCGACTCCGCCATGGCGGAATGGGGAATTACCGCCCCATTCCGAGGTTGGCGGGGCGGTAATTCCCCATGTCGCAAATTGCGGCACCGTACTTAGCACCAAGGTCCCTTTGCGAGTTGGTTTTTAACGCCTGCAAAAAGCAGGCGTTAAAATCTCCAACCCGCAAAGGGACGTCGTAATCAGGCGTTAAGGGGTTAACGGCGCCGCCACCTTTTACGGCGCCATTAACCCCTTAATGCCAGGGTTGTAATGAGGGCCATAGTGTTTGCATCATTGGTCAACACACCAGAAAACGCAAATCCCCTAAAAGGCTTTCTCAATAATGTGTGTCCTTTGACATGCCCAAATAATAACACTGCATCTCGCACAATGCAGCATTCTGTCCTGCTGTGAGACCTGGTGCCAGCTTTTGCATATTCGAGTACCGAATCCTGCATTTGCAATAAATACATGTTGGTCTACTGGAAGGGCCTGAACGCAAATCTGCTTGTGCTACAAATGACCCCAGACATTATCCTTTGTTTATATTAGCCTATTTCAATAAACGTAATGCTGGACTTTTTCATGTATTACTGCCCTTAGTACTCCCAGCAATTTCTTTAAAAAGGCATTTTCCATACTTGTGAAATTATTGCTACCTCACAGACCTCTTACTGTAGCACCATAATTGAATTAGGCAAGATCTTTAGCTTTATATACACCTAATGCTGAGCGAACAGATGCTGCTCCTAGTCTGTAGTGCAATGTGCAATGATAACATAGCCCCTAATTTTTGCCTAGACCTAATTTTTGCCGGAGATATATGAGAAGCCCATGATGAGTTAAAAGAGAAACGAGCATTGGGCTTTGCCAAAGACTTGGTCCATGTTAGGGTTGATTGTTTTATTCCTGCCCATTTTAACTAGCAATATAAAAGAATGCCATGACCCACTATATAACATCCAGGTGATGTCTGGAGTAAAATCATGGATTCAGGTCATCTGCATTAGTGGATGATTTGAGGCATTCCTTGTTGCTAGCCAAGTTCGCCTTTGCGCCTCTTTAGGGTAAAATCCTGATTGACAATTAGAAATGTTTGCATACGTCTTGACAGGTGTCTGGTGTCCTTTGGTGAACTCCCCTACTAGTATTTTACTCTGAAATGGGAGTATGGGGATCAGGCAATAACTTAATATTTCATTCAGGTTTGTCAGCTCTTTCCTTATCCACAGAATGACAGCGATGTATATGCATTGCATAAAATTGTCTACTGTGCATGGTTCTCCTCTTAGACGAGAGTGTTATATTTGTCTAGCTTCTTACATGAGTTTGTGGAAGAAACATAGGTTTGAAGGAGCATTTGTTAGCTGGAATCACAAAAGGGTGATGGTGCTCAACATATATTTATGGCCACTGTTTGACTTACTATTAAGAATGATGTTTAGTTTTGCCTCAAATAAGGTGAGTACATTCTCACAATAGTGGATAGTGAAACCATCCATATATATTTTCACTGAAAAAACGTTGTTAAAACTGAAAAACCTCCAATATTATAAACATTATCAATCCCTTGCAAGTATTTGCAGCAATCTGACTAGACCCATCAAATCATAATGGTCAAATCAGTCAACAAATGGTTCAACCTTAAACTGGTGATCATAGAACATAGACTAGAAGTGAAAGAAATATAAACATTGAACAGAGAAATTGTGATGAATATCCCAATACAAGAGACCACTGAGGGGTTGCCATACACGCCCTGCGGAAGCAGCTGCGCAGTTATAGTTAAGTTGCTAAACCCATTGGAAGACCACTTTTTAGCCGGCTTGTAACTTTGCTCCCCTTGGACGAATCCTCACCAAAATTTGCAAAAAAAAGTATATGGCCCACTTTGAATTCTTTCAGTACGTTTGGTTATGTCTCGTCAAGGGGGGGCAAAGTTATAGGGGTTCCCAATTTGTTTGTTTCATAAACTAAATGGAAAAATGTTTGCTCACGCCTACAGCTCAAACCACTGGATGGATTTTCACCAAATTTGTGGCAGGAGCTGCTGCTTGGTCCCAAAAGAGTGCTTTTGTAAATTTGGTGAAAATCCATCCAGTAGTCTTTTTTTTTAAAACAGGCAAAATGTAGGTAAAATAAATTAGTGATATCTGGATCCGCTCGACTGACCCATTTCCCTGTTTGCTCCACAGACAGCTCTCCAATTGGTCTGGAGGGCCGCGTCATGTTTGTGGACATCCAACATGCCTGCTGATTGACTGGGAGGAAGCTTGATGTGTGTCATATTTTTCCGGGACACCCACCATGTTGTATCCAAGGATATTCACGGATAGTGTGGCTCTGAACAGGGCTGGAAAACATGTTTAGGGGCATCTGGTCTTTTGAGGAGGGACTGGAAAGGGCGATGGAGTGAAAGGTGGTTCATATGATGTATTTGTTTAGGTGGAAGAATACTGTGTTGTGTCTGCGGTAGTTCGTGGGTAGGTCCTCAGGCGAGCAGCTTATGTGGTGACTTCAGGCAGGCTTTATTAGGGTAGGGGAGTGGAATTTAGATGATATGAGGATGATTGTATAGGCTGTATTATACTGTAGTGTTTGTGGCCAGCTATTACAGTCTTGGGTGCAGGGCTAGAGGCCATGCACCCAAGGGTATGTCTACTGGTTGAAGTTCTAGGGAGGATAGCTCTGGGGCAACATGCTCGCCTTGGACGCAAGACAGTGTGGAGCAACACGGGCTCGATCCCCGGGTCCGTGCTTAGAAACCTCTGGGTATTAAGCGCGTTATAAATAACCTATCATATCATATCATATCATATCATACTGTCATAGTATGTGTAGAAAAGTGTACAGGGTTTCAGGTGGCTGGCTTATTGCACCCAAGATTCTGCTGAATGGTTGCAGGTACTGCAATAGTATGTGTACAGAAGTGGACAGGGCCTCTGCCGGTTGGCGTATGTGTGTGGGTTGTGGCCAGTGTGCAGATTGTTGGGTGCATGTCTGTATTATGCTATGGTGATTGTGGCGAGCTACTAGGCTCTTGGGTGCAGAGCCTGCCCACTGGCTGCAAGTACTGTAATAGTATGTGTACAGAAGTGGACAGGGTGTGTGGCAGCTGGCTTATTGGACTGTCCTGAGGGTTGTGGCCACTGGGCAGATTCTTGGGTACATGGCTGTATTATACTGTGGTAATTGTGGCCAGCTAAGCCATGCATCGAAGAGTCTGCCCACTGGCTGGAATAGTGCGCCCACTGGCTGTAAGCATATTGATAGTATGTGTACTTAAGTGTACAGGGTGTGTCACAGCTGCCTTATTGGACTGTCCAGACTGTTGTGGTCACTGGGCAGGTTCTTGGGTGTATGGCTCTATTATGCTGTGTTAATTGTGGTCAGCTACTAGAGTCTTGGGTGCATAGCTGGCACCAAAAAGTCTGTCCACTGGCTGCAAGTAGTGTTATGGTATGTGTACAGAAGTGGATAGTGGCGGTTGGCTCATGTGTGTGGGTTGTGGCCAGTGTGCATATTGTTGGGTGCATGTCTGTATTATGCTGTGGTGATTGTGGCAAGCTACTAGTCTGTGAGGGGCATGGCGGTCATCTGCCCACTGGGTGCAATTAGTTTAATAGTATGTGTACAGAAGTGGACAGGTTGTGTGGCAGCCCACTGGCTGCAAGTAGTGTACTAGTATGTGTACAGAAGTGGACAGGGTGTGTAGCAGCTGGCTTATTGGACTGTCCCGAGGGTTGTGGTCACTGGGCAAGTTCTTGGGTGTATGGCTCTATTATGATGTGTTAATTGTGGTCAGCTTCTAGAGTCTTGGTTGCATTCAGCCAAGAGTCTGTCCTCTGGCTGCAAGTAGTGTAATGTATGTGTAGAGAAGTGGACAGGGTCTGTTGCAGGTGGCTTATTGGACTGCCCTGAGATTCTTTGGTGTATGAGGATCTGTGCAGTGGGTGAAAGTAGTGTATATTATGTGAACTGAAGTGGATAGTGCCTCAGGCAGCTGCCTTATGTACACCCAAGAGTCTAGGGCCTGGCCACAACCATTGCAGCATAATACGGCCATGCACTCAAGAATGTGACACTGGCATATGGATTGCATACCTATGTGTATAGAAATGCAATTTGCTGAATACAAAGAAGCATAACACCAATAATTGTATATTCACTGTATATATTGTTGAGTCACTGTACACCTTTTTTGAACTCAGTGTAGAATACTGTTGAAGTGGCAATAGCAGATTTGAATATTGTGGCACTGTGGGCACATGTTGTCTTTAATGCATGTGGAAATGCAGGAGAAATCTTTGTTTCATTGTCTGTGATGAAAGAAAACATAACATATTAGGGAAGGTACTTCATAATGTTATATTGCATTAAATTTCAGACATTTATGTAATCATAATTAGTACATTAATAGTACTATGCTTTAAACAAGTGTACTGTGCTCAATTCCTGTGTTTGTTTGCATAATCATTGGGTCTGTGGGAAAATAAATCCAGGCAGGATTTGAAAAAAAACTTCTACATTCATTTGTTGTTATGTGGCACACTCTGTTTCGTTGATGTGTGCAGTACTTACAGGAATGTGTACGGTGCATATCTATGTGGTCTTGCTGTTATAAGCACTGTTGCAGTAGAAGGAATTGAAATGGTGTATCATTTTCTTTTTGGAAGTGGTGATATTATGGTTGCAGTTAAATACCAGTTGGTTTATTCTAGCTGTTTATCTGTTTGCTCTTTTTACCAGTATCTGTTTATGGGTTTGATTGCTGTTGATTTTTTCAAAGTACTGTAGTATTGCAAGCTAACATTGCAGGATTGTGGGGGCAGTTAGATACCTGGTGTCATATTCTAAATGTTGATAGTTTGAAAGTTGTTGAGGGTATGTTTGTAGCACTTTGATTGCTGAAGATTGATTGTGGCAGTTTGACCGATGGAAGTAATATTGTAGTACTTTGGGTGTAGTAAGATACCAGTTGGTGTATTCTGGTTGTTTATACTTAATAAGTGTTGAAGGGTTTCCTCAGAAGAATTTTCATTTTTGCTGGTGGATTTCAAATTGTGTAGTAATGGGAAGTATTATTGTAGTATTATGGTTGTAGATACATACCAGTTGGTGTATTCTAACTGTTTACAGTTTCACAGTTTTGCAGGGTATGTCTTCAAGCATGTTCATTCCTGTTGGCGGATTTCCATTTTTCACTACTGTGAAGTGCATTTGCAGTATTATGGGTGTAGTTCCATGCAGTTGCATACTTATTGCAGCGGTATGGGCATTGTTAAACAGCTGTTGCCTTATTCTAACGGTTGGTCGTTTCCCAGGTCATTGAGTACTTTGTGGGAAACAATATCAGTGTGTCCTTTCCACAGATGTTCTTTCTGTGACTATAATCATTGGGCCATTGGGGAAAAACTGCAGAGCAGCTCACCTGATGTCCTCAATGGCCAGTTGGTGTATGCTAAATTGGTCCAGTTTCATAGGGCATAAGATTATTTTTTGTTTGCAGTTACATTTCTGTTGGTGCGTATTGCACAGTAGGCTATGCTACTTTTGTAGATCAGTGAGTATATTTTGGTTTTAAGAATATTAAGTAGGCATTTGCAAGATTTGCTGGTAATCTCTGCTTCCGAGTAATGAAAGTATCATTGCATTCAAACCACCCACACATCTTTTTAATGTATGCAGTGTAGTGACCTGCAATGGTTGTGGCACCCGTGTGATAGATTATGCCCACTGTTGTGAAGGTTTTCTTGCCAAGTGTTACTTGCCCGTGTGAGAAGCTAGTAAGCTTGCAGTTGTTTTTGGTACCATCTGAATGTATCATAAAAGCATTACTATTATGTATTGGCTATGTGATTGTATCTGTAAGGTGGAACGATTGTCTGAATTGCAAGTAGTGCATAACATGCCATGATTTGCATGTTGTACCAGCTGTTGACATTTAATGAATTCACAGTTAGGTATTGATACATACACAAACCTGTCATTAGGGACTTATTCCTGACTCACATGGCTGCAGAGAGTGCATGTATGTTTCCATATGAATGACATCTAGAAGATTTCATTTATAGGTATGTCTTTGCTTTCCAGTATTTGAAGTACGTACATTAGCAATTCCTGTGGATCTTCTTGTGGGTTTATAGTGAATCTCACCATTCCCGCATAGTAACCCAATTCCTGCCTTATTCTCCTGAGACACTGTAAGTGTTGTCAGGATTTTTTGTTGCATTTCTATGAAGGAGTAGCATTTGCAAACACAACTGGTCTGCGCCGTTCAAGCAAATGTTTTCAACAATTGGTGGCAATTGGAATAGGATATTGGTTGCTACTTTTGCATAGCAATTTACACCAGTTTTGTTGTAAAATCTGAATGGACCAGGCAGTTCTCTTTCTGAGTCATTTGATGGAATTCCACATGCTTTTTTTGAAGAGGTACTTCTCTTTGTCTGTGCAGTTGGGTATGCATTTGCCATTTCAGTACACCCTTCTGTGACTGTGTTAATTGATGGAGTAGCAGCGGTTTTCAATTTCTTTGGTGATACTGTTGGAGATCACGTATAAGTTGTGTTTGCACTAGTTTTCTTTGGCAAAGTTTTCCTTTTCGAGGAACAGGGTATGTTTTGAAATGGGGTGTGTAGAGTGCACGTAGTCTGTTGTTCTCTACGATGCAAGGAATGTGAGCTTTGACTTTGCTTGATCAAAATTGACTAGAAATAGTCCTTCAAGTGAACATAGGCATGGCAGTGCTATGTACATGCCTTCTTTAAAGACTGTACTGCCAATGTCAATCAATGCTTGAGATAGGGCTAGACCTTGAGATTTATGAATAGTGACTGTGTATGCAAGAGATAGAGAAAACTGTTCTCTGCGTGCATGCGTGTCTTTGAAAAGAAGGAACCAGGCTGTTGAGCGTCCTATCCTTTTAACTTCTGAAAGTTTGTCAAAGTGGATGTTGACGAACTGAATTCTGCTGTTACATGGGTATGTCTGGAAGCCAACAACTGTACTAAGTGTTCCAGTAACTAAACATTGCTCCACGTCAAGGTTATCCTTTAGCATTATTCAACAGTTTAAACACAATGTTAACATTTTCTCCAAACCATCTGTTTTCTAAGCTATTTAGTCTTGCTGTGGCTTGTTGATACATAGGTACTGTCATACTGTGCACATCCAGTTTGTCTATGGAGTACATTTGCACTATTGGTTGCATTTCTTTTCTCAACATTGTTTCATTGAATTGTGCACAGCTTGCTAGGGTTGGCATTAAGGACATACAGGTTACTTTTTTGGGTGCTAATTGTTCCATGACATCAGTAGCAGATGTGTTATGTTTGTATAGCTCATGGATGTGTCTGCTATTGAATATAGACTGTGCATCCTCGTAAAGCACACCAATCTGAATGCTTTTCAAAATGTTAGCATAGGTGAGGCTGCAGACTGAATCATGTTTCAGTTAGTTCGCTGTATTGGAAATGTTGCCATAGATTTACATTTCCTATGCAGCCAACTGTGTAACAGCACTGTTTGTGTCCTAAGGTTTTAAAAATAGGTTCACCTTTCACAGGTGTTAATTGAAGAAGATCTTTGAAAACAATAATGTGTTTTCCTCCAAATAGTTCTTCATAGTCTGTTTTATGGACCCCTTGCAATCTGAGGTGAATCAAAGCCAACCTTAGTTTGGAGACCATGCTCACCTCATCTATTAGGAGCATATTCATTTGTTTCCAAACTCTGCGTAGCTCAATAGCAGCTTCTGCTGAAAGGTTGTAGTAGTCTCATTTGTTTTGGTGTTCTACTGAAAGGAGTAGCAATAGGTGTAAAGTAACACCACCAATATTCTAGGCAGCTAAACCATTGAGGGCAGTTACAACGCCTGAAAGCTTGTTGTTTATCAGTTGTTGGAGGAACTTGCCGATGATTTTTATCAAGAATGTTGCCTGAACCAGCTTGACCACTTACATAGAGGAGCACAGGTTTATAGTTTTGACAGGTACAAGTTTTAGTTTCGTGCTGCACACCATGTTCAATTTCTTAAGTTACTTCTAGTAAAATGCTACACTGTTCATCATTCAGTTATGATTTCAGTAGAGCAAAGTTTTCTTCAGATTGCTCATGCTGGCAAATGGTGTTTTCTACTTCAGTCATGGCTAAGTCTGCCTCATTTACTATGAGTGGCTCTCCAAGTGGTTCCTGGCTTCCTGTAAGAGAATGTTGACTGCTCTAAGGAGTGTCTACATTTAGTTGTGCTTGAAGTTCTTCTTGTTGGTGTTCAATTTCCAACATGTTTTTGTGCTGTTTAAAGTTTATGTCAGTTATAGCGATTGCACTTGCATTGAAAGCATCTTCATAGGAGGCATAGGTGTCCAATACATTTTCTTCTTTTCTCCATGTTTTAAAAAGTTGCAGTAGGGACATTTAGTAACATTCTCTATGTTGAGGAGTTTTTAATGATAGCTTCATATGATTAATCAGGCTGTGTTTTTTAATTTTAACAAGGCTGCCCTCACAACTTTTGACTATATATTTACCTTTTTTCTCATCTGGTTTATATTATTTTTGTATGAGAAGTTTTGAGCTATGTGGTGTAGACACATGGGGCCTCATTACATGGATGGCGGTAAGGATTTACCGGTACCGGTAAAATACCGGTACCGGTAAATCCTTACCGCCTTACTACGAGGTCCCTTTGCAGGTTGGGGGATTTAATGCCTGCTTTTTGCAGGCGTTAAAAACCAACCCGCAAAGGGACCCAAGGAGCTAATTACGGTACCGCAATTTGCGGTACCGTAATTAGCGCCTTCCCCATTCCCATTAAGCCCTATGGGCCAAAAATGGGAATGGGGAAGGGCAATGGTGGAAGGGGGAATTACCGCCCCACCAACCTTGGAATGGGGAGGTAATTCCCCTTTCCGCCAAGGCGGTGCCGGTATTTTACCAGCATGAACCATGGTGCTAATAGCGCCATGGTTCTCCGCCAACCGTGTAATGAGGCCCATGGTTTCCAAAGTAGTACTCCTCTTTGGATAGTATGGGCCTCATTACACGTAAGGCAGTAAGGGTTAACGGTCACCGGTAATGGTACCGGTGACTGTTATTCCTTACCGCCTTACTACGAGGTCCCTTTGCGGGTTGGTACTTTAACGCCTGCTTTTTAGCAGGCGTTAAAAACCAACCTGCAAAGGGACCAGGGTGCTAATTACGGTACCGCAATTTGCGGTACTGTAATTAGCACGTTCCCCATTCCCATTATGCCCTATGGGGCGAAAAATGGGAATGGGGAATTACCGCCCTGCCAACCTTGGAAAAGTGCGGTAATTTCCCTTTCCTTCAAGGCGGTGCCAGTATTTTACTGGCATGGACCAAGGTGCTAATAGCACCTTGGTCCACCGCCTACCGTGTAATGAGGCCCTATGTGTCCAATCAATTGTTTTTCAAAATGTCCTGGTTGTTGGGATCATTTTTGGCTATTGTTTCTATGGCCCTCATTACGACCCTGCCGTTAAGGGGTTAACGGCGCTGTAAAAGGTGTCGGCGCCGTTAAACCCTGACCAGCCGTTAAAGTAGGGACCCGCAAAGGGACTTTCGAGGTAATTACGGTACCACAATTTGCAGTACCGTAATTACTGCCTTCCCCAGTCCCATTGAGCCCTATGGGGCAAAAATGAGAATGGGGAAGGGCCAATGTTAAATGGGGAATTACCGCCCCGCCAACCTTGGAATGGGGTGGTAATTCCCCATTTACCATTGTCGGAATCGGTAAGTTACCGGCGTTAACCATGGCGCTATTAGCGCCATTGGTTAACACCGGAGTCGTAATGAGGGTCTATGGGCCTCATTCCGAGTACGGCGCTAACCAATGGCGCTATTAACGCCTTGGTTGACGCCGTACCCGGAACGGCAGCGCCTTGGTGGATGGCGGAATCACCGCCCCATTCCAAGGTTGGCGGGGCGGTAATTCCCCATTCACCAAGGCTCTTCCCCATTCCCAAATGAGCCCCCATAGGGCTCAATGGGAATGGGGAAGATGCAAATAACGGTGACCGTTCATTACGGTCACCGTTATTGGCTTGGAGGCCCCTTTGCGCCCTCGACTTTAACACCTGCTCAAAGCAGGCGTTAAAGGCGAGGGCGCAGAGGGAACTCAGATTATGGCGGTAAGGGAATACCGCCACCGGTCTCGTTACCGGTGGCCGCTATCCCTTACCGCCATACTCGGAATGAGTGTAACGCTCACCTGATTCCCGTAGAGGCGCCGGTCTTGACTGGGCGTATACCGTATCTTCAAAGGTGATGTGTAACACACGGCTGGCTCTTTGGGCTGGACCTCTGTGCACTGTATGTCTGGCTCGAAGGGTAAGATGTCTGCAGATAGAAAATGTGGGATAAATGAACCGGGTTATTGAATGTCTCTCTCTTCTTCCCTTTCTCTTCTCCTGTAGAACCCCAAAGGTTAACGCTCTTACCTTAGGTAAGTGAACGCCGTGCTCTCCATCTGCCTCGAGGCAGGGTGCTGTAACCAGTTTCTTCACTGGATAAGGGGAGCAGGCCTCTTGACTTCAGAGGACCGCTGTCCGTCGTTTACTGCGCGAACGGTAAGTTTCGAGTAATTCTAATGTCTTTAAAGTCTTTTGTAATGATGTCTCTTGTTTTGCAGGGTTCCGGCGATGGCGGATGGCGGGCTGAAGTGAGTTGAAGATGGAGCCCGTGTGATGAATAGAAGCGCCTGGAAGCACGTAAGTAAGCGCTTGTTGCCTGCTTCACGATGCGCTCTAACTGTCTTTTTATTTTGCAGGTACAAGTTCGGGGCGGCTGCAGGGTGGCGGAATACCCGCTGGGTTAGATGTGGAAAGGAGTAATGGCACGTGAGTATTAAAGTTCCCCAATGTCTTTAAACGCACCTTGTTTTGTCTTTCAGATGCGGGATGCAGCGCCGAAGGCCTCCGGAGCGTGCGAAGAGTTGGTAAGCTTTTGCCTTTTAGATGCCGGAATGCAGTGTGAAGACCTCCGGAGCGCACGAAGAGTAGGTAAGCCTTTGTCTTTCAGATGCCGGAATGCAGCGCGAGGCGTTGGTGACAGCCGATGGACCAGGTAAGTGAAGAGCTGTCACTGAAGACCGTAATGCTAACCTGTTCTTTCTTGTCTTTATAGGTGTTGCTGAAGACTGGATTCAGAATGGTAAGCCTTTTTCCTTAGGCCCAGGATCAGATGCAGAAGACACGATGAGCGTTCTGCTGCTGAGGATGCAGAATAACGCAAAGCAAGATTCATCCATCGGGTGTGGTTTAAATAGCCTCCTGTAGTGCTTAGGTGTCTCCTTCCACAGCCACGCCTAAGAAAAGAGTTCCTGCTTTCCAGAAGAGGTCCAGTGTTCTGAATCTAGGGAGTGGCTCCTGCCCCACCCAACAGGAAAAGTAGTTCCAAACAGAAGAGGATCAGAGACTCAACTGGCAGGCAAGTAAGCAGCATGGTCTGCTGCAGGTAAGTCCACCCAAGCATTATGAGCCCGGCGCTTCCAGCGCTGGGACTGGGCATATTTATGAGCCTGGTGCCACTGGCGCCAGGACTGGGTCCAAAAGGTCCCAATTGGGACTGGTTGGCACTCAGAACCTGGGTTATGGATCTGCTTCCAAGGGAGTTGGGAAAACCCTGACCTTTTGGAAGCAGAGATCATGACAATGAGGCCCTATGTCTTGTTACGATTTCAGAACTCTTTTTCTGGATGCCGCAGGACCAAGGCTTAGCCAGGGCTTCTCCAAAAGAGCCCTCCAAATGGTGCCACTCTGTCTGCGTTCCACAGGAAGGATGAAGGGGGGAATTGGCACCCTGGACTGGGTTGCTTCGGCAACCCAATTTGCACTCTACTCTGATTGGCCCAGTGGTGAGCCGCCTGGCTCACCACTTAGCATGTGTGATTGACAACTAGGCTGATGAATGGGGGTTTTTCTGCATAAAAGCAGGGCCTTTGGGACTGGAACTTCAGAAGTCGCCACAGGACCTAAGAATCCGAAGAGGGAAGAAGCTGAGCCATCTGCAACGACAACACCACCGGTGAAGCCCTGCTGCAACTACCTCACCACTTTCCCGATGACAAGAGTAGATCTTCTGCTGGACGAGTCTTCTTCCTCTGAGCTGGTGGGACCACCCAGTTAGCCCTTTTCACCTTCCAAAGACGTCTCTTGGTCGAATCGCCCGTGCCAAGCACCCTGGCTGCCGGATAGTCAAGCTTCACCACTTTGACCGCGAATAAAAGGAACGCACCTTTTATTAATGAACTCCGCGGCTGGTTTCATCCTTGTGCAGTGCAAGGACTCCACGTTTCCTCCTCGATGAGATCCTCTCTTCCCCTGGTTGACAAACGAACTGCAACCACTGCCAGGAACAACTGCCACCGCTGGAGCCTCCTCTCTGTTTAAGGTACTGTGTCCTGCCTGGCCTCCCTTTCTTTGGTTTGTCCAAGGCAACCCTTACATCCTTGGCTTGCCAACTGGGTTGGCCCCAGACCTTCTAACTTTACCTTCTTGAATCACCCCAACCTCTTTTGGACATTCTGCAAAGACTTTTCGTGCATTTTAAACCGTGTGATCCTGAGCACATTTCGCTTTGCTCCCTTTAAAGTGGGCCTGGCCTATGACCTTTGCCTCTACAGTATTTAATGCCTTTATTCCCTTGCTGAGAACTCCTTAAAGTGTTGGGACCTGTTTTATTTCTATTCTCTGCCTTTTTCTCTCTCTTTAACTGAACTATTGGAGTGCCATCATGTTACTCTCTCACATCTGTTTAACAAATCGTGGTGTTTTAACTCTGACTTGTCTGATAGTTATCAAGGGAGGTGTGTATACTTTACCTGATTGTGTTTAAACTTGCTTTTGATTTAGAGTGCTGGTATATTGCCTAAAGTGTGTTTTAAATAAATAATTATATACTTTTTATACAAAGCTCTGGTCAGTGTTTGTTTGTTCTACTGTGTTTTTAGCCCTATTGTGTATACTCTATATACTGCCCTACTCTTCTTGAGAGAAATCTGACTGCTCAGCCACAGCTAACAGGTAAATCTGGGTGGTGCAAACTGCTACCAATTGGGTTTACTGCTTACTCCTGTAGTCTTAGTCTTTTTGCAGTGTTCCTCAAGGGAACTGCACAGGATTCTGCCTAACACTGGTGTACAGCGGTGGGATTTGTATTGAGTATACATTTTAGAGTGCTTCTGATACTTTAGTGCAACTAACCACAAAGCTTAGCACTGTAAAAGCTATGTTTTTAACAAGTCAACTATGGAAAGTTACAGCCAGGAGTCCCTTTCTGCAAAAACTGCTGATTGTTTAAGAGTTCTTTGTAGACATAAGGATCTTCCTGTAAAAGGCAAGAAAATGGAAAAAAATAGAAAGATTGTTAGAGAATCAAAGTCTGGGTAGTGGATCAGAGGAGCCTACCTCCCCAGCAAATGGAAACCACAGTCCTGAGGATGATATGAATCAAAGTAATGATAGTATTGTTGTGGAGTTGGAAGAGGAAGAGGAAACTACTATAACTGTTCCCCCTGGCCCTCTGCCTTCTCTAGCACCTCAGGCTGTCTCCACTGGACCTTTGTCAGGTCCCACCCTAAGTCCTGCATTCATTGAACTAGAAAAAATGAGGCTTGAATTAGAGTTCAAAAGAATTAGTGCCCACTCTGAACAAAAGCACCAAGAACTAAGGCTCAGAGAAATGGAGCTCAAGCATGAGCTAGAGATGAAGAAATGATCTGTTGAAAATACTTCTCTCCCCGGATCCTCTAGGAGGTCCAGTCCCAAAAGACCCCGGATGCCTAAAGAGATTGTGGGTATGTATGAACCTAAATTGGATGTGTTAGATTGGTTGGCTATGTTTGAGTATAATCATGGGCTCCAGGACATCTCAGGGAATCAGTTGCTTCCTTGATTGTTCTCTAGGCTCCCCCCTGTTGCATCTGATGTGGTAATGGAGTTGGGGGAAGTGAATAGGATGGACTATGAATGTGTGAAGCTAGCTTTGATAGCTAGATTTGGGAAGACCGCTTCCCAGTACCTTAAGAGGTTTAGGACCCTCAAAAAGCATGATGGTACCCCTTGGGTTACCTGTGTGAGTGAAAGTTTGAAGAACTTAGAGGGATGGATTAAGGGTTAATAGGTGAACACTTATGAGGGAATGAAGAATCTTGTGATGTTGGAGTCAATTTATGATGCCTGCTCTCCTGAGCTCAGACAGAACTTGGCTGATTCAAAGGAATTAGATTCCAGAAAACTAGCTAAGGCTTCTGACTTGTGGGTTGCCAACAGGGCTACTCACAAGGACTCTGGGGTAACTCAGAAAAATAATGAGGGGAAACAGCCAAAAAAGGACTGCAAAGAGAATTCTAATAATTCCAATCCCAAAGAGGGCCCCAAACCAAACAATAAGGGTAAGCCAAAAGGGAAACCGAATCAGAGTAGTGTACCTTCTGGTGGTAAACCAGAAGGAGGTCAGAGCAAGCCACCATTCCAGAAAGCATATGGTAAATGCTATGATTGTAGCTCGCCTGACCATGTGAAAGGAGATCCCAGATGTAAGGCTAAACCTTCAGGGGTCCAGCTTGTCTCCTTAGCCTTCGCTCCAGAGGAGGAAGTACAAATGGCAAGTGGAAACTGTCTACTACTGGCTGATGAACCCATTGGAGTCTCAGCCAGTGTTTCTTTAGTGTCTCTGGGTCTGTGGGAACAACAGAATTAAGATGTCTATAACTCTATCCCAGATAATACTAAAGAGTATTATAAGGACAGTGTCCAGGTGAATGATCAGGAGACTCCTGCCATTAGGGACACTGGGGCCAGCATAACTGTGGTGGATACATCTTTTTTACAGGCTGAGGATGTTGCTAAGGCACCCAAAAACCTCACCAGGAGGGCCTGTGCAAATGCTTTCCCAATTACCAGTCCTCATCCAGTGTAATGACATGACTGTGAAGATACCTGTCAGCATACAAAGTGAGGTACCAGGAAGGGTTCTATTGGGTAATGACCTGAAGACTTTTGGAGTTGTGTCACATAACCCCAGACCTCCTAGTAAAAGGTTACAGGAGCTCACCAGACCTGCAAGGGAGAGAACATGAGAGGTACTCCCAACAAGATGATGAAGAAAGATATCACTCCTACTCCACTGGAGTTACAAATTGCTATCTCTGAACAACAAGAAGCACAGGGGAAACCCACGACTTCTAGGAAACTGCCAGAAGCAAGCACTCCAGTGCTTCCAACAAGGACTTCCCCTAGGTTTTCCAAAGTTACACCTGTAACTCCACCTCCGGCTGAGGCTGAGAGGGAGGTACAACCCTGTGTGGTTGAGCTAGACTCTGAAGAGGAGCTAGTGGAAGGCCAAGAACTCATTGGAGATCTGGATCCTGTTGACCATCCGTAGCTGCAGTCTTTACTGGCAGAAGGTTGACCCACGGGGCAGACTTTAGTAAGGGACAGAGAGAATGTCCAACTCTGGAAGGTCTTCGCCAACAGGCAGCTTCTCAGGCTGATGGGCAAGAGACTGGGAAGTATAGGTTGCACTTGGAAGATGGCCTCTTCTACAGTGAACCGACTGAGTCTGCACCTGGAGACTACAAGCAGCTTGTAGTACCTCAAGAAAGCAGACAACAGTTCTTGCAACTGGCCCATGAGATTCCTTTGGCTGGTCACTTGAGTTTCAAGAAGACCAAAGAAAGGCTCTCACTCTACTTTTATTGGCCAAAAATGGGGGCTGAGGTAGATAAGTTTTGCAAGAGCTGCCACACCTGCCAAACTTCTGATAAGGTTGGTTCCAAGAATGTGGCACCTTTAGTGCCTCTCCCAGTTGTGAGAGTCCCATTTGAGAGGGTAGGTATTGACATTGTTGGTCCCCTTGATCCCCCAACCTCCTCAGGCAACAGGTTTATCCTTGTTGTAGTAGACCATGCTACTAGGTGCCCTGAGGCAATTCCTATGAGGACTGTTACAGCTCAGGCTGTGGCTAATGCCCTCCTTGGTATTTTTACCATGGTTGGGTTTCCTAAGGAAGTAATCTCTGACAGGGGGTCAAATTTTATGTCCCACTACATGAAAGCCATGTGGAATACCTGTGGAGTTACTTACAAGTTCTCTACCGCCTACCACCCTCAGACAAACGGGTTGGTAGAAAGGTTCAACAGAACCATGAAGAGCATGATAGGTGCTTTACAAGATCCCCTTAAAAGAAAGTGTGGCCTCCTATTGCCATGCCTTCTCTTTGCTTATAGAGAAGTCCCTCAGGAGGGAGTATGTTATTCTCCCTTTGAACTTCTTTATGGCCATCCAGTCAGAGGTCCATTGCCCTGATTAAGGAGGGGTTGGAGAATGCTCCTTCCCCCAAGCCAGTCAGAATGACTGACTATGTAATAGGTCTCCGTACGAGAATGTCACACATGATGGCAGAAGCTAGTGATAACCTGAAAGCTGGACAAGCTTTGGTCAAGCACTGGCCTGACCAAAAGGCTAACATGGTTGAGTTCACTCAAGACCAGTTAGTTCTAGTTATGATCCCAACAAGGCAAAGGGCCTTGCAAGATAAATGGATGTGACCCTTCAAAGTTGTGGGTAAACTTGGAGAGGTGAACTATCTGGTGGACTTGGGCAATCCCAATGAGGCTCCCAGAGTCTTCCACACCAACAGACTAAACGTGTATGTCTCCAGGCCTGAAGTGGGAGCCTTGCTTCTAGCTTCAACTGAAGAGGAAGAAGAGAGTGAAACTCTCCCTGATCTCCTCAAAGGCTTACCCTTGGATGAAAAGATTGAAGGAGTAAATCTCTCTTCAAATCTGATACCTGAGCAACAAGAACAGTGCAAATCTATGTTAAATCAGTTTGCCTCTCTGTTCTCACTTTTACCAGGCTTGACCCCTTGGGGACAGCATGATATACTCACTGGTGACTGTCTGCCAATAAAAAGCAGAGGATACCGAATGTTAGAAAATGTAAGAACCCACATCAAAGGGGAGGTCAAGAAGGTGCTTGATCTCGGGGTAATAGAGCCCTCTACTAGTCCATGGTCTAGCCCAGTTGTGTTAGTACCAAAGGCAGGATCCAAAGAATTGAGATTCTGTGTGGATTATAGAGCTCTTAATGCAGTCACTAAGACTGATGCCCACCCTTTGCCAAGGACAGATGAGTTGGTGGATAGACTTGGTTCAGCCAAGTTCCTCAGCACATTTGACTTGACGTCAGGCGATTGGCAAATAGCCCTGACAAACCATGCCAAGGAGAAGACTGCATTTTCTACCCCAGTTGGCCTATACTAATTCAAGGTTATGCCTTTTGGACTGAAGAATGCACCTGCTACATTCCAAAGGATGGTAAATCAAGTTCTGGCTGGGATGGAGGACTTCTGCATGGCATACTTAGATGACATTGCAGTATTCAGCCTATCCTGGGAAGAGCATGTTAACCACCTAGAACATGTTTTTCAGGCTCTTGGACAGGCCAATCTGACCATAAAGGCAAGTAAATGCCAGAGTAAAGTGGTCTACCTTGGGCATGAGGTAGGAGGTGGAGAAATAAGACCTTTGCTCAGCAAGATTGAAGCTGTGCAAAATTGGACAACACCTACTACTCAAACCCAGGGGAGAGCCGTTATAGGCCTCACTGGGTATTACAGGAATTTCATAGAGAACTATGGGACCATAGTATCTCCACTGAATGTAATCCCCTCTCCAAAGTTCCCTAAGAAGGTCACATGGAATGAGGAGTGCAATCAGGCCTTTGAAAATCTGAAGAAAGCTCTGTGCCAAGCACCAGTATTGAGAACTCCTGACTATCACCAAACTTTCATTGTGGAGACAGATGCTTCTAATGTAGGTATAGGTGCAGTCCTTAGGCAATTGGATGAGAAAGGTAGGGAGCACCCCATTTGCTTCATCAGCCGAAAGCTGAAGGATCCTGAGACAAGGTGGGCAACAATTGAAAGAGAATGTTTTGCTATTGTGTGGGCACTGAAGAAGTTTAGGCCATACTTGTATGGTTCTACTTTTGTCATTAAGACTGACCACCAACCCTTGAGATGGTTGATGCAAATGAAGGGGGAAAACCCAAAACTACTGAGATGGTCAATCTGCCTGCAAGGGTTTGATTTCACCATTGATCACAGGTCAGGGTGTCACCACAAAATGCTGATGGTCTCTCTAGGATGTATGACATCGACTAGAGGTATGAGATTCATCCAGGAGTGGATTAAATCCTCCTGTCCCTTAGTCTTGGGGGGGCGAGTGTTAGGGATAATTCTCTGTTAAGGCTAATTTCCCAAACCTAGTGAGTCCCCCAGCAGCTTTGCTGGATTTTTGGGGTTTATTTTTTTCTCCTGCTAAGAGTGAGACTCTTTTTCTCCCACTCCTAGACATGATTTGAGATATCCTTTGACTTTGTAATGTGTTTTATGGGCTATGGGGTCTTTTACTCCATAGAGCTTCAAGTGTTTTTGGTATGTGTGTTACACAGCACCCTCCGTGCCGTAACACAGGGGTGTCATAGTGACCCCCAAACATAGACTCCGTACTCTGGGACTGACTACTGTCTCCCAGGGCATGTAAAGTCACCATTGGCTTTACTAGTCCTAAATTGTGAAAGAACCAGTACAAACCATCATATTGTGGGCATACTGGTAGAGGCAATTTGATTGCCCCTGGGTCTGTTGTTCGAGGGGGCACTGTCCAGTCCCCCCTGAGTGAGTTTTGGCTGGTGGCAGTGGATACAACTTTTTATATTCGACCGCAAATATATTCCAATGGGTTTTTCCCATTGTTCGAAGCAACTACTTTTTAACATAGCCTCAAACATACCGCCGGTTTATTTATTTAATATTCATTCACTGGTTGGTATTTTTTGACAGAACTCGGTTCCAAAATGGCGTTTGTGTTCGCTTCTGTGACTCCAACCCGAAGTTGAGCCCTTTGTTCCACTTTTGGCGGGCTTCTGCACAGAAGCCCTCCAAATTGGTGCCACTCTGTCTGGGTACCACAGAGGGTGTGGGAGAGGGTTTAGGCACCCTGGACTGAGTTGCCTCGGCAACTCAAGTCACACTCTTCTGTGATTGGCCCAGTGGTGAGCCGCCCGGCTCACCACTTAGCATGTTTGAGTGACAGCTAGGACTGATGAATGGGGTTTTCTGCATAAAAGCAGGGCTTTGGGGACTGGGACTTCAGACGTCGCCACAGGACCAAAGAATCCGAAGAGGGAGAAGCTGCGCCGACCTGCAACGACGACACCACCTGTGGAGCCCTGCTGAACCGACTCACCACTTCTTCCAACAACAGAGGAGATCTTCATCCCGAAGAGTCTTCTTCCTCTGACCCGTGGAGATAACCAGTTTGCCCGGCTTTTCACCTTCCCGGACCATCTCATGGCCACCTTGCCTGTGCCAAGCACCCCGGCAACCGGGATACCACATTTTACCACTACCGCAAATAAAAGGGTAGTACCTTTTAACCGGAGAACTCTGCGGCTGGTTTCTTCCCTGGCAGTGCAACGACCTTCAGCTTTCCTCCACTTCGAGATCTTCTCTTCCTCTGGACGATGCCGTGACTTGCATCCACTGCCAGGAACAACTGCCCACGCTGGAGGATTCTCTCCACTTTCAAGGTACTGTGTCCGCCTGGCCTCCCTCGCAACGGTCTGTGTGGGTGTCTCATAAATCCTCAATTTACCACTTGGGTTGGCCCTAGGCTGGTTAACTGAACTTTTCTGAGATTAACTGATTCCTTTTTAAACTCTTTGCAAGACTTTCCAAGCCTTTTTAAACTGTGTGATCTTGGGCATATTGGTGTCCTACGCTCTCTAAGAGGGAGCCGGGCCTCTGAACTTTTGGCTCACCAGTAGACTTTGACTTTCCTGCCTTGCTGAGTGCTTCTAACGTATTGTGTTGTGTGCTGTTCCTGATTTCTGCCTTTTCCCTCCCTTTTTCTTAACTTATTGGAGTGCCATCTTTAGTTAAGCGCTCACCTCTGTCTGGAAATAAGTGGTGTTAACTAAGACTTGTCTAATAAGGAATAAGGGATGTATATATATATTCATAGTAACTGTGTTTTTGAAATTGCTTACAATAATAGTGCTAGAGTGTCTCTAAGTGTGTCTTTAAACAAATAATTATATACTTGATACCAAAGCTCTGGTCAGTGTTTGCTTGTGCTACCGTATTTGGGTACCTATCTTGTATACTCTATATACTGTCTAACTCTTCTTGAGAGAAGTCTGGCTGCTCAGCCACAGCTACCAGGTAAATCTGGGTGGTACAGACTGCTACCAATTGGGTTTACTGCCAACACCTTTAGTCTTAAGCCTTTTGCAATGGTCCCTAAGGGAACTGCACAGGTTTCTGCCTAACACTGGGTTCCACAGGGAGGGTGGAGGGGGGAATTGGCACCCTGGACTGCGTTGCCTCGGCAACCAAAGTCACACTCTACTCTGATTGGCCCAGTGGTGAGCCGCCCGGCTCACCACTTAGCATGTGTGATTGACAGCTAGGCTGATGAATGCGGGTTTTTCTGCATGCCCTTTGGGACTGGAACTTCAGAAGTCGCCAGAGGACCTAAGAATCCGAAGAGGGAACAAGCTGAGCCATCTGCAACGATGACACCACCGGTGAAACCCTGCTGCAACTACCTCACCACTTTCCCGACGACAAGAGAAGATCTTCTGCTGGACGAGTCTTCTTCCTCTGAGCTGGTGGGACCAACCAGTTCGCCATTTTCGCCTTCCAAAGATGTCTCTTGGTCGAATCGCCCGTGCCAAGCACCCCGGCGGCCGGATAGCCAAGCTTCACCACTTTGACCACAAATAAAAGTAACGCACCTTTTATTGACGAACTCCGCAGCTGGTTTCATCCTTGTGCAGTGCAACGACTCCACGTTTCCTCCTCGATGAGATCCTCTCTTTCCCTGGTCGAAACAACAAACTGCAACCACTGCCAGGAAAAACTGCCACCGCTGGAGCCTCCTCTCTGTTTAAGGTACTGTGTCCTGCCTGGCCTCCCTTTCTTCTGCAGAAAGAGACCCATTCATACAGCCTAGCTGTCACTCACACAGTGGAGTGGTCTTCTTGGCGGGAGACCCTCCAGCCTATCAGGTTAGAGTGCGACCTGAATTTCTGCAGCAACTCTGTCCAGGGGTTCTACTCCCCCTCCCAAACAAACAACCCAACCCAGACTCAGAGGCTCTGAAAGGAAGGCTTCTTGGCAGAAGCCCGCCATAAGAGCGAACAAAGGATCCCCGACCTGGGTTGGGAGATTAGAGTAAGACAAGAGAAAGAAGTTATATTAAATTTCTGGCAAATAAAACCTACTGAGTAAAGTTAATAATAAAATAAACCAGCGGTATGTTAGAGGCTGTGTTAGCCTCGAACAATGGGAAAATCCCATAGGAAAATATTTGCGGTTGAATATTTTTGGTAGTAACCACTGCCAGAAACTTTAGAGAGCGGGACTTTAAGGTAACCCCTCGAAAATGAACCCAAGGGAAAAACTATTAACCCTTTCCAGTACCTCCATAGTAAGATGGGTTGGACTGGTTAAGTTCGTAAGATTTGACTAGTAAAGCCAATGGGGACTTTACATGCCCTGGGAGACAGGAGTCAGTCCCAGGGTATGGAGTCTATGTTTGGGGGTCACTATGACACCCCTGTGTCACTGCACTGAGGGTGCTGTGTAACACATGTGAATGAAGATGGTTCCTATGGGTGAGAGAAAATCCCATAGGCATTAAACACAAAAATAGCCTAGAACACACATAGCAAAAATGCCTAAGAGTGGGAAAAAGAGTCTCACTCTTAGCAGGTAAAAAGAAACAAACCCTTCAAATCCAGCAAAGCTGCTGGGGGACTCTATAAGTAAGGGAAATTAGCCATAAAATGATAATTCTCCCTAACACTGGAGAAGAGTGCAATGGTTTTGATAGGACAGCAGCCCAAACATGTAAATGTCCGCAAACTTTCCGCAGACTTCTAAAAAATGCACAGGGCCCTGCAGCATTTCAATGGCACTTATATTTTTGAACTGTGAAAGGCAGCTCTGGTTTTTGTTGTTTTGTATTTTTTTAAATTTTTCAGACATGAGACATAATAAAAGGAAGGGAAGGGAGGGTAAGGAAGGGGCGCCAACCATAGGCATAAGAAAGGGCAGGTGGAGAGAGGAAGATGTAGGGTGGGCCTTACTCAGGTAGTTGGCAGTCCATCTCATGCTCCTGGACCACAGCCTTGAAAGCACTTCGAAGGGTCTCCTACCATTTGTGATGTCATCTTTGATGTCCTGGGTGTTTGTCTTAGCAGTGCACAGTGGTGGCGTGTGTTATGGATGCTTAGCTTACCATAACTGGCGGATTTTAGGTGTTTTTCAGTTTTACTTGTAACCATAATGTATATTTAACAAAGTTTTTTTCACTGAATTTCATAGGTTTTTAGTAGTGTAACTTAACTATAACGTCCTTTTAACAACGTTTTTCACTGAATTTCTTATGTTTTTAGTAGCACAACTTAACCATAACGTCCCTTTAACAAAGTTTTCTCACTGAATTACATTACGTGTTTCCATAGGAATAGCACTTTTTGGGCAGCTTACAACTTCGCTCTCCCTGGACGAATCCTCACCAAACTTTGCAAAAAATGTATTTGGGTCACTCTGAATTTTTTTGCAAAGTTTGGTGAGGATTCGTCTGGGTGGGCAAAGTTATAGGGGGGATACAAAAACTTTTTTTTTTTCCCATAGACATAATGGGAAAAAACTTTGCTTACGCCTACAGCCCAAACCACTGGATGGATTTACACCAAATTTGTGGCAGGAGTGGTGGCTTGGTCCGGAAAGCGTGCTTTGCTTTATTTGGTGTAAATCCATCCAGTGGTTTTTTAAAAAATGACAAAAATGTAAGTGAAAAAAATTAGTGATGTCTGTGTTCGCTTGGCGGACACACTTCCCTGTTCGCTCCGCAGACAGGATGGTGATTGGGCAAGCAGCTTGCGTGATGTCCGCGGACATCTGACGTGCTCTCTCATTGGATGCAGTGAAAGCGTGCAGTGCGTCTGGCTTCAGAGACGCCCGCCATCTTTGTTCCTCACATGAGAGGCTTTGTCAGCAGGAGCGGGATCTGCCGCCTGCAGAGTAAGTTTTTTGTGTCTGTCTCCTGTTCCTCCCACCCCCGCTCATGCCCTGTGTGTCCTTCTTGTCGCCCCACCCCCACTCATGCTCCGTGTCTCCCCTGTTCTTCCAGCCCCCCGCTCACGCCATCGGCACACGGTGGCCAGCGGAGGGCCGAGGAGCGGCATCTGCTGCCTGCACACGAACGCCTTGTGTCTCTCTACCTCCTCCCCACCCCCCGCTCATGCCCCGTGTGTCTCTCTCGCTCCCCCCACCTCCGCTCATGTCCCGTGTTTCTCTCTCCCTTCTCTCCACCCCCGCTCATGCCCCGTGTGTCTCTTCCGCTCCCGCCCACCCCCCGCTCACACCCCGTGTGTCTCTCCCCATCCCGCCCACCATCCGCTCATGCCCCGTGTGTCTCTATCCCTCCCCCTCACCCCCGCTCATGCCCCGTGTGTCTCTCCCCCTCCCGGCCACCCCCCGCTCAAGCCCCGTGTGTCTCTCCCCCTCCCACCCACCCCCTGCTCATGCCCCGTGTGTCTCTCTCCCTCCCCCCACCCCCGTTCATGCTCCGTGTGTCTCTAGACTCCCACCCACCCCACGCTCATGCCCCGTGTGTCTCTCTCCCTCCCCCCTGCCCCCCGCTCATGCCCCGTGTGTCTCTCTCCCTCCCCCCACCCCCCGCTCATGTCCCGTGTGTCTCTCTCCCTCCCCCGACCCTCCACTTATGCCCCGTGTGTCTCTCTCCCCCCTGCTCATGCCCCGTGTGTCTCTCCACCTCCCACCCACCTCCCGCTCATGCCCCGTGTGTCTCTCTCCCTCCCCCCTGCCCCCCGCTCATGCCCCTGTGGGTTTCTCCCCCTCCCGCCCACCCCCTGTTCATGCCCCGTGTGTCTCTCCCCTCCCGTTCACCCCCCACTCATGCCCTGTGTGTCTCTCCCCTTCCCGCCCCCCCGCTCATGCCCCGTGTGTCTCTCCCCCTCTCCCCACCCCCGCTCATGCCCCGTGTTTCTCTCCACCTCCCACCCACCCCCGCTCATGCCCCGTGTGTCCCTCCCCTCCTGCCCACTCCCCGCTCATGCCCCGTGTGTCTCTCCCCCTCCTGCCCACCCCCCGCTCATGCCCTGTGTGTCTCTCCCCCTCCCGCCCTCCCCCCGCTCATGCCCCGTGTGTCTATCCCTCCCGCCGACCCCCCGCTCATGCCCCGTGTGTCTATCCCTCATGCCGCTCATGCCCCGTGTATCCATCCCTCCCGCCACCCACCCCCCGCTCATGCCCTGTGTCTCTATCCCTCCCGCCGCCCAGCCACCGCTCATGCCCCATGTGTCTATCCCTCCCGCCGCCCACCCCCCGCTCACGCCCCGTGTGTCTCTCCCCCCCACCCCCGCTCATAACCCGTGTCCCTATCCCTCCCGCCACCCACCCCCGCTCATGCCCCGTGTGTCTATCCCTCCTGCCGCCCTCATGCCCCATGTGTCTACCCCACCCCCCCTCATGCCCCGTGTGTCTATCCCTCCCGCCGCCCACCCCCGCTCATGCCCTGTGTGTCTATCCCTCCCGCCGCCCACCCCCTGCTCATGCCCCGTGTGTCTATCCCTCCCGCCGCTCATGCCCTGTGTGTCTATCCCACCCGCCGCCCACCCCCGCTCATGCCCCGTGTCTCTATCCCTCCCGCCGATCACCCCCCGCTCATGCCCTGTGTCTCTATCCTTCCCGCCGCCCACCCCCCGGCTCATGCCCCGTGACTCTATCCCTCCTGCCGCCCACCCCCAGCTCATGCCCCGTGACTCTATCCCTCCCGCCGACCACCCCCCGCTCATGCCCCGTGTCTCTATCCTTCCCGCCGCCCACCCCCGCTCATGCCCCGTGACTCTATCCCTCCTGCCGCCCACCCCCAGCTCATGCCCCGTGTCTCTATCCCTCCCGCCACCCATACCCCGCTCATGCCCCGTGTGTCTCTACACTGCCCCCACCCGCGCTCACGCCCCGTGTGTCTCTCCCCTCCCCCCACCCCCCGACCCCCCACTCATGCCCTGTGTGTCTATCCCTCCCGCCGCCCATCCCCCGCTCATGTCTCGTGTGTCTATCCCTCCCGCCGCCCACCCCCCGCTCATGCCCCGTGTCTCTATCCCTCCCCCGCTCATGCCCCGTGTCTCTATCCCTCCACCCGCTCATGCCCCTTGCCTCTATCCCTCCCGCCGCCCACCCCCCGCCCATGCCCCGTGTCTCTATCCCTCCCGCCGCCCACCCCCCCACTCATGCCCCATGTCTCTATCCATCCCGCCTCCCACCCCCCGCTCATGCCCGTGTCTCCCTACTTTTCCCCCACCCTCCGCTCATGCCCCGTGTCTCTCTCCACTTCCCCCACCCCTTGCTCATGCCCTGTGTCTCCCCTGTTCCCCCCACCCCCTGCTCATGATCTGTCTCCCCTGTTACCCCCACCCCTTGCTCATGCCCCGTGTCTCCCTCGTGTACCCCCTCGCCCCCAGCTCATGCCCCGTGTGTCTCCTTTTGCCCCCAAACCCCACTCATGCCCCATGTCTCCCTCGTGTTCCCCCCACCCCCCACTCATGGCCTGTCTCCATCGTGTACCCCCTCAACCCGCACTCATGCCCCGTGTGTCTCCTGTTGCCCCCACCCCCTGCTCATGCCCCATGTGTCTCCTGTTGCCCTCACCCCCCGCTCATGTCCCCTGTCTCCTTCCTTTCCCCCCACCCCCCGCTCATGCCCCGTGTGTCTCCCCTCCCCCCACCTCCGCTCATTCCCTGTGTCTCACCCCTTCCCCCACCCCCCGCTCATGCCCCGTGTGTCTCTCCCCTTCCCCCCTCCCCCCGCTCATGCCCTCTGTGTCTCTCCCCTTCCCCCGCTCATGCCCCGTGTCTCTCTCCCCTTCCCCCCCACACCCGCTCATGCCCCGTGTCTCTCTCCCTACACCCCACTCCCCGCTCATGCCCGTGTCTCTCTCCCATTCCCCCCACCCCCCACTCATGCCCCGTGTCTCTTTCCTCTTACCCTCTACCCCCCGCTCATGTCCTGGGTCTCTCTCCCCTTCCCCCCACTCATACCCTGTGTGTCTCTCCCCTTCCCCCCACCCCCCGCTCATGCCCCGTGTCTCCCTCCTTTCCGCCCACCCCCCGCATCTCTCAGCCCTCCCCCCCCACCCCCACTCATGCCCTGTGTCTCTCTCCCCTTCCCCCCACCCCCCGCTCATGCACCGTGTCTCCCTCCCCTTCCCTCCACCCCCCGCTCATGCCCCGTGTGTCTCTCCCATTCCCCCCACCCCCGCTCATGCCACGTGTGTCTCTCCTCTTCCACCCTCCCACCGCTCATGCCCCATGTGTCTCTCCCCTTCCCCCGCTCATGCCCCGTGTCTCTCTCCCCTTCCCCCCCACACCCGCTCATGCCCCGTGTCTCTCTCCCCTAACCCCCACCTCCCGCTCATGCCCCATGTCTCTCTCCCTTTCCCCCCACCCCCCACTCATGCCCCGTGTCTCTCTCCCCTTTCCCCCACCCCCCGCTCATGTCCTGGGTCTCTCTCCCCTTCCCCCCACCCCCCACTCATGCCCTGTGTGTCTCTCCCCCTCCCCCCACCCCCCGCTCATGCCCCGTGTCTCCCTCCTTTCCGCCCACCCCCGCTCATACCCCATGTCTCTCCCCTTCCCCCCACCCCCGCTCATGTCCTGTGTCTCTCTCCCCTTCCCGCCACCCCCGCTCATGCCCTGTGTCTCTCTCTCCTTCCTCCCCGACCCCCCGCTCATGCCCTGTGTGTCTCTCCCATTCCCCCCCACCCTCGCTCATGTCGCGTGTGTCTCTCCCCTTCCCTCCCACCCCCCGCTCATGCCCTGTGTCTCCCTCCTATCCCCCACCCCCGCTCATGCCCCCTGTGTGCACCCTGTTCCCCCACCCCCGCTCATGCCCTGTGTGTGCCCTGTTCCCCCACCCCCGCTCATGCCCCGTGTGCGCCCTGTTCCCCCCACCCCCGCTCATGCCCCCTGCCTCCCACTTGTTCCCCCCACCCCCCACTCATGCCCCGTGTCTCCCTCATGTACCCCCTCACCCCTGTTCATGCCCCGTGTGTCTCCTGTTGCCCCCACCCCCACTCATGCCCCGTGTCTCCCTCGTGTTCCCCCAACCCCCACTCATGCCCCGTGTCTCCCTCGTGTTCTCCCCACCCCCCACTCATGCCCTGTCTCCATCATGTACCTCCTCACCCCCCGCTCATGCCCCGTGTGTCTCCTGTTGCTCATCCCCCGCTCATGCCCCGTGTCTCCCTCGTGTTCCCCCCACCCCCCGCTCATGCCCTGTGTGTCTCCCCTCCCCCCCACCCCCGCTCATGCCCTGTGTCTCTCCCCTTCCCCCGCCCCCCGCTCATGCCCCTTGTGTCTCTCCCCTTCCCCCCACCCCCTGCTCATGCCCCGTGTATCTCTCCCCTTCCCCCACTCATGCCCCGTGTCTCTCTCCCCTTCCCCCCTACACCCGCTCATGCCCCGTGTCTCTCTCCCCTACTCCCACCCCCTGCTCATGCCCCGTGTCTCTCTCTCCTTCCCCCCACCCCCTGCTCATGCCCCGTGTCTCTCTCCCCTTCACCCCCACCCCCCGCTCATGTCCTGGGTCTCTCTCCCCTTCCGCCCACCCCCGCTCATGCCCTGTGTCTCTCCCCTTCTCCCACCCCCGCTCATGCCCCTTGTGTCTCTCCCCTTCCCCCCACACCCGCTCATGCCCTGTGTCTCTCTCCCCTACCCCCCACCCCCCGCTCATACCCCATGTCTCTCTCCCCTTCCCCCCACCCCCTGCTCATGCCCCGTGTCTCTCTCCCCTTCACCCCCACCCCCCGCTCATGCCCCGTGTCCCTCTCCCCTTCCCCCCCACCCCCGCTCATGCCCTGTGTGTCTCTCCCCTTCTCCTCCACCCCCCGCTCATGCCTAGTGTGCCTCTCCCCTTCCCCCCACCCCCGCTCATGCCCTGTGTGTCTCTCCCCTTTCCCCCCACCCCCTGCTCATGCCCCGTGTGTCTCTCCCCTTCCCCCCACCCCCATTCATGCCCTGTGTGTCTCCCCTGTTCCCTCCCACCCCCTGCTCATGCCCCATGTGTGCGCCCTGTTTCCCCACCCCCGCTCATACCCTGTGTGCACCCTGTTCCCCCCACCCCCCACTCATGGCCCGTGTCTCCCTCGTGTACCCCCTCATCCCCTGCTCATGCCCCGTGTGTCTTCTGTTGCCCCCACCCCTGCTCATGCCCCATGTCTACCTCGTGTTCCCCCCCACCCCCCAATCATGCCCTGTCTCCCTCGTGTACCCCCTCACCGCCTGCTCAAGCCCCGTGTGTCTCCTGTTGCCCCCACCCCCCGCTCCTGCCCCTGTTGCCCCACCCCCCGCTCATGCCCCGTGTCTCCCTCGTGTTCCCCCCACCCCCCGCTCATGCCCTGTGTTTCTCTCGTGTTACCCCCCACCCACGCTCATGCCCCGTGTCTCTCTGGTGTTCACCCCACCCCGCTTTTGCCCCCTGTTTCCTTCCTTTCCCCTCCACCCCCTGCTCATGCCCTGTTTGTACCCTGTTCCCTCTCCCCCCGCTCATGCCCATGTGTCACCCCTGTTCCCCCCACCCCCCGCTCATGCCCTGTTGTGTTCTCTTTATACACCCTGCCTTCCCTTTCCATGGTGGCCATCTTTTTTTTTTTTTTACCACCCGGCGTTCCCACTTTGAGGACATAAGATGTTAGTGGTCTTCATCTATTGAAAAGGATGTTATGGTGACGTTGCACTAATAAAAACCTTTAAAATTTAGTTAAAAAAAAATGTTACAGGGACGTTATGGTTAAGTTGCACTAATAAAAACCTATGAAATTCAATGAAAAATCTTTGTTAAAGGGACGTTATGGTTAAGTTGCGCTACTAAAAACCTATGAAATTTAGTGAAAAAACTTTGTTAAAGGGACGTTATGGTTAAGTTACGCTACTAAAAACCTATGAAATTCAGTGAAAAAACTTTGTCAAAGGGACGTTATGGTTCCAAGTAAAACCGAAAAACCCTTGAAATTCGCCAGTTATGGTAAGCTAAGCAACCATAACTCGCGCCACCACCGTGCACTGCTAAGACTAACACCCAGGACACACCTAATAACTCTAGTACTATATACACCGTTAAGTCAATAAATTAGGTATTTAACATGTTTCTGAGAAGCACAACTATTCACACCCGGGCCTGGCATAAAATATACAGTATAGGAGGCTGTTCTAATTCTTAGGCGAGACTAGCAAGGCTCATCTCAATGTACATTTAATTATTTCACTTACATTTATAAATACAACAAACCATGAAGGAAATAAAAATAGGAGTTAGGGAAATAGTCCATATGTTTTAAAACAATAATATTTAAATATATTGTTGTTCAACAGAGCCTTGGAAGTGTGTTTTCCATGTTTCACGCATGTCGGTCTATTGACCTTCTTCAGAAGCATCTCTACACTTCAAAAATTAACTCACAGAAGGAAAGAAAAATAGGAGACATATCATAGATACATTACAATGTGATGGAATACTAATTTCATGTGTAGATCTATTTAACAAAAGGGAAGACCCTTTCTCATAGTGTTTAGAATAACCACATTTAGAAACTATCATAGCATGCTCCTACACCCCAATTCAAAATGTATGTATGGCAAGTACCTTCATTTTAAACATATATTCCTCAAATAATGTTTCATCAATCTCTGTGGGGAAACAAAAACAAAATTCATATAAGTTTGATCATCATTTATAAATTCCAACTATAATCATCATGTGAATCTTAGAAATGAAAAGATGAAAATCTGTTCAGTTACCCAAAGTACATTTTCTTTTCTGGATGCAGGTACTGTGGAAAATGTAAGGGGTGAAATAATCCATTCTTTGAAATGTCTTTATGAACATATTTAAAACAGGTAATTAAAAAATCTCTCCTTACCTGCTTACCACTGCAGAATATAGTTCCTTATTGTCTTTAACCAACAGGTTTCTATCGCTTCCCTTTGATAACTACTTACTCATATAGCTTGGATGAACAGAGGCAGTTTGTCACATGATCACATCACCATGCAATGAAACATTAGTGATGTCATCGAGTAACGATGCAATGTAATAATATCACACAGCAAGATTGTACACTCTGTGTGTGTTTATACTATAGCCACATTATATTATGAAACACACAAATGGTACATTTGTATAGTTGCACAAAATTTAAATACCATATGAATTAACATATTTTTCGAAATGAAAAATTACATAATATGAATCAGTAGAGAAAACAATATTTGCAACAGTACATTAAATATGATTCATCTCGATATGTGCATTGAGGATGAAACATTTATATAGTTGAACAAATTGAAAGTACCATGGGAACCAAAAACTTTTTAAAATGACAAAACTTTCACAGTAAGAATCAGTCAAAAATAACAATGGGCCTCATCACAAGTCCGGTGGTAACCCTTAAAAGCGGCAGTAATGGAATTAGTGCTGCCCATACCACTCCGCTGGATCATGAGCCGGCACAAATACCGCCCATTGCAAAAGCAGCTGGCACCAGTACAGCCGGTGCTTTTACAGCCGGGAATACGAGGCACAATCACAGCCACATCACAAGTCCATTTTCAGCACAATTAGCACCGAAAACCGGTGCTTATACGGCCAAAACCACAGTGCAGTTACCTCCAGCTTCCAGCTTGAGGTAAATGAACACAGATGCCTGAGCCACAGGTGAACACAATCCACCCAAGAGGCTACATAAGGCACATCCATACCCCAAACACTGTTTCCAACACCCTGCTGCCACTAGCCACTGTGAGCTGGGACAGGCAGCTACTCATGCTGTACCTGGAAGTAGAGAAGCAGGACAACCAGGCCAGGGCACAGGGAGTACAGGGTGGAGCAGGAGGAGGAGAGCACAAGCAAGGAGTTCACCAATCCCCATGGTTGAGCCCTACCCCTGGACCCTCACCGACAGCCAGTTGGTCACCCTGCACCGCGTCAACAGGGAGACCATAATAGAGCTCTCACCACAATACAGAATGATATAGTATGACATAGGAAGAAAGAGGAACATCCGGACAGCTGTGGCCCCACTGCTGAAGCTAGTGTATAACCTACAATCTCTTGGTACAGGCACCTTCCAGCACTCTGTGGCCATGATGCACGCATGGCACAGGCCACATTATGCGCAATGTTGGGCCAGGTGCTTGAAGCCCTCCTGAGGCAAGTGCAACACCACATCTCACTGCCTACAACCTCAGCCGAGTTCATTGCCATGAAGGCACAGTTCCAAGCCATTGCCCAGATGCCAAATGTGATTGCTGCCTGTACTGTACCCATGTTGTACTAGTGTCCCCCCAGGCCCATGAAGCTGTGTACTGAAATCGCAAGCACTACCACTCCCTGAATGTGCAGGTGACCTGCAACCCTGACCTCTACATCACCCACTGCTGTGTCCGCTATCCTGGTTCCACCCACAATGCCATGGTCCTATGGAACAGCACACTGCCAGGATACACAGAGATGCACAGAGGACAACGACCTGGATAGTGGGTGAGTAAAATAGCCAGCACACATGTGATGCAAAGCACATAACCATATGGGGGGCGGGGTGGTGCAAATGACCACACAAAGGATGGCATGACAAGTGAATGTGAAGTCTGTACTTCACCTCCTCCTGCACCATCGTCACAGTACAGGTTAGGGAGCATGAACATGTCACACTTACCTGAATGGAGAAGCAGTAGAACACATACAATAGCAACCATTTACAGCAAGATGACTACAGGTACCACAATGCAACATGCACTTACCAAATCAATGCTGACAAATGACCACATTGCCTCACACAACAGCCCTGCCAGGACCAGAGGCCAGGCATCCATGTGCAGCCAGCCCACAATGCCCATCCGTTGGCACCAGATGAACAGGGAGTGCCCATGGGGAACCCAGCATGCCAAATGCATGGTGGAAATGCACTGCCACATGACAGCCACCATGTCCGCTGCACATGTCACTGACAGACACCTTACACAACATGTGCTGCAAGGTGACAGGGTGCATGTGAAGCACCAACAATGTATGACACAAGTGGCACTGCATGTACGGACATAGAAACGTCACATGCCATGAAATGAAGGACCATGTTCATGCACATGTAGTGCATTGACCTAATATTGTGTAAGCCCATCCCCACACCTTACACCATGCCTAATGCCTCTGCCTCCCCCATACTAGTGACTGGATACCCACAGCTGCCCTGGCTAATGACCAGGTATGTTTCTGCTCCCTTGACAATACTGGTGGAGCCCTGATGTAGGCTCCAGAGAAAGTGGGTAAAATTGTGCTTGTGTGTGCCATGCAGCACAATATCTGCCTGAGGAGAAATGTTCCAGTACCCCCTGACATGGACATGACACCACCAGAGGATGAGGAAGCAGTGCCTTTGGCTGAGGCAAATGCACGCATTGCCAGAAATTACATGAAGGATGGGAGATTGTCACAACAGGGACTGATAGACAATTTCTGTTGGCACTTTCACATGGCACAAGCCATGAATAACTGTGTGACACCACCTCAATCAATAAACACAACAATGAGCCTCATTACGAGTTTGGAGGTAGCCATGGTGCTGTTAGCACCATGGCTGCCTCCAAAGTCATGTCCAGGTCCTGGTAGTCGGAATGGGGATTTACCAGGTCATTGCAACCTTGGAGGACCCGGTAAGTCCCCATTCTGAAAACCATTCCCCATTCTCATTCGAGCCCTCATAGGGGTCAATGGGAATGGGGAAGGAGCTAATAACGGGCCCGCAAATACCGGGCCCGTTATTAGCTCCCTGGTCCCTTAGCGGCTCCTGCTAAGGGCGGCTGGTAAAACCAGCCGGCCTTAGTGGGACCCGCTAAGGGACCTCGGAATGCGGCGGTAGGGGGTTAACGGCACTGGCATCGTTACCGGTGCCATTAACCCCCTACAGCCGTACTCGTAATGAGGCCCAATGACACAATCGGGAATGTCCTCGCATTGATGAAGCTCAATGGTTTTTATTTAATGAAGTGCCCCAACTATCCCCATTCCCCTCCCACTACCCACGCCCCATCATACTATCCCTGTTCCCACCACAAACTCCCCATCAAATTACCCCCTCCTCCTCCCACCACCAACTTCCCATCACACTATCCCCCTCCCACCATCACCTGTTCCCCAGCATGGCCACTCATGTGTCTCAGAGTCCTTCACAACTGTGGCCACTATCCCCCCTGGCCATCCCTCAGTGATTTTGGGTGCAGAAGTCTCTATGACTGACGCCTTGCCATGCTCTGCCATGACCCCTCTGTGGGTGTGGTTGAAGTGTAAGGGACGGAGCCTGTCCCAAGGTTTTGTTGGTGTTGCAGCTCTGTGCTCTGCTGGATGGCCTCTGCCAGTGCGGAGATGGCTTCTGTCATCACCCTGACCCTCGGGGCATACAGGGTCAGGGCAACCATGCTGGCTGTTGTCTCAGCCCTGTTCTGCATGATGGCCCACACTAGCGTCTTGGATACTGTCCCTAATGGCCAGAAGGTGTTTGTAGTGCATGTGGCCAATTGCCTCCATCTCCCACTGTTTGTGATCCATGTCCTTAAGCCTCTGTAACAGCATGCTGTGTGCTGGTGTATGATGTGTGGGTGAGAAGCTCTTCACTGGCCCTGGGTTGTGTTCACAGGAGCCATATGAGGGTGAATCAACGTCCAGCTCAGGTGTCTGTGTAGGCTGGCGGATTGGTGGGTTCTCTGGGGAGTGTTCTCGATGGACCTGTGGTGAGCTCTCTGGGGATTGTAAATGCTGGTGGCATGGTGGGCTCTCCGGGGAGTGTTGATGCAGGTGGTGATACTGGGCTGATGTCCCCTGTGTGTCTTCACTTACCCTGCCAGCAGGTGGGTCCTCGGTGTCTGTGCCCCCAGATATGGGTGTGGGTGCAGTGTGTCTTGAACTGCTCCTGGTTGCCTCAGTGTGGCCTGAGTGGGCCTTTGCGGGATGGAGGTGGTGGTGGCAGACCTTGAGGGCCGAGATGAACCGCTCCCAGATGGGCCTGCAACCTCCTCCTCCTCCTCTGATGCACCTGGTAATGTGTGAGTGCCTGTAGGGGACATAGGAAATTCTGTCACGTACGGTTCTCCCATGTGTGTTGGCAAAGCAAGTCACAATTGCTATGTTACAGAGCTGCACATGGTAGCCTTTGTTCTTGCATTAGAACCAATCAAATCACCTTGTTATCCAATAGCTGATTCTTTGTTTTATGTGTTTTTATCTTACAGATGCTACAAAACTTTTGTTATGACTGTTATGACTGCTATTGTTCTAATTGTAACTAGGCTACGTTATTAATACTTTTCCTCCTGATGAATGTTCCATAATAATATCTTGTTGAACAGAAACATGTTGAGACAACTCTCTGGACTGTAAACAGAGATCTTAATCTATGACACATTTATTTTACCTCAAGAGGGTACTATACTATGGGCCTCATTACACGGACGGCGGTAAGGGTTAACGGTCACCGTTAATGGCAACGGTCACCGTTAACCCTTACCGCCGTACTACGAGGTCCCTTTGTGGGTTGGTGATTTAACGCCTGCTTTTTGCAGGCGTTAAAAACCAACCCGCTAAGGGACCTCGGAGCTAATTACGGCACCGCAAAATTGCGGTGCCGTAATTAGCGCCTTCCCCATTCCTATAGAGCCCTATGGGGCAGAAATGGGAATGGGGAAGGGCAATGGCGGAAGGGGGATTTACCGCCCCTCCAACCTTGGAATGGGGCAGTAAATCCCCTTTCCGCCAAGGCGGTGCCGGTATTTTACCGGCATGAGCCATGGCGCTAATAGCGCCATGGCTCACCGCCTTCCGTGTAATGAGGCCCTATTTGTTTGATTAGTACCTTTTGTGCCTGTTTTTTCTGTGACACCATTTTAACTTGCTATCTTAACAATAACCAGGAAGCCCTTCTGGAATCCAAAGCCAAAAAACCGAAAGATGATCGAATTGTCTGTGTTAACACCTTTACGGACCAGAGTTTTGAAATCACCAACATCATTAAGAAAAATTGGAAAATTTTCAAAACCTCGCCACAAACTATGACTGTGCCAATATTTGCCTACAAAAGAAGCACCACTATAGGCAATAGAGTCAGTAACAGCAAACTCAAATGTCTTAATACACCCGACCCTAGATTGACTACTTTATGGGGTCTTCCAGAGGCCACTGGACATTACCCTTGTGGCACATGTGGTGTTTGCAAATTAACGTCAAAAACTAAATATATTGATGTTGGCCTTTCGAAACGCTGGACCCAAAAGAAGCTTACCAATTGTAACACTGACTTTGTGGTGTACTTGATCACATGTATATGTGGAGTGCACTATGTGGGTAAGACTATTCGGAAAGTGAAAACCCGCATCATGGAACACCGAAGTTGCCTGAAGAACAAAACTGAAAATGCCCCTTTGGTGAAACACTTCAACCTTCAGAAGCACAAACATGAGGATTTTACATGGACTGTTTTAATAGCCCTTAAAGGAACTAACTGTGTAACACGTGAAAAGAAACTGTTAAAGATGGAACAGAAAATGATCTATACCTTACAAAGTGATGCCATTGGCCTGAATGAATCTATTGAATGGCACAATATTTAACCTCCTCCCTTTAGGCCCCCTCCTCCACTTTCCCTCTCCGAAGTCTTTAGCCATTGCGGTCCTCTATAGGACATTCCCCACTCTCTTCCTTTTCGGGGGTTCGTCCCGCACTATGTTCACCTTGTGTTCCCCGCTGATCTATATATCATTGTAGGGCCCTCGCACAGTCTGTTCATTCTGTGCTTCTTTCACTTTTTCTGTGCGACTCTTTACACAGTGCCCTTCCCCCTCCATTCCAATATGGCCGCCTGCTTCCTGCACTATCCTGGGCTCCGGCGCACTCTACCAACATGGTAGAAGGACTACGGCGTTGCCTTGACTACCTCAGGTATCGGCCGCTTTTCGTGTACTCATTCGATTCACGGAGCCGTACTACCGACTCCCAGGCATCTTGCCGCGACTGTTCTTCACTCGGTAAGCCCCACGCTCTGTCTGCTTACCCCGTATGTCCCTGCAGCCACAATCACTTTTGCCGCTCTCCGCTGTCTTTATTCCTGTGTGATGAGTTTTTTTGCTGAGTTTTTTTCGCTTCGTTTGCAGCGTTGAACCAAGGGCTGGTTTCCCTACAGGCAGCCGTACACGCGGACTGTCCTCAGATGCCACTCTCGCATCTATAAGGTATTCTTAGTTGCTTCTCCCCTCTCGGTCCGATGTCACCATGGTCACTTTGTTCACCTTTGATCTTGGTGACGAGATAGGATGCACCTCCTACACATTTACGGCCAGTGCGGGTTGCACTTCAGTTCACCCTTTTCTTCGTGCATTGCACTGTTCCCACCACCTGTGGCCTTCTTCTTATATGCACTGCCACTTTGTACTGGTCCCTGTGGTTCTGCTTTATATCGTATGAACCAATGCATGGACTTCTGATTACTTGCATGCTTTTAGCTGCTGCTGCTCGTCACACGTCCATTTTTGGCATTTTTTTTGGCGCACTGTGCTAGTTACTCTCTCCCACCACTGCATGTTCTAGCACTAGTACTCCAGATTTGTCTTTATATTCTGCTTGTATTCTGTGAGCCCATCTACGCCTCTCTTTAAGCATACCTGAAATGCCTAATAGATTTCTCTATCCTCTGTACGACCAATTTAGCCGTCTACTACTACCTACTATTGACAGTAGAGAGCCCCCACGAGCACCATTATAGGTAAATATTCCCCTGCACATGGTAGCCTTTGTTCTTACATTAGAACCAATCAAATCACCTTGCTATCCAATATCTGACTCTTTGTTTTATGTGTTTTTATCTTACAGATGCTACAAACCTTTTGTTATGACTGCTATTGTTCTAATTGTAACTAGGCTACGTTATTAATAATTTTCCTCCTGATGAATGTTCCATAATAATATCTTGTTGAACAGAAACATGTCGAGACAACTCTCTGGACTGTAAACAGAGATCTTAATCTATGACACATTTATTTTACCTCAAGAGGGTACTATACTATTTGTTTGATTAGTACCATTTGTGCCTGTTATTTCTGTGACACCGTTTTAACTTGCTATCTTAGCTTGCTACGTATTCCTTGTTGTTGTTTTACACATTGGATGTTTAAGTGTTGTATTGTGGACCCTTACATTTAATTATATGTTTTAATCATTATGATTCATTATTAAAATTGGGTATTCACCTTTTTAACAGTGACTGGTCCCCATTTTGAACTCCTTTTGAACCTTTGTGGTCCGGTACCTCTAGCATCTGTATCTTAACTTTGTCTTCCTATATATTGATCATTATCCTCCCGGATACAGACAAAGTATACAATGCTAACTACTCCTTAGTCAGTAGTATACCGGGTTTCCTCCCTTTATAAATAGTTCACAGAGTGGAACCCCACACATATGGGCAAATGGGCATGGTTGGTTCAGGGGCGATTGTATGTGGGTCCAGCATCGTGGGGTTGCTTAGCGATGAGTGTGTGACACATGGCCAGTTGGTCTTTGGTCTGTGAATGGGGATGGCAGGATGTCCATGCTGGGGCAGCTTACATCTGCCATGCAGGCTTGTGGCCTTTCATGCCACCACATCCCCTCCCCAGGTGGCACTCATATGGTGGGGATGGGGGTGGTGGCTTAGTCCATTGCACTGTCATGGCTCTCTGTGGGGCACTGTGTTGCACTGTGATGGGCAGGCTGGGCACATGTCAGTGTGGGCGACCTGTTCTTCCCTGTGGCTTTTCTGTCATGCCAACATGGGGCTGGCCATCTGGGCCCACAAAATGCTGGTATGACTGCTCCACAATGTTGTGGTTGCTCACACACCTCAATCCTACTGGCACATGGTGCAGCAGTAGGGGTGTGGTGCACATAGAATTTGTTTGGGTCACTTGTCACCACTTCCCACTGTTGTGATGCTCAGGGGTGCCCTTTGTGCCCTGCCCCTTGGCTGCTGTGGAGGGTGGCTGATGTGCCACCCTGTCACTCTGCCCTGTTGGCATGCCCAGCTTCTAGGTCTGTGTCCATGTCCACTGAATCATCTTATGCTGGGCAGTCAATGCTGCGTTTACTTGTGGGGGGGGTGGCTCACCTCCTGCCCATGGTTGCTTGCACCCCAGTGTGCACTGCCAACTCCCTCTATCACTTTGATGTTGAGCACTGTACTGCATTTCTCCTCCCAGGCGGTGAGGACCAGTGGCTCCACAGTGCCTGCTCGAGTTGTGAAGTACTCCTGGTGGTGTTGGGACAGCAGTCCCTGCACCCAGACCTTCAGGTTGTTCCACCACGTGTGGCAGTCCTATCCATCATTCAGTACACTTGGCACTGTTGTCATCTTCTGGCAGATGGCTTTCCAGATGGCTGACCTGCACTGCCCAGTGGTCTACCACTGCTGACTGCCATATAGTTTCTCACAGTGGGCAATGACCTCATCTGTGAGGACCACCAGTTTTCCCTCACTAAATTTGGGTTTGCGCAGATGATGTTCTACCACCTTGCCTCTTATCCTCTCCTGGGACTGTTAGGTAAGATTTTGTCATGATGCCCGCTCCCGGGGAGCCGGTTCAAGCCCTGCGTCCCCGAAAGCAGACATCCAGTCCCCAAGGAAGGACCCAGCAACCCCATATAGGGGCCCTTTGGACAGTGTCCTGGCGCCTATGGCGCCAGGCTCATAAAAGACATCAGTCCTGGCGCCATAGGCGCCAGGCTCATTATGGATGTGCTTGGGTGCACTTACCTGATGCAGACCATGCTGCAGGATCCCGGCCTCCTTGAGGCATGAAAGGAACTACTTTACCTGTGGGACTAATTTACCATCCGGGCATGGTCGGGGAAGGATACATACCTGATTGGAGGAAGGATACATACCTGGAACTTCTTCCAAGGCTATTTAAACCCCACCTGAACAGCCACACGTGCTTCGCGTTGTTCTGCATCTAGCAGCTGGACGCTCACCGTGTCTGCTCCTGCATCCTGACTTCTGCCACGCCTGCCAGCACCCTGGATCACCTGCAAAGGAAGGGAAGAAGAGAACAGAAGAAGGAAAAGTCCTTACCTGCTAAATCCGCATCCCGGAGACTTCTCGCCGACAATCCTGAAAAGGAAGACTTTTATTTAAAAGCTCATCGCGTCGATCGCTGCAGCGCCGCATTCCACTCACCTTTACTGGGCGCCTCCATGTTCAGCAGCGATCATCCGGATTCGCAGTCACGCCCCAGCGCCTAGGGAGAAAAAGACCAGAACAAAAGGTGAGAGAGAGAAGGGAATAAGGAAAGCTAAATCTCCATGTTAAGACTTACCTGTTGATTCATTCCCTCTTCATTTTGGGTCCGCGCCGCATCCTGGCATTTCCGGACCCCGGCCCCTAAGGGGAAAAAGAGACATCAGCGTTAATGAGCGAATGAAAAGACATTACCAAAAAACGTTCATTAAAGACTTACCTGATTTCTACAAGGATTTCACCTCTCATCTCAGGTCGGTGCCTGTTCCCCGGCATTCCGTACCCCGGCCCCTATGGGGAAAAAGACACTAGCATTAGTACATTAATGCATGGACACAAGGGGAACCTCTTATCAAAAAACTTACCTGGAAGCCAAGCAAGTTTGGTTCTCACCAATCCGAAAATCCAGTGAAGTAACTGGATACCAATGCGCCCCTGCATCAGAAGCAGGAAGGAGAGCTCATCCTTCCAGACCCTAAGGTGAGACGCTACGAGGAACCACAGAAGGGTTTCGAGGAGGGTGAGAGGGGAAAGTGGGAGGCTGATTGCATTACCCCGCAGACAGTTAATCCCCTATTTTCGCCTACAGAAGGATACTTCTGCGAGCCAGACAAGCCAGATTTGGGGGCCCGGTCCAATCCGTCTTCTGAACCCTGCGCATCACCTTAGAAGAGGTCACAGCAATGCGAACCAGGCCAGCGCCTCTGTGGGAGTCAGGTGAGCGTTACACAACGCGAAGCCTTCCTACAAATTCCCACCCAGGCGCTATGGAAAGTTCTGAGACTGATCAGTTGGCCCAATTACTGGGGGAATTACGGGCCGAAGTACATGCCGCTCGTCAAGAGACTAATGCCCTCAGGAGGGAATTAATAATATCAAAGGAAAGAACTGATGACCTGGCCAGACAGCTTTTGCAAGGTCAAGCTGGGCCAACTCCTCTACCCAGTTCCGGAGGGAACCCCGCTCCTGTGGTTTCCAGTAACCCTGTGCAGATTAATCTACCTGGAAACATGCCGCTGGCCCCACCTGAACGCTTTGCTGGGGACCCCAAACGATTTGCCCTATTCATGAATCAGTGTCGTTTGCACTTCCTATGCAGACCTGGGGCCTTCCCTAATGATCAGACCAAGGTAGCCTTTGTATTGTCATATCTCAGCGGCTGCGCTGCCGATTGGTCAGTTCCACTGGTTACTCAAGATGACCCGATTCTCCGTGATTTTCAAAGGTTTCAAGTAAGCATGGAAAGGTTATTTGCTCGACACTCTCAGGGGCAGGCTCTGGATGACGAACTTCTATCCCTGCGACAGGGCAATCAGGACCTCCTATCCTATATTGCAACCTTTAATAGACTAATTGTGGAAACGGGATGGCCAGAGGATAAAAGAGTCACGTTGTTTTATCGAGGCCTACGCGGAGAACTTAAAGATGTCTTGGCCCAAGTTGTAAATCCGCCCCAAGAATGCACAGAGTATATAGACTTAGTGGTCCAATTGGATCACAGACTTCAAAACAGAAAAGCAGATCGGTCCAGGTTTGAGACCCGGGTGTTGGTCAAGACCCATGCTAATACCGAGGGAGTTGATGTCTCTGAGCCTGTGCAAATTGGAGGGGTTAAAGGACCCTTAACTCAAAAGGAACGTGAAAGGAGGCGGCAGTTAAAATTATGTCTTTATTGTGGGAATTCTGGACACTTTCTACGAGATTGCCCGGCAAAACCGCCCCGAAAGGCGGTAGGAGCTGCTGATAAAAACCATGAAGACTCTGTTTCGGGAAACGACTCCGCCCGACAAGTGTAGGGGTCCGCTTGCCGAGCTTGAAAACTAACTCTCAGACCTCGCATTTCATTGTGCCAATGGTTCTCGTAGATCCAGAACAGCCTAAGCGGTTGCATGCAATAAAGGCATACATCGATAGTGGGGCTATTGGAAACTATGTGGATCGTGAATTGGTCTCTAGGATTAACCTCCCTCTCCGTCCTAAAACCAGCAAAGATGTCATCACCACAGTCGATGGAACTGAAATTGCCTCTGGGCCGGTAACACATTCCACTACTGAGGTGACTCTTATTGGTCCCGACGGCCATCGGGAGGGTGTTGTGTTTGATGTAATCAAGGCTCCACAGTTTCAGGTTATTCTTGGAATCCCTTGGTTAGAGACACATAATCCTCGAATTGATTGGCGAGCTAAGAGAATAACCTTCCCAGATTGTACACAAACCTGCTACCCAGAAAACCTGAAGATTAATCTAGCATCTGTAACCTCTGCCTCCATGCAACTACCTCCGGAATACCAAGACTTTCAGGACGTCTTCCAAAAGGAACAGGCCAACACGTTACCTCCTCACAGATCGTACGATTGCCAAATCGATCTGGTGCCCGGTGCACAACCCCCTTGTAGCAGGATTCATGCCCTTACCGAACATGAGAATCTGTATTTGAGACAATATTTGGATCAATACCTAGCTAATGGTTTTATTCGCCCTTCAAAGTCCCCGGCATCCTCGGCTTTGTTCTTCGTGCCCAAAAAAGAAGGCAACCTTAGAACTTGTATCGATTACCGCGCATTGAACCAGATAACGGTTAAAAACCGTTATCCTCTGCCTCTGATCCCTGAACTCCTTGACCAGGTGAAGGACGCTTGCATATACACCAAGTTAGATCTCCGGGGGGCTTATCATCTTGTACGAGTTAAAGAAGGCGACGAATGGAAAACTGCCTTCCGTACCAAATACGGATTATTCGAGTACCAGGTGATGCCTTTCGGATTGTGTAACGCGCCGGCTGCCTTCCAATACTTCATGAATGATGTCCTTCGGGAACTCATCGATGTTTGTGTTGTCGTATATATCGATGACATTCTGGTGTACTCCTCTTCGGAATCTGATCACAGAAAACACGTCAGGGCAGTACTTGAAAAACTGCGCCAACACAAACTATTTGCTAAATTGGAGAAATGTGTTTTCCATACCACAGAAGTAGAGTTTCTAGGTTTCATCCTGACACCCAAAGGAGTCCGAATGGACTCAAGAAAAGTGGATGCCATCCTCAAATGGCCATCACATAGCTCTGTAAACGGAGTTCAAAGCATGCTCGGCTTTGCCAATTTCTATCGCAGGTTTATCCCGGAATTTTCACGCGTGGTACAACCCATTACTGCACTCTTGAGGAAAAATAAACGTTTTGAATGGTCTGAAGAAGCCGAGCAGGCCTTTCAGGATTTAAAAGCTAAGTTTACCTCCGCACCTATATTGAAACACCTGCGTCCAGATCTCCCTTATGTCGTCGAGACTGATGCATCCAGCCTAGCCATGGGAGCTGTCCTGTCCCAAAGAGATCCCGAAACCAACCAACTGCATCCCGAAGCATTTTGGTCCAGAAAATTCTCGGCACCCAAGGTTAATTATGCAATCACGGACAAAGAACTGTTAGCCATTAAGTCCGCTTTTAAAGCCTGGCGGCATTATCTGCTTGGCGCTCGACATACCATCACAGTGATCACTGATCACCGGAATTTACAGTATTTGAAAACCACCAAGGCTCAGTCATCACGGCAGCTCCGATGGGCTTTGTTTTTCGCTGAATTTGATTTTGTGATTACCTATCGACCTGGCTGCAAGAATGGCAAAGCAGACGCCTTATCCCGAATTGGAATGGGAGAATCTGATACAAACTCAGAACCAGTACCAATAATTCCCGAACAGAGGATTCTAGGCATGACTTCGTTACAGACGCTTGAAGACGTTCAAGCCAGAGTGAAACAACTCCTGGACCCTACAACCTTACAGGATTGGATACAAAAGGGATCAGACTTTACCATAGATAATGGTTTACCTTATTTTCAAGGACGCTTATTCCTGCCACATAAGGAATTACACTAACTAGTTATTTCCGGTTATCATGATGCATTAATAGAGGGACACCCCGGTATTGCCAAGACAGAGGAAAAGGTGAAACGACAATTTTGGTGGCCCTCTTGGCGAAAAGATGTTAAATTGTTTGTGATGTCCTGTGGTGTTTGCACCCAAAATAAAAGTCAAAAGAAAAGACCAGCCGGTCTCCTTCAACCTCTAGACATACCGCCAGCACCCTGGCACACCCTATCAATGGATTTTATTACGGACCTGCCTCCTTGTTTGGGGTACAATACTATTCTGGCAATTGTGGATTTGTTTTCCAAAATGGCCCACTTTATTCCTTTGAAAGGTTTACCTTCAGCTTCTGTCCTAGCCAAAGAATTCCTCGAAAATATTGTTCGGCTACATGGATTCCCATCTATACTAATCTCTGACCGGGGAAGCCAATTCATTTCCCACTTCTGGCGCAAATGTTGTCAAATGGCACAGATCGACGTAAGATTATCGACCAGTCACCACCCTCAGACCGATGGTCAGACCGAGAGGACAAATCAGACCCTTGAGCAATACTTACGGTGTATGTTACAGCAATCTGAAAGCAACTGGAAAGACATTCTTTGGATAGCCGAATACGCATATAATAATTCGGTACACTCTGGAACTGGCCACAGTCCTTTTTATACTTTGGTTGGGCATCACCCTCGAACCTCAAACCTTGACTCACCTCAGAACCTCGGAATGCCTGCAGTAGAACATCTGCATTCTACAATTACCCAAGCCTTCAAAGAGGCAACTACGCATTTACAACAAGCCAAGAGAAAATACAAGGAGAATGTTGATCTACATCGGAGTGAAGCACCTCCGTATCAGATTGGGGATCAAGTGTGGTTAGCTACCAGACACTTACCACTCAAAGGGCCTCGAAGTTTTAACCCAAAATATCTGGGACCTTATTCTATTACGGCAATAATTAACCCAGTGGCTGTTAAACTTGATTTACCAGCTAGTATGCGAATTCACCCTGTTTTTCATGTGTCACTTCTGAAACCAGTGGTACCCGGAACCCGACTACTCAAACCTCCAGAACCTATTCTAATAGATGGGGAGCCCGAATTCAAAGTGAAGAACATCTTAGACTCAAAAATGTTTAGGTCAAAACTGTTCTACCTAATTGATTGGAAGGGGTACGGACCTCAGGAGAGATCGTGGGAACCCAGCGCCCATGTGCATGCACCTCGATTAGTCAGGAAATTCCACCGACTCTTCCCAGACAAACCAAAACCCCCGGAGGGAACAACCTTTGGAGGGGCCTTGGGGGGGAGTGCTGTCATGATGCCTGCTCCCGGGGAGCCGGTTCAAGCCCTGCGTCCCCGAAAGCAGACATCCAGTCCCCAAGGAAGGACCCAGCAACCCCATATAGGGGCCCTTTGGACAGTGTCCTGGCGCCTTTGGGGCCAGGCTCATAAAAGACATCAGTCCTGGCGCCATAGGCGCCAGGCTCATTATGGATGTGCTTGGGTGCACTTACCTGATGCAGACCATGCTGCAGGATCCCGGCCTCCTTGAGGCCTGAAAGGAACTACTTTACCTGTGGGACTAATTTACATCCGGGCGTGGTCGGGGAAGGATACATACCTGATTGGAGGAAGGATACATACCTGGAACTTCTTCCAAGGCTATTTAAACCCCACCCGAACAGCCACACGTGCTTCGCGTTGTTCTGCATCTAGCAGCTGGACGCTCACCATGTCTGCTCCTGCATCCTGACTTCTGCCACGCCTGCCAGCATCCTGGATCACCTGCAAAGGAAAAGAAGAAGAGAACAGAAGAAGGAAAAGTCCTTACCTGCTAAATCCGCATCCCGGAGACTTCTCGCCGACAATCCTGAAAAGGAAGACTTTTATTTAAAAGCTCATTGCGTCGATCGCTGCAGCGCCGCATTCCACTCACCTTTACTGGGTGCCTCCATGTTCAGCAGCGATCATCCGGATTCGCAGTCACGCCCCAGCGCCTAGGGAGAAAAAGACCAGAACAAAAGGTGAGAGAGAGAAGGGAATAAGGAAAGCTAAATCTCCATGTTAAGACTTACCTGTTGATTCATTCCCTCTTCATTTCGGGTCCGCGCCGCATCCTGGCATTTCCGGACCCCGGCCCCTAAGGGGAAAAAGAGACATCAGCGTTAATGAGCGAATGATTTCACCTCTCATCTCGGGTCGGTGCCTGTTCCCCGGCATTCTGTACCCCGGCTCCTATGGGGAAAAAGACACTAGCATTAGTACATTAATGCATGGACACAAGGGGAACCTCTTATCAAAAACCTTACCTGGAAGCCAAGCAAGTTTGGTTCTCACCAATCCGAAAATCCAGTGAAGGAACTGGATACCAACGCGCCCCTGCATCAGAAGCAGGAAGGAGAGCTCGTCCTTCCAGACCCTAAGGTGAGACGCTACGAGGAATCACAGAAGGGTTTCGAGGAGGGTGAGAGGGGAAAGTGGGAGGCTGATTGCATTACCCCGCAGACAGTTAATCCCCTATTTTCACCTACAGAAGGATACTTCTGAGAGCCAGACAAGCCAGATTTGGGGGCCCGGTCCAGTCCGTCTTCCGAACCCTGCTCATCACCTTAGAAGAGGTCACAGCAGCGCGAACCAGGCCAGCGCCTCCGTGGGAGTCAGGTGAGCATTACAGATTTTCACAGAGCTGGTAAACCTTCCTTTCCTGGTTCAACCCCAGAACTTTTTTGTTTGCTTTCTAGTGGGATATTTTTTCATTAATACCTCAGTGAGTGGGAACCTTTTTCCACACTCACCTAGTCTTTAACTCTTTTTATGGGTGTCATTTTTAAGACTCTCCATAGTGTATTTTTAAAGTTATCATGTTTAACAACTTATTGGCAATAAGTGCCTGTTGTTGCTGGGTTGCCCTAGGGGCTCCCCATTTGACTTTCTTGTGCTTACCTTGAGTGAACTACAGTTCCCAAGGGTAGAAAGGATCTTTGGATCCCTTTTACATTTTGTTAAGTGAAACCAGCACACCCCACCTTATGTGGAGTGCTGGGGAGATACAATGTATCCCCTTTCACATTAAAACTGTAACAATTCTGTTACAGTGACAAGCTTACCTTTAATGGCTGGTGGCAGTGATACCTTTTACTAATTTGGTGCACCTTTACCGCGGGCTGTGATCACAGCTGCAGTAAAGGCACCAAAGGGTGCACATTTTACCAAAATGGCCCCTGTCTTCTTTTTCTGCCATTTTAGTGTTTCTTGTGGTTTCTTGTTCCTTCCCCTGACATCCAGGGTGGGAAATTCCTTTGTGTGAGTTTTGTCTTCAGCGGGAGTCCCCTGGACACCCCACCCAGCCCCAGTCAGTCTGTAAGCACATGAAGTGGGGGAGGAGTCCAAAACTTCCCCATCTTTTGCCTTACGCATTGCTTCAACTGGGACAAATCCCTGATTGGACAACCAGGCGCCCCTTTCTTGTAAAATGCAGGGAGAGAATGCAGAGTTTATGCTGTAGTTCCTGATAAATACTGGAAACCTGGAAGCTGAAGTCATGTCGACCACTGGAACAGAAAACTGAAGAGGATGAAGAAGGAAAAGTGGTGGAGATGATTTCCAGCGACCGGAGAGCCTGCTGTGTAACCGGAGCCTGCTGCAGCCCTTCCTTGACCTGGGGTCTCCGAAAACAATGACCCGAACCCAGAGCCAGGTGAGACCCACTGGACTGAAGAATACCTGCATTTTGAGCCATCCCCCGGGTTGCTGAGACCTTGCGTTCTAGCAATACCTCAATACCCTGGGAACTCCAGCCACTGTGTGGTGCATGGCCTTCCCAATTCCGAATCTCGCTGAAACTTCGTGGGCATCTTGGTGCATCTCCAGAGACACGAATCAAGTCTGAAAATTCCCCTCACAAGAGAGCTGGACCTTTTTGATGAGAATTCAACCACAATTTTCTGTCTTCTTCTGTGCTCCTTGACAAGGTGCCAAATCTGCAGAACCGCATTCAGCTGCAAGAGAAATCTTGCCTAGCGCCTTCTTCATCAATCTCTGATGCAAAGTCCCTTCTGAGGTACTGTGTTGGCTTGGGCATATACTTACCTTAAGCCTTTTGGGATTTCTGTGTAGTCCTGGGGTGTTTTCTGTGATTAGGAGGTCCCTCGTCCAGTGCACCCACTCCTGCTGGGTTGTCTTCTGTGAAGCTCCTGGACCCTCTTCTAACCCTAAAAGTAAAGTACTCACTGTTTGCCCAGTTTTCCTAAGGAACTCTGACTTTTGCTACTCAAGAACTTATTCTAACACTGCCTGTTGGTCATTAGTCCTAGTGACCCCCCTTCTGCCGCTGAGAACACTCATGCTCCAAGAATAAGGGAAATACTTTAAAGGGATTGGGACTTTTGCCTAGAAAATAAATCAAGTGTTTTACTTACTTGTAAAAAGTTGTTTGGTATCTGTAATTCTAAGAGTGAACAGTTACAACAGTTCTTACTGATCCTGAATGTGTGATGCACTATTCTTAAAACTGTGGTCAACATCTTTTCTTCCTTATATAGTGTTTTACCAGTCTAATAGAAAGTAGATGTGAAGGTATTTTACTCTCCTGTGATTAGGTTGTGCCTCTTTACAAAAGTAATGTGTTGGTTTCACCAGATTATTCCTGTAGGGTCATTATATGAGTGTCCTCTAACTGTTGGTATCACCAGGTTAGTCCTGTTAGGATAACTGTATGAGTGTCCCCCAACTGGGTCTTGCTTCCCCTGACTTGCTGTGAGCCTGTCCTTAATAAGTCTACATTAGGTTGTTGCCTACCTAGAATAACTATTCAGTAAAGTGTGACATTGAGTTTTACTTTCCCCTTCATTGTGAAGTTAAAATATGTGGGTTTTACTTACCTTGTGTTAGCTGTGTTCCATCCAAAATAAGTTACCAGAGTTATTGCTTACCTCAATCTGGGGTTACCTGATTTCAAAAGCATCTGTAATTGTATATTACATCCTTAGGTTTTACTCACCTGGTATAACTGTGTGTTATGACAAAAGTAGTTATAGGTTTTTACTGCACCTAGAATAAGTGTTTTACTATTCACCAAAAGTATATTGTCCAGTTGACTGTTTATGTGATGTGTTCCAAGAGTCACTGTACAACTGGAGGGCCTACTGCCCTTGTATTACTGAATGTAATCTGAAAGTAACCATTGGTCTTTTACTCCCAAAGAATAGGCTTGACCTATAATAATTGTGTATAACAAGGTTTTGTCTTCCCTAGAACTACTGCTAGGTGTTCCAAATAAGGTCTATACTTGGGTCTGTGGATTTCAAGTATAGTGTTGCGTTTTTATACTGTGATTTCTTATAATGTTTTAGTACTTACCCCTAGATTTTTCTGGGCCTACCTGTATTTAAATAAATCCTTTATTTTTATAATACATAGTGTTTCAGTGTTTCTTTGGATCATTTGTATTACTATTTCACTTGTACTGTGTCTACTGCCCTCTCTCCTTCCTAAGATAAGCCTGGCTGCTCTGTCTACGCTACCATGTACTCAGGTGGTACTGTCTTATACTAAGAGTGGAGTCTTCTACTGCCTCAGTTGAATGGTTTTGAAGAAGTTGCTAGCACTTCAGAAACACTGTCCTAACAGGGACTTTCTTGCTTCATTCCAGGAAGATGGCTGCATGAAGTGCAGATATTTAATGGAATGTGTCTTTCAAAATGGCCACTATAATGCTTCCCATTCCAGCAATGTCGCAATTTACGCTGGCGCTATTAGCGCCGGTGCTAATAGCGCTGGGATCGTCAGCGGTAGCGATATTAGCACTGGTTTGTCAGAGGATACCCTTAGTTCAGCACAGTTCTGCCGAACGCTAATAGCGTTAACAACAGAGTCTGGGGGGTGTTCATGCCAGGTTGTGATGCAGCACTAATGCCAGCGTGCAACCTGGTGGTAACGCTATTTCGCTGGATTACCGCCTGACTTGTGATTAGTCCCATTGCAACCGCACATTATATATGACACATCTCAATACGTTCATTGAGGGTGCACAATTCCACACTATATATTAATTGGCACATTCGAAAAATCATCTTGAATATATGTAATAAGTTAAAAATAACGTATAAGTTATTGTCACCCAACAATTGGTAAACATTGCATATAGTTACAATTTCTATTCTGAACAGAGTATTTGCAAACGATTGACCGAATGTTCCAGAAAATTCTCATCCATTTGTACAAGAAATGTTGTAATTCAGGTTGTTCACTGAGCCCTTTAGAAGTCAGAGCATCTAGAATGTGAATCCAAAATGCATCCCATTGGGACAAAAGTTTCTCCTAGTCTCCAACTCTTTTCTTCTAGCGACCACTTCTAATATACATACCTGCATTTGTGAAAAGTTATGATTATATTGCACATAATGTCCACACAAAGGAGAATTACCTTTTTTTGTCTAAAAGTTGAACAATGTTCATTCCATCTAACTTTAGATCTCCATGTAGTTTTACCAACATTGAACTTCCCACAGGGACATTTGATTGCCTAAACAAATCCTTACGAATCGCATGTGGCAACGTGTCTTAGGATGATGTCACGTCCTTTTAAGGGATGATGCACGGTAGGCCCTTATGTAACATAATTGCAGTTTGCACAACTTAAAGAAGGGTGTGTGCCTTTCTTTATAGTGTTGCTTAACGATTGTGGATCTGAACTACTGCATTCAGCAACAACCAACTCTTGCCATAAATTCCAGCTTCTTTTGTACAAAAGATGGCAGCATCTGTAAAATAGATGCTGAGATATTGAACCAATGCTTCCTTGTAGTTTTTTGTAACCTACTGCTTAGTTTGAAATATGTGGTAACCTAATGAGGTCTGGAGATTATTTATTTTACGGATTACCAAAAATCCACAAAGATTTACTCAACTTCACCTCCACCCTGTTGTGGCAGGAACAGGGTGTCTTTAGGAACTGCTGACTCAATGAACATGAACAGTTCAGGTCTCAGATCCGGTGGAAGCGGGATAGAAAATGATTATATGAAATGGTCAAAATACCACCCTGATTTGCTTCTTGATTGTGTTCAATGCAGGCTTTCAGAATATGTAAACACTGTGAATTTCATTAAAAATAGGATTCACAGAGAGGTTGTATGCTTCATTTCACAAAAGACTCAAAAACCAAATCAATTAGCCTTCAAAATCAGAAGGCAGCAGCGAAGCGGAGCGGAGTGGTGTGAGAGTGGGCAGTCTGTGGCAGTCCCTCTCAGTCTTTCTACAGTGGCTACAGAGACATTTTTGGCGCCTTTTTCCTTCAAAATCAGAAGGCAGCAGCGAAGCGGAGCGGAGTGGTGTGAGAGTGGGCAGTCTGTGGCAGTCCCTCTCAGTCTTTCTACAGTGGCTACAGAGACATTTTTGGCGCCTTTTTCCTTCAAAATCAGAAGGCAGCAGCGAAGCGGAGCGGAGTGGTGTGAGAGTGGGCAGTCTGTGGCAGTCCCTCTCAGTCTTTCTACAGTGGCTACAGAGACATTTTTGGCGCCTTTTTCCTTCAAAATCAGAAGGCAGCAGCGAAGCGGAGCGGAGTGGTGTGAGAGTGGGCAGTCTGTGGCAGTCTAATGGCGTCTAGGGCGGATGGGGGAGAGACCCTGGACCTGAGACACAACATCTTTGAAGAGGAGGACGCTCCACGAAGACTGCGGAGTGCCAACAGTTCGTCTGCCCTTTTGTTGGGTCCCTCACCTTCTAGAGAAATTCACTCTACCCTGACTTCTAACACTCTAGCCTGTGCAGGCTCTTTGAAAAGATTAGGAGGCAAACCACAAAACGTCCCATCAAAGAAGTTGAAGTTACTCAAATCAAATGTCCAACCAACTGTCCAACAGCATGCCACTAAAAACATCATCTCCATACAGAAGCACAAACAACAATTACTACCAGAGGAGTGGATCGAACATACCTCTGGTTCCCCCACGGCTGGGGACGCCGCTGGCAGATCGAGGCGACAGGAGCAATGCAGCATTTTCACCTTAGAGCCGGTGACGGGCTCCAGTCCCAGAGGAGCCGCGGTGCCGCGATCCCCGGCTGCATCGGTGAACGGCGTGGGGGGTCCCCCCCTCGTAGGAGGGGGGGCCTCCCGGGCTGGAGACCGGGTGGGGCTGGGGTCGGATGGCGTCGGAGAAGAGCTCACGAGCAGGGCTGGCGGCAGGGCTAGCCGCGGCTCCCCGGATCAACGGAGCTGCGGGAAAGCCTCGTTTGAACAGCTGTTGGAGGCTGGGGCCGAGTGCGGACGGATTCGCACAGGAGGTGGGCAGGCTGAGGCCCGGCGTCCATTCCCGGCGGATGACTCGGAGGAGCCGCCCCTCGGAGGAGGGGAGGCCACCATGGTCGGGGACCGGGGGGAGCCGCGGCTGGGCTGCACACGTCCTGTTGCACTCAAGGGAGCTTCGTGCACACTCCAGCATCCGGATGAGGAAACCAGAGTCTGTGGGGCAGAGAAACCCTTAAACTTGACTCCTCCTGGTTCAGCTGCCCCACAGCGCCATCAGGCGGACACGGATATTGTGACAGAGCCCCCACTACAAATCCTAACAAAGGCTCAAGTTCATAATAAACTTTCTTCACCACCAGCAAAACGTGCGGAACCGTCCATTTATGAAAGAAATGGCCTAAAACCGCCAGAGGGAGGGGACAAGTCTCTTGAACACTCAGTTGAGATGATTCCAAACTCGCCCGCATTAACCTTCTCTCCTTTGGCCCCCATAAGTCTTGAGTCCATCGAACCTGAGGTTGTCAAATCAATAGCCTTGAGGAGGGGTAGCAAACAGGGGGATCCAACTCGCCAATTACATGGAATCCCATTCAGACTGCTCTCTAAGAGTCTTCCAAAGTCTACCAAGCGAACAGCTGCAAAAAAACCTCCGAGATTAGCAACACCAATGGCGAGTCAGCGTTTGGAAAACTCACTAAAAACGCTTTTTCAAAGACAAGCCACAAAGAAATTACACCATGCAGGGCTTGGGGAAATTTCAGACGCAGATCTTTTGGAAGCCCTCCTAGAACCTCTACTCACTGTATCATCGGGCTCTCAGAAGAATTCCTCCAACAGTGGGTTTATGGCTCCATTAACTCATACAAAGGTGCATCCAATAGATACTCCTAACTTTGGTCCATCAGGCTCACCAACTTTCTTGGAACTACAAAAAACTGGGATAGAGAAACCGGTAACTCCACCACCATCACTAGTGCATAATGAGCTTTGTGGCGAAGTCCAGGAGTCTCACAGTGAAGCCCCAACTGTCTCGGAGGCTGAGCCTTTAATTGAACCTCTACTGGGAAGTAAGAATATCTTACCCCAGTCAGACAGCACAAGATCAATACCACCTCTATCTGTGTCACCGGATCTAATCTGCTCGGGGCTAGCTGACAATCCAAGTCCGACGGAGTACCCTTTTGAGAAAAGCAACTCGGGATACAAGCCCACCCCTTCGGTGGCTCATTCGGCCAGGGAAGCACATGAGGAGAATGGAATCAAAGATGTCCTGCTGGACCCCCGAGAGGGCTCCATCCCAAGGCTGACGACCTCCCAACAGAAATCAAAGGAACTGCCGCGGCTATGGCCGCCTTCAACACCTGTGAGTTCCGCATCGAATAGAAGATCAAGTGAGGCTTCTTACACTATCCCTAAGGAGACTCCGTCAAAAAAAGCGGATTTCATGTACATCATGTCTGCTGTAACCATCGCTCTAGCACCTTTTTGCAAACTCTATGAGGCAATAAACGACTCTTTGAAAGACCACGCTTCTATCTTTGCGATGATGAATTCTAAGCTCATTTACTTAGAAGGTTACATCAACGCTTTAAAGAAAAGAAAAACTGACCCAATTGGTGCTTTGCAGCTCCAACAAGTTGAGTTCATGGAAGCCCTATCAAGCTTAAGAAAAACCAACAAAGATAGCCTAGGGATGGATGTAAGTACCCAAACAATAGCACCAGTCACTCCGTGTAGCGACGTATCCTACACTGATTGTGGGACAAGGCCAAAAGCGGGCTCAACCTCCATGTCAGGCTCTCTCAACACACTGCCAATCAGAGCAAATCTGACATCTAACAATCTGAGCGTAAACGATGTAATTTGTTTAGACGCCATCCTCCCACAGAAAGACCACTTAGGATCGAAACTCACCCAAGGCCCAGGCCACAAACCAATGAACCCAGGGCCGCGTTTTGAGGGGAATTTGGACACGAGACCAAAGCAACAGACTCTCAAAACGCACACATGCCTCAAGACGGCTCCTTTGTTTAAAGCACCTCCAGTAACGCCGCAATGTGATCTCCAACAAAAAGATCCCTTACCAAAGACGCCCCAAAACTGGGGAGGGATGAAACCAGTGACAACAAATGAGTCAGACATAGAGGCACATTTAGAAGTCACATTGCAGTCACCTAAAACAGTAGAAGATTTTCTTATGCAAAAGGACTTGATGGACATAAGTCAACACTTTGACGACTCCCCGGACAAACAGAAAGGGGCGAACTCTCGTCTAACTAAGATGACACACAACCAGCAGTCAGTCACGAGAGACCTTTCAGGCTTTAGCTCACTGGATGAGCGCTTCAAATCTCTACGTAGCACTCAAGGGGATCAATTCAGGAAATTCACTGAAAAGCGTCCTGAACAAAATTGTGAAGTGGTCTCACCTCCTCATCGGCCTCAAGTGACGCATAGATCAAGAGTTCACACTCAAACAAAATCTGATCTACCGGATAATTCTAAAGACTTGATGTATTCTCACAAGAGAAAGGGACCTCAAGAATATAAACAACATGAGAATGGGGATCGTAGATTCCATCATTCGAAGTAGTCGCACCAAGACTTGAAACACCACAACAAGAATCCAGCGGTCAAAATACGCCAACGGTCTGGGAACCAAAAATATCTGGTACTAAATAGACGTACGGTGTTGAGACTGCTACATAGTATCTCCTCTTTAAGAAATTTAAAATCAGAGGACCTTACAACGGTGGAACCTTTCCACAAGGACCATACAGCATATTGTCTGCTATACACATCATCAGCTGATGTGACTACAGCACTACTAGCAGCAGAGGAAGTACTATTCAAACAAGGGTTTGAGTTAACATTAACCAGACCACCTAGAACAGATAACGACAAGACAAAGGATTGTACAATGGAGGAAAGATCAAACGAAGAATGTCAGTCCACTAACTCAAAGGAAAATTCCGTAAACAAACCACCAGCTACTCTTAAGTCCAACACGATCGACTATATTCCTCAGGGGAAAGCAAATTCCCCTAGTAGCTCTTCTAACACAAAGGCTCCCACAACCTTAGAAGAGACCCAAAAAGTGACTCAGACCAGACCGTCTTTAGAATCGTCTTCATGGGCCTGGCTACCAAAAGCTCTATCCACACGCCTACAGAAATAGCCATCAGAATCTACAAACATTGACCAAGATCAACATCAACTGACTCTGGCATCATGGAACACAAGAGGGTTTTTACATTTGACAACTTCTGGAGACATCAATTTAGGGGACTACGACATCTTATGCCTCCAAGAAGTCTGGTTAAACACCAAACCAACATTGGATGGTTTCGAGATCGCCTTCTCAGAAGCACTAGCGGGCCCTAAAGGAAGACCATCATCAGGCCTAATCATCGCAGTCCGGATGGGTGTGGGTTTAGAAATAACCAAAACCATCTTGACAACCCCATACGTCATCGCGGTACTCATCTCGTGGCAACGAAAGGAGGCTGGGGAAGAATATCAAACATGCACCCCCCTGTTGGTGATGTCGATCTATTGGAACCATAAAGGGATTCAACAGACCTCACTGTTTGATATAGTAACCTCCACATTGGACTCAGTCTACTTAGAGTTTGGGGTATGCGATGTCATAATATGTGGGGACTTAAACATCAAGTGCCCATTGGCTAAGAATAGCACCACAGATCCCGCACAGAGTAAGCCTTGTAAACAAGGCTTAGCCTGGCAGAAGCTGATGACGGCCAGACATCTTTTCAACTCTGCAACTACATTTCTTGACTCTATCTCTCTACCAACATGGAAAAGAGGTTTGACCAGCTCAACAATAGACTACATATTCGTCTCTGATTTGCTGTTAGCCCGGTTGATAGATTTTAACATTTGCCAGTCACAGCAAAGCGATCACAACCTGCTGGCCATTAAATGGGCCTCCATAAAACCAGATACAGATCATTACTCTGAAAGAATAGAACCGGTAGGAAAAGGCAACCGGGTAAGGATCTCACGGACCAACATTCAAGAAATTACTTGTTTGTATGGAAGCAGCAAGGAGGCCGCAAAGGTGGACTACAGACCATTTTTGGAACCTTATAGAGCCTCGTTAAAAAGATCGAAGGGGCCCAATACAACCCAGACCTTCCATGCACATACTTTTGACTCGCTGTTGGTGGCACAGCGAAACATCCTCCGCAGAGCTAAAAGAATGGCTGCAAGAAACAACTCGCCCGCTACTAGGGCTTACATGAAGGAGACAACAAGAGCCTATAAAAACTGGCTACGGGGCCACCGCTTAAAACTACATCAACAAGACTCTGAAAACATGTTAGAACAAATTGGAAAATCCAACTCTAGAGACTTTTGGAGTCTGGTTAACCCACGAGCTAAGGAGGCATCTACAATGATGCTAAACAGTATATCGGAACCAGCATGGACTGGGTTCTACTCATCACTCTTCAAATCCCCAGACTCTGAGGCAGGACCTTTATATCCCCAGACGACAGCTCGGTGGGTCGACCTTTCGGACAGAGCTGAAATTCTGGACAAAATACTCAAGCTAAAGAAATCAAGGGCTCCAGGGCCTGACGGTCTGTCAAACGAGAACTTGAAATCCGCGCCAGAAGAATGGGCAAACCTGCTGAGCATAATTTTCTACAAATGCACTACCTCTCGCTCAATCCCGCCCACTTGGACCTCAGGAATCATTATTCCCATATTCAAAAAAGGAAGGAAGGACGACCCTAGAAATTTTCGCCCGGTGGCCCTCCTAGACGTGATAGGGAAAGTTTATGGTTCCCTTTTGTTGGATCACTTTAATCAGTGGGCAAAAAGTGCGCCCTGCAATGACCCTCTCCAATCGGGGTTTAAAAAAGGAGTAGGAACTAGTATAAACATCTTTATACTCAGCCTCTTAAAAGCAAAAGCCCGCGAAAAAAATCGGAACCTGTTTTTGGCATTTATAGATCTGTCCCAGGCCTTCGACTTAGTCAACCGAAGGAAGCTCTGGGGAAAACTTTCCAGTTGGGACTGCCCTCAGGAGATCCTGAACCCCATCAAGGCCCTGCACGCTGCCACATCAATGCAGGTACGACTGAATACCAACGGCCTACTCTCGACATCCATAACAACAGACAGAGGGGTTAAACAAGGCTGCCCACTAGCACCAGCCCTTTTTCTGTCCTATTTTGGGGACTATAAAGATTCTCTAATTAGCGCACGAGTATTCCCCCCAGAACTGGGTAAAGAGAAGATCCTGAGACTCCTGTACGCAGACGATCTCATTCAGCTGGACCAGACCCCAATTGGTTTACAACGGCAGCTATCTGCATTGATCACATATACAGCCGCCAACGACCTAGAGGTAAACAAACAGAAAACGAAGATAATGGTATTTGGAAAGAATCAAAAAAAGACAAAAATGAAGAATTTTTCGTGGTATCTGGCCACAAACAAAATCGAACAAGTGGCTGAATTTAAATACCTTGGAGTCCTCATTGACTCCACGGCCAATGACTCGGCGATGCAGCACCATCTTTCTGAAAAAATGAAAACTCTAGCCTCGCAAGCAAAAATACTGGATAACAAATACGGACGTTTTTCATTGTTGCCACTACTTAAATTCTACAGGGGCAAAGTTATCCCGGCCATCACCTATGGAGTCGAGGCCATGCCATCTTTACCTCACTTCATATGGGCCAGACTGGAGAGTCAGTTCTGGCGCTCAGTACTGAACATGCCATCTTCTACTCCGATTGCTCTTATTAGACGTGAACTTTCCCTCTCTTCCTTAGAGTCAATCGTGAAAAGAGCGTCAGTTATGTTATATCGGAAAATAATAGATCCTTCTTCCTCTGCAATTTTCCAGATGGTCCATGAAGAGATGAATTCAAGCAAATCCATGTTATCGTCCAAATGGGAGCAAATGTGTTTACAGCAACTTGACATCTGCGGCAGCTCGATTGAAGAACTTCTGGGGAACCCGACAAGAACTAAAACCCGACTAGAAGAATTGGACTGGATAAATACATTGGAAAAAGCATCTGAGTACAAGTTAACTAGTCACCTTCCACCAACAAACAGAAAACTGAATGTACTCCAACCCTTCCTGACAAAGCACCCAGACAAAAAAACTAGGAACACTCTACTCCGTGCGAGGCTAAATTTGCTACCTACAAATGAGATTTTGTACACAAGGGGCCTTTCAACAACAATTACTTGCCGCTTTTGTAATAACATTGAACAAAGCGAAACATTAAGGCACCTTTTACTACTATGCCCAGGTACTGACAAATTTAGATCACCATACATTCTTCATCACTTAAAAAATTCCTATCTGAGGGAGGAAGAGCTCTGGTAGGAGCGCCTAATAGGAGGCTTGAGAACATCTTGGTCTATTGCAGCCACAAAAATATTGGATCAGATCTTCGCACATGTACCCCCGTCTTAACGGGCCTGGCCACAGAAGTAGACAGTTTGACAGATAATTGTTGGAACTGGGGAGTGTTTTCCGTTGTTTTTTGTTCATCCTCTTGTAAAAATCACCACGGTGATTATACACTCGTAATAAAAAAAAAAAAAAAAAAAAAAAAATAGCCTATTGAGCGGTCAGCAACGGGGATGACTGACATTTCAATGTGTGGATCCAAACATCTGACTGATTAGTTAAGGTTAAAAGGTAACTAACCGTATGCACCACCAAGAATATTTGATCTTGAATGTGGTGACATAGAGAGAGAACACTTAGCTGACATGTCATTCCTGCCCTCTTGAGGAAAATGTTTCAAGTGCACACCAAAGAAACCAATGCATTTTTACATGAACAAAAAAGCTCACTTACAAGTGTATAAATGAAGACTGGGAGTGCAAAGCAATGGAAAAAAAAATATTTGACCAAATGTTACTCCAGTTTGTATATAAAAGTATGCTCTATTAGAAGCAGATTGATATGTGCTCATGTTAAAATGTGGACAATTGTCAGCAATCATAAGAATGTCATGATGTTAGAGTCACATTTCCTGGCCAAATATAACAATATAAGATCTATGATAGTAGAACCAGTGAGTCGGAAGTTAGAACAGAATAATAAATTAGCTTATTTTCAGAAAGAACAGAGGCCCCCTACTTTTGGTTAGCTGACTGGGAATCCACACCTCTCCACACATCTATTTTAGGAGTAGGAGTGTGTTGAAATCCTATAAGAATAACATAGATATAGGACAGAGAATGAGAGAAGTTTGGATTATGACATATTGGGTGATAAATAGGGTTCCACGTCATTTCACGGACTGAAAACACTTTGAAGTAATTTCCTTCGATGGTATTACTTCGAAAAGGTCTTCAAATATTGTATTCTTTGGAGGGGCATACATCCCTTCGCCTCCACTCTCACCCTCACCCCAAACACCTCGCCCCCCCTTTCACTCCTTTCCCCCTGAATTACTTCAAAGTGTTTGTTGTCGGTAATACCACAGGATATCAATGAATAGACAGAAGGAATACAGCACGTCAATGTTTCAAGGTTGTATGGAATATTGGATTCTTTTGCAGCCTCCGGTCATGACACATTGCCAATCCTGCACTACGCGGGCATTAATGGTAGCAAATGAAGGACACGCAATGGCCTACAATGTGGACATCCATCAACATCGGGGCCAGGATAGGGTATTTCCTATTTACAGCGATACAAGCAAGCATTCCTGTGGCAGATATTTTCATAAACGAACCTTGAACAATATTTCCACACGCACACACATACAGATGCATTAAACAAACAACCGTCTGTGACTGGTTATTTCTATTGGATCATCATCTGCTTTCTGTATCCTCGCTATGAACCACCAATGCATGTGGCACACACACATTCTTCAATTTGGTCAGCAGGTGGCGGTAAAAGCTTTAAGTTGTTCCTTACAGTTTAAATAACGCTTTCGCGTAGAATCAGAGATCCGATTAAGACATTGGAAATAGTGTGGTGAACAAATCTCATATAATAACAACTTAATTTCTGAACTGCACCGATAGCATAAGTGACCCACACTGTGGTGTAAAGTATAACTTTAAATGATGTAGGTAATCCATTTACATCAAGAAAAATGTGTTAATACAGCAAGAATCGCCCATTGATATTAAAACCTACAGTATGTAAAAGAAAAAACAACCTGTTACATTCATTATTAACGAATGGAATGAAACGCTGAGCAGTCACTCAACGGGTATTACTAAAAATGACATATTGCAGAGTACACTTTTTTGTAGATTAATAGCAAAAGAAGAAACACAATTAATTGGATTTTTAAATACATCTACAGCTGCCCCCAAAAGAGTTAATCAGAAATGTGTACATAACGATATTGTGATTTTGTCAGGAAACAGTGTTAGGCTGTTAATACATCTGTATCATCAGGTGCTGAATCAACTTTATGGAGTGTGGGGCAAAAGGGGCATGCGGAAGAGCCCACAGGTGGCAGCCTGATTCAAAGAAGTGCCTGCCCATCTTTTACAAAACATAAGTACAACGTCATGCTACTGTATGGCGTGCTGCTGCGGGGACTATTTTCCAAGCACGGACAAGGTCTCAAACCTGGGTTGCTCTGCGTTCTCTTGCTGCCAAGACAAACACGTTGTCCCTGAGCTATCCTCCCGGCCATTCTATGTTCACAGCAGTGCACATCGTTTGTGTGTTACCTATGGCCAAAGCCAGGGGATGCTCGAGAGCCTAAGTAATTGGAGCCTCTGGCAGCAGCGCAAAACCCAGCCTACAAATCATTAATAATCTTGAAGTAACAGTGCTAATCCCGCTTCCCCATTCCATCAGGGTGGAAAGTACCTCACAGAGAGTGGAGTGGGACAGTATTGGCAGTTCCAGTGCGCTGCTGGAGACAATCTCTCCATGGTAGTGTTATCACATGCTGAGGAAGCGATGCCTGGGTGCCTGGCGAACGTGAAGATCGGTGGCAGCACCTAGTGTAGATAATGGTGGAAGCTGGAGGGGCTCAGTCAGAGGACGAGCTGCATGGCAGAAAGGAAGCAAGTACATCAGCGACGCACTTAGGTCATTGTTGGGGGGCCTGGCTATTGGCATCAAGCCGGCCCCACGGGTGCTATGGGACACCAGTAACCTGGAGGCCTAGAGCCTCAGGGGGTTGCCGGGGAACACCCAGTCTTCGATGGGGGCATGGTGGGCCATAACCAGACCATGCAGACCCTATCCACGTTGCTGGCATGAGGGTCCCACGGCATCATGGCCTGCAGGCCCATGCTCACACAGTGGGGGCCTGCAGGCAATAATGAGACACAGACTCAGTCGTTCCCTTCTGGAGTCTGCAACTGGCCTGAAGCAAGTGCCTGCAGTTGCTCCTTTTATTAGCTTTGCCCGTGACACATTCATGGCCCATCTTAAAAGGGCATTACACGTGGGAGGACCACACATAACACTGACCCTCTTAAAAGGGCAACACATTTGGGAGGGTCACATTCCACAGTCGTGACCACTGAGACAGACAGAGCAGAAGGGACTAAATGAGGAGCAGGCTGTGTCATGCTGAGGGTCCGCCGAGGGGAGCTGGCAGCCCTGGCACCCAGAAAACCACCTTCCTGGTGGAGCCGGCAACCAGGCTGGATGTACTGTGCTGGGAGCCTGAAGAAGCAGGGTTGAGCCACAGGTAGGAGGGGGTGGTCGGGAAACACCAGGGACGGCATACGCTTGTGCTGCTCCAGCGTCCGGGTCGAGCAGGAGTCCTGAGATGACCCCCCACAAGGGTCTATTAATAACATAGATTGGCCTAACAGCTGAGAGCTGGCCGGCTGAATGCCGAGACACTAATAGAGATCCCTGTGAATAAATATACAGTGGGACGAACCAGTGGTGGATTTTTGGGTGACCAAGTTGCGAGTCACCTGGAAGGCTACCTGTCGCGTGACCAACACCCAACTGAATGGAGATTGCGGAAGGCCCAAACAGGTTTAACAATGATACAGCACCAACACATAGACAGAGTGGCTGGTGTAGCACAATGGGGAAAGGATACACGCATCAGCAGATGTTTCCATTGGATGCAACTCTGGCTTCAAAAAAGTCAAAACCAGCGACGATGCACACTCCCTCCGTTAAGGCCACTAAAGTGAAAAGTGACCTACCAGAGACTGACTCCGCACATGGATTAAAATTATTAATGCTGCAATTGCAAGATGGGATTAATACACCAGACTCAAAAATGGATGCCATTGAGGGGAAGGTGGACTTAATTCAAACAAGACTGCACAAACATGGGGCCCGCATGGACGAAAGTGAGAACAAGATATCCACATGAGAAGACATATCTGCGGCAAGTGTTTCCAAACTTGCAGCATTGGAAATGTCTTTGAAAGCAGTAACAGAAAAAATAAAGATTTGAAGAATCATGCACGGCCGAGTAACGTACAGATACTTGCAACTATGGCGAAGCAGATACAGGGCCCAATGGAGAAACATATTGATACAATATGCATAGATTTGTTTGGTCTGGATAAGATCTCACCAATGTTTATCCTAGAAAGAGCCCACAGAGTGCCAATGTCCAAGCCAGTCCTAGGAGCACCACCAAGGTCAATCATCACGAAAATCCTCAACTACCATGACCGAGATACGATCCTACATCTAGCTAGGGAAAAGGGAGACCTGTACTAATATGGCGACTGGATCTAATTCTTCCCAGACTTTTCATCAGCGGTTCAGACCTCTGGGAAGACATTACATGGAGCCAAACAGATTTTGTGAGAGAAAAAAATGAAATACTCGATGTTGTTTACCGCCAAATTGAGGTCTGTATATGAGGACCATATATTTGCATCTCCTGAAACAGCTGGAGTCATCACGGAGAAGTCTTGCACAGTGAGGGCGGACAGAGGAGCTGAATGCAGTGGAAACAACATCACTTGAACATGAACAGAGATACCTACCGTGATATATTATCTATAGAGGCAACCCTCCTCAGTTAATACCCAATGAAGACAGAACTGGCTAAATATAGGTACAATAGGGATAATCATGTGTCAGTCAGGTGCATTGAAGGGGGATGAAGACACATGCCGATGATGAACACAGGAGTATTAAAAGATAGGGAGGGACAGGACAGCTGAGATGAAATGGGAACATCGGGGAAGGTAAAGATTGCCACATGGAATATACGGGGAAGTAGCTACCAGCATAAAATTAGGTAGTTAATGTTATATATGTGCAGAAAGAATATTAAGGTTGCATTTCTTCAAGAAACACACTTAACTCGCCAAACTGAGGCAAACTTTGCAAGTCTATGGGGTTATGAAAGGCATTATTCCTCTGCTTCATCCAATGCCAGTGGAGTAGCTATTCCGATACACAGCTCGGATTTTGAATGCACATGACTAATAGGGACATAAAAGAGAAGGGAGACTCCTGCGTACAATTAGGTCTTAACTTAAGGTAAATGAACAAAACCTCAATAAGCTAGAAGGGGAATATGTAGGAGGGGGTAAACAAAACCCTGGCCACAATACAGAAGGAGCTAGCTGCAATGCTGGCAAGAATGTTTATGACAGAGGAAGGAGGAATACATAGAAAATATCCGTGATAGGGCAGAACTCATAAATATAAGACAGGTAACAATGCTGATATCTTGGCACAATATTACACAGAATGATACTACCCAAAAAGATGAGAACTGAACCCAAAATTCCACAATACCTGGCTGACATCACCTTGAACTGGTTGACGGAGGAGGTTAGAGAGAGTTGCTGGACACTGAGAGAAATTACTGATGCCATTAAGATAAGAGTATTCTGGGGTCCAAGGTACCAGGCCCAGAGGGACATTTGTGATGTCATCTTTGATGTGCTTGTTGTTAGTCTTAGAAGTGCACAGTGGTGGCGCGGGTTATGGTTGGTTAGCTTACCATAACTGCGGAATTTCTGAGGTTTTTCGGTTTTACTTGTAACCATAACGTCCCTTTAACGTTTTTTCATTGAATCATTGAATTTCATAGGTTCTTATTAGTGCAACTTAGCCATAACGTCCCTATAACAAAGTTTTTCCAGTGAATTTCATAGGGTTTTATTAGTGCAACTTAACCATAAAGTTCCTTTAACAAAGTTGTTTCAGTGAATTTCATAGGTTTTTACCAGTGCATGCTATTTTTCCTACAACTTACTAATATCATACTTACCCCAATATAGTAACATTTTTGTCCAATTTACAAAGTTTCACCTTAAAACACTGCCATTTCCCACCTTCTAGCATCATTTTTAACACTTCTATACACTTTTTGCAACTTTTCCCACAGTTTTTGCATCTGTCCGCATCCGCGAACATCTGACGTCATTGTGGACCTTCCGGACAGTGCCCATGACCATGCGCTCACACGTGGCATGATGATGTGTCCGCAAATGCGTCCACACTTCGCAATCTGGTCTGTGCTTCGATGACAGGTCAGAACTGCATGTTCTACTGCTCGAGGAACTTTCTACCTCAAAATGCACCCTTGCACAGCTACTATACCTGTTCCTACTCATTATCAATTAACAATCTAATACAAATCACATACTTGGAAGAATATCAGCAAAACTGCTATTTATCTTAATAATGGCATCAGCTATTGCCATCCCTCCTCCCCTAGAGCCACCACCAGCTGGAGGACCTGCACAACAACAAAAAACATAGTACCTCTAAAGACAATGAAGAGGACCAAGAGGATGAGGTAGAGGAAGTGCCTACCTCTAGCACCCAGAGAGAATCATGGGTGGGGTAGTTATTTACCACTATTGAGAGTGTACCAAAGGCTAAATCTACCAAAGTAAAATGCAATGAGTCCAACTTTTTAAACAGTAATTGACTACCTGGATAGTACTCATACAGGACCACCTCCATGCACTGCCACACCAAATCCAACCACTGCAATGCTCTCAGAAAGGTTGTTCCTTTCTTGGCAAGTCGCAGGCTGTCTTTCTCCACCTCATCTTCCTCAACCAATACTGTAACCACACAGCCTGCTTCTGTGGGACACAAAATCCCACCAGCTACCTTGCAAGCAATAGAAGAGGCTGTTGATCCAAATCTTTTCAAGACAACAGTCCTCTACATATATTGCAACACACCACTCTGCAGGGTGAAGCAATTTTGAAGTGCTTTTGAAGCTTTAATCAAGGAGCATGAGAAACACTGCCCCCTACTTTATAAGTAACACATGTGCAACATCTTCCCCTGTCCACCTGCCCCTCCATATTAGTGCATGGTGCCTCTTCCCTAATGTCCTTCTACACCTTACGTTCTAACCTCTCCTGCAAAAAAATACATAAAAAAACTACAAAAGAACAGTTCCTTTAGGAACCACCTTTCACAGTAAAAAAATAGAACTAACAAACAAAATCTTATAGACTCCATCTACTTTACATTTCTCAGTAAAGTTCATAGACTCAATAAGATTTTCCAACATTTCAATTAGCATTTTGTGCTATGCTAATGGGAATAATGTGGCGTTCATCCCCCATTCCAGGGACTAGAATGGGAGATAACGTGCCGGCAGCCCAAGTTATCGGCCCAAGCGAAGCAATAACGGATAACGAAGACTCTGGACCATTATCCACTGATCCAGCCCTGCAATGGGGGATGAAAACCATTAGCACCCCGGGTTCCCAAGGCGGGAACCCGGGGTGCTAAAAAAATGGATGTTTCTTCCTACACCGGGATGCCTGCGGCATCCACATCCAGGAAGGAAAATCCTTTCCCAAGAGGGCCACCATGCAAAGGGAAGGCGGGCTCAGTACAGAGCCCCTCTTTCCTTTCCATGGCAGCCTGCAGAAGGCGAAGAGAGCTCCCTATGACCATATTACCACAAGCACATTTTGTTTTCCTTTCAAACCTATCCCACTTTCGAAAAACTTTACCACATAGCTGGTCCCAGGTGGACATGGTCACTTTAACCCCATTTGCCATCCCTCGTGGTCGCGGCCAGCAGCCACATTGTCCATGTCATGACCTCATTCCATGACCCCGACAATTTGCCACTGCCCATGGCCACAGGCTATACCTCAGACACCAAAGGTGGATCATTATTTTTTGTACCTACGTTATGAAACTTGTCAAAAAATAAAACACAGCACATTTACAAAACCATGCTTTAAGGTCTTTGCCAATGCTCTATAGACGAGTTTGCTAGAAATCCGCCCATGTTTTATTTATTCAAAAGTGTCAACATTTATTTACATACAATAGTCATATAACTTAGCCCCCACTTGACAAAATCCATTCAGACTTTACACACACATTGTTTGTTTGTTTGTTTATTAATTTGTAGGGTGCAACGAACCCTTAGGTAAAAGAGTACAAAGAATACTTAAAAAGCTTAGTTACACATATAGGTGAGCTGTAAACATACATTACACAAATTACGGATCATACATGTATTCGTACATAAAGGAAGGGTACATTACAATGTTGGGTCTATAATATTTCTGAAAACGTCTGTCCACATTCGTCAATCGGCAACAAAGTTATAATCCATCTAAAAATTTGGAGATCCCCCTCTAATTTAGCCCCCTCTTGACAAAGTACCACCAAACTTTACAAATAAATGTATATCTACATCTAAAAGAATTTTTTGAACTTTTGGCCAGATTCGACAAATGGCACGGCATTTATAAGCCTTTACAACATTTTGGGACCCCCCTCTACTTTTGTTCCCTTTTGACAAAACAGCTCCACACTCAAAAACCATTTAGAATCAGGTCAAGAATAGGATTCCTAAATTTCATGCAGTTTCATTGAGTGGCGACAAAGTTATCAGCCATCCAAGAATTGCTTTTCACCAACCCAGTAATGCAGAAATAGGCATAGATGTCCACCGACATCTGAAGTGTTTGCGAACATCACAGGACTGTACCCAAACATCCAGACGGTTCGCTGACTCCAGGGATTAACACCAGTAGTTTTCTACCTTATTACAGCCGGTTACCAGCCATTTGGTCGAAAATATTTGGTCGACTGGACAAATGGTCGAACCAATTTGGTCGAAAGCCAAATGGTCGAATTTTTACTTTTTTTTTATTTTCACTCCCTTTTTTTTTGGGGGGGGGTCCCCCCACCCCCTTTTTTTTCTAAAAAACCCTTTTTTCCCTAAACGAAAACCAAAACAATACATATATAAATAAAAAAAAATTCGACCATTTGGTTTTCGACCAAATTACATCGACCATTTGTCTTTCGCCATATCCCATCCCATCCTCATCACTCCCCCACACTCCCAGAGATTGGTTGATGAGTTTGACAAGAACAATGTTGTGTTTTTCAATAGGTTTTTACCGCAATGTTCATGGACACCGGCGGATGTCCGCAAATCCAACATGGTGAGCATTTCCAAAAATCTGATGCACTTCTAGCTTTTCACCATCCAATCAGTGGGCCTGCCTGATGTCTGCAGACATCACGTTCCCCTCTTGGCCAATCGGAGGCCCATCGGCGGACCAAACCCAGATATCACACCATTTTTTTACCCACTTTTTGGGCGTTTAAAAAAAAAACTGCTGGACGGATTTACACCAAATTTACAAAAGCACGCATTCGAGACCAGGCCACAGCTCTTGCCGCAAATTTGGTGAAAATCCATCCAGCGGTTTGGCTGTCGACATGAGCAAAAAAAAATTCCATTGTGTCTATGGAAAAACACATTTTGGGAGACCTTACAACTTTGCCCCCCTTTGACGAAACCTCACCAAACAATTCTGACGGGACCATCTACTTTTTTTGTAATTTTGTAAAGTCTGGTAAGGATTCGTCCAAGGGGGGCAAAGTTATAAGCAACCCAAAAAGTACTCTTATTATGAGTTGAGCAACTTAACCATAACTACAGGGCCGCTACCGCAGGCTGTGTAGTTATGGATAATTTGCTCAACTAATAGGAAGAGCACTTATTTTTGACAGCTTATAACTTCGCTCCCCCTGGACAAAATCCTTATCAAACTTTGCAAATGTAGATGGCCCACCATGGCAAGTTTGGTGAGGTTTCTTGAAGGGGGGTAAACTTGTAGGGGTGTCTTAAATTATTATTATTTTTTTTTTCATAGACATAATGGAATTTCTTTTTGCTCACACCTACAGCCCAAACCACTGGACAGATTTTCACCAAATTTGTGGCAGGAACGGCGGCTTAGTCCCAAAAGTGTGCTTTTGAACATTTGGTGGAAATCCCTCCAGTATTTTTTAAAAAACAGACAAAATGTAGGTCCCCAAAATCTTGTGATATCTGTGTTTGCTCCGCAAACTAGACTGGTACGGAGGGCCGCGTGATGACCGCAGACAAAAGCTGTACCCGCTGATTGGCTGGAGGGAAGCGTGATGTGTGTCATATTTTTCCGCCATGCCCGCTATGTTGTTTCCATGGATATCTGTGAATAGCGCGGTGGGGAACAGGGCTGGGAAACATACTTTGAGGCATTTGGCGCAAGGAAGAGGGACTGGGAAGGGTGGGGCAGTGAAAGATGGTTAATATGGTTAATATGTCTTTTTTTAGGGGGAGGAAGACCGTGTTGTGTCCGTGGCAGTTCAAGGACACCGCAGTAGACCGTGGACAGGGCCTCGGGCGGTTGGATTATCTGGTGACTGCAGGCAGCCTTCATTAGGGTAGGGGAGTGGAATGTAGATGATATGAGGATGTTTGCATATGTTGTATTATACTGTGGTAGTTGTGGCCAGCCCCTAGACTCTTGTGTGCATGGCTATATGCCATGCACTCAACAGTCTGCCCACTGGTTGCAAGTATTGCAATAGTATGTATACAGAAGTGGATAGGCCTCTGGCAGCTGGCTTATATGTGTGGGTTGTGGTTACTGGCTAGATTCTTGGGTGCATGGCTGTATCATGCTGCGATGGTTGTGGCTTGCCCCTAGACTCTTGGGTGCAAGAGAGTCTGCACACTGGGTGCAAGAACTGTAATGGTATGTGAATAGAAGTGGACATGGCATCGGGTGCCTGGCTTACGTGTGTGGGTTGTGGCCACGCCTCAGATTCTTGGGTGCATGGCTGTATTGTGCTGTGGTGGTTGTGGCCAGTCACAACACCAGAGGCCATGCACCCAAGAGCCTGCCTACTGGCTGCAAGCACTGTATAAATGGACAGGGCCTCCGATGGCTGGATTATGTGTGTGGGTTGTGGTCACTGGCTAGATTCTTGCCCACTGGTTGCAAGTATTGCAATAGTATGTATACAGATGTGAATAGGGCCTCTGGCGGCTGGCTTGTGTGTGTGGGTTGTGGGTATTGGACAGATTCTTGGGTGCGTGGCTGCATTATGATGGAATGGTTGTGGCCTGCCCTAGACTCTTGGATGCATGAGAGTCTGCCCACTGGGTGCAAGAATTGTAATAGTATGTGCACAGAAGTGGACAGGGCCTCGGGCACGGTTCTATGTGATTTTTCCATCGCGGAAAAGTCTGCGATGGAAAAGTTTGCATGTGAAGTGTATGAACCACAAAAAGGTTTGTACATTTCCCATGCAAACACACATTTAAAACCTCTACACACCCACACCACCTCCCACCCCCACAACACACCCCCACCCACACTCCCAACACACCCCCACCCACACCCCCACCCTACTTACCTTCAAAGACGTGCTGTTTCCTGCGGCGGCAGTTGCCTTTCACTTCCGTGATCGGGAACCGGTGCAGCAGGGTCCTTTCCCTTTTTCTTTTTCTTTTTTTTCGGAAGCTGCAGGGGTTTGCGGGTAGTCAAACATTTTCGTGGTGTTTGTTTTAAGTATTTTGGTGGGTCTGACTTTTTCGGGCACCTGGCTTATGTGTGTGGGTTGTAGACACTGGCCAGATTCTTGGGTGAATGGCTGTATTATGCTGTGGTGGTTGTGGCCTGACCCTAGGCTCTTGGGTGCATGGCCAGAGGCCATGCACCTACGAGTCTGCCCACTGGCTGCAAGCACTGTAGTAGTATGTGTACTAAAGTGGACAGGGCCTCAGGTGGCTGGATTATGTGTGAGGGTTGTGGTCACTGGCCATATTCTTGGGTGCATGGCTGTATTATGCTGTGTTGGTTGTGGCCAGCCACTAGACTCTTGGGTGCATGGTCGTAGTGTCCATCCACTGGTTTCAAGTACTGCAATAGTATGTGTACAGAAGTGGACAGGGCTTCGGGGTGCTTGGTTTATGTGTGTGGGTTGTGGACACTGGTCAGATTCTTGGGTGCAGGACTGTATTATGTTTTGGTGGTTTTGGCCAGATCCTAGACTCTATGGTGCTTGCACTCAAATGTCTGCCCACTGGTTGAAAGTTGTGCAATAGTATGTGTACAGATGTGGACAGGCCCTGTGTCGGTTGTGGCCAGCCACAAGACTTTGGGTTGTGGTCAGCCCATAGACTCTTGGGTGCATGGTCGGAGGCCATAGGGCATGCACTCAAAAGTCTAGGGGCTGGCCACAACCACCACAGCATAATAATGCCATGCATCCAAGGATGTGCAAACTGGCATAAGCATTGCATGCACATGTGTATAGTAATGCTGCTTGCCCATTACAAAGAAGCATGACACCAATAAGCGTATAATCACTGTACATATTGTTGAGGCACTGCATCATTTTTGGAACACAGCGACATAATACCATTGAAGTGGAAATAGCACATTTTAATATTGTGCCACTGCAGGCACACATTTTGTTTGTTGCATGTGGAAATGTAGGAGAAATCTTTGTTTCATTGTCTGTGATAAAAAAAAAAAAACATAACATGTTAGGGAAGGTACTTTATAATGTCATATTGTACACAATTTCAGACATTCATGTACTTTGTGGGCCCTCATAATTAATACTTTACAAGTACTACGCTTCAAACAAGTGTACTGTGCAATGTGCTCAGTTCCTGTGTTTGGTTGCATAATCATTGTGTCTCCGTGAAAAGAAAAAAAACTATGTTTAATTGAACTGTGCAGTACTTAAAGGAATGTTTAAGATGCACATGTATGTGGTTTTGCTGTTACAAGCACTGTTGCAATGGGGGAATTGAAATGGTGTATGTGTTTTGCTTTTCGGAAGTGATGGTATGGTTGCAGTTAGATACCAGTTGGCGTAGTAAACTGTTTATCTGTTTCCACTTTTCAACACTATCCCTTTATGCAGTTTGATTCCCGTTGGTGTATTGCAGTAGCGTGGAAGCAGTTAGCTACCTGTTGGTATATTCTTACTGTTGCTAGTTTCACAGTTCTTGAGGGTATCTTTTGAAGCAGTTTCATTCTTGAAGGTGGATGTTAGCAGTTTGACTGCTGGAAGTAACATTGTAGTACAGTGGGTGTACTGAGATACCAGTTGGTGTATTCTTCCTGTTGATACTTTATGAGTCATGAAGGTCATCTTCAGAATAACATTCATTTTTGCAGGTGGATTTTTAATTTTTGTAGTAATGGGAAGTAATATTGTAGTATTATGGTTGCAGTTAGATACCAGTTGGCATATTCTAACTGTTTACAGTTTCACAGTTGTGGAGGCTATGTTTTGAAGCACCTTCACTCCTGTTTGCAGATTTAAGTTTTTCACTATTGCTAAGTGACATTGTATTATTATGGGTGCAGTTAGATGGCAGTTGCCATATTCATTGCATTGTTATGGGCACAGTTAGAGAGTAGATGGCTTATTGTAACAGTTGATAGTGATATAGGTTAGTGAGGACAGTTTGTAGACTCTCATATTCAGTACTTTTTAATTACTATTGGTGAAACAATATTAGTGTGTGTTTTCCACAGTTGTTGTTTCTGTGTGTATCATTGGGTCATGTACAGCAGTGCAAGTGATGTACTCATGGGCCAGTTGGTGTATGCTAAATTGTTACAGTTTCACAGGGTAGAAGGGTATTTTTCCTTTGCAGTTACATACCTGTTGGTGGCTATCGGGCAGTAAGCTCTGCTTTTTTAAAGGTCTGTGAGTACATTTTGGTTTCAGGAATGTTAAGTAGGCATTTACTAGGTTTGCTGGTAATCTTTGCTTCAGAGTAATGGAAGTATCATTGCATTCAAACCACCCACATTTCTTTTTAATGTATGCAGTATAGTGACCTGCACTGGTTGTGACACCAGTGTGGTAGATTATGCCTATTGTTGTGATGGCTTTCTTGCCAAGTGATGCTTGCCGGAGTGTGAAGCTAGTAAGCTTGCAGTTGTTTTTGGTACCATCTACCTTGTATCTTAAAACCATTACTATGAAGTATAGGCTATGTGAGTTTACGTGTAAGGTGGAACGATTGTCTGAATTGCAAACAGTGCATAATATGCCATGATTTGCATTTTGCAGCAGCTGCTGAAATGGAATGGATTTACAATTGGGTATAGATACATACATACACAAAGCACTCATTAGGGACTTGCTCCTGCGCCACATGGCTACAGAAAGTGGATGTATGTTTCCAAATATATGAAATCTGTAAGATTTCATATATGGGTATGTTTTTACTTTTGAACACTTGTAATGAGTACATTAGACATTCTTGTGGATCTTCTTGTGTCTTTATGGTGAATATTACCATTCCCGCACAAGAGTCCAAATCCTGCCTTATCCCTGAGACACTGCAAATGTTGTAAGGAGTGTTTGTTGCATTTATATCAAGGAGTAGCATTTGAAAACACAACTGGTATGTGCCGTTCAAGTAAATGTTATCAACACTTGTTGGCAATTGTAACAGATTATTGATTGCTACATTTGCATAGCAATTTACACCAGTTGTGATGGAACATTTGAATGGACCTGACAGTTCTGTATCCAAGTCATTTGCTGGAGCTCCACTTGTTCTTTTTTAAGACATACTTCTCTTTGGTTGTGCTGTTAGAAATGCATTTGCGTTTTCACTACATCATTTTGTGGTGGTGCTATTTGATGGAGTAGCATATGTTTTAATTTCTTTGGTGGTACAGTTGAGAGATCTCTTATAAGTTCTGTTTGCATTCATTTTCTTTTAACAAGTTTACCTTTTCGAGGAACAGGGTACATATGGAGATGTGGTGTGTAGAGTGCTCGTAGTCTGTTGTACTATATGATGCAAGGAATGTCAGCTTTGACTTTTTATCAAAATTGACTAGAAATAGTCCTTCAGGTGTACGTAGCCATGACAGTGCTATGTAACTCATACAAATAATAAACTACACTAAACTAAACCAAATAAACCTTCTTTAAAGACTGCACTGCCAATGTCAATTAATACCTCGTGATTTATGAATAGTGACTGCATATGCAAGAGACAGAGAAAACTTACATACATGTCTTTAAAAAGAAGGAATCAGGCTGTTGAGCATGCTATCCTTTTAACTTCTGAAAGTTTGTCAAAGTGGATGTTGACAAACTAAATGTTGTTGTCTCGTGGATATGACAGGAAGCCAGCAACTGTACCAAGTGCTCCATTATCTAAACTTTGCTCCACATCAAGGTTACGTTTTAGAACTACTCTACAGTTCAAACACAATGTTAACAATTTCTCCAAACCAGCTGTTCTGGAGATAGAGTTCTCTAAGCTATTTAGTCATGCTGCAGCTTGCTGACACATAGGCAGTGTCATTCGGTGTACTTCCAGTTTGTGGAGTTAATTGGCACTATTAGTTGCATTTCTTTTTTTAACATTGTTTCATTGAATTGTGCACAGCTTGCTAGTGTTGGCTTTAAGGTTGTGCATTTCATATTTGTGCATGCTAATTTTTCCATAACATCAGTAGCAGATGTGTTATGCCCATATAGCTCATGGATGAGTCTACTATGTAAGATAGACTTTGCATCCTTAGAAAGGACTCCATCTGAATGCTTCTCAAAATGTTTGCATAGTTGAAGTCTGCAGACTGGCACATGTTTTTAGTTAGTTCTCTGTACTGGAAATGTTGCAAGAGATTTACATTTTCTACACTACCAAGTGTGATATGGCACAGTTTGTGTCCTAAGGTTTTAAAAATAGGTTAATCTTTCACTGGTGTTAATTGAAGAAGATCTCTGAAAACAGTAACGTGTTTTCCCCCCCAAAAAAGTCCTTCGTAGTCTGTTTTGAGGACCTCTTGTAATTGAGGTCAATCAACGCCAACATTAGGTTAGAGACTATGCCCACCTCATCTATTAGTAACATTTTAATTTGTTTTAGAATTCAGCGTTGCTCCATAGCAGCATCTGCTGAAAGTTTGTAGTACTCTAATTTGTTTTGGTGTTCTACTGGAAGGAGTAGTGTAACATAACATCACCTATGTTGTAGGCAGCTAAACCTGTGGGGGGCAGTTACAACATCTGCAAGCTTGTTGCTTGTTCATTTTTGGAGAAATTTGCTGATGATTTTTATTAAGAATGTTTTTCCTGAACCAGCTTTGCCACTTACAAACAGGAGTACAGGTTTATAGGTTTCACAGTTACAAGTTTTAGTTTCATGCTGTATACCATGTTCGATTTCTTTAGTTACTTCCAGGAAAATGCTACGTTGTTCATCATTGATTTGTGATTTCAGTAGCACAAAGGTTTCTTCAGATTCCTCATACTGGCACATGGTGTTTTCTACTTCAGTCATGGATAATTTTTCTTCATTTACTATGAGTGGCTCTCCAACTGGTTCTTGGCTGTAAGAGAAGATTGACTGCTCTCAGGAGTGTCTTCATTTAGTTCTGCTTGAACTTCTTCCTCTTGTTTGCGTTCATTGTCCAACATGTTTTTGTACTGTTTGAAATTCATATCTGTTATACTGCTTTCTGTTCCATTGAAAGCATCTTCATGTGTCATCAGTCATGGGTGTCATATAAGTCTTCTTCATTTCTCTGTGGTTTAAAAAGTTCAAGTTAGGACATGTAGTACAGTTCTCTATGTTGAGGAGTTTTAAATGATAGCTTCATATGATTAATCAGGCTGGGTTTGGTAAGTTTAGGCAGTCTGCCTTCACAACTTTTGACTATGTATTTACCTTTTTTTTCCATCTGGTTTAATACCATTCTTGTACAATAAACATTGGGCTATGTGGTACAGACACATGGTTTCCAAAGCAATACTTCTGTTTGGGTAGTATGTGTCAAACTATTTGTTTTTCAAAATGTCCTGGCTGTTGGGATCATATTTGGCTATTGTTTCTATGTCTTTGTACTAGTTGAACGCTCTTTTTCTGGATTCAGCTGGACCAAGACTTAGCCAGACTATGTTTTCAGATTTACCATATAAGGCTGTGCCTGTTAAACAGTCTGCAGCTTCGTAGCAACCACATTCTCTATGGGAGAGCATTTTTATGCCAAAACCGTACAATTTTTGGGACAGTGTTTTGTCAGATGATATGTGCTCCCAGAGGTCTTTCAGCTCTGTCTTTTCTGGTTAAGTAGGCTGTGGCATATCGTGCACCAGCAGTGGAATTGTCTGCAATGTACTGCACATCTATGTGTGCATTCCACAAGGGGGCAATTATTGAATTGTAATCCTTGATGTATTTTGATGTACACATCTTTTAATGCAGTATATGTTCTTAGGCAATTTGCCTTTCACATTGTGTATAACAGAAGACATGGAGCTGTATACTTTTCCTTTTGCTGAAACTGGTATAGGGAAAGCCAAGTGGCATTTGGTGTAGTATTTGCCTTTGTTTTTAAATCTGCCTCGACAATACTTGCTACATTTATGTCTTTGAAACCGCAAAATGTGTGCATGTCGCTCACTATGTGCGCTTACAGAAGGGATTTAGCAAATTACATATTTGTGGACGGACAGCAAAACAGTGGCATCACTGTCCTGACCAAATTTAGGAGCATCTTTTATCCACAAAAAACTTTGGAAGTGTGGTGCTCCTCTGGATTGATTTTCTTTTCACCAAAAGAAGTTTTGCACTTCTCAGAGGGGAGTAATGGTTTTATTATTTCAGATGAAGCGCCCCATGGAAATAAAGTGGTGATGAAAGTACCTTGACACATTTACAGGGTCAGAGATCAGAGTTATCCTGTTTGTTTCATATCCATTCTTGCTTTCTTTTCGCTATGCACAGGAAGTCGTGCAGGTCTTCCCATGCATACTCTGCACAACGTAAAGTGATAAACCATGTGGTTGGGCAGAGGTTGTTAGCATACACTGTACATCTGCGTGCCATTGGAACCAGTATCTTTCATACCATGCATGTTTGCCTAGAGATTTGTGATGCTTGACTGCAAAACTTCTTCTTTGTCTTGCACCTTTTGAAGTAGTTGCGTAGCAGACATGTTAAAAAAAATTGAACCTTTTTTCTATGTGTGTCCAACCCCTTAACATAGAGTTGTTAGTTCACTTTCAAACAGGAGGTGGAATATGTATTCAACGTTTTGTCTGAATCTTGGTTCTTTACAATACATTTGTGAAGAGCAGTATTCTAATACTGTTATTTGTACGCATCTTTCATCATACCTTCCCCTTTTTCCGGGAGTAAAGAAGAGAGTGAAGAGGGAAAATCGAGATCAAACCCATGCCCCCTCACACCAGGCGCACATACAGAACAGCAGGAAGAACAAGGAGCACACATATCATTTGAACCAGGCCCCAGCGCACCCATGGGTGACAAATATGCTGAAACACACCCACTTCACCTACAGTGCAACTTCCATGCTACATTAGAATCAATGCTGCAATATCAGAATCCACAAACACAAAAATCCCTATTTAAAGGCTTGCAAATGCCTATATGAATTAACATGGTCTAATTGCACAGTGTAAAGCCATGTTTCAGGAAAATTACAGCCAAGTTCATTTCTCTCACTGAACACTGGCTGCAGAAGCCTTCAGCAATGCTCCTCGCAAAACCCACGAGCAGCCAAGGTCGCGCAGTCAGACAACATTGCTTTCTGCAGACAAACATTTTTTAATTCTCTAATAATGCGAGTAAGCCACGGCAACCCAGTGTGTTTTTTTTCTTTTCTTTCTGGGAAAGAAAGACATTTTCGCAAAGACTCGCACAACATTTGAAACCTAATTGTAACAAGAATGGCTCAGGCCTAGCCAATGAGCACTCAGAGCTCAGATACGAAATGCTTGCTTCAGCTAAAAAGTTATGGGAACAAATTCATAATGGAACAAACTAGAATTAGGTAATGGTGGGTAGGCACAGCTAAACCAACCCACTGACGCAAAACTCAAATGTCCAATTATCATGCTCTCTATAAGGGCTACATAGGTAACCTATTACTCAGCAGCCAATAGCAGGAGGAGATAAGTTTCTCGGAGCTGATCCAATTCTGTGAGGTCAGCCTGCAGTGTGATTACAAAGCTGGCTTGCAAGCCAGCCCCGGGGGAGACAGCGCCTGAACTCTCGATGTGCACGACGCTCTGCGTGTTTGTTTCTTTTTTGCTGCCCAGGAATAAACGCAGTTTGGAACATGTGGCTGCCTGCTGGGGTCTCTGTTGCATTTCTGTGGGCCATATGGGAGGTGTTGGGGTCTCCCATAGCTGGTGAGGGTATGGCTGCTGGCCCCCCACAGCCCTGGTGGGGGTCCAGCTTCTCCCCAACAAGTTGGTGCCCTCTGTGTGCTTCTACACTTTTTCCCATATGCTGATTGGAGATCCTTTGGCTTGCCGCATTTGATATGTTTCTAGTACATCATCTATGCTGTCTTTGGAGTGCAGTGGGTGAATTGTATACTGGTCTAAAATATTGGATGCTGTAATAGGATCTACAAGTTCAAATTGGCCAGTTGTTGAAGAATCCTGAATTATTTTGGTGGTTTCTCTCAGGTTTTCTTCAATGTTTATTTCTTTGTAGTATTCATTGTTCTATTTAAGATATTGTAGGGCTTCTCTAACTTTGCTTAAGTCTACTAGTTGCTGCCACATTGATTTGTCTTTTGTAGGTATTGCATTCACTAGGATAATCAAATATTTATCTATTGGTCGTTGAACTTCCAGAGTGTCCACATTTTCTTTAAGGTCCAATGGCAAATAAACTACTTTGCCACAAATACCTTTTAGTAATTCAGAAGGAGGTAACTTAGGTTGAAGGTGTATTAGAGCTTGAAATGGAAGTACTGCTTGAATTGTAATGCTCTCATATAAAGTTAGCTGTTGTTGGAGTGGTTTTGGAAGTGGAAATATGTCCAAGTTATTATTGATAGCCCGTCAAGGCATTTGGTTTTTTATCAAGCTTTGCAAATAGAATATGTGCAAAGTATTTAGGGGTTAGTAATTTCATATTTCTTTTCTGCTATAAGGTAGAGAGCTAATTGGAACCATTTGGATTCCTTATTTTCTTCTATTTTGTTCGCTATATCTACATTTGTGGTGCTCCTTGTATAAAAACTTTTGTGACAAGCCACACATACCTGTATTGGTACTTCAGCAGATGTGTTTTTAAACTTTGCTATTTCTTTTTTGTATGTATGTATTACAAGGTTGCATATTTAAAGTGACAGGGTAGGGAGTTCTACACAACAGCAAACCGTTCAGTCTCAATTGTACTTACAAAACATGATAAAATCACATCCATTTAAAAACAAAGTGCTAGTGACAAGAACATTATTGATTTCAACTAATCATAATTCATTACTGATATCCATTCAATGGGTCAGTTTAGTTTGACCTGGACTCATTCTATGTATCTTGTAAAGATGAACTCTGATCTATGAAGATCTTATTCTGAAAAACCAGTCTCTAAACAATCCTGGTCTTTTGCCTCGACATGTTTCAGTTCCCTAACATTAGTTTAGGACTTTCTTCGGGAGGATTTCATAGTATGTCACTTGAACTTGCAACACATAATTAAGGGCCATCCTGCCCCACAACATCTGAATCTGTGCAGTCAGCGCAGGGTTGCTGTTGGTAGACAATAAATAAAAAGTAAAACAAAATAAGAAACATCAATACTTATTTGTAAACAGTATAAATTTGTGCAAACTGGGGTAAAGAAAATGTCATTACCTAGACTTGCTGGAGTGAGCGTCTGAAAGTGGCCTGATATCAATTTATTAAACCAGTGCTTCTTTATTCCATCTTTGGAATGGTCTCATCTGTTGGAGATACATAACAAATTCTATCGGACTATTACCAGGGTGCCATGTCTCTGCAGGCTCAATTTATAAACAATTCGGACTTGACAATCTACACCAATCTTGTCAAAGAAAAGGGCAAAAACATCCGCCCACATTCGTGTGCCACACTTTCTTCAGTCTGAGCTAAGCATTATTGAGGAGTAGCAAACAAATGGGGCGGGAGTGAAGCATCAGGGTAGGGGATTACAGACCATATAACTAGTCCTGATTCCGTTTGAAGCAGCAGAAAACAGACTCCCGGTTGGTGTCAATGATATAATTAGGAAGCATACAGATTCTTATATAATTAGGAAGCATACAGATTATGCAGGGAAAGAAACCCGCTCTCTAGATTCACTATCTGTCAAGACAACGTGTCATTCTGTCTCTCTTTCTTAATATTGGGGTCAAAATAGTTACTGGGGCTAGTGTCTAGTCAGCACCCCTTCCCTCTGTTGGGCAAGACATAGTTATGACCAGGAACTATCCAACAATTACCTTATCCAACTTTTTGTGGACTGGCCCTGTGTGCGCTATCTCAGTCTGTTCCTGCCAGTGGTAGTGGTCCGGAATGGTTGAAAGACAAAAAGGCTGAAAGCAGAAGGACCCAAAATCACTACTTGATAGAAAGTTCTGATGTGCTGAGATGTTTGTTTTCCATAATGAGAACATTGATCCACTTAGAGCGCACTATTTCACCACTGGTGGCATTTCTTTGTCCATCCTTGGAAATGCTCTTTTTTTTTTACAGATTCTAAGGGATGCTTTGCAGAGGTTGATGTAAGGCAGTAAAGTGGAAAAGAAGAGAAAAAAAACACAAAATACAAAACAAAATGTATTTGTTTATTAGCACCTAAACATTTGTTTTTAAAGGCTTTTTTCAGAGCCACTACTACAGAGGAAATGTCCTACCCTGGGTTAAATTTCTATCCCCACCCCCTTGAATTGGCCGATGAATCCACATACATCGCAGAAGATCGTGGATTGCAGGTGCCACATATGGGACTTTTGAGGATAGCAGGCATTGAAATGGGACTGTGGAGGCAAGGGGATTGTCCAATAAGGTTTGCTGGGTGTGGTGTGCAAGGAGAGAGTGTGGCAGAGTGTGTGTTTGCTGAGAGGAGTCCAGATGGCTTTGGCAATGGCTGTGTCTTTTAGGAGGCATAGCGTCTCTATTTTGGGGGACTCTTGGATACATTGGTGGAAGGTGTATGTAGAGCACTGTGGAGTGGCTGCACATCTTGGAGTGTGTGAAATGAAGTGGCTGGATTTGGTTCCCCTTCGTGCCACTTTGGTGACTCACCACCATCCAGCCATTATTATTGTTCATTATGGAGGGAACAGTTTAGGCCACGTTACCGGATTCTCACTGCAGTTTGTGATGAAGGCAGCACTTGGGCAAGTCATGGACATGTTTTCAAACTCCTGAGTAATCTTCTCTCACATTGCCCAGAGACAGATGTGGCTGCGCTCTTCTTCATTTGGTTGTCAAATCGAGAAAGCAAGGCACAATTTCAACAAGGCTGTTTGCGCATTTGTGCAAGAGGTTGGCATGTCCTCCTTCCACAATGAAAACATTACATTTCGTAGCATCAAATGTTTTGCCAAAATGGAGTCCATCTTACTGATGCTGGCAATCAGCTTTCTTTGTGAAATATCCAACATGCTATGCAGACCTTTTTGCATATGCAACATGCATTTCTTAGTAGGTGTTATCTACTTAATGTGAAAACGTTGAAAAGAAATTCCAAAAACTAAAAAACAACAAAAAAAGTGCTACCACCTACATTTTTCAGATGCCCGCAGATACTGCTTTGTCTGAGGACTTCGCGGACTGCGCAGAGGCCTGCACTATTTCTTTGAAACTTCTATTTTTAAACTGTGAAAGGTGGCTCTGAAAAGAGCCGTTTTTGTTTTTTTTGTTTTATATTTTGTTTGTTTTTTTTTGTTTTTTCACATGAAGAAGGGAAGGGAAAGGACACCAACTACAGGGGCAAAGGGGAAGGTGGAGACAGAGGAAGATGTTGGGTGGGCCTCAGGGAGGTAGGGGACACTTTCACTTGTGCTCGCGGACCGCAGCCTCAAAAGCACTCCAGAATTGCTAATTCCTGCAGAGTACCGCATCGCAGTACATACACAGTACAGTGACCTTTGAAAGGTAAGGGTCTGCTACGGTGCGTATGGCCTGCGAGGCTGGCTCAGGGATCCGCTGCCCCACAGGAGTGTCCCTTGTGTTACCAGGAGCAGAGGCAGAGGATGCTTCAGAGGAACTCAACCTGCTACCCTGTTCGAAGGGGACGACCCTCCAAACTGCTGCTTTCTTATTCAACCTCAGGTGTTGCCGCATGGAGGTGGTGCCGTAGCTGTACAGCTTAGGCTTGCTGCGACTGAGTGCAGCAAACCTTGGCTGCATGCACCTTGGCTACCCCCCCAATGGCGGTAAATAGCCTCCACACCCAATACTCACGTTGGCAGCTGGGAGTGGAGACTTACACTACCTCATCCTCTGCCTGTTCTTGCTCCCCCTCTGCAACACCACACCTGTTCCCCTCCCCAAGCGCTCAAGAAGATGGTGATGGTGGTAGTGGGTTGGTGCTAAGGAACAGGCAGCAGCAGAAGCAGCAATGGATGCCATGCTTGAGTAAATTAGCAATGCTGCAAACCAGGAAAACAGCTAGCAGCAATCTGTCTCAGTGCTCTGTCCTGGGTATCCAAAAACAGAATGAGGAGCAGCACTGCAGTGTGGCCTTTTATAAGGGTGCAGGGGAGAGCTCAGCGAACAGTTGCATGCTCTCTGAACATTTTGAACCACAAGCTGGGTTTAAAAATTCCCAAAAAGTCTCTAGCTGGACAAGGGCATGGTCTAGGACCTCTGCAAAGGTGACGTTTATAGATAAAACCACCTTGGAATACTCAAAAAAGTACTTTTTAGGTATCCGGAGGCCCTTTACAGTGTACCGAATAAGGACTGATGCTCAGCGTGGTTGCAGTCACATGATGATGTCGCAAACATTCGCAAATGGGATGGCTGTCTATAGGACGCCTATTGCACGGGATGCAGTGTGCACATGCACCTAGGTGTCCATAGGACTTGACCGGGATCCCCAAACAAATTAAAAGTGAGCCACGTGCAGTGGACAGATCCGGACAGGCATGGTATTTGCAGGGAACAGGGGGAGCAGAAGTGCATGCGCTCAGGTATCCGTAAGGACCGGGGCGGTAGCCCCAAACTAATTAAAAGTATGCCACAACTTTACAGATGTTACTGAGAGGCACAGTGTTCGTAGGGCACAGCGGATCAGATACACATGCGCCCAGGTGTTTGTAGAACAGGGACGAAATCCCTGAACTAATTAAAAGTGCAACACCTCCTTAAGGACTTTGCGGACAGGCGCAGTATTCGATGGGCATAGTTAACCAGATGCACATGCGCCCATGTGTCCGCAGGACAGGGTCTGGGTTCCTGAATCATATAAAGGTACGACATGACTTTGCGGACATGTACGGCCAGGTTCATTGTCTGCAGGAAACCTCCATTTTGAGTGCAGACAGCCCAGACAGGCACAGTATTCGGTGGGCATTGGGAACCAGATGCACATGCGCCCATGTGTCCGCAGGACAGGGTCTGGGTTCCTGAATCATATAAAGGTACGACATGACTTCGCGGTCATGTCCGGACAGGTTCATTGTCTGCAGGACACCTCCATTTTGATTACAGGCAGCCCGGACAGTCGCGCACTCAACGGACTCCAAACAGAGCTTAAAAAAAAAAACACCCCCACACAGCAATGATAAACACATACAAATGTATTACGATAGATCAATAACATTCAATTAGTAAAAGAAAGGTGTAGCAGAGTGGGCAACATACACAGGGGAATTGGGGTTTTGCACATGCTGTTAATCAGGGAAGTAAGGATGGAGATCTCATCAAAGCATCTCTGACTGCAGGGAACGTGTGGGGATGGTTGGCTGGGACAGGGGGAAGGGGTACAGGTGCAATTGGGGCAGTGGCACTTTATATTTCCCATTATATGCCTTTGAACAAATACTTTTAAGTCTGCAAAACTGTTGCTCAATTGGTCAATATTTGAACCCAGGCTGATTAGTTCACTTCCCACACTGGCCCTCATTACGACCCTGGCGGAGTGGGTTTACGCCAGCGTTATTCGCGGCGGACCCGTCCGCCCTACTACGAGTTCCCGTAGCGCCATGGAACGTTTTCCGCCTGGTTTTTCCGGGCGGAGAAATCCATGGCGCTACGGGACCTTGATGTCAATTACGCCACCGTATTTTGCGGTGGCGCAATTAACGCCTTCCCCACTCCCATTATACCCTATGGGGCAAAAATGGGAATGGGGAAGGGTAAAATGGGGATTGGGGATTTACCGCCCCGCCAAGGTCGGCATGGGGCGGAAAATCCGCCAACCTCCATGGCGCTATCGGCAGCTTTCCGCCGTGCTCCGCGGTGCATTTAGCACCGCGATTTCCACCAGGGTCGTAATGAGGGCCACTGTCAGTTTGGGTTTGTATGTGCCCATCCACTTATGGAGCAGCTGGTGCTTCCTGGGCCATTCCCTTCATTTGCAGTATGCACTGTTAAAACATGTTTCAGTCACATGTGAAGCAATGTGCATTTATTTTCCTACTTTTGAAAATTGCACTGTGTACCATTAGAGTTACTGTCGTCACTCATTTCATCATAAGGGGAATTCTCTTCAAGCCACTCCAGGGTGCTTGCCATTTCTGTGTAAAAGAAAATGCCTTTTACTACTCATGTACACAGAACAGACTTCAAAGTTACAGGAAGAAATATAGTGTGTACTCACCACTTTCTAGTATGGTTATGCTGTTACTACGTTGCGCTTCTCCCATTAGAATTTGCTTATCGGTGTGTATTCAAAGCAGCACTGAGGTAATACTGTTGGATGTACAGGTTATTTTCCTGCTTGGTGAATTCCATTATGTTGCACACCCTATGTAATTGCACTGCTGCTTTTATAAGTATCATAAGTGTCATGAATGAGATTTGTCATGTCCTCTTTGATGTCATGGGCGTTAGACTTAGCAGTGCACGGTGGTGGACCGGGTTATGGTTGCTTAGTTTACCATAACTGCCAAATTTCTGGGGGTTTTTGACTTTACCTGTAACCATAATGGGGCCGATTCATGGAACAAATGTGTTCCAAAATTCATGGCGCAAGCTAGCGCAAGTGTGTAAAAGCGTGCGATTCATGAAAGGCCCTGCGCGTTTTTTCCCCGGGATGTGCACCAAATCTGCATATGGCGCACACAGGCGTACACATCACTGCAACATCCCAAACGCTGTGCGCGACGCGCAGAGCGGCGAAAGCGCACAACATTAGCACACACACCAAAAAGGGGGTAGAACACTGGGTGGAATACGCAGAATGGGGAAAACGCATGAAAATAAGGGTGTAACTGGGGAAGTACTGCTGGGAGGTACACGGAATGCCCACACGCAAGCACACTACACGTATTCATGGAATCGAATAGGGGAAACCCACACACGGCAAAAGACACGCACAGGCCTAAACACATCCACCACACGAAGGCAGGTGGTTGCGTCCCTGCGCATTATAAAAGTGCGCACAAACAACAAACACGTATATACAGCTACGATGAATGTCCCATTTCTCACAGCACTGATCATGGGACACCGCAGGAGGAGGAGAATAGGCAGGCCCACATTTCTTTTGCCCAGGACCAGCCTAATTGGGATACCTGATGACCAGGTCTATGGCAGGTATAGGTGTCCACCTCATATCATCCTAGACCTGGTCCAGAAGTGGGAGGATGACCTCTAATCACCCACCTTGTGTTCCCAAGCACTGAGCCCCTTGGAAAGGGTGCTCAATGTACTGCATTTCTTGGCCACTGGGTCATTTCAGTGGACCACTGCCATAGTGGGGGGTATCACAGCCCACACAGCCACGCTGCCTACACCAGGTGTTGGCAATCATGACTGGGCGACCCTCAGTCCGCAGGCACACATACATGCCCAGAACACCTGCAGAAAGGCAGACCGTGGTCCAGGACATTTACAGGGTGCCACACTACCCCAAAGTGCTTGCTGCCCTAGATTGCACCCACATGACCCTACATCCACCTAGGGCCACGGAGAATATCCACCGCAACCGAAAGCACTGGCATTCCATCAACGTGCAGGTTGCATGTGATGCACAGGCGATCATCACCTCAGTCTATGGCAACTATCCTCGGTTCACCAATGACATTTTCATGTACAGAATGTCCGCCCTGAGCCCGACCTGGAAGCTGGGAAGCATGGCGACACATGGCTCATTGGTGAGTACAAATGCCTGTGCACATGCATGCATGTCACACACAGACAAATACACAAACCAAGCTAATGACAACCATTATCACCTACGCAGGGGACAGTGCCTACCCTCTGAGCACCCACATGATGACGCCAACAGGGAGCACCACCACCCCACCCCTGGTAAGATACAACACAGCCCATATTGTAACCTGGCCAACAGTGGATGGCACATTTGGAGTGCTCAAGTCACGCTTCTGGTCCCTTGACCGCTCTGGTGGGCAGCTACTGTATGCACCTCCAGTAGTGTGCGCGATTTTTGTGGCAGCATGTGTCCTGCATAATGTTGCAAGACAGCGGGGCGTACCGGTGGACATGGTGGTTCCCCCACATCCCCAACCACACGCACAGGCGCTGCACATGTGAGGGGAAAGGGCACATGGAGGCCGCACAACTGAGGTGGCCCTCACCTTTTGTTGCCTCCCAACCATGGCACAGATGTACTAGTACCAATGGGAGGTGCACACAACAATTGTCCTGGGCAACTTGGTGGGTGGGGGGCAAGGAACTTGATGCAAAGAGCACCCCTGTGCTCCTGCAAGGCTGCCTGTGGCCCCGTAGGAAAAATGACGGGTCACACAATGCTCAGGTATCCCAAAATAGCAAGGAAAAGAGATACGCGACCCCTGTAGCCCACGTGCATGTAAAAAAACACACGCAGCATGCTGTAGCAGCCAGGAACACAAAAAATGCGTACGTGGCCAACACGCAGGATAGTATGACCGAAAAAAAGGAGTATGCGACAAACAGGCACACCCGCAGTGGGGAAAATAGTGTGCACGACTCCCCGTCTGCTGTGAGTGTAGAAGAAGAATGGGTAGGCAACACCCATGCCAAAAGAAGAAGTACGTCCTGTAGCTACTGTGAAGTAATTGCGTGTGACCCCCAACGTCTGGAAAACACACGCACCGCTCTCCACGAAAAGCATGTACAGAGTGATGAAAACCAACTTGGGACCTTTAAGCCGTGCCGAGGGAAATGCCCTGCGTGTTATGTCACATACGTGCTTATGCGCTAAGGGACTTTCCTCGAATTACACGCTGATGTGTTGTTTTTTCACATGCCAAATTACTCCATATAAAGCTGGGCACACAATTACACACGGAAGATCACGCTCCTTCTACTGGTACATAACTGAGCAGAGATAATAAAGATTTTAAAATTCTAGCCTCTAATTTTACTAACCAGATTATTTCTTTTTTGGGGGAGGACCTCTTATGCATAGAGAATAGCTGGCACTATTGAGGTTCTACAGGTTCTTAACTTTGCTTCCACTGAGTTACTGCCAAATCTAATAATTACTTTTCTTAAGGCTAGCCATTTCTGCCACGCCTTGGTAGATATGGTCTCAGCATAATGCAGACTAGATGGAGTGGCCCCACATATTTATAGATGTTAGTTTCTCTATTATGGTATTGCCCACCCCCCACTGAAAATTCCTGATATTTGTTGTTTTTTTCCCAATCGCCAACATTTTGTTTTTTACCAACTTTATCTGCAACCCTGTTACTTGGGCATATTCATGTAAGGCATTTATTGCACATTTTAAGACCACAGAGTTCTGTCTAATAGCATGTTATCATCAGCATAGTTTAAACAAGTAAAATCTATCTTTCCATAGTGTGAGGGGTGATTGTAAACAGTCGATAAAACCTGAATAATATCTGCAACATATAAATTAAAAAGCAGAGGAGCAAGGCACAACCTTGTTTGAGCCCAATATTAGTGTTAAAAGGGTGCGACAACAAACCCTCTCGCGATAGTCTAATCCGCACATTAGTGTTACTATATAGCAATTTTATAAAGTGCAAAAGGGAGTGATCAATTCCTCAGTGTGTCAATTTCTCCCATAATTTGGTTCTAATGATGGTGTCAAATGCGGAACTATAGTCCACAAAGCATAAATACAGAGTGGTTCTCGGGTAATGTCATGAAAAGTCTCTAAGGGCTTGCAGTAACCTGCACTTGCACTAACCTACTGAGCTATCTTGTGTGTATTAGAGCTTATTCAAAGCGTGGAGGAACATTCTGAAATCAGCCAGGCCTCTCGAACTGGGTGAGCCTGTATGCTTGTAAGAGGTTAACTGCGAAGGCCCTTCTTGAAGACATAAACATCTAGCTTTTGCAAGAGGCTCTACGCAGCCCTTGGGAGCCAGGCACAGCTTTGCACAGCCTTGCTCTTCTTCGCGCTGCGAGTCAGGTGCACTGATAACACAGGAATGCCAAAACAACATACACGGAGCCTGGGAGCCAAGACTGGCTGCTTCTGAGTTGTAACTTTCCAGGGGAAAACATGTTCTCTGCCTGGAAGGGTGAGTTTAGAAGCTTCTTGAAGAGCTGTTATGTCATAAGGATTGACGTGCAGCCCCTAATAAGAGAACTATACCTGAGCCAGTGAGGGAGGGACTCATCCTGGGCTGTTGGTGAAATGCGCGCACGAAGAGGAACAGCGCCTGGACGACCATCCGTGCACTATCTGGGCCGAGACTCCTAGCATCACATCCCCGCTCTGGTGTAAAACTGTGGGGGGGCTTGGCCAGTCCTCCCCTCCTCTCTCTCTCTCGAGGGATGCCGGGCACCTGTAGCGGCAAGGTTCCCGGGTGTGATCCGATCGTACCTTCATCTACATTATCTAGGAGCGTAAGACAAAATAATTGCTTATTCATCTGTGACTGACTATTGGCATTATACAGCTTGCACTTTCATTCCCATATTATTGTAAAATGCTGCTTAGTTCTCATTAGACACTGTAGAAATAAATGCAAGCATCATATATTCTGTGTGATTGGCTTTATTCCAGACTGAGTTCATCGTGCTTTTGCATAAAATTACTTGTGTGGGAAGGTGATTAGGAGTGATTTGATTGCACTAAGGGCTGGTCCCAGGGAGGTGCGGGTTCTCCTTTTTCACTACATTTGGCGCTGTGAGCAGGGTTTTGCGAGCACTATGCCCTTCTGGAAGAAACAAGCAAAGGATGAATGCAATGTGGGAGATAGTGCACTCTGTCACATTCCAGGATGGCCGGCAACAAATTGCTGGTCGGGTGTGGCAGACATTCTGCATCGGTACTCGGCACTGAGGGCATGGGACATGCTTGAAAATGATGTTTCCCCGGCGGTAATTAGTGAGTGCATGGAGAGTTTGCCGCTTGGGAAATGCAGATGGGAGCTAAAAGCAGCAGGAAACATAGGCTGGTATTCCTGCAGACGCTCAGGAAGTTGCATGAGAATGAATTGCTTAAAGATGCGCAGATTCGCAAATTAACCAATGAGATTTCCCTGCTCCAGGAGCAACAAATCATTATGAGAGAGACCCTTGAATCGTCCGTTAAGCGGGCCGATCAGATGGAGGACAGGTGTGCCTCCTTAGCTGTGCGTGCCACACACAAGCGCAGACAGCGGTGGGGCAATCCGTCAAAGATAAGGATTTGTGCACTAATTAGGAAAGATAACTGGGACCCAAATTTATGGTCAGTTGAAGTTAGTGACAGCGAAACTGAACAAACATTTGACTGGAATGAATCTGTTGAAGTCAGGCTTGCAGAGTTAGACTGCTCTGACGAAGAGGAGCTGGAATGTGCTCCAAAGAAATGTGTTGATCCAGACGGCCGTTAATCACTAAGAAGTCAAAAGGCCAAGCTGGCGGTGCAAACATTCAGAATACTAGGATTGTCCGCGATTATATACAGACAGAGCTTTTAGAGATTGCTAAGTTATTTAGACAGAGGGCAGGTGAAGCACTTCTGAAGTGGTATCTGCATTTGTGGGATAGGGGTGCCGATAGCATCTTCTTAACCCCAGAAGAATTGTTAAAGATGGGTTCACACACTACTAATGTAATGCTGGGGCAGATACTGTGTGGTGCGCTTGGGCAGCAAGGCTCGCATTCCTTGTTTAATTGGCTTCAGACTGCCCTATTGAATCTGTATGCTAGTCTGATGGATATGGAAGAGAATTTTGGCATTTTGGGGGTCACTAACGGAAGCGACAGATCAGCTTAGAGAGATGGGTTTACAGTGCGCACTGTACAGTGCAAATTTTGCAGGGCCTGACATGGAGTTGTTTACAGCTGGAATGTGCGCGCGCTTGTTGAGAAATGCTCCGAGTCATGTGAAGGAAGCATTGCTTTCATTGCTGGGTCCAGCGCAAGGCAAAGCCATTGGTGAAGTGGCACTTCTGTTAGGGCAATTAGAAGGGCTGGATGTGCCCAAAGCGGCGTGTCTAGTGGCGGCGAATAATGATTCAGAGAAAAACCGTGGCAAAAATGTAAAGTCTAAAGAGAAAACTGACACCATTGAGGTCACGCGCACACAAATGTGGGTGGACCTGCTAAAAGCGGGAATTCCAAGGGAAGAGATAGACGGTAAACCCACACCTGTGCTGCTTGAGAAATGGAAGAAATTGAGAAAACAGGGATCAGGAAAAACTAAGCCCTCTGCACCCTCTGAAAAAGAGGTGTTGAAGCCCAAAGTGCGAGCAAAAGGTTCCCATGATTTGGCAAAGGACAAGTGGGAGGTCCCAGATCCCATTTTTGATTGAAGGGTTGGCTCTGTCTTTGAGGTACGGTTAATAAAGAGAACCAGTCCCAGAGACAGACGCCCTTTTGTGCCACTAACATTGTATTTGGATGAGAAAGTAAAACACATCTTGGCTCTATTAGACACGGGAGCTGAGGTAACCATTTTGAATGGCAATCCCAGTAAATGATCTGGTCCCAGAGTTTTAGTCAATGGTTATGGGGGAGCAGAAACTGTTGCAAAAGCCTTTAATGTAAAAATGTCAATTGGCGAGGGATTGCCTTTCACAGCAAATGTCTTGATTGCAGACATACCGGAGTATATTCTTGGCATGGATGCGTTGTTGGGCAAAAGTGTGACTACAGATTTAGGTGAATTTGTTTTTGGAAATCAGAAGGTCCTAATGGACAGTTGTTAACCCCGTTGTGGTTGGGCATGCCAAATGGTGCCCCTTGCCTTTACCTTCTCCTGCTGAGCCAGTGTGCATGAAACAGTACAGGTTGCCAGGAGGGCACAAAGAGATTGGTGAAACTATTGAGTCATTGGTGAAAGCTGGCATAAAAAGGCCGGCAGTCAGCCCATTCAACTCTCCTATCTGGCCTGTCCGCTGCCCAGATGGGGCGTGGCATCTGTCAATTGATTACCGCATTTTGAATAAGAAGGTGCCGCCCTTAGCTGTGGCAGTGCCAGACATCATCTGATTGAGAACCTTACGAAAGAAGTGGGTGAATGGCACATGGTCCTTGACCTGGCCAATGCATTTTTCTCCAATGATATTGACACTGAATCACAAGACCAATTTGCTATCACTTGGGGAGATAAACAATTTACCTTTACTAAATTGCCACAGGTGTATTTGCATAGTCCCACTCTGTGTCATGGATTGATTGCCAGAGACATAAAGATGGTACAGTTGGAAGATGTGTATGTTGCTCATTACATTGATGGTATCATGCTGACCAGTGCTGAGAAAGAACATGTAGAAAAAGCTGCTGAAAAATTGATTACACACATGCAAAACCAGGGGTGGGCCATAAATCCCCAAAAGGTACAGGGGCCTTCCCAAGAGGTGAAATTCTTAGGTGCAATCTGGTCTGGGTCAGTTAAGAAAATTCCCGACCCTGTAATTGACATGGTTCAGCAGATGGCTCCACCAGCAGATAAAAAAGAGGCACAAAGGTTCATTGGGTTAATGGGTTTTTGGAGAAATCACATACCTCATTTAAGCCTGATACTGAAACCCATCTACAAAGTCACCAGAAAGAAACATGATTTTACATGGGGCCTAGAGCAACTTTCTACTTTTCAGAAGGCTAAGGACGCTTTGCAGAATTACATCACGCTGGGCCCCATGACAAAAACTGATCCTTTTGAACTGGAAATTCTTGTCTACAATGATGTTGCTGTGTGGACCTTGTGGCAAAAGCAAGGACAGAAAAGAGTGCTGCAAGGGTTCTGGTCAAGAAAGCTTACAGATCCTATGACAAGATACACTCCGATTGAGAAACAAGTTGCTGCAGTGTACTGGGCTCTAGTCGAGACTGAAAGAATCACAGGCGAGCAACCAGTGACAATTTGCACAGAAATTCTGATCATGGGCTGGTTGCGAGACACAGCTGCAAGCGGAAAAAGTGGCAGAGCGCAAGACGCCACTCATGTAAAATGGAAATGGTATTTACAGCAACGTGCGAAAGCTAACCGCACAGGGGTTTCCAGACTGCAAGAACAAATGCTGGAGGCAGTGAACTTGGAAGCAATGCCTAAACCGAGCACCCCTGTGGCACTGTCAGAATCTCCCTTCAAAGTCACACCTGCCTATGATACATTGACAGAGGAAGAACAAAAATCTGCATGGTTCACGGACGGCACCGCAAAGTATGACAAAGGGCAAAGACACTGGCAAGCTGTTGCATTCCAGCCCCACCGAGAAACACTGCTGATGAGAGAAGGTGTGGGAGGATCCAGTCAATATGCTGAACTGCAGGCGGTGGCCTGCGCTATTGAACAGGTGAAAGAGACAGAGACTGCATACATATACACAGACAGTTGGGCCACGTGTCAAGGCCGGACGCATTGGGGACTGGCATGGAGAAGAGACGGCTGGCAGATCAAGAACACTCCGATCTGGGGAGGGCCGGACATCTGGGAAGAGATGTGGTGCAAAGGTGAGAGGTGCAAAATCTGCATTGGGCATGTCGATGCACATATGCCCCCTGACACCTCACTGGCTTCCCTGTTCAACAACGAAGTGGATCAAATGGCAAAGATTCGCCCAGTGACAACACCTGAAGAAGCTGAGGTACTGCAAGGAATGGCATACTGGGCACACCAAACCTCAGGGCATCTAGGGCAAACAAGAACTTATCAATGGGCTAAAAGGAGGCAATTGACCATTACCATAGCTCAAGCCAGACAAGCAGCGTCCCAATGTTCTGTGTGCTGCAAAGTGAAGCACTAACCCCTGGAGAGGAAACCTCAAGACCCTTTGAGAGGAGGTGAAAGAGCTGCTAGCGTATGGCAAGTTCACTACATTGACCCTTTTCCGCCTGAGAATGGAAAGCATTATGTTTTAACCATGGTAGAGACATACTCTGGACTACTGTTAGTTTATCCAGTCACCCATGCAGATTAACGGGCTACCTTGCAAGGAATGGAATACCTCATCAGCCACTATGGCATTCCGGGTGAAATCCAATCAGACCAAGGCAGCCATTTTTCTGGCCACAATGTGCAGAACCGGGCACTGGAACAAGGCATAAAATGGACACTGCACATCAGCCGGTACCCAGAATCCTCTGCTCTGGTGGAGCGCAGCAATGGGCTGCTCAAGCAACAAATAAAGAAACTGACTAAGACTCAAACTCTCAAGGGATGGTCCAAACACCTGCCACAAGCGCTGTTTGAGCTGAACAATCGTCCGTTGGGAAACCCGCAGACCCCCTTTGTGAGACTGACAAGTGAGAAAGTGGAATCCACAAAGACTCTTGTTGTGTGGAAAACCGACAAAGAGGCAAAGCTGCCTGTGCAAGCCACTGCAGGCAGCATTGGGCTTGATCTATCTACCTGTGAAGATGATGTTATACCAGCGGGGCAAACCAAATCCATATCGCTGGGAATTGTCATCAAATGGCTGGCTGGCACTTATGGACGCATTGCTGCACGATCCAGCCTCGCGAAAAAAGGCATTGACATTTTGTGAGGTGTGATTGATCCTGATTATAGAGGTACTGTTTCGGTACTCTTACACAACGCTGGTGCATCTGCAGTACCATTAACCAAATATGACCGAATTGCACAATTGATTTGTGAGCAAGCAATTGTTCCCCTAGTGGTAGAAACTAAGCAATCCCCAGACACTACACTGAGGGGGGAAGGAGGCTTCGGTAGCATGGGGAAAAAGGTGTGGGTTCACCATCCAAACAAAAAGCCTGAGGCTGGGGAAGTGTTAAGTCAAGGTGTTGGAAGTACTTATGTTGTACTTTTGCAAAATTCTGACATGCCTGTTTATATTCCCGCTACTAGGCTCACACCACGAACGCAGAGCAGTATGAAGGGGATGGGACTTACCTTGCTGTGGGTGCTCCTGGCTTGCCAAGCAAACGCTTTCTCTGTAAAAAATGAGTTGATGCAAGACGCTACATGGACTCTGAGAATCGCATACACTACATCTGATGCTCCATTCCTGCGTGATAACTACAACCGCACCGTAACCTGTGAGAAAAACACTACAAATGAGTATCGACATGGAACTGCAAAAGTACTAGCTTGGCATATTGTCGGACACCTTTTGTCAATAACTCATATGACTGGTGCTTATGAAATCTTAGGCCCAAACGTTTCCGTGAATGGATCCAATAATTTGTTTGATGTTTCATGTTTCTTCTGCCCCAAGAACTGCAGCGAGTGTACTCGCCAAGATTTTTGGACTATAACTTGACTAAATGCATTTCATACAATTGTGCGTTGAAACAGCCACTACCGGAAAGTGGTATGGTGTTTGTATCTAAAACTAATATTGTATATGGCAGGCATCCCACTTGGAGAATGGTATTCTTCAAGTCACGCAAAGTAGAAACTGTAAACATGCTAGATTTTCCAGTAGTAAAACAACATTTAAATTGCAAACACGTAATGCACGCCTCTATCATTACAGAGGTACACTTAGACATAGTTTTATCACGAGGCAATGTGTACTTAGTACTACCAAGCTGCCACAAATGGATTCAATGTCTATGGCCCATCGCCAAATTGCACATAGCTAGGGGGTTAGATTAATTAATTGCGGGAGCAGCGGGGGTGGGAACGGGAGCTTTAAATGCTTTTGACATAGAAACTGTGCGCAATAAGTTAGCCACTATGGGTTCTGATGCCAGCGCCGCTATAAAACTTCTGGCCCAGTGGGGCCCATTGATAAGCCCTACCCTGCACAACACTGCTACAAGTATTGGCAACCACTGGAGATGGCAGAATTTTAGCTATGAAGACATTTTTTCTGCCATAGGGCAGGTCAACAAGACTGCTAAAGACACACGATGCATTTTATGGCAAACTTTGTTAAATCAGCAGGTGTTGGCTTTCTGCTCTGAATGGGGGCGACTATCTTCAACCCACTGGCACACAGAGCTACAGTTACCAGCAAACATATGGATTAAACTGCTTGCTTTTGATTGCATGAATAACACATGCCATGCTTTAATACAAGTTAGTAGAACCGCTTATGGTTTAGAAATATGGTATCCTTTTATAGTATTGCCTATGAAAATCAATGGTTCCTGGTGGGTTCCGCAGATACGAGGGGAATGGTTAGACAGCCAAGACGACACCATCCACAGTCACGCCTGCATGTCCTGGGATCAGGGGTGGGTGTGTCCCCAAACTGGAAGGATTCTGGACCCATGCATGCATCCCGTAGCAGGGGAGTGCACCTAGATGCAATACCACATTAATGGGACTGACATTTTCTAGATAGATCAACATAAAGCCTGCATAGTTACTAATCATTCCTTGCTTATTAACAATTATAGGTTATTAGGGAATCCTCAAGTATTTTGCGTAGATCAGGTTGTGACTATCTTAGACATTGTTACTCACACCTTATGTTCATTAACCCAGTGGTCTCACACTAATCTGCATGCCGAGCTCACGCATCTGCTTGACTGGACTCTACCCTATGGGGTGATTACTGCCCGGCTTCAAGCTATTAGACAATTTGCCCAAACTGCTTGGAAAGATTTCCAGACGCTAGCTACCTCCGTTATTTCTGCAGAGTGCAAGCTGATGATAGACAGGAACTAATTAATCAAAACTGCTGACCATCTGCAATCGGTTACTACTCACCACTGGTGGGATGTATTCACTGGATGGTCCCCTCCTCCACTAAGCTACTTAATGTAATGCTGCATCCATTGCTGTGGCTGCTGATTTCCCTAATATTTATTCTTATCATTTTCATTGGGCTCTTGCACAGAATGTCTTTCCTTTATACTAGAATGATTGCGCTAGAAAAATGCTTGATCGGCCTACAGCACACCGTACATGCTTCTAAATCATGGAACTGAGTCAGCATTTTCAGGCCTCACTTCGAAAGGGGTGGAATGTCATGAAAAGTCTCTAAGCGCTTGCAGTAACCTGCACTTGCACTAACCTACTGTGCTATCTTGTGTGTATTAGAGCTTATTCGAAGCGTGGAGAAAAATGCTGAAATCAGCCAGGCCTCTCGAACTGGCTGAGCCCGTATGCTTTTAAGAGGTTAACTGCGAAGGCCCTTCTTGAGAACATAAACATCTAGCTTTTGCAAGAGGCTCTACGCAGCCCTTGGGAGCCAGGCACAGCTTTGCACAGCCTTGCTCTTCTTCGCGCTGCAAGTCAGGTGCACTGATAACACAGGAATGCCAAAACAATGTACACGGAGCCTGGGAGCCAAGACTGGCTGTTTCTGAGTTGTAACTTTCCAGGAGAAAACATGTTTGCTGCCTGGAAGGGTGAGTCTAGAAGCTTCGCGAAGAGCTGTTACATCATAATGATTGACGTGCAGCCCCTAATAAGAGAACTATACCTGGGCCAGTGAGGGAGGGACTCATCCTCGGCTGTTGGTGAAACGTGCGCACGAAGAGGAACAGTGCCTGGATGACCAGCCGTGCACTATCTGGGTAGAGACTCCTAGCATCACATCCCCACTCTGGTGTAGGACTGTGGGGGGGTGTGATCCGATCGTACCTTCATCTACATTATCTAGGAGCGTAAGACAAAATAATTGCATATTCATCTGTGACTGACAATTGCCATTATACAGCTTGCACTTTGATTCCCATATTATTGTAAAATGCTGCTTAGTTCTCATTAGACACTGTAGAAATAAATGCAAGCATCACATATTCTGTGTGATTGGCTTTCTTCCAGACTGAGTTCATCGTGCTTTTGCATAAACTTACTTGTGTGGGAAGGTGATTAGGGGTGATTTTATTGCACTAAGGGCTGGTCCCAGGGAGGTGCAGGTTCTCCTTTTTCACTACAGTTAAGCATACGTATCAGCTATTAAAGTAGAAAGATCCCAGATGGAGTGAGTGATGCCAAACACTTTTCTGAAACCATTTTGAGCACTATGCAGTAATCCTTTTGAGGTTACCCAATCTGATAGCATGGTTAGCAACACACTGGTGAACAATGTAGACCCACAATCTTACCTACTCATGACCCACAATCTAACACTGTAAGTAAGTGAAAATTGGCATAAAGTGAGGGCCCCTCTTATGAATCGGGACCCATATAGATTCTTGCCATGATTGAGATTTTGAGGCTTGTTCACAGTTATGTAAGAACTGTTCTTAAAAATCTGCTGCCCAAACCTCTGGGTCCTGCCTTATAACAATATTGCATGAGCCATCTGGTCCTGATGCTCTCAATAGTTTAACCTTTCTTATTAGGCCTGCTAAATCTGCTTGCCTCATACAGTGCAAAACCGCTGTACCAGTCATAGATGGCTATAATGCTTTGGATGTTTCTGCCCCCTGGATCCCAGAAATGTTCTTTTATGTAGGCTCCCCACAGCTCTCCAGGGACAACAGATACTTGAGTAGTACTAATATTATCTCTGTTTGATAATAGGAGGTGGCAACATTTTTTGTATCATGCTTTCTAATCAAACGGTTAATATAATTCCATCTCGCCGATGTATATTGAAATTTGTGATTGCGCAACCATCGTTTGTACTTAGATCTAACTTTGGCCGCCCTTTGCCTCTTCTATGTATCACACATAGATAGATTCCGGGGTATTTGACGGAGCAGCACTCTCTACTCTTTTTTCATTTTGGCAATGGCGAAATCATAAAGCCCTCCTTTATTAATAGAGCCTGTGCCTGTGACCAAACATCGAGCAGAATCAGGCCACACCGTATTCATAAAGGCACCTCGATCCCAAGAACAGTTCCTCAACATTTTTGATATTAGACTTGTCAAATGAGTTTAGGAAAAAATTTTTATTTTGCGTAGACCACTCAGTTCCCTTGTGCATTTACCGTTTGAGAGTGTCTAAGATAACTATGCTGCCGATTTGGGAGAATAGAGCACCTTGCATGTAATCATTGCATGATCAATCGTAGTTGACCAATTTTTTGAATACTCAGGTGATAGTTTCCTCCCATCTCTCCCTCTCTACCCCTCAGGCCAAGCCAACTCCAACACTGCCAACTACATTCTCGATCATCCAGCCCATGAAGCGTGTGCCAGTTGAGGATTTGGCTACCAATTTCTCTCCCCATCCTCCACCTCCGGCTGACTCACATCCAGACACATCCCTTTACATGCTCTACTCTTCTATCTCTAATACTCTTGATGTTATTGCCATCTCTAATACTCTTGATGTTATTGTCATGAGGATCCATTTGAAGCCCAAAGCCAAGTGCAACTCTTGGTACGACTCTGATATAGATACCCTTAAAATAAACAGTAGGGTGGCTAAGAGGAGATGGTGGGATTCTTGTGCATCCTCTGACAAACTGGCCTGCTGCCTGCTCCAAGGAAATAATGGTTCTCTGTCCGCACTCAGAATAGAGCCCATATCCAAGCCTATGTCTCTGCGGCATCTCACAACTCGGCCAAACTCTTCAAAATCTGCAAGGAGCTGGCCAACCCTTCTGCAGTCTATACCTTTCCTGTCGCCTCCCAGGCCCTCTGCACAGCCCTTGACTCTCATTTCATCTCTAAAACCCAGGACATCCTGTCTATCCTCTTGTCCTCTCATCCCCCCTCCCTCCTCCCTTTGATACCTCTGCCCCCCCTACTGCTGCCTCTCCTCCCCCTTTCTCATCTTATCCTCTGTTCTACTGTGACAAGATTTCCAGACAAGTCTGATCTATGAAAGTCTCATTTAAAACAGGTTCTTCCCTGTTCGTCCAAACCATCGAGGACCAAAATGACACCCTCACTCCTGCTCTGGCTGACTTCTGCAACCACTCATTCAAACTCTGGAGCCTTCCCCTCCCCTCTGAAGCACTCTCTTGTGCACCCTCTTCTTAAAAATCCAACAGTTGACCCCTCTCACTCCTTTCCTGGGCAGACTCCTTGAAAATCTAGCCATCTCTCAGCTTCATTTTCACACTGATTCTGTTGGCTGTCTCCATGGCCATCAGTCTGGCTTCAGAGCTGCCAGAAGCATGGAAACTACTCTCCTTAACATCTGTGAAGACCTGCTTTCCAACCATGATTCTAATATCCCATCTGTCCTCATCCTATTTGATCTTTCTTCTGCCTTTGACACGGTCAACCATGCGATCCTGCTCAATCGCCTCCATGATAATCTGGGTATCACTGATCAGGCCCTGGCCTGGCTGACCTCCTTCCTCTCCAATCGAGCCTCTCAGGTCCAACTTGGTGTAACGCTCACCTGGTATCTACGGGGACGTCACTCAGCCTGTTCTGACCTCTTACGACCTCAAACCCTTCCCTGGAGTCTACTCGACTGGAGACTGGGCCTTGTTTTATTGGAAAGTGTGCTCTCCATCCTGCTTTCAGTGCAGGGGTGGGTTGATTGATGCAGGCTTGTTGCTGCCTAGTTACTTCACTGGCAAGAGTCTGACAGGTAAGTATAATGAGTCTTTTGAACAGTTCTCTAACTTCGTTCCTTTCTTTCCTTAGATGATGGCCGGCATCCGGGGATGGCGACGTACTGCTGAGATGAGTAGCACTGAAGGTGAGTGAGAGTGCGATGTGACCCTTTTGTATTTGTATTGAACTGACTTCTTTTTTGTGTCTTTTAGGTGCCGCAACGTTTTCAGCGTGGATGCCGGTTATGAAGAAGAAATGCGGTGAGTAAGCATGGTATGCAGCGCCTCTAGATGTTTCCACGCTAACCTGCAGTGTCTTTTCGCTCTTGCAGATGGATGAGAAGTTCCGGAGACAGAGTTGGCCCAGAGAGGCTGGGATTCAGGTAAGCGTTTGAAGCTCGTACAGTCATTACAATTAAGTGAAGATTTGCTGAATACTTACTAATGACTTTTTTCTGTTCTTTTCCCTTTTTCTTAGGAAGCGGCGTCCCGGGATGGGAATGACACCGCCGAAGATGCCTGCAGAACAGAAGAAGCGATGAATGATGGGCAGAAGCGCTGCAAGGTAAAGCTGTCCCTAACAGTGTTCTTGTTCTTGCAGGAGCTGAGCGCAGAAGAAAGATGCAGGCCTACTGGAGACTGATCCAAACACGGTGAGTGTCACGCTGCAGGTGCAGAAAACACAAAGCATGTTTCTCAGCCTGGGCATGGCTTAAATACTCTCTGGGTATCCCAGGTGTCTATGGGCTGAACCACACCCAAACGACTAGACTGCAAATGCAATTCTGGGAACCGAAATATGTGGGGGCATCCATCTTGTCCCCATCAATGCACTACAATTCCAAGACCCAATGCTATCCTATTTGAGTGAGTGAGTCTGGTGCCACAAGTGCCAAGTCTGACTCCATGTGGGTCTTTGGAGGGATGGAGAGGCTCTTGAGGGCCATGTAGGTGATTGTGGCCTGGCTCCAGCCTGACATCTTAGAGGGCTGGGGACATGAGCGGTGGAATCATGACACTTGGGGCCTTCCTTTCCACTATATCACTTTCTATCTGTGATGTCCCCCAGGGGTCTAACTTCTCTCCTTGGTACCTGACACTGATGGCCCACTGCATTGCTGTTCTCTGCTCAAACTTTCAATGCTTCTTCGGATCACAGCCAACTTGTCTTCAAGCTCCTCTCTGCCACCTCTTCTCCCTCTCTCATCTTCGACTGTCTATCGTCAATCCAGGAGTGGTGCACTGCCAATGACCTCTGACTTAATGCCACTAAGACAGAGATCCTCCTCATCTGCACACCTGCACCTTCCTTTCCTGTCACTCACTAGCCGGCCTTGCTTGTCCCTCTCCCTGGCTAAGAACCTCTGGGTCATCTATGACTGCACGCTTTCCTTTTCTCCTCACATCTCTGATGTCTCAAAAATGTCTAACTACCAACTGCACCTCTTCAGATGTATTCTTCCTTTCCTCTCCTTCCCCCAGAAACTCATTGTCTCCAGAGCACTGGTTCTCTCTAGGCTGGACTATTTCAACAGCCTTTTTCTAAATCATCCTGCAACCACTCTCCGTCCTATACAGCTCATTCAGAACAGGACTGCAAGACTTGTCCTTAGCCTCAAGCCCTGGGATCGTACTCTCCAGCCCTGTGAGATATATACCCCCCCTGTTCTGTGCCGTCGATGCTTGCAGGGTTTCAATGACGGTTTCCATAAATTGCTCAGACGTGACCACTCCCTGAGAATTTTACAATGTGGCCACCAAAGTCCAACCAGATCCTGCTGGAAAGCTAGGTATGATGTCAGCAAGAAAGTCTGTTTGTTCACGTGTTCCTCGCCATTGGGATGGGGATTATTCACTGTTGATGCCAATACTAAGGCCTCCCTTGGGGCGGCCTGCCTTTGGCAGTGTTCACAATCTGAAAGATAAAAATAACTGTCCAAGCTAAAGGGGGTGGTGAACTCTGTTTCTTGATTCGTAAAGAGATCTGCCTTCATTAGTTTATTTTAGGTCCTTAAGTCAGGATGGAATTAAACATACGTGAATTCCAGGACAGGGCTTCAAAAGAACTTGCTTCAATCTGCAGATCATGTCAATTATATGCAGACTTGAGATGCACCAGGTCAGCAAAAGTATGAAAAGCACAGTTTCCCCTGCACAACTGCGACTAAACACATCGCACACGTATGTTTTTGAGTAACAGAAGTGTTGTTACATTCAAATAAACAACTTTATTTTCACATATGCAATATAGTTGTCTGAAGAAAATGTGGCACCAGTGTGGTATATTATGCCTACTGTTTTGAAGGTTTTCTTGCCAAGAAATACTTGTGCATGTGTGAAGTTAATGAGTTTACATTTATTATTAGTGTCAGTTGAATTGTATCTTAAAATCATTCATATTATATATTTGGCATTTGAATCTCCAGCCCTGTTAAAAAGCACAAAGCCAAACAAACTTTAAAAAAATAATGCATGGTTCACCCCCGAGCTCATTGCCTTCCGGGCAAAGAAATGTGCCGCAAAATTGGCATGGAAAAAATACCCTTCCTCTATTTCTAGAGCACTGTCTACCTCCCTAGCCAAAGAGTACCAACGAGCAATTCACACTGCCAAAGCCCACACCTACAATGTCAGAATTAACAACTCACAATGCAACACCCACAAACTCATCACAATCGTATGTAAATTCGAGTCACCAGTCTCCCCTCCCTCAGACCTCATCATAGAGGACAGCTGGGGCACCAAGGTACAAGAAGCCCTCACAGGGAAAATTGCCTCTCTCCATGTGAAAATCTGTGCTAAACAACTGGCCATCCTACCAAATCACCACCAGCTACCTCCTCGCCCCCCACTCCTCCAACCATATGACCCCTCCCCCAATTTGACTTTCACCCTGTATTGGAACCCAATGTCACTAACATAATCAAAGGCCTCAAACCCTCCTGTTGCAAAGGAGTTGCCTCTCCGGCCCCTATCATTAAAGACTGCTCCAAGATGCTTACACCCATCATCACAGGTATCATCAATTCATCCTCTGCAACAAATACTGTGCCAACTGTCCTGAAAGAAGCCTGGATCCTCCCAATTCTAAAAAAAAAAATGTTCCTTGACCCCTTCATCCCCACTGACTACCACCCCATCACCACTGTACACTTCATCCTTAAAATCCTCTACCGCGCAGCATATATCCAGGTCTGACAACTCCTCGAGGACATCCACATCCTGGGCATCCACCAATTAGGCTTCCGTCCAAGGCACACAACCAAAACCACCTTACTGGACCTAAAAAAAACAGCTAGACGATATCAAAGACTCAGGCAAACTCGCCCTGCTCATCATGCTTGACCTCTCAGCAGCATTCTACCTTGTTGACCACCAGGCACTTTGCAACTACCTCACCACAACAGATAACTTCTCCCCAGCAGCAACAGACAGCATCAAATACTTTCTAGCAGACAGATCCTCCCGTGTCTTTATGGACGACCATGCTGCCCCACCGACAACAGTAACATGTGGAGTACCACAAGTGTCCTGCATCTCTCAAACCCTGTACAACAGTTATACCAAACCCCTCTTTGATCATCTAGATGCCCTCTCCATATCCAACATAAATTATGCTGACGACACCCAAATCCTCCTCCCCTCTCTAGTTCATATCACCTTGACATCACAACCATCAACTCAGTTTATGCCATTGTCCAAAACTGGATGGTCACCCATCAGTTATGCCTCAACAACAACAAAAAATGGAGATCCTCATTGTAGGCACAGAATTGACCCAGCTTACAAAGCTTTTGACATTGACGGCAACCGGATCCAAGCATCTTCTGCAGCCAAAACCTTAAGCAGCTACATAGATGCCACTCTTGACTTCACTCACCAGGTCAACACCATTAGTTCCTCTGCTGCCGACACTGCAAAACTATTGAATGCCAGCAAGCCATTCCTCACCAGAACTAACCGACTCACCATAGACAGAGCTACCACCGGAACCAAATTGGATTACTGTAACGCTCTCTTTGTAGTAACCACCGACCACAACTTATGCAAGCTGCAAACTATCCAAAACAATGCCCTCTGAGCAGCCCTAGTTTTTGTCCAAACAGAACCACGTCACAAAGGCCAGGAAAGACACCCACTGGCTCCCGATCGGTGATAGCATTACATTCAAAACCCTCTCCGTCATACACAGGTGCACCACGAACACTGCCACGGCCTACCTATCTCAATGGGTGGAGAATTACTCCCCCCTCGTCTTCTAAAATCCGCAAACAGCCATCTCCTCAGAGTGTCCATCTTCACCAGGAGGCCAAGCTCTGGAACAGTCTCCCCATCACCCCGAGAACAGAACCCGCCTATTGGACCTTCAGAAAAAAAAAAAAGAAATGTGGTATTTTGCCTAAAGATCCCCTGAGCTAACAAAATAAGACATTAAGATACCTGCCCCCCCTCTCCCACCCCTGCTCTTTGAACCAAGACCTTTAAAACATCATGACGCCCCTCCCTCCCCTTTGTGTTTTCTAGTTTGTTTCTTGTATTTGATGCATTTTTTGTCTCACAATGTTACTAGCGGCTAGATACCCAAGGGTTCAGCACACTGCAACACATGCAAAAAATACAAAATAAATATATCATTAAAAAAATATGTTGGACAGATTGTCTGAATTGCAAAATGAACATATTATGCCATGATTTACATGTTTGAGAAGTTGTTGAAATGGATTTGAATTACAATTTGGTATAGATACATAAACACATTTTCATTAGGTATATGTTCTTGTGAAACATGGTGTAGTGACGGCATGTATATTTCCAAGTTTATGAAATTTGAAAGATGTAATTTATAGGGATGTCCTATGTCTCTAGTATTTTTAGTAAGTACTGTAGTAATTTGTGTGGATTATCTGGTGTGTTTATGGTGAATTTAATAGTTCCTGCACAGTAGCCAAATTCATGCCTTATACCTGAGACTATTTAGCTAGTATCAGGGTTGTTCGTGGCATTTCTCTGCAGGATGAGCAATTGTAAATATTGTTGCTCGGAGCCATTTAAGTTCATATTATCCACAATTGGTGGCAATTGGAATAGAAGATTAATTGCTACATTGGCATAGCAAATTACTCCAGTTGTGTTGCTGAATTTAAAAGGAACAGACAATGCTGTGTCTATTTAGTTTGAAGGTCCCACATTTGTTTATTTAGCTTTTTTTTCCTGGAAATGCAGTGAAATGTGCTATGAGTTATGTTTGTACTAGTTGTCCTTTTCAAGGGTTTCTTTTTTGAGGTTCATGGCATATATCCAGATGTGGAGTGTACAGTGTATGCAGCCTGTTGTATTCTAGGATGTAAGGTTAGTCAGGGTTGAATTTGCTTGCATCAATGTTAATTAAGAATATACCAGTGAGTGTACGAAGATGTGAAAGTGCTACATCTCATACCTTTGAAAGATTAAAAGAATATCGAGACTTAATACCACATAATAGAAATAGGCCAGTCACAAGTACAAAGGTACAAGTACACTTTATTTGAACAGAACAGCTGTATGGCTCCCAACACCCCACAATGTGTGCAAGCAGACATTGTGAGATGAGAGAGTGCTGGACATTTCAATAACATGAGTATTTATACAATTTTCTCACAATCCCGGACACACCGTCCAGCCCGCCTTCGTGTAAAACATTTACCTAGGGTACATAGTCTTTCCACAAAACTAATACATGTTAAAACATCCTTGAATAGCTGGTTGCTTTCTTTTAGACTCTTCATATGTTTTTCAAACTTTGAACACAAAGGTAACAGCCCTTATTTTGTTTACTTATTTTTGTCTACCATTTGTTCTTAAGTTTAAAATCAGCTTAGTTTCAAGGAGCGAAAACAAAGATTTCTACAAAAGCACATGTTCAGCTATTCATCATTCTGTTTCACTATTTGAATGGGGGAGACACAGTTGTTACCAATGGCATTTAAATTACTGATTAGCACAGCTCTTGTTTACCTCCAAGATTTCCTTAGTGTATGACAAAAAATCCACTTCAGCAGCTTCAGCATGTTTATCTACTTTGACACAGTACAAAGTTCATTTTTCTCTGCTGGAGCGGAAAATACAAATTCTAACATGGGACACAAAACAGGAGTTAATCAAAATGCCGGATAACTTACAATGTTAGTGTAGTCAGCCTATTTCAGGTTCATTCCAATGTGGTTTACAGTGCTATGCAAATGTGCTTAGGCCAATGTTTACTATCAGATGGTATTCATGCAAAATATACTTTTACAAACCCTCCTTTTGGCCTAAGCCAAGAGCATTACTCAAACATTAACATCCTGAATCGCTATCCTCAAAAACATTGATCACCATTAACTCCTTTATATTGATGTCCAGCATTAGCAAGGCATTAGTAATCCTTCCGGGCATATGTGTCTTAGGTTCTAACTTACCAACCGCTTGTGCACAACTTCCCCCTATCATAGAACAAATGACAGGAAGACACTGTATGCAACAGCAGCAAAACAGTACAATGCCAAGGATCATCATTAGAACTGCAGAAATGTTCCAGCCCCAAGATCATAACAAGTCCCAGAACCATGTTGCAATATCCCAATTTCCCCCTGGAACGTGTACTTCAGTACTTAAGGTGTGCAATTTCTTAATTGCCTTAAATATGGTGGGGGAGGGCTCGGGTACGAAAACGCAACACGCAAATCCCACCATTTTGCACACCCCACCACGCTCAGCTAGAATGATGTCTAGCACCATCCTATTTTGAATAGCCACTAATCTAATAGCCTTTTGCTCTAGTGTCATGTTGTATAGGATGTCAGTGGTTTCATTGATGGTTTTCACTAAAACCCTCACCAATTTTGTAATATCTTGCGAGATTTTTATCTGTCCCCAAAATGGAACAAAGGATTTAGCAACATCACCCAGAATCTGTGAGGGAGTGTCACCATCCTCATCCCGCCTGGGACGAGTTCTAGAAACTTCAGCAGTGGTGGCAACATATACGTCTGGTAATAGCATACCTAATTAACAGGTAACCTCCGAATCTCTTGGCAACAAAGGATATATCTCATTACCACAAACAAAGTAAACAAGATCTCCTAGATATAGAGGTCTATCTCCACTGGTTAGCACATCAACGTTTGTACATCACTCAAATGTACCCATTGGTTGGGAACCCTCTCTTTATATGCAAAATGGAGCAGAGTTTGGACTATGGTTAAGAGTATAGGAAGGAGGCATGGCACCCCAATTACCTATGTGAGCCATTTTAAAGATAATCATTGATTGGAAAGGTCTGAAAGTCTTTCAGAAGGCCTCGCAAACAGAGAACATCCTAAAGGTGCTAAAACTCGTTTTTGAAACTCATTGAGATTAGTCCCATCAAAATTCCTAGTGACACTATTGTTCCATCGGCCAAAGAATAATGCCCTAAATGAAGCAAAACATGCTTTAGTTAGAGGGAGTGAATGTATATAATAGCCAAATACCTTTTCCCCTTGTTGTGGCAGATGTGAACATATCCAACAATTGGTCTTATACAGAATGGCATGGGTTGCATTCAGGATCATCAATAGGGTGTTGTTATGATAACCCCTTCTAAGTAGGAGGTCTCGAGGACAAAGAGTGTGCGAAGACACATATGGTGAAGACACATTGGAGACAATTGTAGTTGGCAATAAAACATCAAGCAGATGTGTACTTTCCAGATACCAAAACCCGAATGTCAATGCAATTATAATACGAGCTGTTATTGTGATCAGTATCCATTTGGTCCTCGGGGACCATGACCCTCGATAGGCGGACTCATTATCAGCAAACTGATCAAGATCCTTTTTAGTACGAGTGGCCTCTAAAATAGTCATAGTTTCTTAGCGTCCGTTAAGAAGCCTCACTGTTAGGCTTTTTTAGTTTATCCGTAGGTGGCACTTGACCACGTGGCCTATCTTGATTGAAGGTCACTTTGCCGGTCCCTGCCTTTTATTGTATACAGCAGAGGAATGATGAGGGACTGGCTCAACAGTGTTTCTTGTGGGTTTCTTGTGGGCACAGAATCCTAGCTGTACTTTCCTATTCTATTACATGAATGTAATGTCAGCAGGCCCTAAATCTAAATCCTGTTCCGTGGTCACAGATTGTACCTTGACACACCAGGTACGGAATGGTCGGTGAACAAAGCGTTGTTGTTTCCTGAAGAAGATGAAGAAGCAGAAACAAGATTAATCAACGGTGAAGAAGAAAATGAAGAAGCAGCAATGTCCCCAGGCCCCATGGTCTCAGGAAGAACTTTTTAAGAAAAAGCAACAATCTCCCCAGGCCCCATGGGCTCAGGAAGAACTTTTGTGACACCCTCAGCATCGATCAAAGCAGGCTTGCTGTGAGCATCGGGATCATCAGTTCCCTTCTCCTCCCCTTCGTCATAGGGTAGAGTAAAAGGAATCCTCTTCACATGTGTTGCTTGGATCCAGTGTTTCTTTCAGGTCACTCGTACTGCGGTTTGCGTAGCCAAAAGGATCTGGAGTGGTCCTTTCCAATGAGGTGCAAGGCAGGTGCCCCTCTCGAAATTCTTCACAAGGACCCACTGACCAGGTCGGAGTCGATGACCTGGACCCTTGTATTTTACAGGGAGGGCTGCTCGTACATGTTAATGAATCAAATGCAAGTTTTGAGTCATCTGATCACAATAGTCAGACAAAAGCGGGAACTCAATTTCTTTCAACTGCTTGGGCATCGGCTGGTCTACCCATGACAATCTAAAAGGGGGAGAGCCCTGTCTTTGATTGTGCGGTCGTCTTCATTGATAGTAAGGCTATTGGCAAAGCATGAGGCCATTTCAGATTGCTGTGCACACACACCTTGGCAATTTTGTTCTTTAGAATTCTGTTATGGCGTTCCACAGGGCCGGCACTCTGAGCATGTATGGCTGAGTGGAACAGTTTATCAATCTGTAATCCCACACATACTTGCAGGATGACAGCAGTGATACAATGTGGGCCATTATCGGACCAAATTACTCTTGGCAAGACACAACTAGGAAAATATTCTTTAAGCATAGTCTTTGCCGTTGACATTGCTGTGGCATCTTTCAGTGAGAAAGCCTCAACCCATTTGCAAAAGGCACAGATCACAACTAGGACATATTTATAGATTTGGCAACGTTCCATCTCAATGAAATCAAAATTGACCACCTCAATAGGCACGGAGGGAGGACCTAAACTGCCGTTCGGTGTCAGTGTTCCCTTCCCAATGTTATGTTGCAAGCATATCATGCAACTCTGGACCAGACGTTCAGCAGTTTTCTGGATATTAGTGTTATGCTAGACGGTATCTAACTGTTGGCAAATCTTTTTGGCACATATGTGTTTTGGGCCATGAGCCATGGTGATCATAGCAGTGACATAGGCATTGGGTAGCATCCATCTTTGCCTCTCATTATCCACCCAACAACCCTCATCATCTAGACCCGCTGGACCCTCAGCCCACTCTTTAATTTCTTCTGGTGGTAGCTTCAGCCTGAATTTGTTTTATACAGCTAATCCCTTTATCCATCATACAAGTATCAGGAACCATCTTGTTGGATCGAGCATGTACATATTTAAGTGCAAATCAACAGCAGTCTGTTTGGCTATTATGTCAGCAAACGCGTTCCATTTTCCTACATTGTTCGTCACTTTCTGGTGTCCGGCACACTTCATTATTGCTAATTACATAGGAAGTGCAAGTGCTGGCAGCAACTGGACTATCAGAGTGCCATGTTGAATTATTGTTCCATGTGAGGTCAAGAATCAAATCCTCTCTCAGCCCATAGTTGACCAAAATTATGAACCACCCCAAATGCATACTGACTATCTGTATATATATTTACAATAAACCCTTCAGAAATTTCACAAGCTCTGGTTAGCACAATAATCTCTGTGGCCTGTGCAGAATTATGCAGAATTTGTTTAGTCTCTACAATAGTGCTTAACATGGTGATTGCATAAGCAGCGGTGGATCTACCATCTGGAAGTTTAAAACCGGAGCCATCACAGAATAGCTCCCCTTGCGGATTCTTTACGAGTGTATCAATTAAATGAATTCTGCCCAAATGTTCTTGTTCTGTAATAAAGAGGCAATCATGTGACATTTCGTCACTGCAATCCTTCTCTTGTGGAGAAGGCAATGGTTCAGCCGGATTCAATGAACAACATCTCTTAATTTGGATATGCGGAGCAAATAGAATCAGCTTGTATCTTGTTAATTGGGCTGATGTGAGATGTTGTGTCTGCTTTCTGTTTAATAGAATGTCTACAGAGTGGGGTAACATCACATGAAACAGGGTCTAACATGTAGGGAAAATAGCTGCACGGCCTATTCTTGCCCCATATTCCTGTGTCAAAACTGCCAAAGCACATCCATCACATTCATACACATACAAATCAAAGCCTTTTTTATAATTAAATGTGCCCAAAACTGGTGCTGAACACAGCACAGCCTTAAGCAGATCAAAAGTGTTCTGCCAATCCATGTTCCACGGTAAAGGCAAAGAAATGTCCTACTTTGTCAGTGCCAACATAGGTTTTATCAACAAAGAAACTTTTGGGATCCACTGTCTACAATATTAGGCCATGCCTATTAAAGCTGTATCCTCTTTCAGTGTATTTGGAACAGACACATAAGAGATGCTTTGTATCCGTTCAGGTGGCAGCCTTCTTCCCTCGTTCACAAGGAGATAGCTCAAATAGGCAACCTCCTGTCGACAATACTGACATTTCTTCAACAAAGCCTTATGCCCAAACTCTGCTAAATGAATAAGCAGCAACACAGTACCTACTTTACAAGCAGCTTCAGAATCAGAAGCTAGAAGTAGATCACCATATTGCAACAAAGTGCAACATTGTGCAAGTGGAAGGTAAATGAAGCATATCAAGCTGTTCTTTCAATGGTCTACTATAGATACTTGGACTCTCAGTGTACCCTTGCGGCACATGAGTGAATGTGAACGAGCGTCCGCCTAGGGTGAACGTGAACAAATATCTGCTATCAAAATGCACAGGGATACTAAAGAAAGCATTTTTCAAATCTACAACACTAAAATGTGTAGCCGTGGCTGGAATCATAGTCACAATTATGGTAACATCAGACACAATCGGAAACTGTGGAGCAACAACTTATTCATTGCGTGCAAATCAATAATAAAATGAAAAGGAATCACATTCTCCTCTTTTTTGTAAACTGGTAAAATCCGACTATTACACACACTTCCTGCAATTTCCTCAATTACACCTCAGTGTACGAAATTAGAAATAATACTCTTCAAAGCCTGTTCCACTTCAACTGAAATCTTATACTGTGGAATATGGGGCAAATTAACTCCTGGTTTCAACACAATTTTAACTGGTTCAATTTGTATCATTAACTGCCCATAAACATGTCAGAACCTTATTCAATTCAATTGGTAAAGGCATAGACAAAATTGTGGAAGCTTGTTGGGGTGAAATTGTAAGTACACTCCATCTGGAGAACAGTAATTCACAGCATTCAATTTTTTTTAATAAATTCAATCCCAACAAATGTTCTCCACAACTTGTCATCAATAGAAATGGACAAGAATCAGTGAATGGTCCCAGTGAAAATGTTACCAGCCGAGAGACCGGACTAACCACTGGCATACCAGCGAACCCTACAGAAATGTTGTTCTGCCCTGACAGTGGAATATCTGGAACACGTGAATGATCAGAAGAACACTTCTGTGCTCCTGTATCTATCAAAAAGAGATGCTCCCTATTCCCCAACCTCATTTCAACGTAGGGCCCTTTCTGATTGTCGGGAATATGTATCGGTTCCAGACCCTGCTTCGTGCTGTCCTAACGTAACAGTATATCGTCAAATCCAAAATCCTCAGCAAAATAGGCATTTGAATGATTAGCAAAAATATTCCCATTAGTAACACTATGTTGCTGATTATCTTGTGATGGTGTTTGTTTGTTTGTTTGTTTTATTCATATTTATATAGCGCACATCAGCCCAAGGACATTGTGGCACTTGTAACAGTACAAAGCTTAGTTAAATAGTCATGAGCAAAATATATACAAGGTTACAATAAAGTTATATTACATTTCTGTTTATATTACAATATACTTGGCACAAGTAGAGGAGGCAGTCGTGGTATTAGTTGAGGAAGGTGGTCTTGAGGTTGTTGTGGAAGGCAGAGATGGAGGTTTCAGCTCTAAGGGAGGCAGGGAGAGAGTTCCGAGTTGTGGTGCAATATAGGAGAATCCTAGGCCTCCAGCTGAGGCTCTCTTGATGCATGCTATGTGTAGCTGTTTGGTGTACTGAGCTCTGGTGGGGTGAGTGGAAGTGGTCATTGATATTGCTTCAGATAGGTATGTGGGAGCAGTGTTGTTAATGCATCTGTGTGTGATGGTGAGGATTTTCAGAGTAATTCAGTCTTTGACCTGAAGCCACCGTGCTGCATGTCTAGCATGAGATAGTGTTATGGTCACCTGGTATCCACGGGGATGCCACCCCGCCATAGGGACTCTGGTATCCTTCTCTGCGGTTCCCAGGTGTGACCAATGGGGAAGTTCTGCCTTGTTGTTAATTCAGGTGTGCTCTCCGTCCTGCCTTCTTGGCAGGGGCGCATTGTCCTTTGTGGGCAAATGCGATCTAGTTCCTTCACTGATGCCGGCCCGCTTTGAGTCTTTCAGGTAGGTCTTATTTCTGTTGTATATTGTTGTTATTCTTGCATGCCTTTCTTGGTTTAATAAATGTCTCTTTCTCTTCCTTAGTTGCGCGGAAGTCCAGTGTGATACATTGGCTGAACTGGGTCTCGCCGGTAAATGATGGTGTATAAAGAGCGCTATAATGCGGTAAGTAGGTGCTATGCGCAGCGCTATGATGCCTTGCCTTTGGTAACCTGTTGTCTTTTCTTTCCCATAGATCACAGTGCTCACCCGGTGTATGAAATCCGGAGGCGATGCTGGTCGAGGGGCGACTTGTGAGGTAAGCTTCTCGGCACAATTTGTTATGTTGTAAAAGTGTCTAATGTCTTGTTTCTTCCTTTTTTGCAGATCTGTCGGTCCGGGAGACACTCTGATCCTAGGATGCTGTTCGCAGGAGCTGTGGGCAGCTAGCGATGAAAATTACAGGTAAGCTGCTGCTGCTAACAATGTCCTCTTGTCTCTTTACAGATGCTGTTCTTCTGAGGTTTTCCAGGTACAGCAGAACACGATGAGCGTCACGTTGCAGGATTGCAAAGTAATGCGAAGCGTGTTATCCAAGTCGGGTGTGGTTTAAATAGCTTCAAGAAAGTAGTCCAGATAAAGTAGTTCCTAGGCTACCACACCCAAAACACTATACCGCATAGCTTGGTTCTAAGGATGCCTCCATGTTTGCTGGAACTTGAAATAAAGTAGTTCCCTAAACACAAGTCTTTATTTTGCTCCAATGATGTTATTTTTTAAATATTTTTTGTAACAGTCTATATATTGTTATCTCAGTTAAACAGCCCTGATTTGAAAAAGGCCTCAAGAAAGGCAGAAACACGTGTCATCAAGAAGGGCACCTCTTTGTATATAATAAATCCATTTGCAACATTGAGCACACTCTCCATTCTGAGTCTTACTCTTTACTTACTTGATTTGTGGTCTTTTTTGGCAAAACCACAACCCAGGGAGACGCGACCGATCGCACAGAACTAATTTGAAAAAGAATATGGATAACGTTGGATTAAACATGTCGCCATGTTAGACCAGACCCCTAAAGCCAATAACCTTTGAAACTCTGTTAAAATACTCAGTTGCACCCTCTGACTTCAATTGTATGCAAGCTGTAAGCTTATCCAATATGATTCTTTTTTCAGGAACCAGAGTTTTCAATTTAGTCACTATTCTATCTGGCAACATCAGCATCACCTGTGGCGGTTTCTCACTGGGCATTCCGTTCCCCATCTATTCTGAATAAGGCATCCCATGTATCACTCATCCCCGCCTAATTGTCTACAGTTCTAATCTGCTTTCACACATCAGCAGGAAGAAACAAATCTATATCACCCAGCGTGACAAATGTAAAACAGATTCAATGTCTTTATAAAATCCTGTTGGATTCTTCCTAATATCTGGAATTGATTTCCTAATGGTATTCACTTCCTGTCTAGAAAATGGAACATGGACAAACTATGAGACATAATGTGCTTCAATAGTGGTGGCAGGTGTTCCTGCTGCAGCATTAGCTGGAATCTCTACTTTTGGAACAAATGTCAAGTAACCTCCCTCATTGGTGATTGTAAAGTAGGCAAATCTTAATGATTATTAAGCAACAAGGCTAAATCAAGTCACAAAGTAGTCAAAGCAGTATCGGGTGAACATGCTCTTTTATAAATAACCACCAAATCTGCGGGACAACATTCCTTTCTTTTCTTAAATTCATCTTGTAGACACTCTACCATCACCTGTAACACTTTCCTTTGCATTGCCGGAGCATACTGTCTAAACGTGTCATGCACTTCAATGGGAGAAATTGAAACATCCAAAATCCATCTAAGAGCGTCTATTGTGCAAATACGCATTTCTTCACTCATTAGTTTCAATGGAGGAAGAAATTGCTTCTGCACATAAGAAGCTTGCCGTTCATTAGCATCCATTTCATCTTCCTGTAATTGGTCTAGCTAACTTTTAAACTGAAATACCTTCTCTACATGCTCATATACTTTCTCCGCAGTGTCCCTTGAGCGGGCAAGGACATTCAAATCCCTCAAACCCTGTGGGACATTCATGTCCATTGAATCACTCCATACATCAACTAAATACGTTCCCAACCGTTCTATCAAAATATTCTGTTCAGGTATACCCCCTTGGTCAGAAATCGCAACTAAAACAGCCGATTCATCACCCTCTTCTATGTACTTTTTAGCACACATATACAATTGTCTCTTTCTGCCTTTAAATACTGTGCCACGGGTCACTGTTCTTGGATCAGCTCCCACCCCTTCAACCACTACAGGTGGAGCAGAACCACCTGGCAAAGAGCCATAGATACCAGAGGCAATACAGCTGTTGGTGCAGATGGAGCTATGGGGACGACAACTGTCGGCAAGGGTGCAGGTGCAGGTGGGGGAACAACAACGGGAGGAAGAGGAACAACTATGGGAAGAGGAGGAACAACAAAGAGAGGAGGCACATAAGAAGGTGGTGTAGTTTGAAAAGGTTCTACGTTCATTAAATAATGTATTAAGTAACTCATCTGAAGTATGAAAATCCTGAGAGGGATATATCTTTTGCACATCTAGTTAAAAAGCAATATCCATACTTCTAATGGATTCTGACTGTACCTGCTGATCATGCAACAATGCTTTCTCAGTGTTTGTCATGTGTCTATGTGCATGCTTTTGTCTACATATGAGTTGCTGCATAGCTTCCTTCCTCCAATCTCTAATTGCATCAAATGCTGCAGGCCTATCTTTTTTTCTCAACAATACAGATTCTAAATTCTCCAGGCGGGCAATTTCAAATCTACCATAGTCTGGCTACTGAAGTCTGGAAACATGTCTGGTATGTCTGTGGCAAACTTTATTAAATACTATAGTTCCTAGGCCATAATTACAATGCATTAAATAAACCGGCGACCCTTTGGGTGGTGCCAGTTGGCCTTGTTTCAAAGATTGTCTCTCTGCGGAATCCCTGAAACAGGATGACAATTTCCCAGGCATATCAAATCACTGTCTTTACCTGGCATTGTTTGTATTTGCAAAAACAAAACTGCAACCAATATCAGGACTTTTAAGAATTGGGGCACGACTCACCTGATTTAAATTTCAAAAGGGTCTGATTGGATTACAAATCGTCGTGGCTGGCGTTTTTTTTTCTCACAAAACAGGCCTCGATACGGGGACCCTCGTTGTGATGTCCTACTAAACACTGCTCACTGTCCAGGGATCGAGTGTGCTGTACTGCGGAGGAATCGTGTCTCACTTTGCAGGGGCCCCCATGACTCTCCGATCCCGGTCCGGCTGCCTCATCATCATCTAGCAATTTGACATCAATCCTGAAGGTCCCTATTCAGGCGCCATCTGAAAGATTAGAAGAATATCGAGGCTTAATACCACATAATAGAAATACGCCAGTCACAAGTACTAAGGTACAAGTACACTTTATTTTAAAAGAACAGCTGTTTGGCTCTGAACACCCCACAATGTGTGCAAACAGACGCTGTGAGATGAGAGAGTGTTGGACATTTAAAAAACATGAGCATTTATACAGTTTTCTCACAATCGCCCAGACCCTCTTTGTGTAACATATTTACCTAGGGTACATAGCCTTTCCACAAAACTAATACATGTTAAAACATCCTTGAATAGCTGGTTGTTTTCTGTTAAACATTTCAAACACTAGACACAAAGGTAACAGTCCTTATTTCATTTACTTATATTTGTCTACCATTTGTTCTGAAGTTTAAAGTCATCTTAGTTTTCAAGGAGCGAAAACAAAGATTTCTGCAAAAGCACATGTTCAGCTATTCATCATTCTGTTTGGCTATTTGAATGGGGAAGACACTGTTGGTACAGATGGCGTCTAAATTATTCATTAGCGCAGCTCTTGTTTAGGTCCAAGGTTTCCTTAGTGCAGGACAAACCATCCATTTCAGCAGCATTAGCATGTTTATCTACGCTGATACAGTACAAAGTACATTTTTCATGGGACAGAAAACAGGAGTAAAATCAAAATGGCGGATAACTTAAAATGGCGGCGTAGTTAGCCTATTTCAGGTTCATTCCAATGCAATTTACAGTGCAATGGGAATGTGCTTAGGCCAATGTTTACTATCAGACAGTATTCATGCAAAATATACTTTTACACCTTCTTTGAAGACTGTGCTGCCAATATCAACCAGTGCGTGGCTGAGGGTTAGACCTTGTTCTTTGTGAATGGTAAGATCATATGCAATAGACAGAGATACTATTGTTCTGCATACATACATATCTTAGAAAAGAAGGAAACGTGTTGTGGTGCTGGGTATTTTTTTTTGTTTGTTCAAGTTTGTCAAAACTGATGTAGAGAAGCTTGATATTGTTATTGTTTTGATATGTTTGAAAGCCAAAAATTGTTTCAATTGCTCCATTGACTAAACCTTGTTCTACGTCAAGGTTGTCTCTTTTAGTATCACTCTGCAGTTTAAACACAGAGTTAATAGTTTTTCTGATCCAGCTGTGTTTGTGATAGATGTTTCTATGTGATAAGGTCAAACTTTTGGTTTATGCGTGAAGCTGAAATTGGACTATGGTTGCATCTCTTTTCTCAGTATTGTTTTGTTTAATTGGTGACAGTTTGCAAGGGTGGGTATTAAGCACACACATTTTTTATTTTTTTGATTTAATTTTTCCATAATATCAGGAGCAAATGTATTTTGTCCCTACAACTCATTTATTAGTCTACTTTTCAAGGATGACTTTTGCGCCTTTATTAAGCCAGTTCTCTGTAGCAAGAATGACACCGCAGATTGACATTGCCTATGCTGACAATGTTATTACAGCATTCTTTGTAGCCTAATGTTTTGAATATGGGTTGCCCCTTTACTGGTGTTAACTGTAGGAGGTCTGCTAAACAAAAACATGTTTTCCTCCAAAGAGTTAATTGTATCTAGTTTTTGGACTTCCTGCATTCTTAGATAAATTAAAGCAAGCATTACGTTGGAAACCATGCTTATTTAATCTACTAATTCTGCATACTTCAGTCACAGCTTCTGCTGACAATTTATAATATTCTAATTAGTTTTGGTGTTCTAATGGGAGCAGGAGTAGTCTGTATAAAGTTGCACCTTCTATGTTGTAAGAAGCTAGACCTGTGGGGCTGTTACAACAGCTGAAATGTTATTTGTTTTACCTTGCACACATGTTCTGATTGTTTAAATTAAATAAGTTTTGTCAGAGTCAGCTTCACCACTTTCATGCAATAGCAGAGATTTGAAATGTTTACAGCTGTAGGTATTATGTTCATATTTTAGTCCATGTTCAATTTCTTCAGTGACGTCTAGGTAAATGGTGAGCTGCTTATCATTTAAATGTGATTTGAGCACTGACAAATCCTTTTTAGATTGTTTGATTCATACATAGTGTTTTCTACCTCATTCGTTGATATTCCTGCTTCATTTTGAATGAATGGTTCTCCAAGTGGGTCTTGGCTTCCGGTAAGTGTTGGTTTACTCCCGTCAGAAGCGTCTTTATGTAGTATTGTTTCTATTTCTTCTTCTTGTTGGTGTTCATTAGCTAACATTTTGTTGTACTGTTTAAAATGTGTATGTTATACTGCTTTCATTTGTCTTGAATGCAGTTCCAAATGTGTCAAGGTCACGTAACAACTCTTCCTCTTTTCTCCAATGTTTGAATAGTTGCAGTATGGCCATGTAATACATTTCTCTTTGCTTTGTAGTTTTAAATGATCACTTTACAAGGTTAATTAGACTGGGTTTTGAAAGTCTTACTGTTTGTTTGTTTGTTTGTTTATTTATTTAGTATAGCGCGCAAAACCCAGAGGTAACAGGGCGCAACAGAGGTCAGGAAGATAGGATTACATAAAAACTTGGTTACAGAATAAGATAGGCATGAGAAAAAGAGCATTACATTTACAGTTACATTGTGTGGGATGTGCATATATACATATAATTGAGCGAAAGCTTACAAATTTACATAATTAGTGCTGTGCATAGGGGCAGTTCGGTTGCATTTACATATTTACATATTTAAGGCTGTGCATGGTAGTCAGGTTATAGCACTGGCATGATCAGATTAGATGGCAGGGTTAGTCGTGAGGATCATTGGCCCGCAGCCAAGTGAGGGTGTTTCGCCTGAAGCTATAGTAGGATTGGTCTGTCCTAATGTAGAGTGGGAGGGCGTTCCAGTGTTGGGCTGCCAAGACAGGGAAGCTGCTGCCGCCGGTTTTCTTTTGTCTGAAATTGGGTACCTGCAGGCAGTAGGAATTAATCGATCTGGTGGGGCGGGTGGACGTTTTTTTCTTTATTCTGGATGCGAGATAGGGGGGGGCTGCGTTGTTTAAACATTTGTAGGTGAGTGATGCCGTTTTGAGGGAGATGCGGTCGTGGATTTTAAGCCATTTGTGTTCTCTCCTTTTGTTGGAGATGTGTTCCTTGGAGGGTAGGTTGAGGGCTGTTCTGAGAGCGTTGTTTTGTAGTGTCTGTAGTTTGTTGGTTATGCATTTGTTGGCTCCTAGGTACATGGCGTTGCAATAGTCCAGTTTGGATAGTATTAGGGCGTTGGCTATGATGATGCAGCTAGCTTGGGTGAGGAAGGCTCTACTTGCTTCCTTACTGTGCTTACTGTGCTTCCGTCACAATTTAATACTGAGTATTTGGCAGTTGTCTCATTTGGCATAACATTATTTGTGTAGGTATGGTTTTCGGCTTTATCATAGATGCACATGTTTTCCAAAGCAGTACTTCTGTTTGGATAGTATGTGTCAATCAGACTACTTTCCAAGATGTATTTGCTGTTGAGATCATCTGTGGTTACTGATTTGATTTATTGGCAGGCTTTAAGTACTGTTTTTCCCAGCTTGACCAGGGTTGAGCCAATTAAGGTTTACAGATTTGCCATATAAGGCCATTCCTGGAAAATTATCAGCAGCTAGGACCCACTCTCGATAAGTGATAGCATTTTCATACCAAACCTGTAAAGTTGTTTTTTAGAAAGGGCTTAGTCTTATGGTATGCCATCACAGAGGTCGTTTTAGCTCTGCTTTATCAGCCTTGGTGAGATAGGCTGTAACATATCTTCCAACTGCACTGAATTGTCTGCAATTTATTGAATGTCTACGTTGGAATTCCACAAGAGGGCAATGATAGGATTGTAATGATTGATATACATAAATGCTTCATCTGTTTTGATGTTGTATTTGTTTTTGGGAGATTTGCCTTTCATACTGTGCTTAACAGTAGACATGAAACTATTTACTTGACCTTTGGTAGAAAATGGTCTATGGAATCCAAAATGACATTTGATATTTCCCTTTGTTTTTATATCAACATCGGTAGTATTAAACTCACTTCAGTTGTTGGGAATGGAACATTTGGGTCCATACGTCATTATGTATGTCTTCAGAAAGGATAGCACAGGTAATGTAGCTTGCAATAAAATGAAAAGCAGTGCCATCACGGTCGTGGCCAAATTTGGGAACATTTTGAATCCACACAAGTATGTAGATTTATGGTGGTCTTCTGTATTCATATTCTTTACTCCAAAATAAGTGTTCTACTTCTCCAAGTGGATGACCGTTTTTATTACAGATAACAATTAACATGGCAATGAAACGATGATGAAAGTATCTTGCAACATAGACAGGATCAAGAGAGTTCTCCTGAATTATTTATGTCTATTTCTTATTTATTTTGGCTTACAGTGCACTGAAAGTTATTCAAGTCATTCCATGTGTATTCTGCACAACTTAGAGTAACAAACCATGTCGTGTGATGGGTCAGTAATGAGAGGCGGACAACTGTATGAAGATCTTTCAAAATATGCCATTTTATGTTTAAAGAACTTATATCAAAATGTCACACTTTCCCTATTCTGTTGAGGGATTCCCTGCCTATTCCAAAAGCTAAGGGAACACACTCTAACACAGGGTAACTGTCCCTCACACTAAACAACAAACACATAAATGAAAGGAAACACTATACAATTTACTTAATGACCTTCTAATGTACAGTGTGATTTCCCTTCCGCAGGATTCAAAGCAACTTGATGAAAAATGTTCACCCATAGAAAGAAAATGTTTAAACTTAGTTCTTGATGATTTAAAGTCAAAACAAAAGTTCATCGACAAAAGGCTCTTATTGTACCAAATCTCCTCTTTTGGGTAAAGTCATCCATTTTCCACTTCTAGGAAAAATAGCCACAACTGTAATCCTGGCTTCTTGTAGTTTTGATATTCAAAAGGGTATGTTTGTCAGGGTGATTCTTAATACTGTTACTTCTAATTGCTTCACCATGAGAACAGACACCTCCTGTCCCATAGTATTTCAGCGTAAATTGACAACTGCAACTTAGCATCTACTGACAGCCAGACATACCTCTTTAGTCCCAATACTTTGGACTACTGCCACAGTTGCAGTGCCTTTTTGACAGACTGCTACAGCTTCAATTACTTTTGGACAGACTTCGACAAGATATATTTTCAAATGATTTCAACTTCCTCAGGTCGGAAAGGCACTCTTCCTTTGAATAGCTTTCTTCAAAGGGCAGTCTCTTTGCCTCTTTTGTCTAACTGTCACAACAACAATTGGTTGTGCCCTGAAGACTCACATTTGTCTGCTTGTGATCATCTTTGGCATTACAGGTTGAGTCTGCTTCAGGATAGTCTCTACAAGCCACCAATTTCCCTTCCCCAAATTCACATTCACCTTTCTCCCAGCTATCAGCCCATACAATTACCCAGAAGCTTTTGTGACACTCTCTTAGCTTCAGGTAATACTTATGTACTTGTATCGTAGGCCTTGTGATTGTTAATAACTTTACAAAGCAGCTGGATTGATATAAACTTGGCTTAGGCAATGCATGTTCTTTTCCTCAGTCATTTATACTCTTATAAACAAAAGGTATGCCACTTTTGTACACAGTATAAGGTTCAGTCTTTCAGGAGAAATCATGATTAGGTACACGTGACCACTCTTTGATATACTTCTCAAGCTTTAAATGTGGTTGTGTAATCATAAACCCATAGACGCAAAGATAGAGTTCATGCCTCCTTGGGGAATCACAATCAGGCACACATATTCATTTGTTAATGTAGTTTTCCCATGGTAAAGATTGCAACTTTGATATTGTCATAGTTAAGCATTCTGCAATGGTCTTCACAGAGTTCCCTTTCCTTAATTAGAGACAAGCAACCAGTCTTTGAGTAAAATGGGTTTTAACAGCCTTAGCTTCCTATGTGAGCAAGAAGCCTTTTACTTTATATGCTTTTGTTACATTTACATTGCTCAAAGAATTTTTAATAAAGCAGTCCACTTCTACTCACTGAAAGTCTTACGAGAGTGGCAAAGGAGCTGGTTACTGTTACAACAAGCATTGCACAATGTTTTACAATGCTATGCTTCAATCATAGGCTTCTGAAGTGTTTGCCTTGCGAATCAATCTGCTTTCCCAACTTCTACTATAATTTCTACTGCTTCTGACTCACAGGGGACCAACACCCTTCTCTTAAGCAGGTGTCTCTGGTCAGGCCAGACATCTTGGGAGTCTCATCTACTCCCAAGACCCTCTACTCTATAAGTATTCCTTGCCTTAGTGTTCGGCACTCCAGCGGATTGGCAATCAAGGCAATCTGGCTCACTTGGAGAAAACCATTTCTCCTGCACGTCTTCTAGTGCACAAAGTCTGCACTTCAGCGTTGGGGGGGACAGGACATTCTCGGAACACACAGGTGAAATCTGCTGTCTCCATGTTCCGGTGTCCCTCTTGTTCTCCAACTTCTGATTGGTTTGCCAGCCTTGTACCTTCCTTCTACTTCCACTACTGCAGCCTGCACTCCAGCCAATGGTCCAGATCCTTATACTTCTTCTTCCTTTCTCTCCCTCAATGGGCCTTTTTTGCTTCCGAGCTGCAGTAATAGTCTTCAGGTGTGGGCTATTAGCCTCATTTGCATGAATACTGCATGGCTACTAGGCTTAATTGCCTGACTTTTCCATCTGTATGTCTCTTCCTCATCTTATTCCCTCTAGGATTCTGTGACTTGTAGTTTGTTTCAACACAATTTGTCTTGATCATATATGCATTATTTTTAAGGGTAGGTTTAATTCCTTCAACTTTTTTAAGAGAGGGGCTATGAGATGTAGCTTTTACAGAGGAAGGTAGTTTGCTGAAGACATTTCCATATTCCTTTACATTATATCCTTGGGAGTGAGGAAGGTGTTTAGTTTGTCATACCCAAAAAGATCTTACATTAGGTAAAGCTTTAATATGATGGCCATGTTCACTGAAATGGCAATACGCCATTACCTCTTTGGGTACTTTGGGAAGCTCCTTCCTTCCAGAGGAAAAATACGGTGTTGCATCCCATGGAATCCCTACGCCACCCTGGGCCCTGTGTCCTCCCAGGTGATACTCCCGCAATACACCTCCCAAGGGTTAGGATCGGGAAGTATCTGCCTTCCCCAGGCCATCTGGGAGTAGACTTTAGGCAGGGTTTCAGTGAGGGATCTGCAGGATTCTTCAAAGGCATCAAAACCAATATTCCTTTTTACCACACATATTTGCCAAGAGATTTGTAATACTTGACTGCAACACTTCACCTTTGTCTTTTATCTTTTGATGGATTTGATTAGCTGACATGTTTAGGAAATGGGTGCCTGTTTTTGTAACATAGAATTGCTAGTTTGCTTTCAAACAAGAGATTGAAAATGTATTCAACATTTTGCCAACACCTTGGATGCTCAGAATACATTTGTAGAGAATAATGTTCTGATGCACTGATGTTTATGGGTCTTTCATTGTGTCTTCCTCCTTTTCCTGTGAGAAAGAGAAGTGGAAAACAATGTGCTTCTAAAAATTTTTTCCATATGTCATTGGAGACCGTTTGGCTTGACACATTATAGATGATTCTAATGTGTCTTCCAAGGGGTCTCTGGAATGTAGTGGGTGAATTCTATACTGGTCAAGAATGTTGTCCATAGTGACTGGATGAACACATTCAATATGGCCAGTTTGTGGTTCATATTCATATATTCGGGTTGTTTCTTTTAAGTTTTCTTGTATGCTTTTATCTTTATAAAAGTCATTGTTTCATTTAAGATACTTTAGAGCTTCTTTAACTTTGTTTAAGTCAATTATTTGTTGTCAGTTTGTGTGTCTTTTATTGCCATACCTTTACATTCCTTTCTACATTTATTTTAAGGTCTAATGTAAAGTATATTTCTTTGCCACAAATGTTTTTGAGTAATTCTGATGGAGACAATTTGCCAGTTTTGGGTTGGAGACATATTACAATGGATGTACTGTTAGAATTTTGAAACTCTGAAATAGATTAAGTTGTTGGAGAGCTTTTGGAAGTGGAAGAAATAGTTGTTATTGATAGCTCCTGATGGCATGTTGTTATTATCAAGCTTGGTATTGCAGTATGTGCAAACTATTAAGGGATCATTTATGTTGTATTTATGTTCTGCTGTTAGATATTAGCTAATTGAACCACTCTGATTCATCATGTCCTTCTATCTTGTAGGAGACATCTACTATTTTGTACTTTTCTTATAGAAAGTTATGCAACAACACACACATACTTTGGAATTTCTGCAGACATGTTTTCAAACTTTGCTATTTCTTTATTGGATTTGTTTGTAAAAAGGTTAGTGTTAGAAAGTTGTTGGTTTATGTTTTGTACGTTAAATGTGTTCTCTAATTCTAGTTCAGTTCCAACATATTTACTTTGTATGTGTTCTATTTGCCTGAGGAGTTTATTGAATATTCTATTTAGGAAATTGTGATTTTGTTTTTGTAGTTCTAGAGCAGGACTTTTTGCATTGTTCAATTTATGCACAGGGTTTGGCATTCTAGAATGGTGTGTTAATAACATATTTATGTGATTGAAGGTGATTTTACAAGCAGTACCTGAAATGCATGCTAATGAATGTTCTTGTAGTCCATTGCGTATGCGCACTGGACAAGAGTCCATGGTTTGTAAACTTTGTATTCTACTTTTGTCTTTTATTTTAACATATTGATTGAGGAATTGTCAAAAACATTTCAATGACCGTTGGCACACATTGCATATTGAGCTGCATTTCTATATGTACACTTTACGATATAGGTGGACATAAGGAACAAGTGGTTGAAAGATTGTTGGAGAAGATGTTTCAATTAAGGTTTCTTCTGCTATAATGGTGTATGCTAATATTTCAAAGGCTATTTTATTAGTGTTTATGGCTACGTGGTTTGTTGGTTGTTTACATGCTTCTTCATTGAAATAAGGTTCTGTGCTACTGGTGTGAAACCAGTAACTTGCACAGAATTTAGAAAAGTTATCTATGTTCACATTGGGCATGTTAGGAAATAGCGTTTGTAGTTTTTTAATTAACTTAGTGAGTGGTTTCATTGTGTTGAAAACCATTCTAAACAATTGTCTTTTTATATTGAATGTGCTGTCAACCAGAACTTCATGTATAATTTTTCTCTTGTCATTTTTAGGTGAGTAATGTGTCATTTCAGATTTTATTAGGGGATTGCTAAGAATTCTGCACTGGGACATTTGTTGTCAAATGAGGTTTTTTACGGTGGCCACATTGACATTGCTAGGTAATGTTTGAGGTTAATGTTCAGTTGTAATTGTTTTACAACATATTTGCAAATATGTATTTCTGCTGGAGCAATTGTTTTGTTATTGGTGAATGTTGCATGTTGCAAGAGCAGAGTTACTTATTCTCTTGTTTGTTTGTATAATCCTTTCCTCACTAAACTTGCTGCATATCATGCTCTATATACATGGATAGGTGCATAGAAAATGAAAGATTAATGTGAGCAGCGCTAAGCACTAATGCAGAGTTACAGCACCCAGGAAAACATGATGACAGAACGCTTTTTTAAGCAACCTGTGTGATATGCTGGCGATGTTTGCACCACCGCTGTAGTGGCTTACCTGAATTCTTTCTATATGTGTCACTGTATTTTGTGAGACCCTTGGCCAATTGCAGCACAAAAGAAAGGCAACACCCTGCAGCAATAACGGTTAGAAAAACCTCAAAATAATTGATTTAAATATAAACTTAGATTTCTTCAGCCCCACCTGAAATGTAAAGAAAGATTAAACCAACAGGAAAGCAGAGACTCTGGTGTAAGTAATACTAATAACAGGTAGATTTTATCCACCCCAAAAAGGGGTCTGTTTGTATATTGCATATAAACCAACAGCATTATACTTCAACTAGGAGCGTTTACATGAACACAAAACAAATCACTCCATCTTCATCATTTTTAATTTTCCCAAACAACCTCCCAATATTAATGGACTTTGTCTGAAAATGCATCTGTGTTGAACATACAGCCTTTGGGACCATTGCTACTCAGTCAATTCAAAACATAACATGAGTATTTTCCCGCTTGACTCAAATAATGCAACAAATCTCTGGAAGCTGCACTCTGAAAAGAATATAACAAATGTTGGGCCCCTATTAGAAAAATATGAGTTTTCATGTTTATTGGTAGCTCTTCCACACATCCCAGTCACTGAATGCTTCTTTTGTTGAACAATTCTTTGCACCCGCTCTGCCACGGGGGGCTCTCATGAGGGTTACCTGTCATGCCCTCATGAAGGAGGACAATGATGCAGATCTCCCGGAGTAGGAGATGTTGAACTTATTTAATGTTGCTTTTGATTTGAATGTGGACACCCGCTGTCTGCGGGTGACTTTGCTAGGGTTTCTCGCAGGCTCTTATGAGGGAGTGCCTAGAAGCAGGTCTCCCTGAGGGGGAGAAGAACAAAGAATTCTAAACCTCTGTACTTGGTTAGATACCCATTGCATTGGTCAGCGATGAGCATCCAAGGGTCTCCCTGTGGGGGAGCTGAAGAACACATACTGTGTTGCTTTATTTTGAGGGAAACAACCATTGGCCACAGATGATTTTGACCTCAATTTTCTTATTTTGTCACCTTTTTGTTTCCTTGCTTTCTGTTTTCGTCTTCATTTAACATATCCCCACAAACCACAGGTGGAATTGGGTCACATTAGGATTCCTCTGGCTGTTTATGATCCAATTTCTTTCTTCACTTTTACTGCTGCCTAGGACGTGCTGCATGAGCCCCTTCACTTCCTTCTAAGCAAAAACTGTCCCAACAGACACATCAGGTATAATTAGCCCAGTCTTTGCTTTATTCATAGCACTGGGGAGATTCTAAACATGTTCCATTTATATTTTCTCTTGCATTGGTATCTAGTACTTTTCTTCAGCTCAGAAAGTTCTCTTCTTTAGTTAAATTAAGTTTTTCTTTTTTCTTCATGCTCTCTTTCACCTTTCATTAATTATTTTACCTCTGCAGGGAGCAGGTGGTGCAATGGGCTCTGTAATCTTATTGAAATGTCGTCTTTTACACGTGAGGGTAAAATGGGCATGCTTTAACACACTAAACATAAAGTCTTTGCTTGGTTTTCTTCTTGGCACCAACATGCTATCGTTTTATTCTCCATACACCTGTCAGCAGCAGGACATTTGCACCTTGAGTATGGGCTATTGGCCCCACTTCATCCAAAAAGTTCTGATGTCATGAAGCATTATTAATACATGTGTTTACCTCCTCAGTGTCTGCGCATACTCCTGTATGTATGAGACAGTAGTTTTCTCTTAAGGGAGCTCGCTTATTGGCTGGAACGTGTCCCCCAATTTTGGGCATAAACAGAAGCTACTGATTTCATGTGGGAAAGACAGAACACATGGGGTCTCTTTTCTCTCACTAGCCACATAGGATCACACAGCGGGAGAAACGCAGTGTGCCTCTTTTTTCAAGCCCCAGTTCACTGCACAGCGAGGAAACACACATACAGGGTTAGAAAGTGTTTACTTTTGGTGGTTCTCTTTTTTGGTGAGGTGCTTGCCTTGCATTGTCCATGCCCCTAATCTGGGTGTTTTATTTCTTACTAACCCCACTTATAATCATCCTCTCACTTATAGAAATACAGGAGCAGCCAATGCTCACCAGTTGAACAAACCTTGCCTCAAGGAGCTATAGCTGTTTTTTCTCAGGAGTAAACCACTTGGGGTGTAATTGGAAACAGAGTGCTGCAAGTTTGTAAGTTACTAGTTTGCTTCCACCTTTATTTTTGAAAATGTATAAGCCCAGGTCTCAAGTTTCATCTTTCTACATAGGCAATGACAGTATCTACATGGTTTTTCCTTAATCCTTTCCTTTCTGTTTTCGTAGTACACAACCTGTGGAGGTTAACTGGGGGGTGAAGGTCACTTAACTCTTTCACTGCCTGACCTGGCAGCACTGCAATAAAGCAGCCCTTATTTCCTCTCACATTTAACAGAGCACTACTGCTTTAATTCGCTGTGACTAACTTATAATTTATGGTCTTCTAAAAAGGATTTAAACTGCAATGTGAAGGAAACAGGAGCCCCAGTGTGGGCTTTTGTCAAAGTCACACAAATGCCTTGGCTTATACAGTAGCTGCGTAACATTTCACGCACCTCCTATCTTCACCCAGGGAATTGTTTTTCTTCCAGTTTCTTTTTTGCATTTTGAAAGCTCAGTGCTTTGAAGTCAGACTAACAGCTGGCAGATTTATTTTTCGAGCTGACAGAGTCCATCCGGCAGGCTATCAGCCTCTCAGTCAGCCACTCTCTCTCTCTACCTGTGCCTCCTCCTCTCTGCTTTCTAGACACTCCCAGGGCAAAGTGTGACAAAACAGGACAAGGGCTACAACACAAGCCCTGGAAAGGGCTCAGCAGCCCCCAGAGGGGGCTGCCACATGGCAGCAGTCCCTGAGGGCCTCAAATCCCCCCATTTCTCTCTGTGCGTCTCGGGCTGATCATTTCTTTCTTCCAACAGTCATGGCCAGTTCCATTTTTCCCTTTTTGTTAGGGGTGAAGAGTTCCGCCAGGCATGGGCCAAGGGTTCAGGGCCCACATTACAGTGTTCTGACAGAATCCCCCTGCAGGGAGACTGTTCCATTGGGCACCATCTTACATTTAAAGGTGAGTGGCATGTATTTAGAAGATGGTGGCTGATTGTTTACATAATATTTTTTCCTCACAGATTAGGTGTTTCTCAAAATTAAACAGCTACCTCTCAATAGTTAGCACATCCTGGTAGTGGAACAATTTACACTGTAAAATATGTCATGCTAACTTAAATAGACAATGTAAATCACATTTGACCTTTCATATATAAGTAAAGGGTTGTCACCAACAATTAAGAAAAAAACTTGTCTGAGTGGTATTTATGAAAAGAAAATTAGAAAGTGGGTAAGCGTGCGGGTATGTGCATTTTGTTATGGAGGAATTAGTAGCCCGGGATACTAATGTAGTAATCTGAACCCGAGGTTACATATGTTTTCTACACATTGTTTTAGTGGAGGGAGAATATATGATCTTCCTTTCTTAGGCATTGTTTTGTATCTATTAGAGAAAGGAAAGTGTGTATTTTATTGTTGTGAAGGGTTGTGTGGGTATTATTGTATAGGGATGAGGAACAGTGGTGTATGGATAATGATGTGGATAAATATTGGGTACTGGGATCAGGACGAGAGGTGTTGGAGTACTAATATACATTAGAGTTCTGTAGTAGGATGTGGAAGAGGAATGTACCAATAATGGGAGCTATGGAGCAAAATACATGTAGAAGTTGTAGACTTCTGGTATATTGCTATGAGGAAGAGGGATGTGAGGATAATGCAAGATAATGTGGTTTCCGTAATGGTATGAGAACATAGGGAAATGAAGGAAGGAATGCATTGGTGTTTGTTAAATTACATGAGGGAGAGTGTTGAAAGTTTAAATATATATGTAAATGTTCGGTACTCGGATGAGGAAGAAGGGTGTTGGAGTGATAATATTAGATTAGAGTTGCGTAGGAGGATGTGAAAAGGAATTTACAGATAGTTTGAGGTATGGAGTAAAACATTTTTTGAGGAAGAAGATCTGTGTTGTAGCGTGATGTGAGGATCATGCAAAATAATGTGATTTCAGTAATGTTATGAGGCAGTGGGGAAAGGGAGCAATGGATGGATTGGGCTTAGCTAAGTCAAATGAGCAAGAGCGTTGTAAGAATAAACATATAGGAACATGTTAGTCACTGGGATAAGGAAGAGGGGTGTTAGAGTAATAATATAGATTATAGTTGTGTAGTCCGATATGGAAGAGGAATGTATAGTGTACGTGTACAGAAGGAGGAGACTGACAAACAGGTAAGATGCTTGTTTGCATAAACCTATTTTTACTAAAAAATAAAGAGGAAACCTATCTCTCTCTAACTCTAATAGGGGTTTCTCTGCCTCAACTAAACACTAATGGTTCTGTCAGAGTGTCTGTCTAAATAAAAAGAGTCCACCGTTGGGTGTCAAAATGCCTTCTAACTAATACTGAATAGGTAAAAGGTCTTCTTGGCCCAGACAAATGACCCCCTTCCTCTGGACAAAGTCGAATTGCAGGTGGGAAGGTCAGCTGCAGGAATTACTTTCTTCTCCAGGTCCAAGTTTCTTTCCAACATACTAAACAAACGTTTCAGCTTCTGTTGTTGTGCAATTCTCAGTTCAAATCAAAAAAGGTAAAGTTCCAACTCAAACATCATTCCTTATTGCCCATAGTTAATTCCACTATTGGGGCTCTGGAGAGTCCCTCTCTTTTTCAGGTATCTTGTTCTTGATGCTTTCATAGCACCCACAAATTAATTCCCTCCCCTGGCCCTTTCTTGGCTTTGCTTCACAGAATTTAGGATCACGGGGTATGACTTCCTTCCCCTGACCTTTCTGGGCTTTGTGGTACACAACACAAGGGTGTATGTCTGACTTCCCCTGAGATCTCTTTCAGGATCTTTGTCACAGTTCATGAAGGCTGGGGGATTGAATCCCTTCCCCAAGCCATTCTTAGGATCTTTATCAAAGTTAATGCAGGCTGGGGATTCCCTCCATTTCCCAGGCCCTAGTCAAGCTTTCTGAGGCAGTTCACAACGCCATGGGAATGACTCCCTGCCCCTGGCCTTCTCTTGGTACTGTATTACCAAAGTTCTACTCCACCAGGGGTTATGCTTCTCTTCCCCTGGTCTTCCTTTAACCTTGCTTTACTTGATTTTAATTTTGGGTCCCAGGCCCCTAGGATGCTGAAGAGTTCTTTTGGCAGGCCTGATTCACTCTCTAACCAGGTGTTGTGTCAAATAAGAGGATTTGTGATGGGCTTCTCGACTGGGTGCAGTTCCCAGAATATACCCCTCTCACTAGTTGCTCTGCTCAACCTGGCTCACTCCTCTGCCAGGTACTGTGCCGAAGAAGAGGATTATTGATGCACTTTTCAACTGGGTGAGAGTCCCAGACTCAGCTTTTGTACCCTTCAAAGTCTTCCAAAGACCCATCAAGTGTCCAAGCAACACTGGTACTTGTGAGGGCCTTACCTAAGCTTCCTGGGTGGTGTGGGGGTGGGGTGAGGCATCGTCGTGCCTCTCGCTGGGTCCCTGTGGTATTTGTTCACCTTCCAGTGGGCTGCAGTAGCGCTGCAGCACTCTGATCCTAACCAATAGCATGTCTGCCTTCTACCATGACATCCAATGGTCTTCCTCTTCAGGAGGTTGACTCGTGTAGCCTTCCGGGGCTGTCTGACTTTGGAGAACGGTATGTGAGCTTTCTACCAGCTCGGTATGAGTCCCATATGGCACTTTGGAACTCCTCTGCTGGACTTTAAAATGTAATAGGGCCACAAAATCTGGTCCATTAACCTCTGAAAAGTGGGTGGAGCGCCATGGAGCCCAAATGGAAGGACTTTAAATTGAAATATTATGATAAGGGTGGAGAAGGCTGTATTTTCCCTGTTTTCCGGGCTTAATGAAACCTGCCAATAGCCCTTGGTAAGATCCATCGTGGAGCGATAGACAGCCATGCCCAGTTGATCAATGAGATTGTCAATCCCAGGCATCAGATAATTGTCGAACTGGGACACAGCATTGAGTTTTCTTAAGTCTATAAAACACCTCCATGATTGATCAGGTTTTGCCACTAGGACTATTAGCGAGCATCACAGTTTTTGTGATGGTTCAATAATGTCTGATTTTAGCACTGCCTCCACCTCCTTTTCAGACCTCAGGGATTCAGTAGGGTTTTAGGTTAATGGCTTTCCCCGGGGCATCTGTATATGATGGTAAATCCCCTTCACTTTCCCAGGCTTACACTGAAGACATCAGTTATCTGAACCAAAATGTCTTGGATGTCTTGTTGTTGGGAAGACGAAAGGTCTGCCAGTACTAAATTCGATCTATTGGTCTTTATGGACAGGAGACTGGCCATTAACATGTAGGAGGATTACGGTGAATCCTCTTTCCATTCCTTTAGGAGGTTCACATTGTATAACTGAGTCTTAAGCCATCTTTCAGGTTGTGAGATATGATAGTTACAAACGCCAGTCTGTACCACCACCTCATATGGTCCGTGCCAGCGGCGCAACATGTTATGTTCAGAGGTGGGCAGGAATACTAGGACTTTATGTCCAGCAAAAAAAAGTTTGAGTAACAGATCCTTTGTCATATTGGGCCTTCTGGTGTTGTTGGACTTTGGTTAACTGAGTGTGGACTATCTACCTGAGCACAGTCCTATGTTCTTTAATCCGCTGTGCAGTTTGGGACAACGGTAAGATAATCTCCTCCCTCTCTTCCCAAATCTCCCTTAACATGTCTAGGAGTCACTGGGATCATGCCCATAAAGGAGTTCAAATTGTGAAAAACCGAGGGAAGCTTCGGGAGCCTCCCTGATGGCAAATAAGTCACAAGGCACCATCATTTCCCAATTCTTTCCATCAGCTTCTATTAGCTTGCTTCGAACACTTTAAAGTGTTTTATTAAAGCGCCCAACATGGCCATCTGTCTCAGGATGCTATATTGAGGTCTTCAAAGTTTTAATTTGAAGAATTAGTTTGACCTCTGCCACAATTTTACTCATGAACATCATTCCCTGATCGGTCAGTATCCCTTTCAGGAAACCTACCCAGGATGAAAAGAGAATAAGATGTTTTAAAATGTGTTGCAAGGTGTTACTTCGCATCGGAACAGCCTCAAGGTAACGTGTAGCATACTACAGTATAAATAGGATATACTTGTTTCTGAGTTTTGAGGGTGGTAGTTGCCCTACAATATCCATCCCTATTTGGGATAAGGGGGTGTCTATAATTGGTAAACATTGCAAAGGAGCAGGGGAGGGTTATGTGGGGCTGTCTTTTGATAAAAGGAGCATGTCATAACATTTTTTATGTAAATCCCTGGCCAATAGAATCTGCTTACAATCTGCCCCTGAGTTTTCACTGTTCCCAAATACCCTGAAGTACGGTGGGCATGGGCTATCTCCAACACTACCCTGTGGTGGATTCTGGGGACTACTATTTGGGATTGAGGTGTTCCCTCGCTGGTGGTGTCACCCCTATATAGTAGACACGGTCTCCAAAAAATAATGGACCCTCTTTCTTTCTGCCTTCTGCCTCAGGCATAACTCTGAGGTAGGCTTCAGCCAACACAGGGTCATTGTGTTGAGCGAACAATAAAACTGGGATTATCGCTACTTCCCCCTCCTCAATACTCAGTTAAGGTAACTCCAGGCTTGGGTCTGGATCTTGATCAGCTTCCCCAAAGTCATTCGCCCCTCTCTCAGTGGATTATAATTCTGGTACTTGTAGGAGTTTGGGAAATAGTGCCTTCTCGAGAATTCTTTGAACAATCTTCTCCTTGGTTTTTATATGATAACCATGTTTACCATTATTCTGGAGTAAGATCTTAATGTCTCCTCTAGAGCCTGGGTCTCCCACCCCAGTAATTACATCCAGCCCATGCTTCCAAGTGAGCCCTGATTTGGAGGCCAGACAGATGTACGTACCATTGGGGGCTGCCAACACTAGGTTAGTGGGAATGACTTGTCTTTCTCCAGGCTCAATAGTTATATCACGACTACTGGAGAGGTCGAACCCTATAGATTCTGTAGTGGCGCCAAATGGTTTAGAGCCCCAGACACTTAATTTAGTGACTCTTAGCGCTCACATGTTTGTGTCAACTAGGTAAGTTCCTACTCCTGACACCATATATGGCTTCAGAAGGAGGAGACTGACATACACGTGGCAAACTTGTTGGCATACAATTTTATTTGATCCAAATTAAGGGGAAACATATCCCTCCCTAATTCTTAGAGGGGTTTCCCCTGCCTCAACTAAGTAACTAAGGATTCCGTATGAATGCCCAAGTAAATGAAAAGAGTTGACTGTCATGTTTTGCCTATGCCTACATTTGTCCCACACAATTGTAACTAATACTGAAGAAGTAGTGGATCTTCTTGGTGCAGAATAATGGCTCCTTTCTTCTGGCCAATGGTCTATAGTTCCAATTGCAGGTGGGAACTTCGCCTGAGAGAATGACTCCCTTTCCTTGGTCTCAGTTTCTTTACAAGATAGAAAATAAAGTTCTAACTTGAGTTCTAGCTCAAACATCACCATTCCTTATTGCACATTGGTTTCTCCACTGTTGGGTTACTGGAAAATACCTCCCTTCTCCTGGTATCTTGCTCTCAGTCTTTCACAGTGACAGGGGAATAACTCCCTTCCCCTGGCCTTCCTTGTATATGCTTCACAGTACACAGTATCAGGAGGTATGGCTTCCTACCCCTGATCTCTGTTAGTTAACAGTTTCACACTATTAGGGGGGATCCCTCCCTTCCCCAGGCCCTTCTCAAGCTCTTTACCACAATCCATGAAGGCTGCGGGAATGTATCCCTTCCCAAGGCCCTTCTCAGGCTCTTTATCAAAGTTCACGGAGGCTAAGGGGGTTGACTCTCCTCCCCAGGCCCTCTTCTGGTTCTTCAGCTAAAAAGGTGTTGTTTCTTTGGTAAAAGGCTAAGTTTGGAACTGTCTTGATTTCTTTCTCTTTAAGTTTTCTGGGTTCAGGGTTCGGAGGGCTATCAGATGCTTCATTGACCTCTATAAAGCCTCGAGTTCCTCTATCGGTTCTCTCCTTCCCGGATTCTTCCTTAAGTCTAGAGAACACTGCTTTCTCAAGCACCCCTTAGGCAAATTCATCCCCTGGAATGGGTCCTTCCCGTAATTTTGTAACAACACCTTAAAATCACCTCTAAAGTCTGTGTCTATTGCTCCCGCTAATACATCCATTCCAAACCTCTATGATAGCCCATATTGTCAAGTTAAGTATCATGGTCACTTGGAAGGAGTGGTAAAAGTATGGATCCCAAAGCCGCACATGAACAGGGAGAACGGTCTAGGAAGTGTAGTTGGTCTATTGACCAAAGGGGGGCAATCGAAGAGGAAGACTTGTTGCACCTATCCCACTCTCATCTCGGCAGCAAAGAAATTAAGGGTGTACATTGTTCCTGGGTCCCTCATCCCCATTGTCAATGTATCACACGTGTGAGAAAAACTATTCACTCAGATAGCCATTTAGACGCTATCCTGGTGATGTCACTGAAGAAATAATCCAGCAGTCAATGGAGCAGCTGGACTGACTGAGACCTTGCAGAATATGATGCTGCCACAACTGATACTATGAAATAGATGCATTAGAGATGAAGGATATATGCATCCCTGAAGGAAGCTACGCAGACATTTAGATTAAATTGCTTGCACACATGACAAACATGCGTATGACTCACTTATATAAAGGACAGACACTCTTTTGCTATGTAGTAATCGCAAGTTTAACAAGAATACATATGAACTGCTTGCTGATGCTAAACGCAATTAACACGGGCAGCCATGTAAATCAAGATGGAAGCCATGATTACATTGAAGTCAATGGAAGGTACTAAAAAGGACTCAAGAATACAGAGAGAGGCTGAAATGCTGATTTCGCAGAGACATGCAGGTCAGGCTTCCAATGCAGCCACAGTGCATGTTTTTGCCAAGGATGCAGAAGGGGGAAAAATGTCATATTTTACCTACCCCACCAAAAGACCTAATATACATACCACAAAAAGTTCAAACTACCAAAAGTTTGACTGTTGTATTTATATTAGGTCTTTTGGTGGGCTAGGTAAAAAAAAGAAACACAATGGCTGCAGGGTCTGCGGGGTGTCCTCCGCACACCCTGCTCACTATACTATACAGTATAGTGAGTGGGGGTTGCGGGGGATACCCCTGCAGCTGCCCCGAGAAGAAAATCAGAAAAAGGACCATGCGGTGCCGGTTTCATGGTCACGGAAGTGAAAGTGGACCAACGTCACAGGGACACAGCGCTTTCCGATGAACGTTAAGTAGGGCATTAAAGGTGTGTTGGGGGTGTGGGCGGGGGTTAGTGATGGTATGGATTTGGGGTTGTTTTACTACGGATGACCAAATGAGAACATTTATGTATAACATACATTTCTCATGCGGTCATTTCCGTCGCGGACATTTCTGGAGAGGTAAAACAAACCCAATTCATATTGGCAGATGAGATAGGACACCTGGGTGTGTAAAAACTGAAAATCCTCATATATGCAAGAAAGAGACTATGGGCCTCATTACAAGTGAGGCGGTAAAGGGTTAATGGCGCTGGTAAAGGTGCCAGCGGTGTTAACCCCATACCTCCTCATTACGAGGTCCCCTCGCGGGACCCGCTCTGGACGTCTGGTCAGACCAGACGTCCTTTGCTGGTCCTATGAGGGGAAAAGCATGCTAACAACGGGCCCATCATTAACGGGCTGGTTGTTAGCATGCTCCTCATTCCCATTGAGCCCTATGGGGGCTCGAATGGGAATGGTCCAGGTCCGGGTTCCCTGAATGGGGAAATAGCAGGCCCTCCAAAGTCGGAATGGCCCGGTATTTCCCCATTCAGGGACCACGGACCCAGACCCGAGTTTGGAGGCAGCCATGCCCTTATAAATGGTATGGCTGCCTCCAAACTCGTAATGAGGCCCTATAAGTTTGTGGTCCCTGCACACGTGATCTGAACCTGGGAAACAAAGCCAATTCAATCGAGTCAGCCTGAGGCAGCTGTTCCCATCCAACCGAAAGCAGGGTGATACAAAAGTAATATCAGGTTCAAATCTGAATGTTCTGTCGCAAGGCCTAGAGGATCAGAGATGGTAACTTGTTGAGAACATGCAGCACATTCAGGGCCGTTCTCACCACCTTGAATAGTTGCACTTCGGATGGTAACTGTCCAAAGCTCCAAGGCTGAGATGACGCTCTTTAACCAGACTCTATTCACCTTCCACGCTAAGCTCACACATTGTTGCACCACCCAATCACAGCACACTAACACGAAATATTTGTAGTTGCTGAATTCATGAGGTAGCTGTGATTCTGGATATGCATCGGAGGGACAGGGCCTCCGTATCCTTGTCCTTTATTGCTTTTTATCGTGTGTTCTGTCGTGTTTTCCGTGCAGGAGTTCCTGTGGGACTCCTGAAGGTGCAGCTCTCTCTCTTTTGGTTTCGGTGAACAGACCCATGGGATACCCTTATGGCACCAATGGGTAGGGGTACAACACTGTGCCCCTAGTGTATGTTTTTGGGCACCTGTGTGTTACCCACAGAGCAGGGTATGGGAAGGTGGCAGCTCCGTGCTGAAATGACTGGTGTCCTGAGTGTCCTCCATTTTGGGATGCCCAGGCCCTGTCATTGGAATTGGTAGATTCCTGATGGAGACATAATGGCCCCCATGGCCTCTTGCCTTTCATCACCTGTTACCCTGATCTTCCCGAAGTCCCGGGAAGCCCTGCCTACGTCCCTTCCCCCTGACTGGCTGTTGGGCAGAAGTTCCGTAGATGGTAGTGTGGGGAAGTGCTGACCAGACTGGCTGGAGCCTTCTCAACGACTGTATGTTGTGGGTACGCCTGTGGGTGGGACCTGGGTGAATGGAGTGTGTGACTGATATACATTCTATGTTGTGACTGTCTAGTATCTGGTGTTTGACACAATGGTTGAGACAGCCCTGCCCGGAACCGGTATGAATGCAGCTTGGAGTGTTGAATGGCTCGGTACTTGTCCCAATACACATAACTTGCTGTGAGTGTCTGGAGAGAAGTGAATGGCCTGAATACCTTGTGTACCTGATTGGTTGCCTGCCTGCATGAATGCCCGTAGTCGTGATTGGATGCTTGAGTGTGACCCAGCAGAATGAACGGGAGATGAGCAGTATATCTGGGGACCTCTCACTGCTAGGAATCGTGTTCAGAAGCTGAAGTCCACTATGATGAGTAACTGGAGTGAAGCTTAACCTTGAGCCCTGCTGGAAGAGAAGAATTGCTGTTGCTCTCCTTCGGATTTCTGAAAGCTGATGTGCTACAAGAACTGACCCAGAGAGGACCTGATAAGGTGTCCTCTTCCCTAGCTATAAGGTCCAATCGTCCCGATACGGGGATTGCTGCGGAACTCCAAGGAGAAGTGCCCGGACTGTTGTCCGCCACTGTCGCCGACCGCCGTCGCCGACCGGAAACGCTGTGCTTCCGTTGCCTAAGAAACTTCCGTAATCCTAGGACACTCTCGTCCACATCGTTGCTGCTGTATCCTGCTGGAGAAGGCCTGACCGTTGACATGCCGAGGAGCATCCACCGGTGGGTTTCCCGCCACCCAAAGACCACAGAGACGCTGACGACTCAACGCCCTTGCTGGGCCACAGTTCTTCAACTCTTTGCGGTCCAGAACTATCGACACCGAGGTGCCCCGCATGCCTCTTCCTGGCAGGACGTTTACGCTTCCCCGTTAACGAGCACCGCTAGGAACGACGCAGCCACTTCACCGTCGTAGCTCGACCTGTTCTCTGTCGGACGTTCGACGAAGCGTGACTCCTGCCTGAAAAGGAGGACACTCAAGAAGGGTTGTCGGTTTCCCCGATGCGGACCGCTACAACACCAAGGTACTTTGGGGTTGCAGAACTATTGGGAAGTCTAAGGGTGAACAATATACGTAGTGGGCTTGTATCTTTCTTCTACAGGTTGCCCAGGTGGGGGGGGATCTCCACACAGAGCTGTGTTTAACGGTAGTTACCAGTATTCTGCCAATTGCTCAACCATCCTGCTTTCCTTCCTCTCTCTACTGCTGGTTTCCTCTTTATTTTGATCTGTGTGTCATTCTGACCGTATGCACTTTAATAAGATCGGGTAACGTTAGTGGTACCACTTTAGAACTGTACATATTTACCATTGTTGATTTTCGGAGTACAAAGTGAGTTATTGTAATTGTGTATATGACTTTGAATATTAATTATATAAAGACTGTGTTTTAACCGATACAGTGTGTGGACATTCCTTCATGGGGGCTTGGGGACTACACTGTACTTGAAGAACTGGGCCCACGTTCTTCAACTCTTTGCAGTCCAGAACTATCGACACCGAGGTGCCCCGCACACCTCTTGCTGGCAGGACGTTTACGCTTCCCCGTCAACGAGCACCGCTACGAACGACGCGGCCACTTCACCGTCGTAGCTCAACCTGTTCTCCGTCAGACGTTCAACGACCTGTGACTCCTGCCTGAAAGGGAGGACACTCAAGAAGGGTTGTCGATTTCCCCGACGCAGAACGCTACAACACCAAGGTACTTTGGGGTTGCAGAACTATTGGGAGGTCTAAGGGTGAATAATATATGGGCTGGGCTTGTATCTTTCTTCTACAGGTTGCCCAGGTGGGGGGATCTCCACACAGAGCTGTGTTTAACAGTAGTTACCAGTATTCTGCCTATTGCTCAACCATCCTGCTTTCCTTCCTCTCTCTACTGCTGGTTTCCTCTTTATTTTGATCTGTGTGTCATTCTGACCGTATGCACTTTAATAAGATCGGGTAATGTTAGTGGTACCACTTTATAAAGACTGTGTTTTAACCGATACAGTGTGTGGACATTCCTTCGTGGGGGCTTGGGGACTACACTGTACTTAAGAACCAGCTCGCTTCACCTCCAGAGAAGCAAGGCCTTGATTGCTCGACCACAACTACCAATACTAGAGAATCTTGGCAGGGGTCTCTGTGCCTCCCGTCTACCATATAGAGAGTGGAAGTGCAGACCACCCCTCCGGTCTTTACAGTAGCCACAGGAGGAGCCACCAGATACGTTTCACCCAATAAATGTACTAATCCCCTATACATTGTATATGTGAGATTGGCGAGAGAGTATTGGGGAAAGCTGTATTTAACATGTATTGATCCATGTTCATTTTTTAATAAACAGTACATTTTTGTCACATTGCCAGACTCTTCATTTTTGTGTGCAGAGGATTTACTTGGCCCAGTTCCTCTTGCTTGTAATCAGGGAGATTAAGAAATACTCTGCCTTATTTCAAACATATCCACCAATTGCCACTCCTCGCCCCTGATGCACTCTTGTAGTTACACATTGTTTCTGCTGCTTTGTTATCCTCACTGTATTATTGTTATTGTTTGTTCTCATAAAGACCAAGCCGTGTCACGCATATCAGAGAGGGATGAAAGAGGATTAGATAAGTGGAGCTGAAAATTGAAGCACAGATGGAAACCTGCTGGAACTTGACCCAGTTTATACATAATGGCTGACTAATATCACAGAGATCTCACCACCAGGGTGTGGAGGTGGTTGGGGCTAGCCCACAATGGGACACTGGTAACATAAGCAGGCATGGACTAAAGGTTGGCTTCCTTCCTTCCTTTCTTCCTTCCTTCCTTCCTCCCTTCCTTCCTTAGGAAGTTGGCTGTTATGTTTATAAAAATCTATCAGAACTATAATGACACAAAAATAACACAAAAAGATATTTTATTTCTATCACTGTTTATTTCTCAAGCTCATCATTACAGAATTGAAAGTATTACATTCTGCAACCATAGACATGAAACAAACACAAGAGATACTTATCTGCTGTACATCCAACATTACTTTAGGACAAGTCAAATTCTCAGAGCAGATTTTATGGCAAGTATTCCAATTTGAATATTTGAGCATATTCAAGATATGCGGATTGCCACATATTAATATTACATTCATTACAGGGGAAATTATTTCACAGATTAACACTGCCAGTACTCCCAATCGTTTTGTATCTATGTTTCACTGAAAGACTGAAAAACCTGTTGATCTTTTACAGGAGTTAACTGCTGTGAGGTATCCAAAATAAAGGATGTTTTCCTCCAAATAATCCATCATATTCAGTCTTCAAAACTTCTTGCAATCTTAAGTGAATTTAAGCTAGCATTATTTTGGAGACCTTACTATCTTTATCCACAATCAATACTGTGTTTTAAGAATATGTCCTACTTCTTTTGCTGCATCTGACAAACGTTTCATTGTTATGTTGCTCCACGTGTAGCATCAATGATCAATGTAGAGTAACAAATCCTATACTAAATGCTGCCATACATGTGGGAGCAGTGACAACACAAGACACAATGCAGTCAGTCATTCGCTGGATAAATGATCTCACAGCGTAAAACCAAAATAGTCTTTCCAATTCCAGTAGGTCCACTAAGAAATAACAAAGGATAATGATGCATAAATCAGCATGGATTACTACAATGTGTCAGACCGTGCATGAAACATTCTTTTATTTTTTCATAAATGTATTTCTGCTTTGTGTTCATATTAGGCACTAACGTATCCACATCCAAATCAGTCGTTTTTTTTTTTGTCTCCTTACATAATCGACTTCCTCCTTGGCAAGCTCAATATCAGTTTGAACAACAGCATCTCCTAATCCACCAACTTGTTAATTTAAAAGTACATAGAATTTGAACACACAATCCATTTAAAAACAGAGTATTGATATAAACACTACATATGCATAATACACAAATATATATATTACACAACTCTACCACGCCTATAGTCTGTTACAACCTTCAGTATGAAAATACAGACTTTTAAAGAGCGTGTTACTGTGAAAGGTATTAAACGACAATTCATCACACCACACAACTATCTAGATTACAGCACACAAACCTTTCACAGTTTGCATATAGATAAACTCACTTATTATAATTGGTTATTTATAATGCAGATAATACCAAAGAGGTTTCTAAGCACGGACCCGGGTTACACACCTGTGTTGCTTTGTGTTGTCTTGCTTAGAAGAGGAGCGTGTTGCCACTGAACTATACTACCCAATACATACTACTTACTACATAATACTTATAAAACAATTACCTGCGTTGTATAAACAAAATTGAAACAGTCCCAAAAAAGGTTAATTTTCCAAAATAAAATAGCTGAATTAAACACTCCCAATTTTAGGTGCATCAATGTTCTTTGTAAAAAGCAAGAGTAATGCAGCATCACACAGTCAAACTCAGGTTACAATGAAGGTAAAATAGAAATTGTTTTAAAAAATCCTCTTACAAAGCAATGACAAAGATAGTGAACTAAAGTTCCCAATTTCGCAAGATGGCCAACATATTTCTACTCTTGCATATGCAATATCAGAGCCAAGTAAACACATACACAACAATCTATTATAAACAGAGTCACAGTAACATAATTGTATCACATGAACACAGACAACAAATACACATTCCCATTCATTTTCCTCAGATCTGTGATTAACTAAAGGCATGATATGCCAGGGAAACCCTGTGTTGTTGTGAATGACTTAGGGACTTTTGGAATTATGATATTTTGCATAAATGTGCATGTTGACATTGATCTAAGTTTGCCAAATTTTAAAATGTGTTGGTTTGAAATGAGAGGAACAAAATGGTGTCAGGCTTTTCTGAAATGAGTTTCTATGGGAAACAGAGAACATTCATATATCATCCTCATTTGGTAATTGAGTTGATTGTGGAATGTCCAAGTTATTTTTCTGTCTTTGATTATGTAACAAGATTTGGCATAACTGATGGAACTGAGTAACTTATTTGTTTCCAGGTGGCAAAAAATGGAATTGAGCTACCAAGTTTAATTGTAAAAAAAAGTCAACATGGCAGTTTCTGGTTTCCTCAACGACTGTAAAACCTTATGGATACCCATTAACAACATCCAGTTGTACATGTCTAATCTTTAGAAACATGATGGAGTTAATTAAACTGATGACAGAAATGCCCTCATCCTTGACAACATACTGTCAACTTTTGAACTTTTTCAAGGAATAAACACACCATCCTTTTAATGACAACGCTGTGGGAATTTCATGAGAATTTAACTCATTTTTTGAATATACTTAAATATTGGATCTTAAAAGAGCCGTTCATTTTTTCATAAGTACAAATGTGAGATGTTCTCTATATTCTGAGAATCTCCTTGAGCAATGTTTATGTTTGATCCCTTATGAGAACACAAATACAGATCGAAATTGTCTCTGCTTTCTTTCTTCAAATGCCAGAAACATGTTCTTTTCCCCAAAAAGTAAAACCATGTACTGCCAATCAAAATTATTTCTCCACACACTGAGTCCATTGCTCTTTGCTCATATACTCCATTTAGAGTAATACTGAAAACAAAAGCTGGATACTCAATGTCTTCCACAGAGTGTTCCTTCATACTCTACATCACAATTTACAGCAATTTCCATACAAAATGTCCAATCTCACTCTTCATAAAAAAAGCACACTCACAATCCAAGAAAACAATGGAAGAAGAAACAGAATGAGTCTCGTATTATTATAGATAGCTCTAATTCTATAAAAAACAGCACCAACACACAACACTATCGACACCCAAAAACAATTCAAAAACAGCACCAACACACAACACTATCAACACCCAAAAACAATTCAGTACTTAGAGCACAGTCATCCATCTTTCTACCCGAGTGCAGTGTTTCTTGTCTAATGACTGCTCGCACACGCATTTCTTTGTAAAGCAAAACATGGTTTCCCTTCATTCCAACCAAGCAGCATGTGAACACATTATCATCCATTTACTTTACCTACACACAAAACAACCTGTCCTTGGTAGCAGAATACATTTATTTGTGACCAATTTGACACGCAATTATCATATTCCCCCCATTTCCGTGGGAACAGACTCCCCCTGTTAGCTACTGCTCAACCATCCTTGCCACAAGACTTCACATTCATGGGAGATTCCCATGGCAAAACAAAGTTTTCAAATACATCCCCAATTATAGTTCCTGCCCAGTGACACACGCAATCATTCCTGGTAAATTTACGATGTGAAAAAACATGCCTGTGTATTTCCAAGCATTATCTTCCTCAGATCCTTTCTGTTTCTGGTGGGAACAGACGCTAAAAGAAAAATACATGATATCATATTGCTGCATCCTTAGCAGTTATCCTCACACGATTTATCATTGACGCAAAATTTCTGTGGCAATATGCATTTCCAAAAGATAGTTGGAAAACAGACTCGAAATTAATGGGGAAGGCTGGCACACACCTTCAGAGATCTTTCAGCATGGTGAAGACCTGGGCAGCAGTGTGACTGGCAGAGATAAAGATCTTGTTCCTGCAGCAATGCACCCCCAGCGGTTGCTGGGGATGGTTAGGGATCTAGTTTGCCTCTGCCTTGGTTCACCTAACAACTGGAAGATTTTGAAAGTGTTGTGTCTAACCTGTTCCCACTGCACCTTCAGAAGCGCATCATTTCCCCAACTCCTACAAAGAAACATTGCTGCACTTGCATCGCTCGAATCTCTGTTTGAACATCCCATCTCTTCATCACAACTCCAGTCAACGATTGAACCGACCCTGGTGTTTTCACCAAACTGCAACCTTTGAGACCTTGTATTGAACCAACTCGCCAAACACATCCGATTACCAGCTTGACCACCATTGAATCGAACATCAGAACTGAACGCTGTGATCTCCATGATCCTCATCACTTGAGTAACACTTTGAACCTCAGCATCCTTCAGTTCAACCCCACTTTAACATCTGCAACTGCCACCTTTAAAACTGAAATTAACCAACAAACAGCTAAGACACTGCAAAGATATAATTGACTGATAACTCCCCCATGTCCATTTTGGTCCCTCCTGACTGGCCAAGTCACGTTAATCCCCTTTTAGCAACTCAAAAACATGTCCTCCCTGAACATTGAGGTTTTTAGTGTATATCCTCCTCCAAACTCATTACCTGAAGTGCTGCTTCTTGCTATCTTGCAAACTTTGTGTTCGTTCTACAGGGCTGAGTTTTTATGCTGTTTTCTTTTAGTTATTATTACATGTGGTTTGTTCAATGAAAATAGATATATTTATAGAACCTTGGTTCAGGTTAAATTCAAGTTATTCTCAACACTACACTTGAAGGCCTCATTCAAGTGTTTGCTTTCTCTCCAGAGTTCTGTCTCAGGAAAAAGGTAATTCAGGTAAACTCCAGGAGGTTCTGAGCACAATAAATCAACCTCTTTTGCAGATCACATACACAATCAGTTGGATCTCCATTGTTATATATTTCAGAACCCACAAGTATAGGGATAAATGACTTGACAGAGTCAAACACCAGTTGGTTACTTTCATTATTCCCACCCATATCACTGTATTGGTGAAATATGGGCAGTAAAAGGAGGAATCTGAAAGAAAGAATGCTTCCTCCAAAGGTAAGTTCATCTTCCTTCAATGTTGATGGTCTGTCAAGCTTGTATAACACTACAGGATGGTAGGGAGATGAAGACACAAGTATACAGGTAGGGAACATTGGGCTTCCCCACACCCATCAGCCTTCCACTCTCACTCTCACTCTAACACCCATATTTCATTGACAGAAACTCAGAGCCACCACCTTCTACAATGAAGCCGTGACATCACCAGCACTCCACACACAGGCCCCATTACTACACTTCTCCCTCCCTTAAAATCACACAACACTAAGAACGCAATGGGAATGGTGACCAGCACTGTTAACATTCTATCACGCACAAAGACAGGCACCAGACCTCCTATACAAAGCGGCCAACAATGTAAAAGAAAACAGGAAGAGCAAAAGGGAAAAACCTTCTACCAGGCCAACCGGACCAACAAAATGCCAGGTCCCCTTGGAACACACACACCACACTCCACTCACTCCCTACTTACCCTCTGACAGAAACCACAGAGGACCAAAACCAAAAAAGACTGCACCACTGCCTGTGCCCAGCTACCCATCAGGACCTCAGGCCTGCCACACCCAAGCGTACCATGTTCAGAGAATATACTAACCTAAGCATCTAAACCAACAATGCACTAACACCTTCCACCTTGGAATGCCCCCCAGAGCCTCAGACCTGCAACGCTTGAGCACAAACTGCTCAACTAGGAGCAAACTACCTGCACTACCTAAACCCCATTGAAGGATCAACAAATCAAACCATCCTGACACCACAACATCATCAACTGACACAACCCCTTAATATTTACTGGCATCTTGCACCCGCAGATCCAAATAATGTCCCATCCACATCACCAACCTTACGTTTCCTTGAAGGTAGGTAAACTGAGAAAAAGCGAATCACCACTAGGGCACACAAAGCCCCAAATGAAAATTGTCCTACCACAATCAGGCACCACCCCAAACGACAACCCTTAAATGGCACACCTCAAGAAGGCTGAGGCACTTAACCTTGCAGCAAGGTTAATAAATGACAACTTGCTCAAAAAAAACTCAACACTAACCTCTTCACCACAAGGTTTGTTTCAAAACTCGAATGCCCCAATGGGCATGAACGGTCGCCTACCCTTGGAACAAGATGAACATACTATACATTGCTAAAACATACCTCAACACTAACCCCTTCAGCCACAGGGTACAACTCATTAAGCTAATGCTCCAAATGACATACAGCTCCTCCTCGCAACTGAACATATCCGCCGCCTTAACGCCTAAAGACCGAAATGCAAAACTCTCTATTTCACAAGACCCGTGTAAACTACACCATCCACCCAAATCACGACAAATGCACTAAATTCACACAATCCCTCGACACATGCAAATCCTTAACATGCTCCACAACATGCACAAATGCACCAGAATGGAAATGCATGCACATGAGCAAATGGGCAATAATCTACACTCTCTTTGCAAAATACATCAATATTAAACACTCACGTGTGAACAAACTCCACACCAATAAACATGTAAATCACAAGGTTTGTAACTCTCCTCCCTTTTTCTAAATGGGAGAAAACATGAGCCCTCATGTCCACGAACGGGATGAGCTATGCAGGATGCGTACCCCAACAATCCACCCTCATGTCCATGAACTAGCTCTATAACAGATGGTACCATGTCCAGGCCCTACACCCTCAAGCCCAAAAATTGATGCAAATGCAGGAAGAAATGTCCCTCCCTGCACACATTTCCAAAAACAATAAATATAACCATGCTCATGCCCAAAAAGGATGCAGACGGAACCTCCTTCCTTTTTGATGCCATCCTTTATAAGTAAACCGACGATCCAACAATCCTAATGATCATCGGAACACCCCCAAATGTACAAACAATTTGCACTTCCATATACCCTGGGAAACATAAAGGGGAAAAGAGCCAACAACAAAACACACCACAGGGTACAAACAACGGTCTTAGTGCAACATACCTCTACTCTCCTCCCCCGGAAAACAACCTAAACCCAAAAACAAACATGGGCCGCATTACACATACACAGCATCATAATATTATCACAGTACCGGACACAACTACCACTATCTTCACTCTAACCAGGATCACGTTCTGCAGGATCCCGGAAATTCCCCAGAACCCTATCCATGAGTTCAAAAATACTCGAGACATCTTGCCCCTCGAGGAGTTGCGAGTTCATTCATTCATTCACAGGGAACACCATGCCACTCCCTTGGTATGATGCGCTCTTTGTTAGAATCCTTGCTGGGGTCTCCAAATGTGCATGTCTCCCCTCTCCGGTGCTGCGAAGCGCTTGAACCTCTTGATCGTAAACCCTGCACAGTTCAAAACATTTCCTTTAACGCAATGCCACACTTGCAACACACTTCAAAATCTTCCTTCAAGACGTCACTTCCAAGATGCCATGAGCGGGAGAACATCTGCAGGCACACCAACAACCCTCCACGTGAGCAGGCTGTAATGCTCCACCCTCCAGTGACATCTCTCCTGAGCTGCCCAGCCACCAGGAGGAAAACAGGGCAACCATGGGTGGCGACTGACACGCCGTAAGCCCTGCTGCAAAGGCACTCCGTCAATAGGAAATGGGGACGCTCCCTCTCTCGCTTCCTCCGACCACAGGGACATGGAATCCTCCATCATGCTCACCGCACAGACATTAATCCCTTTCACTGGCTTTCACTGGCACACTGCACACTCCTCCGGACTCTGCTGCACACTCCTCCGTACTCCGCCGCAACAGGGTGTCTTGGATGCTGAAGATTGCAGGGTGCTTAACTCCTTCTAGGCGTGCTGGCAAAAATCCCTGCACACCACTGGCTCGTCACAGTGACGTCCATGGCTGCATTGCACCATAGTGCCCTCCTGGGTGTGGGGAGAGTTAGCCGGGGGCAGTGTCCTCAACTTACTACACCCCCCCAGCAGCACTGGATGAAGATCCCGAACTTCGGCCTACCATCCCATCCTCGTCGCCATTGAAAGAAAGAATGCTTCTTCCAAAGGTAAGTCCATCTTCCTTTAATGCCCATGGTCTGTCACGCTTGTATAACAATACAGGATGGTAGGGAGACAAACACACAAATATACATATAAGGAACACTGGGATTCCCCATACCCATCAGCCAGCCACTCTAACTCCCAACCGTCATTGACAAAACCCCAGAGCCACCACATTCCACAAGGGAGCTGTGACATCACCAGCACTCCACACACAGGCCCCATTACTACACTATCTTGAGGCAGCCCCATTCTGGCATATAAAACCTCTATTGCCAATCTTACACATTGGGAAGACAGGGCTTATTTTGCTTCTGGAACTGTCACTGTGGCCTCTGCCATACCTGGACCTAAGGGCCTGATCCCTCACTCAGTTTTGGATGGTGCTATGGAAGATGAAACACAAGGTCTGGTTATGCTGGGACTCTCATATGACATACATGGGCTGTCTGCTGACCTTCTAAGTGTGGTGCTGGAACAATATATACTTCTAGTTGATTTCCTTCGTTGCTTTGCAGCGGTCTCCCATGTCACTTTTCTTCCTCATTCGGATGCTTGCAAGCATCATGAGGATTGCAGGTTTGTGTGCAGGGAAACATTCAGCTGCTGCTACCTGCATGTACAGCACGTTTAGTTGCTGCTACCTGCATTTACAATATATGTTTCTACCGCTAACTGTATCTGTGCTTTTTTCCCCTTTTGGTGTTTTACCTGCTATCAGCTTGTGATTACTTGAAGAGTGTGTGTTTTGGTACCTTAAAGTATAGCTAATGCATGTTTAATATGTATTTGAGCATGAAATAATTTTGTGTGCACTATTTTGTAATATCTGTGTTGCTAAACACACACACACACACACACACACGCGCGAGAATTCTCCAGAATAGCTAATTTCCCTTACCTACTGAGTCCCTCAGCAGCTTTGCTGGATTTCTAGGGTTTATTTATTTCACCTGGTAAGAGTGTGAGAGATTTTTCCCACTCTTACATGTGTTTTGGGTATGTGTGGTTCATTTATTTGTCCTCATGGACTGTGGAGTCTCACCTACTCCATAGGTATCATCTTTTTACTGTGTGTCACACAGCATCTTTAGTGCAGTGACATAGGGTTGTCTTTTTAGACTTCACACTTTAAACTCCATTTTCTGGGACTGACTACTGTCTCCCAGAACATGTAAAGTTGCCAGGAACTACCGTCTCAGCTACAGCATTCTTCTTCATCTAAGGTACTGTTTTAATCCGGTCAGTCGTCCCGTCCGACCGGGTTGAAATTGTTTTAAGTCTTTTACCTCTCTGAAGACTTGTCCTTCTCTACTCTTTTGAATAACTTTTCCTCCGACCAACTTCGTTTTGAACTCTTGGCAAAGACTTAACCGCAAACTCCTCTGAACTCTGTGATCCTCTGCAAAGACTCTGTACCATTAACTTTGGCCCAGGCCTATTGATTTGAAGCCTAGTTGTTTCTAGATTGCCCTGCCTATCACTTGTTGGTGTTGTTGATTTTTGATAACCTTGTCATTTCCCTCCCTTTTTAAATTGTTGGAGTGCCATTTTGCTCACACTTCATTTTGAACTTAACTTGTCCAGAATTGATAGGGTGGTGTGTAGTGTATTAAGATTGTGATTTTCTGCTGCTTTATATTAGTGAACTGTTTTATAACTGATGGTGTAAATAAATGTATATTCTTTTACTCGGAAAACTTTGAGTCAGTTTGTTTGAACCATAGTAATTGCTGTCGTTTGTGTAACTTCTGCTACTGCTCACTTTACACTTGAGATAAGTCTAGCTGCTCAGCCATAGCTACCACTTTCCTGTGTATTACAGGCTTGTACCAAAGGTGAATTTGTACTGTCACTTGTAGTCTTAATTGTGTGTGGTATGATTCTGCATATAAAAAAATAAAACACACACACACAGACGCACGCACGCACACACACTCTCTCTATTATGGGTGGCATGTCTGCACGAGCCACGCTGTCAATTTGGTGATGCCTACTGTTCTGTGCCTGTTTTATTTTTTTTTAAATAGTGTTTTACCAAGCAGGATCTGCAACGTTACCTCAAAGCCAGAAACAGCAGAGACATGCAATTGATGATGCTACTGTTCTTGTTCGTGTTGACATTATTCTGAAACCTATTAGAACTTCTCATTCTCTTCAAACACACTTTGCCAATGTCGCAACCCAAGTCTGCCTAGGTCTCACGGCACAGATTGTGAACATTTGGTCTTTCAGTCCAATGACGCCAGTGCCACCTACTTGTGCCATGTCCCCATATTATTGAAATGTAAGCAATATTTTTGCAGTGAAAAATTATGTTTGCGAGCGACGAGAGTATTAGATTCATACTTGCCTTATTATTATTTCCACGATTTGATCAAGGGCACTTTGAGAATTCCCAATATATCTGCATCTGTGGCCGCCCTGCGCGTGTCACTGAGAAAGACCCACAGGAATCTCCTAAATCACTGAGGGGAAATATGTGCTAAGTAACCCGAGACTGTCAAATCCAAGATAAAAAAGAAAGGAGATTATCATGACTAAATTCAAATCCTAACCTTGTTCTTAATCCTCTTGCCCAAAGTAAACAAGTAATTAAAACGTACCGTTTTATTATACAGGTTATATCTACACACAAACCTGGGACTGAAGTAACCATTCAAACAGAAGCTATCATTCCTTAAATTGGAATCCCATCGGCTATTGGACAAAACACGCATTAATTGATCTGGTCACTAGATGGCGCCAGACCTCTTAAAACATATATTTCGCTTTAGAATCTTGTTTTCCAGATACCGGCACAATCACAGATGGAGAACTGCGCAGGCTATGCCAACGTTGTATCTACGATGTAGCATGTAACTCTAGACAAATGTCAACAACACCAGCGAAACATTATTCACCTTGACTGTCTGTGTAGCCCACTTGAATTTCTCGAGTGCAATTGCTTCGGAAAGCAGCCATGGACAACACGAAGGGAAAATGAAATGGAATGTTTTGTAAAAGTATCAATTGCCCAAGCAAAAAAACAAAACAAAAAAAACAAGTCGAGGTAAATGTAATACCATTTTCTTATCATGCTGTAACCAGCAATGCAGTCAACCAATTAACTGTGAGGTTGCATATATGTGCGTGTAAAGAGGCAGAAACACATTGTTCAGTATCTACCATTTCAGCACAATTGGTAAGATAAAGAGGAAGACGGGCAAATAAGTCCATGCAAAGATATCCAGTCACAAACAGAATTACCCTAATTGTGTCTATTTCACCGCAAAAGTATCTTATTGACTTTTTGAATGGTTCGGTCATGCATTTTGTTCGTCTGGAACACAGTTGTATCAACAGGGAGTGCAGTTCAATGTTGGGACCAGTCTTGCAATGGAGGAGGCAGAAGTTTACAGAGTAGTTGAGGGAATAGGTTTAAGGTAACAGGTAGGTTGAAAAATGAATGGATTTGGCAGAAGTTGAAAATTAAAACATGTTTTATTTGAAGGAGAGGTAGAAAAGAACTATATAGCATTCATTTGGGAGAGATAGAACATTAAAGACGAATGTAATTGACATAGAAATGAGGAATTGAATGGGATACTATATATGCTCGGGCTGTCCTGGAACACCTAGAAGCGTGGATAGCAGAAAATGAGATCATTAACCATCTTCAGGCAGTTTTCTGGAGCGGGGTAAGCACAATTGATCAGAATATCTGCCCCCACCTGATATGTGACAAATATACTACTCTCAGAAAAATGAGCATACACGCTATATTTATTGACTTATTATTACACGCTTAATTATTGACCAGAGCGCGATTATGGAACACACTCCTCAACCTCAACTTACATCCACGTTTTTGAATGTTATACAAAGACTCTACTTGTGGAATACAGCATCTGTAACATGGGGCATGGACGGCAAGCCAATAAAGAGGGCTGGGAGTTTGACAAGACTGTGCCTTGGCACCCTGGCTGTTTTGCATATTTATTAATGGTACGATACAATAATGACTGGCATTGCAAGCGCATGCCCTTCTCCTAGCGTAAGAAAAAGTCCCTATTTTAATGTTCGCGGTTGACACAGTTCGTCTTTCGCTTACTCCATCTGGCCTTAAGAGAGAACTGAATACCTTTGTGGAATCCTGCAACTCAAATGGCCTGCCATTTAATGTCGCTAAGACAAAGTCTATGATATTTAGTGGCAGCAGAAGAATGAAAAAGAAGGGGATAGCGATGGAGCTGCACGCTGGCTCCACAGAACAAGTCCAGCAATGTAACTATCTTGCCTTGAGGGTTATGGCAAATTGCAGCTGGGATGCTCGTCTGGTTAAGGCTGGAGTCACGTTAGCTAGGTATTGTGGAGTTCTGGCAACATTTTCAAGTGAACCTGGGGGTGGGGCAGTCCATGTCTCCTTGGGGGCCTATGAGGAACAGGCCAGGCAAGCAGCTATATCCGGGCAGAGCTCTGGGGAAATATGGGATGCCCAAAACGATTGATAATAGAAAACAAATATTTAAACCACATTCTTGTATTAACCTTCAGCACTCCAGATTTCACAGTGCTTCTGGAAACTGGCATGCAGTGTATTAAACCCGATATGCAGAGCTCACCCTGTTTATTACTGCATGAGGTCATGGTCAACTGACGAGTTTGGGTAGTACAGAGAAGCAGTGAATGATCTCCTATCGTAGAGGGCAGGATGAGCGCTCCCGTGGTTGGCACATGTAAAGAGCGAATCTAACAGGGTTAGACAACCGTTTGTGCAACCCGGACATGTCAAATAAGAGCAAGCTGGTTGTTAAGAGAGCTTTCGAGGCCGAGGTAGTGCAGGCAATCTTGGCTGAGGTTGGGTGATACTCTTTGTTGTCAAGGTACTGGAGCGGGTTATGAAGCATATCTTGACTAAGTCAACCCCTACTTTTGAAAAAGCCCTGTATTAAACACACACATAGGCACTCTACCATTGGCAAGTGTCTGGAATAGACAGAATCCCAATGTGTTAGCTGAATGTCCATCCTGCCCAGGTGTAACTGTGAACTGTGTTATTTATGTTTTTATTTGCCTGTGCCCTGATGCTGAGAAAGAGATTTGTGATACCATTGTTTAGAGAAAGAGACATAAGATTATTTGAGGAAGCAATGACCTTATGCTGTAAAACCACTGATGGGTAGTGCTTGGCGCATTAGGCCAAAGCATGTGGACAAGTAGAGTTCTAGCAACTGCAATTTAATGAATTCTTTAGCTTGACATCCTCCTGAAACCAATAGTAGATATCGCAGGATGCAGTGATTTATTCTGGTGTCTAGAGTTTTTGCTGACTACATACATGATTTTGTTGCTGCTATTAGCAGATACTGTCATTTTTGGGTAACAAAACCATATTGTTATTTGTATGTTTGGTTTCTCACAATTATTTTAAATGTGGGAGTATGAAATGCTGATTCCTAGCATCTAATTGGATCTATGTGATCACTACAACCCCCAGAATTCCGACGGCCGAAAATGCAGACTGTGTATTTTTTGTTGTTGTTTTAAACCCCTTTTTACCACATACATATGCAAGGGAAGACCCCCTGCAGCCCCTTATACTACTATAATATCCCATACCCCCCACACATATATGTGGTGGAAGGGTGCACGAAAACAACAAAAAAAGGCGTCATAATCTGAGGATTACATTTTGGGCCATTACCATCTAATTGGTTGCTGCTATTAGATGATTTTGTACATTTTAGATATGACTTCTATATTGTTTATACATTTCTGTTTTTCACAATTGATGTTTAAAAATGTTGTAATGTACTTGTACTTCTTGCTTTTATGATATGTCTATATTGAAAGAAAGCTGAACGAATGATATACCCTATGTTCTTGCTCTACTTATTTTGCATGATCTGCACACATGTCGGATTAAGGGGATGACTATTATTGAATTACTTCAAAGCATTGGCTGCAAGGAGCTTGGCGTTAGTAGCTGCATCTCAGAGTTGTCTTTTTGCAGCAAGAGAAAATTATACCCGGTCATTTTACCAAAAACAAAACAGAGTGGTAAATTTCACTGAAGTACATAATACCTAAAAACACCGAAAATATTAATTAAATATATTAGGTACTGGAATAAAGGGGTAAAATGAGTCTGGTTGGGGTAGGGGTGGTGTAATAAGGGTAAAAAAACAGGGGGATTGCTGGGGATCCTCCCACCCCGCCAATTAAAAAAAAAAGGTGATTTATGGTATTACGGTGGCAATGAAATGTACCACTCTGAAATTTGGGTCGGTAAAATCACATATAATTGGGAAAATAAATCTTGCTTGAGTAAACTCTTCCTTAAAATTCTATGGAAGGAGAAGCGTTTCTCAAGTGTCTGTAACTCAGTGTACCATCTATCCTTGGCTAGACAAAATACATGTTGCTTGTAATGTTGCAAATACAAACATATCAATATTCCTTTTAAGCAAGTTTGTGAATTTGGGGATGGCAAATGAGTGTGGCATATGTTGTGATCAGAGAACATATTTGTTTGCATAGACAAATTCTTAGAATTTGCATTTTTATATATGACTATATGGTGGCATTGAGTTATTTGAGTTTGAGTAAAAATGTGGTTGATATAAGTGGGATCCAACAGACTGAGTGGGGGTCGGGTTTGTTGAAAAGAGCGGTGGGAGAGGCCACCCTGCTTGCTAGAAAGTGGAGTAAGTGTGGTTTTGAACTGTTTAATTGATGGGATATATTTCATGCCTGGTGGGAGGGGATTCCAGTATAAGTGGCAAAGTTGGAATTAGAAGCAGAGCTAAGAGTTAGCACAGGTTAACAGGATACAAAGAGGTTGAGAAGAAAGGTATAGTACTAGATTAATAACACAACGAGGTACAGTCTGCAATAAGGGTGTGGTGCGTGAATAGCTTTGGATATAAGAAGAAGATATTTAAGAAGATAGTGATTTTGCACAGGAATACATTTGTCGAGACAGCAGTGTGTCAAGGTTGTAGAAGGATCAAGTTAGGTTGTAGAGTGTGCAGGTAGCAAAGTGTACATTTTGTTTGGTGTGAAATAGAGAAGGGGCATGTATGCACTCGAGCTGTAGTCTTCTAAGCGCTAAAGTAGAGGTAAGTGTTTTGGGCAAGCGGGTGCTGAGGCAATAGATGTAATGAACTAATGCAGTCTAAGGTCACTATCAAAGATATCATCATGGTGGCACAGCTTAGCTGAGGCTGATTGGATGCCTGGGGTGAGGAATTAGGAGATGAGAGAATGGAATATGGATTAGGGGCAGGTAGGGCAAAGATTCATCTTTCAAAGAGTTCCTCACCAGGCTGCATAGAGCCATCCAGTGAGGCAGCAGATGATACATTAAGAGAGGTCCTAGGTGGAGGGAAAGTAGCAGAATATCAGCATGCCTTCAGCAAATATATGGTAGTGGAAGACAGAGGAAGAGATAAGTTTGCCATGAGAGGAGTCATTGATAGCGTGTTGGGAGACACCAATTTGAAAGGGTGTGGAGGTGCAAGAGTTCCACGAGGTGGATAATTAATGTTCAGGGAAATACAAGGCCACTCAGATAAAAAACGGTATAACACAGATAGTAGTTTTGTTAGTAGCACACCTAAGAGCTATTTACAAAATCAATCGGAACAGCGAGATTCGTCTCTCATGTGTGCTACTAACATCACTAGAAACACAACTGTATCCATTTGATGGATACAGATGATATGAAAATCAGTTCTTTGGGGGGTTTGTATGTCTTTTTTATACATACACGTGTGGTTTGTATTATGCAATGCACTCTATCTTGAGTGTTTCTATTCTGTTTTATGAATAAAATGTACTAACATTGACTCTGACCCTATGGCTCTACTTAGTAATGGTTTAGTAGGCCGATACTGAACAAACTATCTTTTGTCCAGCTCCCTGTGTATAAAGGGCGGGGTAGCTTTGTTAGTCTTCATATATTTATGTCCTTGTCCTCATCCACAAGCCCCCATGAACAGAAAAAGGACCTTGTGCTCAAATAGCATTTATATACACGTTCAATATAGTAAATGTTATCATTCTTTGTTGGGATTCGACACATTGGCCCTCATTCCGAGTAAGGCGGTAAGGGATACTGGGCACCGGTAAGGAGACCGGTGCCAGTAATCCCTTACCGCCCTACTACGAGGTCCCTTAGTGAGTCCCTTCCTTAATGCCTGGTCTGTCCAGGTGTGAAGGACAGGACCCGTTAAGGGACCTGGGTGCAAATAATGGGCTTGGCATACGCCGGCCCATTATTTGCGCCCTCCCCATTCCCATTGCGCCCTATGGGGGCTCAAATGGGAATGGGGAATGGTTTGGTTAATGGGGACTTACCGGTCCCTCCAAGGTCGGAATGGACCGGTAAGTCCTCATTGAACCAAACCGGGTCGGTACCGGTATGGGAGGCAGTCATGGTGCAAATAGCGCCATGACTACCACCATACTGGGAATGAGGCGCATTATGTCCTTTAAACAGTTGCTGACTTTCGCTCATGGCCAAATAACAATAGCAGACAGTTTTCAGTGATGGGAGCCAGAGACGGGTAGCTTTTGATTTTGTGAAATAACGCCAAAAAAAAAGAAAAACTGGACAATACGCTGCTTAACGCAAGTGCTTCATAAAACCAAGGACAGTTACACACAGCCATGTAAAATATGTTTTGCAACAGGAACGTAACAACAATCCAGAACGGTATGTATTGCTTCATCCTTCAATTGCACAGCACCTATTTAAATTTGTGCCTGTCCGTTCATACTCCCTTGCGCACCTGAGCCAGCCTTCTCTACCTTCAAGTGAGACAGGTGACATTGTGTACCCATAAATTACATTCATGCTTCAACTAGGAAGGTAAAGAAGGAGGACCTATGGGCGTATTAGTGCTGGAGGAGGGTGTTAAGATGAATTTCTAAACTCTTACCTGATTTATGATGTTCTGGAGGCCATCCTCAATTTAGTGAAACTGGGGAACTTTCTGGACAAGTTAGACCAATCGCTTGACTTTTCAGTGCATACAATCTTCACTTCTCCTCATTCCTCTGAAAGGGGCCCCTAGGGGTCCCTCGTGCTATGGAAACAAGGCAATGACCATACATGAAAAGATGCGCCAGACACAAGGTTTCAAATTCCCAATGCTAGGGTTTATTGCAAGCAAAAGATAGTATCAATTGGCCAATTCTGATCTCATGCCCCGCAACGTGAGTTTCCTAGACCTTGAAGGACGCAAGAGAGAGAATTACGTACATCAGTTACATATATACGAAATGCATATCGTACATTCAGCAAAGTCATGTTCAACACCCCTCTGTATTAAGTTCCTTTGAACTCGGGATGACGATGGACATATCCGACGAGTATGACGATTATAATGCTTTCGATGTCTATTCTAGTAACAATGTGCAATTTAGAAAGTGCAGAGGCATCTTTTTAGAACACAGTGGTTCTGTTCTTGGAAGCAATCTGTACACGGGGGAAGAGCCACATTCCAAGCTTTGCTATCTATGAGGTACTATTCGTGTCCTGGGAGCCGACACGTTCTAAAGGGTTTTGCGAGGGGGGGCCGTAAGAGAAGCATAATTCAAGCCTTTAACTGTATTATTCTAACATATTCTAACATCGTACGAGACTGGCTGGCAGCTGTGAAGTGATTAAATGCCCTGCAGCTTCCTCCCAAGGCTACAGAGAGGGAGCGTGGGCATTCCTCTCTGGGCTACTCATGAGGAGTTTCAGCAAACTCTTCAGTCCCGCGACCTTGTCCTTTCATATTCATACAACAATGTTAACAGTTGAGCAGAGTAAGCAGAATCCGCAAGAATTGCAAGCTGCAAAGCAGTTTTTAGACAAAAAGCAATGAGCAATGGTTAACAAGCAAAATGGCGATTCTTACTACATTTAAAATGGCCGCTCGTCGGTCAAGCATAGCAGTTCATATTTCTCCAATTCGGTGCATAAGACGGTTGGCCCATGGCCATCAAGTTACGTCTATCATTCAAATGAAGGGTATTCATTTTTCCAGATTGACACCTCCATAAAAAAATTAAAAAAAATTAAAAAAAAACTGTTGATTGAGTCTCTTCATCATCTGGCTGTAATACCTGAGCATGTACTACTTGATCTTACACTTTAGTGCAATGTGTGGCAGAGAGGTGCTGGGTGTGAGATTGATGACTTCACTGTAGCAGTATTCAAACCGTCTAATATTGATCAACCTCTGAGTCAAAATATTGTTTCAGCCCCCCCACATACAAGCTGAAACTGCATATATGTTCTATTGAAAGTAGTCACTGTTATCCCTTTTTAAAGAGGCTCATGCCCCCACCACACAGACATACTTCAGGCCTGCTTTTGGGGTACAGCCCCACAGTTTGAAGACCACTGCTTTTCATCAAACAATTTTGCCATTACGAGTGTACACACTAGCGGATGTAGATGCAAACCTCTGTGCCCAATAGCATGTTTGGGTGTTCTGGATATGTTTACACTCAAGACGACAGTTTCTTCCCCTTAATCATCACTAGAACGCATGTGTTTTGAACACTCATTTACATATTCTAAATATAATCTCCGGCCAATGTATTAAAACAAAGTTGCTGCTTCTGAATACAAAGTCATGTCTCTAAATAAGCGCCACTATTTTTTCTTTCCTAGTAGTAACCAAATGCACATGTCAAGTGTGCCTATGTCTTACAAGGTGGGGGTTCCCTGTGAGTCTCTCCTCTTTAGTAGTCACAGGAAAAGTACACTTATGGTGAACAATTAGGGCCTCATCATGACTTTGGCGGTAACCCTTAAATCCGGCGGTCGCGCTATTACCGAATGGGCTCATTGGGGAATGGGGAATTACATTACCGCCAAACTCGTGATCCGGCCCTTAGTAGGAGCAACTTAATATATTCTCCCACCCTCAGGGAGACAGAGTCACTGAATGGGCCTCTCCAACCTCCAAACAACTCCACGATTAAAAGAAATAACCAATACATCCTATTCAAATTGTGCACCTCCCCCTCAAAGATTGTGATGTAACTCAAATAGAATGTCCCTCAATTTCCCACACTATCCAAGCAGTCACAAACATTGTACCCATCAATCTGCCTATACAACTAATCACTAAGTATTAATCTCCACATATGTGATTCAGAACTCATGAAATCAACCCCAGTCAAACCAAGAGAGAGTTTCAGGAAATGTTGGTAAGCCCAAAACTGCAGTGCTTTGGGTGGTTTGATGTTTATCTGACTCAGTTTACCACAGACTTCTTATGACTTATCCATTGTGCAACAAAGCAAATTTCAGTGAAAATTATTGGTTGTTATCCAATTTTAAAATATATGATATGTAAGTTATTTAAATGGCTACTTTTCATCTTTCAAGCAATGTATTCTGCCAACTAAGAGAAGCAAGTTATTGTAGCCACAATATAGTCACTCCACCTGCCCTCTCCTCTGAAGCCAGGAATCTCGGTGTCATCTTCGAGTCCTCCCTCTCACTCATCCTTCATATTCACAACATTGCCAAGAAGTCTCATTTCAGCTCTTCCTTCTCAAAAAAACTCTACCCTTCCTCACCTTCCCCCAGAGACTCAAGGTTACCATGCTACGGTTCTCTCTAGGCTAGACTATTGCAACAGCCTCTTCCTTAATCTTCCTTCTTCTACTCTGCGACCCCTCCAGCTAACCCAGAATAGGGCAGCAAAACGTATCATTGGCCTCAAACACAGGGACCAAATCTCTCTGCCTTACAAAGCCTTTCCTGTCTCAGCACAGATGAAATTCAAATCCCTCTGTTTCATCCACAAAGCTATCTAGGGCCGGGGACCACTCTATCTTCAACACTTCCTGACCAAATACTCCCATTATAGACACCTGCATTCCTCTGGCACTAACTCCTTGCATGTTGAGCGCTTTGCCAAACAGAAAGCTGGTGCTCGATCGCTTTCCTTGGCGTGCCCCTTACTGTGCAATAGCCTCCCTGTCCCCCTGTGTGTTGAGCAGGACCTCCTTACGTTCTGTAAAAGCCTCAAGACCATTCTCTTTACCTCCTCCTTCCCCTCCCCTCTTCCCTGCTTATCCTACAGGAGCATGACTGATGTGCAGGGGTCTTATGTATCCTCAGGGACCTGACCCCCCCACATCCCTATCCCAGCCGTTGTCTATTTACTGCACTTGCTTAGGCCCACCCTCCTCACTGGAGGTTGCGCTTACTTTTTTCTCTTCTTAGCACTTCTACATTAGCACCACAGCACCTATCCCTTGCCCCCTCCCCTCTGTGCTTGCACGTTCTGAACTCTCACAAGGAATAGTAGGTTTGTTTCCCCTCCCTATTATTCATCTGATTTGTAGTGCTGTCACTTAAATTATTTATCGTTGTTGTAATTCATTGTATCCCTTCCCATTTCCCCACCCTGTTTCCCCATGGGCGCTTTGAAACAGTTTGGCTAATTGTATAAGCGCCTAACAGGTGACAAATAAATAAATAAATAGCCACGTTTACTACAGCTCAAGGGAGAAAACGATACACTACTTGTATATATGCAGCGCCACAGTTTCTTTTAAACCTAATGTTTCAGCTTTTCTTTGCATGGCTGTAGAAGATGTTGCTGACGGGGACAAGCTACACTTTTACCTTTCCTGAAATCGCAAGTAGGTGAAATAAATAAAAACAAACAAATACTGGACTGCATGCATGCACTTTGGTGTTGACGAACAAAAATGTTCTCCCCTCCAAAAGCAGAAATCCAATCTACAGATGTTATCACTGTAATACATATTTTCTGATAAAGTGAATCCCCACACCTGGAGTTGGAGTAGGTCTCTATGGCAACACAACAAATGATGCATGTCTAAGACCCCTCAAGTAGCAGTAGGCTTGATAGACAGTGCACATGTTTAATGACATTTGTTTTGATTTATGACACACTCCCATCCACGTTGACACCTGACAGTTTGTCATGCTGCTCCAAAATTACATTGTAACATAACACTCATTGTATTCACTGTGGTGGTTTGTGATGGAGCAGAAATACTGCAAGGACTAAGGACCCTTTGTTAACAGGAAATTAAAAAAAAATGAAGGCCATCAATTAATCCCAACTTTCATTGAATTCTTGCAACGGTATGCCATCTATCTTTTAATTTAATAATTGCTTACCCATTTTGATTGTGTTTTTAGTATAAAGCGGACCACAGTTTTGTCATAAAACATTGGTTTGCAATAGGTTTGGATATCATATGAACAATTGCATGAGCATATGCATCTCAACTAAAATAATAATTCCTCGGATGCATGTGGTTGAATATCTTGAATCCAGATATTGTTAAACCCAGAAAAAAATGTTTTACTGTGCTTAACAAATAATTTGTTTTTATAAGGCATGAAACAACTGATTTCTGCTGACAAAGGCCAATTGTCATAAAAGAAAACGTATTGAGGAGACAAGCACACAAAGTAATATGATAAAGTATTGAAAGGTGGATTTCTTACACATTTCCTTCACCACTTCTTTTCAACATATGCATAGCCACACTCCTGAGACACTCTATTAATATTCCCAGATGACAGTGGGCATGGTCCCCAAAAACTACATTGCTAGCCGCCTCATTGTGAAAAAACATCATTAGTAACAGTCCCATGGGCAGTGGGCTCACACCTTAACTACAAGGCAATGCAATATCAAGAACATGCTTCTGCTACCTTTGTTGTATTAGACATATCATCTCACTGATGCTCTCAAGAATCAACTACGCAAACAGTGTCTACCTAGGCATGACCGAAACACTGTTGCAAGACTTCTACTAAGACTGCACAGGATGGAACACACCACTGCAGCACTGAGGAGCCTTTACTGGCTACCGCTGAAGACATTGATTCCTTTTAGAACACTCTGCATGGCTCAAAGAGCACTGCAATGACAGGGGACTTAATTCACCGATCATCAAACATTAAAGGTCATTAGATCTAGGAGTGGCATGCTAATCAAATCCAAGTGCTACAAGAAGAACAAATATGGAGGGGAGGCTTTCTCCATGTTCACAGCAGAAATATGGAACTACATTGGCAAATACTAACTACCTTTGGGTCCCCAGATATAAGCTATCCAGACTCGGAGGTAGTAGCTTCCAGGTTAAGGCAGCCCTCTTATGGAACTCACTACCATCCCCTTTAAGAATAGATCAAACCTACCAAAAGTTCAGTCGGAGCATTATTAGCTGGCTCAAAGACGCTGACATCTAGGCCTGCCTAATTGTTATGAAACCTACCGACTCTTCTGCATATAGTCAACCACTAGTCTGCGCACTGACTGTGCCCTGCACCGATTTTACCCTGTATGAACCAGGAAAGCTCCTGGCCTATAATGCAAAATTATGTTTGTATATATCCTCTGCATGTACCAGGACGGCTCCTGGCCGAGAATGTGAAATTATGTTTGTATATATCCTCTGATCTCAATGTGCCTGTATGTAACCAACTGGCATGTGTACCTACTTGTACTTTTATGTTGTAACTAAGCTGTGAGTATCCTTATGCCATGTGCCTGAATACCCACAGGTCTGGAGCGCAATACAAGTAATAAACAAACAAACAAACATTGTTAAAAGTAATCTGAACAACAGAAGAAGACATGTCATTCAGAAATTTGTTTAAAAACATGACTTTTTCATTCACCAGGGATGAGAACTACTCACCACTGAGCGTGATGCAATATACTCTACAGCATTCTTCCATAAAAGCCTCATCATTGTACGGCCTACTACCAGCCCAACAAAAGTCCCACCAGAATGAGTATAATTGAACAATCACCCAACAAGGCTCAATCCTAAAAAAAGAACCCAAAATGCACCAACTATAATCATTTGGGATAGCATACCACAGAGGTCCAGCACATGTTACTTGATCACCACTGGACAACCTGACACATACTGAATGAACCCAAAAAGCTCATAAAAAATAACACAAGCAACACATGGTCATCGAGGAATTAAACTATAGGAACATGCAAATGCCATGCATTCAAAAATCATGTATTAGCTTAACATATAGGCTACTGGGTAGAGGCCAACTCACAATCAAGTACTATACAAAATAAACTACATCAAACAGCTATTATGCATCAGTGTTGTGTGATCTGACATGCGCACAACAATTGACCCACCAGAATGACCATATGAAACCAAAATGCAACAAGGAACAAGCTCCCAAAAACAGAATGCATGAACACTAATCACTTTGGTTAGCATGTCATAAAGGTGCAGCCAATCTAAACACACATCCATTAGATGAGCTGTCAGCTACCCAACAAGCAAACAAAACACAACCGGGAGAATAGAAAGTAGTACGCTTTTGGACCTGTACGAACAAAGCAGCAAATCAAACCTCTCAACCAATATTTCTGCAACATCACCAAAAACAAGCATTACGGTTCTTAACCCTTACTTGAAACATTCTTTGTAGCCAAGAAAAGTAAGGAAGAACCCAGCATGTGAAAATACACTTTGCAATCTGCTAGAAAGAGCACACATAGTAGAAACCCTCTCTTAAGACGTGCTCACCAAACACCCCAGCACACATGGCTAGCCAGAACTAGTTACTCACTGTTAACACACGAAAACAGTCAAAACTGTACATCGTGTAATATCCCTATGCAAGCCTCAGCATCGGGCAAAGCATCCTGATGAGTCAGACACTTTAGGCCACTCATTTGGAAACACAACTCTGAGGCACAAATAACGCTCTGCCTAGAAAACACAGTTACCTTCACACCAGTTGCTCCTAGTTCTACATGCACCAACCATTAAGCATAATTCCTGTCATTGCCCTCTCCTCCCCTATCCATTCCCCACCCACTTTCTCATTCAGATCCCCATGAGCTTCCTGAAACCATGAAAATGTCTGTGGTGTGTTATATCAATCCCAATAACCTAACATAACTTTAAATGATGCCTTGAATAACCTTAGTCATACAAAGAATAAGCTCAAAAGTATTTTAAATGAAAGATAAATCTCTGTTAAACTTATTTTTTTTAAAACAACAACAAAACAATTGTACACTGTTAAATTTGTTTAATCAAACTGAGGGAAAACAATTACAATTGGGTCGGATTTTGCTCAAATAGCTAACCCAACCTACATTTGCACTGGAGGGAATTCCTCCAACATACATTTTCACTGGAGGGAATCCTTCCAGTCTACATTTCACTTGAGGGAATCTTTGAAGTAGACATTGACATAAGTTAACATTTTAGAGAATTATGCATATTTATTTTTTAAATGACTTGTGAGTGATGATTTATTGATATATTGTGTATAATACACGTGTAACGGGGCTGTAATGGGTGATAACGGCCCAGTAGCCCAAGTCATTGGCACGAGCGAAGCAAGGGTGGATAATCAGGGCTTCGCATCATCATTTCATGTTCTACCCCCAGGAATGGGGGATGAAGGCCATTAGCACCCTGGGATGCCAAAGCAGTAATCCGGGGGTGCTAAAAAAAAAATTTCCTTCCTAGAATGGGACTCACACAGCGTCACGCAGTAGGAAGGAAAATCCTTTCCAAGAGGGCGGCCATGGAAAGGGAAGGCGGGGCTCTGTATGGTGCCCCTCTTCCCTTTCCATGTTGACCTGCGGGAGGCGAATGGAAGGAGCAGATGTGGACTACCACCGAAACAGGGTAAGTGGAGAGGTGGGGGGAAAATTAAATAATAAAAATGGAACATAGGCTGGGCGGGAAGATGATGGCTGGGGGACTGGCCCTCAGGCAGCTTGGAAAACAGGCTTGTACTGGCGGTTCAAGCCTGCGTTCTTAGCCATCTGGTTGGCTGTACCCATCGCCCTAGATGCTAATGGAATAATAGGTGTGAACATAGTGTGGTGAATTTTATGGATTTGGGGATATTGGAAAACACACATCAACTTGAAAATACCTTATTCACAAAGGAGCAATAGAGAAAAATTGCAAACGTACCTGAAATCTTAGTGGGGTTGACATAAGGAAATGGGCATTGAGTGCCAAAATGCATGTGGAATATTGAATTAGTGAAAACATACTGTGTTACATTATTTTGACTAAGAGAATAGGGATTTATCTGTGTCAGGGTATTAGCAGAACCTGCACAATAATACAATGGTGGATATATTCAAACTGTTCTTACAATATAAGTGTATGAATTGTCAGGCCAAACAGTTGCTGAATCAATGATTGTGATGTTTTGATTGCGATTCTATGTTGACTTCAGCAACTGTTGTGGCTGTGAGCAATGCAGCCAAATTCCTATCTGTTGTGTTGGAAAAGGCAAGTGATTGCAAGTGATTGCTAATAGTACGCATACGTTTCTAATAGCAGTAGAAATTGAAGTAAAAGCAAACCTGCCCACATATTATTTCTGTGTCTTGGCAAAGCAAAAAACGAGCTCTGTAATATCTGAATGTGGCACCTCAACTCCTGCAAAAACAATAGTGAAGTGTCTTTCTTTAAAAAAAAAAAAAATAGACCTTAGTATTGCAGTACCAACAACTTTTTTCTAAGAATAGAGGAAGGGTATTTCCTATAATGGTTAAATCTGGAACCAGTATATTCATAATCTGAGAGAGCTGAGTGAATTAATTATTATTTCTAGAGCGCATTACCATCAACCTAGATTTTGAGATGAATGCACCCATGGCAGATATTTCATGGTTATAGTACATTTTATAATAATATAGAAATGATTAGACATGTCTGTTGTTATTTTGGTAAGTACTGAAAACCATAATAGGAGATTCAATCCATTATTGAAAATGGGAGTGAACATGTTTCCATATGCTGCTAAACCCTGATGCTGATGGTCATTCCAATATCAAAGGGACCAAACTAGTGCAACATGATGTCCCTCGTTGTTTAACTTTTTTAACAACTGACTACCATCTATCTGGATCCATAATTGGGCACATTAGTTGTAGGAGTAGATTACTTCTTATCAGAAGGAGGACAGCAAACTTCTGTGTCCATATATTTTCACAAGGAGTAGCTCCATATAAGGGGTTACTTACAGAAATATACATGGTCCCAGAAAACCTTATGTTGTATATAACTTTGCCAAGACATTTGGTCTCTTGTCTAATGTGTTCAATGAAATTTAACATTGTGTTAGTGACAAAAATTGAACAGGTGAACTCCAGTAAAAATATGAATTTTAATTTTAGTGTGGAAAATGATGGATAACATCATAGAAATACATAGGTCGGCAGGCAACTGTAGTACAACTACCTCACTCATCAAATATCCTGGGGTTTAGAAAGCAGATACATTCAATTGTTCTGCCATATTAACCCACTTTACTTACACCAAATGCATATCATATCTCTTTATAGAGGTGAAGGCAAGGCCATGTCATATTTCTGGATTCTGGAGAGGCTAGTGTTGCCATTACCAATCTACTTATTTAATCTCCAAAATATAATTTCACGGCTTATTAGTTTCTTGGATTGTTTGTTTATGCACCTTGTTTGCATTTTCTCTGACAAACAACCATTTCAGGATGATTTTTATTTCAATACCTTGTCCTAATCCATTCTTTGTTTCCTCTTAAATAGAATATGAATTCACATGTGAAAAGCAGAAATGCAAAGAATGGATCGCATCAAGGCTCACAAAGGTCACTAGGAATGTTGTTCTGGCCCGACTGCAGGCTACAATTGTGGAGGGAGGCTCATAAAGTATCCAATATCCTCAAGTGTCTAACACCATGATTCATGCATTACTAGAAACAAAGAGAGGGAAGAAAAGCTCACAATTTTACAAAAACCAAAAGCGTGTTCAGAACATGCGACGTTTAGTTGGGAAACCAGAACCACAGGTAACAGATCTGATTTACAGAGTCTCTGTGCTTTTCAGTAAACATGTAAATCAGATTGAGTCAAACCAAGGTTATAATCTACATGCAAGTGGTTTATAGGGAGGACAAGAGCAGGACAAATTACTTGTTTCTAACGAGGATTCCAGAAGGATTTATAAAAGAAGCAAAAATTCAAAAGCACAATAATACACTGGTCTTTGAAAATGTATTCAGTGAGTTCAGAATATCTCACCTTCCCGGTCTTTGTGAAAGTGGAGATTCAAGTTGATATGTATGATGATGTTGGATATCTATTGTGTGTCTGAAGAGTTAATATGCCAAATGAGTATACTTTCCCTCATTTTGGAAACCCTAATGAAACTGTCAAGTAGCCAGTAGAGGAGCTCTAAATTTATAAAGAACAGACTTTTGTGTTCCTTTATATATTCAAAACTAATAGGGTGTGCTTTTCTCTCGTAAGTGTTTTGTGCAATTAAGTAGCCACAGTTTGAAACACATACATTATTTTTGTTGTGTATGGTTCAGAAAGTAGATCCCTGTCACACATTGAAACTTACACCAAATGCATATCATATCTCTTTATAGAGGTGAAGGCAAGGCCATGTCATATTTCTGGATTCTGGAGAGGCTAGTGTTGCCATTACCAATCTACATATTTAATCTCCAAAATACAATTTCACAGTTTATTAGTTTCTTGGATTGTTTGCTTATGCACCTTGTTTCCATTTTCTTTGACAAACAACCATTTCAGGATTATTTTTATTTCAATACCTTGTCCAAATCCATTCTTTGTTTCCTCTTAAATAGAATCTGAATTCACCTGTGAAAAGCAGAAATGCAAAGAATGGATCGTATCAAGGCTCACAGAGGTCACTAGGAACGTTGTTCTGGCCCGACTGTAGGCTACAATTGTGGAGGGAGGCTCATAAAGTATCCAATATCCTCAAGTGTCTAACACCATGATTCATGCATTACTCGAAACAAAGAGAGGGAAGAAAAGCTCACAATTTTACAAAAAACAAAAGCGTGTTCACAACATGTGATGTTTAGTTGGGAAACCAGAACCACAGGTAACAGATCTGATTTACAGAGTCTCTGTGCTAGTCAGTAAACGTGTAAATCATATTGAGTCAAACCAAGGTTATAATCTACATGCAAGTGGTGTATAGGGAGGACAAGAGCAGAACAAATTACTTGTTTCTAACCAGGATTCCAGAGGGATTTATAAAAGAAGCAAAAGTTCAAAAGCACAATAATACACTGGTCTTTGAAAATATATTCAGTGAGTTCAGAATATCTCACCTTCCCGGTCTTTGTGAAAGTGGAGATTCAAGTTGATATGTATGATGATGTTATATATATATTGTGTGTCTGAAGAGTTAAGATGCCAAATGAGTATACGTGCCCTCATTTTGGAATCCCTAATGGAACTGTCAAGTAACCAGTAGAGGAACTCTAAATTTATAAAGACAGACTTTTGTGTTCCTTTATATATTCAGAACTAATAGGGTGTGCTTTTCTCTAGTAAGTGTTTTGTGCAATTAAATAGCCACAGTTTGAAGCACATACATGATTGTTGTTGTGTATGGTTCATAAAGTAGGTCCCTGTCACACATTGAAACTTACACCAAATGCATATCATATCTCTTTATAGAGGTGAAGGCAAGGCCATGTCATATTTCTGGATTCTGGAGAGGCTAGTGTTGCCATTACCAATCTACTTATTTAATCTCCAAAATACAATTTCACAGCTTATTAGTTTCTTGGATTGTTTGTTTATGCACCTTGTTTGCATTTTCTTTGACAAACAACCATTTCAGGATTATTTTTATTTCAATACCTTGCCCTAATCCATTCTTTGTTTCCTCTTAAATAGAATCTGAATTCACATGTGAAACGCAGAAATGCAAAGAATGGATCGTATCAAGGCTCACAAAGGTCACTAGGAACATTGTTCTGGCCCGACTGTAGGCTACAATTGTGGAGGGAGGCTCATAAAGTATCCAATATCCTCAAGTGTCTAACACCATGATTCATGCATTAATAGAAACAAAGCGAGGGAAGAAAAGCTCACAATTTTACAAAAACCAAAAGCATGTTCACAACATGCAATGTTTAGTTGGGAAACCAGAACCACAGGTAACAGATCTGATTTACAGAGTCTCTGTGCTAGTCAGTAAACATGTAAATCCGATTGAGTCAAACCAAGGTTATCATCTAAATGCAAGTGGTGTATAGGGAGGACAAGAGCAGAACAAATTACTTGTTTCTGACCAGGATTCCAGAGGGATTTATAAAAGAAGCAAAAGTTCAAAAGCACAATAATACACTGGTCTTTGACAATATATTCAGTGAGTTCAGAATGTCTCACCTTCCAGGTCTTTGTGAAAGTGGAGATTCAAGTTGATATGTATGATGATGTTGGATATCTATTGTGTGTCTGAAGAGTTAAGATGCCAAATGAGTATACTTGACCTCATTTTGGAAACCCTAATGAAACTGTCAAGTAGCCAGTAGAGGAACTCTAAATTTATAAAGAACAGACTTGTGTGTTCCTTTATATATGCAGAACTAATAGGGTGTGCCTTTCTCTCTTAAGTGTTTTGTGCAATTACGTAGCCACAGTTTGAAGCACATACATTATTGTTGTTGTGTTTGGTTCAGAAAGTAGGTCCATGTCACACATTGAAACTTACACCAAATGCATATCATATCTCTTTATAGAGGTGAAGGCAAGGCCATGTCATATTTCTGGATTCTGGAGAGGCTAGTGTTGCCATTACCAATCTACTTATTTAATCTCCAAAATTCAATTTCACAGCTTATTAGTTTCTTTGGTTGTTTGCTTATGCACCTTGTTTGCATTTTCTATGACAAACAACCATTTCAGGATTATTTTTATTTCAATACCTTGTCCTAATCCATTCTTTGTTTCCTCTTAAATAGAATCTGAATTCACATGTGAAAAGCAGAACTGCAAGAATGGATCGTATCAAGGCTCACAAAGGTCACTAGGAATGTTGTTCTCGACCGACTGTAAGCTACAATTGTGGAGGGAGGCTCATAAAGTATCCAATATCCTCAAGTGTATAAAACCATGATTCATGCATTACTAGAAACAAAGAGAGGGAAGAAAAGCTCACAATTTTACAAAAACCAAAAGTGTCTTCACAACATGCAATGTTTAGTTGGGAAACCAGAACCACAGGTAACAGATCTGATTTACAGAGTCTCTGAGCTAGTCAGTAAACATGTAAATCAGATTTAGTCAAACCAAGGTTATGATCTACATGCAAGTGGTGTATAGGGAGGACAAGAGCACAACAAATTACTTGTTTCTAAACAGGATTCCAGAGGGATTTATAAAAGAAGCAAAAGTTTAAAAGCACAATAATACACTGGTCTTTGAAAATATATTCAGTGAGTTCAGAATGTCTCACCTTCCCGGTCTTTGTGAAAGTGTAGATTCAAGTTGATATGTATGATGATGTTAGATATCTATTGTGTGTCTGAAGAGTTAAGATGCCAAATGAGTATACGTGCCCTCATTTTGGAATCCCTAATGGAACTGTCAAGTAGCCAGTAGAGGAGCTCTACATTTATAAAGAACAGACTTTTGTGTTCCTTTATATGTTCAGAACTAATAGGGTGTGCTTTTCTCTTGTAAGTGTTTTGTGCAATTAAGTAGCCACAGTTTGAAGCACATACATTATTGTTGTTGTGTATGGTTCAGAAAGTAGGTCCCTGTCACACATTGAAACTTACACCAAATGCATATCATATCCCTTTATAGAGGTGAAGGCAAGGCCATGTCATATTTCTGGATTCTGGAGAGGCTAGTGTTGCCATTACCAATCTACTTATTTAATATCCAAAATACAGTTTCGCAGCTTATTAGTTTCTTGGATTGTTTGCTTATGCACCTTGTTTGCATTTTCTTTGACAAACAACCATTTCAGGATTATTTTTATTTCAATACCTTGCCCTAATCCATTCTTTGTTTCCTCTTAAATAGAATCTGAATTCACATGTGAAAAGCAGAAATGCAAAGAATGGATCGTATCAAGGCTCACAAAGGTCACTAGGAACGTTGTTCTGGCCCGACTGTAGGCTACAATTGTGGAGGGAGGCTCATAAAGTATCCAATATCCTCAAGTGTCTAACACCATGATTCATGCATTACTAGAAACAAAGAGAGGGAAGAAAAGCTCACAATTTCACAAAAACCAAAAGGGTGTTCACAACATGCGATGTTTAGTTGGGAAACCAGAACCACAGGTAACCGATCTGATTTACAGAGTCTCTGTGTTAGTCAGTAAACATGTAAATCAGATTGAGTCAAACCAAGGTTATAATCTAAATGCAAGTGGTGTATAGGGAGGACAAGAGCAGAACAAATTACTTTGTTCTAACCAGGATTTCAGATAGGGAGGACACGAGCAGAACAAATTACCTGTTTCTAGCCAGGATTCCAGAGGGATTGATAAAAGAAGCAAAAGTTTAAAAGCACAATAATACACTGGTCTTTGAAAATATATTCAGTGAGTTCAGAATATCTCACCTTCCCGGTCTTTGTGAAAGTGGAGATTCAAGTTGATATGTATGATGATGTTAGATATATATTGTGTGTCTGAAGAGTTAAGATGCCAAATGAGTATACGTGCCCTCATTTTGGAATCCCTAATGGAACTGTCAAGTAACCAGTAGAGGAACTCTAAATTTATAAAGACAGACTTTTGTGTTCCTTTATATATTCAGAACTAATAGGGTGTGCTTTTCTCTAGTAAGTGTTTTGTGCAATTAAATAGCCACAGTTTGAAGCACATACATGATTGTTGTTGTGTATGGTTCATAAAGTAGGTCCCTGTCACACATTGAAACTTACACCAAATGCATATCATATCTCTTTATAGAGGTGAAGGCAAGGCCATGTCATATTTCTGGATTCTGGAGAGGCTAGTGTTGCCATTACCAATCTACTTATTTAATCTCCAAAATACAATTTCACAGCTTATTAGTTTCTTGGATTGTTTGTTTATGCACCTTGTTTGCATTTTCTTTGACAAACAACCATTTCAGGATTATTTTTATTTCAATACCTTTCCCTAATCCATTCTTTGTTTCCTCTTAAATAGAATCTGAATTCACATGTGAAACGCAGAAATGCAAAGAATGGATCGTATCAAGGCTCACAAAGGTCACTAGGAACATTGTTCTGGCCCGACTGTAGGCTACAATTGTGGAGGGAGGCTCATAAAGTATCCAATATCCTCAAGTGTCTAACACCATGATTCATGCATTAATAGAAACAAAGCGAGGGAAGAAAAGCTCACAATTTCACAAAAACCAAAAGGGTGTTCACAACATGCGATGTTTAGTTGGGAAACCAGAACCACAGGTAACCGATCTGATTTACAGAGTCTCTGTGTTAGTCAGTAAACATGTAAATCAGATTGAGTCAAACCAAGGTTATAATCTAAATGCAAGTGGTTTATAGGGAGGACAAGAGCAGAACAAATTACTTTGTTCTAACCAGGATTTCAGATAGGGAGGACACGAGCAGAACAAATTACCTGTTTCTAGCCAGGATTCCAGAGGGATTGATAAAAGAAGCAAACGTTCAAAAGCACAATAATACACTGGTCTTTGAAAATGTATTCAGTGAGTTCAGAGTGTCTCACCTTCCTGGTCTTTGTGAAAGTGGACATTCAAGTCGATATGTATGATGATGTTGGATATCTATTGTGTGTCTGAAGAGTTAAGATGCCAAATGAGTATACTTGCCCTCATTTTGGAAACCCTAATGAAACTGTCAAGTAGCCAGTAGAGGAGCTCTAAATTTATAAAGAACAGACTTTTGCGTTCCTTTATATATTCAGAACTAATAGGGTGTGCTTTTCTCTTGTAAGTGTTTTGTGCAATTAAGTAGCCACAGTTTGAAGCACATACATTATTGTTGTTGTGTATGGTTCAGAAAGTAGGGCCCTGTCACACATTGAATCCATGATTAACAGTGAAAAGATTAAATGATGATTGAAGGATAAAATCTTATTTTGTTATATATGTATGTGGATTCCATTGTTTTTATAAGTTGGTTCCATTGTTTCAGACTGAATTAGGCTTCTGGGAGTCAGAGAAATAGAACATTTTGATAATGGGGAGAATGGTTGTCAGGAGTATGATTCAGAACTAAAGCCACAAAGGTGGATGTAGTCAGCATACATAGCATCTGCATCAACCATAAATTAGCTGAGGTAGATATGTGCATAAAGTCCTACGACAGAAATGTATGAAGCCCACTTTTCTCTTCTGATGACCAATGAACTAAGGTCCAACTGAGGAATCTCATGTAATAACTTCTGCTGCTTCTGTGACTCATCGGACCAAATTGAAACTGTTCGGCATCTACTTCCACAATGGAAGGGACTATCAAAAGAAAGAAACATTCATATGGCCCACCAGTTCAAAGATACATCATCTAATAACAAAGGGGACTGTTGGACCGTTTGATAGAAGGAGAAAGAACAAGAGATGTGATATCAGTGACACAGTTCCTGCAAAAAGTGGACATCCAGAAACGAGAAAAGACCTGACTGGAACGATAAAGAGAGACTGTGAGAAGGAGCTCCAAAAGATTAAAGTTAATGACAATTTGGCTGAATCAAAAATCGAGACCTTGTTTGCAAACATATGGATCATTCTATCGTGAGTTGGTGACAATGTTTCACTCTCCCATAACCCCACATCATAAGACAATTAACTTGGGGTATGTGGAACTTGTAAGGACATCAGATGATTTGCACAAGATGTAAGATGTCAATGGGCCTCATTACAAGTTTGGAGGTAGCCATGCACTTAATCAGGGCATGGCTAAGCCCAAACTCGACTCCGTCTCCAGGTCCTGCGAAAGGGGAATTACCGGGCCATTCCGACCTTGGCGGGCCCGGTAATTTACCTTGTGCGGGACCCGGAGCCGGTACATCCCCATTCCTATTTGAGCCCCGATAGGGCTCAATAGGAATGGGGAGGATGGTAGCAGCGTGCCTTTCATAATGGTACCGTTGCTACCATCCTGTTCTGCATGCGGGTGCCGCTCTGCACGCCTGGTATGACCAGACGTGCAGAGCGGCCTCCACAATCAGAACTCATAATTTGGCGGTACAGTGATAACAGCGCCGGCATCACTACCAGCGCTGTTATCACTGTACCGCCACTTTTATAATGAGGCACAATTTATTTTAAGGATGTGTAATTGTAAAAAAATTGCATATGCAATTAAATCAATAAAAAAGAAACTATGTGTATTTTGAGTTTTTTTGGGAAACAATTGCTTATTTTTGTACTTTTTGGGAAGTATCTGCACTGAAGTAAATGGGTATGAAAGAAAATGAATCGGAATGTTTACAAAGGGAGAAATACAGAGGACAAAGAACAAGAAGAAGCGTATATTCAATCAGAAAGACAAGCAAAGGAAATATAAATAAACAGCATAATTATAATGGGAGGACATATTTAATAGGAATTAATATATTTAAGGGACACTGGAGAAAGGGTTTCTTAGTAGAAGTTGGTGCTTTCTTTCACCACAAAGGTTGACATATTCACAGTGTTATATATCGTATCAAGTTGACATACATCAAGTTCATGAAGAAGGAACGAACATGTTGTGCTAATAGATTAATAGCTCATGAATCTAATTTCATTTCACTTTATTTGCCTAGTCTGGAGATAAAAAGCAGCCTCACCCGGCTTGTCCAAGTTGAGAATATTATCTTCACAAACAAGCTCTCCTCAGCAAATGGTTATTACAATGCGAGTAGGTCAATCTTTAAACTCATTCAAGTATTAAGTTGCAAGAGAATGAGGTGAATGATTATGGAATGCACCTCTGGAGATGTGCTTTTATTGATAGTATTGGTATATGACATGTGATTCAACTCGAGATGAGATAACAATGAGAAATGTGGTATACCAGACTGTTGTTACAATTGTAGGAGAAAAAACATGCAGCTGGAATAAGGATTGACTTTAAAAACAAACACAGACCCAGGTGATGATATAGATGCTAGGAGATCAGATCTGACACAATTGCAAGAGAAATCTGATGCAATCACAAGGGAGGTAACATTCTTTTGCACAAGACATGAGAGGTGTTCCTTGGAGCAAGGGGGACTTTAAAGTTAGTCTTTAGTTAGAATCTCAAGATAAACAGATACAAGACTATGTCAGACTAAAAAGGAGAACCGTTAATTAAATGGCACATGATATTAAATGGATCGATTGGAGAAGGAAGCACACAGTTTCTGCAAGGACTACCCATAGTTTCGAGGCAGTTCCACCGGGTTAAAAGAGTACCTTGCAGAATTAACTTCAGAATCAGATAATATCACATTATTTCTGAATATAAGGGACATGTCACAACATTACAGATTGTGAGATAGAAACAACAATGCATGTTTAAAACACTACATGGTATTGTGTATGGTCTCAGAAGCAAACGACAATGGAAGAAACATGCACAGTTCATATTCCTCTTATCCCAATTACATAGGATAGAAATAGAAAAATAAAAAATAGAAATAAAAAAAATAGTAGCAACTGAAATGGGAATATATGATATGTTGGCTGAGGCTGTATTTACAGTTCTCACAGAAGAACAATGGAGCAGCTTTGTCCATCCTTGAACACTCACTAGAATTTGAGTCAATGTCTGGCCATCATCTAAACCTCATCTGGGATGGTTACAATGTGCAGTCGCCTCACAGAAGAGAGTAGGTTTCAGCAGTAGTCAAAGAGAGAAGCAGATTAGTTGTTATGAAAAAGAAAGTCTAAAATGAGAGCACCAGTAGCCACCAGGGTCTGACATTTGTTTGCAGATACCACAGATAATGTGGCCTCAGATGAAGACATGGGACCATTTAGTTCCCAAAGAAGCAGCCAATAAAGGGATGCACATAAAGTACACCTTGCTAAGTTTGTGATGTCCCTCAAATAAATACTGGAGATGTAATATGAAACATATAGGGCCTCATTACATGGAAGGCGGTAACCATGGCACTGTTAGCGCCATGGTTGCCGCCGGTATTTTACCGAGTCCGCCATGGTGAATGGCGGAATTACCGCCCCATTCCAAAGTGTGCATGGCCGGTAATTCCCCATTCACCATGGCACTTCCCCATTCACATTTTTGCCCCCATAGGGCTCAATGGGAATCGGTAAAACCAGCCGTTAAGGTCTTACTCCCCTTACCGCCTTACTACGAGGAAGGGACTTCGTAGTAAGGTGGTAAGGGGAGGTACCAGTACCGGTAATCCCTTACCACCATCCATGTAATGAGGCCCATAGTCTAGTTCTGGATGTATGTTTAACTACTAACATCTGTTTTTGATACCTAATCATTTCTTTAGTCCCTTCTGATTTGTATAATGTCAAGCATAATCACTTTTCATCACCGTCTGTTGAATAGCTACTTTACATATCTTCACATGAAAACATGCTTATTTAGCATGGTTTAACAATGGGAGAACTGAAAGTATGCTAATGTTTGTTAGAAGGGTATGCATTATGAAATGGCATTCACACATCTTTGTAATGTAAGATCTGTTTTAGCAAGAATGTCCCAGTATTACCATGACAAAAATGTGTCTGTCTGCAGGAGTACATGGGTGAGTATTTGCTAAATTGCCTACTCAGCCCCCCACCCAGGTCTACAAACCAACATTGATGCCAATCATAAAGGCACAGAAACCAGATATACACGTGTCCCCTATAGTGGTAACTTGGGCAAAAAGAAGGTTAAAGTCTGAGAACGGGGTGTGAATGTGAGCCCATAGCAACCCAAACATCAAGTGCAACCTTTCCATAACAAAAGAATGTCCATTATCCACGGTTCTATACAATAATGTAATTTCAATTACACAATTTAATTGTGCACCCAACTCTCAAAAACACCATACTAAACCACCCCAACAAAGGGAAGACAGAAAATCAGGATGTCACTGGGGAGGAAAAGCAAACAAGAAATGCAATGAGGAACTCACAAAAGCTATGTTCTGAATTGCTGAATTAACAACAGTGCAGTTCATGAATATGACTTCAAAGTCAACATTATTTAATCTCCAGATACACTGGCACTGTGCATAGATACATCGGCAGTGTACCAGTGGTGGCTTCTCCAGAAAGTGCGAGCAGCACCAACACACGGGCACCCTTGCCCATTATGGAGGAGCAAAGGAACCAGCCCAATGTAAACATTGAGAACTCCCTCAGCTGCTTTTTGACTTGAACTGTTAGAGGAAAATGCAGTGTCTGTTTACAGTTCTGTTCCCCAGCCTTGCATATCCAATGAGTCATGCAAATCCGGGGGTGTTTTGCTTTCCCAACACAGCATGGCCCATTGGGGATGCCAGATGAGGAACTGCATGTTTGTATGTGCAATACAAAGCACTAATGTGCCTCATTGCACATACAAACATTGCGGGCCACTTCAGAATCAGCGTGCTTCCTCCTGCGTCATGTGCACAAAACCAGGAAGCGCTCTTTGCATCCTGTTCATGCTATGTGGAAGGGAACATCAGGACCGGATCAGAAGGTATGTTAATTTAAATATGTGTATGTGTGTGAATATGCTTGTGTTGTGTGTAATGATGGGTGAGCATGTAAATGAGCGACTGCATGCTGCGTGTGATGGTTGTGTGAATGTGTTTGCGCCTGTGTTTTTACTGGGACGTGGGGCTTATTTTGTCAGGAGGGGAGTTGTGCATCAGCCAAAATCAGCTCACTGTGAGATGCACTGGGGAGGGCCAGCGGGCAAGAATTGTCTTTTTTTATGGGCCACCTACGATAGATGCCTCGTAAAAAAAGAACATACCTACTGCTTGGGCCCCCCTAGCACCTTGCACGCACACATAATCACAATGTGTGTGTGAGAGGTGCTGGGGTACCCAGAGGGCAGGCATGATATTTTTACTGGCCATGTATTGTAAAGTAAGCATGACACATGCTATTATGTAGCTAGATTGGCATTTTAATTCACCCAGTCTAGCCATTTATTTCTCTCGGATGATATTTTGCATTGGGCTTCTTTCAGTAAAGTAAGCATGACAAGTGTTATTACATGGCTAGACTGAAATGTTGATGGAGCCAGTCTAGCCTTTTCTTATTATGGTATGACATTTGTATTGGGTATCTTCGATAAAGCAGGCATGATGAGTGGGGTTGTGTAGCTAGTCTGACATTTTGGTCCAGCTAGTCTAGCCATTTGTTACTGTGGCGTGATATTTTGTGTTGTGCATCTATGATAAAGCAAGCATGATAACTTGTATTACATAGCTAGAATGGCATTTTAATACAGCCAGTTTGTACATATTTTCATACTGTGGGAGGGAATCTTTAATGGTAAAGCCCACTGGAGTATGCTCTTACGTGGCGATAGTCCCATATTTTGGCAGAACAAGTGTGTCCATGATTTTGTATTGTACCATTACCGGCAATATGTGTAAAGCAAACATGAATATGGGCTTAAATGGGAACACAGGAATATATTGGTGCTGCTAGTATGGAAATATATGGGTGCAGCCAGCATAAACATGTATACTGTAGGCATAAGCAACCTGAAAATCTGTTGGCAAAATGCTCCTCTACACTGCTGGTGACTTGCATCTATTGGACTTTTTCATGCGTTACTGAACAAAACCGATTGCAAACTGCTTGGCATTTTACCCAATTTTTGCACCATTTTCAGCAATTATTTAAAAATAATCATCTAGGTGTAAAGCCGCCCAATATCTCTTAATTGGTTCAGGGTCCCTCACTATGCTCGATCACTCTGGCATATTTGAGGGAAATATTTATGCCCCTCCAATAAATAAATTAACCAGCCGCCATTGGGTTGCACAACCTGAAACTAAAAACTGTGAACAAAGATTCATTCCTGCAACCATTGCTAAAGAACCAAGGGAGCAGTTACCTACATACCCCCTGTACTTGCTGCCATTATGTGATATTTTGTCTGTTAAACAGACTGTCCTTGACTATCATGTGAAACTGAAGTATGAGTGAGAGCTCTTCTGTTAATCTGACTATTTTGAATCAATATTATTTAAAGCTGAGCATGAAGTGATGTCTCTTCTGCTAACAATCAACTCGAACTACACCTTATTTGAAGCTGTTTTGGGAGTGATGTCTGCTTGAAGTAAAAGAATGCAGTCTCTTTCTGACTGCAGGGGCATTTCTGCAACTGTTGAACATAAGTTAACATTTTTAAGATGTATATTAACTTGATTCAAAACTTTTGATTGCATTAAACCTACTCTGAACATGCTTAATGACAAGTATTTTAAACAGATTGGTAAATTATAGGTATACTTAAACCGATTCGGCCTATTGACCCTCATTTGGTGTACCACCACTCTGCCCTATATTTTTGCCCGCTGGGTTGCACACTCTAATATTAATTTCTAGAGATGCCACTGGTTGACACATCTATGATACAGATTGTTGTGGCTTTAAAAGGTATGTGAATTATTAGTCACCATACTCCTAACTCAGGTACGGTTTATGTTTAAAGTTTAAACTTCCACCCAGATGGTCATTCTACAAAATGATGCTGTTTTATAGGTGCATATTTTAATTGCAACATCTGCACTGCAGTGGCCTGTATATTACAACAGCTATCAAAGGGTCACCTGTAACCACTGATCTCATGTGGCAGATCACATGCATCAGTAAGCTTTTTGCATTGAGTTTTAAGGAAAAGGTGGTCTCATTAGCATTGTCAGTTGAAGGAGTGACATAAAATGATGCAATAAGATCTGTGAGTGGAGGCACTTTTATAATATAATTTCATTAGTCTGTCTCTTCTATGAACACAACATAATGTTAAACCCCTAACCCAACCTCATATTTTTGTCAGAGATTTGGGAGACAGTAGCATTATTTTGGTTTGATCAAATGTTTGGTATACCTTCTGGAAAGGTAACACTACCTCAATGTTGAAAATGCACTGAATCTAAACCGGTTACAGGATGTACATATAAAAAGGTATAGTGGTCAATTAAGGGTCCAGATTGTGAAAGATCAGTTATGACTGATCCTTTCATTCTTATTTTAGTAATTTCGTCCGTACCATTTTTTGCCTCTGCCTTTTGGGAATCCTCCACCTTCTTTCTTTCCCTATACTTTTTAGCCTTGCACTGATGTACTATGTTGACCTGTATCTCTGACCACCCCTTGTTTACTATCCCCACTACCTTCTTTAGTTCAGTCCGTACTTCTGCTGGGAGGCGCCTTCCTAGGATGTGGAAAACAAACAGGTACGTTAGTGTCCCACGGTGGTCGTATTTCTAGAAGCCACTTCTCTTTAATCTCTTGAATGTAGTGTGCAGGGTCTTTACCTGGACAAATCGTGTGACCTAAAATTAGGCTGCATGTTTGAGTCTGGGTACTATTCCCATAGTGCCTTCCATAAATGTGTCCTGCATTTATTGAATGGTGTGCCATCATGAGCATCACTATTTATTGTCACACCTTCATACCTAACCTTCTACCATAAGTCAATAGCTTGATGTGTGCATAACTCTTCATGACACCAACTTCCAGATTTATCCCTGCGGTCTCTTTTTCCAGGGCATACACCAATTTCCCTGCACCTGCAGTGAGGGAGGGCAAAATATCCATCCAATTCTCTTTTTGCATATTCGGCCATAGTGCATACTGAGTACCCTTGCAACCTTTCTGCAATAAGGGGAGATGTGTCTTCAGCCCCCCTTCTCTCTGCCACCTTATGTTGTGGCTACAGCTTTATGGGTAAGCCTTCTCTTATGTCTCTCTGCACATGGTCGGTCGTCCCCTTCGTCCACATCATCATGTGCCCATATTTCCCACATCTCCTCTTCCTCACAGGCCCCGCTATCTGAACCAGTTTTGAATTGCTAATGTGATGGAAAATTCTTATTGATTTCGGGCTCATTGTCTGATTTAAACATGATCTGCCCTGATCTCAACTGATCGGGGGTGTTGTCACACATTGGCGCCCTTCTTCCTGCTCCCTTGCTGTATGCACAAGCTCCTCCTCCATCTCTTTCAGCACCTCATTGATCTGTCTCTGTGTGCTCTTTCTTATCTCTGTGACCAATGTGGCACCAGCAGATTCCCTTGAAATACTTCTGTCATGTGTGCTAGTACCTTTTACTGTATCCATTTGTCTGTCGGGGGCATATTGGGGATTGGTTTAATCCACAGCGCCCTATAGAGGAAAGGTTGCATATATGGGCAGGACTGATGGAGTAACTCACATGTGCTCCAATGGAGTCACCATAGTACCAATGTAAACCTTCCCCTGACCTCTCTTTAAACACTGTGCCAGTAGTGCCCGATACCCATTCCCTCTGCGTGTACCTTACTTGCCAATATCAAATGCAATACAATTCAAATATATATTTACAACCCCAAGCCCATTTTAATCCCCAATTTCACAATATGAATTCTTAACTTGTTGTTTTTTTAGATGTTATTGACACACACCACACCTGTCGTTCCTCACTACATTAACATTAAATCCACACAACACACACCTCTACACACTACTCATGCACACATATCCTATCACACTCTAATCACACACACTTTGTCAACCAAAATTAACCAAAAACCATGACCAATCCAACCAAAGGCAAATACCTCACCCAATACTACCTTTAACACAACAAACAAATGCCTGTCCTCTATCCTTGAAAATTTAAAACGCACACCCTAATGCCAACACAATCCCTCCAAATTATACACTTCTAAATAACACAATTATTTCTTCTTGTCCTTCACAAACTAAAAGAAAACCACTTTTGAGCCACGTGGAAGCTATTTATCACATAAATTACTCCACATCAATGTCAGCACTACTCTGCTCTCAACGTCATCTTTCATCTCAGCAGAGAAAAGCCCCTTCATTAATCCACATGCACTACTATTCTATACTACAGCACTACTTATGACATCATCACCAAATCCTCATACACCACTGTGCTGCACCATCTTTCTGAACCTCTGGAGAGATCCCTTTTCCAATCTGCATGCACTACCACACAACATAGCCTTACCCCAACTACAGGGAGGTCCCTGCACTAATTGCAAAACTCAATAATAAAAAGAGAAAAGATAAGGGACACATGTACAACATCAAAAACCGTGCTGTGCCTTGTGATTTAATGGGAGGGTGCACTCACGTTTTTGTCAATCCTCCAACTCCCTCGATGCTGGACCTCTCAACAATGCCTACACAACACGGGGCAGGCGGCCATGCCCAAGGGGTCAGGCAGATTTTTCAGAAACTAGGTATCTGCTGTACCGCCATGCATGTGAGTACACTGGAACTGTATTTTGTGGGCTGCCTCCACAACCCTGGCCATGCAGCAGAGACCCCCAGCCCCTTAGGTTCTGGTGACCTCACTGGGTCCTCCAAATGTAGAGCTAGGGACACTCACAAATCAGGTCCAATAACAGGGAAGAAACTATCCACTAAAACTCCAAAAGGTGTGCAGGAAAAAACACAAAATGTATTCAAACATCACAGCCGCGAATATGAACAGAACATTGCAACTTCTACAGACCCTTTGATGGCTCAACATGTTTTAGCCACAAACAGAACATTTGCATATCTCAAGAGAAGTGTAATAAAAATATCATCCTAGCATTCTCATTGGCTGGTTATTACCAGTCACCTGAGGAACACTATACATTGGTCTAAAACTATTTGCAGTTACCATTTCATCACAGGAAAACACCACCCACCCAACATAGTCACCCCCCACCTTGATCAGCCCAAAAAAATACACCAATACATTATTGGGAAAACAGCTCAATAGCAGGCTTCATTTTTTTGGATCACACCACTTCAGACAAGTGGGGCTGCCACGTCCAACTGAGATGGTGCAATAGGCAACAAACCAACATGGCACACACCTCCTCTATTAATTCCCCATTCCCACTATCGCCACCTGCTTACTATGTTGCTCCATAGCTTGTTACATATTTTTAGTCCTGGTACACTGTATTCTAGTACCCTCCCTTCAATGAATGACCTTCTAGAAAAAACATGACCGGTCCACTGCTGATCACCGCTCCTGGACCATAATTTCCGCTAATTTCTCCATATTATTCAGCACATTTCTTATTGTGGCAGCAAGAGAACCTACGCTGTGGCCTCCACAAACTTTATGCATTATTTCACAATTTGATGAGGCAGCACTTGTTGTCTGGGATCAGGCATTCTTCCTTTGCTGGCAACTACCTCACACCCCTCCTCACCTGCCCTTGATCTCTCAGCCTGTTTTCAGGGAAAGATGAAATTCAATCAAGTGCTTTCAGCCAACAACTATGGCCTAATGGACTATGATAGCAGCTTAATGCCTCTAACTGGGGCCTATTCAAAATGGCAGAGTTCTTGCTCATAGAGTCTGGCATCCCTATACAAATAGGAAACAATAATGTTGTGTCATGTGCTTCACACTAGGTGTTCTAAAACTACCAAAATCAAAAGGTGCACATTGCTCTCATACAAAAATATATAATGTGGTGAGCTGTGTGTGTGTATGTGCTGCCCCAGATGATGAAAGTGTTCTTGCGCACTTATTCAGCTTCTGTCCAGCTGCCATGTAACACGAAGATATGGTGTCATGAGATAGACTGTCGGCAGGTGTGTCAGACAATGACCTGTGTGTTTTTCTATGAAGTATGATGTGTGCATGAGTGTGGCGCCATGCACCATGTATTTTCTACAATCATTTTGTGCAGGCAAGGAATGATAAGTATGGTATCATGCAGTGTGCTGTGGGGCATGATCAGATGTTGGGCAATGAGCTACATGAAAAATTATGTTTTGCATCCTCTTTATGAAATGCAGTACATGCCAGAAATACAATCTTACGGGCAGGCAAAAACAAATGTATAATTCATCCACTGCCTATATTATTTTAAAATCAAAACATGTACTACTTTGCTATATTGCCACCTCTTGACTGTAGCCTAAACTTGATGAGCCCTGGTACTGTTCTCATGGCACATGGTCATTATGTGACTTCTGAGGTTCTGATTCCGTTAGATGATCTTCCTCACACCTACCTACATCTGAACAGCTCTATGAATTGACATACTTTCCTACTCACTCATAATCTCACTCCTGATTCATGTGCACTAAATGAAATAGTTCCTATTTCAGAATGGATGTATAGGCTTAAATATGTGTTGTGTGTTTGGTACTAAAACGTCAGATGTGCTTATTCCTTGTTCATCTCTGTGTGCTAAGATCTAGAAATAGAGCGGCCTGCTTCCATGGCTACCTGTCCATAGTGAATGCCCAAAAAAAAGAGAAGCACAGCTCTTTATGTTTTTCCTCCAGCGGTTTGCATTCATCAAAATCCACTTTCCTCCCTGGAAGAGATCTGAAAGAAAATGCCACATAACTTGAAACAACTGCCTTCATTTGTTTTTCACAATAATGAACACCATGAGAAAGGCATGCCAAAAGACTTTCAAATAAGCCTTTTGGCATGAGACAGAAAATAATAATCAAAAGGTGAGTTCATAAGGATTATTCTGATTGTATGTCACTTCAAAGCCCATGAGCAAGAATGTGTCTACTATGTCAACAATTAGACAAATGCATCCATAACTTTTTCTAGTGAACATTGTGCGCCTGTGATGAACCATTGGTGTTTCCACCTCATTTCATTAGTGACTCAGACCACTTTAATTACAGACCCTTACTTAATTCTGAATCCCATCTGCTACTCAAGTGGAATGGAAAAAAATGTTATTTTTTAAGAAATGTCTTTTTTTTCAGGAAATGAAACAAGTTACACCATTTTCTATTGCATTTTCATCTATGCAACTGACTTTGGAGGAATCCATCCTGGCTTTACTTGAACAGTGTCACGTCTGGGTGGCCAAACAGGCCAACATTCACCTGCCATATATATGACATACATTATCTATTGGTTTGTATATGAAATCCAGTAACAACATGTAACATGTCTAACTATGTACAGATCTTACAACCAAGTGAACCCTTTCAGGGGCAATCCCTAACAGATTCTGGGGCTTTTGCACCCCTGGAGTGTAGTGGCGAGTAATGGCTAAACCACCTACTCAGTTCTCCCACTTCTACAAACCAGCAGTAATCAAAATCATAAAGGTAAAACAGACAGAGCTAACAGTTATACCTCCATCATCTTTTGTGGTAAAATTAGCTGGGGGAAGGCCATATGCTGACAAGGGGTGGTATTGTGATTCAGTAGCAACCAAACAGCAAATTATAACAGTTTCAAGTAAAGGGTCAAGCTTCTATGGATCTATGTGATTATTGCTATGCCCGAAAATGGCGACTTTTTTTAAACCTCTTTACACCACATATATACCCCCCGCAAACCCCCCATATTAATATACATTTCTATACCCCACCACATATATACGTGGTGTTTGGGGAGGCATTTTCCTCTGTCGTAATTGTGAGGGCAACATTTTGGTATGATTCCGCTTCTATATATATATATATATATATATATATATATATATATATATATATATATATATATATATATATATATATATTCAGTGAAAAAACTTTGTTAAAGGGACGTTATGGTTCGAAGTAAAAACGAAAAACCCTTGAAATTCACCAGTTATGGTAAGCTAAGCAACCATAACTCGCGCCACCACAGTGCACTGCTAAGACTAACACCCAGGACATCAAAGATGACATCACAAATGCCATTGATGACATCACTGATGACATCACATGTCTGGCTCCCCCTTTTTTCCTTTACTGACATATCTAGGCCACATGGTTTTCTTCAGTAACAGTCAGTAATTAAAATTGGAAAAGGTAGTATATTTGTTCTTACAATGATTCCCTTAGTGTCCAGTCATATCATATGAAACATATACATAGGTGAAGACATAAGCTTGAAAGACAGCAATTATTTCTGTGCATTACAATAATCAGTAGAGTTGTCAGCACTTTCTGATAGTTCTGTTGTTTTTTATTACTGTACTTTCCCTGTATATGTTCCTATTTTTATATCTTGTATTCACACTACTTTCCTTAGAGTCCAGGCACATCATGTGATATATATATATATATAGGGTAAGTAGCACGTTTGAAACAGAGCAATCATTTCTCTGCATAAAGGTAATCTATTAGGTTATGAACACTTGTTGCTACTACTGCTGTTTTTTTTCTTTCTTCAATTTCCTTGTATATACTCATATTTGTATGTGGTGTTTTCTCTTTGTGTTTTGTCTATAATAATGCAATTACGTAGTAAGTGGGTTTTATTATCTACTTATCACGTTTCACAGTATGCAAAAGTCTAATAAGAAAACAGTTATCATTTTACTATTCAACATGGCAAGTTTATGAATATTGCACCTCCATCATGTATGCTGCACACAATGCCTATGTTTCTACATGAGCACCTTACTATACTGGATGGGCGAATTAACACTTGATATTTATTCCAATAATCCTTGACACTTTTTTTATTAACATTACAATAAGAAACCCTTGTGCAGACTTTTCATGAAAGATAAATGCACATGTGATGTCATCAGTGATGTCATCAATGACATTTGTGATGTCATCATTGATGTCCTGGGTGTTAGTCTTAGCAGTGCACGGTGGTGGCGTGAGTTATGGTTGCTTAGCTTACCATAACTGGCGAATTTCAAGGGTTTTTCGGTTTTACTTGAAACCAAAACGTCCCTTTAACAAAGTTTTTTCATAGAATTTCATAGGTTTTTAGTAGCACAACTTAACCATATCGTCCCTTTAACAAAGTTTTTTCACTGAATTTCATAGGTTTTTAGTAGCACAACTTAACCATAATGTCCCTTTAACAAATTTCTTTAACTGAATTTCATAGGTTTTTAGTAGCAAAGCTTAACAATAGTAACTTTGACTTTATGTACATGTAATATGGAACATACTGAACCACTTCCACTGAATGTAATGTCCGTGAACATTTTTGATGTCTGCGGACATATTCGGACAACAGTACAACTACCTAAAAAGTCTGGGGGGGCATGTTTCATTCTTATATTACAACATGATAACAATTAAAAAATGCACAAAGTAGTACACATACATATTATATGTAGTAATACATAAGAAATGTAACCCATATATGTACCACACTAACCATTCATTTAAATACAATATATTATAAAATGGAATATACCAAGAGAAGATAAATAGGCTTCCAACATAATTACCTGACAGACACTCCACAACTAAGACCAAGACCAGACCTACAGACTACTCAGAACATATCTTACACACAGAAATGTCTAGTACTCTGGAATGGCTAGAGGAGCACTTCCCACATGACGAAATGTCAGAAAATAGTGAAGCTAATGGTACACACTTTACAATATAAACCATTTATGTGTTATTATTTAATATATATTTAACATATATATTTCTTTTTCAACATAGCTTACCAAAATAGAAAATATGTCTGAAGAAACTGTTATGGAAAACACGCTTGACAGCTTAAAAGAAAACATGGATTTATTATTGAGCAATTTTAATAATTTGAAAACTTTTGTTGAGGATCATTTTAAAACAAAAACCTCATACCATTGTCCCACATGTACTTGTCCCCCTCACCATATCCCAGTCAATTATCCCCAAACCCTCTCCATAATCCAAAACATTTTGATGAGACTTCCATCCCTTCTTCACCTGATATCAATCATGTTTAAACCCCTAATTCTCCTGTTTTTGTTTCTGTTTCTGCCTCACCTTCTCTGTCATGAATTATTAATATATGTGAAATAAAGTTACATTTTTATATTGTGTTACTTCCCATTTTTTATTTTTTTAAAAACAATGTAGATGTCCGCGGACAGCACGGGTGTTCTGAAATGTTCGTAAATAAACAAAAATGGAGGTGTCCTGAAGAACACTATACCTGTCCGTATTGTTCGCTAGCAAGTTGAAACTGTTCTAAGAACCCAATTGGAGTCCTGAAATGTTCGTAATTAAACGAAAATGGAGGTGTCCTAATAAAGAACACTATACCTGTCCGTACTGTTCGCTACCAAGTTGAAACTGTTCTAAGAACACAAGCGGTGTCCTGAAATGTTCGTAAATAAACGAAAATGGAGGTGTCCTAAAGAACACTATACCTGTCCATACTGTTCGCTAGCAAGTTGAAACTGTTCAAAGAACACAACCGGTGTCCTGAAATGTTCGTAATTAAACGAAAATGGAGGTGTCCTAAAGAACACTATACCTGCCCGTACTGTTCGCTAGCAAGTTGAAACTGTTCTAAGAACACAAGCGGTGTCCTGAAATGTTCGTAATTAAACGAAAATGGAGGTGTCCTAAAGAACACTATACATGTCCGTAATGTTTGCTAGCAAGTTAAATGTTCTAAGAACACAATTGATGTCCTGAAAAGTTTGTAATCAAACAAAAATGGAAGTGTTCTAAAGGACACTAAATCTGTCCGTAGTGTTCGCTAGCAAGTTTAAACTGTTCTGGAACATACGCAAGGTCCAGAAATGTTCGTTTGATGTGTGACACACTTTTAATTAATTCAGGACCCGAACACTGTCCGTAGAACATCAACGCGCATGGGCAAACCAATGTCCGTGCATTTAGGGTCCTGCGGACAGGAGCTTCCTTTGCGGACCTGTTCGCGAAGGGATCATGTGACCGCGCCCATGCTGATCGTGTGTTCTGAATGCGGACACTGTTCGTGTCCCTGAACAATTTAAAAGTACATTTTTGCGTAATCCACAATATTTTGCCATAAAAACTCATCATGGCACAAGTCCCACATAGTAATCCTGAGTTTCTACATATCTTTTGAAACTTTTTAAACCCTTTTTTGTGTTGGATCTGTCCGCGGACAGCGCACATGTCCGCGAACTGCGTACAAGCACCCTTATAAAAGACCACGCCCTAGAGCTTATTCTCATTGTGTTTCTGGCTATTCTTCAGAGCACAGCTATTTCTCCAGTAACTTGCTGATTCCACCATCAAGATGGCATCCCTGGCTTCAGAACTGCCACCTGGTGCTGCACCTGCTTCAGCACCACCCCTTCCCCTCCACCACCACCACCTTCCGAACGGCCTAAAGAGGGGAACAGGAGTGAGGATGCAGAGGAGGAAGAAGAGGATGACGAGAATGAGATAGAGGAAATCCCTACTACCCGCACTAGACGTGAGTCTTGGGTGTGGGGGTTATTTTCCATTTATGGGAATGCTCCTAAGGCTCGTGCGAACCGTGTTATCTGCAATGAGTGCAAAATGATGCTCAGTCGTGGGAAGCACGGTTCGTACAGCTTTGGGACCATGACCATGAAGCGACACCTGAGGTCATTTCACTCTGGGGCTATTCGCAATGTTGTACCTTGCGAAGAACGTAGTAGGTTGATTTCCTCTACTTCATTCTCTGTTTCAGAATCTGTCACCACAAGGACCACCTCTGTGGGACAGCGTCTTCCTCAAGCTGCCTCACAGGCCATACAGAATTCTGATGACTCTTACCTTTCGAGGGTCACAGTTTTCTGTATGTACTGTGACACAATACTCTGCAGGGAGGAGCGACTTCGGAGTGCTTTTGAAAATATCGTCTCAGAGCACGAGAAGACCTGCTCACTACCCAAATAAAACCCACTCTACATCTTCCTCTATCAGCTCGTCCTTTTTTATCCCTGTGGTTGGTGTCCCCCCATTTACCCTCCTTTCCACTCGACTCCTAGTGTGTCGTGACTAAAAAAACAAAAAAATATATAAATTTACAAAAATCAAAAAAATATGCCTCTTTTCAGAGCAGCCTTTCACAGTTAAAAAATAGAAGTGAAGATAAATAAAGCAGGGCCCTTTCTATTTCTTAAACGTCCGCGGACAGTTCGCGAACATTAAAAAAAATGGGGTGCTACCCTATTGTAACCATTGCATTTTTCTCTGGGAGGAAGTGGTGGCTCTGGAAAGAGCCTTTGGGAGGTGTTTGTATGTCAAAAATTATAAATATTTAACACCTACTTCATGTATTTCTAAAAAAGGTTGCAGTGCATTTTGTACATTTCTCCGAAAAATCTGATTGCCAGCATAAGTAAGATGGACTCCATCTCTGCGAAAAATGTATGTACTACGAAACATAATATTTTCATTGTGAAAAGAGGACATGCCAAAATCCCTTAGAAATGCACAAACAGCCTTATTAACATTGCGCCTTGCTTTTTCCATTTGTGGACCAAATGAAGAAGAACAAAGCCACATTTGTCTCTGCGCAATCCGTGAAAATATTACTTGAGAATTAGGAAACATGTCCCTGACTTTCCCAAGTCCTTCTTTCATAGCAAATTGCAAAGAAATTCCAGACACATGTCCTAAACTGTTCCCTCCACAATGAATTACAATTATGTCTGGATGTTGCTTTGTTTCCAAAGTAGCACAGAGAGGTAGCAAGTCCAACCACTTAATTCCACGTACTCCATGCCAGTGTACTTCCACATGTGGCAATCCAAGATCTACAGCTACTCCACAGCTTTGTGCATGCACCTTCAACCAATGTATCCACGAATCTCCCAAAATCCAAACAATCTGTTTTCTGAAACACACAGACATAGCTATCTGTTGTTCTCTCAGCAAAAAGAGTGTCTAAGAAACTCTCTCCTGGCAGAATACACCGACTAAACTTTCCTGACCAATCCCTTTCACTGCTCATTCCCATTTGCATGACTTCTGAACCCAAAAATCCCTGAATCTAACTCCCGATGTCCGCGAACTACCGCCATGTCCGCGAACATATCGTAAAATGAACAGCCCTTCTACCATTTCCACTTCATTCTATGTGCCATTCCCTCATTGGATGTAGCTAAGAAATCACATGACCATGCACCAATCACATTCAAGACCTCTACATCTAACTGCATCATCATAGATCAGCACTGCAAATGTACTGTGAATCTCGCTGAGTACAAGTGTCATATCATTGGCAAGCACCATCTACAAGAAATACTGTACAAGTCTCCAAGATTTCTACTTGCAGCTCCATGCATATCCATATGCATGAACACAAACTACAGGTATGCATATTTTCTGTACAGTACATGAGCACATTTTCAAACCGACTTTTAGCTTGTGTAATCTGTGAAATGAATCTATTGTCTTTTTTTCAATTTCCTAAAATCAACTATCACTTCTAAACCTTTATACTACTTACTTTCTTAATACACACACTATCAAATCATGTTAAACTAACATTTTTAAAATGAAATTTATAGACTACATATATTGAAACAAATTTATTTATTTGATTACTTTAATTTAAGCATGACATTAAGGCACTATTACCTAGAACAGCTTAGTTACAGAAATGGTGGTATTCAGTGGTACATTATGAATTTCACAAGACATACTAAAGATATGTTGTTTGTTACAGTTACTCATTGCAATACAATTTGTTCATTAAGAACATATCATATGTATTGAACTGGTGCAACGTATCTTATGTGAGTAAGATAGTTTTAATGGTTTTAAGGAAGGTGCTGAAGATTTCAATTAAAAAAATCAATAACTACATTTAAAAAAATGCTATATACAAACAAAATTACGAATTTGTTTCTTTTACAATTGCAGTGAAGACCATTCTCCTGAAAAGAAGCAGCCGAATTTCAAGAACAAAGAAGAACTAAGAATTAAACTGCTCATTTTAGAACAAAAGTAAGTAGAATATCACCATAATATTTTTATTATTACTCAAACACACTGTAAGTTTAATTCATGCTATTTCTGTGCCTAAAAATAGAGATTGTGCACCATTCTGTCCAAAAATCCCCATGTCTTAAACACTGATTTACAGCCAGAATGGCGCACAAATTCCTACTTTTGGACACACAAATTACCCAGCTCAACCGCTAGAATTTTCATATTATAGAACAAACAACTGTTTTTATTGTATACATTAGATTTACTATTTGTACTTCTCCACACCACTAGCTTATTTTTTTTCTGTCATCTGAACCTGAGTTTAGTAACATATTAATTGAAGAATACACATCCCTACAAGTTGTAGTTCCCAATGCACAATCAGACACTATTACATACATCATCTTACTCAAACACTCATGCACACAGCACACATACATTGCAGAACACCCCAACCCATACCTTCTTTATTTTTTTCAACAGACCCTAAAGAATGCCTACCAAAAGTCAAGTCAGTAGAAAGCAACGCAGAAGTAGAGCAAATGAAAATAAAAGTGTCCAACATAAGCATCCATCTCTAGCAGAATTTGTAAAAAAAAGTTCAAACAAAACAGCTAATACAGTCAATAAGTGAAACACAAGAAGTTTCAAGTACAAAAACTTTGCCTTCTCTATCAAAATGTAAAACAAACCAAAAAACAACTAACAGAAAATCAGCTATCACTACAGATAAAACTACTTCTTTAAATTGTAATATAGTGCAAAGTAAGCATACCAAGAAAAGTATTTTAGCCAAAATGTTCCGTCACAAAGTCCTTCAAAATCTTATAAAAACAGGAGAGAAATCAGGTTCAATGCTTAAAACCTATCGTAGGAAATTAATTTTAGAAGCGTTGATAGAAGCTTCTTCTCAAAAGAAAGTTATTTATTTTAGTGTTACACAAAATGAAACCACTAACAAAACTAATAACTAAATTACAAAAAAGACTTCTCAATAAATGAAATGTCAACAGAAAGAACTTCTTAAGTATCTGCGGAGGTGAATGGAGTCACACTACGAGCACAGAACCATACTTCAATGAAGAAGCGTACAAACAAAAAAAAACAAACACAATTGCCATACATAGCAGTGGTCGAGGTTATGAAAAAGTTAATAATACCATAATGGAACAAGAAGTACTCCTTACAAAAATATGCCCTGAAAACTTAGAATTACCCCTCCATTCAACTGAATCAGAACATCTAGTGTGCAAATGGCCATGCACGTCAATATGTAACATTCCTAAACAATTTTTCAAGTCTTTACGCCAATTCCTCAATCAATATGTAAAAAGCAAAGACAAAATCAAAATTAAACTACTGCAAAATATGGATACATGTCCAGTGCGCAAATACACAGGACTACAAGGACATTCATTGGCCTGCATTACAGGACCTACTTGTAAAACCACCTTCCATGATATCAAAAGAATATCAACACATCATTCAACTATAAGAAATCTAGTCTATAAACTGTACTATGCTAAAAGTCCTGCTTTAGCACTAGCAAATTTAAATAACATTCTTCTACATGGTACAGCAAAAGACCTACTTCAAGAAATTGACTATATCCAGAAAAAATATTTTGGAAGTGAAAGCCATTTACAGAATGAAATAGCTTTAAACCAAATTAGCAACAATTCTACACATGGCAACCATTTGCTAAACACATACAAAAAAGAAATACTAAAATTTAAAAGTACATCAGCTGAAGTACCACACCATGTATGTTTATGTTGCCGTAGAACTTTTTATAAACGTAACACGAAAACTGTAGACCTATCATATAAAATAGAAGACAATGAAGATTCTAAATGGTTTGAAGTAGCTCTCTACCTTTTAGCAGAAAACAAATATGAAATAAGTGACCCCTTAATACTTTGCAGTTACTGCACTACAAAACTTAACAACAACCAAACTCCTTCACGTGCTATCACAAATAATTTGGAATTATACCCACTACCAAAACCCCTACAACAATATTAGAGCATCATAATTCAAACAGTACACCCATTTCAAGCAATAATACGCCTTCAACCAAAAACAGCAAAATTAGCTCCCTCTGAATTGGTAAAAGGCATTCGTCAAAAAGTAGTTTATTTATCATTAGATCTAAAAGAAAATGTGCATACTCTAGGAGTGCAACGTCCAATGCAGCAATCTTTAATTAACTTAGTAAATGGAGTACCTACAAAAGACAAAAAAATATGGCAACAGCTGGTAGATTTACATAAAGTTAGACAAGCTTTACAATATCTTAAAGAGAAAAATGAATATTATGAAGAAATTAATATTGAAGAAAACTTGAAAGATACAACTGAAATAATTCAAGAAACACAAGAAGCTGGTCAATTTGAGCTACTAGATCCTGCTACAATATCAAATATTTTAGACCATTATACAATTCATCCTTTGCACTCTAATGACACCATAGAAGATGCATGGGAAACATACCAAATGCATCAAACAAAAGGATCACCAATCAGCATATGGGAAAAAAGTATAGAAGCACGTGCTTTTCCTCTACTCTTTCCTGCTGGCAAAGGAGGAAGGTATGATGATAGACCTATTCAAATATCAGCTTCAGAATACCGCTCATTACGGATGTATTCTGAAGATCCCAGATTTAGACAAAATGTGGACTACATATTCCACCTACTCTTTGAAAGTGAACTAGCAACTTTATGTTACGGAGTTGCACAAATAATAAAATCAGGATCCCACTTTCAAAATATGACAGCTACACAATTATTACAAAAAGGGCAACAAAAGGATGAGGTTTTACAATCAAATATTACAAATCTATTAGCAAATATGCGTGGTACTAAAGAGTACTGGTTTCGACGTCACGGAGATGTACATTGTATGATCAGAAACCTTGGCCCACCCACATGGTTTGTTACATTAAGTTGTGCAGAATATGCATGGGAAGATTTACATGATTTCCTATGCATATCAAATAAAAACAAAATAAACATAGATATACTAACACCAGGAAAACTTTGTTCATTGGATCCTGTAAATGTTTCAAAATATTTTCACCATCGCTTCATTGCTGCTACATTTTATTTGTAATAAAACTGTTCCTCCCCTTGGAGAAGAGCAACACTTCTTTTGGAGAAAAGAATACCAAACCAGAGGAGCACCACATGTCCACATGCTTTTATGGATTAAAGATGCTCCTAAATTTGGTCAAGACAGTGATGCCACTGTTTTACAGTTTATTGAAAAATATGTCACTTGTGAAATTCCATCAGAATCCACAAATAGTGATCTTCATGCACAAATTTTACAATTTCAAAGATATAAATGTGGCAAATATTGTCGTTGCAAATACAAAACAAAGGGAAATACTACACCAAATGCCGATTTGTTTTCCCTAGGCCAGTTACAAATACAGGTCAAGTGAACAACCTCATGTCTTCAGTTAGACATAGGGCCTCATTACGAGTCCGGCGTTAACCGAGGCGGTAAAACCGCCTGGTTTACGCCGGACTCGTATTACCATTCCGCCTCCGTGATTCCCGGAATTACCGGGGCATTACAACCCTGGTTTTCCGGGAATCACGGAGGCGGAATGGTGTAAATCCCCATTCCCATTGAGTCCTATGGGACTCGATGGAAATGGGGATCATGGAAACACTGGCAGCATCTCGTAATGCTGCCGGTGTTTCCTCGTCTGCCTGCATGCGGGAGGTGTTAAACCCGCCAGGTCAGACCTGGCGGAAACATCACCTCCCGCCTGCAGGGGTCGGACTCAGGCAGTCCAGAAACAACGGTGGTGGCGGGTTTACCGCCACCGTTATTTCCGGACGGCCTGGGTCGTAATGAGGCCCTGTGTTAAAGGTAAGTCACCTAAAATACATTTTACATAAAAAGAAAAGAAGAAGAAAACTATATCAATGATTATAATGCAATCATTGCCCACTTATGGAATGCAAACATAGATGTGCAGTACATTGCAGACAATTCTACTGCAGTTGCACAATATGTCACAGCATACTTAACCAAAGCAGAAAAGACAGAGCTCCAAGACCTCTGGAATGACCTGTCATCAGATAAAACAGTGTCTCAGAAATTATACAGCTTGGGCATAAACATGCTCTCCAATAGAGAATGTGGATTATATGAAGCAGCTGATTGTTTAACTGGTACTGCATTGTGTGGTAAATCTGAAAATATAGTATGGCTAAGTCTTGGTCCAGCTAAATCTAGAAAAAGAGTTCTAAAAACGTACGAAGATATAGAAGAAATAGCCAAACATGGTCCCAACAGCCAAGACATTTTAAAAAACAATTTATTGGAAACATATTACCCAAACAGAAGTAATACTTTGGAAACCATGTGTCTATACCACATAGCCCAAAACTACACATACAAAAACAATATAAAACCTAATGAATAAAAGTAAATACAGAGTGACAAACTGTGAAAGCAGCTTAGTTAAACTCACTAAACCAAATTTAATTAATCATATCAAATTGTCATTGAAGACTCCTCAACATAAATAAATATATTACATGTCCCTGCTACAACTCTTTAAACCATGGAGAAAAGAAGAAGAAATACTAGAAAACTATGACTCATATGAAGACGCTTTCAAAGCAAATGAAAGCACTATAACTGATGTAAACTTTACACAATACAAAACAATGTTGCACAATGAACAGCAACACGAAGAAGAACTCCAGGCCCAACTAGATAAAGACACTCCTGACAGTAGTCAACCTTCTGTAACAGGAAGCCAAAAACCACTGGGAGAACCACTAATAATAAATGAGGCAGAATTAGCTATGATAGAAGTAGAAAACACCATGGGGTCGATACATGGAGCAAACGTGTGCCGAAAATCCCAGCGCAAGCATGCGCAAGGTGGCGCAAGCATGAGAAACCCAGCGCACGCGCACATGCGCGATTCAAGGAAGACGCTGCGCGTGTTTCCCGCTGTCCGTGCGCCAAATCCTGCCATGGCACACGCGGGCACACACGGCTTGCGCTACGCACACAGCAAAAGTGCACATAGCGCGGCGCACACAACCAAAGTGTGCGGAACAGTGGGCGTAACATGCAGAATGGGGAATAATGCGTGAAAAAGAAGGCGTAACTGGGGAAGTACTGCAGGGAACTACACGGAACGCCCACACGCAAGCGAACAGCCCGTATTCATGGATACGAACACGGGAAACCCGCGCACGGCAAAAGACGCACACAGGCGTCAACACGTCCGCCACACGAAGGCAGGCGGAAGCGTCCCCGTGCACAGTATAAAAGTGCGCGCAAACAACAAACACGTATATACAGCTACGATGAATGCCCCATTTGTCGCAGCACTGATCGTGGGACACCGCAGGAGGAGGAGAATAGTCAGGGCACGCATTTTCGCACCACGGACACGCCTTTTTGGGATGCCTGACGACCAGGTCTACGGCAGGTATAAGTTTCCACCCCATATCATCCTAGACCTGGTCAGGGAATGGGAAGATGACCTTACATCCCCCACCCTTTGCTCCCAAGCATTGAGCCCCTTGGAGAAGGAGCTCAATGTCCTGCATTTTTTGGCCACTGGGTCATTTCAGCGGACTGCTGCCATAGTGGGGGGGGGTCTCACAGGCCACGCAGTCACGCTGCCTACACCAGGTACTGGCAATCATGACAGCGCGCCCCTCAGTCCGCAGGCACATATACATGCCCAGAACACCCGCAGAAAGGCAGGCCATTGTCCTGGATTTTTTCAGGGTGGCACACTTCCCCAAAGTGCTCGGTGCCATAGATTGCACCCATGTGGCCCTACGTCCACCTAGGGCCACTGAGCACATCTACCGAAACCGCAAGCACTGACATTCCATCAATGTGCAGGTGGTATGCGATGCAAAGGGAATCATCACCTCTGTTTATGCAAACTACCCTGGCTCCACCCATGACAGTTTCATATACAGAATGTCCGCCCTGAGCCGGGCCCTGGAAGCTGGGCAGCATGGCGACACCTGGCTCCTAGGTGAGTACAAATGCCCTTGCACATGCATGCATGTCACACACACACACACACAAATACGCAAACCCCAATAATCACAACCATTTATACCTCCCCAGGGGACAGTGCCTACCCTCTGAGCAACCACATGATGACACCAATCCGGAACCCCAGCACACCACCCCAGGTAAGATACAACGCCGCCCATATTGCAACCAGGGCCATAGTGGAGCGCACATTCGGAGTGCTCAAGTCACGTTTCCGCTCCCTTGGCCGCTCTGGCGGGCAGCTACTCTATGCACCCCCAGTAGTGTGCAGGATCATTGTGGCAGCATGTGTCCTGCACAATGTTGCAACACGGCAGGGCGTACCGGTGGACATGGTGGTGCCCCCACATACCCAACCACAGGCACAGGTGCTGCCCATGGGAGGGGACAGGGCACGTGGCGAGGAAGCCCGGACCCAGCTTGTGGCCACATTTTTCACCTAAACTCCCACCCCTGCGGAGTGCACACAGGCCTGGCACATACCAGGTGACAATCGATGATGACAAAGAGACAGTCAACTGTCACAACCCTACCACCCTGAGATAGTTGCCATGGAAGTGCCACATTGTCTGCATCCCTAGCTACTTAAACACAAGCTATCCTGTGTGACCAAAAGGCACACATATGACATGACATGATATGGCATGTGTAACGTGCCTATACACAAGTATTTAAAGGTGCGATGAGGCAGGGAGGGGGGAACAAGGGAAGACAGACAACAATACTACTAGGCCAGGTGTCATTTAGATTGCGCAAGTGCAGGGGTAGGGGGAAGGGAAAAGTGCAAGGGGAAGGGGAGGGGGGAGTGCAGTACAGGGTAAGTAGACTAAAAAACAAATAAATAGGCCAGCTGGTGGCAACTGCAAAGGTAAGTGCAGACAAGTGCTGGGAAGGGGGGGCTATAGGGATAGAGAGACAGTCCCGCAGTGCAGGGGTTGCCAGGGAGGCAGTGCAAGTGGAGAGTGGCTGGGCCAGGGACCGAGGTCGGTGAGACTGGCCCAGTTGCAGATCCAGTGCAGTTCCAGTGAAGAATTTTGCAAGGGAGAGGTACAGAGAAAGCAGAAGCAAAGAGGAATGTCTTGAGGTGCTTCCGGAACCGGAGATGGTTCTCCTCAAGTTCCAGTGAGGCAGGAAGGCTGTTCCAGAGGGAGGCCCCTGCCGCGGAGAGAGATCTACCCCCAGCTAGTTGCTTTGAGAAGCGGATGACCCTGACATGCAAGGTGTGAATCACACACACCTGCAAAACAGGCCATGGCCAACACTGTTATGTCACTCAAACCCTCCCAAACCACAACATGACATGGCAAGCAATACCCATACACCAACACAGTACCAATAAGGTACACATTGGTATGTCAAAAATGTACAGTGGCATCAGACAATGATGCCTGACATGGAATCAGATGAAATGACTGACCAACAACCTCCCACCCAAAATAAGTCATTTCCAAATGCATTATAAGAGTTGTAGACGTAACATAACAATGAATGCCTGTCTACATGCACATTGTCATTGCAAAATCAACACTGCAGCTTCTGTGTGCTGTGTCCAACTCCTGCAACACACTGCTCAGCGCACATCACAGTGAACAGCCATTGTGTGTGATGCACACCCTGAGCATCACATCTAAGTGACAGACCACATCAAAAAGCAAATTAGGCATGTGCAGGATCCATAATTGGTCACAGAACATGTGCTGCAGGGACACAGTGGTCAACAGAAGGCAAACAGTGTACACATGGATATGCAAGGGTGGTTGTACATGTAGTCCATCATAGTGCAAGTGTGTGGGTCAGTAAGGACATGCACTCAACATATGCATGTGCAATCAAGTGACCATCAGTGGGAAAAATAGCGTGTGCGACTCACCGTCTGCCTAGCGCGATGCAGAAAAACACGCGTAGCCAATACCCCCGCCAAAAGAAGAGATACATCCTTGATAGCTGTGAAGTTGTGATGGCGCACGAAACAACAGGAAGCAACAAAACACGTCGGTCTCTACGAAAGGCACGTACAGCGAACTGCTGGCCCCGCTCACCTTTAACCCGTGCTGAGGGAAACGCCTGCGCGTGTCATGTCACTTACGCGCATGGGCCCTTTCCTCGGATTACACGCGGACGTGCAGTTTTTCACGCGCGCTGAAACGCCCATGCACGCCTGCGCGCGTCACGTCACAGAGGCGCTTGCGCTTGAAGGGCCTTCTGTCCAATGAAATTGCGTATACGAGCAGACGCGCTTATGCGCTAAGGGGCTTTCCTTGAATTACACGCTGACATGCAGAATTTTCACGTGCCAAATCACTCTGTATCAAGCTGGCCACGCGTAAGCACACGGAAGACCACGCTCCTGCCCAGAAGGCTGAATTACTGCCCCCCAGAGCCCCAAGCACGCTCCCACCTGCCATCTGCTGCTGCCTGATTGCCTGCTGCCCAGGTGCCCTGCCATTTGCTGCCTGCACATCAGCCAGGGGTGCTGTTGCTGTGACCACTCTGGCTGGAACCGAAGACTCCCGACTGGGATTCCATCGCTCCACAGCCCAGCCCCAGGACCCAGTTGCCCACCCACTCCTGCCTCTGGGGTTGTCATGTCGGGCACTGCAACATCTGGCACCACTGACAACCCCCGGCCAGAGAGGCAGAGGGGCACCAGCTTCAGTGCCAGGGAAGTTGGTGTCCTGGTGGAGCAAGTCCTGGGGCAGTATGATGCCCTCTTCGGAAGTTCCCGCGCCGACAAGGAAGGACGGACTTGGATCTGGATGGACATCGTGACTGCCATCAACGCAGAGGGGGTGGCAGTCCGCGACTTCCAACATGTCAAGAAGCGCTGGGAGGACTTCAGGTCCAGGACCCTCAACAAGGCCCGGCGCCTCTTGAAGGCAGCCGATGCTAAGGGGCGCCGGGGCCACTTGTCGGAAGATCAGATGAGGGTCCTGGAACGCATATCCCCAGCGCTCCACGTCCAGGTCCTTGAGAGGCAGACCTGTCTGGAGTCGAGCAGTAAGTGTACATGCATCCTGATTGTAAGCTGTGCGTGTCGTGATGTGCCAGTAGTGTGCAGTTTGCACATCTGTTTGTATGGGGCCGAGTATGGGTGGGGGTGTACAGGGCCGTGAGGCTAACACATGCGAGGGCTGTCATGTGTGAGACATGGATGGTGCTTGTGTGTGTAGGCTTGCATGCCAAATGCAGTTGTGGGGGCACACATGTTTGGATGAATGTGTATGTAAGTAGGCATGTTCGTGATGTCACGCATGTATGTTGTTTTCAGCTGCATGTATCAGCACTGTGTACATGTGCATGTGTGTGTATTTGACAAGGGTACAACAGTGATGCAACATGGATGCATGTGACAGTGGGATGTGGAAGCCTGATTGGCAGATGTGACATGGATGCCCATCTGAACACTGTGACAGTTGGCAGAGATGTACACATGCATGCAAGTGTGGTGGTGTGTGTACATGTGTAGTGCACTCCCTGTGTTGCATGTGATGTCTGGCTCACCTTTGCCTGCTCATGCTGTTGTATGTGTATGGATGGTGCTGGCAGTTGCGATATGGCTGTGGTATGGCTCATGTGTGCAAGTTGAAATGACATTTGTGTTGGGGATTGTGATGGCATGTCTGAGGTTTGCCAATGCCACTCATGTACAACTGTCATGTGTGTATGTGTCCATTGTACAGTGCCCTGATGCCTGTGTTTTATTTCTCCCTGTCTGCAGCGTCAACTGATGAAGAGGGCGGAGAAGGTGCTGTGGAGCACAGTGTCGGGGATCGCACCGCCAGCCGGAGACGCAAGGCCCGGCTCCCCTCCCAGGTTGTGATCTCGTCGGGGAGTGAGGAGTCCAGTGCCGCGTCCCAGGCCGCAGCTGCCGGGGGGCGGTCCAAGAGGCGGAGGTTGGAGTTGGACTCCTTGGCAGCAGAAGGGGCAGCTGGGACCCCACAGGGCCCAACGGGGGAAGATGGCACGGAGTCATCCAGGTTGGTGGGGGGTTTGGTGGAGGAGGAGGACGTGCAAGCAACAGAGACGGGGTCTGGAGGTAGGGATTCCACTGGTGCTAGTGGTGCATTGCAGGACCAGGGACAGGAGGCAGCACAGGCCGCCGCGGAGGGGCCTGTGTGCAATCCTGTCCCTGATCCTGTCACTGCATCATCTTGCACCAGCAGGGATGCCTACGTCCAGACCTGTTTTCAGGCAGGGGATGCGCTCACGACAACTGGCCTTCCTCTGCCTGCGGAAGTGGCTATCCGGGTCCGGGTTGAGCCTGTCCTGACTGGTGTGGCGTTGCGTCAACGGGCCATGCGAGGTGACCTGCAGTCTTTTCATGAGGAGACTGCACGTCATCTCGGATGGCTCGTTGACCGCGTCGACCTACTGGGACAGGTCACCCAGGCCGGATTCCTCCGTTTGATGGGGCTTGCTACGACCCCCTCCTCAACTGAACCCCCTATGTGCCAGTCGTCCTCCGTGCCATCTTCCCACCCATCAGTCACCTAGGTGCGCTGTGGAGCTGCCTCTGACGGTGCGGCCGGGCTGGTGGAGGAGGCATCCCTGCCACAGTCGGGAGTCGGATGTCCAGCAGGGGTGGCCACATCAACGACTGCACCCCAGCCAGCGGAGGATGTGCAGGCAGCAGGAGGCAGTGCACGGGCAGAGGCACAGCAGCAGCAACAACGTGGTGGGAGCCATGATGGCTCGGGGCCTTCGACATCGGAGGGGCAGGCATCGGCCGGAGGGCAGGAGGACCCAGGACGGGAAGTGTCTTCCGTGTGGCAGCGTTTGGGCCACGCCATAGATGCGGAGCGGCAGCGGGCGGAAGAGGCACGGCTCACGATGGTCAGGGCGGAGAACTCCATGTGGAGGGCCCTGAGGCGGGCCGAGTGCCTCGAGGCAATCCGCAGGGGGTTGGAGGTGGACACGTCGACGGCCCTGCAGACCCTCGGGGCCATGGAGGAGGACCGCCTCCGGGACATTGAGCAGGAGTTCAATGATGCCCTGGCCCGGGACATCCAAAAGTGAGCCGTCAGACTAGCCCGCTGCCCTTGTAAATAGTTCTGTAGTTAGTGTTAGGTTTCCTTTGGTTTTGCATTTTTTTTGGACCTTTTGGACAATGGGCCACATTTTTGTATATAGTTTTTTTGTATTAGGTAGTGTTGTTAGATATGTTTCATTTCTTCTGTTGGGATCATGGACCCCGGATTGTTTATCTGTATATAGTTGACTGTTGGATTTTCATTTTTTTTTATGATTTACCCATGGAGCAATGGTTTTCGATTTTATATTTCCATTGGATTTACTTTTGTGGACTGTGACTTTGGACACCTTTCCTTTGGATTATGATTTGTGGTTTTGCATTATTTCACGGACATGCTGGTTTTTATTTTTTTTTATTCCCATTTTTGTTTGTTTATTTTTGATTCAATTTATGTTGATTTTAATACATATTTTTTGTTCAAACTTCAATGTGTAGTATCATCTCATTGGTTTCATGCATATCATGATATGGGTTTTGAGATTCACTGACACCCATTGGGTGTATGTGAGGGACATGTGTTCATTTCCAAACTTGCAATTGGGGTTCTATCATGTTATTGCCATTTCTAAGTGGGTGTATGCAATACTCGGGTGGGTGTTTGGCATTTGGAGGCTGACCATAAGGGCCAGGGATCTAGATTGTGATGACATGTTGGCTGGGGGACATGTGTGGGGGCCTGGTGGAGGGTGCCCCACAGTGCTGGGGGGTGGGGATGCAGGGAGACATGAGTTGGACATGAGTGGGGGCCTGCTGGCAGGTGCCCCACAGTGCTGGGGTGTGGGGGTGCAGGGGGACATGAGTTGGGGGCCTGGTGGAGGGTGCCCCACAGTGCTGGGGGGTGGGAGTGCAGGGGGACATGAGTTGGGCATGAGTGGGGGCCTGCTGGTAGGTGCCCCACAGTGCTGGGGGGTGGGGTGCAGGGGGACATGAGCTGGGGGCCTGGTGGAGGGTGCCCTGCACTGCTGGGGGGTGGGGGTGCAGGGGGACATGTGTGGGGGCCTGGTGGAGGGTGCCCTGCACTGCTGGGGGGTGGGGGTGCAGGGGGACATGTGTGGGGGCCTGGTGGAGGGTGCCCCACAGTGCTGGGGGGTGGGAGTGCAGGGGGGCATGAGTTGGGGTCCTGGTGGAGGGTGCCCTGCACTGCTGGGGGGTGGGGGTGCAGGGAGACATGAGTTGGTCATGAGTGGGGGCCTGCTGGCAGGTGCCCCACAGTGCTGGGGGGTGGGGGTGCAGGGGAACATGTGTGGGGGCCTGGTGGAGGGTGCCCCACAGTGCTGGGGGGTGGGGGTGCAGGGGGACATGAGTTGGGGTCCTGGTGGAGGGTGCCCTGCACTGCTGGGAGGTGGAGGTGCAGGGGGACATGAGTTGGACATGAGTGGGGGCCTGCTGCCAGGTGCCCCACAGTGCTGGGGGGTGGGGGTGCAGGGGGACATGTGTGGGGGCCTGGTGGAGGGTTCCCCACAGTGCTGGGGGGTGGGGGTGCAAGGGGACATGAGTTTGGGTCCTGGTGGAGGGTGCCCCACAGTGCTGGGGGGTGGGGGTGCAGGGGGACATGAGTTGGACATGAGTGGGGGCCTGCTGGCAGGTACCCCACAGTGCTGGGGGGTGGGGGTGCAGGGGGACATGAATTGGGGGCCTGGTGGAGGGTGCCCTGCACTGCTGGGGGACATGTGTGGGGGGCTGGTGGAGGGTGCCCCACAGTGCTGGGGGGTGGGGGTGCCGGGGGACATGAGTTGGGGGCCTGGTGGAGGGTGCCCTGCACTGCTGGGGGGTCGGGGTGCAGGGGGACATGAGTTGGACATGAGTGGGGGCCTGCTGGCAGGTGCCCCACAGTGCTGGGGGGTGGGGGTGCAGGGGGCCATGAGTTGGGGTCCTGGTAGAGGGTGCCCTGCACTGCTGGGGGGTGGGGGTGCAGGGGGACATGAGTTGGACATGGGTGGGGGCCTGCTGGCTGGTGCCCCACAGTGCTGGGGGGTGGGGGTGCAGGAGGACATGTGTAGGGGCCTGGTGGAGGGTGCCCCACAGTGCTGGGGGGTGGGGGTGCAGGGGGACATGAGTTGGGGTCATGGTGGTGGGTGCCTTGCACTGCTGGGGGGTGGAGGTGCAGGGGGACATGAGTTGGACATGAGTGGGGGCCTGCTGGCAGGTGCCCCACAGTGCTGGGAGGTGGGGGTGCAGAGGGACATGTCTGAGGGCCTGGTGGAGGTTGCCCCACAGTGCTGGGGGGTGGGGGTGCAGGGAGCCATGAGTTGGGGTCCTAGTGGAGCGTGCCCCACAGTGCTGGGGGGTGGGGGTGCAGGGGGACATGAGTTGGACATGAGTGGGGGCCTGCTGGCAGGTGCCCCACAGTGCTGGGGGGTGGGGGTGCAGGGGGACATGAGTTGGGGGCCTGGTGGAGGGTGCCCTGCACTGCTGGGTGGTGGGGGTGCAGGGGAACAAGTGTGGGGGCCTGGTGGAGGGTGCCCCACAGTGCTGGGGGGTGGGGGTGCAGGGGCACATGAGTTGGGGGCCTGGTGGAGGGTGCCCTGCACTGCTGGGGGGTGGGGATGCAGGGGGACATGTGTGGGGGCCTGGTGGAGGGTGCCCCACAGTGTTGGGGGGTGGTGGTGCAGGGGGACATGAGTTGGACATGAGTGGGGGCCTGCTGGCAGGTACCCCACAGTGCTGGGGGGTGGGGGTGCAGGGGGACATGAATGGGGGGCCTGGTGGAGGGTGCCCTGCACTGCTGGGGGGTGGTGGTGCAGGGGGACATGTGTGGGGGCCTGGTGGAGGGTGCCCCACAGTGCTGGGGGGTGGGGGTGCCGGGGGACATGAGTTGGGGCCTGGTGGAGGGTGCCCTGCACTGCTGGGTGGTGGGGGTGCAGGGGGACATGAGTTGGACATGAGTGGGGGCCTGCTGGCAGGTGCCCCACAGTGCTGGGGTGTGGGGGTGCAGGGGGACATGAGTTGGGGGCCTGGTGGAGGGTGCCCCACAGTGCTGGGGGGTGGGAGTGCAGGGGGACATGAGTTGGACATGAGTGGGGGCCTGCTGGTAGGTGCCCCACAGTGCTGGGGGGTGGGGGTGCAGGGGGACATGAGCTGGGGGCCTGGTGGTGGGTGCCCTGCACTGCTGGGGAGTGGAGGTGCAGGGGGACATGAGTTGGACATGAGTGGGGGCCTGCTGGCAGGTGCCCCACAGTGCTGGGAGGTGGGGGTGCAGAGGGACATGTCTGAGGGCCTGGTGGAGGTTGCCCCACAGTGCTGGGGGGTGGGGGTTCAGGGAGCCATGAGTTGGGGTCCTAGTGGAGCGTGCCCCACAGTGCTGGGGGGTGGGGGTGCAGGGGGACATGAGTTGGACATGAGTGGGGGCCTGCTGGCAGGTGCCCCACAGTGCTGGGGGGTGGGGGTGCAGGGAGACATGAGTTGGGGGCCTGGTGGAGGGTGCCCTGCACTGCTGGGTAGTGGGGGTGCAGGGGAACAAGTGTGGGGGCCTGGTGGAGGGTGCCCCACAGTGCTGGGGGGTGGGGGTGCAGTGGCACATGAGTTGGGGCCTGGTGGAGGGTGCCCTGCACTGCTGGGGGGTGGGGATGCAGGGGGACATGTGTGGGGGCCTGGTGGAGGGTGCCCCACAGTGCTGGGGGGTGGTGGTGCAGGGGGACATGAGTTGGACATGAGTGGGGGCCTGCTGGCAGGTACCCCACAGTGCTGGGGGGTGGGGGTGCAGGGGGACATGAATTGGGGGCCTGGTGGAGGGTTTCCTGCACTGCTGGGGGGTGGTGGTGCAGGGGGACATGTGTGGGGGCCTGGTGGAGGGTGCCCCACAGTGCTGGGGGGTGGGGGTGCCGGGGGACATGAGTTGGGGGCCTGGTGGAGGGTGCCCTGCACTGCTGGTGGGTGGGGGTGCAGGGGGACATGAGTTGGACATGAGTGGGGGCCTGCTGGCAGGTGCCCCACAGTGCTGGGGGGTGGAGGTGCAGGGGGACATGTGTGGGGGCCTGGTGGAGGGTGCCCCACAGTGCTGGGGGGTGGGGGTGCAGGGGGACATGAGTTGGGGCCTGGTGGAGGGTGCCCTGCACTGCTGGGTGGTGGAGGTGCAGGCGGACATGAGTTGGACATGAGTGGGGGCCTGCTGGCAGGTGCCCCACAGTGCTGGGGTGTGGGGGTGCAGGGGGACATGAGTTGGGGGCCTGGTGGAGGGTGCCCCACAGTGCTGGGGGGTGGGAGTGCAGGGGGACATGAGTTGGACATGAGTGGGGGCCTGCTGGTAGCTGCCCCACAGTGCTGGGGGGTGGGGGTGCAGGACGACATGAGCTGGGGGCCTGGTGGAGGGTGCCCTGCACTGCTGGGGGGTGGGGGTGCAGGGGAACATGTGTGGGGGCCTGGTGGAGGGTGCCCCACAGTGCTGGGGGGTGGGGGTGCAGGGGGACATGAGTTGGACATGAGTGGGGGCCTGCTGGCAGGTGCCCCACAGTGCTGGGGGGTGGGGGTGCAGGGGGACATGTGTGGGGGCCTGGTGGAGGGTGCCCCACAGTGCTGGGGGGTGGGAGTGCAGGGGGACATGAGTTGGGGTCTTGGTGGAGGGTGCCCTGCACTGCTGGGGGGTGGGGGTGCAGGGAGACATGAGTTGGTCATGAGTGGGGGCCTGCTGGCAGGTGCCCCACAGTGCTGGGGGGTGGGGGTGCAGGGGAACATGTGTGGGGGCCTGGTGGAGGGTGCCCCACAGTGCTGGGGGGTGGGGGTGCAGGGGGACATGAGTTGGGGTCCTGGTGGAGGGTGCCCTGCACTGCTGGGAGGTGGAGGTGCAGGGGGACATGAGTTGGACATGAGTGGGGGCCTGCTGGCAGGTGCCCCACAGTGCTGGGGGGTGGGGGTGCAGGGGGACATGTGTGGGGGCCTGGTGGAGGGTTCCCCACAGTGCTGGGGGGTGGGGGTGCAAGGGGACATGAGTTTGGGTCCTGGTGGAGGGTGCCCCACAGTGCTGGGGGGTGGGGGTGCAGGGGGACATGAGTTGGACATGAGTGGGGGCCTGCTGGCAGGTACCCCACAGTGCTGGGGGGTGGGGGTGCAGGGGGACATGAATTGGGGGCCTGGTGGAGGGTGCCCTGCACTGCTGGGGGACATGTGTGGGGGCCTGGTGGAGGGTGCCCCACAGTGCTGGGGGGTGGGGGTGCCGGGGGACATGAGTTGGACATGAGTGGGGGCCTGCTGGCAGGTACCCCACAGTGCTGGGGGGTGGGGGTGCAGGGGGACATGAATGGGGGGCCTGGTGGAGGGTGCCCTGCACTGCTGGGGGGTGGTGGTGCAGGGGGACATGTGTGGGGGCCTGGTGGAGGGTGCCCCACAGTGCTGGGGGGTGGGGGTGCCGGGGGACATGAGTTGGGGCCTGGTGGAGGGTACCCTGCACTGCTGGGGGGTGGGGGTGCAGGGGGACATGAGTTGGAGATGAGTGGGGGCCTGCTGGCAGGTGCCCCACAGTGCTGGGGGGTGGAGGTGCAGGGGGACATGTGTGGGGGCCTGGTGGAGGGTGCCCCACAGTGCTGGGGGGTGGGGGTGCAGGGGGACATGAGTTGGGGCCTGGTGGAGGGTGCCCTGCACTGCTGGGTGGTGGGGGTGCAGGGGGACATGAGTTGGACATGAGTGGGGGCCTGCTGGCAGGTGCCCCACAGTGCTGGGGTGTGGGGGTGCAGGGGGACATGAGTTGGGGGCCTGGTGGAGGGTGCCCCACAGTGCTGGGGGGTGGGAGTGCAGGGGGACATGAGTTGGACATGAGTGGGGGCCTGCTGGTAGGTGCCCCACAGTGCTGGGGGGTGGGGGTGCAGGGGGACATGAGCTGGGGGCCTGGTGGTGGGTGCCCTGCACTGCTGGGGGGTGGAGGTGCAGGGGGACATGAGTTGGACATGAGTGGGGGCCTGCTGGCAGGTGCCCCACAGTGCTGGGAGGTGGGGGTGCAGAGGGACATGTCTGAGGGCCTGGTGGAGGTTGCCCCACAGTGCTGGGGGGTGGGGGTGCAGGGAGCCATGAGTTGGGGTCCTAGTGGAGCGTGCCCCACAGTGCAGGGGGGTGGGGGTGCAGGGGGACATGAGTTGGACATGAGTGGGGGCCTGCTGGCAGGTGCCCCACAGTGCTGGGGGGTGGGGGTGCAGGGGGACATGAGTTGGGGGCCTGGTGGAGGGTGCCCTGCACTGCTGGGTAGTGGGGGTGCAGGGGAACAAGTGTGGGGGCCTGGTGGAGGGTGCCCCACAGTGCTGGGGGTGGGGGTGCAGGGGCACATGAGTTGGGGGCCTGGTGGAGGGTGCCCTGCACTGCTGGGGGGTGGGGATGCAGGGGGACATGTGTGGGGGCCTGGTGGAGGGTGCCCCACAGTGCTGGGGGGTGGTGGTGCAGGGGGACATGAGTTGGACATGAGTGGGGGCCTGCTGGCAGGTACCCCACAGTGCTGGGGGGTGGGGGTGCAGGGGGACATGAATTGGGGGCCTGGTGGAGGGTGCCCTGCACTGCTGGGGGGTGGTGGTGCAGGGGGACATGTGTGGGGGCCTGGTGGAGGGTGCCCCACAGTGCTGGGGGGTGGGGGTGCCGGGGGACATGAGTTGGGGGCCTGGTGGAGGGTGCCCTGCACTGCTGGGGGGTGGGGGTGCAGGGGGACATGAGTTGGACATGAGTGGGGGCCTGCTGGCAGGTGCCCCACAGTGCTGGGGGGTGGAGGTGCAGGGGGACATGTGTGGGGGCCTGGTGGAGGGTGCCCCACAGTGCTGGGGGGGTGGGGGTGCAGGGGGACATGAGTTGGGGCCTGGTGGAGGGTGCCCTGCACTGCTGGGTGGTGGGGGTGCAGGCGGACATGAGTTGGACATGAGTGGGGGCCTGCTGGCAGGTGCCCCACAGTGCTGGGGTGTGGGGGTGCAGGGGGACATGAGTTTGGGGCCTGGTGGAGGGTGCCCCACAGTGCTGGGGGGTGGGAGTGCAGGGGGACATGAGTTGGACATGAGTGGGGGCCTGCTGGTAGCTGCCCCACAGTGCTGGGGGGTGGGGGTGCAGGGGGACATGAGCTGGGGGCCTGGTGGAGGGTGCCCTGCACTGCTGGGGGTGGGGGTGCAGGGGGACATGTGTGGGGGCCTGGTGGATGGTGCCCCACAGTGCTGGGGGGTGGGGGTGCAGGGGGACATGAGTTGGACATGAGTGGGGGCCTGCTGGCAGGTGCCCCACAGTGCTGGGGGGTGGGGGTGCAAGGGGACATGTGTGGGGGCCTGGTGGAGGGTGCCCCACAGTGCTGGGGGGTGGGAGTGCAGGGGGACATGAGTTGGGGTCTTGGTGGAGGGTGCCCTGCACTGCTGGGGGGTGGGGGTGCAGGGAGACATGAGTTGGTCATGAGTGGGGGCCTGCTGGCAGGTGCCCCACAGTGCTGGGGGGTGGGGGTGCAGGGGAACATGTGTGGGGGCCTGGTGGAGGGTGCCCCACAGTGCTGGGGGGTGGGGGTGCAGGGGGACATGAGTTGGGGTCCTGGTGGAGGGTGCCCTGCACTGCTGGGAGGTGGAGGTGCAGGGGGACATGAGTTGGACATGAGTGGGGGCCTGCTGGCAGGTGCCCCACAGTGCTGGGGGGTGGGGGTGCAGGGGGACATGTGTGGGGGCCTGGTGGAGGGTTCCCCACAGTGCTGGGGGGTGGGGGTGCAAGGGGACATGAGTTTGGGTCCTGGTGGAGGGTGCCCCACAGTGCTGGGGGCTGGGGGTGCAGGGGGACATGAGTTGGACATGAGTGGGGGCCTGCTGGCAGGTACCCCACAGTGCTGGGGGGTGGGGGTGCAGGGGGACATGAATTGGGGGCCTGGTGGAGGGTGCCCTGCACTGCTGGGGGACATGTGTGGGGGCCTGGTGGAGGGTGCCCCACAGTGCTGGGGGGTGGTGGTGCAGGGGGACATGAGTTGGACATGAGTGGGGGCCTGCGGGCAGGTACCCCACAGTGCTGGGGGGTGGGGGTGCAGGGGGACATGAATTGGGGGCCTGGTGGAGGGTGCCCTGCACTGCTGGGGGGTGGTGGTGCAGGGGGACATGTGTGGGGGCCTGGTGGAGGGTGCCCCACAATACTGGGGGGTGGGGGTGCCGGGGGACATGAGTTGGGGGCCTGGTGGAGGGTGCCCTGCACTGTTGGGGGGTGGGGGTGCAGGGGGACATGAGTTGGACATGAGTGGGGGCCTGCTGGCAGGTGCCCCACAGTGCTGGGTGGTGGAGGTGCAGGGGGACATGTGTGGGGGCCTGGTGGAGGGTGCCCCACAGTGCTGGGGGGTGGGGGTGCAGGGGGACATGAGTTGGGGCCTGGTGGAGGGTGCCCTGCACTGCTGGGTGGTGGGGGTGCAGGGGGACATGAGTTGGACATGAGTGGGGGCCTGCTGGCAGGTGCCCCACAGTGCTGGGGGGTGGGGGTGCATGGTGACATATGTGGGGGCCTGGTGGAGGGTGCCCCACAGTGCTGGGGGGTGGGGGTGCAGGGGGACATGAGTTGGGGTCCTGGTGGAGGGTGCCCTGCACTGCTGGGGAGTGGGGGTGCAGGGGACATGAGTTGGACATGAGTGGGGGCCTGCTGGCAGGTGCCCCACAGTGCTGGGGGGTGGGGGTGCTGGGGGATATGAGTTGGGGGCCTGGTGCAGGGTGCCCTGCACTGCTGGGGGACATGTGTGGGGGCCTGGTGGAGGGTGCCCCACAGTGCTGGGGGGTGGGGGTGCCGGGGGACATGAGTTGGGGGCCTGGTGGAGGGTGCCCTGCACTGCTGGGGGGTGGGGGTGCAGGGGGACATGAGTTGGACATGAGTGGGGGCCTGCTGGCAGGTGCCCCACAGTGCTGGGGGGTGGAGGTGCAGGGGGACATGTGTGGGGGCCTGGTGGAGGGTGCCCCACAGTGCTGGGGGGTGGGGGGGGCAGGGGGCCATGAGTTGGGGTCCTGGTGGAGGGTGCCCTGCACTGCTGGGGGGTGGGGGTGCAGGGGGACATGAGTTGGACATGATTGGGGGCCTGCTGGCTGGTGCCCCACAGTGCTGGGGGGTGGGGGTGCAGAAGGACATGTGTAGGGGCCTGGTGGAGGGTGCCCCACAGTGCTGGGGGGTGGGGGTGCAGGGGGACATGAGTTGGGGTCATGGTGGTGGGTGCCCTGCACTGCTGGGGGGTGGAGGTGCAGGGGGACATGAGTTGGACATGAGTGGGGGCCTGCTGGCAGGTGCCCCACAGTGCTGGGAGGTGGGGGTGCAGAGGGACATGTCTGAGGGCCTGGTGGAGGTTGCCCCACAGTGCTGGGGGGTGGGGGTGTAGGGAGCCATGAGTTGGGGTCCTAGTGGAGCGTGCCCCACAGTGCTGGGGGGTGGGGGTGCAGGGGGACATGAGTTGGACATGAGTGGGGGCCTGCTGGCAGGTGCCCCACAGTGCTGGGGGGTGGGGGTGCAGGGGGACATGAGTTGGGGGCCTGGTGGAGGGTGCCCTGCACTGCTGGGTGGTGGGGGTGCAGGGGAACAAGTGTGGGGGCCTGGTGGAGGGTGCCCCACAGTGCTGGGGGGTGGGGGTGCAGGGGCACATGAGTTGGGGGCCTGGTGGAGGGTGCCCTGCACTGCTGGGGGGTGGGGATGCAGGGGGACATGTGTGGGGGCCTGGTGGAGGGTGCCCCACAGTGCTGGGGGGTGGTGGTGCAGGGGGACATGAGTTGGACATGAGTGGGGGCCTGCTGGCAGGTACCCCACAGTGCTGGGGGGTGGGGGTGCAGGGGGACATGAATTGGGGGCCTGGTGGAGGGTGCCCTGCACTGCTGGGGGGTGGTGGTGCAGGGGGACATGTGTGGGGGCCTGGTGGAGGGTGCCCCACAGTGCTGGGGGGTGGGGGTGCCGGGGGACATGAGTTGGGGGCCTGGTGGAGGGTGCCCTGCACTGTTGGGGGGTGGGGGTGCAGGGGGACATGAGTTGGACATGAGTGGGGGCCTGCTGGCAGGTGCCCCACAGTGCTGGGGGGTGGAGGTGCAGGGGGACATGTGTGGGGGCCTGGTGGAGGGTTCCCCACAATGCTGGGGGGTGGGGGTGCAGGGGGACATGAGTTGGGGCCTGGTGGAGGGTGCCCTGCACTGCTGGGTGGTGGGGGTGCAGGGGGACATGAGTTGGACATGAGTGGGGGCCTGCTGGCAGGTGCCCCACAGTGCTGGGGGGTGGGGGTGCATGGTGACATATGTGGGGGCCTGGTGGAGGGTGCCCCACAGTGCTGGGGGGTGGGGGTGCAGGGGGACATGAGTTGGGGTCCTGGTGGAGGGTGCCCTGCACTGCTGGGGAGTGGGGGTGCAGGGGACATGAGTTGGACATGAGTGGGGGCCTGCTGGCAGGTGCCCCACAGTGCTGGGGGGTGGGGGTGCAGGGGGATATGAGTTGGGGGCCTGGTGGAGGGTGCCCCACAGTGCTGGGGAGTGGGGGTGCAGGGGGACATGAGTTGGGGTACCTGGTGGAGGGTGCCCTGCACTGCTGGGGGTTGGGGGTGCAGGAGGACATGTGTGGGGGCCTGGTGGAGGGAGCCCCACAGTGCTGGGGGCTGAGGGTGAAGGGGGACATGAGTTGGGACCCTGGTGGAGGATGTCCTGCACTGCTGGGGGGTGGGGGTGCAGGGGGACATGTGTGGGGGCCTAGTGGAGGATGCCCCACAGTGCTGGGCGGTGGGGGTGCTGGGGGACATGAGTGGGGGTGCAGGGTAGTCCCCCGTGGTGTGGGCTGCCTGCAGGGGCCGTGGAGGTTGTGGAGCGAACACCTGGGAGGACCCACACGGCCAATTCACATGTAGTACTCCACGGAACCCCTGAAATACACGTACCCTGCTGATATCGCGTGTGAAACTTCCCACGCACCCCAAAATACACGTACACAGGACAATCGCGTGTGGAACTTCCAGCGCACCCCTGGAATACACGTACCAAGCTGAATTCGCGTGTGAAACTTCCCGCGCACCCCAGTAATACACGTACCACGCTCGCACAGGGCCAATCGCGTGTGAAACTTCCCGTGCACCCCTGAAATACACGTACCCTGCTGAATTCGCGTGTGAAACTTCCCGCGCACCCCAGTAATACACGTACCACGCTCGCACAGGGCCAATCACGTGTGAAACTTTCCGCGCACCCTGAAATATGCAAACCCAGGACATTTGCGTGTGGAACTTCCAGCACACCCCTGATATACACGTACTCTGATGGAATCGCGTGTAGAACTTTCCGCGCACCCCTGAAATTCACGTACCCTGCTGAATTCACGTGTGTAACTTCCCGCGCACCCCGAAATACACGTACCCAGGACATACGCGTGTGGAACTTCGAGCACACCCCTGATATACACGTACCCTGATGGAATTGCGTGTAGAACTTTCTGCGCACCCCTGAAATACACATACCCTGCTGAATTCACGTGTGTAACTTCCCGCGCACCCGAAATACACGTACCGAGGACATTTGCATGTGGAACTTCCAGCGCACCCCTGATATACACGTACCCAGCTGAAATCGCGTGTGAAACTTCCCACGCACCCCTGAAATACACGTACCCTGCTGAATTCACGTGTGTAACTTCCCGCGCACCCCAAAATACATGTACCCAGGACATTCGCGTGTGGAACTTCCAGCGCACCCCTGATATACACGTACCCAGCTGAAATGGCGTGTGAAACTTCCCGCGCACCCCTGAAATACACGTACCCTGCTGAATTCACGTGTGTAACTTCCCGCGCACCCCGAAATACATGTACCCAGGACATTCGCGTGTGGAACTTCCTGCGCACCCCTGAAATACACATACCCTGCTGAATTCACGTGTGAAACTTCCCGCCCACCCCAGTAATACACGTACCAGGCTCGCACAGGGCCAATCGCGTGTGAAACTTCCCGCGCACCCCAATAATACACATACCCTGCTGAATTCACGTGTGTAACTTTCCGCGCACCCCGAAATACATGTACCCAGGACATTCGCGTGTGGAACTTCCAGCGCACCCCTGATATACAGGTACCCTGATGGAATTGCATGTAGAAGTTTCCACGCACCCCTGAAATACATGTACCCTGCTGAATTCACGTGTGTACCTTCCCGTGCACCCCGAAATAGACGTACCCAGGACATTCGCGTGTGGAAATTCCAGCGCACCCCTGATATACACGTACCCTGATGGAATTGCGTGTAGAACTTTCCGCACACCCCTAAAAAATGCACGTACCCTACTGAATTCACGTGTGTAACTTCCCGTGCACCCCGAAATACACGTACCCAGGACATTCGCGTGTGGAACTTCCAGCGCACCCCTGATATACACGTACCCAGCTGAAATTGCATGTGAAACTTCCCGCGCACCCCTGAAATACACGTACCCTGCTGAATTCACGTGTGTAACTTCCCGCGCACCCCGAAATACACGTACCCAGGGCATTCGCGTGTGGAACTTCCAGAGCACCCCTGATATACACGTACCCAGCTGAAATCACGTGTGAAACTTCCCGCGCACCCCTGAAATACATGTACCCTGCTGAATTCACGTGTGAAACTTCCCACGCACCCCTGATGTACACGTACCCTGATGGAATCGCGTGTGGAACTTCCCGCGCACCCCTGAAATACACGTACCCAGCTGAAATAACGTGAGGAACTTCCCGCGCACCCCAGTGATACACATACCCCGCTTGCCGTGCTGGTACAGGGTTAGCGCAGCCCTTTGCGCTGGATTGGGGATTTTGATGGCTTTTCCCTGCGCAAGGGGCGTTCTTGGGGGTGTAACTGGCGCTGCTGCAGGGTCGCTGCACCACTGTGCGCCATGGCTGGTTTTGATGGCTGGAATCCATGAATACGCTGTGCTCGGAAATGTAATTTTGGCGCACGCGGCTGCCGCAGGGATTCACACGCGCACACTGTGCGCCAGCCGCGTGTGCCACTTGTGCGCTGAATTCTATGAATTACCCCCCATGTGTCAGTATGAAGATAAAGAAGACTTAACTATGCTACAATCAAAACTAAACAACGAACAATGAAGCATTTTTGAAGAAGTATCAAAACAAATTGCACATGGTGTACAACATGAAAATAAAGACTGTTCCTGACATAATTATAAACCTATACTACTGTTCGTCAGTAATGAAGCTGGTTCTGGCAAAACATTCCTAATCAAAATCATCAGTAAATTCCTTCAACAATTGACAAACAACAAACTGTCAGCTGTTGTCACTGCCCCCACAGGTTTAGCTGCCTACAACATAGGTGGTGTCACTTTACACCGATTACTACTATTGCCAGTAGAACACCAGAACAAATTAGACTATTACAAACTTTCTGCAGAAGCTGCAATGGAACTACGCAGAGTATTAAAGCAAATGAAAATGCTACTAATAGATGAAGTGAGCATGGTCTCCAACCTAATGTTGGCTTTGATTCACCTCAGATTACAAGAAGTACTAAAAACAAACTATGAAGAGCTCTTTGCAGGAAAACACATTATTGTTTTCGGAGATCTTCTTCAATTGACACCAGTAAAAGGTGAGCCTATTTTTAAAACATTAGGACACAAACTCTGCAGTAAAACTGTTGGCAGCGTTGGAAATGTCAACCTTTGGCAACATTTCCAATACAGAGAATTAACAGAAAACATGCGGCAATCTGCAGATCTCACTTATGCCAACATCTTAAAAAGTATCAGAGTTGGTATACTCTCTAAAGAAGCAGAAACAATATTGAAAACCTGGCAAATTAATGCACTTTATGGCAATAATGCATGTGCTACAGATGTTATGGAACAGTTAGCCCACAAAAATGTCAATTGTATGGCCTTAATGCCAACTCTTGCAAACTGTTTCAAAATCAATGAAATAATGTTAAGTAAAGAAATGCAACCAAAAATGGAAATTAGCGCCACAGACAAACTAGATGTACATGGTATGACACTACCTATGTATGACCAAGCCACAACAAGACTAAATAGTTTAGAAAAATCAATCTCAAACACAGCAGGCTTAGAAAAGATATTAAAATGATCCTTTAATTGCAGAGTATTGCTTAAACGTAACCTTGACGTGGACCAAGGCCTATTTAATGGAGCACTGGGTACAGTTGTTGGCTTTCAAACATACCGACGTGACAACAAAATTCAGTTTGTCAATATACTCTTTGACAAACTTTCAGAAGTTAAAAGGATAGGACGCTCAATAGCTCGATTCCTTCTCTTCAAAGACATGTATGTACGCAGAGAACAATTTTCTCTAATTCTTGCATACGCAGTCACGATTCGTAAATCACAAGGTCTTACCCTAGGCAAAGCAATGATAGATATTGGTAACAGAGACTTTAAAGAAGGCATGAGCTACGTAGCACTATCACGCTTACGTACACTTGACGGTCTATTTCTAATCAACTTTGATGCAAGTAAAATAAACGCTGATATTCCTTGCATTTTAGAATACAATAGACTTTGCTCACTATACACTCCCCATTTAAACACATATTCTGTTCCACAAAAAGTAAAACATTATAAAAGAAAAATAAATCAAACAGAAAAGCAACAGGATGTCATTGAAAATCCTCCAAAGAGAGTAAAAGAAAGTAATACTTCATCAAGTACCACAAGCAAAAAAGAATCAATTAGGGAAAGTAAACCAGGTACTTCTTTAAAGAAGGAAGACAAACTCCAAAAAAAGCAGTCAGATACAGAACTACCTGGTCCATTTAAACTCTCAAATATAGTTGGTGTAAGTTGCTACGCAAATGTAGCAATGAATATTCTATTTCAATTACCACCAATTGTTGAGAACATTTACTTACACAGTGCAGACCCATTGTGTTTGCAAATGTTAGTACTTTACAGAAATGCAGCAAATAATCCTGACAACATGTATAGTGTTTATGGAATAAGACAACAATTGGACTACTGTGCCTGAACGGTGAAATTCACTATAAACTCACAGGAAGATCCACAAGAATTTCTAATGTACTTACTACAAGTACTGGAAAACAAAAAACATACCTATAAATGAAATCTTCCAGATTTCATACATGTGGAAACATACATGCACTCTCTGCAATAATTTGACACAAGAAGAAATCCCCAATGAACGCTTCGTATATATATCAATACCTAATTGTGAATCCATTTCATTTCAGCAACTTGTACAAAATGCAAACCATGGTAGATTATGTTCTACCTGCAATTCAGATAATCGCTCCACGTTAGTAATACAAACACATAGTAAATACGTAATACTAATGCTTCTATGTTACAATGCAGATGGTACCAAAAACAACTGCAAGCTGACTCGATTCACACATGGCCAAATATCACTTGGTAAGAAAACCTTCAAAACAATAGGTATAATCTACCACTCAGGAGCCACAACCAATTCAGGGCACTACACTGCATATATAAAAAAGAAATGTGGATGGCTTTAATGTAATGATAGTACCATTACTCTAAAGCAGAGATTACCAGCAAATCTTAAAAAAACACTTATTTAATGTTCTAAAAACCAACATTTGATAACTAAACTGTACTTAAACCTCAAGTAAACTTGTAGTAAAACATCTAAACTGTTAGAATATTCCAAAAGCTATCTAACTGCCCAAAGATTCTACAACAATTAATCACATAAATGAATACCACTAAATTAGAGCAAAAAATAGACAATTAGAATCCGCCAATTGGTATCTAACTGTCCCAAAATTTAACAATATCCAAACAGATAAATCAATACCACTAAAATATATCAAAAATAGACAGTTGGAATACGCCAATTGGTATCTAACTGTCTCAAAATTTAAACAATATCCAAACAGATAAATCAATACCACTAAAATATCTAAAAAATATACAGTTAGAATATGCCTACTGGTATCTAACTGCTCCAAAATTTCATAATATACAAACAAATAAATAATATGTTACTGCTCCAAACAAAATGCAACGACCCAATGTATAAAGCATTAGCCAAAAACAACAAATGAACACTGAAAACAAACAAACAAATAAACTGTAGCATAACAGAAAAAGTTTTTTTTTTTTAATCCAACATGGATTTTTTTTTCTCCCACAGACCCAATAAATTTAGCAACGAACACAGAAACTGAGCAAATTGCACAGTACTCTGGTTTGTAATCTACTAAATATGAGGGTCCAAAAAAAAATGTTGATTATACAATGTAAAAAGTCATTACAAAATACTAATACTAACATGCTATTTTCTTTTATCACAGAAATTGACAAGAAATACATGTACTCCAGTTACTAAACCAAACAGTAAGTATATTATACACTCTATGCCCTGGCCACAACCATCACAGCATATCACACCCATAGTATCTTATAACTTTGTTCCTTATAAATTTGTTTTTGACCCAATGTTATAAGCAACTATAAATGTGATATGCTGCGGTGGTTGTGGCCAGGGCATAGAGTGTTGGGTGCATGGCCAAATGGCCATGCACCCAACACTCTATGCCGTGGCCACAACCACCGCAGCATATCACACCCATAGAGTAAAACATTTCAACTATGGCCTATGGAAACTTTTAATGTCCGCGGACATTACCAGTGTTCTTAGAACACTTTCAATTTGCCAGCGAACAATACGGACAGCGTCTTCAGAACACCCCCTACGAACATTTCAGGACAACGCGAAAGTTCTTAGAACACTTTCAACTCGACAACGAACTATACGGACAGCATCCTCAGGACACCCCCTATGAACATTTCAGGACAATGCGTGTGTTCTTAGAACACACCCCATTTTGTTTATGTGCGAACATTTCAGGACAAAGCGAGAGTTCTTAGAACACTTTCAACTTGACAACGAACAATATGGACAGCGTCCTCAGAACACCCCCTGCGAACATTTCAGGACACCACGAGAGTTCTTAGAACACTTTCAACTCGACAATGAACAATACGGACAGCATCCTCAGGACACCCCCTACGAACATTTCAGGACAATGCGTGCGTTCTTAGAACACACCCCCATTTTGTTTATTTGCGAACATTTCAGGACACCAAAATAGTTCTTAGAACACTTTCAACTTGCCATCGAACAATACGGACAGCGTCTTCAGGACAACCCCTACGAACATTTCAGGACAACGCGTGAGTTCTTAGAACACACCCACATTTTGTTTATTTACGAACATTTCAGGACACCGAGACAGTTCTTAGAACACTTTCATCTTGCCATTGAACAATACGGACAGCGTCCTCGGGACACCGCTTACGAACATTTCAGGACACCGCAAGAGTTCGTAGAACACTTCAGGACAACGCGTGTGTTGTTAGAACACACCCCAATTTTGTTTATGTGCGAACATTTCAGGACAACACGAGAGTTCTTAGAACTCTTTCAACTTGACATCGAACAATACGGACAACGTCCTCAGAACACCCCCATATTGTTTATTTGCAAACATTTCAGGACAACGCAAGTGTTCTTAGAGCGTCTTCAGGACACCCCCTATGAACATTTCCGATCACCGTGAGAGTTCTTAGAACACTTCAGGACAACGCGTGAGTTCTTAGAACACACCCCCATTTTGTTCATGTACGAACATTTCAGGACAACGCGCAAGTTCTTAGAACACTTTCAACTTGACAACAAACAATACGGAGAGCGTCCTCAGAACACCCCCATTTTGTTTATTTGCGAACATTTCAGGACACCCTCAGTGTTCTTAGAACACTTTCAACTTGCCATCAAACAATATGGACAGCGTCTTCAGGACACCCCCTGCGAACATTTCAGGACACCGAGACAGTTCTTAGAACACTTTCAACTTGCCATCGAACAATACAGACAGCGTCTTCAGGACACCCCCTACGAACATTTCAGGACAACGCGAGAGTTCTTAGAACACTAACAACTTGACAACGAACAATACGGACAGCGTCATCAGAAAACCCCCATTTTGTTTATTTGCGAACATTTCAGGACACCCCGAGTGTTCTTAGAACACATTCAACTTGCCACAGAACAATACGGACAGCATCCCCAGAACACCCCCATTTTGTTTATTTGCGAACATTTCAGGTCACCCCGAGTGTTCTTAGAGCGTCTTCAAGACACCCCCTACGAATATTTCAGGACACCGCGAGAGTTCTTAGAACACTTCAGGACAACGCGTGAGTTCTTAGAACACACCCTCATTTTGTTTATGTACAAATATTTCAGGACAACGCGAGAGTTCCTAGAACACTTTCAACTTAACAACGAACAATACGGACAGCGTCCTCAGAACACCCCCATTTTGTTTATTTGCGAACATTTCAGGACACCCCGGGTGTTCTTAGAACACTTTCAACTTGCCATCGAACAATACGGACAGCGTCTTCAGGACACCCCCTGCGAACATTTCAGGACAACGCGAGAGTTCTTAGAACACTTTCAACTTGACAATGAACAATACAGACAGCGTCATCAGAACACCCTCATTTTGTTTATTTGTGAACATTTCAGGACTCCCCGAGTGTTCTTAGAACACATTCTACTTGCCACCGAACAATACGGACAGCGTCCCCAGAACACCCCCATTTTGTTTATTTGCGAACATTTCAGGACACCCCGAGTGTTCTTAGAACACATTCAACTTGCCACAGAACAATACGGACAGCATCCCCAGAACAACCCCATTTTGTTTATTTGCGAACATTTCAGGACACCCCGGGTGTTCTTAGAACACTTTCAACTTGCCATCGAACAATACGGACAGCGTCTTCAGGACACCCCCTGCGAACATTTCAGGACAACGCGAGAGTTCTTAGAACACTTTCAACTTGACAATGAACAATACAGACAGCGTCATCAGAACACCCTCATTTTGTTTATTTGTGAACATTTCAGGACTGCCCGAGTGTTCTTAGAACACATTCAACTTGCCACAGAACAATACGGACAGCATCCCCAGAACAACCCCATTTTGTTTATTTGCGAACATTTCAGGACACCGCAAGTGTTCTTAGAACAGTTTCAGCTTACTTGCGAACAAAACAGACACATATTGAGTCCTCAGAACACCCCCCATTCAGTTTATTTAGAACATTTCAGAACACCCGTGATGTCCGCAGACAAATCAAACACAAAAAGAATGTCTACCACATAAAAAAACACAACATTTAACTTATCTCATACACTTCCATCCTCCCCAAACACTCCTACATACCGACAAACTCTACTAAATACACATTTAAAACAAACTTTCACCGCGCTGTCCGCGGACGTCCGCAAATCCAAGATGGCGGGCGCTACCGAAAATCTGACGGCTTCAAGCTTAACACCGTCCAATCAGCGAACACGTGGCATGTCCGCGGACATCATGCAAGCCGATTGGCCAATCAGCACACTGTCCACGGCACGAAAAGGAAGTGTGTCCGCGGACCGAACACAGATATCACTAATTTTTTTTTACCTACTTTTTGGTCATTTTAAAAAAAAACTACTGGACGGATTTGACCAACCCACTGCTCCTGGTCCGAATTTGGTAAAAATCCGTCCAGCGGTTTGGGCTGTAGGCGCGAGCAAAATGTATTTACCATTCAGTCTATAGGGGAAAAAAAGTTTTGGGACACCCCTTACAAATTTGCCCCCCCTGGACGAATCCTCACCAAACTTTGCAAAAAAAATTCAGAGTGGCCCATATACTTTTTTTGCAAAGTTTGGTGAGGATTCGTCCAGGGGGAGCAAAGTTATAAGCCGGCCAAAAAGTGCTCTTCCTATGGAAACAGCAACTTAACCATAACTACATGGCCACTAACGTGGCCATGTAATATATATATATACTTTAATTGAGACACACTTCAAGCATATCTGTCTAGAATGATTCTGGCATATTCTATTAATGTTATCCTTTGTTTACTGTGTGCATGTGCTGACAGAAACAGGTCTGACATCTTCAGCCCCATTTTTACAGCAACATTTCATCAGCATGAAATTGCCATGAGCTTAATCATAATGTGTCATGCACATTTCTTAAATGTTTGTCCATACCGGAATCATAGCAATACAGTGAACATTGAGTTGATTCAGGATTCAGATAAATTGATCTACCCAGGCTTACTGTTGACCTGTATCTGTTGGTCTTTTCTCATCCTTAATTTGCCACACAGGAAGAATTCCAAGGTAAACACTGCTGTCTATTCATAACCTTAAAATTAAGACTAACCTCAGTGAATGAACAATACGCAAGAAATGCTCTTTTCAAAACTAGCCATCAGCCTGGGCTCACGATATCAGCCCGAGGCTCCAACACAGGAACTTCAGCAAGAAAACACACACCATGTTTGCTCCTTATATCACATAATGTTATGTTATTTGGTGGCATACTGCACACCACTGGCATTCCATGGTACCTTTGCAATATGGAATCTGCAAGAAAACCAGCCTTGGTTTCGTTAGTATGGACAGAGAGTGAACATGGAAGTTAGTTTTTCTGTTGTGCTGATGCGTGCAGATCAGAAGTCATTGCTCAATGTGGGGAGCTATGCTTGTAAATTATGTTTGTCCATATTGTGAGGATATGTTGGCTTGGAGAGGGCTGTACAGGGTGCAGGGAGAGATGGAGAGTGCTGAAGGTTTTAGCGTATATTGGTAGGGGTGTTATATTGTAGTGTGTGATTGGCTTTGTCTGCATTTTTAGAAGATAGTGGAGAATGGAAGGTTTTCATAGATCATTGCACCATTTTCCTGGAGGGAAAAATCTCAGAGGAGCCCATTTCAGTGACTAACCCCTTGGAGCAAAATAGCAGTGGACACCCATAGTAGCAAATTACAGTGGGGAGGCATACGAGCAACATTACAGTGGAGGAGAGAAATCACAGTGGCAACACCTAGGAGCAAATTACTGTGGAACCAAATTACTGTGGAACCATATCGGGAGAAATAACAGTCAATAAACACGTACGAGTAAATGACAGTGGGTAGACATTTTAGACAAATTACAATTGGGATCACATACAAACAATGTAAATTTTATCCATGAGACAGCGATGATCAGCAGCAAGGAAATAGAAGGAGAGATCCGAGTCAAGCAGGAGGATTCACCACGTTTTCCGACATATGGTAAACACATTTTAAATGATTTGAACATTGATATAAAATAGCAGCCAGCCCAGTTTATGAGCCAATCCGAAAAACCCCATGAAAGATGCACAACATGCTAGATTAACTTGTTGACGATTTATACTTGCATTCTTTCCACATGGTACACCCCTTTGCAAAGTCAAGCGTCAGCAATGCCTAAATAGCCGCTTTCAATAGACCCGTTATGCCTGGAATAACCGTTTTAGGTTTCTCTAGTTCTTTTCGAGCGTCAAAAATAATTAGGCAGATGTTTTTTTTTGCTCTGCATTACTACACGAAGGGTCCGATTCATGGAATAAACTGCACAGCAAAAAGCGGATTTGAGCATGTAATCGCGCGCAAATCCCAGTTCGTCAATTCACGGAACCCGAATACGTGGTACTTGCGTGGAGTTCACGCAGGCTCGGTACGCTTGTGCGATCTGTCAAAGGCCTTGAGCGAGACTCAACACGGGTCGTGGCCGAGGCCTGCGCAGGGCGGATACTTGGGCGGAACAGGGAAAATGGAGAAGAACTTGCTCAATAGTAGGTGTGCCGAGGGACATGTGCATGTAAAATGAATTCATGGATTTGGCCGTGCATCCTCCAGCCAGTAAAATGTCCAGCCCTCGAACTCTGCGCCAACCGAAAGCAGGTGTAAGCTGGCGTAAGTACTCACCTGGTGAATGCGCAAATATGGAGGAGCGTTTAGATGTTGGATTGAGGGGTGCGTGCAAGCAGACGGGGTTCCATTCCTACTTTAGGGGGTGCATACACAGCGTAGCAGGGTGCAGGAATGGTTTACAGGGTTCGAACGCAGGTTTTCACGAGTTATGATAAATGCTGCGCATGTTTTTGGGGTGCCGTTGACAGTCCTGGGGGACGCTGTGCAGGGTCCCCAAGGTGCATGCCTCCTTGCGGGGGATCCCAGGCACTGATTTCAGGGAGCATGTATTTGCGCCTGGAGTGAACCCAAATGTGGCATTTCCTGGCTGTTTTATCTCTGCATGTGGGGGACGTTCCGGCCGTGACTTGCACATAGTGGTATAGTGTGCGTAGAATTCCATGAATACGCACCAAGCGCAGTTTTTTATCTGCGCGACGGCTCACGTAGATTTGTTCTCGGCGCGCAGGAATTGCAGGAGAAATGCACAAGAGTCCATGAATCAGGCCCTAAATGTCTGCAAAGTGTTTGTAATGCTAACAAAAAAGTGGAATCAGGCATATAGTCTTAAAAGTGGATGGGGAGGGATTCATCCAAATTCCCAGGACCCCCCTTTAATAACTACTCAGCACCATAAAGACGTAGAACAAACAAGCCATATTAATACTGATCATGATTCTTCTCAGTCCTCATGATGTGAGCCGTTTTGGCACAATATGTATTCCTTATCACAGACTGCAATGCTATGAAGTGCAGAGCAGGCAGATGGTGCAGAGTGCAGATTGCAGAACATGGTCCTGAAGATATCAACTGAGCAAATGCTCCCAGTGGAGAAGGACGATGGGTAGCAACCTTTATTCACGAGGCATCTGAGCAAGTGGAGGCGTCCTACGGAGCAACTTTTATCCTGTGAATTCTCTCAACAGAGACTCTCTTCAACAGACTGCTTTGTTTTCTCCAGAAATACAGTTTTAAGTGGGCGTCCCTAATCACACTTGCCTTATTTCGCATGATATGGTGCTTACTCTTAGAGGGACCATTACAGGGACATTCAGTAAAAATCCGTGTACGACATTTATCAAACCTAATACACAAAATGAAACAAGAGGCCATGACACAGGAAAGAGGGTCAGCAAAGTAAGATGCCTGGGGACGCTAAGATCGGTTTCTGGAGCCATCAGAATGACAAGTGTCATGGGACTCTTCTTTATGAAGGCGGTTTCCATTCTTAAGTTAATTTGCTTGTATTTTGCTCCAAAAAATGGAAACATCTGTCACAAAAATGGTTCCGTGTCCAGCATCTCATCATCATAAAATAAGTAAGGCAACACCTCTGTTGCTGCGTTCCGACTACTGTAATCACACATAAGATGCCGTTTACTTCATGAATACAGCTGACCCCATAACACTACAAATGAACAAGACACTGCCTGAGTGCTGATTATTTCGAACGGTAGGAGAGATGACGCTGCCATAAGCATGGCCTGCGGCCTCAGTAACCCACCTATCACCCGTCTGCGCATTACAATATACACAGACTCACTCACATATAACAGTAGCTGATTTATTGAACATTCTCCAGTCCAATCACTCAGCCACCGTAATCGATATATCTGACCACCCCATCCCACTGCATGACAGTCCTGGCAGAACCAACCCTGCTAGCATGGTGACATTCCTACACAAGCAAACGAGCAGAACAACACATTCCGGGTCCCTCCAATTGCTCTACAAACACCAAATGCTCCAACCCAACTCCTCTAGAACCTCAAACGTGGCTAGGTAATGGGTGCTTGCAGTCACAATGTATTCAACTGAGGTATTACATCTTGACTCTCCCACTCCATCCACTGCCTGGAACCTCCATATGCCCCCTTTCTTTTAAAGTACTTAGCACCAAGATGCCAGCAACATGAAATAAATCTATATGTCACATGTAATATGTGTGTAACGTTGGTTAACACTCTTAAGATAAATATAATGCAGAAACGATGTACTTATTCATTCTTAACCGAAGACTTTTGTGCGGGATCTAATGATTCCCAAACTTAGTTAGACTGAATCATACACAGAATACGCACATTCATTTTCCAACTTCAAATAATGGCAAGCAGCCTTTTCAGCAAATTAAAAACACATGCTTATCAATTTTAATACCAAAGAAACATAACTAGGTATAGATGCTTTGTTTTTTTCTCACATAATCCCTTCTATCACCACCTGCCAAGCGAACCATTCAATATTCTTTTATTGTACTTGTGCCCATTGCTACCCAGCACTGGACGAAGTAAATGATAAATCATTAGATGTCGCAAAACAAACATGAATTGATTTGTGTTCATATTTATGCATGTCATCAAGCCAGGAGCACATCTTTAAACATTCTCTGAGAAGTATGGTCTATCACTGGATGTTCATTGCTGCCAGCAGCAGCTTTAGCTGAATTTAGCCAAGCATGCATGCAGACAGAGCCCAAAACAATTCTTCTTGGCAGTTGTTAGGCATTTAATTTGCTACTTCTGCAGCTAATCCGTACTTCAATGCTTGAACAATGGGAGCAATCAATGCTTTTATGCACACACTTTGGCGTGACACACTTTCATAAAGTGTTCATAGTTACACTTCTTTAAAGCAGTGATTACTTGGTCAAGCCACCCTGATAAACCTTGGAGCAATGCCAGTTTTCTTTTTTGTTTTTCTTTCTGTGAGCTTTAATAACCAACCTGCCGTCCTACCAGACAGTTCAGGACAACATGTAGCTTCCTCAGTCACATCTGCCATATGATACATGTTATGATATGAACGGTTATTTATAACGAGCCTATACACAAGTGTTTCTAGGTGCAACACGACACGGGAGGGAATACAGATGGAGGACAAACAAATGATCTTACTAGGCCATGTGTCATTCAGATTGTGCAAGTGTGAAACACAAATGTGCAGGGGTGAGGGAGAGGGGAAGTTCCAGGAGGAGGGAAGGTAGGTGAAGTGCCAGGGGGCAGGAAGGGGGAAGTGCAATCAGGGTTGCAATGCTCTGAGTAGGTGCAGATAGGCAGTGCATCTACGGGTAAGTTCAAGGAGGCAGGAAACTGTTGGGCTCAAGATACAGCCTCTAAGTGTGTGGTGGGCCTGGAGGCAGTGCAGGGGCTAATGGTCAAGGGATAGCCTGGTACCAGTAAGGCTCTGGAGCAGTCAGGCAACCAGTCAGTGCAGCATACATGGTTGGTCAGCAGAGAAGACAGAGCGAGAAAGCATAAGCTGAAAGGAAGGTCTTGAGCTTCTTCTAAACTTCAGATGGTCCGGCTCATGTTTGAGAGGGACAGGAAGGCCATTCCAGAGGGAGGCACCTGCAGAGGGAAAAATATCTACCCCCCACACTCTGCCAAGTGTCTGGCCCTCAGACAATTGGAGGTGGCTGAGCAAAGGGCTTGAGAAGGAAGGTGTTTTGGAAGAGAGAGTTGCATGTAGTGTGGCCCCGGCCCCAGAATGCCTTGTGATGATGCAGAGGGTCTTGAACTTGATGCTTGCAGCCACATGGAGCCAGTGGAGAGATTTCAGGGCTGGAGAGATACGGTCGCTGGGCTTGAGGCCAAGGACAAGTCTCACAGCCCTGTTCTGGATTAGTTGCCAAGGGCAAAGAGTAGAGGCAGGCAGATTGAGAAACAGGCTGTTGCAGTAGCCCAGTCTAGAGAGAACCATGGCTCTGAAAACAGTGAGCTTCTGGGGGAAAGTGAGGAAAGGAAGAATACCTCTGAGGAAGTGCAGCTGGTAGTGGGCCTTCTTGGCAAGGTCCGTGAAGTGAGGAGAGGAGGAGAGAGTGGAGCTGAAGATGACACCAAGGTATTTTGCCTTACAGCAAGGTGAAGGTAGAGGGCCCAAGGAGAGCGGCCAGAGTGAGAGAGGGAAAGTGGGTGCATGGGTCCCAATGAGAAGGATTTCAGTCTTGCTGGCATTAAGACAGAGATGGTTGGAGGTGCACCATTCCTGAATCGCGGATAGACAGTCAGGAATGAGCGAGAGAGGAGAGGAGGCTGAGGGTAGCCTGAAGAAGAGCTGAGTGTCATCCGCATGACACTTAAAGTTATATTTTATTTTAATTTTATTATTTTACATTTGTAGAGCGCCCTACAGCCCAAAGGCATTGAGGCGCTTTTTACATGAAAGTGTACATAAGCAGGATTACAATTAAGACATGCGGTTACTTGGTTACATGATATGTGCTAGGTTATAAGGTACAGTTGGGAATATTTCTTGTTTGGTTTCAGTAGTGTACAGAGGAAGAGCTAGGATTTAACAGTTCAGACAAATAGCCTTGTGTTGATGGCTTTGCGGGAACGCTAGGTGAGAGTCGATTCCCTTGATGTGCGTAGGTAGGGCGTTCCAGTGGGTGGCAGCAATGGCTGGGAAGCTGGAGCCCCCTGCACGCACTCTGCGTGTTTTGGGCTTGGCGATCATGTTGGTATAGGCTAGTCTGGTTGGCCTAGCGGATATAGGCATGGCTATGCACTGGGCCAGGTAGGGGGTGCCAGATCATGGAGGCATTTGTGGGTGAGGGAGAGAATTTTGAAAATGATTCTCTGTTTAACGGGAGGCCAGTGGACCTGTCTTCTCAGGTCAGATATGTGATCCTTTCTAGAAAATCCTATGGCAGCCCTGAAGGAGTTGTTCTGGACAAGTTGGAGTTTGGCAATGTTTTTGCTAGATGTCCCTCCGAGAAGAGCATTGCAGTAATCCAGTCTTGAGCCGATACTAGCCCTAGCAATGGTAAGGCAGTTCTGTGTGGTTAGGAAGGGTCTTACTGCATTGAGCAGTTTAGCATAATATGCAGACGAGGAAGCAATGGCGTTGACCTGCCTGTTCATGGTGAGATTAGAGTCTAGATAGACTCCCAGGGTCTTAACTGTATGGGACACAGCAATGGATATATTATCAATGGTAAAAGAGCAATAGTTCTTGTCGAGGTTACCCAAGATGGTTGGTGAGTCAATCAGCAGAAGCCGTTTTTTCCACTGTTGAGGCACAACCAGTTTTCTGCCATCCAGGCTTGGATAGTGCAATAAATTGAATTAAGGGTGGTCATGTCTGTCTCATAGTCACCAGTGAGAGGGTTGAACACCTGGGTGTCATCAGCATAGTTAGTGTATGAGATGCCCAGGGTGTCAAGAAGGTTGAAGAGGGGCCTAGTGAATAGGTTGTAAAGGGTAGGTGAAATGCAAGAGCCCTGAGGCACCCCACATGTAATGTGACTAGGAGAAGCACACACTGAGTCGGAGAAGACTTTCATGGCCCTTTCTTGTCGAAATGAAGTGGTCCACGCATACGCCTTGGGGGAGAAGTTGGCTGCAATGGAGATGTGATGGCAGAGAGTATTAAGGTCCACAAGGTAAAACACAGCTGATAGGTCAAGGAGCAGAAGGAGCGCAGGTTTGCTGGCATCTCTGATGTCATCCAATTGATTTTTTAGGTCGAGGAGGGCAATTTCGGTCCCATGTCGTGGTCTGAAGCCAGACTGCCGAAGGCCAAGAAGGGGGTGGTCTCAAGGAATTTTTGGACTTGCAGGTAAGCTGCTTTGTCCAGAATGTTGAGCAGGAAGGGGACAGAGGTGATGGGCCTGTAGTTTCCAGGTGCCAATGGGTCAAGGGATGGCTTTTTGAGGAGTGGTCGTACCCAGGCCTCCTTAAGGTCAGTTGGGACATGGCCAGACTGGAAGGATGCATTAGTAAATGCTGTGAAAAGGGGGTTAAGGGTCGAGCCACAGTCTTTAATGAGCTGAGCAGGGCATGCGTCGCCCTTAGAATTAGAGGTTGTGATGGTTTTTATCCTTGAAGTTGAATAACGTGGAGGAGTTGATTTTAGTCTCCTTGTTCTGGTTACTGTTCTGAGTGGCAATTAGGAGAATTAGGGTCTTTTGGTGAGCTAGGATTTTAGTTTTCAGGGTATTAAGTTTGTTAAGCATGGCCGATTGGATGTTGTTGCATCAGTTTTCATCCTTAAGGAGGGTAGGTGGCAGGGTGGACCGGTTTTCCAACGCCCTAAAAATGGCGAAGATTTTTTTGGTGCCTGATTTAGCATTAGCAATCCTAGTGTTGAAGGAGTTGGCTTTGGCAAGGATTATGCCTGATTTGTAGTCTTTGGAGATAGTCTTGAAAGCTATTTTGGTTATGTCATTGGGTTTGGCTTTCCAAGCTGCTAGGGTGGCTCCTTTTTTAGCACACAGTTGGAGCAGTTCCTGGGAGAACCAGGCATTAGTATGTTTGGTTTTCTTGGCTTTCCTGAGGGTGAGGGGAGCGATAGAGTCAACAGCTTGGTTGATCGCTAGCTTGAAAGCTCTAGCAAGAGTTTTGGGGTCCTGTGAGAAGGGGGCCTGCAGTGCAGACACTGAGGAATGGAGTGATCTTTTCCACAGTGAGTTGACGGGAGCTTCTGATGAACTCTGGAGGGAGAGGGATGGTGTGCTTGGGAGGCCCTTTGGAGGAATTGAGGTCAAATTGGATGTAGTGGTGGTCAGACCACAGGATGGGTGTGTTCTCATTAATAAGTACTGGGTAGTTGTGGTGGGTAACCCAATCCAGTGAGCGTCCTTTGGAGTGGCTTTGATTGGGGATGGCTTGCATGAATCCTAGAGTAGATAAGGCTATATTCAAATTGGCAGCATGGGCGTCATTGGGATCATTGAGGCCAAGATTAAGGTCACCTGTGAGTGAGACTTTGGATGTCTTTTTCACGTTGCCCGAGAGAGACTGAATAAGGGATTCATGGAATTCAGTGATCGGACCCGGGGGTCAATAGACGATATGAAGAGCCAAGGTCACGTTGGGGGAGATAGGAGAATGTAGAGATAAGGCAGGCCAAAGGGGCCAAGTAGAGATTGAAGAGCCAGGGTGAGACGTTAGAGTCCTGGGGATCACCGCATGTGGAGAGAGAGGTGGTGGAGAGAAAGAACCCAAGTTGGACCTGGGGAGTGGGAGGGGTCCAGAAGAAAGGAGGTCAACCAAGCCAGGGCCTGATCCATGATGCATAGGTTCTCATGGAGACGATTCATCAGGATGGCATGATTGACCATGTCAAAAGCAGAGGAAAGATCAAGGAGGATGAGGACAGAAGGAAGGCTAGAACCGAGGTTATAGAGAAGATCTTCACGGGTGTTCAAGAGAGCAGTTGTTATGCTGCTGCCTGCTCTGAAGCGAGAGTGATGGTCATGGAGACAAACCAACAGATTCAGTATGGAGAGTAAGCTGGGAGATGGCCAGCTTTTCCAGGAGATTGACCAGGACAGGAGTGATAGAGTTTGGGAAGAAGTTTACAGGACAGGATTGATTGGCAGAAGGCTTTTTCAGGAGGGGGTGCACTAGGGAGTGCTTGAGGAGAGAAGGGAAGGTTCCAGTGGCAAAACAAATATTGCAGAAATTGGCCAAGGCTGGAGCTAAGGTGTCAATCTGGTTCTTGATGGTTTTGGAGTAGCAGGGGAGCACCTGCTTGGACAACACTTTCATAGATTATACTTGTCTAGAAACCTCTTCAGGAGTGGTCGGAGAGAAAGAGGAGAAAGAAAGAGGAGAAGGACCCAGAGTGTGGCCAAGAGAGGTAGAGGGAGTGTAAGAGGAGAGCGAAGACAGGATGTCCTGGGTTTTAGTGGTGAAATGAGAAGCCAGAGCCGTACAGAAGGCCTGGGAGGGAACAGGGGAGGTGGAGACTGGAGAAGGATTGTACAGCTCCTTGCAGATTTTAAAGAGTTTGGCTGTTTTGTTAGACACCACAGAAATTCAGGCTTGGATGTGTACTCTCTTCTTGGACAGCACACAGAGTCTGTATTGCCTTTTGAGCAGGCAGCAGCCCACACTTTCAGATGTCTGACATTGGAAAGTGTCCTAAAATGATATGAAGGGTGTAATTTAAGGAGTTTTGAGGCCAGCAAACACATGGGCAGGGTAAGGAAGTATTATTGGTGAATGTTTGGGCCTTGGGGATAGTGCAGTTCTTTTCCCTAGCCTTTTGCCTAGATCAAGAAGCAGCATGAATGGTGAAAAATACTCGGAAAATATGATGCATTGAGATGTGGCAATTGCTGTGTTTGCTAGTTAGAGGAAGATGAGTATTTCAAGTTAATTTAGGAAGCATTTTGTTTTTGAAAATATATATTAAACAGTTATTTCTAAAATAAATTCAAATGTGTACTGGCATTGTATTTAATTTGCTTTTGTGTATTGAGACTGACAACTGTTTTGTGAATATATAGTATATCACTGAGACATGTTCATGTCTGAGCCATGGTTACATTGTGTTTGGTTTTTGATTGGATGAGGTACTCACGTGATCTGAGGTATTGCTTCTCAATTCAGTCGATTCAGTGTTCTTGTCCTCCCGATTTTCAAAGTCAGGCTTTGTAATGTTTTAAAGTTGATTTTAGAATTGTTTAATGTATGAATTGATTCAAGGGAGGATCTGAGGAGTATAATGGAGGCAGATGAGTGTTGTCAGTTTTGGGAAAGAGGCAGTGGGCATGGAGATAAATCTGCACTATATTTCATGATTTATCCACTCATAAGACTTGATTAATGAAAAGTATACAATGTGAAAAAGGTGAATTATCAAAGTAAAAAATGAGATCGAGATCTGTTTTTATGAAAGTTTATTTTCTGAAAATAAAATATGTCTGAGTATTGGTTCAAGAACTGTGATTCTCAAGTCAGATTGTAAATCTGTATATTAGAAGTTGATGGTGATGTGTTGTGTTTATATTTATATGAAAAAGAGTTCCGGAAGATTCGGCAGTGGAGCACCATAAGCTAAAGTAATGTTTTCTTTTTTCATTAGCTCCCTGTAAGGGGGCAAAAGCCAATTAGAATACTTGGTATGCAGGCTGTATTCTCCAGTATAAGCCTGCATTACAAGAAGCCTGAGTGCAGGTGGTAAGGGTGAACAAAATATGACATCACAGTATGTCGATGTGCTGTGCAATACTTTCTGAAGTTCTTTTCCCTGTTGTTGATGTCAAGGTCATCAACAGAGAAAACGGATTGCAGGAACTAGAGCTTGGTGCAGGGGAGCGCCACAAGGTAAGTACCTTTTTTCAATTAAACATGTAGACAGGTGCTAATGATGATATAATTGGCAGTGGCAAGCTGAGACTGTGGTTAACGGTACTGATGCCTGCATAAGGGACAGTTGTTTCATTTGGCCTTTAACTTGGGCAACGGACAGTTACCGGTAGTGTTAGTCTGTTGCTATGGTGATTAATGTTAAACCCACCTCTCCCTAGTTTAGATTTTTTCTGAAAAGAACCATTGTGTGGTTAAGTAAGGGGTGGGGAGGAATTAGATGAAGGAAAGATATTGTGATGCTCGAAATACTTTTGGAGGGCCAGGACCTCCTCGTCCTTGTCCTCCCACTTCTGTGTGTGCTTTTCTGAACATAAATCTAGTTTGGACCTCTGGCAGTGCAGCTCTTCATTTTACATCTTGAGTAAATGCATGTTGCCCACATAGCAGAGTATGGGCCGCTGGCAGCTACATGCTGACTTAACAGTGGCTCTGGGTATTTGAAAATAATTTTGGGATACCCAGCTTCTGCCACAGTCATCAATGGATTCCTTCACCAAGGCAAGATGGCCACTGGTGGCCTCTTGGTTTCCTTTCCCTGAATGGCTGTTGATTGGAAAGAGCATATTTGGCTCTGGGCCTGCCTCCTACCAGACTGGCTGGAGCCTTCCCAGGGACTGCTTGCTGTGGGTACACCCTTTGGGTGGAGCCTGCATGAGTTGAGTATGGTGTAAATATGCATTCTGTGTTGTGGGTGTCTGGTTTTGGCTGTGTGACACAATTCCTGACCCCGACCTGACTGAAACTGGAAGGAATGCAGTCTAGTGCTCTGAAAGGCTGGGGAGTTTGCTTATAAACAAGTGTTTCAAAGCACAACCTTGCCTGGGAGAAGAAGTAATACAGAAGACAAGACAAATGATCTTACTAAACATGGTACATTCAGATTATGTAGGTGCACAGAACAGGAGGTTTGAAGGGGAAGCGGGCGAGGGACCAAGTGCACCCAGTCCCATCAAAACATAAGTTAAGTGCAGAGAGATACCAATGTCATGGGTCACAACCATAGTGCAGTAGTGCTGAGGTAAGTTGCAAGGCCCGGAGGTAACTGCATGACACTGGCGAGGAAAACATGGGACGTGTAAGGGTCTGTAGGTACACCAGGCAGCCAGTCAGTGAGACTGAGCAGAAGTAGAGGAGAGGGAGCGAGAGAGCAGAAAGAGGTGGTTAGCAGGGGAGAGAGAAGGAGGAAGCAAAGAGGAAAGTCTTGAGGTTTTTTCAGAATTTAAGGAGATCTGGCTTGAGGCAGAGAGAGACAGGGAAGCTGTTCCAGACGGAGGCACCTGCAGAGGATACATATCTCCCCACAAGTCTCTGCTTGGAGAAGCGGCTCACCTGCAGAGAGTTGGAGTAAGACAAGTGGAGGGCTCGGGAAGGAGATTATTTAGGATGAGCGCTTTGCAGATAGAGTGGGCCCTGGACCCAGAAAGCATTGTGGACAATGCAAAGGGTTTTAAGCTTAATTCTTGCACCCACCGGGAGCCAGTGAAGGGATTTCAGTGCCAGAGAGATGCAGTGTCCGGGCCTGAGGCTAAGGCTAAGTCGAGTGGCTCTGTTCTTAAGCTTGCATCCTGTGTTGAGCTGGAGGAAGAGGTCTGCAGCTGCAACTCTTCAAGTAATACAAAGACCGCTGTGCTGACTCAAGGACTGAACTAGGATAGGCAAACTCTTCACATAGCAATGAGGGAACAACATCCAGAAGAGGAGTGCCTGGACATCTTGAAGCAAAAGAAGTCCATCTGTGTTGCCCATGGTCCGGAAGAGTGTTTGTGACCATTTGAAGTGAAGCTTCTGAGTAGCTCCCGGAAGAGGGGGTGCCCTGGCCTAGTGCTGCCCAAAACAGGGAGATTCAAAAGTTTCAACCATTCCAAGAAATCTTCAAGGGGAACCTCTGCCACAACATCTAACTACTTATACATGCTGGAGCAAATCCAGGGTCACTGCCTCCAGAGAAGTGTCTGTTGGTGATTCATCTTGGATCCTGTTCGCCTGTGTCTTTCCAGGTACTTTGAGGGTAGTGTGTGAGATATATCGCAAGAGAAGCAGACTATTAATGAACATATTTAAAATGGGCTGTAATATACAACACAAAGTACATCTTAACTTTTTCTTACAGGTTGCCCAGGTGGGGAATCCTAGCACAGTAGTGCATTTTATTTTCTAATTATTACCTGTCTATCGACAGTAATGTTTTATGAAGTTAATCCTTGCCTAATAATGTACATGTTTTTTAATAACTGTCAGCAGTTGGCGCATTACAATTGAATTCAAAGGTAACAGTGGCCAAGTAGAACTGTATATATAGCTTAAGTTAAGTTACCTTTTTAGGTTTGTAGTATAAATTGAGTCTTATATACGTGTGTATATCTACCTGACCTTTGCTCCTTTAATTAAGGGACTGTGCTATCACCTTACATAGTGCATGGACATTCCATTGTGGGGATCTTGGGGATACACTGTACCTAAAAACCAGCCTGCATTACCTCTTTTGAGTCTCAATCTTGGTTGCTCATACATAGCTACCATTAGCTAACTGTTGGCTGGGGTGCTCTTTGCCCTACCCCAACTATATAGTGAGCAGAGGTACAGATACCTCGCTCCAGTCTTCAGAGATTAGTGAAAAGTAGACATTTGCATGCCAAATAGTATATATTCTTTTTCTTTCATGTTTTGTAAAATGAACAGTCTGGTAAAAAAAAAAAAGCTTTAAAAAAAACCTGGCAATTTCCCCATGTTCCACCCAATCATGCTCAATTAGCCTAAAAACTGGTTGCATTCACTGCTATCGGCAGATAGCACTTCCTGCAGGTGAAAACGCCGCCTTCTTGGGACCTGCGTTTGCATGGATGGTTGACACAGGGTGGCAGAGGAGACACTGATGTCATAAAGATGCAGGTGCAACGTGGGAAAAAGTAATGCACTTTTCAGCTGGAAGAGTATGATATGATTTGATATTTTATTTATAGTGCACCTATACCCAAGTGTTTCACTGTAAAAGGGGAGGGAGCTTTTTGTTTACAAAATAAAACCCATACTAAAACTAATCTGTGAATACAGTGGCATAGGTAAGCAAAATCCAAAACTTAGTGGTAGGATGAAACGCGGCAGTAACTGCTGGCTTTTATAGGAAACATGTTTTAACATTTTACATGCTGGAAATGCCGCTGTGGCTGGTGATTTAGTGCTCAGCACACTATCTCAGGTCATAATGGTTGTTATTTTTCAGGATCACAGATTAGAACTCGCAGGCTCCACCAACAAGCAATCAATGCATGTCCAATTTATAATTCAAAATCAATCGTAAAATGTGATTTTCTAATGGAGCTGAAAAAAACCCACATCAGTTTCAGATTTCCCCCTAGTACATTTTGCCTGGGAAAAGGGTTACACTGCCCCCGATATGATACATTTATGTAACAGTGTGTCTGTAGTTCAAAGCTCTCATGGTGACATGGTGGGTAGCTCTTCCCATGAGAATTAGGATGAGGCAACCAGAGCAGTTGAATACATTTCCGCTGGTCGTCTCAAATGTTTCGATTAATTAACTTTGTGCTTTGTGAGAATTGGGGGTGGATTGTGACGTCACATATCGTAATTGAAAGCCATGTGGGAAGGATTGTGGCGCCAATATAATGTAATGTATGCTTTTTTGTAAGGTTTAAAAATGTGAAAGCTAATCAGGTTTGTGTAGGGAGATGTGTTCATGTCGCACAATCATAAATACTAATTACTTTGCATTGTATAAAGGTCCTTACTTTAAGGGCATTTGTCAGTGCTTTTTCATGCAGTTCTATTCAGCGATCTGTTTGAATTTGCTGTCCCAGCTGTGTCTGTGGCTCTGAACAAAACTGTTACTTCTTGCACCGGCGTACACTCCTTTTTGACTACTTTTGTAATATCTTTGCGAGTTTTGCAACACGACACCCGACACATTTTTGGATGCCCCAGCGAGATAACTCAGCCTATCGAGCTCGAGCAAGGCGTGGGATTTCCAGCCGTGCTCCTGGAGGAGTGCGGGACAGCATCCGCTGGCCAGTACTAAGTGCTCAAGCAAGAAGAGGTCAATAGATGTCGAGTTCCCGAATGTCCACATGGTCCGGCACTGCCTTCCCTCTGACCTTTGAACAGAGACTCTGAAGTCAAGAGTACTGAAGAATCTCCTAAAAGGATAAATGAGTGTACCTGTGCACGAATGTGCAAGGGCAGGTAGGATTCATTTATGCTGTATTATGCACCCTCATTAGTGGTGGAGAGGGCAATTGACCTTAGTAGTCTTAGATGTTAGGTCTGCTGTTCTGACAGGTGGACAGTGGCACATCTGTGTTAGAGCAGAGAGTTGTGTAGTAAGTGGTGGACCTGGTTAGAGTTGCACATAGTGCAGGCAATTCTCATAGTTGCATCATTTTATTTTTCTTTGGGGAAGAATTGTCTTGAAGGTCATGCACACACATGTTTTGTAAGTAGCAACAGTCTGTTTTAGAATTATGAAAAAATATTGTATTATTTGTTTTACGTGGCTGTGGAAAAAACGGAAGCCGAAACAACTTGTAAATAGCTGGAGAGCCACATAGTGCAAATAAATGATGCAATCATTTCAGGTGAGGGGTAACCTCTTTTTCTAACGTGCTATCATAGGACATCTTTGTTAAGGTAGTGGGCCTGGGGTGAAGGCCATTTCTGCACAAATATGATCAAACAAGGTGGGCCTGTGGAGAAGGCCAGTGTGTGCAAATATTGAGTGTGAGGTGTGAAAGGGTGGGGCCTATGGAGAAGGCCAGAGGAAATGAATGTAGGGCAATTGAGTTAAGTGGTAAGTATAACAATTGAACGAGATTGTTTTAAGAAATAGTGGCAGTTTAAAGGTTTAAAATCCTAAAGGAAAAGTGGAAAAAGGGAGGGAAGGATAGGTAATAAGGCAGTAACAATGACATCCTATTGGATTGATGAAACAATTAATCACATGTGCAGATAATTGCCCCAATATCGTCCGAAAATGACCAAGTACCATTATGAGCCAGGGGAGGGAATGTTTGCTAAATATATTATAGACAGTATGTAATCAAACCTGTCAGCTACATACAGGGTACAAAGCTTTAAAAGATACAAGATATGTTGAGGCTTTCAAAATTGTATGAAGAAAAGGAAAGGAGATGAAGAAAGGGAAAGGGGAGGAGGAGCAGGGAAGCACACCAGCCCCTCCCTATATGATATACCAATTATTAAAACCAGCTGCAGGGTAGAAGAAACACATTAAAAGAAAGAGAAGGGTGACAAAAGCACTATTAGCAAGGACGGGAAAGGGAGGAGGAAGTACTTAAGGGACATGTAACAGAGCATGCAGCAGCAACTTGACAGTGTGAAGCAGAAAAAGCAACGGAAAGGGAGATAGAGGAAAAAGGAAAGGAACATGAGGAGGGAGCCAAAAAACAGGGGTGCACAGCAGGATGCATAACATTTAAAATAGACGCTTGGGGACAATACTGGGACAATAGCAAGACTGATACGGCAGAAGAAGGGCACACCATATCAGACTGGGAAGAAAGTGCTGACAGCGATCCGGGCGATGACGAAACAGACACACACAATTTTACAGACAGGAGATAGGAAAGGAGAAGAAATGAGGGAGTAGGAGGAAAGAGAAGAGTCACTGGGTGACTGGGGTAATAGGCTTCGGAGTAGGAAGATGAGAATAGCGGTAGCCGGAGACCACAACGCAGCAATAAACTCAGAGCTTGCACACATATGCCCCTTTAACAGAAAGTGAGGCCCGAGTTTCACTACATACCATGACAGATAATGGACACGGATGATTTAGTATACAGTTTACCTTCATTAATGGTGGGGGAAGAAAATGGATCTATGTTTTTGAGAAAGAGACTGCAGGAATCTCATTGTGCGTAGGGCACAAAAACATTTTATTGTCAGTATTGGTCAGAGAGAGAAGTGACAAAATATGGCAAAAAGCTGGATATGCTGGGGTAAGACCAAGCTCCAATACACATGATGCAGCACCTTTTAATAACTATTGAGCACATGTTTGGAAGGATCTAAGGGGGCTGTAAACAGACAGGTCAGGCATTGATTCTATATTGGCTCATAAAATGAAGCCTGTTGACGACACTGTGGAATACATATGATCCATACAAGAAATGTGGACATTCATGGGACAAACAAATACCATTGTTTACCACATCTTAGTGAGGGGGCTCCCCACAGATTTGCAGACTTTTTTAGAAAAATAGTGGAAATTTAGGCACAAATGTGGCCTGAAATACCGGCAACAATTGTACACTATTGCAAAAGGAAGCAGGATAAGGAAACAGTGCATAATGCAACAAAAGCGGAAAACAAATTAGTTCAGAAAAAAATGGCGAAAATACATATGGAGGGAGCAGTACTCACAGGGTCAGTTGTCATTCCAAAAGCTCAGCAAGGAGGGCTTCCACTGACTGCAGGCCCCCACTCATGTCCCACTCATGTACCCCTGCACCCCCCCCAGCAGTGCAGGGCACCTGCCAGCAGGCCCCCACTCATGTCCCCCTGTACGCCCACCCCCAGCAGTGAAATTCTGATCTCATGACACAAAGCAAAAGTCAACTATGTACATCAACACATGTCCGTCACACACATACACTGGTTGGCATTGCTTGTTTAAACTCACATGTTCGCATGCATCAACCCAATGAGCGAATCCCACACATGGAACTAAAAAATGAAAATGTATTATGTACATGAAATCAAAAATTAAATGAAAGCATACCAAAATATGAAACATGAAATGAAAAGCATGTGAAAAAGATGATTGAATGAAAATGATAACCAATCCAAAAAAAATTGAAAGAAAAACAGTCCAAAGTCACCATCCAACAACGCAAATCCAAAGGAAATGTAAAAAAATAATCTCCATTGCTTCATGTTCATAATTTTAAAAAAAGAGAAATCAATCCACAGTCCAGCTATTTACAATCCATTGTCCGGAAAAAATAAATCCATTGCTCCATGTCCATAATGCAAAAAAAAAAAAAAAATGAATACATGATGAAACTATATACAATCCATTGTCCAAGGATGTAAAGGGTCCATGATCCCAACCAAACAAATGAAACCTACCTAACAAACTACCGAAAAATATAACTATATTCAAATTTGTGTGGCATTGTCCATTGAACACAAATAAAAGGAAAACGAAAAGGAAACCTAACTCTAAAAACTATTTACAAGGGCAGCGGGCTAGTCCGACGGCTCACTTTTGGATGTCCTGGGCCAGGGCATCATCAAACTCCTGCTCAATGTCCTGGAGGCGGTCCTCTTCCATGGCCCCAAGGGTTCGCAGGGACGATGACATGTTCTCCTCCAACTCCCTGCGAATTGCCTCGAGGCACTCGGCCCGCCTCAGGGCCCTCCGCATGGAGTTCTCCACCTTGACCATCGTGAGCCATGCCTCTTCTGCCCGCTGCCGCTCCGCATCTATAGCATGGCCCAACCGCTGCCACACGGAAGACACTTCCAGTCCTGGGTCTTCCTGCCCTCTGGCAACAAGGACAGTCTGCTTTCGGCAGACACAGAGAGAACAGCTCCGCACCGTTTCCTTCAAGCGCCACTGCTCATCGAGCCTGGTGCTGCTGTCTGTTTTTTGAAGCTTAGAAAACGCCACTATTTACCTACACAAGACTTGCCCTGATGAAGGAATTGTTTTATTCTGAAATGCATTGGCACAATATAAGTCTACAGATAGAGTGACTTGTGGCAAATTCCTCCTCACTAAGGACAATATTAGTGATTATTCGTTACTTTTTTACAAAAAACTTTGGTTTGAAGGATAAAACCAACATTGAAAACTACAACAAGTTTGAATTTTTTCTTGAATCAGCTGTAATGGTCAAACTAACTGCATTTAGAAAAATTTCAACTAGCATAAAACCCAGATTGGGATTTCAGAGAGCGGCTGTATGAATGGGTATTTTACCTAATCTTTTGCTTCTTCCTGCCCTTTGGCCAATGCCTGCCCCTCCGATGTCGAAGACCCTGAGCCATGATGGCTCCCACCTTGTTGCTGCTGCTGCTGTGCCTCTGCCTGTGCCCTGGCTCTTGCTGCCTGCACATCCTCCTCCGGCTGGGGTGCAGTTGTTGAGGTGGCCACCCCTGCTGGACGTCCGACTCCCGACTGTGGCAGGGATGTGTCCTCCACCAGTCTGGCCACAAGTCCGGGGGAAGCTCCACAGGGTACCCAAGTGATACATGGGTGGGAAGATGTCATGGAGGACGAATGGGGCATAGGGGGTTCAGTTGAAGAGGGGGTCGGAACAAGGTCCAGAAAACGGAGGAATCCGGCCCTTGTGAGCTGTCCCAGTAGGTCAACGCGGTCAACGAGCCATTCGAGAAGACGTGCAGTCTCCTCATGAAAAGACTGCAGGTCACCTCGCATGACCCGTTGACGCAACGCCACCCCACCCAGGACAGGCTCAACCCGGTCCCGGATAGCCACGTCCGCAGGGAGAGGAAGGCCAGTTGTTGTAAGCGGATCCCCTCCCTGAAAACTGGTCTGGACGTAGGCATCCCTGCTGGTGCGGGATGATGCAGTCACAGGATCGGGGACAGGATTACACACAGGCACCTCCGCGGTGGCCTGTTCTGCCTCCTGTCCCTGCCCCTGCACTGCACCACTAGCACCAGTGGAATCCCCACCTCCAGACCCTGTGTCTGTCCCTTGCACAGCCTCCTCCTCCACCAAACCCCCCACCAACCTGGATGACTCCATACCATCTTCCTCCGTCGCACCCTGTGGGGTCTCAGCTGCCCCTTCTGCTGCCGAGGAGTCCAACTCCGACCTCCGCCTCTTGGACCTTCGCTCAGCAGCTGCGGCCTGGGACGCGGCACTGGACTCCTCACTCCCGGACAAGATGACAACCTGGGAGGGGAGCCGGGCCTTGCATCTCCGGCTGGCGGGATGATCCCTGCCGCTGTGCTCCACAGCACCCTCTCTGCCCTCTTCTTCAGTTGACGCTGCAGACAGGGAGAGATAAAACACAGGCATCAGGGCACTGTACAATCGACTGATACACACATGACAGTTGCACATGAGTGGCATTGTTTAACTACAGACACGGCATCACACTCCATGACACACATGTCATTTTAACTCACACACATGAACATTTCAACAGCAATATTGCACCAGGCAGCACCATCCATACACATACAACAGCATGAACAGCCAAAGGTGAGCCTGACATCACATGAAACACAAGGAGTGCACTAGGCATACAGAAAGGAGAAGTGTACTCTGTTTGAGGAAACAGGCCCAACACAAAATCTGAAAAGAGCTGTCATAGGTAACAGGGAGTACGAACTAGAAATGCTGTGAAGTAATCACGTGTGAACCGACAAGAAGAACAGATTTCACCCACTCGCTCTCCACAAAAAGCATGTACAAGGAAATGGCGTCCTACACGTAGCTTTTAAACCGGCCAACACGTACACGTCAGATACGCGTGTACGTGGGCGCTTTCCTCCAATTACATGCGATGACACTCGGACGTGCAGTTTTTCCACGTGTGCTCTGTCATCACGTGCTATGAGGGAAACGTGCTTACGTGCTAAGGGCCTTTGGTCCAATGAAATTGCGTGCGTCTGCTGACGCTACAAGCGGTGGAATGACCTGAAACGCAGAGCAAAGAACAAGCTCGCCTCAAATCATGCCGCTACTCTGGTGACTGGTGGTGGGTCTCCACAAGAGGACAACAAACTCACTGAACATGAGTCTGTTGCTGGGGCCTTCGTCACAGATGAACAGATCAAAGGTTTGGGAGAGCTACCTGATTATGATGCATTGTCCGGTGAGTGCCCATGCATGTGTGTGTAATGCATGTGTATGTTGTTTGGGTGACGGGTTCTGATTGAGTGCCAGGTGAGGGTGTGTGTGCCTAAGTGGTATGGGTCACCCATGTGCTTCATCCAAAACATTCAGCGGCCTTGGATTTGGGTGTGACAGTATCCCTTCTGCCCACAGTAGTAATTTAGCGCAACATTACGGCAGTTGCCCTTGAAGTGGCATCTTGCAACAACATTGTTTGTATTTTTCAGTTTACGTTCAGGCTGATTGTTTCAATTCTCCCACTTTTGCTACACATTCCTCAGCCCTATTGTCACATTTGTGACATGCTTCTGTCATTGATGAACCCCACATTGACCCACATGTGTTACCTTGTTAGGTGAATGATTTGACCATTCAGGCTGATTGAGTATTGGCCTGATCACATACATTTTTGGGGCCTGTTTGAATGTGGAACATGATAGTTGTTTCCTGTCATGTTGAAGTGCACAAACATTGATGTGTTCATCGGCCTGCAATCACTGTATTTTTGTACACTGGATGTGTTGCAGTGTGTGGCACAAGCCTATTTTGTCACACTATGTACCATTTTTCATCTCATCATGTCCATCTCACATGGATGGCTGACAGTATTCATTCACTGACATATTGATGTACTTGTGGAATGTACCATGGCTATGGGACATGCCATCTTTGTGATGGCATGTGTCATGTATGTGTATTGGACATGCCACTCACAGGCCAATGTGTGATGGCAGTGCTACCCAGCATGCAGCAAATGTGTTGCTCTTCCATCTTGGTGTCATCAGTGTCTGCCTTTTGCCTCCCCTTCCAACTCAGTGACCGTGCATGCATGGGAGGGCTATAGTCATGTGGGACATGTGTAAATCATGTACTGGTTCTGTAGCTTGTCATGCTTATTTGTGTGCTATGGTGCTAATGCCTGTTTCCATTTTTTGTCTTTCATGTTTTTGCACGGGATGACACACTTGATGCTGTTGAGGTTGAGGAGATGGTGCAGACCCAGGAGGGATCTCACGCACGACCGGGCACCAGTGGGGGACGTGGTGTGGTGGTGGGTGAAAACCCAATCTTGCTGCAGACCATTCTGTCCAGAGGTGTCTCTGGGTGCACCTCCACAGACCTCTATTCAGGTGCTGATTCGGATAATGAGACCTATGTGGCGTCGCAGGTAAGTGTTTCTGGCAGGGATTCTGTTCTGTCCAACCCACCTGCACCAGGGGTAGAACCCTCAATGGTGATGTCAGTGTTGGTAAGTCCGCCTTTGGCGGATACAGATGCAGGGTCACACTCCACAACATCTGATCCTGTTCCTGGGCCAGCAGATCAGAGGGGGAATGCAGTCCTGCAGACTCAGGCAGTGCCGGCACAGCAAGGCGCAGATCGCCTTGCCCCAAACAGGTGTGGTGCCCGCCGACGCGGTGGCCGTACACCACCAGGCAATACCGCATGGGAACAATCCATGTACGGTATGGCAACCCAACAGGCAGCATCAGTTGAGATGATGGCTCAAGCAATGGAGAGGGTGGCCACTTCCATTGTCCCCCCTGAAAGGCAGATGGAGCAACTACAGCAGGCAACAGACTCCATTTGCCAATCACAGAGGGAGGACATGTTGGCGTCCAACAGGGACAGACGGGCGGCACTGGAGACTTTACGCCAATCGATATCAATAGAGTCCCAGGGCCACAGGAAGCCCTGAGGGTAGAACTCCATCACCTCAGGGAGACTCTTGTTGACCTTGAGGCTTCCACTAACTTTAGGACAGAACAGCAGCTGGAGATCCAGGCATCACGTCAGGTGGTGCATGAGGATCTCCGCACTATAATCCTCCAGAAAGAGAACTTCCACACCTGCATGCTTGCTGCCATGTTTTTTCCCAACATCCACACAGGTGGCTATTGGTGCGCACTCTGTCCTCGGACCTCCTGGGTGGCCTCCCACCCCCCGACTCCCACATGGCCATTTTTGATTTTTGATTTTTTTTTACAGTGTGTTGCCTTGTGTGGCTCCCATGGGCATCCACTGTATTCCGGCTGGGCACATGCAGGTTTGTCCTGAGTTTGGGTTAGATGCTTGGGTTCGTGAGACACACACCCCTCCTGCTTCCCGTTTCCATGGGCTTGCAAAGGGTGCGCCCAAGTGACACTGACTTACACAGTGACGTTGGACTCCCATGAGCTGTGTGGGCAGTCTGTAGTCAATACTGTGTATACATTCCTAGTGGATATTGTTGTTGTGTTGTACACTGCATGGTGTATTGATATGTGCTTGTGCATCCATGTCTTCCTCCTAATTTGCAGGTTCATTCCTCATGTCTTCACAAGGCCGTCTACTTTGGAGATGGAGTTCATATTGTAAGCAGTGCACTTACACATTTGTGTGGCAGCAAAACTGTACAGTTTGAAGTGGTCGATGTGCTGGCATAATCAGGTTGTAAGACTACCACTACTTTAACTTAGTACTGTCATTGTTATGCTATGTTTGAGGTTGTGTAGCTGCATTGTATTGTTGGTAAGTATTTGGTCATGTGTGTTGTTAGTTCTACATTACTGGGAGCATTTTGTGTGTGGCCAGTTTCCATTAGGGACACTGTACTTTGTGACACTTGTGTCATGTTTTGGGGATTGCTTTGTTTGCTCTCACATAGCATGACATGCCATGGTGTGTTGGGTGGCGGTGCTAGGGAGGGGTTGGGTGACATGGCACTGTTGTCATGTTGTATTTTGCAAGGGGGTAATGAATTTAAGAGCATAGAAGTGTGTCTTTTGATGACACAGCATTGGTGGTGTTTGTGTAGGTATGGATGCACACAATGTAACACTTCCAGGTGAGCTATCTCAGGCTGGTATGGTTGTGAGAGTTGACTGTCCCTTATGTCATCATCATTGATTGTCAGATGGTATGTGCCAGGGCTGTGTGCACTCCACAGGGGTGTGATTTTAGGTGAAGTAATTAGCCACCTGTTATGCTCACCTGGCTCCCACAGGTGTGTCGGACGGAACTGGACTCCCACGGTCTCCACCAGTGTGATGCGTAGTGCAGAGAGGACTGACTGGACTGGCCCACCTAGCTTCGTCTGCTTGACCCGTGGAATTAGTCTACTAAAGAATGGGGAAAGGGAATTAGCCACCCGTGGATTTGAGTATTAGCACCTCACTGCGTTCCCACTTATCACCTCCGATATTCCCTTTCACAAAGCTCACCTTATAGTTTTGAATGATGAGCTCTCCATCCTGCGAGGAATGCAGGGGCGCGTTGATGGCCAGTTACTTCACTGGCTTGAAGATATTGGAAGAGTTCTAAAGAGTTCACAATGTCTGAGTAATCATTCTGTCCAATTCCTTTGTTTTCTGTTGCAGCTTAGATCCAAAAGAAGGTCTTCTTGTGGCAGCTGAAAGCGATCAGGTAAGAGTCTGTGTTATCCAACACTGTCTGGTAAAAGTTGCCAAGGTTAAACTTGCTGCTTTCTCTTTTCACGCAGCTGTGGCGAAAGAGGATTTGGCGTGCTGGTGATTAATACCTCCGGCGGTAAAATCAGGTAAATATATGATGGAAAGAGATTGTCCTTGTTTGTTCCCTTGGCTCACCTTGTTGTTTTTTCCTTGTTTCCCCTTAGGTGCTGGAATGCGGTAACCAAGTGATGGAGACAGCGCCAGACCGTGGTGGTGCTGCGCGGAACAGTAAGTATGGAGCGGTGTTGCTGTTGGCGAAGCTACGTGTTTAAAATGAAGTCTTTTTCTGGTTCAAAGATGAGTTGAATCCGAAATCAGGTAAGAAATCCAGTAATGTTCTTGTTCTAACCTTTCTTCTTCTTTCTCCTCCTTTCTAGGTGCTCTGGTCTTGAAGCGGGCGTGGCAGGATGCTCAATGCTCACTGCAGGCACGGTGAGCGTCACGCTGCAGAATGCAGAATAACGCAAAGCATGTGCTGGTCTTTGGGTGTGGTTTAAATAGCCTCCAAAGTAGTTCGAGGTAAGTATTCCTCCACAACCACAAATTCCTCCACAACCACGCCCAAGTAACAAAATAGTTCCCTAGGTAAAGTAGTCCCTTCCAAGCCTCACAAGGGCTTGGATTACTTGCAGCATGGTCTGCATCAGGTAAGTTTAAACATATCGCCTGGCGCCACAGGTGCCAGGACTGTACCCAGATGGCCGCTAACAGGGGTTGCTGGGCTTGCTCCAGATGACATGATGCCTGCTTCATGGGTTGATGGACTTGGTCTGGATGCCCGGAGGCAGGCATCATGACAGCACTCCCCACCAAGGCCCCTCCTAGAGTCGTTCCTCCCCTTGGCCTTGGTTTGTCTGGGAAATTCCGGTGGAATCTTCTCACCAACCTAGGTGCATGAACGTGGTCACTAGGTTCCCATGACCTTTCTTGTGGTCCGTAACCTTTCCAGTCGATTAAATAAAAAAGTCTTGACTTAACCATTTTGGAGTCCAGGATACCTTTTACTTCGAATTCGGGTTCTCCGTCTATCAGGACGGGCTCAGGTTCTTGGCTAGTCTTGTCCCAGGTTGTACTGGCTTCAGAAGTGACACATGGAAGACAGGGTGAATTTGCATACTACCAGGTAATTTCAATTTGAAGGCCACCGGGTTGATAATGGCCTTAACAGGGTAAGGTCCCAAATATCTAGGGTTAAAGGTCCGCTTTTCCTTTAGAGGTATATGTCTTGTGGCCAACCAAACTTGATCCCCAATTTGGTATTGTGGAGCATCACTTCGATGCTGATCAGCATTTTTCTTGTACTTTTCTTTTGCCTGTTTCAAATGTTCAGTTGCTTCCTTGAAGGCTTGTGTAATAGTAGCGTGCAGATGGTTCACTGCGGGCATTTCTAAGTGTTGAGGTGAGTCAAGTTCTGAGGTTCGAGGATGTTGCCCATATATGATATAAAAGGGGCTTTGTCCAGTTCCCGAATGTACAGAGTTAATGTATGCATATTCGGCAATCCATAGAATGTCCTTCCAATTACTTTCAGTCTGGTGTAACATACAACGCAGGTACTGTTCAAGAGTCTGGTTGGTCCTCTCTGTTTGACCATCGGTCTGGGGGTGGTGACTGGTTTACAACCTCACGTCGATTTGCGCTAATTGACAACATTTCTTATAAAAATGTGAAATGAATTGACTACCTAGGAGACCAATACGGAGGGAAATCCATGTATTCAAACAATGTTTTCGAGAAACTCCTTGGCCAGAATTGAAGCAGAAGGTAATCCTTTTAAAGGAATAAAGTGGGCCATCTTGGAAAAAAGATCCACAATAACCAGAATGGTGTTAAATCCATTACATGGAGGTAGGTCTGTAATAAAGTCTAACGATAAGGTGTGCCATGGTGTAGGTGGAATATCCAAAGGTTGTAAAAGGCCAGCTGGCTTTTTCTTCTGACTTTTCTTTTGAGCGCAAATGCCACACGACATTACAAATGACTTTACGTCTTTTCGCCAGGTAGGCCACCAGAATTTTCTCTTAATTTTAGCTTCAGTTTTCACGATACCTGGGTGCCCTTCCATCAGTGTGTCATGATAATTGGAGATGACTATTTCTTGTAGTTCCTGGAGTGGTAGAAATAGTCGTCCTTGATAATAAGGTAGGTCATTGATGACTGAGTAGTCTGAGGCTTTCTTTACCCAGTCCTGCAGGGCTGTTGGATCGAAGAGTTGTTGGATCTTTACCTGAATATTCTCTAGTGTTTGTGAAGTAGTTATGCCAAGAATTCTTTGTTCTGAAATTATAGGCACCAGTTCCGGGTTTGAATATGCTTCTCCCATTCCTATTCGGGATAAGGCATCTGCCTTGCCATTTCTACAGCCTGGTCGATAAGTGATCACAAAATCGAACTCGGCAAAGAACAATGCCCATCAAAGTTGGCGAGACGATTGGGCCTTGGCTGTCTCTAAATACTGCATTTTTTTTCGTGATCAGTGATTACAGTAATGGTATGCCTAGCGCCGAGAAGATAGTGCCGCCAAGCCTTGAAGGCAGATTTGATGGCTAATAACTCCTTATCGGTAACCGCATAGTTTAACTCGGGTGCCGAGAACTTTCTGGACCAAAATGCTACTGGGTGAAGTTGACCGGTTTCAGGATCCTTCTGGGACAGAACTGCTCCCATGGCTAGACTGGATGCGTCGGTTTCAATTATATATGGAAGGTCAGGGCGAGGATGCTTTAATACCGGTGCAAACGTGAATTTAGTTTTAAGTTCTTGGAAGGCATTCTCAGCTTCTTCAGTCCACAGGAAGCGTTTGTTTTTTTGCAAAAGTGCTGTGATAGGATGTACAACGTGCGAGAAATCTGGAATGAATCTGCGGTAGAAATTAGCAAACCCGAGCATGCTTTGTACTCCTTTAACTGAGCTGGGTGATGGCCACTTGAGAATGGCGTCCACCTTTCGAGAGTCAATTCGAACTCCTTTTGGAGTCAAGATAAATCCAAGAAATTCAACTTCTGTAGTATGAAAAACGCATTTTTCCAATTTTGCATATAACTTGTGCTGGCGTAGTTTCTTGAGGACTGCACGAACGTGCTCCACCTGGTCTGATTCTGAAGAGGAGTACACTAGGATATCGTCTATGCATACAACAACACAGACGTCAATGAGTTCACGAAGGACATCGTTCATAAAGTACTGGAAGGCTGCTAGTGCATTGCACAACCCGAAGGGCATCACCTGGTATTCGAATAATCCGTACTTCGTGAGAAAAGCAGTCTTCCATTCGTAGCCTTTCTTTACACGTACCAGATGATATGCCCCTCGAAGATCTAATTTTTTGTAGATGCAAACGTCCTTTACTTGGTCCAGTAACTCGGGGATCAGAGGCAATGGGTATCGGTTTTTAACCGTGATCTGATTTAATGCGCGGTAGTCTATGCACGCTCTAAGGTCACCTTCCTTTTTTGGCACGAAGAACAAAGCTGAAGATACAGGGGATTTGGATGGACGAATGAAGCCATTGGCAAGGTATTGGTCCAAGTGTTGTTGTAGGTGAAGGTTCTCCGGTTCTGTAAGGGCGTAGATCCTACTGCATGGAGGTTGTGCACCAGGGATGAGATCAATTTGACAGTCGTATGACCGGTTAACTGGTAAGGTGTTTGCCTGCTCCTTTTGGAAAACATCCTGGAATTCCTGATATACTTGAGGTAACTGCATGGCTGGAGTAGCGACAGTGGCCAGGTCCTTGTTCAAGGTTTGTTTTAGATAACAGGTATGTGCACAATCAGGGAAGGTTATTCTCTTTTCTCACCAATCAATACAAGGATTATGTGTTTCCAACCAAGGTATCCCCAGTATTATTTGAAACTGCGGGGCTTTGATTTAATCAAACACAATCGTCTCTCGATGCCCCTCCTGACCCAATAGTGTCATCTCAGCGGTGGAATGGGTTACCGGCCCAGAGGTGATTTCAGTTCCATCGACTCTGGTGATGGCATCTGAAGGGATCAATTTGCAGAGAGGTAGATTCATCCTAGAAACCAATTCGTGGTCCAAATAGTTTCCTATGGCCACGCTATCAATGTATGCCCTTACTGCGTGCATACGTGATGGCTGTCTTGGATCCATAATGACCATTGGTATAATGAAATGCAAGGTCTGAGTATTCTTCTTCAAGCTCGGCAAGCGGACCTCTACGCTTGTCGGGCGTGGTCGTTTCCCGAGTCAGGCTCCTTGTGGCTTTTATCAGCCGCTCTTACTATTTTCTTAGGTGGTTTTACAGGGCAATCCCATAGAAAATGTCCCGAAGTTCCACAGTATAGACATAATTGCATTTGCCACCTCTTTTTCCTTTCCTTTTGCATCAAGGGTCCTTTAACTCCTCCGATTTGCAAGGGTTCAGAGGCCTCTGTTCCTTTGGGGTTAGCATTGGGTTTAAACAACACCCGGTTCTCGAACTTGGCTTGATCAGCCTTTCAATTTTGAAGTCTGTGATCTAACTGGACCACTAAGTCTATGTATTCTGCACAGTGTTGCGGTGGGTTCATGACTTGAGCCAAAACATCTTTAAGTTCTCCTCGAAGGCCACGATGAAATAATGTAACCCTTTTTTCCTTGGGTCATCCAGTTTCCACCACCAGCCTATTAAAGGTTGCGATGTAGGTTAGCAGATCCTGGTTAACCTCTCGTAGGGACAAAAGTTCGTTATCCAGGGCCTGTCCTTGGTAGTGTCGGGCAAATAGTCTTTCCATATTCATTTGAAAACCCTGAAAATCCCGAAGAATAGGGTCATCCTGATTGACTAATGGGATTGACCAATCTGCTGCACTACTGCTGAGATAGGATAATACGAAGGCTACTTTAGCTTGATCGTTTGGAAAGGCTCCGGGTCTGCATAAAAAGTGCAAACGGCATTGGTTCATAAACACAGCAAATCTTTTCGGATCCCCCGCAAAACATTCTGGCGGGGCTAAAGGGATATTTCCTGGTAGAATCACTTGCACAGGGTTGCTTGATGTAACAGGGGTTGGCATCCCCCCGAGTCCCGGTAGAGGGATTTGCCCCGCTTGGTGTGCCAATAATTGTCTAGCAAGGTCATCAGTGCGTTCCTTAGAAACAATCAGCTCTCTCCTGAGGGTATTAGTTTCTTGGCGAGGGGCATGTACTTCTGCCCTAATTTCTCCTAATAATTGGGCCAATTAGTCAGTCTCTGATGTCTCCATGACACCCGGGTGAGGATTTGTAGGAAGGCTTTGCGTTCTGTTACGCTCACCTGGCTCCCACAGGGGTGTCGGACGGAACTGGACTCCCACGGTCTCCACCAGTGTGATGCGTAGTGCAGAGATGACTGACTGGACTGGCCCACCTAGCTTCGTCTGCTTGACCCGTGGAATTAGTCTCCTAAAGAATGGGGAAAGGGAATTAGCCACCCGTGGATTCGAGTATTAGCACCTCACTGCATTCCCACTTATCACCTCCGATATTCCCTTTCACAAAGCTCAACTTATAGTTTTGAATGATGAGCTCTCCATCCTTCGAGGAATGCAGGGGGGCGTTGATGGCCAGTTACTTCACTGGCTTGAAGATATTGGAAGAGTTCTAAAGAGTTCACAATGTCTGAGTAATCACTCTGTCCAATTCCTTTGTTTTCTGTTGCAGCTTAGATCCAAAAGAAGGTCGTCTTGTGGCAGCTGAAAGCGATCAGGTAAGAGTCTGTGTTATCCAACACTGTCCGGTAAAAGTTGCCAAGGTTAAACTTGCTGCTTTCTCTTTTCACGCAGCTGCGGCGAAAGAGGATTTGGCGTGCTGGTGATTAATACCTCCGGCGGTAAAATCAGGTAAATATATGATGGAAAGAGATTGTCCTTGTTTGTTCCCTTGGCTCACCTTGTCGTTTTTTCCTTGTTCCCCCTTAGGTGCTGGAATGCGGTAACCAAGTGATGAAGCATTGCCGGACCATGGTTTGCTGCGTGGAACGGTAAGTATGGAGCGGCGCTGCTGCTGGCGAAGCAACGTGTTTAAAATGAAGTCTTTTTCTGGTTCAAAGATGAGTTGAATCCGAAATCAGGTAAGAAATCCAGTAATGTTCTTGTTCTAACCTTTCTTCTTCTTTCTCCTCCTTTCTAGGTGCTCTGGGCTCGAAGCGGGCGTGTCAGCATGCTCGATGCTGACTGCAGGCACTGTGAGCGTCACGCTGCAGGATGCAGAATAACGCAAAGCATGTGCTGCTCTTCGGGTGTGGTTTAAATAGCCTCCAAAGTAGTTCCAGGTAAGTATTCCTACACAACCACGTATTCCTCCACAACCACGCCCAAGTAACAAAATAGTTCCCTAGGTAAAGTAGTCCCTTCCAAGCCTCACAAGGGCTTGGATTCCTTGCAGCATGGTCTGCATCAGGTAAGTTTAAACATATGAGCCTGGCGCCTATGGCGCCAGGACTGATGTCCCATATGAGCCTGGCGCCACAGGCGCCAGGACTGTGCCCAGATGGCCCCTAACAGGGGTTGCTGGGCTTGCTCCAGATGCCATGATGCCTGTTTCCTGGGTTGATGGACTTGGTCTGGATGCCCGGCGGCAGGCATCATGACACCACCAGCTGCGTACGGGCTGCCTCACCCCGTGCCCTTTCCCCTCCCATGCGCAGCAGCTGTGCATGTGGTTGGGGATGTGGGGGCACCACCATGTCCACGGGCAGGACCCGGCGTGTTGCAACGTTGTGCAGGACACATGCTGCCACTATGATCCTGCACACTACTGGGTTAGCGTATAACAGCTGCCTGCCAGAACGGTCAAGGGCGCGAAAGTGTGACTTGAGCACTCCGAATGTGCGCTCCATTATGCCCCGGGTTGCAATGTGGGCTGTGTTCTATCTTACCTCGGGTGGTGTGGTGGGGTTCCGAATTGGCGTCTTCATGTGGGTGCTCAGAGGGTAGGCACTGTCCCCTGGGGAGGTGGTTATGGGTATCATTAGTGGGGTTTTGACATTACTCAGTATCTGACATGCATGCATGTGCTGTGGCATTTATACTCACCGAGCAGCCATGTATCACCATGACGCCCAGCTTCTAGGTCCCGGTTTAGGGTTGACATTCTGTAAATAAAACTGTTGTGGGTCGACCCTGGATAGTTTGCATATACTGAGGTGATGATTCCCTTGGCATCACATACTACCGGGACGTTGATGGAATGCCAGTGCTTGCGGTTTCTATAGATGTGCTCAGATGCCCTGGGGGGACGAAGAACCACATGGGTGCAATCAATGGCACCTAGGACTTTGGGGAATTGCGCCACCCCGTATAAATCCTTGATGGCAGCCTGCCTTTCTGCAGGTGTTCTGGGCAGGTTTGTTTGTTTGTTTGTTTGTTTGTTTATTTTATTTATAAAGCGCTCCGGACCCGGGAGTAAATGGGCGCTGGTACAAGTTACAAAGCACAATACATGGTAGATAACAGTAATGCTATTAGCAGAAATTATATACAGGGAGTACAGGCCATGGCCAAATAAGACATAACTGGTACATGTACAATATATACAGGTAGTGACTATGTCTAGCATACTAATTGACTTTGTGCCAATAGCCACCCAATGGCAAGTTTCCTGAAGGACTGGAAGGAACTGGCCGACTTAATGTTTAGAGGCAGGGAGTTCCAACGTTGGGAGGCGAGGACAGTGAAGCTAGAGCCTCCGGCTCTTTTAGAGCTAAATCTGGGCACCGTGAGACATAGGGTGTTGGAAGATCTAGTAATTCTGTTGGACTGCTTCCAGGTGAATTTATTGGTGAGATAGGGGGGGGCTAAGTGGTTGAGAGCTTTGTATGTGAGGCAGAGAGTTTTGAGGTCCATTTTTTGTTGGATGGTAAGCCATTTACAGGTGATTTTAGTGTTGGAGATATGCTCTCGCCTAGGAATATTTAGTGCTGCTCGTAGCGCATTATTTTGGATGACTTGGAGTTTACTAGTTATAGCTTGGTTAGCACCTAGGTAGAGGCTATTGCAATAGTCTAGCTTGGACTGTATGAGGGCTCTCGCTAAAGTAAGGCAGCTGTTGGTCGAGAGAAAAGGTCTGCAGGCCCGAATTAGTTTTTCTGTGTAGGCAGTGGAGGAAGCGGTGAAATTGACTTGCTTGGTGAGATTGATATTGGCATCAAGAAAGAAGCCAAGAGTTTTCACGTTTTTGGCAACAGGGATGGTGTTGCCATTGATGATAATTTTAGAATAGTTGGGGCTCAGTTTTTGTAGGTTGTTAGGTGCACCGACAATGAGCAGTTCGGTCTTCTCGTCATTCAGGCAGAGGCCATGTGTGGCCATCCATGCCTGAATGACAGAGAAAATGTCATTGATCCTGGTGACATCAGTATTGTAATTGCCACATATGGTGAGGATTATCTGGGTGTCATCCGCATAGTTTGTATAGGTGACACCCAGATGATCCAACTTATCAAAGAGAGGCTTTGTAAAAATACTATAAAGAGTGGGGGAAACGCATGAGCCTTGTGGGACACCGCAAGTAATGGGGATGGGGTCTGCTGCTGCCACATGGGAAAAGACCCTCATGGTTCTGTTGGCCAGGAAGGACTGTATCCATATGACAGCAGAAGGGGAGAAGTGAGCAGCAGAGGAGAGGTGGTTACAGAGTATTTTATGGTCGACTAAGTCGAAAGCTGCTGAGAGGTCTAGGAGGAGTAGGATAGCAGCCTTACCCTTGTCTTTAATGTCGTTGATCTGACTTTTAAGATCAACAAGGGCAGTTTCTGTTCCATGTTGAGGTCGAAAGCCAGATTGACGCAGTCCCAGTAATTGGTTAGATTCTAGGTAATTATGGATTTGTAAGTAGGCAACTCTGTCCAGAATTTTTAGCAGGAAGGGAACAGTAGTGATGGGCCTGTAATTAGTAGGAATGGCTGGGTCCAGGGTCTGTTTTTTTAGAAGAGGGAGGACCCATGACTGTTTCAAATTGTTAGGTACTGAGTTGGTAGAGAATGATACGTTTATAAGTTTAGAAATAAATGGGGAGAGGTCGCTAGCAGCATCTTTTATAATCTGTGCGGGACAGCTGTCCCCTTTACAGTTTGACGGTTTGAGAGAAGTTATAATTTTTTGCACTTCTAGTGCGGTTACCTTTTTGAAGGTGAAGCCACAATTAGTATTGGACGTAGTAGGTGAACTGGGGGTGGGTAGGTTGCTGTTGGAGAGTTGTAGTCTTTTACTTTCAATTTTCGTTTGCAGGCCGGTAATGTTATTAGCAAGGGCGTTTTGGATGCTGGTGCATCATGATTGATCCTTCACGGACATGTCCATAGGTGGATTTGGGTTTTCTAGCTCCTTCAAGATAGTAAATAATTCTTTGGTATTGGAGCTAGCATTGTTTATTCTTACATTGTAGGCTTCCTTTTTGGTGCGAATTATTTCTTTTTTATAGAGGGAAGATGCATTGGTGAGATTAATTTTGTGTTCCTCAGAAGGATTCGTTTTCCACAGGGTTTCCATTTTAGTTTTCTTATTTCTTAGTATTTTAAGTTCCGGTGTGTACCATGAATTAAGATGGGCTCTAGGTTTACTTTTACGTAATTTTAAAGGGGCAATGATGTTGATGGCTTTGGACATGGCGTCATTGTAGGTGTCTACAAGAACGTTGGGTTCCGATGTGTCAAGGATCGTGTTAAGGGTAGGTAAAACCAATGGAATGAGGGTTTCTACGATAATGTTACGCTTATTTCTAGTCAGACAGGCTGGTGCCGGGGGGCATTGTATGTGGTTCGGGTTGTTGGTGCTAATATCAAATGATAGTAGGAGATGGTCAGTCCATATGAGGGGTTGGGGGTCCTTACAGGTGATGTTGCAGTTGTGGGCAGCGAGCCAGTCTAAGGTTCTGCCTTTCTGATGCATAGGTAAGGTGATGAGTTGAGTGAAGTTGTGTTCATAGAGGGCATTAGCAAGGGAAGATGCATGGGTATCATGAGGATCATTGAGACCCAGGTTAAAGTCACCTAGGATAATATTCTGTGAGAGAGGTTTAGATTTCTCTGCTATGAGTGCGGTTATATCTTCCTCAAAGGTCCCTATTGGGCCAGGGGGCCTGTATATTAGTTCCCTGGTGATAGTGGTCTTAGGTGAAGTTTGTATTTTAATGGAGAGGTGTTCACATGCATTTAGTATGGGTACAGTGATAGATCTGATATCAAGTGAGGATTTGAATATGAGAGCTATCCCTCCTCCACGAGCATTAGGTCTGTCGGCCCTAAGGATGGAGTAGTTGTCAGGAACTGCAAGGGCTAGATAGGGACCTGCTGCTGCATGAAGCCAGGTTTCTGTGGTGGCAAGGAAGTCCAGGTTCTCTGAACGGATGAGGTCAGCGATTTCAGTAGGGTGAGCAACAAGGGATCTGACGTTAAGTAAGCCTCCTTTTAGTGAGCCAGTGCTTGCAAGGGTATTTTTATTGGTGTCTTTAGTCAAGGGCGTAGTGAGTGTTTTACTCAGTAAGGTGAGAAGTCTGCAGCCTAGTCTGTTGGTGCGGGTGGTGATGTTAGGGTAGGCTGTAGGGCGATATTCAGTTATTTTAGGTGAGTTTTGGTGGGTGTCACAGTGGGCATTTTTGGCAAGGTCAGCGTGGTTAGGTGGAAGGTGATCTGAAGTAACGGCGGTTTTTGCAGTATGGTCTGTAGGGGCACTGTGGGGAAAAGGAGGCAGGGTAGGCAGGAAGGGTGTGGGGCAGGGAATGGGGTGATGTCTAGGGCAGCCAAGCTTGGCTAGACCATTGCTAAATGGGATGTAGCTACTTCTACTACAAGGCGTATGATTAGGCATGACGCAGAACGGGAACATGATGAGGATGAGCCAGGCTGGCATAGTTCAGGGCAATGGGAGGATGTGAGTACAGTAGCTAGATTGTGTGTGAACTGGCAAAGGTGGAGTAGACAACGAGCTGGTTAGGGTGGCAGCTAGGCACAACGCACGTGTACAGTGGTCAGTGAGTGACCATAGGGCACAATACAATTGCACAGTGGTCAGTGAGTGACCATAGGGCACAACACAATTGCACAGTGGTCTCTGGCCACCCTAGTGTACTGCACAATCACATTAGGCGCAGGGCACATCATACTAGGCAATGCAGAAACGCACATAGGCAAAGGTGCAATTTTGGCACGGGGGACTTAAGGCTATGCAATACAAAAACACACATGGGCAAGGTGCAAATTTGGCATGGGGCACTTAAGGGCTAGGCAGTGCAGAAACACACATAGGCAAGGTGCAATTATGGCATGGGGCACTTAAAGACTAGGCATTGCAAAAAACACACATAGGCAAGGTACAATTTTGGCATAGGGCACTTAGAAGCTAGGCAATGCAAAAACACACATAGGCAAGGTGCAATTTTGGCACGGGGGACTTAAGGCTAGGCAATGCAGAAACACACATAGGCAAGATGCAAATTTGGCATGGGGCACTTAAGGGCTAGGCAGTGCAGAAACCCACATAGGCAAGGTGCAAATTTGGCATGGGGCACTTAAGGGCTAGGCAGTGCAGAAACACACATAGACAAGGTGCAATTATGGTATGGGGCACTTAAAGGCTAGGCATTGCAAAAAACACACATAGGCAAGGTGCAATTTTGGCAAGGTGCACTTAAAGGCTAGGCGTTGCAAAAAACACACATAGGCACGGTGCAATTTAGGCATGGGTCACTTAAAGGCTAGGCAAACGTGAAAGTGGCAGCAATTTCACAAAGTTCAAGTAGGCAGTAACTTCAGCAATAGTTAGATGGTTGTGATCCTGGTGGATGCTGCATATGCCTTGACAGCGTGATGGTGCATTGGGTGGTGGTGCCTCAGGGTTCCAGATGCGTGATTTGGGCAGACAATAGTCTTAGGTGGTAGAGGCAGAGTGTTATGCCATGGGTCAGTGCAGTTGGGTGCAGGAAGGGTGGCAGTAATGTTACAGCAAGGCAGGCATGATTTCACAGATCGAAGGGCAGGGTAGGCAAAATAAGGCAAGTGTGACTTACCAGCACTGGGTGCCCAGAGCCCATACGGCCCCAGACCTGCTCACGACAGGCTGTGGTTCCACAGGCAGAGTGGACAGCCGACGGCTGGGAAGGCGTGGACAGGCAGGGACAGGTCAGAGGCCTTAGTACAGGCCTTGGTGCTGGAGGCCGGCTACGCCTCCCGGCTCGGCGATAGGCTGTATTAAGCCGTGGATGGGCCAATGGGTAGGACAGTAGCTGTGATGTGCTTCTTGCAGGATGTGGGCAGATCGAGACAAAAGCGGTCGGCCATCTTGGAATGGCGACCGAGGATCCTCGTAGTATGCAGAAATCACGGGCACAATTGTTGTGCTCGATCACGGGCGTTGAAAAACAGCTGATTGCTGTATATTGCGTGAAAGGGTGCTCATACGTGTTAGCGTAGGCACTTGCAGATAATAATCTGCAGATTCTTGGGCGAGTGGGGGAGAGCTCGGGCCCTACCTCAGATGTGGGAGAAGCTCCTGCTTCGCTCCCGTGCGACGGCACACTGCTCCAGCAGTGGGTGGGGGGCTCCTGCTCCCAGGTATATGTGCCTGCAGACTGATGGGTGTGCAGTCATGATGGCCAAGACCTGGTGTAGGCAGCGTGACTGTGTGGCCTGTGACACATCCCCCACTATAGCACTTGTCCGCTGAAATGATCCAGAGGCCAAGAAGTCCAGTACATTGAGGACCTTCTCCAGGGGGCTGAGTGCTTGGGAGCACAGGGTGGGTGATGTGAGGTCATCCTCCCACTCACTCACCAGGTCGAGTATTATGTGAGGTGGAAACCTGTACCTCCCATACACCTGGTCATCAGGCATCCCAAAAAGGCTGGTTCTGGGTGTGAAAATTCTGGGCCTGACTATCCTCCTCCTCCTCCTGCGGTATCCCACGACCACTGCTGCTAGGAACAGTATATTAATCCTGGTGTCTGAGCTTGTTTGTTGTTTGCACACACTTTTATGCTGCGCTGGTCCACGTAAGCCTGCTTTCTGCTGGCCTACGTGTTTCAGGATTAGCACGTCTTTTTAGGCGCACGCGTTAGCCCCGTTCGAATCCATGAATACGTGTTTTGAACGTGCGTGTGGGCGGTCCACGCATTTGCCTCCTGTACTTCCCCCGTGACACCCACATTTTCACGCATTGTTCCCCATTCCGTGTGTCACGCCCTCTGTTCCTCTTACTTTTGTTGTGTGCGCCGCGCTATGTGCAATTTTGCTGGGCGCATAGCGCACGCTGTTTGCAGACGTGTGCGCCAGCGTGCGCCTTGCAGAATTTTGGCGCACATCCTGGGATTTACACGCGTACGGACTTCCATGAATCGCTGTGTGCGGGTTTCGCTGCGACTTTCGCACTGGCACTGCGATTCGCTTGCTTTCGCACGCTTGCGCTGAAAATTTCAGCGCACATTAATTCCATGAATCGGCCTGATTATGTATTGAATCCACACCGACATAGACTGGAGTAAGTGACACAGAATTGTTTGCAACAAAAAACAATAAGGAAGGGGAGGTAGTGCTCGAGCTGAGCATACCTTTTCCAGTACTCATTAAAGAAAGGGAAATGCCCTAGATGACTCAGATAACAAAATAGAAACCTCAATATTTGCAGGGGGAGTCATAAAAAGTGCCCAAGAGCTTCTGGACAACAGAACCCCATGATGTAGGAATACTTAAAGGGGCAAGGGCAGTACACTTCAAGTTAAAAGAAGGGCATTATTGCTACGTGTAAAGCATTGCCCACATTCATGAGAAGCAAACAAAGCATACAAGAGACACTGCATGCCCTATGGCCGCAAGGAATAATACAGGTGAGTTCATCACCTTGCAACACAGCTATCGACCCGATTAAGAAAGCAAATGGAAGGTGTGGCATTTTATACAGGATTTACGCCCTTTGAACCATATTATTGTGGCAGAATATCCTTTGGTCCCCAACCCTCCAACTTTTTTTGCAGCATTCCTGCAGAGGCACACTACTTCACAGTGGTTGAATTAAAAAATTAAATTTTCTCCATTGCACTTCATCCAGACTCCAGGTATCTCACCGCTTTTATGTATCGCAGGATCCAATTTGAACATATTAGAATGCCTCAGGGGTACTGCGAAGGTCCTAGCACCTTCAACAGAGTATTACAAATGCACTTGAGCAATTTTCAGGTTGCAAGCACAGTAATAAGTACGTAGATGACTTATTTGTGTGCAGCACAACATAAGAGGAGTGTAGAAGGGACTCAGTGACACCACTGACTTTGCTGGCAGACAATGGATATAAAGTACACAGAAAGAAACTACAATACTGTCAAAAAGAGGTGGTGTACTTGGGTCAGATTGTGTTGGCAGACATGAGGAAAATAACACCAGAAAGAGTAGAGGACATACACAAAACTCCACGACCAAAACGAGTGAAAGATGCAGCAGTTTTTGGGCCTGTGCAATTACTGCAGGGCATGGGTTTTCAATTGTTCCACATACACCAGGCCATTGTTACAAGCACTAAATGAAGTACAGATAAACAAATCTCACATAAAATGGATAGCTGAATTGGGCGACAGCTTTGATGAGCTAAATCATGAGTTAACACATGCACCAGTGTTAGCAACTCCCAATTACAAAGACAAATTTCACCTGTTCTCACATTCAGATGGAAAAGTAATGCCAGCAGTACCAACACAGATAAAGGGACAGGGACACAAACCACTTGAATACTACAGTGCGTCATCGGATGTAGTAATGCAGGGATATTTCCAATGTGAGCAGGTACTTGCTACTGCTACATTTGCTATTGAGAAGGCTTCTCCAATAACTATGGGGTGTCCAGTAGTTTTGTACGTGGAGCATGCATTATTTGCAATGCTGGAGAAAACAAAATCAACACTTACAACTCAGAGATCTTCAGGGTATGAGGTAATACTAACCAACCCAGCAATAGAGGTGGTGAGATGCAGGACCATAAACCCAGCAGAATTCATTACAGAGAAAATAGTGGAAGGAGACTATGTACATGACTACATAGCATGCAGAGACAGGAGTGAAGGAAACACCCTGGTTAAGGAACAGGTGGTAGAGGGGGGGGGCATGGTTTTAAATGACAGAAGTTCCAGCATTGATCAGACCACAGGGTAGAGGTATTCTGGTTGTATAGTGTTGGGGCTTAGATGAGGGGTACACAAATGGGAGGAGTTGATTGTCTACTCAGATACACGACTACCAAACCATTACTCTGCACAAGCAGCAGAGCTGGTAGACTTTATTGGAGCACTAAACATGTCAGAGGGCCAGGCAGTGAACATATTCTCTGATTTGACCTATGTCACTTCCACACTCAAGGTTAGCACGATGGGAAAGGAGAGGATTTAAAAAGAGTGATGGCACTTTCGTTCTGCATACAGGATTACTTAGTAAACTACTAGAAATGTTACTGTTCTGAATAGAGTTGGCATTAATTAAGTGCAAAACCCATACGGGAGGGCAAGATTTTATCTCAATGGGAAATTAAAGAGCAGACGAAGCAGCAAAGGATGCAGCATATCTACCAGAGGGGTCGCATGTGGTGTTCCCTGGTGAAAATGAAAACATACCACTAATAGCAGTGCTAAAAGTGAGCAAAGCAACAGATACATTTGCAAAAAACCTTAATGCAACCCCAATATTGCAGATAATAGAATTGCAAGGAGAACCATCAGTTGCTTAAAAAGATCTGTGGAAAAGTTGCAGATGTTCATTGCCCTCAACTGATTTGGTCTGGCGACAGGATAGCACAGCTAAGGTTGTCATTCTAAACATTTTTTTACAAGTAGCATTGGAACAGTTTCACTACCCTGCCCACGTATCGAAAGAGCATGTGGCTGCAGGGATATGTGAAGTCTGGTTCATGCCAAATCTGTATGAATATGTCGCTGAGTACATAAATAACTGTCTGATCTGCCAGAGGTTCCTGCCAGGGCACACGTTGAGAGTTGTACAGGGAAGACTGCCATGATCAGAAGGCTCCTTGCAGCACTTGCACATTGATATGCAATATAGATATACTTATTACAAGTACATGCTTGTAGTTGTGTATCCATCTTGAGGCAGGTCCCTGCGTTCTGCGGCTACATTTCTTGTGAGGGAAGTGTTCCCCCGAGGTTTGGGATTCCAGATGAAATCTGTTCTGATAATGGGTCGTCGAGGATTGGTCCATATCACCGACATTCACACCGCTTCTTAACGCACAACATAATGGTGAGTAGTTCAGAACTTTCTTTACATTTTTGTACAGCTATCTGTATTTACAAAAAAAACTGCAAAAGAGGCCGATGAAAGAGTTTTTAATGGAGAATGTGCAGCAAAGAAAAATAACTTTAGTGTCTTGGAACTCTTCCATTTTTTGGAGCGTGATGATATTAATATATTATAGTGTAGGATTAATACTTTTATTTTATTTCACTTTTAAAGAAAAAGGTGAAACATAAATGGATGGCAAAAGAAACAGGGGAAAAAGAATATTGCTGAATGGGGAGGGCTTCCACCATGCCACTGAAGAAGAGCATAGTTCTTTAACTGGAAATGTCTGGTATGATTAAATGATGCATTTGGGGAGAGAGAGAGAGAGTAAATTGCATATGCTATGTCTCCTCTCTTATTCCACACGTGGTAGGACCACCCAAGGTTTTCTTGTGCCAGGGAGTATCATATGAGGGAGCAGGCTCCCTAATGTACTTGCCCCTATGCAAAACTAGAAGTCTATTTCAAGGTAAAAAGATAACAGTTCAGTGGTTGGACAAAGGGGAGAAGATATGTGAAGACAATTTTGTGAAATTAACAAAAATGATTGGAAAAAAAGGAAACACAGTACAAGGCTATAGAATACATGACAACAAGTCCTGAAGAAGGGGAGTTACACATAAGAGGCCATAAAAGATTGTAGTGCACAGCTAAAGAAGGGAAAAGCATCCTCTGGTTTCACACAAGGCCACTGATAAGAACAGAGGGAGCAGTATGGTATGGGGACACATGGGAGAGGGGAATAATGCATTATAGTCCTGACGGACTGGTGTGTTTTGAACAAAATGAGGCAGCTAAGATGAATGACAGCTGCAGAGCAATTTCGGGAAAATATGTGCATGTCTTAACCTGGTTACATAAGAAATATCAACCAGTCGATTTATAAGGAGTTTTAAATGGCTCACTTTGTGTTTCAGATTAATTAGGTACATTTTCCTGGGGACTAATCCAGGCTGTGCCAAGGTGGTGAAGAATGCAGCACTGACTCGGGGAACAGCGGCAGTGATGGGCATTTGGTGGGCCTGGGGATGCAAAGCATATGCCCAGCTTTTGCCTAACTGGAGTGGAGTGTTTTCTCACTTCACCTTGCACAGACCTGCACTAGTGGTTCCTCAAAATAGCATTGACATGAAGATTGCACTGCATGGAAGAGTGGTGCAGCAAAATGAGCAAATTAATTTGTGAAAAACGTGAACTTAATTATTTCTCACAAATGAGTGCAGAGATCTTGGCTGCTATTTGGATGAGTATGGTCTGTTCTCCATGGCTGCTACCTTCTTTACTTCATTGTTGTTTCCAGGAGTACAGGCTGCAGCAACTTCGAACTGGCTGCAGCTACCCAGGTACAGATTACAAATGGCCAATTCAACAGCAAAATGTTTGAACACAATTAAGGAGGAAATGAGGGTGCTACGGTTAGTGGCCCTTCAGAATTGATTTGTGCTAGACCTCCACACAGCCATTGTTGGAGGTGTTTGTACCAAGCTTGGGACATGTTGCTGCACTGCTATACCTGATGATGATGCCACTAATGGAACTCTAAGTGCAGCCATACAAGAGATATGGACACTCCAGGGAAAGATGACAAACAACATTAATGGAGTGCAAGATTCTTTCGAGTGACTGTCCCCATGTTATTGCTCATTCTCATCACCTTCTGCATTATTAAGACCTTCTTAAAGTATCTTTTAAAAACAAAAGGACATGTGATTTTACCCTTGAGTGATGACAAATTTGATTTTGAAATGAAGAGTAGGAACAATATAACGGGGGAAAGTGAGGAGGAGGATCCTGAAGGATGGGTTTTTAAATAGCTTGTTGTTGCTTAAAATTACAAAGAGTTCTGGATACAATATCTGAAGGGTGGGACAACGTGTGCATGGGTGGGGAAAGATTTGAATGTTTGGGAGGAGAAAGGGGAAACATGACCAGAATGGAAAACATGTGGATACATACAAATGAAATAGCTAAAAAGGAGTTGGGGCCCAAAAAGATGTATTTATTAATACATTAATAAAAGTGGGGAATAATGTAATAAATATGAAAGTCCAACACAGTTAAAAGGATCACACTTTTCAGGTGTGAGAGTAGCACTGTAAGGGGGGATCATCCTGATAACTACAAAATAAAACCCATACTAAGACAAATTTGTGATTACAGTGGTACAGGTAAGTATAATAAAAATCTTAGTGGTAGGACGAAACGTGGTAAATAGGCCTTAACAGCTTGCGTTTGTAGGAAACCTGTGCTAGCATTTTACACGTTGGAAAAGATGCCAAAGCAGGTGATTTAGTGCTGATCCCAAGTTCATAATGGTTGTTATTTTTTCTAGGTCACAGATTAGAACTTGCAGGCTTCATCAACAAGCTATGAATGCATGACAATTTTATAATTCAAAATAACTCCCAAATTGCGATTTTCTAATGGAGCCCAAAAGAACCATGTCAGTTTCAAATTGCCCCAAAGTACATTTTGCCTAGGAAAAGGGTTAGAGTGTCCCCCATATGCTACATTTATGTAACAGTGCCTCCGTGGTTCAAGGCTCTGACAGTGACATGTTGGGAAGCTCTTCCCATGAAAATTAGGATGAGGCGACAAGGGCAGTTGAATAAAGTTCTGCTGGTTATCTGAAATGTTTCAGTGAATTAAGTTTGTGTTGCAGGAATTGGGGGTGGATTGTGACGCTGTGTGGGAAGGACCATAGACCCAATTATTAAATATAATGTATGCTTTTGTAAAAGGGTTCAAAGTGCGGAAGCCAATCAGCTTTGTGTGGAGAGATTTTTTCATGTCACACGACCACGAATACTAATTGCTTTGCATTGTATAAAAGTTATAACTTTAGGGGCATTTCTTTGACAGCACCTTTTCAGGCAGTTTTGTTCTGCGATCTGTTAGAATGGGCTGTCCAAGTTGCATCTGGGCCCTGAATAAAACTGTTACTTCTTGCACCAGTGTACTCTCCCTTTTGACTACTTTTGTATTTTCTTGATGAGTTATTCGAGATGACCTCTCTCCCTCCCATCACTGGCAACAGATATAGTTGACGGGAGAGGACTGGAGGATGAGACAGTTGGTGGTGGTGTTCTGCTTCCTCTGCGGCCTATTTGCATTGAATGTCCGGCAGTGAGAAGCAGGTTAATCTAAACAAGCCAGATTGTCTGTTGCCAAAACCTGCTCCTGAAACGTTTGTCCACTTGCCACCAATGGTAACGAATCAGGTGGTTGACGAATGCTGTGATTCACAAGCTCTGCACAGTAACCAAAGAGAATCCTCTGCTGCGTACCCCACCATAAAATACGCGCTGTCCCATTTTGAAATCAGAAAGTGGAGTGTCTTTAGGGACCTTGAAGTACTGCCAGCACAGGGAAGGTGTGAACCCCCTGCAGTGGTACTTCTTGGGTGGTGCTGGCTGCTGTAACCATTCAATGTGCTCTTCCTGCATATCGTCCAGGTCTTGAGGGGCAGTGATACAGGCTCTTCATCTCTCGAGGGTGCCTTGGGATATTGTGTCACCATCTCCAGAAAAAAAAAGAAACAATCAATATCAAAAGAAGAAATTGAAACTAAAAGGATAAAAGATGCTTAAAAAGAGAATAGAACAAACCAAACTAATATGAAAATTAAACCAACAGAAAACAAAGTACAGCAAAGGGAAATAGTTTTAATAGGAAACAGTGCCCGTTGGACAAATTGGACAATGAAAGTTTGCGCTGTGACTATCTGAATGTATCTCCAAAGCAATGCGAAAGTGTCATGTTTTAAGCAGTATATGTTTGATTCATGATCTGTGTGTCTATGAACCAATGAACTCTAGAATTTCATACTATGCATGTGCTCTTAGGTCAATCCATTTACAGATTGTTTGCATGCGTAATTCGCGATTTGAAAAGAAATTAGTCTTTTTTTAATTCATTTTATATTATGTTTTTTTAATATGTTAAGTGACAATTTGGTTGTTCATTAGATTATGTGTGGCAAATACTTATTTCTGAGAATGTTACATGTATGTTTTTCATTATCTAAATATTCTGATGAAACTAGATTTGAGACTCAAATGACGAATTTCAGTACTTCCCACATTATGGTTTTAATCATGAAGTTAAGCTAAATAGTGCATTATTTTCTGCGTTTTCATTCACTTTTTCCAAAAGAGCGTGCACTTATCTGTATTTTTGTAGTGTTTACATTCTCTCTTCACATAAAATAAGGTTACTGGAAGAATAAGACACAGTCTTTATTTCATTGATTTGTCTAACTACAAGAGTGGTATCTACTCTTCATGGTTTCAGTATCGTCTGAATAATGTGTAACATTATACATTCTTGATTTGTTTTGGGTGTGGGATAGAAACAAGGTAAACTTTGAAAACATTATTTATATCTGGTTCTAAATTCACAGACAGTCTTGATATCTCTCCTTTTTGTTAATTCTCAAACTCAGTACTCAAGCAGATAAAAATCTAAACAATATATGAAACCCATGCACATGTGATTGGAGAAGAGTGACTGTTGGAAAGATTGAATATTTTGAAGTGTATACGAAATTCAGATGTGCTGAGAAAGTATTTGTTGTTTCTATATTGAATTTGCGATTGAATAAAATACTGGGACGAGTAGGAGGGCAACCCACAGAGCAATCTAGATTCGTGGTGAGTGGTTAAAGTGGAAAAAAATCAGAAAGCAAAGATTTCAAATGTTTGAGTATTGATTTCACTATATTTTTATTGATACTGTTCATGAATCTAGATTTTATTTCAGCACTTCCATCTTCCTTGTCCAAGAATTTCATAAATTGCATTCTAAGTATTATTTTAAGTGAAAAAAAAAACATCTTTATAGGTGGTCCTTAAACGGACTTGCATGTGTATTTTGTGTAATCTAAATTTGTTCAGAAGTGAAGTAGGCATGATTTAATTTTCTGTAAGTCAGAGAACCCAGAGTCACCAAGTCACTCTTCCTCATTTCAGTACCACACTACCACCAACTCACTCTTCCTTGTCACAGTCCCCCATTAACTACACCATCCTATTCCTCATCGTAGTCCATAACTGCCCTACCTCACTCTTCCTCACCATAGTTCTTAACTCCCCAACTCCACTCAACTTCTGTCTTCCTCATCACAGTTCCCAGTAACCACACCTCGTCCTTCCGTGTCAAAGTACACCAATACGAATCCCATCTTATACAGTGAAAAAAAAAAGATTAAATACTTCATAAACCCGATATTGCATAGCTCAAGAACAGCTATTGACAACTAATGATATGACATCAGGTATGTTATCAAGAAAAAAGACAGAATTGTAGGTAAAAAAACGTTTGTTGAAGCAACATTATGGTGAAACAATTGGATACAAAGAAACCCTTGAAATTTGATGAATAAACTTTAGTTAGTGATGTTAAGGTGCTGATTTAGTGCAACAAAACCCCTGAAATTTGGCAGATTCTGGAAGCTATGCCACCTTAACTATGTTTCCCAGCTTGAGTGGCCCATAAGCACACTGATGCCATTGAATATGAAAATCAAATATGACATCACTGATGGAATCATGAGTGACATCACTGGCATAGCAGAACACGTGTGCAAGAAAGAGAGATGCAACATTTAAAACCATGTTTCTTCATAAAAGGATGGATTCAGCTGGGTTGTAGCTTGCATTTTAAAATACTGTTCCAGTGATATGGTGAAGTATCTGGGTAAGCTGCCCGCCTAGTTTCATTTCCCAGTATGGCGCACGTGTACATTGACATTGCATTTCACTGATAGGCCACATTTTCACGCGCACTCACTCTGATATCTACATGTACGTTGACTCCAACCAAGCGGTGAATGTAGGCCCAGGTGTATCCAGACTGGACAATACTAGCAACATAAACAGTCCTTCCACTTAACCACTCTTCCTAGCCACTTAGGGCATGTCAGATTCCATTAGTGATGATATAATAAGGCAGGACATCACGTGACCTCCTCAATGATCTTACTGGTAAGTACCACAGAAAACATTTTTGACTGTATTTGAACATGTAGCACAGATGCAATATATCCTGTCTTTTATGAAACTCTTAAAACATGTGGTTAGCATTATAAATAATGGTTGGGAACTTCAGAAAGTTGCTCTTGCAAATATGAATTGACAATTTAGGCTTTAGCTCTCCAGAGGTTTTACATTACAGCTTCAACTAGCCTTACCCAGCATAAGCACTGATGAGGATACATGGTTTCTATAGTCCAAAACATGTATTGGAAAGCCATCTTCAAATCAAGGCACCCAAACAATTACATTGTGTGTCCATCCAATGTATTAGCCACTCGGGTCCTGATTACGATGTGTCCTTACAACATGAACATGTTTTTTAACATCATTGGCCATTGTAGGCTAGCTACCCTAGTCTTTACCCTTTTACTTTGGTTTGTTATAATGACAGTAAGTTGTCTGCCATATGTTGGTACGCTCACTTCAGAAAATGCTGTTTTGTATGTATATGGTAAAGTCATAATTAGAGTACTCAAATGTCTTCTTTTCATAGGGGACTGTTTTCAGAACAGAATCATAAAGATATTAGATTGTCTCATCATGGTGAATGCTCAATCCAGATCAACTTTGATCTGTAAGAATAGCATGGTTGTAAATTGATAGTATTTTTAAATGCAAACTCCAACCAAGCTGAATCCATTCTTACATACATAAACATGCTTTTCAAATGTTTAATCTCTCTTTCTTGCACATGTGATGTGCTGTACCACTGATGTCATGTCAAACATGATGCCATACGTGATTTCACATGTCACATCATGAGTGATGTCATCGGTGTGCTTGGGGCCATGCAAAGTGAGCATCATACTTAAGGCTGCCTAGTTTCCTGCATGCACTGAATTTCAGGGGGTTTGATGCATTAAATAAGCATCTTAATGTCACTTGAAATGAGATTTTTTTACTGAATTCCAAGGGTTTAGTTGCAGCAGATTGTTCACCTTAACATTCCTTATTTGAGTAAAATGGACAGTGGCCAGGGACAAATGCCAAGACTACTAGTAACCAATTATCAAAAAGAAATGAGGCAGGATTGTTTTGGTTCCCTTCAGGACCCTGTGCCTGTCCACCATGCAACCCTGTCCCAAGGGTATAACATGTGTCATCTGAACACTTAACATGCTGTCCTTTCAATCCATACTCAAACATCATTCTACCCCCTTTTATTTAACTGTAGCCTAGTTGGAATATTTTCAAAAAATCTGGCTTTGATCTGAATGCCACACGTGTCTCTTCCCACTCCTTGTTTATAGTTATTTCAATCAGGTCAGTCACATCCGTGAGCTAACTTCCATAATTTATGCGGATCAACCCGTCTCCCTCCTACCCAAACACTGGGACCAAACACTGGGACTCATTACGAGGTCGACAGAAACCTGCCAGTTCTACCGGAGGGTTGCGCAGACCTCGTAACACTGTTTCCACTGCTTGATATCCCAGTGCCATCGGGATATTACAGGTCCTGGAGGCCGGGATACCAGGCAGCGGGAACTGTAAGTCCCCATTCCCTGGGGACACGGAAGCACTGGCACCATTGCTAATGCTCCCTTTTTTCCAGACCACCAGACTTGTTACGACATAGGCAAACCAATAGCCGATCTGTATTATGCATTATTATCTGCCCCAGGCCACTATTAATCCCTGCACACACAAATTGCATTAATTGGTGTCTCTATCTATGATTTCTAGGTGGGAACACCCAGATGCCACAAATATATTGAAAGGTCCATGCCCACTGACTGATAACGGCTGACAGCAAAGAACAAAAGCTATGTATTTACTGGATTTGTAAGTGTTAACATTTGTGAAGTGAAATATATCATGTGTTTACTTTCAATGTGAAGAATGCTATATCTTATTAGTGGCTGTTGTCATTGATGAGCCAGGACAAATAGCACTTCATGTTTTGCACCATGTAAGTGGTCAATATTCCGTTAATGAACGAAGTAGTACAGTAGTCGATAAAATGATGTTATATTGAGCATTTTATTTTACAGGACAACTTGTGTGCTGTAAAATATCACATTTAGTTGAAACTACTTTTAGCATATAAGAAAAACAAAGCAAATTCGGCAAAACAAATTCACCCTGATTCATCATAATGTGGTCTGGAGGCAAAGCTGTGGTATTAAAACTGCATGGATCAGAACTAAATCTGCATTGTTCACTAAGCATATACTCTGCCTCTTGACACTAATCAGCCACTGCTAGGAGGCCATCTAGGTAGTTCCAGTGTGCTTAATAATCATTGACATGACATAACATATAGCAACATGTAAACGAAAAAAAATGTATAGCTGCATGCTGGAACTTGGTGTGATTGTGGCCTGTGTATGGACATTTTGCAAAAAATGTGTGCTAATGCATCCACCAACACTTTAATTTTACCACCAAATTCAGATAAGTGAGCATTTGTTTGTAATGTGCACACATTTTCCTCCAGAAAGTGCAGGGTTTATTGTGAGCAGAAATAGAGCCTGTGGTAAATCCTCCAATATCCTCTTGTAGTTCAATGGACTTTAAATAATAGCATCAGCAATTAGTGGAAAGCTGGAGATTGACCTCCAGCAAAAAGCTGGAGGTCAATCTCCAACTCTATGCCCAAACTCGGGATTGAGCAGAGCGGTAATGAGGCTGTGCCTAATGAAGCATTGAATTTGTATTATTCCTACTGTACACAGATTAATTAGCACACTATGAGCATTCCTACATTTTCAACGGGAAATGATTATAATGACTAATACATGAAAAGGAAGCACAATGAGGGCAGCAAGATTCTGTGGGAATCACACACAATACTGTATGAAATTACAAACAAAAGATGAATAACATGGGGCTAAGGCCTGACTATATTTTTCATTAAGTGGCACTCAAAAGGTCGGCCCAGTCACTGAGGGAAATGTTCAGAAACATATCCCAACACCAGATGTGTGGAGATGGGCTTTGTCAAAGAAGTCAGTTTGTTTTATTTTGTATAAAAATTGCATGGCCAACGAAACAATGTAGGCTATGTTTTTTTTATCTGTTAAAGAAAATATTATATATTTTAGAGCTCATGTTTTCCCCATCATGTTTCGCTTTCATGTGTTTGAAAAATGAGGTAATTATGTGCATGACTGACATTTTAATTATAGTTGAGCTTTGAATTTCCTGGTGAACATATGCAATGCTCTTCCCTAAAGCATTCATGTGACCATTAAATCTCAGAAACGCGCATAGTGCAAAGGCTCTATTTAATACAAGTACATTGCAATCTTCAAAGCTTTTAATTGTGCATATTACTAACTGCCTTTTCCCCCCATCAGTGGCACTCACATACCACCTAACACAGTTTAGATTCATGGAAAACATGCATAAATTGTTAGGGATTTTGTCAGAGGATTATTTCTAGTTTGGTGGTATTTTACTATTGTGGTAAAATGGTGGCAGAGCATGGTTATGGTAATGACCCATATGGTGTGACAATATTCCCTCCATTACCTGTATTCTATTTACGGTCAACTCTAAGCACATATCACTGGACCTTACACACTTGAAATGTTTGACAGTGCTACCTGTCACCACAGCCACTTATCTACGAGGCTGGACTACTGTCTTTGACAGATTTGTTCATAAAACATTTTCCATTGCGAATGATTCACCAATCACCCATGCATCATACGCTTTTAAACTTGCTTGCTAAGAGCACCAAACTTTACCTCCTGTTTAACCAGCCGTGGTAAAATGTGATACCTCTGTTGACACACTGGGGCTCTTCCCTGTAACTTCACACCCTCTTTGCCATTGAATACACTTAGACACAAAAACACAACCCCACTGATTCAGTTTTAAAAAATGCTTTTCTTTTATATGCACTATTATTTGAGAACACGTTGTGCAGTATGAACATTAATACAAAATAGAACCTCTACATTAGATTGCATGACCAGTCTGCATTCATGATTAAACATTCACTGTTCTTATCTTACCACAGATGTTGGATCCCGACAAAATAAAGACACAGTCTAAGAGAAAAAACAAAAACACGACAACAGGCCAACTTTCATTTTCTCCCCTTACACTTTCGAATTTGTATCTCCTTCAAATGTCAAAAAGGCATTATTCATAAAATGACCAGTTAATCCTAACTGACTGTAAAAATAAACCCAATTATCCGTACATGCACCTCACTTTACAAATATACTCACTTCAATAGTGGGTGAGATTTCTGCGCTGTTATCACAGAAATCCCCTCTGAACTGGATTGTCAGCACACAGGAGTATCGTGGAGACTGCAAAGCCCAGCCCCCCACGAAGGACACAGCTCATCTGTTAAGGCCTCAGATTGCTGAAAAATCTTGCACTGCACAATTCTGGCCTGTCACTTACCCATCTCTTGGCTGTCTGCTGCTCTGCTATTCGGTCAGCTGAATAATCCCCACACCCCTTCTGTCTCTTGAATTTATATGCTATCCCTGTTAATCTGACTAAAAACCTGCCTCTTTCCTGACACGCACAATCACTCAAGCTGGTTAGCATAACCTCCCAATGATGTTTGTAACAATTGCTTCCTGCAGCATACAATAGAGCCTTCTCAACATTGCTTCTTCCTGGCAGCTTGTGTAATGAAATCACAGCTAATGCACTCTGCCTGCACGTTTTAACTCCACTGCAAAACAGCACATTATTTTTGACATGACATCTGAACCTGATTTGCACTGCTTTGTTAAGGGTAAATTATCAATTAATAGGAAAGGTGTTAATTGATTAGTTTGGGTTAATGTGTACATAGTGTAAACTGGACAGATCATGTTCCCTCTGTAGTGGATCATTTTACATTGTGCTTACTATAAGAATGTGCATTTCTGTTTGTAATAAACACCAGCTTTTTGAAGTCTGTATTCTGTTTACTGCCTCATCTAAATGTCTCTCTTGCTGCCTCCATATATATTACTCTTACATATCCCTCCGTTTCTACTGCTGAGATCCACTAAGATATCACTGCAGGAGAAACAAACAACCTTCAAAATGTGTGCACCGCAGGACATCTTTCTTTTCCCGTTGTCATCAGAAGTAGAATCAACATCCTCATTTTAATGGCGAGAACAATCAGCCATCCCATGATCAAAACAATTGGAACTGCCAGAATCACCAAGCCTCTCTCGACCCAGGTCCCCCAATTGAATGTATTTCCTTCCATCAAACCCAGGCTGCTCAAAGGGATTTTATCCATTTTTAAATTAATTCTAATGGTATGCGTCTTCTTATGGTTCAATACAAAATTCCACATTGGGATTGATGGGAAATGTGTTTTTCTGAAAGAACTCAATATTCTAAATCTTTCACTCCCATAGACCATCATCAGCATGAAACAGAGTCAATCCCCCTACTGACACCACTGTATCCTTTGGAACAGATATGTAAAACACACTGGCCCTCATTACAAGTCAGGCGTTAAGGGTTTAACGGCGCCATTGGCACCGTTAACCCTTAACGCCTGATTCACACTTTAACGCCTGCTTTTTGCAGACGTTAAAGTCCAAGGCGCTAAGCGACCTTGGTGCTAATTACGGCACAGTAATTTACAGTGCCGTAATTAGCGCCTTCCCCATCCCCATTATGCCCTATGGGGCAAAAATGGGAATGGGGAAGGGCAAATGGTGAATGGGGAATTACCGCCCCACTCACCTTGGAATGGGGCGGTAATTCCGCCATCCACCATGGCGGAATCCGGCATGGACCATGGTGCTAATAGCACCATGGTCCACCGCCTGACTTGTAATGAGGGCCACTATGTTTCAATTGTTTTACAATAAAAGACCCATGATTAAGGTGTGTGACTGTATAGTTTTTCAGAGAAGTGCTCTCCAACCATTTATCCTTAATCAATTTAGCTTGTGCTGGTTCCTCAATCCCGGAATTACTAATGATCACTTCACATCCCCCAGATACCCCGGGATCTGGTTTCAACACGCAAATAGCATTTGCTGCATCAGGAACAAATGGTTTGCCGGGGCACATGTAATTCTGCTCTTTAAATTTTACACAGGTATCCAAATTTGGAATCAGATAAACATCAGGTTTCCAGGATTGAAATGCTATCATCTCTGGTGTTTTGTTTTTAATATATTTATCATCCTGCCGAAATCCTAGATTGTGCACCAATTTGGTCTGGTATATTATCTTGGGAGCAATGTGTGGGATGCATAACAAGAACCCTATTTCCATTTTTTCCATTTCAACTTCCCTTTGTGTGATCTCTGCTATTATGTGATGGATGATATCGGATGACACAAAGTACAAAGTTATATGCCCGTGAATTAATTGAGATATCTCTCTGAACTTCCAGCAGGTATATCCCGAGCATCCTTTCAATTGGGTTGATCACATTTACAAGATCATTTAGTAATTCATCATGCTTAACAACAACATTTGTGCTGTGTTCTAACACCCTGGCCTGCGTATTTAAAATTATAATAGTCTATATATTTGGGTTGCTCATTTAGTCCACCTCTAATTCCATCTGTTGTTAACTCCTGTGCCTTAGCACTTAAATTACCCACAGACACAGAATTAGCTGTAGACATTGTTGTGCCCACCACAGCCCCAATAATAGCCATTGCAATGGAGGCCACGCGTAAACCTGCTACCCTTTTCTCCCCTCCTTCTCTTCATTTCATTTTGGGAACCTTTGTCTATTTTTCCATATTAAGCACCCATTTGGAGACTAGCCACTGTCCGCCCCTATGACCAGGGACTATCAGTGTTTACACTGCAGTTTTTTGACTGAACATTCTCTCAAAAACCATGTTCCAGCTCAGAACACCTATTCACATTTTGCATGGTGCCTGTCTTCTCGGTCTCCTGAAATATGTGTGGCTCAAAATACTCCTCACGTGACTGGCCTGCACCCTCATTTTGAGCACCCACTTTTCCTGTCTGGACTTCGTAAGTATTCTGACTATCAAGGGAGGATATTTTAACAACTAATCATACCTCTTAATCAGATGTATAATCTTCACATACGATGTCCATTTTAATTCTGTCTCTCTGTTCTTTAGAATTTACTTGTTCATTTTCTCCTTTTTGTTTTTCATCTGCGCACACTTTGATAGTCTGGTTCACCTCTAAATTAAACCACACTCCATTTGTGTGTGTGTGTATCCATTATCTCACTTTAATTTGTGGGAATTTTCAGTTTTGAATCAGCAAGCAATTCAGGACCGTTATACAAAACTGGTTCATGGGATTCTGTACTTTTATCATTGCAGGGCTTACTACATAGTCACTTGTCAAAACGCACAAGATCACTCCTATGACATTCCGCACCTTCACTTGTCTGATGTTTTTGGACTGCACAGAGTTTTCTTAATTGCTCAGACAACATTTTAACTTGGACCTCAAGGCATTGAAATCTGTAATTTTCCCTGGATTCCTCCCTTTGCTGCCTAGGCCAGTATTGGTTGAACTCACCCTGATTCAACTTATTTTGATATCTCTCAGGAGATTGATTTCTATTTGGGTGGGTTCTGAACTCATGGACCATAGGAGGTGGAGAGCGCCATGTGGCAATTCTTCGATTGTGGTCGACTGGTGGTGGTGATTGTTCATAATGGCACGGGACATAATTCATATTTTGTCTTTCATTTGGTGGGAAATGTCCCCTATGCTGATTTCCATTTTCAAATAACCTATCCACATACCGGGGCCTTTTGTGATGGCCATTTACCATGGTATTAGAGTCATGTCTGCCCTGCACCCCCATTGTCTGGTATGAGCCATTGTTCCTTTGATTTTGATTGTTTTTCATGCCTGACATATCCTGCCGGTATTCCACTCTAGGTCTGTCACCCAAATATCTAGGACTGATTTACTTTTCTCTATTGCTCGGGTCATGTGATTGGAACATATGTGTCTGGGTGGCTTGCCCTTTTGGTTAGGTGTCATATTGTTCCCGGCCTGAGTTTGGGCTGATTCAAGTGTCATTTTTGCAGATTTTTTCTCCATTACTGCCTCTAATGACGCTAGCAGTTGCAGAATCAAGTGTTAGGTGAATGTATTGTCTATTGTATACAGGTTTACTTTGCGGTCTGAATTCTATAAAAATGCAGAGCACACGCAGAATTGTTGGCGGAGTCAGCTGAGTCTTAGAGTCTGCAAGAGTCTGCATCGAGCTCTGCTTGACGGATCCTGTTTGTTGCCTGGAGGCGGCTCCTGCTTTATACGCTCGTCTGTGCTGCCTGGAGGCTGCTCTCGCGCTCTCAACTCGCTTGTGCTGCCTGGAGGCGGTGCTTAGGAAACTTTGCAAATCCTTCAAAGACTGCTGACTCTCGCGGAGCGAGCGCGGAGTCAGCTGAGTTTTAGAGTCTGCAAGAGTCTGCATCGAGCTCTGCTTGACGGATCCTGTTTGTTGCCTGGAGGCGGCTCCTGCTTTCTACGCTCGTCTGTGCTGCCTGGAGGCTGCTCTCGCGCTCTCAACTCGCTTGTGCTGCCTGGAGGCGGTGCTTAGGAAACTTTGCAAATCCTTCAAAGACTGCTGACTCTCGCGGAGCGAGCGCGGAGTCAGCTGAGTCTTAGAGTCTGCAAGAGTCTGCATCGAGCTCTGCTTGACGGATCCTGTTTGTTGCCTGGAGGCGGCTCCTGCTTTCTACGCTCGTCTGTGCTGCCTGGAGGCTGCTCTCGCGCTCTCAACTCGCTTGTGCTGCCTGGAGGCGGTGCTTAGGAAACTTTGCAAAACCTTCAAAGACTGCTGACTCTCGCGGAGCGAGCGCGGAGTCAGCTGAGTCTTAGAGTCTGCAAGAGTCTGCATCGAGCTCTGCTTGACGGATCCTGTTTGTTGCCTGGAGGCGGCTCCTGCTTTCTACGCTCGTCTGTGCTGCCTGGAGGCTGCTCTCGCGCTCTCAACTCGCTTGTGCTGCCTGGAGGCGGTGCTTAGGAAACTTTGCAAATCCTTCAAAGACTGCTGACTCTCGCGGAGCGAGCGCGGAGTCAGCTGAGTCTTAGAGTCTTAGGAGTCTTTAGGAGTTATGGAGAAGGATGACTGTGTAAGTTCTACACTGCAGTCTATCACGCGTTCGAAGACAAGACGTTTGAAACAACCGTCTACACGACCTCGACCACAATGCCGACAGGGAGCTGTTGCTTTCACTGGACCCGCTATTCTGCCGGTCGCCTGTGCCGGGGTTGGGAGAGAAGAATCTGTAGATCTGCAATCCTCCCAAGTAAGTGTTTCTCGTGTGGTCCGAGAGGATAGTGACGTTGATACTTTACAAACTGATTCCTCTGGTAATTTCATGAAAGATTCCTTCATTTCCCGGCCAAATGTTTCACCCTTGAATAATCAAACGGCAAGTAAAAATTTAGGGGGTCAGGGCTCATCCTTGATCCACCCGTCTATGCTGTCAGCTTCATGCTTGGTGCCCTGCCCTGAGGAACGTGGAGGGCTAGCGTCTGTTAGCCGAAGTCTTACTTGTACTGGCGGCATGAACTTGGATAACCGCTCGAGTTCTCTTGAACTCGCCTTAGTTAATGGTGGGTTCCTTGGTGGTGCACCTCGTAACGAGGTTTCTATGTTAAGGGTGCTTGCTTGGCGGATCGTAAATAAGTTTTCGCTGGATACAACTCTGCCGGTTACGACAAATTCACCTTTTTTTTCAGTGTCAGAAACTCCATCTCATTGCAGAACCCCTGTGTCTCAGGAGAACGATAACATGAGACACCCTTTTGACTTTTCTACAACCACAAATACTTTGCTGCCGATTGTCTCGAATGTTGATAATATCTCGAATATAGTACAATCCAACGAGTTGGCTTTAAAAACTGCTTGCTCCCTTGGAGTATGTGCAGTGGGTGATTTTTCCATGTCTGATCTAGCCTTATTTGTAAGTACACAATCCACAAATGAGCCCGTGGTACGCAATGACTGTAGAGAAATAAGTACAAGTTGTGATGATGTATTTGAAGCCTCAAAAAAGTCTACTAATCAGGCGTTAGATCAAAATATGATCCAACTCAAACAACAAAAAAATGCTTTAGTGACTTCTGAAATAATACATTCTGAACATCTGACTGATGAGACAAATAAGACTGCAAATGTAAATACGTGTGAAGTTATCTCTTCCAGGAGAAATTCATTGGATGTGGTGAATAAACTATTAAAAGACCTTACAAAACTAAATCAATCCAGAATGGATAAAAAAACTCAAGAACCAGATCTGTCTATCAATCTGGAGAAGCCAAATGATATTAACAGCAAAACAGCTTCTACAACTAGTCTGAATCCAAAAACAAAGCGATGTCGTCTTGGAGATAGCGACTCATCGGGTCCCATCTGTTCGCGGCAAAGTGCTCCAAAAAAACGATCTGTACAGATCTCTGCGTACAAACAAACTGCTGAGAAAACCCAGGAGAGTACTCATATCCCATTCACAAAGACGCAAATGTCGCAATGTAGTGACTCCTCATCAGATGTTACCTCAAATGATTCTTCAATCATTGAAAGGGATTTTCCTAAAATAAGGCGCTCTCAGAAAAATATTCATATTCAAAGACCGCCTTTGGCTGCCTTAACGGAAACGACTGTTAAAAAACTGCTCCAAGATATACAACCTACATTGACCTCTACCATGTCTATGACGATTGGTCCTTTTCTCAAAATGTATGAGCATTTGAAAGATAGTATGAACGATTTGAGTACTTTAGTTGCTCTCTTGAACTCAAAGATGGTGAATATTGAAAATGACAACAATCTCTTTAAACAAGTGATGTATGACTCTAATAATAAAATTGATCACTCATTAATGGTCTTAACTGAGCAAAAAAAAAACAACAGAGAGGACAAAAAATTACTGGTAGAAGTTGCAAAACAGGCGCTCGGCCTTTTAAAACCTCAAAATTTCAACACACGCCACTCGTCTACCGATTCAGCGACGCAGCATCAAATTATCGGAGAGAAAACCAACAAAAACATCACTATCGACGTTGACGCTAAAAAAGCCTCGGATCACGTAATGACAGAATCAACGCAAACATTATCTAATGAATTGAGTAAAAGCGTGATTTGTACTAGTGATGTCGAGGCTACTGACTCTCGTGGAACATGTAATATCAACATAAATCAAATACAAACCAACGACTCGAGTAAGAGTCTGACTCACAGTACTTCAGAAAGTTTGGAATCTGGGTCAATGGCAACTCTAACTCAGATGCAACTAAAGGAAGTTCTCAATCCTGGGAAAGAAAGTCTCTTGCAGCCTTTGAGTGGAAAGGTCCTAAGGAATTTTTCTGAGGCTGTTGTAAGCTCCCTGTCTGTGATCAACTTAGCCAATACCGATCCGCAACCTCCAGCCTGTTCAAATAATACTGATGGCTTAACTCACAAGGATAATGATATCCCTGTTGTTATAAACCCTGTCGTCTTTCCCATCTTCAACTGTTCCACACATCAGAATACCCTTCAAACGGGCTTAAAATCAAAACAAGTAAAGAAATCAAAAAATATACGAATCAAAGCTGCAAATATGACAAATAACTCAAGAAAATTCCTGCGGAATATTAAAGCTGTCTATATGAATATACAAGCTGGAACTGTAGCTGAACAAAATGTCCCATTGCCTAAAGAGCAATTATCAGTTGACATCATTACTGATCAACAAGCGACCGATGCAAAAAAATCATCAGTACCCATTGTGCAGAGAATACCGATAGAGGGAAGTACTAGGCCGACGGCTGCTAATATTTCTGTCGATTTGCTCGACTTATCAACATATAATGAGGAAGCAGCTACTGAAGTTACAAATGAAGATCTAGATGCAACAGTGGATGAATTGATTGTACCAACCTCGCGTAGACCAAAAGCACCTGCTTTGGCACGTATGCCGTTTGGTTGTGAAAAAAATACAAGGGTTTGTACTATAATACCACCTGAGAAGCCACCTGCAGATTCACGACCAGCTTTATCAACTTCGCCCTTCATGACTTTATGCCAAAGAAGGAGCAAGCTTACAGAAGCTCAAAAAAGGCTCCAGATCAAGAGACAAACTGGTCTGTTATTAGCTCTGTTAAAACATCAAATGAGCAAATAGAAATCAAGGATTGTGAAACTCGCGAACACATTCCCACTGTAGAAAAATCTCTAGGGAGTCTTGTTTCCAAACATAATCATAGACTTGTAAAGGAAAAATCACACTCAAAATATTGTTTGGTTCTCAAACGAATAGAGGAGAATGATGACGACCTTGTGCTTAATCGTAGGAACGTCTTGCGTCTCCTCCATTATGTCCCTTCACTACGCATGATTGAGACTAATGACATAAAAGTGGTAGACTTTTTCAATGAGAAGCGGAATGATATTGTGCGGCTATATATTGATTCACGAATCATCTGCAACACCCTATTGGAAGCTGCTTCGGTGTTGATTTCTATGGGCTTCGATATCAATGAAATTCAACAGAATAAAGAAGAAGATGAGAATTTTAAAGAACCACGTAAACGGTTAATGACCGAACACGCAAGATATGTTCCCAATAACACTCAAGCCGTAATTAAATCCGTTTACATTGAGGAAATTAAATCTAGTCAAGACATAATGTTGTTTGAGGCTAGTGGCTCAAAAATAGACAAAACCCCGAAGCTTCCAACTGAACAAATCAAAATTACCATCGCACAAAACTTAAGCCCATCATCGGCTGCTGTAACTGAACCAAAAAATGCCCGAGCAATTGATTCCTCTAAAGACTGGAGCTGGCTCGCTAAAGCAATAAATTCTCAAAATTCTCAACAACAAAGCTAATGCCAAATCGGCAAAAAACCTATAACTAAGATAGCCAGTTGGAATACTCGTGGCCATGTGCACTTGCAAAAATCCACTTGGTTAGAAAATATTGATATTATGTGTGCCCAGGAAACCTGGTTGACTACATGTCCGGTATTAGAAGGTTTTGAGATTGCTTTTAATCCTGCAACTAAGAAAAAACTTGGCAGACCAACTGTAGGATTAATGACTTTGGTTCGAAAAAGTTCGGGCTACAGAATATTCGAAACTTGTAATCACACTCCCTATATTCAGACAACTGTGCTTCAGTGTGGAAAATCCGGAAAACAGAATAAGAACTTTCTGTATATCCTCAATCTTTACTGGCAACATAAAGTTTCTCCTGCCGCAATTTTCATTGACCAAATAACAAATATTATTGATAATATTTATGAGGTAGATGGGGCAGCAAACATAGTGCTGTGTGGCGACCTAAACATAAATTGCTTACCAGTGCCATCAAAAAAACCTAAAACTTTTGTCTTGGAAAAGGTGGCCCAATTATGGTTAGGAGAAATGGAAAACAGAAACATGCACATGCTGAATGGTCATACCTACGGGGATATACCACCAAAAGTCACGTGGATGAGGGACGCACAAGAATCCATTTTGGATTATTTTTTTGTATCTGAGAGCGTGCATATTAATGTCTTGGAATTACAGGTTATGCAAATGAAGGAAAGTGATCACAACCTTGTGACGATTACGATTGCGGTTTCATCACAGAACCTTTCCGATAAATGGTCTTTTGATCTAACACTGGAATCAAATAGAGTTCGGTTACGCCTTTCGGAAACAGAGGCTCGGAGCATAACCCATGCATATCAAGGAAACAAAGATAAATTTGAATACTCCGATTTATTGGAAACATATAAGGAAAAAAAACATGGATTGAAAAACAGATGCTTTAAGAACTTGCACGTTTTTGACTTAGAAATTTCCAAACGCAAGCATAAAATGAGAAGCGATATACGCACGTGTAGTGGAATGTCTTCTATTGAAACTGTTAATAAGATCAAAAACATAAAACAAGCTTACAAAAACTGGATAAAACAACACAAAAAAATCATGCTGCAATCTGACGCTGAACTCATGTTATCAAAACTTGGAAGTAGTAATACACGCGACTTTTGGAGTCTAATAAATAATCTTTCTGGCTCTCAGAGTGCTGTACAGACTAACATGGTTAGTGAGAGCGTCTGGATAACCCACTATAAAAACTTGTATGGAAAAAAAGGCTCTACTATAGAATCTGGACTGGCAAAAATGGAGCACTGGGATCTGGAGTTTCAAGACAAAGATATTTTAGATACAATTAACAACTTAAGTACCTCACGTGCCCCTGGGCCTGATGGTCTTACCAACTTTACCTTGAAAGAAAACCCACAAATTTGGGCGAATTTTTGTAATACATTATTCAAGAAAATTGTGTCAAGATGTGAGACACCAACATCTTGGAAGAGTGCTATAATTGTTCCTGTGTTTAAAAAAGGCGACAGACTAAACCCGGCACACTATCGCCCAATTGCGCTTCTCGACGTTTTAAGCAAGGTTTATGCTACCATGTTAAAAAATAAGTTTCTAAAATGGTCCCAGCAAAACCATTTTGTTGATCAAAGACAAAGTGGCTTTGTGAAAGGAGTTGGATGCAGCCTGAATCTATTTATTGTCAATACCCTGAAAATGGAGGCAATAAGAACTGGGACCAAGATTTACTTGGCAGTAATTGACCTATCCCAAGCCTTCGACAGTATAAACAGGGATATACTTTGGGCAAAACTTGAAAAAACAATGTGTCCTCCAAGCCTTCTTGCTGCAGTAAAAGACCTGCACACTGAGACAAATGTCAGAATACGTCTTGATCGCCAAGGGAATTTGTCAACACCAATCCTGACTTTTCGAGGTGTAAAACAAGGATGTCCTCTTGCCGCCATTATTTTCAACTTCTTTCTTCACGACATTGACCAAACAATTAACGGAGAGGGATCATTTTCACCAAAAGTTAACGGATCACACGTGAGTCATCTACTTTATGCAGATGACTTAATTTTGTTAGACCTAACTCCAATTGGTCTACAACGGAAACTAACAGCATTGGTACGTTATGTTGAAAAAAATGAATTATGCATAAATGCTGCAAAATCGGAAATCCTTGTATTAAGAGATCTGCGTGGTCAAAAAATCATCACGCAACCCACCTTTAAATGGCATATAGGAAAAATACAACTTTATTCTATCACTGATACCAAATACCTAGGCATGAGGATTAGTTCCAGCTTGAACGATGCTCCATGGGTGGAACAAACAAAACTGAAGTGCCGACAACTGGCTACACAGGCTATGGTGTTACATAAGAAATATGGCAGGTATTCCATGCTTCCAGTTATATCCTTTTTCAAACAAAAAGCCACCCCAGCTTTAATCTATGTGGCAGAATGTGCTTTTGGCTGCTCAAGCGACTTGTGGAACTCGATCGAAAACATCTTTTGGACTAAAGTCCTTGGTTTACCTAGAAGCACTCCCTCTGCATGTATACGATATGAGCTGAGTCTAACATCTATTAATGCAAGAGTGATTTGGAATTCATTGACCTTGCTTCGAAAAATGTCTCTTAAAGATCTTACCTTGCAGTTTAAAATTCTTGCAAATCCAGGAGAAACCAATAAGAACTCTGTACTGTATTTATGGGTGCAACGATGTAAAAACGTGCTCATAGAACTAGACACAGACCTCGACACACTTCATATTAATCCTGATCATGTCAAAAACAAACTCTGGAGACGTGATTGGTGTGAGACCTGCGATCTTAGACGCACCTATAAACTTATGCAAGATGCTCCTGGTGAAAAACGAGCGTTAAACGAGATACACATTCCTTGGAAACAATTTCCTGATGAAAGGAAAAGAAGATTTTATATGATGTTTCGTTTCAATATTTTTAAAACTCGCGAAAGAATTAACTGTTGGGCAAAAAATGAGTTGCATTCTGATCTTTGTCGATTGTGTAATGAAACCAAAGAAACTTTAAAACATCTAGTTCTATTTTGCGTGGGTCTCACTGAGGATAGAACTCGACAATTTGGAAGTATCGCGTTGGAAAGAGCGACCTATCGTGTAAAAGACTGGTGGCAACTAATGTTTGATGCAACCGATCAAAGACTAATTTTAGCGTTAACTTTTTTCTTGGAAGCTATGACATCACGACTTGAACAGCTTGAGGATGAGGGAACATACAACTTAGAAACTACGAGCGTGCCTCGTGTCTAATCACTGCTCCAAGTTCATGTCCCTGTGGTCGCATTTGATGTATGAAGTTGGGATCGATCGAGTGTAAAGCCTTGTAACTCGCTTGTGTTTGTCTGATGGGTTATATTTTCCTTTTCTGTTTTTAAAGGTTTATTATAAACCGTATAAAAATAAAAAAAAATAAAAATAAAAAAAGAATTGTTTGCATGCAGAGATCCGGCAGAGTACCTTGCGCCAAAAACATTGTGCATCCCTTCGTGTAAACGATTCTGTGTGTGCTCTGCATATTTATAGAATTCAGACTGCAAAGTAACCCTTTATGCAAGTAGTATCCAGAACGCCCACAACACCCCCCATACAAAACAAATCCAATCACGTATATCAACCTTTGAACCTTTGGCCCTCCTCATCTGCGAAATAATGCAGCCTGGCAATACTGCGTGCAAACCCCTAAACCAAGGCAGCACCCCGGCAACACTGTATGGGGTTCCTCTTAACTATTTACAGCACCCAGTTAATATGCGTACCATTTTTCGTAACTGTAGTCAGTCCCCAGTAATTCTTATTGCAAACTCCTGTAAACCATGGCTGCACCCTGCTACTCTGCATACGCACACCCCAATTGCATGCACGCACCCATAAATTCCTCATCAGACATTACCTTTGCCAAGTGATTCCTATGCAATTGGGGCATTGCACCTGCTTTTACGTGGCATTGTGATCCGGAGCTTCGCGTGCTGATTTCTCAGACGTGATATTGCAGGGTCAGATTCATGAATATGCTTGGTTTTGCTTGGTGCTGGGTGTGCAATTTCCTTGAGCAGGTCATCCCTCGACACGCCCAGGTTGTTCCTTGTCCTTCCTCATTCTACATGGAGAATGGGAATTATGCATGCCCCTCCCTATTTAAATCTCTGCATAGGCCCAACCCACACTCTGCGTGGAGTCTCACACAACGCGCTCGATTACATGCAGAGACGTGCCGGACCAGCACGGAGTCCCTACAATGTCCCAAAAAGGCCTACAAAGTCGATTCCATTAATCGACAAAGGGTTTTGTGTGTGCTGAATGGCACACAAAGGGCCTCATTACGAGGTGGGTGGTAAGGGATTACCGGCACCGTTAATCCCTTACCACCCTACTACGAGTTCCCTTTGCGGGTCTTTCCTTAACGCCTGGTTTTTGCAGGTGTTAAGGACGGGACCTGCAAAGGGACACTGGGGACAATAACGGTACCGCAATTTGCGGTACCGTTATTGCCGCCTTTTCCCTTCCCATTGAGCCCTATGGGGGCTCAAACGGGAATGGGGAATGGCCCTGGTGAATGGGGAATTACCGGTCCCTCCGACCTCGGAATGGACCGGTAATTACTCCATTCACCAGGACGGAGTCGGAAGGCTTGTGGAGGCAGCCATGGCATTAATAGTGGCATGGCTACCTCCAACCTCGTAATGAGACCCAAAGTCACTATTCAGCGTGCAAAATATTCCTTGATCAGGACCTAAGGGCAGTTTTAGCAGTCCTTTTAATATGTTGCTTTATAGTACACAGGAGCCACACTTCAAAATCCTGCACTGTCAGTTTTACCCGATCAGGTGGTGCTCAGAGTGATCTTTAAATCAATGACATATATGAAATGTAGACATTACTATGTGCATAGACAAAATTAAAATAGTATGGAATAACAAACCCCACAATCCAGGGCCAAGTAGAAACAGATGCATAAAACACATTTTACACTCTGCACCACAATCATCTTAGTGCCAAGCCAAATGTAGAAATGCACATTTCTTTTGGCAACACATTCACATGCACTGTTTGCACAACAAACTAGAAAGATTCTTGTGATTTAAAGAAGGGTTTTTAGAAAATTGAGAGATGTGGGGGGGAATTGTAAAGCAAATAGGGATGGAACACTACCAGACTCAAGAGACAACAAGTAACTGCACTTATAACAGTGTCACCCATATTTCATGAGCAAACCAAACAGAATTAAAAAATACAAAGCTTTTCCTTATTCAATTCCAGCTGCATGCCTAGAATGATTCCACCAAAGCACCATATATCTACTGTATAAAGATCGGAAGTTACTTATGTCTTACCCTCGACTACAAATTTACTGAATCTGTCATTGGGATGCAGGCAGTGTCAAAACTATTGAGTCAACATAAAATTTCTGATAGAATAGAAGGCAAGCATAAAATGGTGTCACTGGGGACCAGGTATATGAGTAATACAACTATGAGATTCCTTACCCATGGCCTGGTTGGCCCCAACAATATTCTAGCAAATATGAACTTCATGGTCAACAAAAACAATGCATGTACTGTAAAGTTGGATAGATAATTCAGCATCTCATATGAACACACAGAGACATAAAAACCATACACTGGATCAGGTATGTAAAGATGTTGTACAATAGTAAGATGTGGATACATTCCATGTTCAGTGCTGGGTGATTGGGGTGGATTGACTATGAAGACATTGTGCCACCACCCACTTCATCATACAGGCCTCGCAGGAGGAAAGTGAGGATCCCCCAGACTTTTCAGCAAATCAATAGCTCAGAGGAAGTACCTACTCTCCAAACCATATGGAATACCACAGCAAAAGACTATTCTATTTGTTTTAGTGTTTAGCTTATTACAAACGTTTTGCTTATATTCCAAACATCATATATTTCCATCTAGGATAAAAGAAAAGAAAATTACTTTCCACATTACATGCACTGTCCTTTCATTGATCTGTTTTTTTTCTCACAGTGAACTAAAACTGATGGTTACCACTCTCCTCTAGTTTTTTAAATGTCACTTCAAGGAATTTTACCGAGCAAAAGCAATTCTCTGCTGCTGGCCCCCATACAGGAGCACCCGCCATTTCTCAGCCTATAGACCGACCCTTTCAAACATTTGGTCATAGAGGTAGATTGATCTTACATCCTTCAAATTTGGACAAAACAGAGTTAGATGTTCCAGAATGTCCTTTTCAGAACCACAAAGGCGGCATTTATCATTTACTTGTTCCCTTCGATACCTTGCTAGAGTGGTTCCATTGTGGATAATGTTCAGAGTGGATCTTAGAAACAAATCTTGATGTTTGTTGTTAGGGAATTTGGTTAGATAACCTGGAGTGACATTTATTCGGCCGTAGTTTATTTTTGAAAGAGCATGGCGTGTCGGACATGGCTCTCTTCTCTTCCATTTAACACCAATCATCTGCCCATAAGAATCTTCTTGCTTGCGTTGGATTTTTGCATACAGTTTCAATTGTTATCCCTAGCTTCTGGACATTAATGTACATTGAATCCTCCACTGATTTAATGCCCAGTCATTCGTTAAAGAGCTTTTGAGCTTAATCACTTCAAATTGCGGCAGACACTGTAACAGATTTGCTTTCCTGAATAAAGATAGCACATTCCACGCTACTTTTACATATCGTGACGTTACCCCCAATTCATGTTGAATGACTGCAGCCGGGATTGCTTTGGGAAATGTAATATGCGTTTCCAAAAGAAACCTTCCAAATAATTCCACATTTCCCAAAGGAGACCAAGACAGGCTTCTGCACCATATGTAAGAACCAGTGACACATTTTGGATGTAGAAGGTTGTAATTGGTTAAAGGGAAAATTTCCTGTACATTCGATCAAGTGCCAGCAGTTACGTGTTTAACTTTCCTCTTTGGGCAGTTAATCCAGGCATTTTCTCAATTTGCTGCACTTAACATGTTTCTGAGATATTTCACTTCGTTTGATGACCCTAAGCGTTTCCCATTTATTAACCAGGTTTTTTTATTTTTCTTGTTTCCTTTCCATGCACCAAGCACATATCCTGAGACATAACTTTCGTTCTCACAAAAGCCTGCTTTTATTCAGCAGGTCCAGTCGTCTGACTGGATTTATATCTAAAATATTCATATTTCAACAAATGAACAGAACATGGATATTGTAGTGTTTTACACAGTACTAGACCACATCACAGCGTATAAATCAAGGGTGTGTTAGTACTGCTTTGTGAGGTAAACATTACATCATATTCACATTTTTATAAAGAAATAACCAAAAAACCAAAAGACAGTATTTACACATATAAAGGCAGTGTTCTGCAGCTTTTACAGTATTGTTATACACATATTCCCTTGTATTAATCCAAGGTGGGGATGTGCTCATGCACATGCACTTTGTCTTCAGAAAAAAGAAAAAGAAATGAATAAGGGATGTGGACTAGTCTAATATTTCTAGATTAGCTGTAGAGCTGAAGTTAATTAAAGTAGCCAGCTCAGAAGTGGGTTAAAAAATTTTCCACAGAGTACCAAACCGCTGGTCTATGCCAGGGGGAGGAGCCCCCTATGAAGTTCAGGTGGGATGTTTTAGCAAAGTCTTATGCTTAAACCACAGGCGTTTTGGCTCCTTGTTGAAAAGCCTTCATCTGGGCCTCTGGGTTTGTTTCTCTGTTGGTGATCTTCGGGTAAAGGCTGAGATAGTGGGTGTCCTTCTGCTTGTGGAAATAATATTAAGAGGCAGAAAGATTGGGTGGTGAAGAGTCTTCCTCTAATGTGGAGGACCCAGGGGTGGTTGGTCACGCTACTGGGGGTTGAGATGGCCACTGCCGTAGGTATTGATTGTGGGCAGAGTAGAGTAACGTCCTCTACAAGTTATATGGGGAGCTTTACTGTGTAAAACACTACAATATCCATGTTCTGTTCATTTGTTGAAATATGAATAATTTAGATATAAATCCAGTCAGAGGACTGGACCTGCTGAATAAAAGCATTCTTTTGTGAGCACGAAAGTTATGTCTTAGGATACGTGTATGAAACCTACATCCGGAGTAAAATAACCCTATTACTTGGATACTCAGCTTACTTTTGAAGCACTAATTGAAAATGATAAACTGATACAGCACAGTAAATCACTCCAATTTACGTTAGAGTGTAAACATTTGGCATGTGGTTGGAGCCCCCCCTTTTGTTTTCTACCTCCTTATCTTAGACATGTTTTGTTTTATGAAATGGTTTTGAATTTTTCAAGTTGAATTTCCCTGAATGAGGACAGAATTGTATCATATTCCGCCGCTTCTGGTTCACAGTTTTGCCATGTGAGTAGATCTTTTTTTATTGTGGGAATATCTTTAGGGAGCAGGTGTCGTCTATTTAGGCCTTCCTCCAATTCCACGCACTCATTCCATCATTGGGGGACTCTTTGCATCATACCTGAAATCATCAATATTAAAGGGTCGTGGTCACTATGAGGTATCACTTTTACAGTTAGAGAGCTGATGTCGGTTAGAAGGTTTTATGATGCAAAGAAGTAATCTAACGTTGCTTTCCGTGTTCCGTTAGTCCAGTTGGATGCTGCAGGGATATCAAACTTGATGTTTGCATTGAGTAAATGGATACCTCTCAACTCCATATCCAACCATTCATGACCAAAACCATTTGTTGGGCCCTTAGCTTTAGTTTTTGCTACAACTACCCCCCTGTCCATCTAGAAGACAGTTCGAGTTAAGGTCACCTCAAATCACTAGTCATATATTGAAATGGTCCAAATACATTTGATTAATCCTGTCTGTCACTAGGTCTATGAAGGTTACTCCCTCCCAGACATCAAGATTCCAATATAGGCTAAATAGAAGCAGGCAATCATCTTCTTTCCATGTCTTTTCCTTCATACACTTAAGTAAAATCAGTAAATATGGATTTGTATTGACATTCCAATTAACAGTTAAATTACATCCATTACTTAACAGTAGTTATATCCCGGAGGATGGTCTACCGGATTTGCCTCCTTTAGCCAGATTTATATACACTAAATAGCCTTCAAGGATCAGTGTTTCTTTTAACCAAGATTCCTGGATGCATATTATGTCTAGTTTAGATATCTCCAGGGCCAAATCATTAAACAAATGCAAGTAACCTCGAGTGTTTCAACTCGCAATTTCCAGGCTTCTCAACTTTCCGAGTTTCTGGCTCTAATCAGAACTTGCAGCTAGAGCTCCTGCCAGCCAACTCCATGATTGCTGACCTTGCAATAGCAAAGTTTTCATTTGATCATGGGTTGTTCTCCACGTTGGACTGGTCGCCTTCTGCCTTCCTCGAACAGTGATTTTAATCTGATTTAGGGCAGATGTTCTTTAATATATAGTGGGAGTAGATGTTCTATTTTACTCTTCTTTTCATGTATCTGATGACTCTCCACTGAAACGGTCACCCTTTTTTATTTGTAATTGATATTTGTCGAGACAGTCTTCTTTGGCATACACTTCCTTTCATTTTCCCTTCTACTCAAGTCAAATCCCAAAGCTCGCAGTTCATCCTTTGCGTCAAGCAGTAACACAGTCAGGGCCACAGTGCTAATGAATATGTTTACTTTATCATTTACTCTTTGATCTGGAAAGTCGATGATCTTGATGTCCTATGAGTTGACCACTCTTCATTTTAGTATATGATGCAGAAGGGTCATTATATTCAATCTATTTAGAATCAGACTGTCGGTTGCTCTAAAACATTTTTCCAATGTGAGTGTTTGTCTCTGGTCCCATTTATGATCCCCTCTAATGACACTCTTGGAGTCAATTCTCCTGGGGTCCTTTTGATTGTCGCTTGATCTGACCCATTCCGTCTTCTTTGGTAGTGACAAAGGTGGTCAAAGTTTGACTGGGAAAGTAGTTCATTCATTATGGTATCTGTTTTGTGGGAACTTTATCTGAATCTTTACTAGATCTTGCTTTTTATCTTCTTTCTGACAGGGAAAGGAAAATTGGGAGGCTATTTTGCTCCATCGGTGTGGAAGGGCTTCCTCAATCTCTTGCGGGGATATGACCTCAACTACCTTTGTGTATTCCTCCTGAGTTGATATTTCGTCATCTTCAGAGGCTGATAGGTTCATCAAGTTTATTATACTGGTTTCTACATCAGCTTGTTGGATATTCATTACTTGGACCTTAGATCAATTTTGTACCTGCATGGTTGGGCACAGCGGCCCCGGTTTACCTTCCTTTCCACCTCCTTTCTCATCTTGGGCTGGTTTTCTGTAGTGTGGACCTTCAAATTTCTCAAAAAAATGTGTAAACCACAGAGCTTTCCCTGTGTTCATTTTTTTCACATTTTTAGATTCCTTTAGTTGTTTGCCTGGGATACTGGTATTGACTTGTTCAAAGATGGAAAAAGGATTTCGACCGCCTGGTTTCGGATCACACAACACGGCAGACTTCTAATTTCCAGAATTCTCTGTGATGTCGGAATGATCACTGTTTTTGTAAACTTGGACCCAAACTACTTCAACTGCAGATATCATGGAGGCCTTTGGGTGAAGGCTTTAGACATATATGTGTCCTTGTCTCCTTCTTCAACAGCAGGCACATGGCCGCAGTTACCTGCCACCCACACTTTCCCTTGCCATGTCTGAGGGTCCAGTAGCAATAATACCTTCTTCATCGTCATTCTCTGCCTCCTCCGTAGAATTTTTCTTTGACTCTTCTTGTGAAGACTTTTGGGATTTGGACCAATAGGTAATTTCTCTAACTCCCTCCAAGAACATACACTTGTCCGTTTCATGTCTTGCAGTAAGTCAAAGTTTTTAAAATGATACCCTCCATCTCTTTTTCTCTCCCTTTCTTCTCTCGAATGGTTTCTATGCATCTTAGAGTTCATCAATGTGACTGGTGTTTGGTCCTTGTAATTTTTGCTCAAATGCTCATATAACTTTATATAGAGCGCTAATGTTTTGGTGACTGCTGAGAGAATCGAGGCTTGTCCATAAATTGCCCAGATTGGTTGGGATTATTGATCATCTTTCACTTGCTTCATATTTTTAAATTTCAGGGGCTGAGTCTTTTTGTCGTTCATCTGGGCTTCCTGCTCCCAGTCAAAGGATTTCATGGACTCAGATTCAGAGGATTCAACTTTATTAATGGAGTCGTCCTACACCTGGCTTCCTGCACTTGAGTATTCCTGGGGTAGGCAGGTTTATCATAGTCTAGCCTTTCTTTTATGAAGCTGGACTGTGAGTCTAAATTCTGGCGACCCGACAATCATTATTTGTTTGCTGGTAAATGGAGTGACTCTTCAAGCTCTTCTCAAAGGTCTCCCTTAAGGTGTTTCCCCTTCCTAGGGATGACATCCTGACATACTATTAATGCCAATTGTGCAATTTCTTTTGTGAAGCGGGCTGCCTGGACAGTAGAGTCTTCGGTCTCCTGAGCTGAGGGTCTCATCTTGGGACTGGATCTTGTGTCAACACATGGGAAACCCGTGTCATCATTTGTAGCCTCCTGGTCTAACATAGGGGGATCTTTGCTCGTGAATAGTCCTGGAAAATGCCCTGCTTGTGAGCTTTCTTTATGGGACCAAACATCAAGATACTGATCTTGTGAACAGTTCAGTGCCTGCAGGTCTGGGCTTTTGCAGACTCCAAGTGCAAACTCATAGTTCTTTGATGGGTTACTCTTATGAAGGAGAGCATCTGTTCTAGAATCTGTTTTTAAATTTGGTGAGTACACTCACTTTCTGCACTTCCTCTTCAACTGGCCAATCGTTGAGGATACATGATTGTTATTGGATTTGCTGTCTATGTCCAGTTTGGAGGCCACAACTTGGAACTGATCCCAAACATCATTACTCATGTTTCGTTTCATCAAATCCCGCTGATAGAGAACATGTAGAGTTTTAACTGGATTTAAAACCATTGCACTTCTCAAAAGATCTTCATAAGAGGCTTCACCCAAGATTTATCTGGGGTCTTACCACCCTTCTGTCTCGCAGGACGGGTCTAGAGAGGTCCAGCATCCCTGAGGAATTCTTTCTGGTGGAGAGAGTTGGCTGGAGTTCTGCAACTTGCCCAGTTTTCATTTTTAAAATGCCATATGGGTTTCCCTATATCGGAGATCAAATGGCTTCTCTTTTTGAATAGTGATGCCACAAAGGGTTCTTGATCATTTGAATGTTTGCAAGAGGCGTATTAATAGGGGCATAGTTGCTCAACACCTCTTGGCAAGGCAATCCTATGTTCACTAGCAGTGCAACCTTTGGTGCTTGGGGATGATTATTTTCCGAAAGTCCCAGTGGCTTTGGAGGGAAAACTCCTCCTTCCTCTAATGTGTTTAAGGGAGCTGCACTGCCCGGGGTTTCCTCCCACGAAGAGGGAGAGGGTGATTTACAAGCTTCAATGAGGTCACTGAGAGATGGTACCATTTATGTCTGGGCCACTCGGATTGATCAAAGGTGGGATGGGTGGAGGGGGCAAGTGTGAGATGGGGAGCTTCTGGGGAGCCGCAGGGGCAAGCGGACTCAGAGAGGAAAGGTTTATTTTTGAAACGTAACTGCTCTGGCTCCATGCATCTTGATTTGACTCCCCTTGCTCCCCTCACTCCGCGAACATTCTGCAAACACCCTGTGATGCTCTGTGTCTGGAGTGGAGTTTTTATAAGATTTTGCAGTCCAATAGAGAATGAAGACAAACTTCTCTGAACGCTGTCAGCAAAAACAAAGAAGAGAACTCCAGCAGACTCCAAAACTCTGCAAACACTCCACAGTCCATAGGAGATACCAGGACAAAAGGCAATGGAACTGGGGTGTTATGAAAGGCAAATAAGCCTCAGGGATCCAAGGTTTTAGTAAAAAAAAGGCAACTTAATAATCTTAAAACAGATACACAACCTTCCATAAAGGGGGAGGCAGCAAAAGTACATCAGCAATTCTCAGTCTTTTAGTGTGCCTCCTGAGCACCATTGCCTGCATTGTGAAATGCTGTAGTACTTGTATTCACCAATCCTGCTACCCTATTGTAGTCATGCCTCTAATATTATTCCTGAATATCCCTGTCCAAAAGTCCCCATGTTCTGTTCAGCCTCCACCTGTGACCTCTTTGAGCCTTAGGAATTCATCTCCACCTAATTTCATGGTTTTCTTTCATGAAGGTGCTATGAGTGTGTGTTACCCAGACTACAAAACTAGTTGACCATATCGGCAAAATAGAAGAATGGGCAGCAAGACGTACAAGGGGATGTTAAAACAGAGGGTCCCTCAGTCCTGACATTTTTTTTTGATACTCTTGCTACCTACAGTAACTCTGCAAGTCGGAAAGAATGCTCGTATGTGGGATGGACACAAACAAGGACATGCCAGCCTCTGAGAGAAGGTCTGGTAGTAACATATACAGAGACAGTGTGGACAACAAAATGGCAGTCATCTCTATTAAGGGTTTTGTGCTCAGGTCTTTAATGAAATGTAACTTTACAGCATCAGTTATGTTATGTTATTTGATATTTGAATAGCACCTGTTGCCATTAGTATGGCCTCAAAGTGGTGCATTGAATGAACACTCTATGGATGACCATAGTCTCAGCAGACATGTAAATCAGAGGAGCAGTACAATGTGTGTGAACATTAATTGCCAAATCAGTGATAAGCAGAGATGACTAGGTGAAACCAATTGTTTTTAGTCATGCAGTGCATATTGCAGAGGCATAGGGAAGAATGCAGTTTCAGTGACTGTTAATGCTGGACCAAATTTTGCATTGGACTCTGCTTTATTCTATGGGTTGCAGTGAGAAAAAGGGCAAAGGTGATGTAAGAAGCCTGTCAATCCCTAGGTCAACTGTCTACACATGAGGGCGCTGCTGTACGTTATATGCAGGACACATGCATCAATAGCTAACAATCAATATGCAAATGGCATGGACAATTGTAAGATAAGACATAGATACTAACAGCGTAAATCCTCTTTGCTGCACCATCTCTTTTGTGTTGAGTTAAACTACTATGTTGGATTGACGCTTGGTGGTAATGCACAGTCACATGTGGGACAATATTGCGCTCATTGTCCGTGCCATTGCCTGCCTCCAGAAGTACCCACTCCACTAGAGAGAAAACCCTCGCTAACCACTACTTGATCACCCACCCACCGGAGTTCTATGAGAATCCATTTCCTTGCATGAGAGTGTTCTGACTGCCCAGTCCAAAAGGTTGTCTTTTTAGATGCAATTTTTTTAAAAGCAATCATACTCAGTTGTGGGGCCTATACAGCTGCATATAGTTCAGTTAGTGGGCACTGGGGTATGCAAGAACAAATAGTTTTATGCTGAATTCAGGTGTTTGTAGGGGGAAAGGAGTGGCATTTAGGAGCAGCAAGAGCAGAACTTGGAGAGAGAGAGAGAGAGAGAGAGAGAGAGAGAGAGAGAGAGAGAGAGAGAGAGAGAGAGAGAGTATGAAGGGGAGGATGAGTCAATGAATCTATGATCATAAATATAAGGAAGGTGAGAGAATGAGAAAGAAAAAATATGTAGAATGGCGTGAGTAGAAGAGAATGAAAGTAAGAAGAGTAGGGGGATGTGTCGGCAAGTGAAAAGATCTGGACAGAGAGAGACAGCAGGATGAATACAATGGAATACGAGTAAGAACAATGCTAAAGAGACATGGTGTGAAAGAGTCTAGAATGCAACGAATACAAGAAATATCTGGATAGCGGGAGGTTGGAAAGGAACATAAAAACGGGTGTAAAATGTCAAGGAAGTTCTGAAAAAGAGGAGGGTGGTGAGAACACGAGAAGAGAAAGGATGAAGAATTAGAAGGACGGACACAATGATGACAAACAAGTAAAACCTTTAGATTAGGGGTTTGGGACAGAGAAGTGTAGAAGCAAATAGAGGAGGAGAGAAGGAAATAAAAGAGAATAGAGATGAACAGCCACTCTGAATAAAATAGAGTGGAAAGCAGATTTGGAAGGGAGAAAGCTGTCGTTTGAATTATTGATTAATTGTTAAGAAAATCCAATAATATTTGACATTAGTTTATATATTTTCTGTGTGACCATATGCTACCATAATAGTTATAAAACAGTATGACCCCACTTTTATGTACAACATTGGCCTTACATGTGTGATGTGGCATAATGTTACAATACATCATGTCATCTGCACTGTAGAATAACTAGAGTAGTGTGCACAGCAAACAGGTTATATGGCCCCAAGGATCTGCATATAGCACGGCCCTTGACACACCGAACAATTGTATTGCACATGTTTTCGGGGGACTTACACTACTATGCAATAATACCATGCAAAAAACAATAATAAATGCTTCTATTAAGTGCCTTATTTAGAACATGATAATGGCAACATACATCCCCTACGCCTGAACTGTCTCTGGCACCCATACCCAGCCTACCTCCTCCCTAACCTAAACTATCCGGAGTGCCTTTACACAATTGCATCCATTATACCCCGCCCTAACATGTAACTGTACCAATTGCCTCTGGCCAGCTGAGCCCATTCTTCTTCCCCCTTGACCTCAATGACCACATATTCAAACTTCAAATCTTTGAAGGCAACTACAGGCTATGAAGAGTGTCGCCAGAATGTCCAATTGACTGAGATATGGCTCTATAGCTGTGTGGCCAACTAAAAAGTGCCCCCTGACACACACTGGCTAAGGGGAAGAATGTTGATGAATATGACTGGTATGATAATCAGAGAAAAATGGGTAAATCTTATGGCCGTATAAGCCACAAGATCTGCCTAGAGGGAATGGTTGTTGCGAAGCCATTGTAGGGATTTCAGATTGGTACAATGTCACATGCCAGATGGGGCTTTCTGTGTTGCATACACTCTGTGGGCCATGTTCCTCTGGCTAGTTAGTAGTTCACATGTGTTTGGCATGCATATACCTATGACTTAACTCTGCAAGAAATCCCTCCACAACCTGCAGATGAGTTTCTCTAATGTGGAACGTCGGGTCATATTCTGCTAGTCAAACATCAAAGAAGTGCCTCTAAAATTGTAATTATATTTGTTTGTGATTGTTTATTCATTTATAGCGCGCACTGGGCCCGGGGGCATCTGGGCGCAGAGCAGGTTACATAGTTACATATGAGAGGACATCAATATACAGATAGAGCAGGGTACATAGTTACATAAGATATGACAACAATATACAGATATGTGCGATATACAGATATATACAGGTGAGTGTGGCGTCAATGTACATATATACGATAGATTCCTTAGTTACTGTTACTTATTTAGGTGTAGTCTGCAGAGAGAAGTACCAGGAAACAGGCCAGGGGGTTATCGGTCTAGGGAGGGCAGCCACTTCTTGACATTAGTCTTAAAGTATTGGAAGGGGAGATATGGCTCTTAATGAATCAGGGATAGCATTCCATAGTTGCGCAGCCAAGATTGGGAAGCTAGCGCCTCCTGTTTTTTAAGCTTGAACTTGGGTATTCTAAGGCTGTTGGTTTGTGCTACTCTGATAGGTTGTGTTGAGGTGTGTTTGGTGAATCTATCAGTGAGGTATAGGGGAGACTTGTTGGATAGACATTTTTAAGAGTAAGGTTGAGTGATTTGAGCTTGATTCTGTCGTTTATGGAGAGCCAATTGGTGTCATGTCTCACGTGAGATGTGTGCCGAGTTTTGGGTATGCCTAGAGCCGCTCTGAGGGCATTATTTTGGATTGTCTCTAGTTTAGTGGTGTTGTGTTTGCTGGCGCCTAAGTATAAGGCATTGCAGTAGTCCGCTTTGGAGAGGATTAAGGCCCTTGCTATTGTAATACAGCTTACTGTGGACAGAAATGGTTTGCATGCATAAAGTAGTTTACACGTATAGTTGGTGGCAGAAGCTGTGGCGTAGATTTGTTTGTTGAGGTTGAAAGCTGAGTCCAAGTAGAAACCTAGGGTCTTGACCTCCTTAGAGACTTTGATCTTAATTCCAAAATGAGGACAGAGTTATGTTGGGTAGAAAGTTTGATCAGTCTTTTAGGGGACTCAATGATGAAAAGCTATGTTTTTTTCATCGTTGAAACATAAGCTGTGGCTGGCCATCCATGTTTGTATAATTAGATAGATTTTGTTGATCATGGTTACATTTTTGTCATAGTCGCATAGGATGGGGATGAGAATCTGGGTGTCATCAGCATAGTTGGTGTATGAGACACCCAGATTGTCAAGTATGTCGAATAGGGGCTTTGTAAACATATTTTACAGGGTTGGGGAGACGCAGGAGCCTTGTGGTACTCTGCATGTAATAGGTGCTGGGTTTGCTGCGGAGGAGAGTGAGCAGACTCTCATTGATCTGTTGTCCAAGAATGAGTTTATCCAAGTGGTGGCTTCCTTAGAAAAGTGGGCGGCTGTTTTAAGGTGATTGCACAGGACATCGTGGTCGTATAGGATGAATCCGGCAGTCAAGTCTAGCAGGAGAAGGATGGAGGCTTCACCTTTGTCTTTCCGGTTGTCTAGTTGATTCTTCAGGTCAATGAGGGCCGTTTTGATCCCATGTCTTGGCCTGAAGCCTGATTGGCGAGTGCCCAGTAGGTTGTTGATCTCCAGATAAGCTTGAATCTGGAGATAGGCAGCTTTATCGAGGATTTTAAGAAGAGCAGGTACAGTTGTGATTGGCCTATACTTGGTGGGAGTGTTGGGGTCTAGGTTAGGTTTTTTTAGTAAGGGTAGTACCCAGGCATCTTTAAGATTGGGTACTGAGCATGATTTAAAGGAGGAATTGATACATGTGGAGATGAAAGGAGCCCGGTTTTTTGCAGCTTCTTTAATGATAGTTGGCACACCTAGGCATTTAGAAGGTTTGAGGGAAGAAATTATCTTTTCAGCCTCAGCGGTTGATATAGAGTTGAATTTAAAGTGGTGACTGGGTATGGTTTGTTTAGAAGAGGTTTCTTGCAATATGGCTTCTTGTGTTTCTAAGGTTTTTTTTTAACATCATTTTTTCTTGGAGCAAGGTTATTTTATTGCAAAGGGCGTTTTGGATGTCTGTACACCAAGATTTTTTTTTGATGCAAGAGTCCCTAGGAGTGAGCAGGTTTTCCAATTCCCTTAGGATAAAGAAGATGTCTCTAGTGCTTGAGCTGGCTTTTTCTATTCTATCATTAAAGGTGTCTTTTTTTGTTTGAATGATTTCCTTTTTGTACTTAACGACCAGGGAGGTGAAAAGGAGCTTGTTCTGAGCTGTTGGGTTGTTTTTCCATCTGGTCTCAGTGAGTCTTTTCTCAATGCGCAGAGCTTTTAGGCTGGGAGTGAACAACAAGTTTAGGTGAGCTAAAGGTTCTCTTTGCTGAGTTTAAGTGGTGCAATGGAATTGATAGCTGAATTAATAGTATTATTGTACAGGTTAACCAGATCTTTCGGATTGGAGGGTAGGTTCACAGAGTTGGTTGTAGGTTGTAGCAGGGGCAGGAGGTTGGGGACTGTGATGTTTTTGCTATTTCTAGTTAGGGCAGGTGGGGCCATGGGTCTAGCCGAGTTGGTTTGAGGACTGTCTTGGGTGGTGAATGACATCAGGTTGTGATCTGTCCACACGCATGGTTCAGTATTTCTTATGTATGACAAGCAGTTGATGTCTCTGATCCAGTCCAAGGTGCAACCTTTGGTGTGTGTAGGACCATTATTCCTAAAGTTGAGGCCTGCTTCTGTTAAAGCATTAGATATGATGGTGGCATTTGTGTCGTTCGGGACATTCAGACCTAGATTAAAGTCTCCAAATAGGATTGTTTGGGAGCTGTGTTTGGTGTTGGTATTAAGGAGGGTTGTTATGTCTTCTTCTTGTTATGTCCCTAGCGATCCTAGGGGATGGTATACCAGGTGCATGGACATGGTGCGGGAAGCAGATAATAGTAGTTTAACTGATAGTAATTCGGCAGATTGTAGAGGGGCAGATTCTGTTTCTCTCATATCAAGGCTGGATTTACATATGAATGCTATGCCTCCTCCTTTAGAGGTTTCTCTGTCTTTTCTGATAATGTTGAAATTATCTGGGACAGCAAGGGAGAGGGCAGGGCCAGCTGCTTTGAGGAGCCAGGTCTCTGTGACGGCAAGGAAATCGAGCAGGTTCGTTATAATGATGTCAACGATTTCAGTGGCGTGGGCTATGAGGGATCTGGCATTGATGAGGGCACCGCTAATTTTGTGGGTTTCCTTAGTCTTTTTGTTGGTAGGGTTTTTTGAGGGGGTGATGGATGATTAGGTTCCTGAGTTGGGTTAGAGTTGTGGTTGATGGTGCATGTCGTATGCTCAGAAGCCAGGTTTGTAAGTCTGGAGCCTAGTCTGTGATTTCTCCAATTTGTGGAGCAAGGTTGGTTGGACTTAGGCTTACTTGAGAAGCAAAAGATCCATTGAGGTGATGATAATGTCTCTGATATGTGATGGGTGTCTTTGCTGATTGTTTGTGTTATCTGCTGTGTAGGAGTAATAGGTGGTAGGGAGTGGGTTGGTATATAAATATTTTTGTGGTTAATGCCATATGAATATTATTTTGAAGACACAATTCACAATGACAGGCCCCTTAACAGCCTGCCATGATGAAATTGAATTCCAAAATTCATGTGGATGGAGGACATGTCATACATGCTCCTGACACTGAAGTATGCATAGCGGTTGGCCAGTGCATCATTTGTGCTGCACCACAGCCTGATTGAAATGGGAAGGCCATGTTTGTGAATAAGGTGACCTGCACATTTCTCAAAGTAATGCAAAAAAAAGGTCTTTGCTCAAGTAGTGCATTATTTTTTTTTAAATGATTTTTTGTCAAATAGTTGTCTGACCCTATCTATTAACTTTATACAATGTTTACTTTCAATATCTACAGGCACTTACAACCCATTGTTTCAGCAGTGTTTTATCAGCTTGAATTGATAACACAACTGTCACCTGCATCTTGTAGAAGTTCAGACAATCTTAAATGATCTGAACACAGTGATAATTTGGGTTATTCAGTTTTTTTCCCAAGTGTATGCCCCATTATAAATAGAATATAAAGGAATTGTCAGTTGACACTTGGGACCGACTCAAGAATGTGTTTCCTCAACATTTTAGCATACATAAATATACCAGTTGTTCACAGAAATCAATAGCAACTGCTTTTGTTCAGGGAATTCAACCAAAAATGCAGCAACATCTCAAGGCTATCTGTATGGAATTCAAATAACTATACAGCACATGTGTTGGCCAAAACTAAACAAAGCTATTATGCAAAAAACAACAAGGCAAATAGACTACTAGTGGACAAATTAGCCAAGGCAAGTAGAAGGAATACCATCATAGGCCTGCGAGACTCTGAGGGCCACACCCACTATGAACAACGTACAAAACTACAACTAGCAGCCGCTCACCTTTCCGAAACTATGACAGCAACGCCTCATGACCGAATGGCACAAGCAGTCTACCTCCGAGACGCTGCCCTACCACAGCTCGTAAGGATGGACAAGGAAGAGCGGGATGCCCCCATCACAAGTGAGGAGGTAGAAGCAGCTATCAAATCCTTGAGACCTAGGACCCCGGGTCCGGATGGTTTTACAAAACAAATTTACAAACGGTTTTGCCCACAACTGACTGCCCCTCTGACAGCTCTCTTTAATTCCTTTGGTACTTCGGGCTCTGTCACCCCTTCTATGCAGGAATCAATACCGTTCCTGTCGCTTAAACCTGGTAAAGATCTGAGAGACAACGGGTCATAGAGACAGATCTCTTTGTTAAACATTGATGCTAATATATACTCAAAAATACTGGCTAACCTTTTGGCAGCGATCCTTCCTAAATCAATTAACACAGATAGATCAACCAGGGACAATATCCGAAGGTTCCTTGATTTGATAGACATAGCTACCCAGGATTCCCACAAATTGGCCCTGTTGGCCCTGGATGCCTCCATGGACTTTGACAAAGTAGATTGGTCGTTCCTACAACTCACATTAGAAGCCTTTTGCTTTGGTCCCAATTTCCGTGACATAGTCCTAGCTAATTACCGCTCCCCCAAGACTTTGCTCCGGGTTAACCATAACCGGTCAGGCCCCATTCCTCTGTCCTGTGGCACCAGACAGGGTTGTCCCCTGTCCCCCCTTGTATTTGCTTTAATAATGGAGCCATTTGCCCAACGAATCCGAAAGGACCCAAAGGTCAAGGGACTCCTAGTGGGCACTTCGCAGCATAAGGTTTCGCTTCATGCAAATGATGTGCTCCAGTCCATCACAGAAATCCGACCTTTGCTACCTACCAGCCTCCCTCAAAGAATTGCGTAGATTTGGGGAGGTTTCAGGATTTACCATTAACTCTGAGCAATCAGCAGCCTTAGGGGTGGGAATGAACTCTGGCGAACTGGAGGGACTGCGACCTCTGTGCCCGATTCAGTAGAACCACAAATCCATACCAAACCTTGGGGTCCAACTCCCGGCCCGCCCGAAATATATATTCCGACTGAACTTTCCCCCTCTCTTCAAAGAGTTAGAACAAGACCTTAAACGATGGTCCTCTCAAGAAATATCCCTCATTGGGCGAATCACAGCCTATAAAATGAACCTTCTTCCACGGTTCTTATACGCCTGTACCTCCGTGCCCACAATAGTCCCCAGGCCTCCCCTTCTGTGACTTCAGAGGAAAATGCTTAGATTTATATGGAAGGGTAAAAAGTCAAGAATATCCCAGAAGGTCATGATGGGCCACCCATGTTTGGGAGGCCTGGGGGTTCCTAACTTCGACAGTACCACATGGAATCTCAACTGGCACATCTCTGAGTGTGGCACCTACCGGATAGCCCCCCAAAATGGGTTGAACTAGAACAGTCACGACTCCCATTCCTCCTTCGCTCTCACCCACACGTCCCGCCTCTGCTTCGAAGACCATGGACTAGGATCCTGCGTCCACTAAATCTACTCTGGGTATGTGGGATGGGGCACATAGGTCTAAGGGGATTTCACAGGGCCTCTGTTCATACTCACCAGTCTTTCATAGCCCAGCCTTTTCCCCAGGACTTCACCCATCAAGCTTTCAGAACTGGGTAGAGGGAGGACTGGAATCCCTGAGGCAGCTTTATGAAAACGGCCATCCTCGCACCTTCAAGGAATGTAAACTTACTTTCCAACTAGCCGAATCTGAAAGATTAACTTATGCACAGCTCTGGCATTGGTGTTCTCACCCTTTGATCCAGCAGGAGGCCACACAAAACCCCAGCCCTCTGGAACTTACCCTCCAGGAGCTGCCGCCGACGAAGGGCGTCATCTCCAAGCTTTACAAACTCTTACAGGATGACATTCTTTCCTCTAGGCCCCCATATATGTTGCAGTGGGAAACTGAGCTAAGCCACCCAATAGATGACCAAATTTGGGTGGACATATGGACTAGAGCCCACTCATCTTCCTTCTGCATAACCAACCAAGAATGCGCCTATAAACTGCTCCTTCATTGGTACTACTCCCTGACACGCCTTCATCAGTTCAACCAAGCTCTCAGCCCCCTGTGTTGGCATAACTGTGGACAATCTGGATCATATTTCCACATGTGGTGGACCTGCCCCATAAGGCAAACCTTCTGGAGTGACTGTATTGTTGCCATGAAAGAAATCACCCAAGTAACCGTGCCCAATTTACCCAAAGTGGTCCTGCTGGGTGCTCTGGTACCTGGATCCTATCCCAGGTCCGGGAAAATGGCCAAACTCCTTACACAAATGCTACTGGTGGCAAGAATTACAACAGCCCAGACTTGGAAATCCACAGTGGGCCCCTCCATGATTTTGTGATGGGTCAAATTGTGGGATATTCTGGTGGCAGAAAAGGTTACTGCGGCCAGGGCAGGCCTCCTACACCGGTTCACTGACATTTGGGCCCCTCTCATGGAATATGGCCAAAGGTTTCCTGCACAAACTTATAAGCCCCGGTTGGCCCATTTGGCCCTATGCAACGTTACGGAACTGATCCCATAGGATCCCGGCCGGGACAGCCAAGGGGACACATGATTAACAAATGAGGGATGCGGGGGGTGGGAAAACACACAGGGGGATCAAGAAATTGGCTGTACAGTGACCCAATTGTTTTTTTTTTAAATGTCGTGTCAGATAATAATGTATGCTTTATTGCTCTTATCAACTGCTTCCAATGTGCAACCATTTAAAAAATAAACACGTTAGAAAAAAAAACAGAACATTCCATGGGATCATCTCAGAGTGTCATCGCATGGCACGATTTAAGCAATAATAAAATCCATTAAGAAAAAAGATACAAATTTTGAGACAGTTCCTCTAAAATATCTACACATTGCTTAAAAAATGTGACCATAAAATATATAAAATTGGTATCATTCCTTTCTATCAGTTTCTGCCACACATTAGAGGTATCTAGACTATTACACTTATTAGCATAGGATTTCATCCATTTAGTTCTTATGGTAGTCAAGCTTTCACAATCTACTAATATGTGTTCAAAGGTTTTAATAATGTCAATTCCACACAAACAGCAAAAGTGAACTGCTCTGTCCAGCTGAAGCTGGACTCCCATGATTTCAAGAACAGGGTAACTGTTAAATGTGATCAACAAATATTGTCTAATTGTTGCAGTGCTGGGAAATATTGCACATGGCCACACTGGGTTCTGATTCCTTTCATGCCTGAAGCCTGGTAGCCAGGTCGTGTGTATCTTCCTAATTTTAGCCAAAGTGCCCATATGTTCATAGGCCTCACTACATTTAATAGCTGTAAGGTACCTCACTATAATAGTGGCGATATCTAGAGATGATAGTCTTTCGTAGCATAGAGTGACTCTGGATATATATAGCTTTTATGTCTTTTATATTAAACTCTAAACGCAAATATTCTACATATAGTCTTTTCTGCATTCTAAACATTTTCAGAATCTTTGCCTCAAAAATGACTCACCTCAGTTGTAAGGTTGTGTCCCCACACTTTCACACCGTACATGAGCACAGGAATAATCTTTTCAGACTACAATAACAGGATGTTTGGATAGAGGTCCCTCCTTGACACCCAATGAAGGAACTCAGAGCGTAGATGATTTGCATGCATTTATGGTTAGTTTCATTCCAATGTGTTTTCCAGGATAAAGTGCAATCTACTGTTACTCCCAGGTATTACTACTGTTTAACACATTCCAAAGTTAATGTATCGTACTTCCACACATATATGGCTCTTTTTTCTCTCCATCTAAATATCATGATTTTACTGTTAGGCCATTTATTCTCGGATATGTAGACAATCTAGTAGAGATTGAAGACCATTCTGGGTTTGATATAATAAGAGTAGATAGTCCGCATATCCTAGGCAATTTATTTTTTGTTGACCAATCTTGATAGGATGGGATCTCGAGGCATATAATGCACTGGCAAATCTGCCAAATATAGGTGAAACAGTGTCGCTGCTAAGATGCAGCCCTGTTTAACTCCTCTTCCAGTTGCAAAGGGCTCATAGAGTTTTCCTTCGAGAGCTAATCGTATTCTTATGCTGGTATTGCAATATAGTAGCACAGACATGTTAAGAAGACCTCTAGTTATATCCAAAGCCATCAACTTTGACTACAGCCTATTTCTCATTACTGTGTCAAAGGTGGCACTGAAATCAATATAGGCGCCATATATCACAGATTTCTTTTAATTTGGGTAACATATTCCACTGCTGACACTAGTATTATCAAATTGTGTGTTGTATTTGAATTTAATCTAAACCCGATCGAGTTGGGGTGGGAGAATGTTGTTAACATTAATCCATTCTGTAAACTCTGTTAGTATTATTTTTGTAAAAGATTTTGCTGGACCATCCAGCATTGCAAACATCCTATAATGGGCTGGATTTGTCCAACATCCCTTCTTGTAGACCGTTAGGGCTCTCTCTCTAGGAGGAGGGAGGAGTACCGCTCTTCCCAATCTCCACAAAGAGGGGATGTACCCATAGTAATGAGAATTGTTTTATTAGACTATTACAGTTACCATCTGGGCCTATGGCACCGGATGAGTTCAGTTTGTAATTATTACCATCAGATCTTTTATAGTTGACTTGCAATACCATGGTTGTGCCGGAATTTCTATCTGCACATCAAGTGGGTAGTTACTGTTTAGTGTACTAGCAATATGCTTCACACATGCATTTTTAGGTACACTTTGTATGGGAAGGGGACGTTTGGCAGTGTCTCTCATTACAGCCCAAACTCCACAGGCAGGAGGTTTTTGCTTTTTTAATGGCTGTGTTTACGTCCCAATCTAAGTTGGTCATACCTGCAGATTTCAGTATGCTCGAGATCTCACACCTCAACTAATTTTTGCCAGCTTGGATTTCGCTACCAAAGCACCTACTTTTTAAATTTGGAGAATTCCAGTACATACAGGGACATTTGGTCACTCAATGTTGTTCAGTTGTTGCTTTGATCTCATTAGTTAAGTTCAACAAGTCTGCAATGAGGGTGGAAGGACGGCTCTTCACACCATGTATGTGCTGTGCTATGCATTTAGGGAGTAGTTGTATCACTACTCTATTAGCATTCTCAAGATTCCTTGGTGTCCATTGGATACGGTTATTACTGGAGTTAGTATAGATATCCCCATTCTCATCATATTCCTTGTTGCACTTATCGACTCCATCAATATTAATCACTATGCATAGTAGCATGTGATGACTTTCTTCATGTATTACAAATGCCATGTCCAGCATTAAAAGCATTGGCACAGGATTTACAAATACGTAGTCTATCGATGCATTTTTTCCACTAATGTGTGTATAGGCTTTAGGGGAGTCACTACTGCAATTACCATTAAGTCAACATAATGGATATGAATATTGCAATGTGGCCCAGGCTTTACCTTGGTGCTCATGCCCTATCAATTTGACAGGTGACGAGACTGGAAAACTATCTAGACCCATATCACCAATACCTATTTTTGCGTTAAGGTCTCCCACAATCACAAGGGGGACACTCGGGTCAGACACTTCTAATAGTTGCCTCACAGTTTTCACATTCCGATTAGTTGCAAATGCTCCTGGATGATCATAGATATTAATAAAAATCATCTCTTTACGATTAAGTGTCTGTGGCATCTAGTACCACTGGTGAGGAACCGTGTCTCTCTTTCAAGGCCCAAGGGTGGTGAACAGTGATCAGAAGACCACCCTTCTGTCATCCAATATGGCCTTTAGTTGCTAATTGGTGGACAGTGCCACAGCCATCACAGTCTCGACACTCTAGTAGCCATGTTTCCTGGAGGGCTACCATAAAAAGAGTTTAATTTTAGCAATTAACCGTTCATCAGAGATTAGCTGGGAGTGTCCACACGTGTTCCAAGAGTATAGGAATTCAGGTCATCGATCAAGTGTTGCAAAATGGGACTTGAACACTGTTGTACCATTGTATTGAATCGATGCATCTCGATTGTTAGCCAGTGTTTTTTTTTTTTAACTTCGAGCTGTGATTTCTAATTAAACCATGTAGTGACAGTATTGAATCTGGCTGCATTTTGAGAGTAGCCTCTGGTTTAGATCTGGCCATGCTTTAAATTTGACCACTGCACTTTTGACACTGTGTTGTATCTGGTTGTACTATGAGGGTAGCCAAAAGTTCAGTTCCAGCTGAGCTTTTAATACTGCACCCTATAGATTATCACTGTCTTAATCCAGCTGTTTTTGTGTGATTTGAATCCTGCTGCACTTTGATCTTTTCCTCCTTCATTAATCTAGATGCCTGTGAGGGTGCTGATAGTGCTACAGGCCCATAATCAAGAATCTAACCACCAGAGCATGTTAGCAAAACATTAATGTCAATTATCTCCAAGGTTTCCAGGGAACTATGGCACACAAGAAATCTGGCCAACCCCTCACTTCGTACCACCAACCTCCCTCCTTCACACCCTCCACACACCCAGCCCTTGGGGGATAACAACCCCACCCCCGACTCCTCTGTCTGCACCCCCCTCACAGACCTACCCCCAAAACTTCAAAGCTCTGCCCTACCCACCAATACGCCTGCCACTCTCTCATCTCCACCCCTTCAAATCCTTCCGATCCTTAAGCACTTCAGGGGCTACCTGCACCAAAACCCCTCTCTCGGCTGCCCCGCCAAACCTCACACACACACACCAGGTGCCTAAGAATCTGTTAAAGCACAGAATGTGAAACTCTCTGACGTTCTCATCTATGCACACTTCATCCTATCCACAAATCCCTGTCTGCACCCCTCACTTACACCATTATGAATGTCCCTGTCTCTTCCAACCCAGAAAAATTCCTCTTCAAATCCTCAGTCAACACCCCCATTACTGAACCCATGCAGCACGCTCAATACCCATCTGAACATCGCTCACACCACCACCGGCCTCCTTTTGTCCCGCTTCACCTTCAATCCTCCCAGTGACCCAGTCACTGCCCTGCATCATCTTCAGCCCCTTCTCACCTCTGACACCACACCTCTTACGAGGGACCTTTCTGCAACCCCCAATCTCAACGCCCCATCAACCCCCTCCATCACCCCATCCTAAGAAAATGGAAACCACGGGGCACTCTTCTCACACACTCAAAGATTTCTCACAGCACTTCCCCACCACTGAGATTTGCCAACATCCCGAACATCACCCCTCTTTTCACCCCTTACACTTCTCCCCTCAAAGCCCTCCCATACCTCCCCATGATGCACATTGACCCACCCGGCAGGGGCTCGAGCAGGTGACTCCCATACCTGCACCCACTCCCCCCTATTGGCCCTCTGCTGCCCCCCTCTACATGGAACAACTACTCCTGCACATCGAATCCAATTTCAAGCATTCTTTTTAACATCAGATCTGTCGGCAAAAACATATTTGACGGTATGTCCTCTAAAACCCCAGACGTCCTCTTTATCACAGACACCTGGTTCTCTGATGACTTCTGACCCATTGCACATGTGCCATTCCCCCAGGATACACACTTATCATGCACAACAAAACCAGCAGAGCAGGCAGGATCACCATCCCCCACAAATGTCACCTCACCATCTCACACCCCGAGGAACAAGCCTCTAACACTGACTGCCAATCTCTACTAGTGAATTTCCTCATGATTTCCTACCTTACCCACAACGTCTTACTTATTTACAGACCACCAGGCTATAACAGAAACTTCAATGATGCTCTTAGTGACTTCCTAATGGCCATACTGGTCACCCACCCCTCGCCCACCATGCTTGGAGATCTCAACATATGGTTTGATGCCTCACATAATCCCATGACTCAACCACTCATAGATGACATGGAAGCCCTCAACATGACTCAACTGATCTTAGACCACACACACGCAGGTAACACCAGCTGAAATGTTCAGCTTCTCCAATCTGATATCTACAGTCCCCCGACCAGTAATCTGCACTGACCACCCATTCATCCTCTTCTCAATATTAGCCACTATCACCCTACATGCTTGACAAACACTGGACCGTCCACCTGCCCCACTGTGGAATAAGGTTATAGTAACTCTGGCTTTGGCTGGCTCCCTACTTAACTACCTCCCCAGTTTTAATCTCCAGGGAGGTGTGCCCTCCATCATCCATTTTGACGAATGGATCTCCAACACCCTCAAACCACTCACCCCAACCACATCCACCTCCCACACACAAAGCTTCTCCCTTCTATAAAATTGCTTAAAACACTTAACCACTCCCTGGTGCGCAAATGCTGGGCCAACATATCCCCTCAGAATAGAGCTGCTTATGCCCTTGAGATCAAGGCCTACAGGGGAGAAATCCAGATGGCCAAAAAATCCTTCTACTAGAACCAAATCTCTAATGCCCACAACTCTGGCAGGGAACTACACAAGAACATCTCAGAATTGAAGGCCCCACACTGCACTCTCCCTCTCTTAACTCCCAGGTACTCTGTGATGCCCTCTTGGACCATTTTCACAATATGTATTTAGAAAATAACTGCACCATGGGCACTAAACTAAAATCACCTGCTCCCTCACCCGACCCATATATGCCCCACCCCAACCTTCTTCTCTTCTGTCTATCAACCTGAATTGACTTCCTAACAGCCTCTCGTTTGGATCCCCGGGGGAATCATATTCGCCTGCCATCCTTAAGAATATCTTTGTCTCAACCTGTGTGGGCATCATTGTGAGATCTATCATTAACTCCCCCCTCACCTCAGGCATATTCTCAGTGGCTTTCTAGAAATCAACATCAAACCCTTTCTTAAAAAGAAAAACTCCTTTGCCCCCACTCCTTTTGGCCAACTGCAGACCTATACATAACAACCGCTTCACAGCCAAACCTATTGACCATATGCCCTACTCCCATCTCTGTCTCTTCACCAAATCCAACCTCTTGCTCGACCCTGCCCAGCCGGCTTCAGACTAATAAGAGGAATGTGGAATGTAATCATCCCTCATCGATATTTTGGATGACCTCAAAAGAATTGCAGACTTATCCTACTTGATCTCTTGATGGCCTTCTACTCTATTGACCAAAGCATCCTCACGGACAGACTGCAATTGCTTATCATCAAGAAGACAGCATTAAGACCAATCACAAATCACCATCCTCCCTCCCTTCATCTTGACCCCTTGCCCTGTCACCAACGAGGTACCACAGGGTGACTCTCTGTCCCCCCTTCTCTTCAACCTCTACCTGAGCTCCTACATGTGCTTATTCGCTCACATAGCTTAACCTGTCACAACTACACAGATGAAACACAGATTATCTTCAAGATCCTTAAGACCTCTGCGCTCCCTCGACTCGTGACTCACAGAAATAGACCACACAATGACGGCTGTTAGTCTTGGCAGTGCACATTGGTGGCACAAGTTATGGTTGCTTACCTTACCATGACTGGTGCATTTCTGGGGTTTTTCAATTTTACTTGTAGCCATAATATCCCTTAAAGAAACTTTTTCCACTGATTGTGTTGGGTTTTCATTAGTGCAACTTAACCATAACATCCCTTTAACACAGTTTTCTCACTGAATTTGAAATGTTTTTATAAGTGCAACTTACCCATAACGTCCCTTTAACAATGGTTTTTCACTGAATTTCATGGGTTTTTACCAGGATACCCTTAATTATTCTACATGTGGATCGTCCCTGATATCATATGGCCCCTTTGCTCCACTGTACTAGCCGCAGGGCCCTCTGACTGCACAACTATCCGTGGACCACGTACAGCATTCACACTGCGCAAAAGCACAGGGGTTAACTTATATTGTTCTATCCTGCAACCAGCAAAGACATGTACATGAAGCAATAACAGATGTATCTACCGCAACCAAAAATAAGTATGTATAGAAATTCTGTACTTGAGAAACCAAAAGTATGTTGCATAGGTTGCACAACATAATGGTTGCACAACATAATAGAATGCACCAAACACAAATGTCAACTGTACACCGAGCAGTATGACCTCAGTGCAACCTTCCTTACACACTGAGAAGCAGCTGGCAGTTGTTCCAGAAGAAACCCATTGAAAAATAGTAAGTGCACTACATTTCTTTCTGTACCATTGCAATTTGTAATGTATACATAACTTGTAAGAAATATCAGTATTGTTTCCTTTCCACAGAAATGGCAAGCACAGTGGCTGGCCAAACATTTCCCCAAGGACGAAATGACAGTGCATAGTGGGAATGTAGAAAGTGGGCCAGAATTACAATTCAATGAACCATAAGATGGCCAGACAACACCTAAGTGGAAATGCACAAATTGTTGTTGTACAGTTGTAAAAAATCATATGAAAGAAAATATCCAATACCACTGCTTGACTTGTACCTGTGCCCATTCAACCTGTCCCAACCAATCATCTCCATCAAATTCCCTAAGTGAAAGACACTATGATGAGACCTCAATCCCTTCCTCCACCCACGTACAGTGTGTAGAAAACCCCAATTCTCCCATATTTGTTTCTCATTCTGATTCCCAGTCTCTTTCCTAATTCATTGTATGTTTTACTTTTAATAAATGTGTGTTTGTCTACTGTTGATGTGTGTTTTTTTAAAAAAAAGTGCCCACTTTGGAATCCATGGACTGCGCAACTGTCTGGGATGTCCATAACTAAAATGGAGGTCCCCCTAAACATTGCGCCTGTCCGGGGATGTCTGCCAGGTCATTTTGCACTTTTAATTAGTACGGATGTTCCACCCTTGTCCTACAGGCACTGGCACGCATGCACACCTGATTCCTTGTACCCCCAAACATTGTGCCTGTCCAGACGTGTCCGCTCACACGTGTCACACATTTAATTATTTTGGGGCCTCTACCCCTGTACTACGGACACCAGCATACATGCGCATACCGTATCCCACACAGTAGGTGTCTGCAGGACCGCCGTCCTATCCGCGGTCGTTCAGGGATGTCATCATGTGACCACACAAGCGCTGAGTGTGGGAAGTATCCACAGACAGTATCCGTACTCCTGGACAGTTTAAAACTGCATTTTGGCCAATCCACGGTTGTTAAATTTGAAACTTCACCTTTGCAGAGGTCCTAGACCAAGTCTTGGTTGATCCAGAAACTTTTGGTAATTTTCAGAACCCCACCTGTGGATCGAACTGTCTGTGGACAACCCCTCTAAAGGGACCCACCCACTACTGCTCCTCCTCATTGTGTTTCTGGTTGTCCAGGAGAAAGCACCTGCTACATATTTGGAATATTTCTGATTTCTACTTTGTACCTGGAGATAATGGCCTCCATGGCCACTGCAGCTGCCCCACCACCACCATCTGGAGGGCCTGGAGAGAGGAACAGGCGTGGTGATACATAGGTGAATCAAGAGGAAGAAGAGGATGAGGTAGTGGAAATCCCGATCACTGGCTCCCAGCGTGAATCTTGGATGTGGAAGCTTTTTACCACCACTGGGGGGTACCTAAGGCACCTGCGGACAAGGTTAGATGCACTGAGTGAAATGTTGTACTCAGTCACGGAAAAACAGGTCTGTATAGCTACGGGACCACCTCCATGCCACACCACCTCAGGTCCAATCACAAAGGAGCAGTTTGAAAGGTCATACCTTTTGAAGGGGTGAGTATGTTAATATCCACTATCACACACTTATCATCCGCTCCTGCCACCACAAGAGACACTCCTGTGGGGCAGAGGATCCCTGTGGATGCCTCTCAGGCCATACATGACACAGTCGACCCTTATCTGTCAAGGATGACAGTGCTCTGTGTGTACTGTGACACACCACATTGCGCCTGTCCGGGGATGTCTGCCAGGTCATTTTGCACTTTTAATTAGTACGGATGTTCCACCCCTGTCCTACAGGCACTGGCACGCATGCACACCTGATTCCTTGTACCCCCAAACATTGTGCCTGTCCAGACGTGTCCGCTCACATGTGTCACACATTTAATTATTTTGGGGCCTCTACCCCTGTACTACGGACACCAGCATACATGCGCATACCGTATCCCACACAGTAGGTGTCTGCAGGACTGCCGTCCTATCCGCGGTCGTTCAGGGATGTCATCATGTGACCACACAAGCGCTGAGTGTGGGAAGTATCCACAGACAGTATCCGTACTCCTGGACAGTTTAGAACTGCATTTTGGCCAATCCACGGTTGTCAAATTTGAAACTTCACCTTTGCAGAGGTCCTAGACCAAGTCTTGGTTGATCCAGAAACTTTTGGTAATTTTCAGAACCCCACCTGTGGATCGAACTGTCTGTGGACAACCCCTCTAAAGGAACCCACCCACTACTGTTCCTCCTCATTGTGTTTCTGGTTGTCCAGGAGAAAGCACCTGCTACATATTTGGAATATTTCTGATTTCTACTTTGTACCTGGAGATAATGGCCTCCATGGCCACTGCAGCTGCCCCACCACCACCATCTGGAGGGCCTGGAGAGAGGAACAGGCGTGGTGATACATAGGTGAATCAAGAGGAAGAAGAGGATGAGGTAGTGGAAATCCCGATCACTGGCTCCCAGCGTGAATCTTGGATGTGGAAGCTTTTTACCACCACTGGGGGGTACCTAAGGCACCTGCGGACAAGATTAGATGCACTGAGTGAAATGTTGTACTCAGTCACGGAAAACCAGGTCTGTATAGCTACGGGACCACCTCCATGCCACACCACCTCAGGTCCAATCACAAAGGAGCAGTTTGAAAGGTCATACCTTTTGAAGGGGTGAGTATGCTAACATCCACTATCACACCCTTATCATCCGCTCCTGCCACCACAAGAGACACACCTGTGGGGCAGAGGATCCCTGTGGATGCCTCTCAGGCCATACATGACACAGTCAACCCTTATCTGTCAAGGATGACAGTGCTCTGTGTGTACTGTGACACACCACTCTGTGGGGGGAGATTTGAAGTGCTTTTGAGGCTGAAGTCAGTGAGTACAAGAAACACTGCCCCCTACCTAATAAAGGCCCACCCAATATGTTCCTCTCTCCACCTGTCCCTTCGTCCATGTGGTTGTTTCCCATTCCCTCCCTCCATTGTTTCTCCTGTGAAAAATGCCCCACAAAAATATGGAAAACAAAACATAAAAATATAAAGCTTATTTTCAGAGCCACCTTTCACAGTTCAAAAATAGAAGTACCAAAAAAAGGAGCAGGCCCCTACACAGCCTGCGAAGTCTGTGAACAGCGCCGTAGTCTGAGAACATCTAAAAAATGTTAGCATGGCAGCATCAAAAACATTGCACGTTTCTGCATGGGAAAGTGGTGGCTCGGAAAAGAGCCTTTTTTGTACTTTAAAAAAAAAACTTTATTCAAGTTTTGAAGTAAGTTAAGCAACATTCTACTGAACTAAACTTTTTCTTTCAACTTCAAAACAGTAGACATTCTGTTTTTGCCATGCTTCCATGAATTTTCTTTATCACCTACTGCACAAATGCTTTCTAAATTTACAAAAAGTGCTTTAATGGCCCTCATTACGATACTGGCGCTAAACCATGGCGCTATTAGCACCATGGTTGGTGCCGGTATAGTAACAAGTCCGCCAATGTTCAATGGGGAATTACCACCCCATTCCAAGGTTGGCGGGGCAGTAATTCCCCATTGAACATTGGCCCTTCCCCATTCCTATATTTGCCCCATAGGGCTCAATGGGACTGGGGAAGGCGCTAAGTACGGTACAGCAAATTAAGGTACCGTACTTAGCACCAAGGTCCCTTTGCGGGCCCCTACTTTAACGGCTTGTCTAGACCAGCCGTTCAGGTCGGGTCCCGCAAAGGGACCTCGTAGTAAGGCGCTAAGTGTTTAACAGTGCCGCAGCCTTTTACGGCACCGTTGAACACTTAGCGCCAGGGTCCTAATGAGGGCCAATGCATTTTTTATATTTTCCCCAAAAAAAGCTGATTACCAGCATCACTCTGATGTACTCCATCTCTGCAGACTCTGCCTTGTTGACATTGCACCTCACCTTCTCCATTTGTGTACCAAATTAACTTGTGCGCATCCCCATCTGTCTCTGGGCAATGCGAGAAAAAATCAGTCTAGAATTCGGGAACATTTCCTTTATTTTGCCAAATGTCTCCTTCATTGCAAACTGCAGTGAAATTCCAGTGACATACCCTAAGTTGTTCCCTCCACAATGATCAATGATAATGTCTGGAAGTTGCAGTGTGACCAAATTGACACAAAATGGGGGCAGGTCCACCTACTTCATGTCACACACTCCATACCACTTCACATCAACATGATGAAATCCAGGATGTTCAGCCTCTCCACAGTGTTCTGCATACACCTGCAACCAATGGATCATCAAGTCCCTCAAAATCCACACACTCTACCTCCTGAAAGACACAGCCATAGCCATAGCAATCTGCACTCCCCTCAGCAAACAGACCTTCTGCCACACTCTCTCCTTGCATACCACACCCAGGAAACCTGATTGGCAAATCCAGTGGACTGCACAGTCCCATTGCAATGCTGGCATACTCAAAAGACCCAGATATGGCACTTGCTGTCCCCTGACTACTGCAGTGTCCATGGACATATCGTCCAATTGAAGGGGGTGGGAAGAGAAATTAAACACAAGGTAAGTTGTGTACTCTTTAGTAGTGGCTCTGAAAAGAACCTTTTTTGGGGGGATTTTCAAACTTTTTTCTCGATATGAACTCAAATGCACTCTACATCATTTTACAAGAACATTCTAAGTGCATTCAGGATATTAGCAAGAACGATTTCATTGACACAATCAGTTGAAGTGATGCCATCACTAAAGAAATGACTTCCACCATCCACCAAAACATTGTTATTTGGGAACAATGATATCCCAACATGTGACAAAAATGAAGATATCCCTTTATTGACAAGACACCTTCCTGTGTCTTGTTGAGGACAAAGGACATTGGCGCAGGTCTATAGAGCCCTAGGTGGTATATAGAAAGTATCTCCTTTGCACATGGAAAGAGCTCCATTTGTGCCTTCAGCAATTCTTTTACTGTACTCTGCAAACTTATTGCACTAATGCACCCCAAATACAGTCCTCCACAATGCACCAAAATGACATCCGGGGTGTTGAAAAAAGCCATATTTTTGCAAAGTGCAAATACACCTTTCAACTTACAATGCTGTGCGGTTGAAAGTTCTCTTTTACTAAAGATTTTCATAACAGCTTCAAAACACATATTGACAGTTTCAGCAGCACTGTTTATGTCTTTTGTGAAAGAAAAGAAAAATACATTTAAAACATTTCCACAGCATGTTTAAGTGCCAGATCCTGTGTGAAAGTTACATATATTACCAAGACATGCATACTTGCCCATATCAACTATTACAATGTACAAACTGTTATTTTCTTTTTTCATTCTGTCACTTCTCCCACTAACAAATTTACACTAAAACTCCCACAATGCATATTGAAAATGAAAACTGCATGTATGTTACTAAAGCATGGCATATAAATGGAATGAAAAAATTGAAACATGAAATGCATTTAAAATTATTCATTTCTGCACCATTTCAAGTAAAACAAATAAATGCATGTATTCATTTACAACAGAGCTGTGTGTACTTTATAATAAATAAATGAAAGAAAATGGTAACAATTTCACCAGCATATTGCAATAACACGTAGTGTGTCCAATTTCATTAACTTTCCCACTAGTGCATACTTGCTACCATTCTGCTTTCTAATCTGTACTTGCTTATGACCTTCTCAAGTTGTCTCTGCATTCTGGGACTTGCAGTGCAGCATTTCTAATGCAAATACTGCAACCACACTCCCACAATCACCAAATGAACCATCATTTAATAAGCACATACTCATTAAAGTACATCCCATGCGCAAGTATGCATGTACTAAAACATAACAAAAGTGGCACTTAAAAGTGTTCTACAAATATTTTCAATATCTATTTTTTTTTAGTAAAGGGTTACAAACACTGCTGCTATAAAACCACAAAACAACTTTTTACCTTCCATGTCCAGCCTCCAAAAAATAACATCTTTATAAACACTAAGCATTTCCATTTGCAATTGTATAAATGTCGCACGTTCTTCCTACAGCCCCGTGGGGCACAGTTATCACAGAACCACCAGCCCCATTAGCAACGCTGCCAGTGCTCCCATGTCCCCATTCCCATACAGTATTACGCAATTCCACAGAAATAGGAAACAACATTTTCCACCACCTGACTTTCCAGGCCAACATGCCCTGTAATGTCCTGAGGCAACTGGGAAGCTAGCTGGTGAACAATTATTAGGAATCTGGTGGCATCCTATCTGCAGCAACAACAGGGTTACCACCATACTCATAACCATGTCCAATGTTACTGATTATTCTTCCAAACAACTCCTACATTGTAAAATAATGTCTTCTTGTACTAAATTTACGTCATCAATACCATATATACCGACACATTTTCTTCTTTCCCAATTACAGTGCACCTCATGAAAGACAACAACCTACCTCCTAGAAGACAACAACCTGAAGATAAATACTCTTCACATCCTACAAAGTAAGTGTACTTGTGTAATAGTTTTCTGTCTGTTACTAATGCAGGTCAGTGTAGCAGCATACTAGCCTATTCAATTTCTGTAAAACCAACAACATTTACTTCAATCTTATTCATTGCACCTCTGCAGGTACACTCTTTGTATTCCCATCTGAACACCAGTAGCGTAACACCCACTTTTTTCGAAAAAACGTTGTAATGTCCTTAATTATTCATGGACACTAGCACTCTCTTACGCACTGACCCAAGCCCTTCACACATCTTCACACAGCTACTTTTACAACCTTTCCAACCAGAACTAGCAACCCATTGCACAATCATACAGCCCTCTATTTATGGCATTCCTCATATTCACACACACACATTCACAATGCAAACCAATATATTGCACAGCATTCAAACCCACACTTTCCTTTTTTCTCGAACAGGCAAAACAGAATGCCAACTAAAAAGTAACTCTGTAGAAAACAAAGTAAAAATAGAGCAGATAAATCTAAAAGCATGCAAAATACTCATCCACCTCTAGCAGAATGTATAACAAATGTTCAAACAGAACTGCTAATACAGTCAGTCAACAAAACTGAACATGCTAGCACTAATAAAATGAGGGCTCCTCTTCCAAAAAGTAAAAATAAAAACAAATGTATAAAGAAGAATACAACTGCTAATAATGCTACCTCTTTATCTACCAATGTTAAAGTAGCCACAGTTAAGCATTCCAAAAAATTAATTTTACAAAAAATGTTCTGTCGTAGACTACTTCAAAATCTCATAAAAACAGCAAAAAAGTCACACTTAACCCTTAAAAATTACCAAAGACGATTTATCCTGGCTGCTATTATTGCCAGCACAATGCTTCTCAAATGAAAATTGTTTATATTAATTTTAACCAGACTGAAACCATTTACAAAATTAATCACTAAACTACAAAAGTACTTCTAAACATGCACAATGTCAACATAGATACCTTTGCAAACTTCTGTGCAGGTGAATGAATTCACACAAGCAGCACAGAGCCATATTTCAATGAAGAGGCTTATAAACAAGAAGAGAAAAACCCAATTGCAATATCTAGTAGTAGCAGAGCTATACAATGCTAGACAACACCACTATGGCACAAGAAGCCCTTATTGAAAATACATCCCCAACAAACTTGCGATGAACTGTTCCTTCCACACAACCAATCCATCAGGTCTACAAATGGCCATATACTTCAATGTGTAACATACAGAAACAATCCTTCAAATCTTTACGACAATTCCTCTATCACTACGTGAAAGTAAAGACAAAATTAGAACAAAAACTTTACAAACCATGGACTACTATTCAGTGCGCTGTTACACTGGACTGCGAGGGCATTCATTAGCCTGCATTTCGGTACCTGCTTTCAAAATCACCTCCCACCACATCAAAATGTTAATAACACACCATTCCACTGTACAGAATCTTCTCCAGAGACTGTTATATGCAAAAGGTCTCTTTTACAACTGCAACATTGCAATAACATTCTCCTACATGAGACAGCCAAAGAACTCCTTCAGCAAATAGACCTAATCCAAAGTCAATATGTTGGAAGTGAAGATCGCTTAGAAAATTCAGCAACTGTGGAGAATATTAGCATAAACCTTACAGATGTCTATCTTTTAATAACAATGTACAAAACGGAAATAGCAAAGTTGAAAAGCACATCTGCTAAACTACAAAACCAATTATGTGTGTGTCACAGAACTTTTTATAAAAAGGGCACAAAAACTATAGATATCACTACAAAATAGAAGACAATGAGAAATCCCAAGTGTTCCTATTAGCTGTATATCTCATAATAGAAAACAAATACAAAAATAACTGACCCCTCAGTACTTTGAACATACTGCAATACAAAGCTTGATAATAACCGAATGCCACCGGGCCATCACTAATAACTTGGAAATATTCCCACTTCACAAAAACCTCTCCACCAGCTTAATTTGTATGAGAGCATTACAATCCAAACAGTAAACAGATTTTAAGCTATAATACACCTTCAAACCAAAACAGGCACATTGCCTCCTTCTGAATTACTAAAAGGCATTAGTGGCAAAGTAATTTATTTGCCATTAGATCTTAACGGAAAGGTAGAAACTCTAGAAGTGCTATGGCCACTAGATCACTCTTTGATTATTCTAGTTAAAGGTTTACCAATGAAAGAAATTTGCCAACAACTAGTAGACTTAAACCAAGTTGAGAAAGCCCTATATTATCTAAAAGAAAACAATGAGTACTACAGAGATATAAACATTGAACAGAATTTAAGGGAAGCCACCCAAATAATTCAGGAGTCCTCACCAACTCAAACTTGTGGATCTGATTACGGCATCCAATATTTTAGACCAGTATACTGTTCACCGACTACATTCCAAAGACACCGTAGAGACAATGCATTAGAAACATATCAAATGTGTCAAGCCAAAGGATCCTCAATCACCATATGGGAGAAAAGTGTGGAAGCACAAGCCTTTCCTCTACTCTTTCCTACAGAAAAAAGGGGGAAGATGTGATGAAAGATGCACACAAATAACAGAATCAGAATACCGCTCTTTTCAAATGTATTCTGAAGACCCCAGATTCAGACAAAATGTTGAATACATATTTCACCTCCTGTTCGAAAGTGAACTAGAAACTCTATGTTACAGAGTTGCACACACATGGTTCCAATTTTTTAAACATGTCTGTACCAAACTACTTCAAAAGATAAAAGACAAAGATGAAGTTTAGCAGTCAAGTATCACAAATCTCTTGGCAAACATGCATGCTACACAATAATACTGGTTTCCGATGTCAGGTTGATGTACAGTGTATGCTAAGGAACCTTGTCCCACCCACATGGTTTGTCACGTTAAGTTGCGCAGAATATGCATGGGAGGACTTGCATGACTTCCTACGCATATCAAACCAAAACAAAAAAGGATAGACATAAAAACACCAGGAGAACTCTGCTCTCTTGACCCTGTAAATGTATCAAGATACTTTCACCGCTGCATAATTGCCATGCTGCACTTCATCTGTAATAATAATATTGTTGCCCTTGGAGAAGAGAAACACTTTTTTGGAGAAAAGAATATCAATCTAGAGGGGCACCACACATCCACAAGCTGTTGTGTATAGAAGATGCTCCTAAATATGGTCATGCTAGTGATGCCAGTGTTTTACAGTTTATTCACAAATATATAACTTGCAACATCCCTTCAGAAACCACACATAGTGAGCTACATACACACATTTTATGCTTCCAAAAATGTAAGTGTGGCAAATACTGCTGACACAGATATAAAAACAAAGGTAAATACTACACCAAATTCCGCTTTGGTTTCCCTAGACCAGTTTCAGTAAAAGGACAAGTAAACAGCTTAATGTCTTCCGTTGCCACAGTGTGAAAGGCAAATCAACAAAAACACATACTGCAATAAAAGAAAATAAACTTCAAACTACATCAATGATTACAATGCAATCATTGTCCTCTTGTGGAATGCACACATAGATGTACAATATATTGCAGACAGTTCAACTGCTGTTGCAAGATATGTCACAACCTACCTTACCAAAGCTGAGAACAGAGAGCTAAAAGACCTCTGTGATGACATATCATCTGACAAAACACTGTCACAAAAAATTGTACAGCTTTGGCATAACAATGCTCTCCCATAGGGAATGTGGATGCTATAAAGCTGCTGACCATTTCACAGGCCCAGCCTTATATGGCAAATCTGAACACTGAGTCTGGATAAGCCTTGGACTAGATGCATCCAGAAAAAGAATGCTGATTTCATACCAAGACATAGAACCAATACCCAAAAATGATCCCAACAGCCAAGACATTTTGACAAAAAAATATTTAGACACATACTACCCAAACAGAAGTACTGCTTTGGAAGACATGTGCCTGTGCCACATAGCCCAACATTTCTCCTACAAGAATAATGTTAAACCATATAAAAAAAGGAGGAACTGTGTGGTCTCAGCTTGTGAAGGAAGCCTCGTCAAACATACCAATCCCAGCCTAATTAATCATATTAAGTTATCATTTAAAACTCCTCAAAATAGAGAACTTTACTACATGGCCCTACTGTAACTTATTAAACCATGGAGAAAACAAAAAGATTTTAGGTGCCCATGACTCATCTGAAGCTGCATTCAATGCAAATGAAAGCAGTATAACAAATGTCAATTGTAAGCAATACAAAAACATGCTGGACAATTAACACCAACAAGAGGAAGAGGTTCAAGCACTACTAAATGAAGAAACTCCTGAGGGTAGCCAACCTTCTGTTACAGGAAGCCAATACCACTTGGAGAGACGCTCATGGTAAATTAAACAGAATTAGCCATGACGGAAGTAGAGAAGCCCATGTATCAATATCAGCAAACTGAAGAAAACTTGGCACTGCTCAAATCACAACTAAATGATTAGCTGTCAAAATTATAAACCTGTACTCCTCTATGTAATTGGTGAAGCTGTTTAATAAAAATCATCAGCAAATTCCTACAAAACATAACAAACAACACCCTTTCAGCTGTTGTAACAGCCCCCACAGATTTAGCTGCCTACAACATAGGAGGTGTTACTTTACACAGACTACTGCTACTTCCATTACAACTCCAAAACAAATTAAAGTACTACAATCAACAGAAGCTGCTACTGAAGTACGCAGAATTCTCAAACAAATGAAAATGCTCTTAATAGATGAGGTAAGCATGGTCTCCAACCTAATGTTGGCTTTAATTCATCTTAGATTACAAGAAGTCCTTAAAACGGACTATGAAGCACTCTTTGTAGGAAAACACGTTGTTGAGATCTCCTGCAAATAACACTAGTGAAAGGTGAACCTATTTTTAAAACCTTAGGACACACAGTGCCACAACACACTTGGCAGCATAGGAAATGTAAATCTCTGGCAACTTTTCCAATACAGAGAACTAACACAAAACATGCTTCAGTCTGCAGACCACACCTATGCTAACATTTTAAAAAGCATTAGGACTGGTCTTTTTTCTAAAGGTGCACAATCTATCTTAAATAGTAGACTCATCCATGAGCTATTGGAGATGACACATCTGCTCCTGATGTCATGCAACAATTAGCACAACACAATGTAAAATGCATGTCCTTAATGCCAACGCTAGCAAGCAGTATGCAATTCAATGAGACAATGTTAAAAAAAGAAATGCAACCAATAGTGCATATTAGCTCCATATACAAACTGGAAGTGCACAGCATGACACTGCCTATATGTCAACAAGCAACAGCACAACTAAATAACTTAGAAAAATGTATCTCTAAGACAGCTGGTTTGGAGAAAATATTAATGTTGTGTTTAAACTGGAGAGCAATTCTAAAACGTAACCTTGACATGGAGCAAAGTTTAGTCAATGGAGCAATTGGTACAGTTATTGGCTTCCAGCCCCAACCACATGACAACATTCTGTTTGCCAACATCCACATTGAGACACTTTCATAAGTTAAAGGAATAGGATACTCACAGCACGATTCCTTCTTTTCAAAGACTTGTATGTACACAGAGAGCAATTCTCTTTGTCTCTTGCATATGCAGTCATGATTCACAAATCACATGGTCTAACCCTAGACCAGGCATTGGTTAACATTGGCAGCAGAGTCTTTAAAGAAGGTATGAGTTATGTAGCACTGTAGCACTGTCATGTCTACGTACACTCTACTTCTAGTCAATTTTGATGCAAACAAATTCAAGGCTGAGATACATTGCATTGTGGAATACAACAGACTATGTGCACTCTACACATCCCATCTCGATACTTACCCTGTTCCTAAAAAAGGTAAACTTTTAAAAAGAAAATTAGTGCAAAATAGAATGTATAAGAGATCTCCCAACAATTCCACCAAAGAAACTAAAAGCAACTGCTACTCCATCAAGTATTACAACCACAAAACTATCTAGTGCAAATGCAAGTGGACATCCATCAGCAGAAAAAAGAAAAATATCTCTTCTAAAACAAATGTCGAGATCCAGCAAATTACTTCGAGACAGAAATTGCTGGTACATTTAAATTTTCCAACAAAACTGGTGTAAATTGCTATGCTAATGTGGCAATGAATCTTCTGTTTCAATTGCCACCAATTGTTCAAAGGATTTACTTGAACAGCTCAAACCAGTTGTGTTTACAAATGCTCGTCCTTCATAGAAATGCCACTAATAATCCTGACAACAATTACAGTGTCTCAGGAATAAGGCAAGAATTGGACTTTTGTGCAGGAATGGTAACATTTACCATAAACACACAGGAAGATCCACAGGGATTTCTAGTGTACTTACTGCAAGTACTGGAAAGCAAAAACATACCTATAAATGAAATCTTCCAGATCCCATGCACTTCGAAACATACATCCACTCTATGCAACTATGTTGTACCAGAGCACATCCCTAATGAACAATTTGTGTATGTATCTATACCTAATTGTGAATCCATTCCATTTCATCAGCTGGTGCAAAATGCAAATCATGCCATATTATGCACTGTTTGCAATTCAGACAATCGTTCAACTTTACACATAAACTCACATAGCCAATATGTAATAGTAATGCTTTTAAGGTACAACATAGATGGTACCAAAAACAACTGCAAGCTTACTAGCTTCACACACAGGCAAGTATCTCTTGGCAAGAAAACAGTCACAACAGTAGGCCTAAAATACCGCACTGTTGCCACAACCACACCAGGTTACTATAATGCATACATTAAAAAAGATGTGGTTGGTTTGAATGCAATGGCACTTCCATTACTCTAAAAGAGAAATTACCAGCAAATCTAACAAATTCCTACTTAATATTCCTTAAACCTAAATTTAGTCACTGACCTGTGAAACTATCATGAGTTAGTGCACTTTAGACATTCCCTTAACTACTGCACAATTCAAATAAACAAAGTGTGAAAGTCAAATTCACATAAATGTAATAAATATTTTGTAATGCTGTAGTTTTTTTCCCAATGATTATGCAAACAGAAACAACAACTCTGCAAAACACACAGTATTGTTGTTTCAACCATAGTACTTAGAACTTACTGATTATGAGGGTCTACAAAGTTTAGTCAGAGACCTGTAGAACTATCAACAGTTAGAATACGCAACCTGGTATCTAACTGCAGCCATACTACTCCAATGCTACTTTTCAATAGCAACATAGCTGATATGCACCAACAGGTATCTAGCAGCTTCAGAAAATACCATTCAGAACTGTAAAACTATGAACAGTTAGAATACGCCAAGTGGTATCTAACTACATCCACACTACTCCAATTATGTTTTTGAAATGGAAAACAGTTTCAATATGTTAATAGATTATTATGCAAACAGAAACAACAGCAAAACACACACTAATGGTGTTTCAACCATAGTACTTTCATTGTACTGATTATGAGGGTCTACAAAGTTTAGTCACTAACCTGTACAACTATCAACAGTTAAAGTACACCACCTGGTATCTAACTGAAGCCATTCTTCTCCAATGCTACTTTTGAATAGCAAAATAGTAAGAATACACCAACAGGAATCAAACTGCTTCAAAACATACCCTTCATAACTATAAAAGTATTAACTGTTAGAAATCGTCAACTTGTATCTAACTGCATCTATAGTACTGCAATGCTCCTTTTCAAATAAAAAACAGTCGATGCGCCAACAGATATGTAAATACTTCCGTAATTCCTTTAAAAAGAAGAAAAAAAAGAGTGCACCAGCACTTTCAAAAAGCAAAACACTTAAAGCATTCTAATTCTTCCTACTGCAACACTGCTTGTAACAACATATACACTTGTTTGAGCTCCTTAAACATTCCTTTAAGTACTGCACCCATCAAATAAACATAGTATGACACATAACATCAAATAAATGTACTAGGTTTCTTTTTTATCCTGTATGGATTTTTTTCCCCAATGACCCAATCATTATCCACACAAAAACAGCAACTGTGCAAAATGCACAGTAATATTGTTTGAAACATAGTACTTGGAGTGTACTAATTATTAGGGTCTAAAAAGTACATGAATATGTGAGAGTGTATGCAATGCGACATTGTGAACTAACCTACCTAACATATTATGTTATGTTTTTTTCACAGAAAAAGAAGCAAAGATTACTCCTGCATTACCACGTACAACAAAGTCAGCCTGTACCCCCAATGGTACATCATAAGTACTATTTGCACTTCAATGATATTGTGTCACCATGTTACACAAACTGTACACTGCCCACACACTATGCATAATTACTATACACATGTTATTACAATGGTTGTTTCCAATGGCCGAATTCCATTTCTGTGCACATATTATTACAATGGTTGTGGCCAATGGGCAGATTCTTGGGTGCATGGCCTTATTATGCTGTGGTGGTTGTGGCCAGTGCCCAGATTCTTTGGTGCATGGCCTACAGCATATGGCATGCACCCAAGAATCTAGGCACTGGCCACAACCACCCCAGCATAATACGGCCATGCACCCATGAATCGGCCCACTGGCCACAATCACTGCACCACAACTTGCCCTTAACTTCCCAATTCAAATGACATCTGTACACATCAAAATAGACCGCCAACCCTATTTGTCACCTATGCCAATATTCCCATATCATCTAGATCCCAATCCCCTACTCTAAAAAGCCCTCTTGTAGTCACCAAATTACCCCCAATGTGTTTCAAACTGCCCGCTGAAGACTTATTATTACAATGGTTGTGGCCAGATTCTTGGGTGCATGGCCGTATTACGCTGTGGTGGTGTGGCCAGTGCCCAGATTCTTTGGTGCATGGCCTATGGCATACAGCCATGCACCCAAGAATCTAGGCACTGGCCACAACCACTACAGCATAATACGGCCATGCACCCACAAATCGGCCCACTGGCCACAATCACTGCACCACAACTTTCCCTTAACTTCCCAATTCAAATGACATCTGTAGACATCAAAATAGACTGCCAACCCTATTTGTCACCTATGCCAATATTCCCATATCATATAGATCCCACTCTCCTACTCTAAAAATCCCTCTTGTAGTCACCAGATTACCCCAAATGTGTTTCAAACTGCCCGCTGAAGACTTATTATTACAATGGTTGTGCCCAGATTCTTGGGTGCATGGCCATATTATGCTGTGGTGGTTGTGTCGGTGCCTCCATTTTCGAGTTCATGGCCTATTTTTCACCTATGCAAACATCCCCATATCATCTACATTCCTCTCCCGTACCCTAACAAAGCTCGCTTGCAGTCACCAAATAAACTGCCGGCCAAGACCCTATCCACAGACTACCGATGTGTCTGCCCACTGCCACATGCTATGCGCTCTTCTTCTACCTACACAAATAACCCCATATCATCTTTTTTCACTCCCTACCCTTCCCAGCCCCTCTTTCCAACAACAAATGACCCAAAATATGGTTCCCAGCCCTGTTGCCCATCGCACTGTCCGTGGACAGCTATGGCTTTCTGCGGATAGAACATGGCGGGCGTTTCCGAAAAATATGACGCACCTAACGCTTTTCACCAGCCAATCAGTGGGCATGTCAGGTGTCCACAGACATTACGCCGCTACCTGAACCAATCGGAGGCCTGTCCATGTAGCGAACAGGGAAGTGAGTCTGCAGACAGGACCCAGATAGCAGTAATTCTTTTTTACATACTTTTCACCCATTTTAAGGAAAACTACTGGACGGATTTATACCAAATTTACAAAAGCACGCTTTCAGGACCAAGCTGCCACTTCTGCCGCACATTTGGTGAAAATTCATCCAGCGGTTTGGGCAATCCGACCCCAGCAGCGACGTCGGGAGGGCAGGAGCCCATCCCTCTATGCTGATCCCGAACGAAGCCCCATCATCTGAGGAGCCGTTACCTAAGGTAGCTGATATTGCTCCATACTGCCGTGCCGTGTGCCCGTGTGCACTTATTTGATTTGTGCCCCTCTATGCTTCTATGCCTGAACCTGGGCCCACTGCCACGCACATTAGAAAATCCTTTGTGCATTAACACGAGGCCTGCTCTATAAAATGGCCCCTGCCTTGTTTTTATACAGGCGTTGCTAGGCAACCACTTCTGACGATCTTCTGCCACTGTGATTGGCCGAGGAAACCCTCTTCTCCCGACCTGCACCACCGGAAAGGTGCAAGCCAGGACCACCCACCCGAGGACCACCATTTAAGGCAAAATCCGTCTGGGACACTCATCCGACCTCAGCAGCGACATCGGGAGGGCAGAAGCCCAGCCCTCTACGCTGATCCCGAATGAAGCCCCATTATCTGAGGAGCCGTTACCTAAGGTAGCTGATATTGCTCCATACTGCTGTGCCGTGTGCCCGTGTGCACTTATTTGATTTGTGCCCCTCTATTCTTCTATGCGTGAACCTGGGCCCACTGCCGCGCACATTACAAATCTTTTGTGCATTAACACGAGGCCTGCTCTATAAGATGGCTGCCGTCTCGTTTGTATTTAGGCGTTGTTAGGCAACCACGTCTGACAATCCTCTGCCGCTCTGATTGGCCGAGGAAACCCTCTTCTCCCGACCTGCACCACCGGAAAGGTGCAAGCCGGGACCACCCACCCAGGAACCACTTAAGGACAAAATCTGTCTGGGCCTGTCCGGGCCGATGGGCCGCAGGCTGTTATCCTGCCTTCTCCCACTGCCTACTGAGCGCTCGTCGCCTACACAGATCGTTCATCAGACTGCCTCACCGGCACATCTCCTTAAGCAACATACACACGCTGCAAGTGCCAACCACTGCCTATGTACTGTCTTCAAAGCCGTGGACTGCATGGTAAGCCCCCCACTATCTTACCCCTCCACCGCCAGTCAGCTCTTCCTCACAAACATAAGATCGAACCCACAGACCTCCATTACCCGCAAGCACTGACCTAGAAATGATCGTATGACTCTATGCTCTTTCCACATAACCTCCAAGCGCTGTGGATGGTCTTTTGCCAATGCCCACTCATCCCAAAATCTTATTGCCTAAGGTTGCCTGCCACCTGCATTACTGTAACTGCATTACCCACAGTCAGCCTCACCAACTAGACCAACTACTTAACTTCCACCCACATGATACGCCGGCTTCCTAACAATCAACCTACTTAGCGCTCGCCGGCAAGGCCTGCAATACAAGTCACAGGATCATTGACTGTAGTGCAATATCTATATAACCATTGCCACCTGTAATGTTGCATCTAGCCTAGCTGTGCCTCCCTACTTGAATGTTGCATATATCCTAACCTGAATGTTGCATCTAGCCCAGCTGTACCTCCCTACTTGAATGTTGCATCTAGCCTAACCTGAATGTTGCATCTAGCCTAACCTGAATGTTGCATCTAGCCTAGCTGTGCCTCCTTACTTGAATGTTGCATCTAACCTAACCTGAATGTTGCATCTAGCCCAGCTGTACCCCCCTACTTGAATGTTGCATCTAGCCTAACTTGAATGTTGCATCTAGCCTAACCTGAATGTTGCATCTAGCCTAGCTGTGCCTCCATACTTGAATGTTGCATCTAGCCTAACCTGAATGTTGCATCTAGCCTAGCTGTACCTCCCTACTTGAATATTGCATCTAGCCTAACCTGAATGTTGCATCTAGCCTAACCTGAATGTTGCATCTAGCCTATCTGTACCTCCCTACTTGAATGTTGCATCTAGCCTAACCCGAATGTGGCATCGGCCTAACTGTGCCTCCCCATCTGAATGCACCACCTAGCACTAGATGGTTCACCACCCGACTACTGTATCCTGCCTTTTTGCGGCCCCCCACCTGATTGCTGTATAAGTCTACAGCAACAACCCCCATGACACTAGTGCACCTAACAACCACTACTACCTGCTGCACCTATGATCATGAGTATAATCTTAGGGACCCTGACACTCAAACTCATACTTGGCCTTCTCGCTACAATGGCCATTGCCACTCCTACCTCATGCTCCCCCAATGACAGAAATATGAGAATGCGAGCAAGACTGCCACGTCTTCACAATCCCAAAACAAACTTTAATAGAAGAAGCAAAATAATGCCCATAAACTGTCCTCAGACCATCCAGATACCACTCCCAGAAACACTCAGAGAGTTAACGTACCTACCACCAAACCTCCTCCTAAAACAAAAAATACTAGCACCCTATCACTATTTGGCTCACTTATCAATGCTAGATCCATGGTGGCCCACACCACTGAGATCGCTGACATACTAACCAATGAGAATCTGGATTTACTGGCCATAACCGAAACATGGATCCATGAGGCTGCAGGACCTGCCCTCATGATAGCTGTACCAGACGGATACCAGTTAAGAGAGCAGAGAGACCTAAAGCCAGAGGCGGTGGACTAGCCTTCATCCACAAAACCAACCTAGCTCTCAGGCTTGCCAATGCCCAACCCAAACAATCCTCTGAGACCCTCACTGCCAAACTTCACCTCTCTAACAACCATACTTTAACCATACACCTGATCTATAGACCTCCTGGGCCACTAAGCTCTTTCGAAGATGACTTAAACTGTATCCTAGCCAACAATACCAAATATTGCTTATGGGTGACATTAACCTTGGATTTAACGATAATGACGACAAACATGCCCAATCAGTTGTTGCAATTCTAAAGGGCTACGGACTGACACAAAAAGTCACCACTCCAACACACACTAAAGGAAGGACCTTAGATTGGTTTGCCAAACTAAACTGCAACATTACTATTACAAACACCACTTTGCAATCTTGGACCGACCACCATCTCATCACCTTCTCTGCCTCCCTGGACCTTATCCGCCCTAATATCATAGTAATGGCACCACCTCGGCCTACTAGGAGTAAAAAAGACATCACAGCAGAAAAGTTATTACCTCATCTTCTCCCTAACCTCAATAACCCACCCAACAGTACAGATCCTACCTTACTAGTCGAAACCTTCAACTGCACCATGACCAGGGCATTAGACATTATTACACCGGTCAAAATTTGCAAAAGCAAACAGAAAGACGACCTCAATGCATGGTTCACACCCCAATTGAAGGAATTAAGGGCACAAAAACAAAGGTTACAATCCACATGGAACCACTAGCCCACTGAGGAAAACAAGCTCAGACTAACAAACCTCTCTAAACTGTACAAAAGGAAATAATTAGCACACAAAAGAATACTTTCAACAATAGAATTTCTAAGGCTAAATCAGACACTAAGGAACTTTTCACTATCCTTTGTGAAATGTAATCTCCCATACCACAGGTGGATAACATTTCCAAGGACAAGCTATGGTGTACTGACATTCAAAATGCCTTATTGAATAAAATTACCTCCCTCCAAACCAAAATTACTAAAAAGAAAGACTCACTACTCCTTCCGGCTGAGACAATCCCCCAATAGCAACATTCACCTCTCACGCAGGTCTGCACCTCCCCACCCTCCAGCTTCAGGAAAGTCTCTATTATTGAAACAGAAAAAATCATACTCTCGCTCAAACCCTCCAATTGCAAAGGAGATAGCTGCCCACCCCAAATTATAAAGGATGCAGCGAGAGATTTAGTCCCCTTCATTTATAAGCTCATCAATGCTTCATTCACGACTAACCTAGTGCCGAACAACCTTAAACACTTCTGGGTGCTCCCATTGCTCAAAAAACAAACCCTGGATCCATCCATACCGACTAATTACAGACCTATCACTACGGTCCCCTTTCTACTGAAAATCATCGACAGAGTAGCATATCTACAAATACAGGGCTACCTAGAAGCCACAACCTACTAGGATCACGTCAGTCTGGATTCCACCCCCTCATCGGCACAGAAACAGCCTTGATAGACCTAAAGACCCAAATTGACGAGCTAAAGGATAAAGGGAACTAAGCTTTGCTACTCCTCCTTGACCTATTAGTGGCTTTTCACCTAGTGGACCACACAGTCTTATGTAACCACCTCAGGTCAGCCGCCCATTTCTCAAGTGATGCCATAACCTGGGTTCAGTCCTTCTTATCGATCCGCACCATGATAGTCTTCTCCCCTCTCGCAGCCGCAGATCCCATTCAAGTCCCCTGCGATGTACCTCAGGGATCTTGCGTCTCCCCCACTATGTATAACATCTTTACAAGTTGAATAGACTGGGCGTCACCTACCCTAACTACGCAGATGACACCCAGATCCTCATCCCCCTTTCGGGCAACTTCCTGGAGGACTCGACCTTAGTAAATAAGATATACCACCTCATTCAGGCATGGATGGCATCCAATGGCCTCTGCCTGAATGACGACAAAACTGAGCTCCTAATCCTAGGCTCTGAGACGGCCATAAAAAAACTTGACCCCAACTATGCCACCTTCAATATTGATAACAACGACATCAAAGCCGTCCCTGCTGTTAAAAGCCTTGGCTTCTATCTTGACTCAGCGCTTACCCTCAAGAAGCAAGTCAACTCTCCAGCATCTTCCTCAACCTACACCTGCAAACTGATCTGAGCGTGCTTTCCGAAAGCAGCGTGCTTTCCGAAACCAACCGCATCACCCTAGCCAACGCACTCATACTATCTATACTGGACTATTGCAATGCACTTTATGCGGGCTCTAATAAATACATCTTAGACAAATTGCAAAGACTCCAAAACAATGCCCTAAGAGCAGCTTTAAATATTCCCAACAGAGATCATATCTCTGCCATCAGAAGAAATGTTCACTGGCTGAATATAAAAGATAGGGTCCTCCTAAAAACACTTTCCCTCACATCGAAATGCCTAAATAACATAGCACCCCCATACCTTACAGAGAGAATAAACAGGAAAACTTCAATCCGGCCCATGAGATCAGCTAACGCCTTCACCCTAGAGGTTCCCAGATACAAACTGAACACAGCTGGTGGATCCAGCTTCCCAGTTACTGCTGCCTAATCCTAGAACAAACTCCCATTAGAGCTTAGAACCGACCAACCCTACCCCTCATTTAGGCGTAACGTTCTAGCCTGGTTATGGACCAATGATGTCTAATTTGAGCTGTTGCTGAATCCCCCCCCACACCAGGAAACTCACCGGCCTGACCTCTGCACTACCAACTGGTACTATGCTAATTTGTCTCTGTAAATTTGATCACTCTCTGTAACGCTGCATAACTATCTTTGCCTGTATATAACTATGTATGTATATAACTACCCTGTTACCAAGCTGATAAGTATCCTTGTAATGCTTGCGCCCATCTACCTAGGGGTTTCGGCTGCACCATATCAAATAAACAAACAAACAAATGAGGAGCAGTAGTCGGTGTGTCACTTTAGAGGGGCCCAACCAAGACATGGTCTATGACCTCTACAAGAGTGAAGTTTCAGCTTTAAACTTTGTGGATTGGTCAACTGTCCGGACAGTGTCAGCAGATACTTCCCGTGCTCAGCGCCGGTGTGGTCACAAGATGACGTCACCAGACGACCGTGTATAGGACAGCTGTCCTGTGGACACCTATTGCGTGTGATACGTATGTGCATTGCTGCTAGTGCCCATAGGAGAGGCGTGAAGCCCCCAAATTAATTAAACGTGTGACAAGTGCAAACTTACAGGTCCGGTCAGGCGCAGTGTTCTGGGGCACAAGGAACCAGGTGCACATGTGTGCCAGTGTCCACAGGAAAGGGGTGTTTCCCCAGAACAAAATTAAAAGTATGACACAAACTGGCGGGCATTTCTGGACAGACAATGTGTTCGGGGGTACAGCGAGATAAGGTACGCATGCTTCCAGGTGTCCACAGTACAAGGGGCGGGGTCCCCATACTACTCAAAAGTGCGACACGACCTTGCGGACAACTCTGGAAAGGTGCAATGTTCAGGGTCACAACAATATCAGGTACATATGCATCCATGTGTCCGCATGGCAGGGGCAGGGTCCCCAAACTACTCAAAAGTGCGAGACAACCTGGCAGACATCTACAGACAGGTGCAATGTTCGGGAGCACCTCCATTTTGGTTATGGACAGTCCAGGCAGTCGCACTGTCCAATTACTCCAAATTGGGCTTTTAAAAAAAAAACACACCAACACTAGACACACACATATTTATTAAAAGAAAAAGATACAATGAATTAGGAAAGAGACTGGAAATCAGAATGGGAAACAAATATGAGAGGAGTGGGGTTTTCCACGCACTGTTCATGAGGGGAGGGAAGGATTGAGGTCTCATCTTAGGGTCTTTCATTTAGGGAATTTGATGGGGATGATTGGTTGGGATAGGGTGAATGGGCACAAGTGCACGTCGGGCAGTGGTATCGGATATTTTCTTTCACATGATGTTTTACAAATGTCATCAACTGTACCAAATTATTTAATTCATCAATTTTGGCAGATAGCTGTCGTGGTTCAATTTGTGCATTTCCACGTAGGGGTTGGGCCATCTTCTGGTTCATTGAATTGTAATTCTGGCTCACTTTCTTCATGCCCACTAAGTAATGTTAAAAAGGAAACAATGTTTCAGTGACATCTGAAGAAATTACATCACTTTTTCTGCTTGAAAAAATGTATTCTGTACCATTAGAGTTGTTTCCTTTACTCATTTTCAATGTTCCTCCAGCCACTCCAGTGTGCTTGACATTTTTGCAGAAAGGAAACAATACTGCTATTTCATACATGTTATGTATACATAAGAAATTGTAATGGTACAGAAAGAAATGTAGCGCCATTAATATTTTTCAGAGGGTTTCTTCTGGAATAACTGCCAGCTGCTTCTCAGTGTGCAAGGAAGGTCACACTGAGGTGATACTGCTGGGTGTACAGTTGACCTTTGTGGTTGGTGCTTTCCATTATGTTGTGCAACTTATGCAACATACTTATGGTTGCATTGCTCCTCACTTTGTTTTATCACACCAGAATGTTCTGAAATCAGGGCCTTTGGTAACCCACTTTGTTACCATGTGCCACCTGTGATCTTCTGAGTGCCTGCACAGTTGCCCACAGCTTGTTTTTTTTTTTTCATTTCTCATTTCATCCACATTAGCTGCATTGCACCTTAATATTGAAATCTTCCATCTCCCTGACTTGTGGCGTCTCCCTTTAGCCCCCACAGCCCTCTTCCTTGTTTGCCTCTGTCCGCCCACCTCCAACCCTGCCCCAACACCTGATTGGGTCTAGTGCCCATTAGCAACACCCAGAGGGTCTAACCCTCTTGCTCTGAGTCCCGTGTGCCTTGTGACCCGGTGAGTGCTTGCATAGTTGCCCCCAGCTTATTTTTACCTTCGGCTCATTTTGTCCAAATTAGTTGCATCACATTTGACTTAATATTGAAATCTTCCATATCGCCAACTTGCAGTGTGTCCCTTTAGCCCTAACAGCCCTCTGCCTTGTTTCCCTATCCCTGCTCACTTCCCGCCTTACCCCTACCCTTGATTGGGCATAGTTGCTATTTTAACTGAAGCTTCCAGGGCAGCCCCTGCCCGGGTAGCCCCTTCGGCTAAGGGACCCAAGGCAAAGGGCAGCTCCCAAAGAAGCAGCTCCAGTCCGTGTTTTCCTGATAAGTCTGCCGCCGGCAACCAGCAGTGACTGATAAGGTAAATGTGGTTTGGGTGGGGAGTACTGCAATTACTTTACTCTATTAAAACCCTACCACTCTTATTACCTTACATAACATAGAACACCCATGTCAGCCAGCTATTAAGTAGTTTTCCAGTCACTGATTCGTCCAAGTTGCAGGTGGTTCTCCATTTGCAGCTGTATCCCAGATTTAGTTAACTTTTTGCCACTTGCAAGGTGTCTCTAATCTAAGTATGTTCTACTTAATTCTGTGCTTCAGGTTTAAGCATTTTTCCACTCCAGCGCTCTGTGCCAGTTCTGGTGGTATCCATTTTGAGAAATGCATGGTATCACACGTAGACACAGGCACAAGAGATGCACGTTTTCAACACCTTTATTGAATAGAAATGGAGCTGGAGACTGCATAACTCTCCCTATCTCTACAATGCGAGTAGTCTCGACTATCAAACTAAAGTCATAGGTAGTTCACAGTCGGTCAGTCAAAATAAAAAAGCCGTCTGTGTCAAACCTATGCTTCTCCTCACTTTCTCCAATAGAATAATGTGTATGGGATTGGATTAAAGTAAAATTGTAAATCAAAGTAATATCACAATGGCAATGGAGCGCTACTCTGGATTTCACATTGTTTCATAGGCTTAAACAGGTCACCAACAGGATGTCAAGAAAACAATGGTGCCGTCCCCCAGCTCCCTTATCCAAGTTTCAGCCACTTGGGTCAATCACAGTTCCATGTATTGGGACAGTACGTATTTAAGTTTCTCAAAAAGGTTGCTATTCATCAAAGTTTTTCTGGACTTCTAAGTTTCACATTACATCACAGTTCTCAATTGGTTTACTTTTCAAAGAATGTCACAACATAATTCACTTAGCTTGATTTCACAGGGGATTTTCTTCCCCAACAATTTAGTAATGTTTCAACGGATCCTGATCTCAAGGTTTAAAGCTCCTTTCACAAAGTTAAAAGTCTTAAGAAGAGGCTTTCTTTATCTGCAGACTCAAAATCCCTTCTTGTAAGCTTTCTTCAGAAAATTTCAAGAGAACACTCTTCATTTCCTTTCACTTGGTTATCACTTGTTGAACACTGGGGTTCCCTTCCCCAACCTTTCAATCACTTGTAACAAATCTTCACATCAGAGACTTTCGACAAACACACAGTATTCCCCAGCCCTGTGCAAGGCCACTGTAATACCTGGTTTACATTTCACTCGAGCCGTGCCCTATGGGTGCTGGGTCATGCCCCTGGCACTCTTTAGTTCCACTATAGGCCCCAGATTCCTGGATTCTCAGACATGGGTCCCAGACCTTTAGGTTCACTTCCTTAGCTTTCACAAATATTAATCACAGTTCATTTCCAGAGATAGACTCACTTGGGATGTTTAGCTCACTTTTCCTTTTTTGCACAGCTCCCCTTTTTAGGCTCTCACTTTGACTTCTATTTTGAACTTCACACAGCTTCCCTTCACTTTAGAAAGCAGCATTCAATTTTTACAAAGTCTTTTTCTTGTCCCGGCGCTGCTTGCACCCTCTTTAAACTACAGTTCCCATAATGCCTCTCTCACTTAGGCTATGGAACTTTACATTCAAGACTTTTGCATAGCTTCCTTTCCTATATTGACTTCAATAGTGGCGCTCACAATCCGCTCCTTCCTTTTGGAAGAAAAAGCTTTCTCTAAAGCTTTCTTTCACACGTGCAGCGGGTTTCACAAAACTAACCAGTTGCAGTTTTAGCGTCTGCTGGTTTCCACTGCTCTCAGTGCTGGGACAGGGTCTTCCTCACTGCCCCTCTGACACCTGGGCTTCAATTCACCAGCCCATGGGAAACACGCACTCCAGTGGACACAGCCAGCAGCCTGCAGTTTGTTTTTTTCAGCTCTTTGGAGAAACACTCCCTAGCCACACTGCAGCAGCCCCCACTCATGGGGCCAGCGCGTTGCCACTGCTTTCTCCTCTGGACTCTTCAGGCAGCTTCCTCTGCTCACTCCTGCTTCTTGGCTCTCCAGGTCCTCTCTGCATCCCCAGCTCACTCAGAGTGTGCCTGTGTGCTCCACCTTTTATACTTGGTGTAAAGATTCCATTGGAGTCAGGTGGGAGTAGTTGCCTAGCCCTGCCCAACTCTGCCTGACCTATTTAAAGGGACGAAATGGAGAATACCCATAGGAATACATTGCCCATTGATCCCTATGGTTAATCCTCATGACTCCCAACATGTTCTTCTTTGCCCCAGTCATTTGGCAGCTAAGTGGGGAAATGGAATTATGGGAGTTGTAGTGTCCCACTAAAAGGGAAAGAAAGTTGGGCAGATTACTGTCAGTAAAGGGGGGTTAACATTTCTCACCTTTAGGCACTCCCTCCACAATCCCAGATGACCTTCCACCCAGGTAGTCCTCCCTCGACGGTTTGCCCTCAGGGTTGGGATTAGGAGATTCCCAGACAGTAAGGTGGGAAAAGCCCTTCGGGGTTTCACATCATACTGCTCCTAAATCTCTAATCTAGGTGTTCTTCCCTTAAATGCTTTATTGCACTTCTAGATGTTTCTGCAATTGCTGTTTTTTCCTTCTAGGAGTTGTCCCCTCTAGCACTTTTTTCAACTCTAGGTGTTTCTTTTCTACTGCTATGTTCCAGTTCTAGGTGTTTTCCTACTGCTGCTTTTCTTTCCCCAATTCTACGTTTTTCCTCCCCATCACTGTGTCCCAGTTTTAGGGGTGCCCATACTGCTCCTGTGTTTCAAATCTTAGTGTTCATCACTTAACTGCTTTGTTCTACTTCTGGATGTTTCTCCAATTGCTTTTTTTCCAATTCCAGGTGTCTCCTCTCTGGCACTCTGTCGCAGTTCTAGGTGCTCCCACACTACTGCTGGGTTTTGGTTCCGGGCTCTCTCTCACATTACAGCTGTGCTCCAAGTCGAATTGCTCCATAACTGGGTCTCCCGCTAGTACAGGGCCCAACCTTAGGCCTACCACCATCACTGCTGTGCTTCAATTCCAGCGATTCTAGGGGTCATCTAGCAGAAAGGTAGTAAGGTAGCTGTAAACTGCCAGTGAACTAATCGTCGGAGGAGGGCAAACAACTCCGAGGGTAAGGCCACCAAAGCTCGCATTCAGAAATCACCTCCCAGCCCTGCCCAATTAGGACCTTTTCCATCATACCACAGGTGGTATCAATGTCCATAATGTCCAGTAAAACCAAGGTCCCCTCTCTAAAAGCCAACAGACCTTGACTAAGTCACACTGCCCCCCCCTGCCGACCATAACTAGAGAAAACAGAAACAACAAAGAAAACCACAAGTAAAAGGGGACCCTAAAACTTAACAAACAAAAACTCGGGAAAAGCATGAGAGGTAGGCTAGAGCCCCATATGACTCAAAACTATAACACAAACTCCAAAAAAATGAGAAGACTTAAAAATAGAATATGTCATGTCAGAGAACAAGCCGATGTAAGAGAAAACTAGTAGAAAAGACAAAGGAAATGGAACCACACCACCAAATACCAACACTACAACGGAGAACACACCCATGAGCATGACAGAAAAAATAACTCAAAAACAAGACAAAAATCATTATAATTAACACCGTACCTCACTACGTACCACTCGCCAGAGCAGCATACAACCACCAGAAATTTTAGACACACAGGCAGGATACCAGGAACACACAGGAAAAAGGCAGAAACATGTGGAAGGAGAAAGATGACACCATCACTCCATACATCATCAAAACCCAAGGAACCTACAGCAATGGCAACTAGATACAGAAGAGGAGCCAGAAGAAGTCATGGACCCAATATGAAACCTAGTCGATCTACTCAATGAAGAAACAGACTGAACAGAACACAACCTACCTCCTGAAAATAATGAGGAAACTCACCAACAAGACCACTACAAAGAATAAAATACACTGCAATCTAATCAACGTTGTTCAAACACACAACTGAAATCTACGATCTACTCTATGATGGTGGAATTGACATCTTTATCATCACAGAAACCTGACTAGATGAAAACTACAAATTCACACTACACAATTGTCTAGCCGACAACGTCAAATGCATACAGGTAGACAGAAAAGAGGAGCAGGAATTGCAGTAGCCTTGAAAGAAGACCTAAACATAAAAACAGCTGGCCCACTGAACATCCCAAACTGTGAATCCCTCATCCTTCATCTGACATCGGACCCACAAACAAACTTCACATTTATACTCATCTGTAGACCACCAACCTACAAAGCAACCTTCATAGACACCTTAAAAGAAGTCGTCACAAACCTGGCCATCGAACATGAACACCTGAACATCCTCGGGAACTTCAACATATGGTTAGAAGAAGAGAACGCAAACTCGCAGAAATCACTAACTAAGCAGCCTGAGACCATACGACTATGAAAGATGGTGAACAGAGCAACCCACACAGGAGGAGACATTATTGATGCAGTTTTCACCAATAAAAAACTGATCTCAAATGCACCTCCAATACAAATATTATGGTGCAACCACCTCATTATGCCGTACATGATCCAAATACAACAAAAGCATCAACAACAAAAAAAGTACCCCCTATCCGGAAAACAAACTGTAATACCATCAAAAGCAGTAACTTAGAAGAAGAACTAGAATTCTCAAAACCATTGATCGCAACCGTGGACATAACTGATATAAACAGAAAAGCAGACCTAATCCAGAAATGGATCATCAAAACAATTGACAGCATCTTCCTGGAAAAAACCCTCTTCCCATCATGAATGAAAGCAGTCGCAAGATGTTTCATGCCAAACCTCAATACAATGAAAAAACAAAAAACGGAAACTAGAACAAGAATGGAGGAAAAACTATGACCATTCCAAAAGAATTATTTATCAAAAACAAATCTGAGCAAACAAAAAGGAAACTCATGACGTTAAAAAGAATTACTACAACAACTGGATCAGAAAAGCCACCCCAACTCAAAAAGAACTATTCAACATCGTAAATGAGATGGGAAATCTCCCTTTATACAATAACATACTGGTCCCTACACACGCATTTTGGGATGATCTTGCAAATCATGTTAAGAAAACAAATCACTGAAACACCTGATCATACAAAGTAGATCAAAAAACCAGATCATGCACCATCCCCTACCTATCCCGGGACCACAGAACAGGTTGAAGAGTTTCACTAAAATGTCAAGAGAAAAACATCTCAGCCTGGTGAAAAAAAGCAACGACTGGATCCCCAATGGACCACTGCCCTCCAGACTTCTATAAATCAATCCTTACACAGCTTACACCATCTGAATGCTACATAAACCTCTTCAACTTATCAGTCTCAATGGGGAGACTAACACAAGCATTCACGTCAGTCTACTTCAACCCACTCTTCGAGGACAAAACAAGCGACTTGGAAGACCTCTCAAACTACAGACCGATCTCAAACATTCCCTATCTGGCAAAACTATTAGAGACCTATGTCTTTGACCACACACTGGAGCACATAGAAAATATATCACAAACTTTTGGACCAGGCACAAATTGACTTCAGACCCATAAGAGAGACAGAGAGGACAATTCTCTCTATATGGGATGACCTAAAGACCAACGCAAACTCCAACATGTACTCGGCACTGATACTACTCGACCTCTCAACCGCATTCGACACAGTTAACCGTAACATCATCATCAAGAAGCTGGAAGAAATAGGGATCACCAACACACCACTGCTCTGGATGAAATTGTTCTTGTCTGAAAGAACAGAAACAGTATGGATAAAAGCATGAAAATCTGCACCACAGGACACAACCTGTGGAATACCACAAGGATCCTTGTTATCCCCCCTCCTCTTCAACATCTACATGACACCGCTAATCTACCTCATCGAAGACCTATCTTGTTAAAACTACACAGATGATACACACATCCTCTACAAAATCTGAAATGAACAATAGGAGAGCACAATGCTAATAGACTGTCTCAAATAACTCTACCAATGGATAAACACTAAGAACCTCAAAATCAATCCAGACAAGACAGAAATCATGAATACATCCAACAACCAAGGAAGCAACAAGTACATCTCATGGCCCACAGAACTGAGAACACCACCCACACCATCCAAAGTTGTCTAAAACCTTGGAATCATAATGGACAATTAGCTAACCCTTAGAACCTCAAGTAAACATGATAATTAAGAAATGCTTCTTCCATCTACACACAATCAAAAGGATTCTACCATTCCTCTCCTTAATGCACAAAACGCTGGCCATCATCTCCCTCATGATGTCCAGGAGAGACTACGCCAACAACTAATACCTCGGAATGCAAGACTTTAAATTAAAGAAACTGCAACATATAAAGAATGCAGCTGCCAGACTTCTCCTCAAACTCTCACAAAGGGATGACATCACTCTAGTGCTAAGGATGCTACATTAGCTCCCAGTCAAAAAACGATACATCTTCAAAACAATGTGCATAACACACAGAGCAATCCATGGCCTAGGAATGGAATTCATACGAAAGAAAATCACCATCTACCAGTAGACTAGAACACTCAGATCCAGCGACAACATCCGCTTAGAACCTAAGCAACACACCAGGAAAAAACGTGTGGATCAGCATTCACTTGCTTTGCCGTAAAACTGGAACTCCCTCCCCAGAAAAATCCAAACTATGACAGATCATTTAAAAGTCAGAAAACAACCTGACTCTTTAGCTGCTAACGGAATGGAAACAGCTGAACAACACCCACGCACCTCGAAATGAACACACAACTGAGAAGGAATCGGGAGTAGGATGGACCAGAGTGGCGTGCAGGGAGGGAGAGAGAAGTCTGAATGGGAGGGGGTCTGAGACCTACGTGTAACATTCCCTATAGACCGTCAATGGGGAAAGAAGGGAGGGAGATGGGTCTGACTTGATTGGAGCACTGATAGTGGGCCTTAAATGAAAAAAAGGGGAGATAGAGGTGTCCCCAAAGAGGTGGGATGGACCACAGGGCACAGGAAACACATTCCCCCTGGGGAGACCCGTGGGTGAGGAGATTGCTGCACAACAAATAATACTAAAGAGGAAGGGCTATGGGCGGCACTTAGTCTAAACACTGTGGGTAGAAAAGGTACTGCCACTAAATAACCCCATTAAAAACTCACACTTCTGCAAACAACATAGGAGTTGTAATTGTAGCACACCAGAATGTACGACTGTAAAGACTGGAGGGGTTTTCTGTATTCCAGCTCTCTATATGACAGAGTAGAGGCACAGAGCACCCCAGTCAAGATTCCCTATTTGGTAACATGGACGAGCAATCAAGGCTTAAGCTCTCAGAAGGTGATGCAGGCTGGTTCTTAAGTATATTGTAGTCCCCAAGCACCCACAAAGGAATGTCCACACACTACGTTAGTGAAAACACAGTTCTTTATATAAATAAGGCTCCCGTTATGTACACAATCAAAATAACACACAGGTTAATCTGAAATGGTAAATAAAAACAGTTTACTCTTTGATTTCATTAAAATGCATCAACTGTACTCAGTTCAAATGTCATACAAATCAGTTAATAATGTGAACCAACAATAGACATAGGGGGAAAGCAGGTTGGTTAAAACAATAGGTATAATACTGGCCCCTACCGATAGACACAGTTCTGTATGAGGATCCCCCCACCTGGCAACCTGTAAATAAAATATAATGCAAGCCCAGTCCACATATATGTTTATTTGATTCTTATTTCCATCTAAATAAGTTCTACCAATCCAATGTATCTGGAATAGCTGAGTTTGACTTTGGGTCATTGACAGATCCTTCTTGAGTGGCTCCCTTTAAGGCAGGAGCCACGGATCATTGAGATCTCTCAAAGAAATGGTTAACAACCTCATTGAGGCAGCGGCTTCGGTCCTGGCGTGCTCGTCGACAATCGGTCATGGACGTCCTGAGAAGATGAGGGGTGCGGTGCACCTCGACAATGAAAGTTTGTTGCCACAAGAGTTACTGAACAACTTTGGCCCAGCAAGGGCGTTGGGTTGTCGGCATCTCTGCGGTCTTCGGGTTGCAGGAAACCCACCAGTGGATGCTCCTCGGCGCATCAGCAGCCTTGACTTTCTCAGGCAGGACAAAGCGTCCTTGAATTCAAAGTCTTAATCAATGGCGCATGGCGGCTCCGGTCATCGGTGACTCGGCGTCAAGTGGGTCCTGCTTCTGGGCAACACAACTTCATCGGGTCTCCAGCGGTTATAGCAAACCTGCAAACCCTGGTCGACGACAGTGGACCGTTGTCCGGTGCTTCTCTTTGTTCTCCTCGGTGGTCCCCGTCTCCGGATGACAGTCTTTCGAAGGCTGGCTTCCAGGGCGCTTCGGCGAACGTTAGCAGTGCACGATGGTCCCTCGTCGCTCTGGAAGAGGTCTCTTAGCCAGGTCCTCTCTTGGATCAGTTTCGTCGGCACTGCAGCTTTTGGAGTGCGGTGAAGATAACAGCAGTCAACCTTCTTCTTTGGGCTTGGCTTCGAGATTAAGGGCCTCATTACACGGAAGGTGGTGATCCAGGGTGCTATTAGCACCCTGGACCATGCCGGTAAATTACCGGCACCGCCTTGGCAGAAAGGGGATTTACCGCCCCATTCCAAGGTTGGTGGGGCGGTAAATCCCCCTTCCGCCATTGCCCTTCCCCATTCCCATTTCTGCCCCATAGGGCTCTATGGGAATGGGGAAGGCGCTAATTACGGCACCGCAATTTTACGGTGCCGTAATTAGCTCCGAGGTCCCTTAGCGGGTTGGTTTTTAACGCCTGCAAAAAGTAGGCGTTAAAGCACCAACCCGCTAAGGGACCTCGTAGTAAGGCGGTAGGTCACTGTTACCATTAACGGTGGCCGTTAACCATTACCGCCTTCCGTGTAATGAGGCCCTAAGTATCAGTTTTGACTCAGCTTCTGAACGATTTCCAACAGTGAGAAGTCCCCAGATATAATATTTGGTCTCTCATTCACTCTGCTGAGTCACCCTTAGGCAACCAATCACCCAGAAGGGCATTCAGCAGGCAGGCAGCCAATCAGGCTCGAAGTGCATTCAGGCCATTCTCCTCCCTTTCGGACACTCACAACAAGGAATGTGTATTGGGACAGGTAACCAGCCATTCAGCACTCCACAGTGTATTCATACCAGTTTCGGGCAGGGCTGTCTCAGTCTTTTTGTCATATACCAGAAACCAGATACCATAAAAGGAAGTGCATATTGGTGACCCACACCATTCACCAGGTCCCACCCCAAGGGTGTACCCAAAACACACAGTCACTGGGAAGGCTCCAGCCAGTTTGGCCTGGTCTTTCCCACAATACCATATATGGATCTTCCACACAACAGCCCATCAGGGGGAAGGACAGAGTCAGGTCTTCCCAGGACTTTGGGAAAAACAAGGTAACAGGCACATGGGCCACCTTGTCTCCTATCAGTAATCAACTGATTCCAATGGCAGGGCCTGGGTATTCCAAAATGGAGGATACCCAGAGCACCTGTCAAATTCAGAATGGAGCTGCTACCAGCCCATACCCTGCTCTGTGGACCACACACAGGTTCCCAAATATCATACACTAGGGGTACAGGGTTGTACCCCCACCCATGGGTGCCATAAGTGTATCTCAAGAGTCTGTACACCAAACCAAAAAGAGGAAGAGCTGCACTGCCAGGAGTCCCATGTGGATCCTGGGCAGAAAATAACACAGAACATACACAAAAAAGGACTACAGAACAAGGACAGGGAGGCCCTGTCCCTCCAATGCATTTTCAGCATCAAGATGACATGGGAAGTGATATGGTCCACAGTTAATCAAAACAGTGGGGCTATGAAAGAATACTGCCACTAACCAACAATACTAAAAAAAAACTCACTCTTCTGCATACACCCCTCAAACCTTAAACTCAACACAACCATATCTCTACAGCACGCACTTCACTATACCACAACATGGAAAGCAACCACATATAGCCTCACCCAACAGCACATGGCGGCTACCAACCGAAAACCACACCTATGCTCACTGAACGGTGTCAACCGAACTGAAGCTGCCAACAGTACAGTACATCACAGCTATCTTGCTCTTTTCTTCTGCTCAGTCCTACTAACTCCCCATGCTCCCTTGCTTTACAGATCTGCCAGAGTGCCATATAACCATCCAGGTGGCAAAAGTGCACGGTATAAGCACTGGCAACATAACATAACATTACACTAACATGTGCTCTTGGGGAGGTTGACAAGATTTACTTATTCTTCCTCCTCTTTTTCTCTTCATATTGGTGGAAGGTTTTCTTTCAGAATGTGTTCAACCCTTTCTTATTGCACCACCAAATTGTGTTTTTTTTTACATGTGTTATGTTGTATATTGAAATAGCAAATAAAACATGATTTAAAAGATGTTTATATATCAAGCATTTTGTTGTTGTAACTTGTGCTTTTTACATCCTGATCATCTTTGTCATTCTTGAGGTGGCAGCTTGGATGTGCCTAAGATGCTCTTGCCTTATATTGCCCACATAAATAAAATTGAAAGCAAAATGTCAATGACTGCCTGTATTATGATGTAACTGTATCAACTTTATGTATGCAACCCCTACCATTCCCGTACTGCAATAGTGTCTACCTGTAACCATGAGACCTCTGGTCGCCCGTTTTTCAAATTAATCAAAACTTCTTACATTTTTTTGTAGCAGCGCCTCGATGCCTCCGGGCTGCAAGTGTGCAACACAAATGCGAATAAATAAATAAATAAATAAATAAATAAATAATGGCCGTGCACATGTGACAAAGGGCTATGGTTGCTGTTGTCAATAGAATTTGTTATGTTTTTTTCTTTCTCATGTTATCACTTTGTCATTGTGAGCAAGGCACTGTTTGTCAACAACATAATCTTGGCAAACTGGTGAAACGAATAGAGCAATAGGCTCTCTTCCATGATGTTCTTGTATAAACATATGGGGCCAGATTCTTAAAATGTTTTTTTTGTGCGAGCGAGCGAGCAGATGCTAGTGCTAGCGCATCTCCTCACTTGCACCAAAAAAGGAGCGGCATTATTCACAAAGGGCATCTGAATAGTTTATCTTAGATGCACTCATTCAGATGCCAATCCCCCCCCCACACCCGACCCCATTTTTGAGCATTTGTGCAAATAAGGGGGCGTTTCTACAAATTTAAAAGCATATCCCATATTGACAAAACGAACACGCTTTAAATACAGAGAAATACGTTCCTCCCCCTACCCCTGTTCGTAACAGGAGCGGGGGAGGCGTAAATCATGGCAGAGTCATTACTGACAGGTTCTGGAATTGTTTTTGAAGTGTGACAGCCGCAGTTTAAACTGTGTCTATCACAATAACGTGTCAAGCCCTATTCGGGATTGAAATGTGTTTTTATTTTCTCAAGCATTTCACAGAGAAAGGCTCTTTAAAGGCCCATCTCTGTGAAAAGCACTCCCAACAACCCATGTGTTGCAGGGCACCTGCCATACAGGAGCCCAGCAACCTCTGCACTCCCGACACAAATGTATGCAAGCTGTCTGCACTAACTTCCAGCCCCTCCCGAAATGATCAGGTCACCTTTGAGAATAAGCACGCATTTATGAGAATCTGGCCCATAGACATATATATCTGGAGATATTGTGGTCTGGAATGTGTACAAATCCAGCAAAAAAAAAAAAAACTTATTGCCCACACCACCCTCAATCTGCATTGGCAGTGGAATGATTTTATTTGTGATAAAAATAGAAAAGCCAACATTTGTCTACACATAAAAATTGCCAGATTCCCTCTTGTTAGCACTAAAAAGCATGCAAAGTATGGTCAATAGAAAATCAGTATTACGCCGAAATAAAAGGCTGATTGGACACCCAAGTCATTGCCCCACGTGACCACTGCTAGCTTGAGTGCAGACCAATATACAGCTGAATGATAACATGATTTTTGACAATTGCAAAGCGCTAATCAAATTTGTCATGTCTATACAATTACAGGTCAAAGAGGCACTGCCAAACGATTCAGAACAATCCTGGAATATGGCTACTGGGTGCATGTCAAGGAACACCAACAGAAGGCAGCTCTCACAATGCACTATAGAGGTAATTATCAGATTCACCTGACTACTGGAACTTCTATCAAGTTTCAATTTTTCCGTAGGTCAGTGGTCTAGAACCATTGGCTCTCCCGATGTTTTGAATTGCAGCTCCCATTAACCACAGTCACCCTAGTTAATGGAGAGAGATCATGGGAATTTTAATCCAAAGCATCTGGAGAGCCACAGGTTGCAGATCCCTGCCCTCAATGTATTCACACAAGTAATGTTAAAACACCTTAAGTGATGTTGAACCTCCTATGGAGTATTAGTGTTTTGTTTGCATTGCTAGTCATTGCTATATCAGTGAAACAATGTACTCAAATGTTCTCAAACTATCGTGAAGGGATTAGCAAATGATCTCAAAATGTATTGATGAACTGTCAATGTTGAATGCATAATTAATATGAAAGATGTGAGGAACTGGTGCTGTTGGCAAAAATGTTGGGGTGTTGTTGGGCAAAGACTGTGGAACTGCCCCGTGCTACTGGTGAGTACATTATTACGTAGGTTACTGGATCAGATTCCTATTCTTTTGGTCAAGCGTCCCAAAATGTTATGAACTAGATTACTGAGTGTTTGATGAGGAATTTCAGAAAAGGTTGTCTGAACCTACCCCTAACTCACTGAGCTTATGGTGCTTGGAACGTGCATCTATTATAAGATGGGATTACACCAGAGTAATTCTGAGTCCAAATAACAGGACAAACTCAAGAAAATGGTGAGTTGCTGTTTTATTAGCATTTATCGAAAACAGAGAGTACACAATGAACATCAACGGACGGACGTTCATTCTCAGCAATTTCCACAAAAAATACAATGATATACTTCTTTGTGCGTCAGAATGATGCCATGCTGCGGGGCAATAGTGATAAACATATCAAGGGTTGGGATTGGTTAAGGGACATATCTAGATATACAATAATATAGGAGCTAGGTTTATTATTGGCTGTCAGGTATCAGGTGGACAATTTATGCCTACCTCTTCATACGTGTCATTTAAGAAAAATCAATTACACAGTGTTTCATTGGTTTCTCAATCTATAAGGTCCTTCGTTATATGGACTAATATAATTGGTTTGGCACGCTTGTGCCATGTATGGTACATTCGGTTCAGTTAACAGCACGTAAGCCTAGACCCAGGTGCAATTAGATGTGATATGGGGCAGCCCTACCACCAAATTAGCTCAACATCTCTCATCACCCATGCCTTCTGCCACAAAATTCTCGCTGTACTTGGCCTTGCAGAGTATTCTTGTCCTGGAAATGCAATGGGTGTGAGGGCTCTCACTATCGTGTCTGGAACTCCAAGTTCAAGCCCTATTTGCATCCTCGACTCACATGACAAAATACCATGATGCTGTTAATTCTGCTAGCTTTAAAATGTTTTAAATTAATTAAGGCTTGGCATCCTTTGTGCTCTTTCTTGCACCTTAACGTGAGAGCATTTATCCATCGCACACATGTTCCTCTTCAGCGTAGATAGCTGACCTCGACTTCTCAGTTCTTGACTTCAGGCCAGACAACCTTACAACGCAGCCCCAATAACGTGCTATTCTACCATGAAACCGCCTTCCATTTTCTCTTCATGATTCTTGTGCTTATTATTTCATGATACCAATGTCCAGTTTCTGTATAATGGTGGCTCTGCATGCATTCTATTCATTACTTATAGCTAGCCTATACAATGACTTACTCTATCTTACGTTTCAGTGTATGTACATTCTTTATACTTCTGATTTCTGCAACACTTTTTACACTGTAATCTTCTTCTTTTAAACTTTAAGGTTCACTGGATTCTTTACTTCATCATTTCTACACTAGGATCCATACATCATATTCATTCAGTAGTTCAGAACATTGTGCACTCTTTCTTATGATGTCATCAGTCCATTTGTTTAGCTCCTTCTCATATTCCCTCAGGTAGTTCCTCCTGCAGGCTGTCATCAACTCGAGGGTACATTCCATATGGTCATCTTAATGGATACCATCTTCCATATACTCGCTGCGGTATTGGTACAATAGCTGGTGTTACATAGGGCACAGTCTCATGGCTCCAATACAGGGGAGGTAGGGGGCATAGGATCTCCTGCGGATATGTACATCTGTTCCTCTACACTACCTAAGTCTGGGCCACATGCCACCACCACTGTGGCTGTTCCAGATACTGAAAATGTCTACACAGATGATAGCTAGTGGCCTAAGCCCTCTGACAGGTGTGCCTCAATACTATATTGTAGTGGGGCTTTACATTTTACAGGAATAGGTTCTAAACATCAATGCATAATCAACTGGTTTACAAATGGTAGATGTAAGGGTTGTTGAAATCTCAAAGAATTATGTCCACGAAAGATGGAGATTTTGATCCCTCTTTCTGAATATACATTTGGTAGCTTCTCTTGGCTACTGGAAAACTGTTGCTAGAAAAGGTTCTTATTGTTTCTTAATAACACATTCAAGCTACAATGGTTACCTTCACTGAAAAGGTATGTGCTCACTAATATCTTTTGAAAAGCTCCCAGTTTCTAACAAAACTAGCACACCAAACCAATATTCTCCCTTTTATATCTGTATTGTTACCCACTTAAAGTGTTTAATTACTGTATCAGACAAGGAGCTGTGGTACATGACATCAGTAAAAGAAGATGTCTGCTATCAGGCGGACCAGATTAAGGGCCTCTTTAGTAACAATTAAGTTTTCCCCGCCCATGTACTGATTCCAGTTAAGCACCCCTTCCCCATTTTTTTTAAAAAGGTGCTGATACTCATTTTTCTCACCAGACAGGACTGATTTTAGGAGGGAAAATAATGTATTCAGAAGGGTATGTTTAGGATGGGGCAAGAGCTCTCCTTTCTGCTTGGATCATGTACAAAGGCCAATTACATGGACAGAAAGTGGGCCAACTGAAAAATTCTAAGAGCATGCACAACAGACAACTGTCTAAGAAAGTCTTGGAGAGTTATATATTAAATCTAATCTGGGCATCATGGTCAAGAGCCTGCCAATGAAGTTGGTTTCAAAAATCACTTCTGTAGATGACTAGGCTGAGTAGAGCATTGCTTGTGCAGAGGTACAGGACTTCATGAATGATCACGAGCACACATCAGTGATGTCTGAAGTTCATCACAAGTGACTCCAGAATGCCACCTCAACTGTGGCCACAGGGAATGCCCTAGGAATAGTGTAAATGGTATGTAAATATTTATATTACGAATTTCAAAAACCTGTTACTGTCGAATGAGTATGGACTCCAACCTAGCAAAATCTGGTGAGACCCTGGGCAGGATGCCTATGGGACTGAATTTTCCACCATAATAAATGAGCGATAAGGACCCCTTATGGACCTAGTCACTATGTCATAGGTGCCCCATCCATGACTTTATAAGTCTGGCTAAGGAGTGGAAGTCATCTGAGTGAAATTTGTCCAATGGAACCTCTAAAGATATATTGCACTATGGAATTGAACCCAGAATAGACAGTAAAAGTTAGTGAAAGAACGGTTGGAAGGAGTAGGTCAGGGTTACTAACTAGACAAGAAGAAGCTGCTCAATGACAAAGGAAGCTGTTTAGAAGCTAAGTACACAATCACTCATGAGATCCATTTCAAAACAAACACCAGTTTAAGACAACATGGTATCTATTGGCCAGCATTGAAAATAATAGTAAATATTTATTATGGAATTCCACTTGATTGGACGTCTCTAATATCTCAGGCTTTCCATAATATAGTTACACTCATTTCACAGATGGAAACAATCTATGATTTAGCTAGAGGAGATACTGCAGGTTATACTGGGCCCTAAGGTACGTGCCTTCTAGGAAGCATATGGAACGTGCACTTTATACACCCCATTCAACATCCTATGAATTGCAGCTAAGGCAGTCATTCAGCCACAATGCTTTATTTGGATTATCATGGTGGTAGTAGTACTAATTCTGTCTCTCATCCTATATTTTATTTATTTATATATTGCATTTGTTGATAGTGCACATGACCTGGAGGTATTACAGCGCTAGAGCTTACAGAGCGATTGGTACCTTGAAAAACATATTTTATGCAGGCATTGTATCAAATGGTGCTTATCCAGGCAGAAGATAGTAAAGGGGGAATACTTGTAGTCAATCATACTTGTTGAACAGAATTTTTTGATATTTTTGTCGAAGGGCATGTAGGAGGGGTCTTCTTTGATGTTGGGTGTGGGCAAGTACCAGAGGGTGGGAGGGATGACTGTGAAGCTAGATCCTCCTGCTCTTTTTCTGGAGAACATTGGGGTATTTAGAGAGGTGGAGGAGGAGGAGCGATGTTTACTTGAGATGTTTTTTTGTGATGCGATGGGTGATTTAGGGTGGGGTAGTGTTATGTATGCAGTGATGGGTGATGGATAGGATTTTAAATTCTATGCAAGCCTGAAATGGAAGCCAGTGGGCTTCACCTCTCACATTGGAGATGTGGCCGGAGTGTTTCATCCCCCACACTGTTCTGAGGGCATTGTTTTGGATTAGCTGCATAGGTTTTTCAAGGAGGTACCTGCAAGCATGCCATTGCAATAGTCAAGTTTGCTAACTATGATGGCTCTGGCCAGCATAAGCCAGTTGTCGCTGGTGATGAATTACCTAGAAAGATTAATGAGCTTCGAAGAGTAGGCCATGGATGAGGCGACGGCCTTGACGTGTTTGTGCATGTTAAGTTCGGCGTCAAGGTATACCACTAGAGTTTTGACATGGGCGGAAACAGGGGTAATGTTGTCTTCAATGCAGAAGGCGGTGAAGGCGGGGTCAAGGTGTTTGAGACGATACAGAGAGCCAACAATGAGTAGTTCTGTCTTATTATCGTTGAGGCATAGGTGATGGTTTGCCACCCACTCCTGCGTGATGCTAAAGATCTGGTTGACATTGTCAGAGTCAAGTTTGTAGTTGCCAGTGAGTTTGAGGAGGACCTGTATATTCCGCAAAATTGTATGTAGGAGATGTTTAATTTATCAAGTTGATCGAAGAGTGGCCTGGTGTACATGTTATAGCATGTGGGTAAAAGGCAAGATCCTGGGGGGACGCCAAAGGAGACAGGGGTTGGATCCACAGATTCAGAACCAGCAAAGAGTCTGGAGGTATGTTCGCTAAGGAAGGACATTATCCAGTCAGCTGCTTCGACTGGTGGGAATGAACAAAACGGTGAGGTGGTGGGATAGGATGTTGTGATAAACGAGGTTGAAGGCAGCTGAAAGGTCGAGTAAGAGGAGGATGGCAAGATCTCCAATGTGGAGGATGTGATTCAGTTGTATTTTAAGGTCAAGGAGAGCAAATTCAGTGCTGTTTCTGGGCCTGAAGCCAGATTGTCTGGTGCCAAGTAGGTTGTTTGTTTCTAGGTCAGTTTGGAGTTTGGAGTAAGGATTTTCAGGAGATAGGGAACGGTTGTGATGGGGCGGTAGTTGGTGGGAAGGGTGGGTCCACATTGTTTATTTTTAGGAGTGGTGTAGTCCATGCTTCTTTGATAGATTTGCGGATTGAGTGAGTATTGAAGTATGTGTTGATGAATTTAGCGATGGTGGGAGCGAGGGGTTCTGTGCAGACTTTGATGGCAGATGTCACCTTTGCAGTTGGAGGCTTTGAGGCATTGGGTGGTGTTGAGTACATAAGGGGATGCGGGGTAGAAATTAAAAGGGCAGTGTTTGGGGTGAGTGAGGTGCTGGGTCAAGGGTGTCCTTGGTGGGGAGGAGTATGGATTTTTTGGCAATGGTTTTGTTTCAGAGATTGTGAGTTTTGTTCATGAGGGCTGATTGGACCAGGGAGTACCAGGGTTTGTCTTTGGGGAAGCTGGTGGATGGGGGGCTGGGATTTTGAGCTCCTTGAGAATATTGAAACCTTCTCTGGTGTTGGAGCTATCGTCCCTTCTGCGGCTGTTATAGATGCTGGTTTTGGTGTAAATTACAGATTTTCTGTATGAGGAAGCCAAGTTGGAGAAGGCTTCCTTGTTGTGGGGTCTTTCCTTCGGAGATGTGCTTTGGCTCATTTCAGTTTTGCGGAGTGTGACCAGTTCTATAGTGAACCAACTGTAATGAGAGTTTTTTTTACGGGATGAGATTTTGAGGGGAGTGTCCATGGTTAGGGCAGTGAAGAGAGCCAAATTGTAAACATTGAGGATGATTTTAGGGTCAGTACTATCTGGCTCTAACTTGAGGGAAGCGATAATGGTGAGTTCCAGTGTTTCTTTGGTAAGTTTACGGGTGGGCCTGGCAGTGATGAGTGGTGGTTCATCAAATTTTGGGGAAATATTGATGGAGAACTGAATCACAGAGTGGTCTGTCCATGGTACTGGGTTAATGGCGGTGACTAGGGTGGGGATATTGATCGACACGATCCAGTCAATGGTTCTGCCTTTGGAATGGGTCAGACTGCTTTGGTAAGATTCATCTCAACGATGGCTGTGGTGAGCGCGGTAGACTTGTGGTCTGTGGGATCATTGAAGTCTAGGTTTAAGTCACCCAGGAGTACAAATTTGATTCTGGGTTTAAGTAGTGGGGTGATAAGTGCGGGTATATCAATATAAGGAGAGCTGAGGTTACTAGGTTGTCGGTAGAGGAGTAAGAGGTTAATGGTTGTCTGGGTGTGTGGTTCTATTTCAGCTAGGAGGAGTTTGTAGACTGGAAGGGAAGGGAGAGGAGAATTTCTGATGGGGAGGATGGTTTTGCCTGATGAGCCAACTCTGTCAGTTCTAAGGATGGCGTAGCCGGCATTGAGGTAGGGAAATGGTCAAAGACAGGCCAGCTGCATCATGCAGCTAGGTCTCTGTGACAGCGAGCAGGTTGAGGTTGATGTTCTGTATGAGGTTGTGGACATCAAGTGCGTGTGCACAGATTGAACGTGCTTTTATGAGGGAGCAAGCAAAGTGTTTGGGTTCAGTGGTGTGGTGGGGTGGTTTGGGGGTGGTCTTTGTTGTGTGCGGTGGTAGGAATATAATGCTGCTGTCACAAATGATGTTATGACATAAATCAATACATGGCCATACAGAACCACAAATCCACTTTGTCTAAGTCTTGAAGAGAAGTGCACAAAATGATGTTCTTAGAAACGCTTTCACTATCAGTGCAGGCATACCATTTTTAATTAGGATCAGTCACATAAAGGTAAGATAGGGGACTAATTATGTAGAATGACAGTCAAAACAATATTGTTTGTTTTGAATGGCCATGCATATGCAGAAATGGGGGAAACTGTAGGCACTAAAACCTTCATATGAATTGCCATGAAATTAATGTGAAAGTGCACTATGAACCACAGTGTAATAAAGCATTAGGAACATACACATTGCAAAGACTGGAGGGGGGGTATCTGTACTTCTGCCCTCTATATGGTAGGGTAAAGGGGCACAGAACAACACAGCAAGGCTCTCAAGTTGGTAGCAATGGAAGAGCAGTCAGGCTTAAGCTTTCAGAAGGTGTATGCAGGCTGGTTCTTAAGTACAGCGTTTGCCCAAATTCCCCACAAAGGAATGTCCACACACTATGCTAGGTGATAACGCAGCTTCTTATATACAATAAGGGTTCAGGAATATACACACATATAATTAATAACACTTTGTACTTGGAATGTTTATTCAAAGAATGCTAAACATATAGATTCTATGTGGTACCACACATGACTTAAATCCAGTAATAGGTGCACTAACTGCAGACAGTTTTAAATAGGCAGATGGATCCTTAAGATAGGTATAACAGCATAGAATAGGGAAGAAAGACAGGTTAGTTATGAACAGTGACAGAATGCTTTGGTTAGTAGTAATTCTGATTGATGATCTCCCCCACCTGGGCAACATGTAAGGGAAAAGCTAGGGAGTAAGATACTTATCTTTTATAGCCCAGTCTAATAATGTTCAATATCCTTGCACTTTCTTTTAAAAGGTTCTACCACCCCAAAGTACCTGAGAAGTCACAGGAGAACAGGATCCAAGAGGAATCTGGGACCCCTGGATGACTCCTGAGGCTATACAATGCTCTTCCTCGTCACAGTACATTTGGTGCCTTGGCAGGTTGAGGGGAAGAGTTTCTCAGCTTTACCTGATGATTCCCTCAGAGGATGGACCCCCTTTGGATGAAGGAGCCACTGGGATGCTGAGCCCAGGAATAAAAAGGAACCAAAGTGTTTCTGAAGTGCAGCAGTTTGGCTGTTTGTGGTGCGCTCCTTCGGTCAACCAGTTTTTCCGACTGTAGAAGTCCTGGGAAGATGAAACTTGCAGTGGGCTCATGATTTGGCAGTTGAAAGTAAGACCCCTACACTGTTCAATGACTTCTGGTAGCGACTGGTTCATAGGTCTATTTGGTGCCGGGTTTCGGAATATTTTGGTTTTTCCATCTTTCGGTTCTTTGATGCTGTAGCCTCAACATGGACATCTGGACGGCATCAAACAGGTCCCCATGCCTGCTCAAAATAGTCCTGATGCCTGGTGGCCCCTGGCAGAGAGTGGCAATGGACTTTTATGGGCCACTGGAAGATGGTGGTCACCTACTGGTGATTATAAATGAATATTCCTGCTGGTTTCCTTCGGTTAAACACGTCATGTCTACGGCATTTCATCATCTAGTAACAGTGAAAGATGAGCTATTCAGCGAGTGGGGTGTTCCTCACATAGTTAAAACAGACAATGGCCCACCTTTTCAGGGACAGGAGTTCAAAAAGGGTTTCCACCATCAGAAGATTACACCCTTATGGCCACAGCCCAATGGCATGGTGGGGCACTTCATGGCCACCATAAAACGCAAGACGCCAGAAGGCAGCCACAGATCTCTTGTCCATGCTACAAGCAGTTTCCCAAATATTGAGAAGTTACTGGAATACACTGCATGAGGCGACAGGGTATACCCCCATTGAACTGATGATACAATACAAACCGAGAACTCGACTTCCTCAACTGGAAGGCCACACCCCTTTTGAAGATGAAGAGATAAGGGAAAGGGAGGGCGAGAAAAGAAAGAAAGTCAAAGAATGGACTGATTGCAAGAGTAATACCGTACTAGTTCAACAGAAGCAATGCAGGAAGATGGACACCAGATACAAACCTGAACCACTGGTGGTCATAGAGGTCAAAGGACCAATGATTACAGCGCTTGGGGATGATGGAGAAATAACTTGAAACGCATCTTTCTTTCACAAGATGTTTCAGGAGGACAAGGAGGAAGAAAAGCATGTTGAAGAAGATGAATAACCCAGAGTCACAACACCTGAGGATCCCATTGCGACTGCCGGTTGAAGAGACTCAAGGGGCAACTGGTTGCCCTCAGAGAATTATCTGCAAACCCCCACATCTTATTGAACAGATGTAGGATGTGATCTCTGAGGGTAAGTTAGGGGGGGTGTTGTGGCATAATATAGTACGGCCCCTTAAGAGAAAAGAGAATTGTCAGCAAATGAGGAGCCACGAGGGAGGGGGGATGGAAGCGGCCAGTCCTGGGAGGCAGTTGGCGGTGAACCTGAGGAAAAAAAAGAAGCAGATGTGAAAGATCGTCTCAGTATTTTATTTGTGTGAATGTAAATTAGACATATAACACATAGGTCACTTTTGGTGTCGGGTTTCAGAATATTGTGGTTATTCCAACTTTCGGGTCTTTGGTGGGTCACAATACGATCCTCCGCACCATGGGTGACACCAATGGACTTCTCTGGTTTGAGATGTCTGGCACTACTCTTCTGGACTTCGAAAGACCCCTTCTCTGAATGGCAGACACACAGGACTGGCTTTCAGGATACTTCAATGAAGAACAGCAGTTTTGCACAATCGTCCTTCTTAACTCGGGGAGATGTCTCCTTCGCAGGTCCTCTCTGGATCAGTCCTTGGGAGACATGACAACTTTTGGATTACAGTGAAAAAATGCAGCAACCTACGTTTCCTCCACCTGGGCTCTGAGGAACAGGTTCTTCTTGCTTCATCTTCGACTTTAGATTCTGTCAAAGTGAGAGGTCCCCAGATATACACATCAATCCCTCATTCACTTTGGCTGAGCCAGGCTCAATCAGCCAATCACACAGAAGGGCAATCATGCATGCAGTCAGCCAATCAGGCTCACAGGCATTCAGGCCATTCACTCTGCCCAGACACCCATAGCAAAAAATGTGGATTGGGGTAAGTACCCAACCTTTCAGCACGCTAAACTACATTCATGTCAGTTTCAGTCAGGGCTGTCTCATTGTGTCGCACACACAGAAAATAGACACCCACAACAGAGAATGTGAGTTGATTCCCAACTTCATTCACACAGGTCCCACCTCTAAGGTGTACCCATAACACACAACACCTAGGAAGGCTCCAGTATGTCTGACAGGAGGCAGACCCAGAGCCATATATGGGTTTTGCATCCAATAGCCAGTCAGGGGGAAAGGGAAAAGAGACATATCCAGTGTTTCCACCCAACAGCCACTCCAAAGGAAGGGGCACAGACAGGACTTCCCAGGAATTTTGGAAACAAGGTCAGAGTGGCCATCTTTCCTTTGTGTAGTGATCCACAGGTTCCTATGGACGTGCCTGGGAATCCCAAACATATAGGACACTCAGAGCCATTGCCAAGTCAGCATGTATGTGCCATCAGCCCATACCCTACTATGTGGGCAACACATAGGTGCCCAAAACCACACATAAGGTGTTCAAGGGTGTGCCTCCACCTATGGGTGCCATCATAGGGTTATCCCATGGGTGTTGTTACCCAAAAGATAAAATGAAGAGCTTTGCTGCCAGAGGTCCAAGCTGGCCTAAGTGGCAGAAAACATAGAGAAAACACACACCGAGAGGTGGTAGGCCCTGTCCATCCATTAGACATTTACAGCATCACTCCCATAATTGATGGCACAGAAGTATATAAGCCAACAAATATTTTTTTTATAGAATCTTGGCTGGGCACTGTGGAGATGAAAGCAAAGATTCATAGAACATGAGAAGTTGGAGCAAGGATGTGTAAAAGAAAGTCTGAAGTGAGGTGTTAGACAACATGATTTAGTGAGGCAGGAATTCGAAGCAACATCTTTACCAACATTTCTGTTTCAACAAGGTCATGAGACCCACTATCATATCATTTCCTGTTTAATTTAAAGACACAATTACAAGACGGTTGTTTCAGAATGTCTCAATTTCATTAGTCATATTGGGCATATTTTGTCAGGTTGTTTCCTTGTATTTCTGTAAAAAATATTTCATCCAGTTACTTTGCATTGCAATTAAAGTCATTTGACTCTGGTTCATGTTACTAATCAAAATAGCACAGAGGAGTATTACTTTGACAGTACTCTTTTTTTATAGGCAAAATTATTTCACTATTTCCACTCTTTTTTTTTTACTGAGATCCTATTGTCTCTGTCATTAGAACTCTAATTATATATTTTGACAAATGATTGAAAAGCATTTAATCACTGATTGAGTGTGTCACCTTATTGGCCAGTGACTCTTGATATTTGTTTTATTTAAATGTATTACAGTTCCTGTCAAATGCTCATTCTGTTCTTCATTGCCATTACTTTTCTAGTTTCTGATTGACTTTTTTAGGGTGGCATTCCTTAGTGTCAGTCTTGTAGCAGATAGTGGAGGATGAGAGAATGTGATAAAGAACCTCCAGTCACCAATAAAAATAGACCGAATTCTAAGACAGATTACGACACAAGGTGCACAATTCAAGCCTTCCAGCCATCACCTCTTTTGTTTTGCTTTAGCAACCTCGGTTTGGACGGGTATGCCCAGACATGGGTCCTGTGCCTGCTGGGTCTAGAGACCTAAACTACTCCTTACTGATGACACCCAATGAGGTCAAAACATGTCTGGGGATGCTTGCGATCTTTTGCAGAAGGGATGTGACCCAACAGTTTGGCTGGTCTGCCCCTTTTGGGAGCTGGGGGGACCAAGCCTGATTTGCATTTGGTCTTTCCCCTTTTTTAATGGCTTTGCAGGTGATGAATGAAGGTCTGGATGGTTGCCAAGCCCAATGCCAGAGGTTAAGATTAACCAATACAAGTGAGCCACACTGCAGAACATGGACATCTTATTGGGTCTGCTTGGCAGAAGAAACTTCTGTTTGCCTTGTGCAAAAGGCTCACGGGATCTAGATCTTGAAAATGAGATGCTGGAGTGTTGCCCACTGAGGGCTCTAGCCAATATATTGGAAAACCACCAGCACCAGTAACATCATTAGTAACATAAGTAGCTCCGAAGTAGCTGTTCGCTGGAGGACTCTGTGGAACCTTTTCTACACTGCTTTTGGGAATCAGGCTCTGCCTCTTTTACAATGCTACATTAAGGAGACTCAGCGCGCTCCAGAAGTAGCTCCAAAGTAGCTGCTCGCAGCGGAACAGCGGTGACAGCTCCCCTCCTTTGCTATCCTTGAATCCTTGTGTTGCTAGTTGCCATCATTATACATATGGCGTGCAGCATGGCTCCTATCTGACCCTCTTGCCTCATTGAGTGGCCAATCTTAATCTTAGCCCTTCATGAACGTGCCCCACACCTGTTCTATATTGCTGACACAGATGCTGTGAGGCACGAGGCATGAGGTGCGAGGCACTATATATTCTTAAATTGCCAAATACAGCCAGTTACTGTATTTTCTGCTTTTCTTTTCAGGATCGCCGTGAGTACTTTTATTATTGTGCATGGTCCACTGTGATTTAAGTGTTAAATGAAAAGTGTACACTGTCAGGGGGTAAAATTCTTGACTGAATTTTATTTTGCGCTTAATTTGTGTTTTTACATCTCATTAGGAATTTTTTCATCGTAATAGTTTGTACAGTTCTATGTGATTTTATGTGTTTTACAAATCACTGCCCTGTTTAACATGTGCTAGTCTTACTGTGAGATAAGTGCCTTGTACGATTTAGACACAAACCTGTGTTCTTGCTAGGCCTTATTTATTTATTTAAACTTAGTTGTCACTGTTAATACCCTAGTCAGACCCCAGTATGGAGTCTTTTCAGACCGTTTAAGTCCCATTACAATCACGCAGCAACTTGATTTTAACGCTGTGGCAGACCACATACGTGAACTTCAAATGCACAAAACCCTGAGGAATAGGTGAATATGCATTCCTAAGGTTATAACGCATGTGCCATTCCACGACAACCATATTACTGCCTATTTTGCCAAAAAAACGCTCCGCTTTTAAACAATGAACAGCAATTTGCCCTACCGGCACAATTGTTACTACCAGTGTCTAATAAGCATTGTATTGACATCACCGATGCATTAGTAACTGAGCTATCCAGTGAGCTAGGTTGTGTCTGCTCGAAGATTTTAAATGATATACTGGGTGGATCAAAAGTCCCCAAACCGGAATCTGAAATAGTAGAAGCTTCCCCTACATATGCAGACAAAGATCTACTTAAAAAAAAATGTACACATGTAGACTGAACGATGTGGTCAAGTTATCTCCTGAGGCCGCCCAAGCATCACAATTTGATCTTGTCCCTGTAGCGTCTCCTGCATCTTCTATTACATGCACCATATATCTACCTGGTTCTAAACTGGAAGAAATGGAGGTTGAATATTTGGGCCAAGATCTTGAACTATCTATTGGTGAGCCCATAGCTACCCCCTTATACTTTACGCCACCACCCAAACCTATGGGCTTGCCTGTTTTAAACGAGCATGGCCCCCATGTGCCTTGTTTTCCCACAACAGGAAACTCCAATTTTGTTGATCCAATATTGAATATACAGCCATTATTTAAATTTAAGTCAACTGGTAAATCATCTAATTATGTGGATGATCCAGCAATAAAAAGTGTAATTACGGACCGAGGTCCGATTCTCGATGATGATGAGCTTGACTCTAGTATGTCCTCTGATGATAAATTTGATGCTTTGGAAAACTTGCTCACATCCTTACTGTCAAAATGTACGTTACTGGAATCAAAAATTGACATTCAATCTTTGCTGATACACAAGAGTCTGGGTAGTAAATGTTGCTTTCATGCTATGCCACAGCCTGGGTTAACACCATTTACTCCTCGTCCTGCTGTGAGCAAGTCCACGTTTTGTGTATCATTGCTCCAGCGCAAACAGAGGAAAACAAATTTATCTTCCGGGCATTTATGTATCGGAACAAAATAACAAACAAAGCAAAAAAATGTAAAATAAATGCAACCCTTCCCGGCCCTCCCAAAAACTCCCTATCCCAAAATCCCCCTAGTATTCCTATTTATGTGAACCCTATTGTTACTATAGATAATCCTTTATAGTCTAAGACACTCCCATCCACATCTAATATGGGGTCCACCAGAGTCCCAAAAAAATGAAAGCCAAGAAAATAAACAAGAAAAAATTGTTATCGCCCAATGAAGTTGTTCCTTCTGAAAAATGTCAAATGACTCTACCGACAGAGTGGCTTAAGGGTGTTGTAGAAAAGAAAGGAAAACCAAACTCAACTCCAAAAACGAGCAAAGATATCTCCCCTCATGGTCCTCTTGTGGCAGCCCTCCAATTAACACACATCGCTTTGGTCCAATCGCGTGTCCCCTTAAACAGAGCAGCAATTTTAAAGCTATTTCACAAGATAGTCCCACTTCGTGTTATAACATCTAATGACATCTTCCTTGTAGACCAAATTGTGTTAACTAACCATTATACATCTAATGTGTGCTTCAAAAATGACTCCACTCTCAACTATGTCCTCGGATTTGAAGAAAATCTGCTTACACTTGGTTATATCGCCCAAGCTGTTGTAATTCCGTCCACTAAACGACATATCAACACTTTGGCGACTGTGGCAGTGAAAACAACTAAGAATGATGACTCTGCTCCTGCCACTACCACAAACAAATCAAAATCACGATGCGCTAGTGAGACTCTTAAGTTGACATCTGGGAAGTTGTCTGCCAAAGACGCCCCGTCTATTGAGGAAATCCTTGAAGGATATTGGCAATGGCTGCCTCTGTCCTTTAGGGACCATTTCTCTGGGACACGGAAGTGACCAATATCTCCCGAATTTCTCTGCTCTTGGAACACCCGGGGTCATACACATATGTTCGATGTTTATGGTTTTTTAAGCAACATCGACATATATCATATAGTCGCTCTCCAAGAGACTTGGATAACAGCTGAGATCCAAATTGATAATCGTTCCACAGTCCACAAAGTGGCCATAAAAGGTCCGATGGGTCGTCCGAAAGGCAGGCTCCTTATATCGGTTTTGAGCCCGTTGTCAATAGAAAAATTACCTCAGTCATCACTAAATATCTTAATAGCTAAGATTACGAATGTGGATACTAGCGTGATATTAATCAATGTCTATGATCCACCTAAAATGTCACTCATTTCAAAAAACATCAAAGTGATTGGCGCAGCACTAAATAAATATTACCATTCCTTTCCAGTTTGGCTCCTTGGTGATTTTAATGCCAAAATAGGTGAGATTATCTCAGTAGAGCTAATGGTGGATCACACACAGAATTCTAACCCCACCATACAAGATTCCAACATACAAGGAAAAAGTGGCATAAACTTTTCCAATCCCATAACATAACATGCTTGAATGGTACCACTATGAGTGATCTGTTTTTGGCCCCCACGCGCATAGCAGGCTCCTCTGCAGCTACAATTGATTATATATTTTCTAATGTGCTAGGTTTGCCCTATATTAAAGATATGGGATTTGTGTGTCGTGAGGAAAGCGATCACCTGCCCCTATGTCTTCTAATTGACGTCAACCAAAAAGCTCACACATTATCAACATATGACAAAAATGGTCAGCTATTGTTGAATGATGGCTTGAATCGTATATTAAAGAAATGCCACAATAATGATCAAGCTAAATCTATGGCTCGGGAACTGTTACCTCCTTTCATTCAAAAGTATTCTTCCTGGCCATACTTGGATGATAAATTAATTGAGCATTTCTCCGATACCATGGTCAATATTCAAAGCTCTATTGTCGAGCCGCATCAATACAAATCAGTTAACATTTTGCGTCCTATAAGTAATGACAACGACAAAGCCATTCAAATCGAAAAAAGAAAATTACGCCATAATATCAAGGTACTGATTCACTTCAAGAGAGGAGGGTCTGATGAGTCGCCGATATCGGAACAAATTTGTGACCTAAAAAAATGCCATAATCGGTGGCTAAAATCTCATAAAAAAGAGCTTGAAGTAAAACTTTGGAATAAGATAGCCAGACTTTCCCTATTGGGTGATGGTAATGCGATATGGCATCTATTAGCGAAAAACAAAAAAAAGAGACTTGAAAATAAATTGCATTAATGAAGAATCATGGGCTAACCATATAGCTTCCACCATAGGCAGTAATGATTCTACCGCTATGAATATGCCCATCCCTGATTCACTGTGGGAATGTAAAGCTTCTATATTAGATATTATTGCAATTATTGAAAATTTAAAATCATCTCGTGCTGCGGACCCCGATGGTATATCCAATCTTGTTTTAAAAAGTGATCCTCCACTATGGGGCGCTGCTCTACACATATCATTTGGTCATATCGGTATGCACGGTATTCTACCATCTTCTTGGAAACACAGCAACATTTTGACCGTGCACAAAAAGGGAGCTTGGGATGTTCCATCTAATTTTAGAATGCTGGCCATGTTAGACTCAACCACTAAAGTCTTTACCAAAGTTCGACTTTATGAACTAAACGCTTGGATTGACTCACAAAAGATTCTTCCCTTGAATCAAATTGGCTTCAGACCCAAATCCAGCACCTTACATAACTTACTTATTCTAACTTCAGCGATCGAACATTCTTGGGCGCGGCGGAACTTAGCTGTACACTGTGCCTTTATTGATTTTTCCGCCGCGTTCAACACTGTTTGTAGGAATCTCCTATGGCGCAAATTGGTCGATTGGGGAATTCCAAGCGGTCTGCTTCGTATGTTGATGCTTCTTCATGCAGACACATCAGTTAGTGTACGTCTCAATGCCCTGGGGAAACTATCCAAGGCTATGCCAACCAAACGCGGTGTTAAACAAGGCTGTATGATAGCCGCAGCTCTCTTCAACTTATACTTGGCTGATATGATCGTGTCATTTAACATTTATGCTGCTAATCCAATCAAAATTAAGAATGTAGCTTTGGGATAGCTTGCCTATGCTGATGATCTTTTACTTCTTGATTATACTCCAGCGGGTTTACGACTTATGTTGAATGCCTTAGCCACCTATGCATCTAACAATGGCCTGATAATCAACAAGTCTAAAAGTAAAATCATGGTCTTCACACAAAAATTGAGGCCCAAGCGCCTACAGTGGTTTTTAAGTGACGTTCTTTTGGAGCAAGTCTCCACATACAAATATCTAGGCATAATTATCGATGATAATCTTAATTGGGCCCCCCATTGGGCAGAAACTAAACTGAAATGTGAGGCTTCGGTTAGCTTACTAAGTGCATTTATTGGTCATAATAATGGATACAGCGCTTCGGCTGTGCTAACTATCTACAACTCGAAAATAGTTGCCATGCTGTCATACGCAATAGCCATCTGGGGACACACATTCCATAAAGTTCTTGTTAAATTTGAAGCCAAACTTTTGAGGCGACTATTGCGTCTTCCTAAATGTATAAGCATTGAATATCTGTATCTCAAATTTAACAAAAAGGCATATGGAATGTACATCTTTCTCAATGTGTAATGTTCTACCAACGTTTGATTACGGTGTCAACCGATACAATAATTGTCCCATACATGCAGGCTTTTTTAAGTCTGGTTATTACCTCACCACTGGGTACAATTGGCACTTTGAAGCGCATCCACTGTCAGTGGCTATATGAAGGAAGTAATTTGTATGTCACAGGCAATCTCAAATATTGGCTCAAGAGAAAACTCGCTGTATCTGCCTTTTTTCATTACATCCTTCATTTCGAGACCTTGTCATTGGATACTGAATATTGTCGGTATAGAAGGGCTCGTAAATCTATTCTGAAATATTTCTTTGCATACCCAAACCCAAACATATTCAGGGTTTACCTCCATCTAAAATTTAACGTATCAGTTGCACTATCACCAACAAGTTGGATGAAAAAGCTGGTTTACAATCATACATTTTGCAGACTTTGTGGAAATCTGTTAGAAGAAACATTGGTCCACCTAATTAATGAATGTGAAAGTCTGCATTATCTTTATATGAAATATCTTAAGTCTTACAATAATACTACGACTGAAATAGATATTCCTTGTTTATGGTTGAAATTTTTACAGGGTGATGATACTAATCTTATTTATTTCATCGTCAGCTTTTATATGCATCTCGTTGAGATTTTTAAATGTTTAACATAACTGCATTAGTGTAAAATGATTTAAATGTTGTTAATGAGATGATATTGAGATGTTTTTATCTATGTAGTTTTATCATCTATGCTTTAAATGTGTGTTCAAATGGTTTACAAAGCTTTTGCAAAATGTATATTCAATAAACTTACTTACTTACATCATTATTCTTAATTAGAGAAACCCCTGGTTGAGTGGCCAGAACTTCTGCAGCCTGACAAATATCCAGCCAGGGGATCAACATCCTACTGTTAGAATGCCCTATGACTTGAGGGGCATCTATCAAATGAGTTGTAGTAAACCACCAAGAGATCCTTAGAGCAAGATGACAGATGAGAAAGGTTTTGCATTTGTAAAAATTCAAAGACTACTGTATCTTTGGAAAGTACTCAATTCTGGGATTGTATGAAAAGACAAAGGGTCAATTTAAACCTCTCAGTGATATTAAGAGCAGACATCTCACAACCCTTTTTGAATTACCATAGATGGAGACATTGTAATCAAGACAATAGGTCCTCCTAGAATATGCCCTTTACTGGATTTAAGTTAAGCATCCCATCCACAAGTATTTTTCCAGAGAAGGCAGCCCATGTGATCTTTTTAGCTCGTGCACTATGTCTTTAGGGTAGTTTGCTCCAACATGCCATGCCCTGACCTTAACACTCACTCACCCAGGGGAAATACAATCTCTGGGAAAAGTTGTAAGCTCGGGCAGTACACTGGCAGGACTGGGGCAGTGAGCAGTAAATAAACTCCTAGCCTTGAAATTCAAAAAGGAAGGCCAATGTGTGATTGAATTAACCGCCTTTTACTTGACATAGAAAACAAATCCCTGGAGTAGAACCTTTTTCACCTGCTGCATGCACAGTTGCCCGCATCTTGTTTTGAACTTCTGCTCATTTTGTCCACATTAGCTGCATCACACGTTACTTAATATTGAAATCTTCCCGCTCACAGTCTTGTGGCGTGTCCCTTTTGCCTTGCAGCCCTCTTCCTTGTTCCCTCTCCCCACCGCCTCCCAACCCGACCCCTGATTGGGTCTAGTGCCCATTAACAGCTCCCAGAGGTTCTAACCATCTTGCCACAAGCCCCTCATTCCTTTTTCAGCTGTCGCTTATGATCTGGAAAGTACCTGCACAGTTGCCGCCAGCTTGTTTTGATCTTCTGCTCATGTTGTCCACATTAGCTGCATCTCACTTTACTTAATATTGAAATCTTCCAGCTCACTCACTTGTGGCATGTCCCTTTACCACCGGCAGCTACCTTCCTTGTTTCCCTCTCCCTTCCCGTCTCTCACCTTGCCCCATCCCCCTGTTTGGGCCGAGTTGCCCTTTTACTGCTGTGTTTCGGGTCTAGATGCTTTTCTACTCCAGCACTGTGTGCCAGTTCTAGGTTTTTCCCTACTGCTTCTATGTTTCAAATATAGGTGTTCTTCCCTTAGCTGCTTTATTCTTCTTCTAGTTGTTTCTCCAATTGCAGTTTTTTTACAATTTTAGGTGTGTTCCCCGCTAGCACTTTGTTTCAGCTCTAGGTGTTTCATTACTACAGCTGTGTGCCAGTTCTAGCTGTTATCCCACTGCTGTTTATTTCTCCAATATTAGGTGTTCCCTCCAAAGCACTCTGTCCCAGTTCTAGGGGTTTCCATACAGCTCCAGTGTTTCAAACATAGGTGTTCATCCTTTAGCTGCTTTGTTCCACTGCTGGGTGTTTCTCCAATTGCTGTTTTTTTCAATTCTTGGTGTCTCCCCATTGGCACTGTTTTCCAGTTCTAGGTGCTCCCACACTTCTGCTGGGTTTTGGTTCTGGGCTCTCTCTCACATTACAGCTTTGCTCCAAGTCAAATTGCTCCATGTTGGGGAGAATTCTCAGAAATGTGCTAATTCCCTTCTACCTTAGAGACCCCCAGCAATTTGCTGGACTGTAGGACCTTTTAATGTTCAACCTAGAGAGAGTGAGACCTTTTTCCCACTCATGTATTTTTCTGTGATTTAGCACTGGGTTTCTTTGAGTCTGACAAACTCCATAGGCATCATCTTTGCATTGTGAAACACAGCAACTTCAGTGCAGTGGCACAGGGAAGTCTGTTAGATTTCCCAAAGGTGTAAATACCTTCTCTTGGATAAACTATTGTTTCCAAGAGCAGTAAAGTGAAATTGACTTTACTTACATTTGTAACTTTCTAGACTCAGCACACACTATCGTATGTTAGGCTGCTGGAGGGGTTACTTAGTATCTCCTTTGTCTTGATTCTCATGTAACATTTTTATGTTACCCTTTCTACAATTAATGGCTAGTGGCAGTGGTTTACTTTTTAGTACCATTGTGTGTTTTTACTACGGGCTGCGTTCACAGCTACAGTAAAGCATTCATGGGCTCCCATTTTGTCAAAATGGCCCAAGTTTTCTTTTTTAGCCATTTCCTGTTTGAAAGGTCCTTCTTGAGATTTACTCTGCACCAAACCAGGTTTGGTCCGTTTGTTCATTTTGTCTTTGGCGGGATTCACAAGTGAAGCTCACCTTTGGCTCGAGTATGTCTAGCAGGGGCAGGAATTGAGGGAGGTGCCCGTTACAGGAATGCACACAAAGGTGATTGGCCGGCTGGCTCTCCAACAAGGAGAGCCACCCTGCTGTGTGATCGACAGCTAGGCTGGAATGAATGGGAGAAACCTGCATAAAAGGCAATGCTTTTTGGATTGGAAGGCAGAGTTGACCACTGGACGAAGTAATCCAAAGAAGAACTTGGAAGAGATGCCTGGACCATTGGTTTGCCTCGTGAAACCCTGCTGCTGTGCTGAAGTTCCAAATTCACCTGGACTAGAGAAGCCCTGCAAGGACGACTTCTCTCCTTGAGTTGGTGGGACCAATCAACTCCAAAGTGAACATGTTTGGACATCCTCTCGGAGCTTATTGTACTTCCAATGCTGCTGCTGCTGGTACCGAAGTGCCAGGGAGAGGAACACCAAACGGAGTGCATCACTTTTAAGATGGACCTGAGCTGCTTGAAGATACCCTAGACTGCCAGTAAGCAAGACTGACCAAGCCTGAGCCACCCCAACAGAGTGCTGGACACCAGATGCGAGGAAAGTCCAGAGTTGTATCCGTGAGACCACAGTGGTGCTATTTGCTGAGACGCGAGGAGCTGAAACCGCAAAGTGCTGCTGAATATAAGTTGGTCCTTTTATGCCGCTGACCATTCTGTTGTGTTGTAGGAGTCCCCAGAAGTCCCCACGACTGAGGCCCAGAAACAACAGGATCTACAGAGCCACACAGGAACAGAAGCCAGCTGGAACCATTTCTCCTAGCCAAAGGTACTGTACAGTCTAAGAGAGCTTACCTCTTGTCTTGCAGCCTTACTTATTCTCAGTTGCAACTTGTCTTGGTTACTTCTGCAGAGTTGCTTGCATCTTCTACCTCTCACAAGCCTCCCAGCTTGTGACCCTACTTTGATTCTACTTTTTCTATAAAGACTTCTAAAACATTGTGCAAGACTTTTACTTACCTGCAAGAAGAGCTTCAGCTCACCTAGACTTTTTCCCAAATGACATTGGTTGGCCTGGCTCCCTGAGATGCTCTTCTCTCCTCTGCTTGTGTTTTACCTTCCCTCAAGGACAGGGTTAATTTACTTTGCATTGGTGGTTCAAAAGTACTTACCTGCTTCAGAATATTTGTATTATCTCTTGTTTTGTTCTGAAACCTCTTTACTTTAACAATCAGCTCAGTATTGCTCTAAATGTACCAGTGATATAGTAATGTCCACAGTGTCCTAGCTATTTAAGTCACCTGAGGGTGTAGGAAGTATCTGTGTGCCATCCCAAATGGGTACTTGCTGATTCAGAAAAACTAAGATTGTGTATTTTGGAGTGTATTTGTGTGTTACTATTATATTGTCCCTACTAAAGAAGGCTTACTCAAACTGACTGTTAAATAAATTAATAATTGTTTGATCAAGAAACCTTGTGTGTAAGTGTTTATTTGGATACTTTTCACTGTGAACCTCTGCGTAACTCCCCTAATGCTCACATTGACCTTGAGATAAGCCTGGCTGCTCAGCCACACTACCAACCTGTGTAGTACAGACGTATACCAAAGTTTGGGTTCCTTTTGCCAGGAGGTCAAGGCTGTTGTAGTGCACCCAAAGGGTACAGCATACAATCTTGCCTAACATTCCATAACTAGGTCTCCCACTAGTATGGGGCCACAACTGTATGCGCTCCACAGTCACTGCTGGGCTTCAAATCCAGGGATTCTAGGGGGAATCTAGCAGAAAGGTAGCCATAAACTGACAGCGGACTAATAATCAGAGGAGGGCAGACTTCCCAGGCAGCTCAAAGCGTAAGGCCACCAAAACGCGCGTTCAGGAACCACCTCCCAGCCCTGCCCCATTAGGAAATGTTCCATCACCCCACGGGTAGTATCATCATCCATAATACCCAGTAGAACAAAGACCCCCCTCTGCAATCCAATGGACCCCAAATGAGTCACACTCAGACCCCCGCACTGGCCATAACTACAGGATACAGAAACCACCAAGAAAACCACCACTTAAAGGGGACACACAATCTAAACAAACAAAAAAAGACACCAACAAGCCCAACAAATCTCAGAAAAGTGTTGGAGGTGAGATATAGCCCCTACGACCCAAACACAATAATTTAAACTCCAACAAAACTAAAAGACATAAAGAGTACAGAATATGTCACACCAGTGAACAGGATGACATACGAGAGAAAACTAGGAGAAAGGACACACAAAATGGAACCACACCAGGCCACCACGCCAAAAAATACCAACACTTCAATGGAGCACACATCCATAAGCATGACAGAAAAAAGAACAAACTCAAAAACAAGACAAAACTCATTACACCTAACACCATACCTCACACCAGAGCAGCATACAACTACCATACATTTTTATAAACACTGGCAGGAGACTCGGACCACACAGAAAAAGGGCAGACACATGAAAAAGAGAAAGATAGGAAACATCTTCACTCCATACATCACCAAACCCCATGGGGACCTACAGCAACAGCAACTAAATACAGAAAAGGAGCCAGAAGAAGGTTCTCAGGTTGCCCCTTGCTCATCCGGAACCATCAAGGACAACATTTTCTCTCTCGCCCCTGCTCGTGCTGATCTCGGTAACCACTAATTTGCTACTGGTTCTTATCCATCCTCCCTCAAGCACTCCCTTGTCTGCCCCTCCTTAAAAAAACATTGCATAGCCCTCATGCTTGGCCAGCTATCACCCCATCTCCATCACCCCTGGGGAAAATGCTTGAGAAGTTAGCCCTCCCCCAACGTAACTCCCAAACTGAACTTGTTGGCGGTCTTCACAGCCATCAGTCTGGATTTAGAGCAGCCAAAGTCTTGGAAACTGCTCTTCTGAACACCCGTGAATAACTGCTTGCATCCCTTGATTCTAATTCCCCTGCTGGCCTCATCATCCTTGATCTCTCTTCTGCATTTGACAGTGAACCACTCCATCCTCATAAAAAGGCTCCATGACACCCAAGTTATCTTGGACCTGGCACTGGACTATCTTACCTCCTTTCTCACTGACCGCTCTTCCAAAGTCATACTAGGCACTTTCTCCTCCTCCTCCACCTGTGACGTCCCCCACAGCTCCATTCTTTCACCTTGGCTCTTTAACATCCACCTCACTCTGCTGACACCCCTCATTTCCTTCTCCTCCAACTTCCAGTGCTAGGCAGATGGCACATAACTCTTCTTCAAACTTCAGAGAGATGCTATTGCACCCTCCTTCATCCCTTACTGCCTCTCTGCCATCCAGGCCTGGTGTACTTCTAATGATCTTTTCCTCAACACCAGCAACACACAGAGACCCTCCCTTTTGAGAGACTGACACCCAACTTCTTCCCTTCACTATGTTATTCTTCCATGGGCTCTCCTCCTGCTCCTTCTTCGAAAGGCAGAAACCTCTGAGTCATCTTCGACTCCTCCCCCCTCCTTCCTCCCTCATATTCAGGACATTACCAAGAAGTCCCACTTTCAGCTGTTCCTTCTGAAAGCAATTCTACATTCCTCACTTTCCCTCAGAAAGTCAGTGTTACCCGTTACCCGGGCTGTGGTTCTCTCTAGGCTTGACTATTGCAATAGCCTCCTTCTCAATCTACTGTCGTCCACTCTGTAACCCTTCCAGCTTATCTATAATAGGGCAGCAAGACTTATCCTTGGCCTCAAGCCCAGCAACCATATCTCTCCTGCCCTATAAAGTCTCCACTGGCTCCTGATTGCAGCATGGATTACATTCAAATCCCTCTTCATCATCCACAAGGCTTTCTGGGAATGTGGACAACTCTATCTGTGGCTCTTTCTGACCAAATAGTCCCCCTCTAGACACCAGTATTCTTCTGGCACCAAATCCTTGTGTCTGAAGAGGTTTGCTAAACAGAGAGCAGGTGGTTGATCAATCTCCTCAGCGGATTTCCTTCTTTGGAACTGCCTCCCCCTCCCTCTTTAACTTGTGCAGGACCTCCTTAAGTTCTGGAAAAGCCTCAAGACCTTCCTCTTTACCTCTTCCTTCCCTCCACCTCTAAGCTGCTAATCGCACAGCAGATTGACTGGTGTGTTTGGCCCTTATGCATCTTCAGGGCCCTGACCCCCTACATCTTGTCATCCCAGCTGCTGTCTATCCTCTGCTCTTGCCTCGGCTCACCCTCCACCACTGGAGATTGAATTTACCTTTCTTCATAGCACTTCACCTGCTGCTCTGCATCAGCACCACAACACCTATCCTATACCTCTCTCCACTCTGCACTTGCTCATTCTGAACACTCGCAAGGCATAGTAGGTTTGTTCCCCCTGCACATTTTCTCTTCTTTTTGTTGTATTTAATTGTTTAACATTGTTGTAATTGCATTTCCTTCATCCCCTGTCCCCTTCCTGTTGCCCTGTGGGCACTTTGAAACAGTATTTGCTTCCTGTATAAGCACCTAAGAAGTGAACAATAAATAAAATAAATACGTCATGGTCCCAATATGAAACCTAGTCGATCTACTCAATTATGAAACAGACTGAACAGAACATAACCCACATCTATAGGATGAGGATAATGAGAAAACTCACCAACAACATCACACAAATGACGAAAGCAAGAACAAAACAGGACACTATAAATAATACAATACACTGCAATCTAATCAATGCTGTCCAAACACGCAACTGAGATCTACGATCTACTCTATGACGGTGGGATTGACATTCTATTCGTAAAAGAAACCTGGCTAGATGACAACTCCAAATTCAAACCACCCAATTGTCTACCGGACAACTTCAAATGCATGGAGGTAAAAAGAAAAGCAAAAAGAGGAGGATGACTTGCAGTAGCCTACAAAGAAAATCTAAAAATAAAAATAGCTGACCCACTGAACATCCCAAAGTGCAAATCCCTTATGCTTCACCTGACATCGGACCCATAAACAAACCTCACATTCATACTCATATATAGTCCACCGACCTATGAAGCAAACTTCATAGACACGTCCATAGAAGCTGTCACAAACCTGTCCATCAAACATGATCACCTGATCATCCTCAGGGACTTCAACATATGGTTCAAAGAAGAAAATGTGAACTCTTAGCAGCTTGAGACAATAAGACTACAACAGATGGTGAAAGGAGCAACACACATGGCAGGACAAACTCTTGATGCAATCAATACAAATATTATGGAGCGACCACCTAATAATACCATACATGATACCTAATACAATGAAAAAAGCATCCCAGAAACTAGAACAGGAATGGAGGAAAAACTATAACCAAGCCATAACAATTTTTATTTTAAAAAAATCTGACCATACAATAAGGAAACTCTTAAAGCTTAAAAGAAAAACTCCTCAGCCTGGTGAAAAAAAGCAACAAGGCTGGCTCTGCAATGGACCACTGCCAACCAGACATTTATAAATCAATCCTTATACAGGGTACTCCATTGGAATGCTGCTTAAATCTCTTCAACCTATCTCTCACAAGGAGGAGAGTACTGCAAACATTTAAGTCTGCCTACATCAAACCGATCCTCAAGGACACAACAGGAGATGTAGAAGACCACTGAAACTACAGCCCGATCTCAAACATTCCCTATGCAGGAAAACTATTAGAGACCTATGTCTATGAACAAACACTGGAACACATAGAACATCACAAACTATTGGATCAGGCACAAGTTGGCTTCAGATCAATGAGCGGGATGGAGAGGAAATGTCTCTCTATATGGGACGACTAAAAGACCAACACAGACACCAACACAAATTCAGCACTAACATGACTCAACCTCTCCATGGCATTCGACACAGTCAACCATAACATCCTCATCAAGAGACTGGAAACAATAGGGATCACTGACATGGTGCTCCTCTGGATTCATTCATTCTTGTCTGAAAGAACAAATGCAGTATAGATAACACCATTCAAATACGCATTGCAGGACACCACCTGTGGAGTACCACAAGGATTCTCGTTATCCCTGCTCCTTTTCAAAATCCATAGGAAACCACTAATCAACCTCATTAAAAGACATGGCTTCACTTGCTACAACTATGCAGATGATACCCAAATCATCTACAAAATCATTGATGAACAAGAGGAAAACACTACACTGATAGACTGTCTCTGAGAACTCTACCAATGGAGGAACACTAATAACCTACAAAAAACAGACACAATGTACATCATGATTACATCCAACAACCAAGGAAGTACATCCCATGGCCCACAGAACTGGGAACATCACCCACACCATCCAAAGTTGTCAAGAACCATTACATTTGAATGGACAAGGAACTAACCCTAGAACGGCAAGTATATGTGATAATTAAGAAAAGATTCTTTCATCTGCACACTGTCAAAAAGATTCTACCATTCCCCTCCTTCACGCACACAATTCTCACCATCATCTCCCTCATATGCCCAGGATAGACTATGACAACAGCTTATACCTTGCAATGCTAGCCTTTTTACTGAAGAAACTGAATCGTATACAGAATGCAGCTGCCAGACTTCTCCACAACCTCTCAAGAACGGAACACATCACTCCAGCACTAAGGATGCTACATTGGCGCCCAGTCAAAACAAGAATCACCTTCAAAACAATGGACATAACACACAGAACAATCCATGGCCTAGGAGTGGAATTCGTACAAAATAAAATCACCATCTGCCAGCCGATTAGAACACTTAGATCCAGCATCATCATCCTCTTAGAACCTAAAGAATACACCAGGAAAAATCCTTGTGTATCATCATTCTCTTGCTTAACCTTAAGATTTTGGAATTCGCTTCTCAGAGACATACAAAATATGAAGGATCACCTAAAACATCTGAAAACCTGGCTCTTCAGCTCTGAACGGGCCGAAAATGACTGAACAACACCCACGCACCAAGAAATGAATACGCAACTTAGAAAGAGTGCAGAGTAGGCCGGACCAGAGTGGAGTGTAGGGAAGGCTTTCCTGTGAAAATGGGAATGTAACAATACTGCATCTGGAGTTTTGGCATTCTCATCCTTGCCAATGATGAAAGCTTTATCTCCAAAGGCAGCATGGCCCCAATGGACTACAAAAGAAGCAGAACTCATTCCATTAATTTTGTAAGGCCAAGGTATCCCTACATATTATCCCCACCAAAAATATTGACATATATATGGTTGTCTGTCTCGCCATAGGCAATATTTTGGGGGGGATCATTTGTGGGAGCGGGGGTTGAGGGGGTGTCCCCCCACATTTAAAATAATGCAGTGGTTGCAGGTGTCCCCCCCGCAGTATGGCAATATTTTTGTACAGCAGTATTTTTGTGGGGATATTAACAAATGGAACCAAGGCCAATGACCTAGTCATAATTTATTCCAAATGCATACAATATACCTGGACCACCCACAAAAGAGAGAATCCAGGAAACACCACATATAACATCCGGCCAATGGAAGAGGTGATGCAGGATGGGCTCGCAGGCCGTGAAGAAGGAAGAAAAGGAGGCAGCGACACAGGAGAGAACAGGTACGTGTTGAATTGCTGATCTCTGTTATTGTCTTTATGAATGAAGTGTATTCAGTGCAAAATGTAATTAATACATATTCATACATTGAAATAGTCCATCTTCAAATGAAACATTGTGTGCTTGAGGGTATTACAAAACAGATTCAGTGCATTCAATAACATCTGTGATAGAAACAATTTGAAAATCAACAATGACACCTTTGTGCATTTTATCATAGTTGCCAACTGGCCTTCATACAAAACAAGCACTTAAGAGCAGTCTCACCAATACTTTGATAAACACATTGTTCTTATTAAAAATGCAATGCACAGATAATGACCAAAAGCCATATAAGTTTGTTGTATATCAAAATATTTCAAAAATCTCAATGCATCCTCCATTTGCTTAAACCCATGTTCTTAAGTTCTGATCTTATCTATTTTTTACTTAGGTAACAAGAGCAAAAAATCATAAAACAAGCAACTGTGTCACCAACAATTTGGCATTTGGGACAGTACATCAAACTCTTTTGGGTCCATGTGCAGGTCAAATTTGCCATGGGGGAAACCTCCATGCGGGACTTTGTCAGCATTGATCCACCGGTTCAAACATTCCTCAAAACCCCAATGATTTTTGTGAGTCCAAATTTAGACTTGTTTTTAGCATTTTACCCCAGTATTAAAAATGATGGCAGTGCCCAGTTATTAAAATTGTTTTTTTACAATGTCTTATTTTTGCCATACATATTTTCAGGCCCATTCCATAAATGAATAGGATTTAACTCTAACTGCATGTTTAGGTTTTTTGTGACAAATTTTAGCTATTTCCAAGTGCACACTATTAAATCAAGGACGATTGACCAAATTATTATTTTATGTAGAGCCAACTCTTGCTGGTTTTCAAACATATCCCAAATAGGAGGGTCTTTAATATTATCACACACTAAATGGGCCGTATAGTCAGTTCAAAATATGCAGGGATGGATGGAGCTGGTGTCAGAATTGCCAGTAATTGCTTAATAAATGTTCTCTTTGCCAGGCCCTGCCTTCATAGTGAGGAATGTACCCCACAACTCTGAACCATATACTGCTGCTGGGCATCCTGTGGCCTTGTCGACCTCCCCAGAAGAAAGCATGGCATTCCCTCCAAGTATATGCAAATATAGTGCAGTGGCCCCAGCCCATGGTCTCAAAATACACTCAGGCAGCAGTTCATAGGTGATTGGTCTAAAGCTAACATGCCTTAATAATGCAATCCCTGCCTTTGAATGGAGTGGAGTTGATGCCATACCCAAAGAGCTTTGGTCCACAGGAAGTGGAGGAGACCAGAAAGGGAGAGAGAGAAACAAAATGGTTAAAGTCTCCTTCCATTGACCAGAGCACTCCTGCCTATCATAATCCTGACCCTTCCCTTCTTACCAAGAACAGAGGCCTGCAGGATAGCTCAGGAGCAACATGTTTGTCTTGGAAGCAAGGCGTCACATAGCAGCAAAGGTTTGAATCCCAGGCTCGCGCTTAGAAACTGGTCCCCGCTTACAAGCACAATTTAAACTAACAATATAATTATAATCCTGGTGTGAGGATATGCCGTTTGAAAGGGTGTGCTCCTTTGGTACCCTGTCTAGCAGAGCTGCCTGCTGTTTGGCTGTATCATGTCGAGGGTGTTACATGCCCTTCCAAAGCTATCTAAGAGGAGGCCTGGCCCTACAGGTTCATCTCCTGTCATATGGTGGGCTACACCCAACTGACCAGAATACACATCACCTTCCACAGCAGAGCTTACTCACAGGAGCCGACACATGTGCGATACCAATTGTGATGTGGCAGTCATGATTATAAGTAGTATAATGCACTATGCCTAAACTCAGGCGTAGCTTTATTTTAGAGATAATCCTGACACCCTCATGGTCTGCTTATGAACATCACAGCTTTGGAGAAGGGGTGCATATCTTAAATGCAGCCCCTGCACAGCGAAATGTCTCTGTCACTGCTGCTGTCAAATGGTCTTCTGTGACCTCTGAACCTGCACAGAGCCATGGGTAGTGCACTCACTCCTAATTAGGATACTGATGCAGCAGGACACAGATGCATACAATGCTTTTTGGAGTTGAGCTTGTGAAAGGTGAATCTGATCAGCAGATTACTCTTTCAGAGAAGAAATTACCCATATCATTTTATTATTTAATACAAATCAAAAAAGCCCAGACTTTGTACCCTTTCCAGATGGAAATTCCTCAAACTGTGTGTCTAGACAGAGGGCCTCATCACGACTTCGGCGGTAACCCTTAAATCCGGCGGTAGTGCTATTACCGCCGGATTTAAGGGTCCGCCGAATCAGGGCTTCGGCAGATTTCGCCCCAGCTCTGAGCTGGGGGGAAATCCGCTGAAAATTCATGCTATTACCGCCGGCGGGAAATCCGCCGGCGGTATTAGCGCGAAGATTCCCCATTGAGCCCAATGGGGAATGGGGCATTCCCGAATGGGCTCAGTCGGGAATGGGGACTTACATTACCGCCGAACTCGTGATGCGGCGCTATTAGCGCCGGGGAGTTCGGCGGTAGGGCTAATACCGCCCGCGCTAATAGCGTTACCGTTACCGCCCAAGTCGTGATGAGGCCCAGAGTCAGTACTTTCACCTCTTTGCCCATATCACATGCAAGCTTTAGTTGTGTAAAAATAGTGACTATTATGGTGCTAAGCACTCTTTCAAAGTGGTAACGGCTTAACAGCTCAAATTAAATGCCTGAGCAAGCAAGGGCTTTTAGTGAGGGTCCCAGGCTGTTACACCTGGTTCAGCCCTTGGAACGGGTGCTTAACACCATTAGCACCCATCCCTGCGGCTGGGATGGGGCTAATTCAAAGTATTGGTGGTGTCCCGTTCAAAGAGCGAAAAGACTGTTCAAAGGTGGCTGCCATGAAAAGGGAAGGCGGAGCTCCGCACGGAGCCCCTCTTCCCTTTCCATGGTGACCACACGCAGGAAAAATGGAAGATGGACACTGGCAGTGGTGGCTGTGTGTGCCGCCACCACCGCAATGAGATCAAAGGGGATGGGATGTTTTAGAAAGGTGTTGGGGTGGCGGAGAGATGGCGGGTGTGGGACGCAGCCATCAGGTGGCTTGGAACACAGGCTGAGATCTCCGGTTTCAGTGTGCGTTCCTAGGCACCTGATTGGCTGATGCTAATGTGCATTTAAAAAAGAAATGTGTAAGCCTAGATTCTTTAAACGCTGCTACAATTAGATCTATCTACAGTGCCAAAGGCCATTAAAAAATCAACAAAAACAATCATTCTTTCTTTACATGTATAGATTTAAGAATTTCAGCTATCAATAAAAAATGCATGATCAAGTGTACCTCTTCCCTGTCTAAAGCCGCCTTGTAAATTAAAATAATACACAACTCATCATCCCAGTCTTCCAGCCGGCTCAAAAATAACTTCACACACATGTTTGTACTAGTCGTGGTTAATTGCAGGGGAGGAAGTAGCCCCTTTAAAAAAAAAAACAAAAAAAAAAAAAACAATTGTGGTTATTACGACATGCTTTTTCAGTTCATAACATTGAAAAAAGAAGTCAAACATGGGCCCCCGATTTTTAATTAAATCCTGATTTGTTCCCCCGTATAATATGTCAACCAGGGTCTTTTTCTGGTTTCAGTGTGATTATTGTATTCATAACCTAAAGTCAAGGACATTATTACTTATATGTCTATGTTCAGACTCTGCACTGCTAGGTATCTTGTCATCATAAAAAAAGCAAGACAAATTACTCATCCATTCATCACCCAAAATAGCAGATGATTACTGCAATCTGTTATCTGAACTCCTGACGTGGAACACTATACTCCAAAACCTCTTTGAATATTTTTCAAGCACTGCCTTCGTAAGTGCACCAAAAATGGTCTTACATAGGGTCGTTTTTATTCTACTGAAGAAGGAACTGTGAATGGTCGTGAGTGCCTTTATCAGATCGTTAATAAGTCGTTTGGACCTTTTTAATTCTATATATAACAAGGACTTACATTACTCTGAATTCGGAGTCAGACTATTTGGGCCTCATTACACGGAAGGCGGTAATGGTTAACGGTCACCGTTAATGGTAACGGTGACCGTTAACCATTACCGCCTTACTACGAGGTCCCTTAGTGGGTTGGTGCTTTAACGCCTGCTTTTTGCAGGCGTTAAAAACCAACCCGCTAAGGGACCTTGGTGCTAATTACGGCACCGCAGAATTGCGGTTCCGTAATTAGCACCTTCCCCATTCCCATTATGCCCTATGGGGCAAAAATGGGAATGGGGAAGGGCAGTGGTGGAAGGGGGAATTACCGCCCCGCCAACCTTGGAATGGGGTGGTAATTCCCCTTTCCACCAAGGCGGTGCCGGTATTTTACCGGCATGGACCAAGTTGCTAATAGCACCTTGGTCCTCCGCCTTCCATTTAATGAGGCCCTATGTTTCTGTCTCGACTTAAGGGCAGAGAACAGGTGCGTTTCGTGAGGGGTAATCGAGTTAAAAATGTCACCATAGCTTTGTTTAATATTTAAACTTTCCGAATGCATCACATATGAACTGTCATTTTAAAGTATTTTGCTTTTTAGATATTTCTGAAATGTTGATCTTGTATGATGTGTTTCACATGAGCTAACACTGCATTGGCTGCATATGTATTGATTAACCAATATCAGAAAGGGAGTGTGATGCGGTAAACCAAAATGTTAAATTACACTAACATTATTTTGGCTTGGTTTACCACTTCAGAATATTTTCATTCCATGTGAAGGTATTAAAGGGGCACAAAGCAAAATTAACAATTTCACCATGCTTTCCTCCTCCACATTCAGAGTGCATTTCCTGTTATACATGACATGTATGTCTTCAGTGCAAATGACATACATACATCAAGTAGCTAAATGTGCACTTGGTTAAGATGTTTAAATTACACCAAGGGCCATTTACAGCTGCAATTAAGCCATTAACTCTCAGTAGACTGCTTAGCAGAACAATAGTGGTCTAAAGCTTGATTTTACTACTTGATAGAGCGAGCTCAAAGAGATCCCATTGCAGGGCACACATTAGTCTTAAAAAATTGATTAGCAACTTTTGCAAATTAAAATGTTCTTGATTAGGAAACAGACCTATCTGATTAGCAATTCCGGGCTAATATTTCTTATGTTGCTAGAAGTTATTTGTAGCCAAGTAGGGTGTCGATTCATGGAATTAATGTGCGCCGAAAATTCCTGCGCAGAGGGGCCAAAACGTGCGATTCGCAGTAAAAGTGCGAAAATCGCAGTGCAAGTGCGAAAATCGCAGGGAACCCAGCGCACATCGATTCATGGAAGGCCGGGCGCGAGAAAAATATCTGATGTGCGCTGAAAAAGTGCGCGGCGCACGCCGGCGCACAGGATATCTAACGGCGTGCGCCACGGCTACAGTGAAATCGCACATAGCGCGGCACACACAACAAAAGTAGGCGGAACACGGGGCGTAACACTCGGAATGGGGAACAACTCGTCAAAATGTGGGCGTCACGGGGGAAGTATAGGAGGCAAGTGCGCGGAACGCTCGCCTACAACACGTATTCATGGAATCCAATAGGGCAAACCAGCGCACGGTCAAACCCGCGCACAGGCCCAAACACGTCCGCCACAAGAAAGCAGGCGGTAGTGTCCCTGCCCCTGAAATAAATGTGCGCCAAAATGTGCGCCAACAAAAAGCACCTATATACAGCTATGATGAATGTCACATACTGTGGCCCTCTAAGACAAATGACGTGCAAAGGGGTACGCGACAAACACGGACACACGCTGTGTGAAAAATAGCGTGTGCATGCATTCTGTGCTGCGCGGAAAGTCCCACACGCGATTTGCCTGGGTACGTGTATTCTGGGGTGCGTGGGAAGTCCCACACGTGATTGGCTGGGTACGTGTATTCCGGTGTGCGCAGGAAATTCCACACGCGAATTGCCTGTGTCCATGTATTCCGGGGTGCACGGGAAGTCCCACACGCGAATTGGCTGGGTCCGTGTATTCCGGAGTGTGCGGGAAGTCCCACACGCGATTGGCCTGGGTACATGTATTCCGGGGTGCGCGGGAAGTTCCACACGCTAATTCTGCAGGGTACGTGCATTCCGGGGTGCGCGGGAAGTTCCACACGCTAATCCTGCAGGGTACGTGTATTCCGGGGTGCGCATGAAGTTCCACACGCTAATTCTGCAGGGTACGTAGATTCCGGGGTGTGCGGGAAGTTCCACACGCTAATCCTACAGGGTACGTGGATTCTGGGGTGCGCGGGAAGTTCCACACGCTAATCCTGCAGGGTACGTGTATTCCGGGTGCGCGGGAAGTTCCACACACGATTTCAGCAGGGTACGTGTATTTCGGGGGTGCCGGGTAGTACTACACGTGAATTGACCGTGTGGGTCCTCCCAGGTGTTCCCTCTACACCCTCCATGGCCCCTGCAGGCAGCCCACATCACAGGGGACTACCCTGCACCCCTGCTCATGTCCCGCAGGCAGCCCATCCACCATGGCCTTGCCCCCCAGCCAACCCACTTGTCACCTTGTACTACTGATCACCAACACATGTCCCCCTGCACCCCCACCCCCCAGCATCCAGGGGCACCCTCCACCAGGCCCCCACACATGTCTCCCATCACCCCCACCCCCCAGCAGAACAGGACACCCTCCACCAGGCCCCCACTCATGTCCCCCTGCACCCCCACCCCCCAGCAGCCAGGAGCACTCTCCACCAGGCCCCCACTCATGTCCCCCTGCACCCCCACCCACCGGCAGTCAGGGGCACCCTCCACAAGGCCCCCACTCATGTCCCCCTGCACCCCCACCCCCCAGCAGCCAGGGGCACCCTCCACCAGGCCCCCACTCATGTCCAACTCATGTCCCCCTGCACCCCTGCCCACCAGCATCCAGGGGTACCCTCCACCAGGCCCCCACACATGTCTCCCATCACCCCCACACCCCAGCATCCAGGGGCACCCTCCACAAGGCCCCCACACATGTCTCCCTGCAGCCCCACCCCCCAGCAGTCAGGGGCAGCCCCAGGCCCCCACTCATGTCCAACTCATGTCCCCCTGCACCCCCACCCACCAGCATCCAGGGGCACCCTCCACCAGGCCCCCACACATGTCTCCCACCACCCCAACCCCCAGCAGTCAGGGGCAGCCTCCACCAGGCCCCCACTCATGTCCAACTCATGTCCCCCTGCACCCCCACCCACCAGCATCCAGGGGCACCCTCCACCAGGCCCCCACACATGTCTCCCATCACCCCCACCCCCCAGCAGTCAGGGGCACCCTCCACCAGGCCCCCACTCATGTCCCCCTGCACCCCCACCCACCAGCATCCACGGCCACCCTCCACCAGGCCCCCACACATGTCTCCTCCCAACCCCACCCCCCAGCAGTCAGGGGGAAGCCTCCACCAGGCCCCCAATCATCTCCAACTCATGTCCCTCTGCACCCCCACCCACCAGCATCCAGGGGCACCCTCCACCAGGCCCCCACACATGTCTCCCAGCGCCCCCACCCCTCAGAAGTCAGGGGCAGCCTCCACCAGGCCCCCACTCATGTCCAACTCATGTCCCCCTGCACCCCCACCCACCAGCATCCAGGGGCACCCTCCACCAGGCCCCCACACATGTCTCCCATCACACCCACCCCCCAGCAGTCAGGGGCACCCTCCACCAGGCCCCCACTCATGTCCCCCTGGACCCCCACCCACCAGCATCCAGGGGCACCCTCCACCAGGCCCCCACACATATCTCCCATCGCCCCCACCCCCCAGCAGTCAGGGGCACCCTCCACCAGGCCCCCACTCATGTCCCCCTGCACCCCCACCCACCAGCAGTCAGGGGCAGCCTCCACCATGCCCCCACTCATGTCCCCCAGCCAACACGTCATCACAATCCAGATCCCAGGCTCCTGTGCCCACCCAAATCCCACCCCACGCCACCCCAGTCCAAACACCCAACCAAGCTTTACATCCATTCAAAATGGAAATACCCATTACATGATAGATAAGAAATAAGCAGTATGCGCATGAGTACAAGTCCGTCAGACCCACACAATGGCAACACATGACTGTGAAAACCCACATCCTGACAGGCATGAAACCAATGAGAGAAGTCCACACATTGAAGTAAGAAACAAAAATGTATTACAGTGTAAATTAAGTGAATGAAATATAAACAAACAATAATGGCAACAAAAATCAAAAAGCAGCATGTCCACAAAAATAATAAATAACGAAAATGGGACTCCAAAATAACCGTAAAGAAATTGTCTCCAAAGTCACTGGGCCTCATTACGACCCTGGCGGAAATCGCGGTGCAATATGCACCATGGAGCACGGCGGAAAGCTGCCGATAGCGCCATGGGGGTTGGCGGATTTACCGCCCCATTCCGACCTTGGCGGGGCGGTAAATCCCCATTCCCCATTTTACCCTTCCCCATTCCCATTTTTGCCCCATAGGGCATAATGGGAGTGGGGAAGGCGTTAATTACGCCACCGTAAAATACGGTGGCGTAATTAACAACAAGGTCCCGTAGCGCCATGGATTTCTCCGCCCGGAAAAACCAGGCGGAAACCGCTCCATGGCGCTACGGGAACTCGTAGTAGGGCGGACGGGTCCGCCGCGAATACCGCTGGCGTAAACCCACTCCGCCAGGGTCGTAATGAGGCCCACTGTCCAACAAAGCAAATCCAAAGGGAAAGTAAAGTGAAAATCCATTGCTCCATGGTGAAAAAAATAATAAAAGATGAAGGCCACAAATCCACTGTCAAACTATGTACAAAGAGCAAATCCAGGCACCATGATCCGAACGATGTAAATGAAACCTACAATAAAACCTACCTAACTAATAACTATATACAAAAAAGTGGGGCATAGTCCAAGCGCCCCAAATTAAAAAAAAGAAATAAAACCTAACACTAATTAACTATGTACAAAGGCGTTGGGCTAGTCCAGCGGCTCACTCCGTGGTGTCCCAGGCCAGGGCATCATCGAACTCCTGTTCGATGTCCCGGAGGCGGTCCTGTTCCATGGCCCCGAGGGTCCGCAGGGATGCCAAGATGTCCTCCTCCAACTCCCTGCGGATTCCCTCGAGGCACTCGGCCCGCCTCAGGGCCCTCTGCATGGAGTTCTCCGCCCTGACCATCGTGAGCCGTGCCTCTTCCGCCCGCCGCCGCTCCGCACCTATCTGCTGGCCCAACCGCTGCCACACGGAAGACACTTCCCATCCTGGGTCCTCCTGCCCTCCGACCGATGCCTGCCACTCCGATGTAGATTGCCCCGAGCCATGATGCCTCCCACGTTGACTCCGCTGCTGCCTCTGACGCAACTGCCTCTGCCAGCACGACGGCATCCAGGCTGATGGAATCCACCGACGCCGTCGTGCACGTGCCCTGTCCAATGATGCCAGCACATCCTCCATCTGCTGGGGTCCAGTTGCTGTGGTGTCCACCCCTGCTGGACCTCCGACTCCTGACTGTGGCAGGGATGGGATCCCCACCAAGCTGGCTGCGTTGGTCAGGGCAGGTCCACAGGGGGCCCTGGTGGCATCTGGGCCGGAAGATGGCATGGAGAATGACTGGCGTATAGTCTCCACAGAGGAGGAGAGGGCCACCAGATTGGTCGACACATGTATGAAACCCCCAACTACAGCGATTCCAACTGGGCCACGTTGGCACGGTGCTCTTCATGATGACGTGCAAGCTCCTCCCGGGAAGCATGCACATCATCACGAATGACACCCGTGCGCAACGCGACACCAATCAGGACCTTCTCCATATGGCCACGGGTCCCTTCGTCCACAGGTGGAGGGGAGTCAGATGACATGGACATCCCCCCTACCTGCGGACGGGCCTGGGATGGGCATCCCTGCTGGTGCATGGTGGTGCAGTCACAGTGTCAGGGACAGTGACATGCACAGGCCCCTCCACGGCAACCTGTGCTGCCTCCTGCCCCTGCCCCTGGACCGCACTACTTGCACCAGCAAGGATGCCCACACCAGGCCCCATGTGCACCTCAGTAGCGGCCTCCTCCTCCTCTGTCGAAACCACCAACCTGGATGACTCCATACCGTCTTCCGCCATTGCAAGCCCCTGTGGGGGCTCACCCACCCCTTCCGCTGCAGCCGTGGGGGCATCCCCGCCGCTTTGCTCCACAGCGCCGTCTCCGCCCTCTTCTTCACTTGCCGCTGTGTAGAGGGAGACATAGAACACAAGCAACAGGGTACTGTACAATGGTCCCCTAGACAGGAAGCAATAGCAGATGAGTGGCACTGTCAAAGATCACTTTCATCATGTCCCTCCACAAAACATGGGTCAGTGCAGGCAAAACACATGCAGTAACAGGCATGGCACATGCTATGGACATTTGCATACATGTCCAAGGAACTCTCCAAACATACAATATTGTTATGGAACTCACATGCATCATGGGTCATGCCTATCACATGCACACACATCAACGTAATTTCATCCATCTGGCCTTGTACACCCCAGACACAGTGGATACAAGGATAACTAGGCAGCATCTGTGAATCTGTACATAGTCACAGACATGTGTCATGCATCCACGGCATTCACAAGTCACAGACACGCAGGTCAGACACACAGACATGGATACCATACATGTACATGGCATCAGCACCCATCCCTCACCCCCACCCATGTCCAGGAACAGAGACTGGCATGCTCTCATGTGTCCAATCTGCATAGGGCTCCCCATGATGCATTTAAACACATGCACCAACCGTGTGCTTCACACATTACTGGTCTCACATGCATGACCATGATGTCCCTGCACACATACATGCATACATGGCCTATGTCACACATACAGGCAAGCATCAGACAACCAGCACACTGCAACATGCCCTGTCTCACACAGCAATGATTGCCCACTTACCGCTCAACTCCAGACGGGTCTGCCTCGCAAGGATCTGGGCGTGGAGCGCTGGGTCTACACGTTCCAGGACCCTCACCTGGATGGTACTCATATGGCCCCGGCCCCCCTCCACGAGGTGCCGGGCCTTCAAGAGGGTCCTGGACCTCAAGTCCTCCCAGCGCTTCTTGACTTTCTGGATGGTGCGGGTTGCCACCCCCTCCGCGTTGATGGCAACCACCAAGTCGTCCCAGATCCTGTTCCGTCCTTCCTTGTTCGCGCGTGACAATCTGAAGAGGGCATCATACTGCCCCAGGACTTGCTCCACCAGGACACCAACTTCGGTGTCAGTGAAGCTGGTGCCCCTCTGCCTCTCTGGCCGGGGGTTGCCAATGGTGCCAGATGTTGCAGTGCCCGACATGGCAACCCCAGAGGCAGGAGTGGGTGGGCAACTGAGTCCTGGGGCTGGGCTGTGGAGCGATGGTATAGCAGTCGGGAGTCTTCTGTTCCAGCAGGGGGGGACACAGCAACTGGACCCCTGCAGATGGCAGATGTGCAGGCAGAAAATGGCAGGGCATGGTGGCAGCAGGCAGGCAGGCAGCAGCAGATGGCTCGTGGGAGGCTGCTCGGGGCTCTGGGGGGCAGTAATTCAGCCTTCTGGGCAGGAGCGTGGTCTTCTGTGTGCTTACGCGTGGCCAGCTTGATACGGAGTGATTTGGCACGTGAAAATCCTGCACGTCAACGTGAAATTCGAGGAAAGGGCCTTAGCGCGTAAGCACGTCAGCACGCATACATGATTCCATTGGACCAAAGGCCCTAAGCGCGTAAGCGCGTCTGTGACGTGACGCACGCGGGTGTTTCCCTCATAGCATGTGATGACAGAGCACACGTGGAAACATGCACGTCAGAGTATCATTGCGTGTAATTGGATGAAAGTGCGCGTACACGCAATTGGCCTGGGTAAGTGTATTGAAGGGGTTTGCGGGAATTCTCACACACGATTTGCTTGGGTACGTGTATTACAGGGGTGTGCGGGAATTCTCACACCCGATTTGCTTGGGTATGTGTAATACAGGGGAGCGCGGGAATTCTCACACACGATCTGCTTGGGTACGTGTATTACAGGGGTGTGCGGGAATTCTCACATGCAATTTGCTTGGGTATGTGTATTACAGGGGGGCGCAGGAATTCTCACACGCGATTTGCTTGGGTAGGTGTATTACAGGGGTGTGTGGGAATTCACACACGCGATTTGCCTGAGTATGTGTATTACAGGGGTGCGCGGGAAGTTTTACACGCTCGCCAACAACACGTATCCATGGAATTGAATGGGGCTAAGGCATGCGCACAAAAAAACGTGCTAATCCGGAAACACGTACGCCAGCAGGAAGCAGGCGTACATCGACCCGCGCAGCATAAAAGTGCGCGCAAACTACAAACAAGCTCAGACGCCAGGATGAATATACCGTTCCTAGCAGCAGTGGCAGTGGGTTACCAAAGGAGGAGGAGGAGGAGGATAGTGAGGGCCCGAATTTTCACTCCCAGAACCAGCCTTTTTGGGATTCCTGATGACCAGGTGTATGGGAGGTACAGGTTTCCACCTCACATAATACTGGACCTGGTGAGTGAGTGAGAGGATGACCTCACATCACCCACCCTGTGCTCCCAAGCACTCAGCCCCCTGGAGAAGGTCCTTAATGTACTGCACTTCTTGGCCACTGGATCATTTCAGCGGACAAGTGCCATAGTGGGTGGGGTGTCACAGGCCACGCAGTCACGCTGCCTACACCAGGTCTTGAACATCATCACTGCACGCCCATCAGTCCGCAGGCACATATACCTGCCCAGGACACCTGCAGAAAGGCAGGCTGCCACCCTGGATTTCTACGGTGTGGCACAATTCCCCAAAGTGCTAGGTGCCATTGACTGCACCCATGTGGCACTAGGTCCCCCCAGGGCATCTGAGCACATCTATAGGAATCGCAAGCACTGGCATTCCATCAACGTGCAGGTAGTATGTAATGCCAAGGGAATCATCACCTCAGTATATGCCAAATATCCAGGGTACACCCACGACCGCTTCATTTACCGAATGTCTACCCTAAGCCGGGACCTAGAAGCTGGGCGGCATGGCGATACATGGCTGCTTGGTGAGTATGAATGCCACTGCACATGCATGCACGTCAGATGCAGAGTTATGTCACTACCCCACTAATGATACCCATCACCTCCTCACCAGGGGACAGTGCCTACCCTCTGAGCACACACATGATGACGCCAATTCGGAACCCCATCACACCTCCCGAGGTAAGACACAACACAGCCCATATTGCAACCCGGGGCATAGTGGAGCGCACATTCGGAGTGCTCAAGTCACGCTTTCGCTCCCTTGACCGTTCTGGCGGGTAGCTGTTATATGCGCCCCCAGTAGTGTGCAGGATCATAGTGGGAGCATGTGTCCTGCACAATGTTGCAACACGCCGGGGCCTGGCTGTGGACATGGTGGTGCCCCCACATCCCCAACCACATGCACGCCGCTGCGCATGGGAGGGGAAAGGGCACGGGGTGAGGCAGCTCGTACGCAGCTGGTGGCTAATTACTTCACACAGAAATCACACCCCTGTGGAGTGCACACAGCCCTGGCACATACCATCTGATAAGCAATGATGACTCGACCTGACAATTATGACGGACAAAGGGACAGTCAACTGTCAGAACCATAGCAGCCTGAGATTGTTCATGTGGAAGTGTAACAATGTGTGCATCCCTACCTACACAAACACCACCAATGCAGTGTCATCAAAAGACACACTTCCATGCAGCAGAAATGAATACCCACTTGCAAAATACTACATGAGAACAGTGCCATGTCACCCAACCCCTCCCCGGCGCGGCCACACAACGCACAATGGCATGTCATGCAATGTGAGAGCAAACAAATTAATCCCCACAACATGCCCCAAGTGTCACCAACTACAGTGTCCCTAATGGAAACTATTTATTATTGTTTTAATTTTTTCAAAAATGCAGTCTTTCTTCTATGTCTATCTCCTTTTTTAATTACACACACATTCATCTTTGGTGTCTTTTTTATTTTGTTTGATTTACTCACTCAGTACCTGTGTGCTTAGTTAGCATTACCTGTGTATTTGGCAGGTTGCAGGGAGCTTTGTGCATTCTTTTAGTATTCAGTGCCGGCGGGTCACGTGACTTTATCATGTGACTACCAGGAAACAGTATAAAATGAGCCAGGAAGTGTGTTGTGGGTTGGGATCTGTTACGTGTGAATTGGAGAGGAGCCGTTGAATCTGAGGTGAAGAGGTGCACTTCTGGAAGTTAGTTTAAGCTGTGTGGATGTGTTTATATTTATTTATGTTTGTATTGGAAAGGTGGTGTTAGTTTGTAAATGGTATATTTTGTGTTTGTTTTTTAGTTGCATTATGCATTTCTATAATCAGCAGGATGCTTTACATTGGATGCGGGGTACTGGAAGTCCTGAATTTGGATTGGATTGGCTATTGATTTGCCTTAGGTAAATAATATATGTTGGAAGAGTTGCACAATTTAAATTTTGGGTTTTCTTTGAGGATTTGGGCTTTTTAACTTTCTGTGTTAAGTTGATGTGTTGGCACAAAGATGAGGTGGTGGCACAAGGTTGTGGATTTTGGTGATCGTTGAGCTGCACAGATTAGTTGCCAATGAGTAATAGGTGTTTTTTGAACTAGTTGTTTAGTCATTAAGGTTTGGTGATTTAACTACGTGTAATTGGAGCTGATAGATATGCTTTGGTATTCCAGAGTTCGGCAATCACATTTCACTTGTTGAGGACGGCAGGAGTATTCGCAGGGATCCTGGTTCTGTGTACATCGTGCACAGACAGATGCACAGACAGAGACTCTATTTTGTTTGACAACATTCCCACTGTGAGGTACATACGTATAAGTGTTTTAGGTTTTAATGCATTTTGAGATTTACATTTGGAGCCATACCAGTTGTACCACTGTGAATATACAACCACTTGTGTATGTTATGTAGAATTGTGGTTGGATTTATGTGTACATAATTATTTAATGTATTCTCTTTATTTAATGTGTTTAGTTTGTCCAAACTTTTAATGTTATGTGAGATGTCCTCTAATTGTATATATATCTATACTTGCAGATATTTTTGCTCCTGAAGAAGGGGATAGTCCCCGAAACGCGTAGAGCTTGAAGCTGCAGTTCAAAATTGGGAGCTTATTTTTTTGTCTGGTTTGATTTGTTTTTCATGCTGGCCATATTGGAAGTCAGTTGATACCTTTTTCTGTACTTTTATGAAGATATTTTGTTACCTATGTTCTAAATTGACAATTCTTTCTATATATAAAAGTGCAAATGTTATGAAATTTGACTGATTTATTTCAGCTTGTAAGGTGTGCAGGGGATGGGAGTGTCTTTAAGTTTAGACACTTTTTGTTTTATGTTTAACACATGCTTCAGTGTCAGGGCGTGTATTCCTCCCCAGCACCCAGAATTGTAATAAAATTTCTCTAAATAGTTATTTAGTTTTTGAGTAATTAGGTGTGCTCTGATAGATACTTCTTTTTGTAATTTGGCAGTTGCTCTTTATGTGTGACACTGATCATTGGTAGCACCCACTATATTATGTCGTTTTCGAAAATCAATGAGATTACTGACAAACATGCCACTACTTTGGCATTTACTAACGAGGAAGCCAAGCAGATCTTGGCTCTAATTGGTCAAACTGAAAAACTTACAGACACACAGGACAGTCCGGATCGTTTGATTTCTAAATTAGAACACGTCATTAGACGTGAGATTTCTCAGAAGCTTCATGCTTCAACTTTGGTTGAATATCATAAATCTCAACAAATTCCTAGAGGCCTCAGAGTATATCTGAGGCCAACTTTATGTAAGGAGAACAAGGAGTTCATTATTAAATGGGACCAGATATTGAATAAATGTTCATTGGACCTCATCCTCTTGACCATACAGGAACTCGCTAATTCCTTAGATTCTATTCAGAAAGAAATTACTGATTTGACTAATCAACTTTTAAAGTTGAAGACTGAACAAGACCTTAAGTGCATTTTGGAGGATATCAATCTGAAGCTCGCTTCATACAAACAAGATATTGAACAGCGTAAATTGCGTAAATTTAGGAGAGACACTTTTGACTATTACAACAATATTGTATACTCGTGGCAGGAATTTTATGCTCAAAGAAATAGGAGTAGGTTTCCTAAACCACCATCTAAATCATCAGGCTCGGATAACACTAGTGAGGGGAGTATTGGTGACCCCATACCAGGTAGAAGCTTGCCAACTCGTATTCCGGCTGACAGTGCAGATTCAGGCGAACCTGCTTTAACTGTACCGATATTGCCACGTTCTCCGCAGAGGGTTCCTTTTTTAGAAAAAAGACCCGACGTGGGAAAAAGGTCCAAAAAGAAAACCAAGTAAGAGAATCCATAGTAGTGAATATTTCAAGTAAAACTCTCACCGTTAATCAGTTGGATATTTTGAATAAGGGACTGTCATTTCTTCCAGCAAGTAATTCTAGTCTGTTTGAAGAAAAGATTAATTTACATCTGTTGTTGCGGAAAATCAAACTGAAATTGTTTTTCTCTATGCAAACTTTTGACAGAACAGTTGATGAAATGGAGGATGTTTTGGAAATTAAACCTAAGAGTACGTTTGACCCTCCTATAGAAAATCCAGTGATCAATATGTTTAAATTCAAGGTGGAAAATGATTTGATGAAAATTAAATTCAATTCAAAAACTCCAGTTAATCTTACAGAGTATCAACTTAAAGATATTGAGGCCTTGGCTAAAGATTTAGATCTAACGATAAAACCAGCAGATAAGGGTGGGGCAGTAGTAGTCATGGACTCTGCTTTCTATCACACCCAATGTCGAATGATGCTTAATGACAATTCCACGTACCTGCGATTGGATCATGATCCTACTATACAGATTAAATCAGTGATTGAAGCCTGTGTGAACAGAGCTTTGGATAATGAGTGGATCTCGATTAAAACAAGGTCTTTTCTCCTCAATAAACATCCAATCATACCAGTACTATATGGTCTTCCAAAGATACACAAAAACACAACGCATCCTCCCTTGAGACCCATAGTAGCAGGAACAGACAGTATTTTAGATCCACTGTCTAAATATGTTGATAAGATCTTACAACCCCTGGTGAAGTTGATACCTACCTACTTAAGGGATACAACAGATTTTTTATTGAACATAAATGAAATTGTTTGTCTATCCTCAGAATGTATTTTGTTTTCTATGGATGTATGTAGCCTGTACACCTCGATTCCCCACCAGGAGGGAATTGAGGCAGTAGAGTGGTTACTACTACAGTCTGTGAATGTAGAATGTGATCCACAGCTGGTGATTGAGTTGATTACGATTATTTTACACAACAGTTACTTTAGGTACCAAGACTCATATTTTGCACAAATTTCTGGAACATCAATGGGGTCAGCAATGGCCCCTGCATATGCTAATATCTACATGTACTGGTTTGAAAAACAATTTGTACTTGACAATGTTGAATGGTCCAGTAAGATAATTGTCTGGAAAAGGTACATCGACGACATTTTTGGTGTGTGGTGTGGCTCCAAAGGTGAACTCGAAGTGTTTTTTGAGTATTTAAATACTGTTCATTCACGGATAAAATTTACTTTGGAAATTGGTGACCCCAAGTTACACTTTTTGGACGTTCAGTTAGAAATTGTTAATAATCAGGTCAAAACATCACTTTTTCATAAACCAACTGATGTTAATAATTTATTGCATTTTGCGAGTTTTCATCCAAAGCCAATGATGGCTAGTCTGCCATATAGTCAGATATTACGAATTAAGAGAATTGTTATGGATACTGATGAATTTAAAGTTGAATGTGAGTCGCTCTCTAAAAAATTCTCTGAAAGAGGGTATCCAGTACAACTTTTGAATGAGGCCCAGAACAGAGCGCTCCCGATTACAAGGGAGCAATTGCTTACACCTAAGGTGAAGAAGGAGTCTGATGCAATTTTGCATATTTCCAAATTCTCTCGACTAAGTTGGCATGTTAAAAGAATCATACATAAACACTGGTCGATTCTCCATCATGATCCTACACTTCTGGGATTGTTTCCATCTCCACCAATGATGGTGTATAGAAGAGGTAGGAACCTGAGAGATAGGGTTGTGAGAGCCGAAAGAGGCCCGAAGGAAATTCAGATGACATTGGTGACTAAAAAAAAGGGAACATTTCCTTGTCTGTCGTGTAGTCATTGTAACAATGTGGCTAAAGGAGAATACATTCTTCACCCGCAGACGGGCAAAAAAATCACTCTTAGAGATGTTGCCACATGCAGATCCACAGGGGTGATTTACAGCATTAAGTGCCCGTGTGGATTAATGTATATTGGACAGACAGCCAGATCCGCACGTGAAAGATGGACTGAACATAAATCTCAAATACGGTGTAAAAATGAGAAATCTTCAGTTGCTAGGCATTTTAATATGTCTAGACATACTATTGCACAATTGAGGTTTAATGTTTTGGAAGTGGTGAAGAAACCACCCAGAGGAGGTGACTTTTTGAGAATATTAGCCCAGAGAGAGATGTTTTGGATTGACCTCTTGGGGACTTTATCTCCAAGAGGGCTCAATGAAGAGTTCTCTTTGAATTGTTTTGTGTAGGTGTCGAGGTATGGTTGGTGAATGGTTTAAGTCGTTCGTAGTGCATAAATTTATATGCGTTTGAGGTCACATGGAGTGATTTGTGTTTTCCGGGCGTTACATACTGGTTGTTCCATTAGAGGTGTATGGAAGAGTAGTTATTGGGTTTGTGTAATGAGTACATAACTAGTTTACTTGGTTAATTTTTGAATTTGCCGCGTAGTTCATAATGCATAAATTGATATAAGTTTGAGGTCACATGGAGGGATTTGTGTTTTCCGGGGGTTACATACTGGTTGTTCCAGTAGAGGTGTATGGAATAGTAGTTATTGGGTTTGGGTAATTAGTACATAACTAGTTTACTTGGTTATTTCTGAATTTGCCGCGTAGTTAGGTATGGTTGATGGACAGCAATTGTTTTAAGGCACTAATTCATTATTTTTTCAATTTTTTCAAAAATGTAGTCTTTCTTCTATGTCTATCTTCTTTTTAAATACACACACATTTATCTTTGGTACATAACTAGTTTACTTGGTTATTTCTGAATTTGCCGCGTAGTTAAGTATGGTTGATGGACAGCAATAGTTTTAAGGCACTTATTTATTATTTTTTTATTTTTTTCAAAAATGCAGTCTTTCTTCTATGTCTATCTCCTTTTTTAATTACACACACATTCATCTTTGGTGTCTTTTTTATTTTGTTTGATTTACTCACTCAGTACCTGTGTGCTTAGTCATCATTACCTGTGTATTTGGCAGGTTGCAGGGAGCTTTGTGCATTCTTTTAGTATTCAGTGCCGGCGGGTCACGTGACTTTATCATGTGACTACCAGGAAACAGTATAAAATGAGCCAGGAAGTGTGTTGTGGGTTGGGATCTGTTACGTGTGAATTGGAGAGGAGCCGTTGAATCTGACGTGAAGAGGTGCGCTTCTGGAAGAAAGTTTAAGCTGTGTGGATGTGTTTATATTTATTTATGTTTGTATTGGAAAGGTGGTGTTAGTTTGTAAATTGTATATTTTGTGTTTGTTTTTTAGTTGCATTATACATTTCTATAATCAGCAGGATGCTTTACATTGGATGCGGGGTACTGGAAGTCCTGAATTTGGATTGGATTGGCTATTGATTTGCCTTAGGTAAATAATATATGTTGGAAGATTTGCACAATTTAAATTTTGGGTTTTCTTTGAGGATTTGGGCTTTTTAACTTTCTGTGTTAAGTTGATGTGTTGGCACAAAGATGAGGTGGTGGCACAAGGTTGTGGATTTTGGTGATCGTTGAGCTGCACAGATTAGTTGCCAATGAGTAATAGGTGTTTTTTGAACTAGTTGTTTAGTCATTAAGGTTTGGTGATTTAACTACGTGTAATTGGAGCTGATAGATATGCTTTGGTATTCCAGAGTTCGGCAATCACATTTCACTTGTTGAGGATGGCAGGAGTATTCGCAGGGATCCTGGTTCTGTGTACGTCGTGCACAGACAGATGCACAGACAGAGACTCTATTTTGTTTGACAACATTCCCACTGTGAGGTACATACGTATAAGTGTTTTAGGTTTTAATGCATTTTGAGATTTACATTTGGAGCCATACCAGTTGTACCACTGTGAATATACAACCACTTGTGTATGTTATGTAGAATTGTGGTTGGATTTATGTGTACATAATTATTTAATGTATTCTCTTTATTTAATGTGTTTAGTTTGTCCAAACTTTTAATGTTATGTGAGATGTCCTCTAATTGTATATATATCTATACTTGCAGATATTTTTGCTCCTGAAGAAGGGGATAGTCCCCGAAACGCGTAGAGCTTGAAGCTGCAGTTCAAAATTGGGAGCTTATTTTTTTGTCTGGTTTGATTTGTTTTTCATGCTGGCCATATTGGAAGTCAGTTGATACCTTTTTCTGTACTTTTATGAAGATATTTTGTTACCTATGTTCTAAATTGACAATTCTTTCTATATATAAAAGTGCAAATGTTATGAAATTTGACTGATTTATTTCAGCTTATAAGGTGTGCAGGGGACGGGAGTGTCTTTAAGTTTAGACGCTTTTTGTTTTATGTTTAACACATGCTCCAGTGTCAGGGCGTGTATTCCTCCCCAGCACCCAGAATTGTAATAAAATTTCTCTAAATAGTTATTTAGTTTTTGAGTAATTAGGTGTGCTCTGATAGATACTTCTTTTTGTAATTTGGCAGTTGCTCTTTATGTGTGACACTGATCATTGGTAGCACCCACTATATTATGTCGTTTTCGAAAATCAATGAGATTACTGACAAACATGCCACTACTTTGGCATTTACTAACGAGGAAGCCAAGCAGATCTTGGCTCTAATTGGTCAAACTGAAAAACTTACAGACACACAGGACAGTCCGGATCGTTTGATTTCTAAATTAGAACGTGTCATTAGACGTGAGATTTCTCAGAAGCTTCATGCTTCAACTTTGGTTGAATATCATAAATCTCAACAAATTCCTAGAGGCCTCAGAGTATATCTGAGGCCAACTTTATGTAAGGAGAACAAGGAGTTCATTATTAAATGGGACCAGATATTGAATAAATGTTAATTGGACCTCATCCTCTTGACCATACAGGAACTCGCTAATTCCTTAGATTCTATTCAGAAAGAAATTACTGATTTGACTAATCAACTTTTAAAGTTGAAGACTGAACAAGACCTTAAGTGCATTTTGGAGGATATCAATCTGAAGCTCGCTTCATACAAACAAGATATTGAACAGCGTAAATTGCGTAAATTTAGGAGAGACACTTTTGACTATTACAACGATATTGTATACTCGTGGCAGGAATTTTATGCTCAAAGAAATAGGAGTAGGTTTCCTAAACCACCATCTAAATCATCAGGCTTGGATAACACTAGTGAGGGGAGTATTGGTGACCCCATACCAGGTAGAAGCCTGCCAACTCGTATTCCGGCTGACAGTGCAGATTCAGGCGAACCTGCTTTAACTGTACCGATATTGCCACGTTCTCCGCAGAGGGTTCCTTTTTTAGAAAAAAGACCCGACGTGGGAACAAGGTCTAAAAAGAAAACCAAGTGAGAGAATCCATAGTAGTGAATATTTCAAGTAAAACTCTCACCGTTAATCAGTTGGATATTTTGAATAAGGGACTGTCATTTGTTCCAGCAAGTAATTCTAGTCTGTTTGAAGAAAAGATTAATTTACATCTGTTGTTGCGGAAAATCAAACTGAAATTGTTTTTCTCTATGCAAACTTTTGACAGAACAGTTGATGAAATGGAGGATGTTTTGGAAATTAAACCTAAGAGTACTTTTGACCCTCCTATAGAAAATCCAGTGATCAATATGTTTAAATTCAAGGTGGAAAATGATTTGAAGAAAATTAAATTCAATTCAAAAACTCCAGTTAATCTTAAAGAGTCTCAACTTAAAGATATTGAGGCCTTGGCTAAAGATTTAGATCTAACGATAAAACCAGCAGATAAGGGTGGGGCAGTAGTAGTCATGGACTCTGCTTTCTATCACACCCAATGTCGAATGATGCTTATTGACAATTCCACGTATCTGCGATTGGATCGTGATCCTACTATACAGATTAAATCAGTGATTGAAGCCTGTGTGAACAGAGCTTTGGATAATGAGTGGATCTCGATTAAAACAAGGTCTTTTCTCCTCAATAAACATCCAATCATACCAGTACTATATGGTCTTCCAAAGATACACAAAAACACAACGCATCCTCCCTTGAGACCCATAGTAGCAGGAACAGACAGTATTTTAGATCCACTGTCTAAATATGTTGATAAGATCTTACAACCCCTGGTGAAGTTGATACCTACCTACTTAAGGGATACAACTGATTTTTTATTGAACATAAATGAAATTGTTTGTCTATCCTCAGAATGTATTTTGTTTTCTATGGATGTATGTAGCCTGTACACCTCGATTCCCCACCAGGAGGGAATTGAGGCAGTAGAGTGGTTACTACTACAGTCTGTGAATGTAGAATGTGATCCACAGCTGGTGATTGAGTTGATTACGATTATTTTACACAACAGTTACTTTAGGTACCAAGACTCATATTTTGCACAAATTTCTGGAACATCAATGGGGTCAGCGATGGCCCCTGCATATGCTAATATCTACATGTACTGGTTTGAAAAACAATTTGTACTTGACAATGTTGAATGGTCCAGTAAGATAATTGTCTGGAAAAGGTACATCGACGACATTTTTGGTGTGTGGTGTGGCTCCAAAGGTGAACTCGAAGTGTTTTTTGAGTATTTAAATACTGTTCATTCACGGATAAAATTTACTTTGGAAATTGGTGACCCCAAGTTACACTTTTTGGACGTTCAGTTAGAAATTGTTAATAATCAGGTCAAAACATCACTTTTTCATAAACCAACTGATGTTAATAATTTATTGCATTTTGCGAGTTTTCATCCAAAGCCAATGATGGCTAGTCTGCCATATAGTCAGATATTACGAATTAAGAGAATTGTTATGGATACTGATGAATTTAAAGTTGAATGTGAGTCGCTCTCTAAAAAATTCTCTGAAAGAGGGTATCCAGTACAACTTTTGAATGAGGCCCAGAACAGAGCGCTCCAGATTACAAGGGAGCAATTGCTTACACCTAAGGTGAAGAAGGAGTCTGATGCAATTTTGCATATTTCCAAATTCTCTCGACTAAGTTGGCATGTTAAAAGAATCATACATAAACACTGGTCGATTCTCCATCATGATCCTACACTTCTGGGATTGTTTCCATCTCCACCAATGATGGTGTATAGAAGAGGTAGGAACCTGAGAGATAGGGTTGTGAGAGCCGAAAGAGGCCCGAAGGAAATTCAGATGACATTGGTGACTAAAAAAAAGGGAACATTTCCTTGTCTGTCGTGTAGTCATTGTAACAATGTGGCTAAAGGAGAATACATTCTTCACCCGCAGACGGGCAAAAAAATCACTCTTAGAGATGTTGCCACATGCAGATCCACAGGGGTGATTTACAGCATTAAGTGCCCGTGTGGATTAATGTATATTGGACAGACAGCCAGATCCGCACGTGAAAGATGGACTGAACATAAATCTCAAATACGGTGTAAAAATGAGAAATCTTCAGTTGCTAGGCATTTTAATATGTCTAGACATACTATTGCACAATTGAGGTTTAATGTTTTGGAAGTGGTGAAGAAACCACCCAGAGGAGGTGACTTTTTGAGAATATTAGCCCAGAGAGAGATGTTTTGGATTGACCTCTTGGGAACTTTATCTCCAAGAGGGCTCAATGAAGAGTTCTCTTTGAATTGTTTTGTGTAGGTGTCGAGGTATGGTTGGTGAATGGTTTAAGTCGTTCGTAGTGCATAAATTTATATGCGTTTGAGGTCACATGGAGTGATTTGTGTTTTCCGGGCGTTACATACTGGTTGTTCCATTAGAGGTGTATGGAAGAGTAGTTATTGGGTTTGTGTAATGAGTACATAACTAGTTTACTTGGTTAATTTTTGAATTTGCCGCGTAGTTCATAATGCATAAATTGATATAAGTTTGAGGTCACATGGAGGGATTTGTGTTTTCCGGGGGTTACATACTGGTTGTTCCAGTAGAGGTGTATGGAATAGTAGTTATTGGGTTTGGGTAATTAGTACATAACTAGTTTACTTGGTTATTTCTGAATTTGCCGCGTAGTTAGGTATGGTTGATGGACAGCAATTGTTTTAAGGCACTAATTCATTATTTTTTCAATTTTTTCAAAAATGTAGTCTTTCTTCTATGTCTATCTTCTTTTTAAATACACACACATTTATCTTTGGTACATAACTAGTTTACTTGGTTATTTCTGAATTTGCCGCGTAGTTAAGTATGGTTGATGGACAGCAATAGTTTTAAGGCACTTATTTATTATTTTTTTATTTTTTTCAAAAATGCAGTCTTTCTTCTATGTCTATCTCCTTTTTTAATTACACACACATTCATCTTTGGTGTCTTTTTTATTTTGTTTGATTTACTCACTCAGTACCTGTGTGCTTAGTCATCATTACCTGTGTATTTGGCAGGTTGCAGGGAGCTTTGTGCATTCTTTTAGTATTCAGTGCCGGCGGGTCACGTGACTTTATCATGTGACTACCAGGAAACAGTATAAAATGAGCCAGGAAGTGTGTTGTGGGTTGGGATCTGTTACGTGTGAATTGGAGAGGAGCCGTTGAATCTGACGTGAAGAGGTGCGCTTCTGGAAGAAAGTTTAAGCTGTGTGGATGTGTTTATATTTATTTATGTTTGTATTGGAAAGGTGGTGTTAGTTTGTAAATTGTATATTTTGTGTTTGTTTTTTAGTTGCATTATACATTTCTATAATCAGCAGGATGCTTTACATTGGATGCGGGGTACTGGAAGTCCTGAATTTGGATTGGATTGGCTATTGATTTGCCTTAGGTAAATAATATATGTTGGAAGATTTGCACAATTTAAATTTTGGGTTTTCATTGAGGATTTGGGCTTTTTAACTTTCTGTGTTAAGTTGATGTGTTGGCACAAAGATGAGGTGGTGGCACAAGGTTGTGGATTTTGGTGATCGTTGAGCTGCACAGATTAGTTGCCAATGAGTAATAGGTGTTTTTTGAACTAGTTGTTTAGTCATTAAGGTTTGGTGATTTAACTACGTGTAATTGGAGCTGATAGATATGCTTTGGTATTCCAGAGTTCGGCAATCACATTTCACTTGTTGAGGATGGCAGGAGTATTCGCAGGGATCCTGGTTCTGTGTACGTCGTGCACAGACAGATGCACAGACAGAGACTCTATTTTGTTTGACAACATTCCCACTGTGAGGTACATACGTATAAGTGTTTTAGGTTTTAATGCATTTTGAGATTTACATTTGGAGCCATACCAGTTGTACCACTGTGAATATACAACCACTTGTGTATGTTATGTAGAATTGTGGTTGGATTTATGTGTACATAATTATTTAATGTATTCTCTTTATTTAATGTGTTTAGTTTGTCCAAACTTTTAATGTTATGTGAGATGTCCTCTAATTGTATATATATCTATACTTGCAGATATTTTTGCTCCTGAAGAAGGGGATAGTCCCCGAAACGCGTAGAGCTTGAAGCTGCAGTTCAAAATTGGGAGCTTATTTTTTTGTCTGGTTTGATTTGTTTTTCATGCTGGCCATATTGGAAGTCAGTTGATACCTTTTTCTGTACTTTTATGAAGATATTTTGTTACCTATGTTCTAAATTGACAATTCTTTCTATATATAAAAGTGCAAATGTTATGAAATTTGACTGATTTATTTCAGCTTATAAGGTGTGCAGGGGACGGGAGTGTCTTTAAGTTTAGACGCTTTTTGTTTTATGTTTAACACATGCTCCAGTGTCAGGGCGTGTATTCCTCCCCAGCACCCAGAATTGTAATAAAATTTCTCTAAATAGTTATTTAGTTTTTGAGTAATTAGGTGTGCTCTGATAGATACTTCTTTTTGTAATTTGGCAGTTGCTCTTTATGTGTGACACTGATCATTGGTAGCACCCACTATATTATGTCGTTTTCGAAAATCAATGAGATTACTGACAAACATGCCACTACTTTGGCATTTACTAACGAGGAAGCCAAGCAGATCTTGGCTCTAATTGGTCAAACTGAAAAACTTACAGACACAAAGGACAGTCCGGATCGTTTGATTTCTAAATTAGAACGTGTCATTAGACGTGAGATTTCTCAGAAGCTTCATGCTTCAACTTTGGTTGAATATCATAAATCTCAACAAATTCCTAGAGGCCTCAGAGTATATCTGAGGCCAACTTTATGTAAGGAGAACAAGGAGTTCATTATTAAATGGGACCAGATATTGAATAAATGTTAATTGGACCTCATCCTCTTGACCATACAGGAACTCGCTAATTCCTTAGATTCTATTCAGAAAGAAATTACTGATTTGACTAATCAACTTTTAAAGTTGAAGACTGAACAAGACCTTAAGTGCATTTTGGAGGATATCAATCTGAAGCTCGCTTCATACAAACAAGATATTGAACAGCGTAAATTGCGTAAATTTAGGAGAGACACTTTTGACTATTACAACGATATTGTATACTCGTGGCAGGAATTTTATGCTCAAAGAAATAGGAGTAGGTTTCCTAAACCACCATCTAAATCATCAGGCTTGGATAACACTAGTGAGGGGAGTATTGGTGACCCCATACCAGGTAGAAGCCTGCCAACTCGTATTCCGGCTGACAGTGCAGATTCAGGCGAACCTGCTTTAACTGTACCGATATTGCCACGTTCTCCGCAGAGGGTTCCTTTTTTAGAAAAAAGACCCGACGTGGGAACAAGGTCTAAAAAGAAAACCAAGTGAGAGAATCCATAGTAGTGAATATTTCAAGTAAAACTCTCACCGTTAATCAGTTGGATATTTTGAATAAGGGACTGTCATTTGTTCCAGCAAGTAATTCTAGTCTGTTTGAAGAAAAGATTAATTTACATCTGTTGTTGCGGAAAATCAAACTGAAATTGTTTTTCTCTATGCAAACTTTTGACAGAACAGTTGATGAAATGGAGGATGTTTTGGAAATTAAACCTAAGAGTACTTTTGACCCTCCTATAGAAAATCCAGTGATCAATATGTTTAAATTCAAGGTGGAAAATGATTTGAAGAAAATTAAATTCAATTCAAAAACTCCAGTTAATCTTAAAGAGTCTCAACTTAAAGATATTGAGGCCTTGGCTAAAGATTTAGATCTAACGATAAAACCAGCAGATAAGGGTGGGGCAGTAGTAGTCATGGACTCTGCTTTCTATCACACCCAATGTCGAATGATGCTTATTGACAATTCCACGTATCTGCGATTGGATCGTGATCCTACTATACAGATTAAATCAGTGATTGAAGCCTGTGTGAACAGAGCTTTGGATAATGAGTGGATCTCGATTAAAACAAGGTCTTTTCTCCTCAATAAACATCCAATCATACCAGTACTATATGGTCTTCCAAAGATACACAAAAACACAACGCATCCTCCCTTGAGACCCATAGTAGCAGGAACAGACAGTATTTTAGATCCACTGTCTAAATATGTTGATAAGATCTTACAACCCCTGGTGAAGTTCATACCTACCTACTTAAGGGATACAACTGATTTTTTATTGAACATAAATGAAATTGTTTGTCTATCCTCAGAATGTATTTTGTTTTCTATGGATGTATGTAGCCTGTACACCTCGATTCCCCACCAGGAGGGAATTGAGGCAGTAGAGTGGTTACTACTACAGTCTGTGAATGTAGAATGTGATCCACAGTTGGTGATTGAGTTGATTACGATTATTTTACACAACAGTTACTTTAGGTACCAAGACTCATATTTTGCACAAATTTCTGGAACATCAATGGGGTCAGCGATGGCCCCTGCATATGCTAATATCTACATGTACTGGTTTGAAAAACAATTTGTACTTGACAATGTTGAATGGTCCAGTAAGATAATTGTCTGGAAAAGGTACATCGACGACATTTTTGGTGTGTGGTGTGGCTCCAAAGGTGAACTCGAAGTGTTTTTTGAGTATTTAAATACTGTTCATTCACGGATAAAATTTACTTTGGAAATTGGTGACCCCAAGTTACACTTTTTGGACGTTCAGTTAGAAATTGTTAATAATCAGGTCAAAACATCACTTTTTCATAAACCAACTGATGTTAATAATTTATTGCATTTTGCAAGTTTTCATCCAAAGCCAATGATGGCTAGTCTGCCATATAGTCAGATATTACGAATTAAGAGAATTGTTATGGATACTGATGAATTTAAAGTTGAATGTGAGTCGCTCTCTAAAAAATTCTCTGAAAGAGGGTATCCAGTACAACTTTTGAATGATGCCCAGAACAGAGCGCTCCCGATTACAAGGGAGCAATTGCTTACACCTAAGGTGAAGAAGGAGTCTGATGCAATTTTGCATATTTTCAAATTCTCTCGACAAAGTTGGCATGTTAAAAGAATCATACATAAACACTGGTCGATTCTCCATCATGATCCTACACTTCTGGGATTGTTTCCATCTCCACCAATGATGGTGTATAGAAGAGGTAGGAACCTGAGAGATAGGGTTGTGAGAGCCGAAAGAGGCCCGAAGGAAATTCAGATGACATTGGTGACTAAAAAAAAGGGAACATTTCCTTGTCTGTCGTGTAGTCATTGTAACAATGTGGCTAAAGGAGAATACATTCTTCACCCGCAGACGGGCAAAAAAATCACTCTTAGAGATTTTGCCACATGCAGATCCACAGGGGTGATTTACAGCATTAAGTGCCCGTGTGGATTAATGTATATTGGACAGACAGCCAGATCCGCACGTGAAAGATGGACTGAACATAAATCTCAAATACGGTGTAAAAATGAGAAATCTTCAGTTGCTAGGCATTTTAATATGTCTAGACATACTATTGCACAATTGAGGTTTAATGTTTTGGAAGTGGTGAAGAAACCACCCAGAGGAGGTGACTTTTTGAGAATATTAGCCCAGAGAGAGATGTTTTGGATTGACCTCTTGGGGACTTTATCTCCAAGAGGGCTCAATGAAGAGTTCTCTTTGAATTGTTTTGTGTAGGTGTCGAGGTATGGTTGGTGAATGGTTTAAGTCGTTCGTAGTGCATAAATTTATATGTGTTTGAGGTCACATGGAGTGATTTGTGTTTTCCGGGCGTTACATACTGGTTGTTCCATTAGAGGTGTATGGAAGAGTAGTTATTGGGTTTGTGTAATGAGTACATAACTAGTTTACTTGGTAAATTTTTGAATTTGCCGCGTAGTTCATAATGCATAAATTGATATGAGTTTGAGGTCACATGGAGGGATTTGTGTTTTCCGGGGGTTACATACTGGTTGTTCCAGTAGAGGTGTATGGAATAGTAGTTATTGGGTTTGGGTAATTAGTACTTAACTAGTTTACTTGGTTATTTCTGAATTTGCCGCGTAGTTAGGTATGGTTGATGGACAGCAATTGTTTTAAGGCACTTATTCATTATTTTTTCAATTTTTTCAAAAATGTAGTCTTTCTTCTATGTCTATCTTCTTTTTTAATTACACACACATTCATCTTTGGTGTCTTTTTTATTTTGTTTGATTTACTCACTCAGTACCTGTGTGCTTAGTTAGCATTACCTGTGTATTTGGCAGGTTGCAGGGAGCTTTGTGCATTCTTTTAGTATTCAGTGCCGGCGGGTCATGTGACTTTATCATGTGACTACCAGGAAACAGTATAAAATGAGCCAGGAAGTGTGTTGTGGGTTGGGATCTGTTACGTGTGAATTGGAGAGGAGCCGTTGAATCTGAGGTGAAGAGGTGTGCTTCTGGAAGTAAGTTTAAGCTGTGTGGATGTGTTTATATTTATTTATGTTTGTATTGGAAAGGTGGTGTTAGTTTGTAAATGGTATATTTTGTGTTTGTTTTTTAGTTGCATTATACATTTCTATAATCAGCAGGATGCTTTACATTGGATGTGGGGTACTGGAAGTCCTGAATTTGGATTGGATTGGCTATTGATTTGCCTTAGGTAAATAATATATGTTGGAAGAGTTGCACAATTTAAATTTTGGGTTTTCTTTGAGGATTTGGGCTTTTTAACTTTCTGTGTTAAGTTGATGTGCTGGCACAAAGATGAGGTGGTGGCACAAGGTTGTGGATTTTGGTGATCGTTGAGCTGCACAGATTAGTTGCCAATGAGTAATAGGTGTTTTTTGAACTAGTTGTTTAGTCATTAAGGTTTGGTGATTTAACTACGTGTAATTGGAGCTGATAGATATGCTTTGGTATTCCAGAGTTCCGCAATCACATTTCACTTGTTGAGGACGGCAGGAGTATTCGCAGGGATCCTGGTTCTGTGTACGTCGTGCACAGACAGATGCACAGACAGAGACTCTATTTTGTTTGACAACATTCCCACTGTGAGGTACATACGTATAAGTGTTTTAGGTTTTAATGCATTTTGAGATTTACATTTGGAGCCATACCAGTTGTACCACTGTGAATATACAACCACTTGTGTATGTTATGTAGAATTGTGGTTGGATTTATGTGTACATAATTATTTAATGTATTCTCTTTATTTAATGTGTTTAGTTTGTCCAAACTTTTAATGTTATGTGAGATGTCCTCTAATTGTATATATATCTATACTTGCAGATATTTTTGCTCCTGAAGAAGGGGATAGTCCCCGAAACGCATAGAGCTTGAAGCTGCAGTTCAAAATTGGGAGCTTATTTTTTTGTCTGGTTTGATTTGTTTTTCATGCTGGCCATATTGGAAGTCAGTTGATACCTTTTTCTGTACTTTTATGAAGATATTTTGTTACCTATGTTCTAAATTGACAATTCTTTCTATATATAAAAGTGCAAATGTTATGAAATTTGACTGATTTATTTCAGCTTGTAAGGTGTGCAGGGGACGGGAGTGTCTTTAAGTTTAGACACTTTTTGTTTTATGTTTAACACATGCTCCAGTGTCAGGGCGTGTATTCCTCCCCAGCACCCAGAATTGTAATAAAATTTCTCTAAATAGTTATTTAGTTTTTGAGTAATTAGTTGTGCTCTGATAGATACTTCTTTTCCTAATGGAAACTGGCCACACATGAAATGTTCACAGTAATGCAGGGCCTACAACACACATTACCTAATACTTACCAAGAATACCAATCACCTACACAACCTGCAACCTACCTTAAACATGACAGTACAGACTTAAAATATTGGTAGCCTCACTACCTGATAATGCCAGCACTTCGAACACTTCCAAGTATACAGTTTTAGCGCCACGCAAGAGTGTAGGTGCACTGGTTACAACATGGACTCCAGTTCCAAGGTAGACCGCCTTGTGAAGACATGAGAAATGGACCTGCAAATTAGGAGGATGAGATGGATGCAGAGGCACATATCAATACACCATGCAGTGTACAATACAACAACAATATGCACTATGAATGTATACACAGTATTGACTACAGACTGCCCACACATCAAATGGGAGTCCAACGTCACCATGTACGTCAATGTCACTTGGGCACACCCTTTGCAAGCCCATGGAAATGGGAAGCAGGAGGGGTGTGTGTCACACAAACCCAAGCATCTGACCCAAATTCATGACAAGCCTGCATGTGCCCAGCCACAATACAGCGTATGCCCACGGGAGCCACACAAGGCAGCACACTGTCCAAAAAAAAAAAATTAAAAAAGAAAAATCAAAAATGCCATTAATGGGCTCGGGGGGGTGGGGGAAGCCACCCAGGAGGTCCGAGGACAGGGTGCACACCAAAACCCACCTGTGTGGATCTTGCGAAAAATAAACACCTCCATGGGCTCATGGCCTGCACGGCTACCCTATTGTGAAAGAATCACTGCTGTCGCTCTCCTCACCCTCTGCAGCTGCATCACGAGGTGGTGGCACTATGGGAGGCAGCCCATGCAAAGCCCTAGTATGGTCCTCCATGGCAGCAAGCATGCGGGTGTGGAAGGTCTCGTTCTGGAGGATAATTGTGCGTAGGTCCCCATGCAACAACTCACGGGATGCCCGGACCTCCGCCCTAGTTGCCTGCATCTTAGCTGAGAGCGTACGTGTGAGACGCTCCAGCTGCTGTACTGTCCTTGTGTTTGTTGAAGCCTCAATCTCAACAAGAGTCGTCCTGAGGTGACGGAGTTCCACCCTCAGGGCTTCCCTGTGGCCCTGGGACGCTATGGAAATGGCTTCCCACAGAGTCGCCAGTGCCGCCCGCCTGTCCCTGTCGGACGCCAACATGTCCTCCCTGTGTGACTGGCAGATGGAGTCTGTTGCCTGCTGTAGTCGCTCCATCAGCCTTTCGGGGGGGACAATGGAAGTGGCCACCCTATCCATGGCCTGAGCCATCATCTCTGATGATGCTGCCTGTTGGGTTGCCATACTGTATATGGATTGCTCCAATGCGGTATTGCCAGGTGGCGTACGGCCACCACGTCGGCGGGCACCACACCTGTGTGGGGCAAGGCGAACTGCGCCTTGCTGTGCCGGCACTGCCTGAGGCTGCAGGACTGCATTCCCCCTCTGATCTGCTGGCCCAGGAACAGGATCAGATGTTGCAGAGTGTGACCCTGCATCCGTAACCACCAAAGATGTACCTGCCAACACTGACATCCCCATTGAGGGTTCTAACAGTGGTGCAGTTGGGTCAGACAGAACAGAATCCCTCCCGGGAACACTCACCTGCGACGCCACATAGGTCTCATCATCCGAATCGACACCTGAATACAGCTCGGAGGAGGTGCAGCCAGAGACACCCCTTGAGAGCATGACCTGCAACAGTTGTGGGTTCTCACACACCACCACACCACGTCCCTCACTGGTGGTCGGTCGGCACTAAGACCCCTCCTGGGTCTCCACAACCCCAGCAGTATCAAGTGCGTCATCCCCTGCAAAGACATAAAAGAAAAGAAATGGAAACAGGCATTAGCACAATGGCACACAATTAGGGCTGAGCAGCTACAGAAACAGTACTTGATTGACACATGTCCCACATGACTAAAACCCTCCCATGCATGCACCGTCACTGCGTGTGAAGGGGAGGCAGATGGCACACATTGATGACACCAAGATGGAAGATGAACACATTTTCTGCATGCTGCCTAGCAGTGGCATCTCACATTGGCCTGTGATTTGCAGGTCAAATACACATGCCATCACAAAGATGGCATGTACCCTAGCCATAAAGTGAAGAGGGAGGGAGGGCACCAATTGTTCATTCAGTCTAGTTTGGTCATGAAATTGATTTTTTCATTGAAATGGTTCAAATGTTTAACCTGGAGCTGCCAGTCCAAAATGGTCCTATAGCACAGGGACATGTCTAAACAAATCATATCCAGGAAACACAGTCAGTCCACTGTACCATAGCCATGTCAGACATGTGACAATAGGACTGAGAAATGCCTAGTAAAAGTGGTGGTATGCAAACAATCTGCCTGAATAAACAGAGAAAAATAAGCAACAATGTTGTGGCAAGATGACACTTCAAGGGCAACTGGCGTGGTGTTGGGCTAGATGTCTAATGTTGGCAGAATGGATACTGCTATACCCAAATGCTGGTGCGCAGAATGTATTGGATGAGGCACATGGGTGACCCAAACCACTCAAGCACACACACCCTCACCTGGCACCCAAGCAGAAGCCCTCACACACACACCATGCACATGGATGACACACACATGCATGTGCACTCACCGGGCAATGCCTCGTAATCTGTCAGTTCTCCCACGCCTTGGATCTGTTCCTCCGTGACGTAGGTCCCAGCAACATGCTCATGTGGAGTGAGTTCTATGTCCTCTGCTGGAGACCCACCTCCAGTCACTAGAGTAGCGCATGACTTGAGGCCAGCTTATTCTTTGCCCTGTGCTTCAGGTCATTCCAGCGCTTGTAGCATTCAGTAGCTGTGCGCCTCACGATTCCAAGGGCACTTATGATGTCCGCGATGGTCTGCCAGTGGGCCAGACGTTGTGCAGGTGTGGTCTTGGATCCTGCAACAATCACCATTTCGCGGTCATGTGCGGACACATACTCTACAAGTGCATTCAGTTCGGCCTCATTGAAGCTGGGCTTCCTTGATGGGCCGGACTGTGTAGCTGTGTCTGGGGCATCAGCCTCTACTGGACGAGCACTCTTCCTCTTCCGCTTGGTGGTGGGGATCCTGAGTGTCCTACGCCGCTCTGGACACTAGGGGCAGGGGCCCCGGTGGACTCTGTACTAGGAGTGTGGGATTGTGCAGGTTGGTGCAGGCATTAGCTCAAGTGTGATGGTGTCAGGGGGAATGTCAGCAGGATGGACTTGGACTGACACTGTCCTGGCTGGGTGTGTGAGAGGTGGGGTGGATGGAGCCGCAGCTGCCCCTGCAGCCTCCCCAGCCTGCCTACGCGGGGCAGCAGATGACCTAGCTGCCCCTGATCCACGTGGCCTGATGACACCAACGTGCACCGGCGCACGTGGCCTAGACCTGCTGACCTTGAAGTCAGCCATGGAGTCACCCTGTGCCAGGTCTGGTTCCACAGTGGGCTGGTCCAACAAGGGCTGAGCATGGATGGTGTCAGCTACATTACCCTCAACCGGGGGGGCATGGGTGTCCCTGACTGGTCTTCCACACATCAGGGGCTAGGGGCACCCTGCAAGTCACGGCCACGTCCCCTACCGGATCCACCACGGACACCACTTGGGGATCAGCCACCTTTGCCACCCTTAAGGCTTGTTCTCTTCCCAGCCATGGCAATGATGTTATTGTGCGTATCGGAGTTGCTGTGAACTATTGTCCTGGGCAATTGGGGGTCAAAGGGGTTGGGTACCAGATGGTAATCGTACCCTAGTGCTCTAGCAAAGCTGTATGACACCCCTGGGGAATGATGACGGGTCACGCAACGCACAGGCACCCCAAAAAAGGGAAGTAAGGTGCACGGAACCCCTCCTAGACCACGTGTGTGGAAAAATAAACCTGCACTACGCTGTGGCACCCAGAAACACAAGAATGAACGTATGCGTGTCGCACGCAGCCTAGAATGACCTCTGAAGGGGTATGCGACACACGGGGCAAGCACAGATGTTAAATACGTGCGCGACTCACCGTTTGCCAGGAACAAAAGCGTGAAAAATATGCGCATGTGCTCGTTGGCAACACCCCTGCCAAAAGAAGAATTGTACGCTGTCTGAGGAGACAGGACAACAGTAGAAGGGAACGCTGTTTGAGGGAACAGGCCCAGGAAAAAGAGGAAAAGAGAAAAAGCTGTCAGAGGTAACAGGGATTACGAACTTGAAACGCTGTGAAGTAAATTGCGTGTGAACCGACAAGAAGTACAGATTTCACCCACTCGCTCTCTATGAAAAGCACGTACAAGCGAATGACGTTCTACACGTACCTTTTATACACACGTCACAGAAGCGCATACGCGATGAGGCCATTTCCACCAATTACACGCTTTGACACTAAAACGTGTATATTTTTTTTTACACGCGCCATTCTCTACGGCCATACGCGTGATGTCATAGATGCGCCTGGGGGCCTTTGGGCCAATGAATTAACGTACGTGTGCTGACGCGCTTACGCGCTAAGGGCCTTTCCTCGAATTACACGCAGACGTGCTGGATTTTCACGTGCCAAATCACTCCGTATCAAGCTGGCCACGCGTAAGCACACGGAAGACCACGCTCCTGCTCAGAAGGCCGAATTACTGCCCCCCAGAGCCCCGAGCACGCTCCCACCTGCCATCTGCTGCTGCCTGACTGCCTGCTGCCCACGTGTCCTGCCATTTGCTGCCTGCACATCAGCCAGGGGTGCTGTTGCTGTGTCCACCCCTGCTGGAACCGAAGTCTCCCGACTGGGATACCATCGCTCCACATCCCAGCCCCAGGACCCAGTTGCCCACCCACTCCTGCCTCTGGGGTTGCCATGTCGGCCACTGCAACATCTGGCACCAGTGGCAACCCCCGGCCAGAGAGGCAGAGGGCCACCAGCTTCACTGCCACCGAAGTTGGTGTCCTGGTGGAGCATGTCCTGGGGCAGTATGATGCCCTCTTTGGAAGGTTGCGCGCTGACAAGGAAGGACGGACTCGGATCTGGACGGGCATCGTGACTGCCATCAACGTGGAGGGGGTGGCAGTCAGACTATTCCATCATGTGAAGAAGCGCTGGGAGGACTTCAGGTCCAGGACACTCAAGAAGGCCCGGCGCCTCCTGAAAGCAGCGGATGCTAAGGGGCGCCGGGGCCACTTGTCGGAAGATCAGATGAGGGTCCTGGAACGCATATCCCCAGCGCTCCACATCCAGGTCCTTGAGAGGCAGACCCGTCTGGAGTCGAGCGGTAAGTGTACATGCATACTGATTGTGAGCTGTGCGTGTGGTGGTGTGGCAGGAGTGTGCAGGTTGCACATGTGGTTTTATGTGGCCAAGTATGGGGGGGTACAGGGCCGTGAGGCTGACACATGCAAGGACTCTCATGTGTGACACATGGATGGTGCTTGTGTGTGTAGGCTTGCATGGCAAAGGATGTGGAAGAATGATTGGCAGGTGTGACATGGATGCTGATCTGAACACTGCGACTGTTGGCGGAGGTGTACACATGCATGCAAGTGTGGTGGTGTGTGTGCATGTGTAGTGCACTCCCTGTGTCGCATGTGATGTCTGGCTCACCTTTGCCTGCTCATGCTGTTGTATGTGTATGGATGGTGCTGGCTGTTGCGATATGGCTGTGGTATAGCTCATGTGTGCAAGTTGAAATGACATGTGTGTTGGGGATTGTGATGGCATGTCTGAGGTTTGCCAATGCCACTCATGTACAACTGTCATGTGTTTATGAGTCCATTATACAGTGCCCTGATGCCTGTGTTTTATTTCTCCCTGTCTGCAGCGTGAACTGATGAAGAGGGCGGAGAAGGTGCTGTGGAGCACAGCGGCAGGGGTCGCACCACCAGCCGGAGATGCAAGGCCCGGCTCCCCTCCCAGGTTGTGATCTCGTCGGGGAGTGAGGAGTCCGGTGCCGCGTCCGAGGCCGCAGCTGCCAAGGGGAGGTCCAGGAGGCGGAGGTTGGAGTTGGACTCCTCGGCAGCAGAAGGGGCAGCTGGGACCCCACAGGGCCCAACGGAGGAAGATGCACGGAGTCATCCAGGTTGGTGGGGGGTTTGGTGGAGGAGGAGGCCATGCAAGCAACAGAGGTGGGGTCTGGAGGTGGGTTTTCCACTGGTGCTAGTGGTGCAGTGCAGGACCAGGGACAGGTGGCAGCACAGGCCACCGCGGAAGTGCCTGTGTGCAATCCTGTCCCTGCTCCTGTCACTGCATCATCTTGAACCAGCAGGGATGACTACCTCCAGACCCGTTCTCAGGGAGGGGATTGGCTTACACCAACTGGCCTTCCTCTCCCTGCAGATGTGGCTATCCTGCAACAGGTTGAGCCTGTCCAGGGTGGGGTGGCGTTGCGTCAACGGGCCATGCGAGCTGACCTGCAGTCTTTCCATGATGAGACTGCACGTCTTCTCACATGGCTCGTTGACCGCGTTGACCCACTGGGACAGCTCACCATGGCCGGATTCCTCCGTTTCCTGGACCTTGTTCCGAAACCCTCCTCAACGGAATCCCCTATGCCCCAGTCATCCTCCATGCCATCTTCCCACCCATGTATCACCTGGGTGCCCTATGGAGCTGCCTCTGACCGTGCGGCCAGGCTGGTGGACAACGGATCCCTGCCACAGTCGGGAGTCGGACATCCAGCAGGGGTGGCCACATCAACAACTGCACCCCAGCTGGAGGAGGATGTGCAGGCACCATCGGACAAGGCACATGGACAGCAGCAGTAGCAGGAGGCTGTAGGTGGGAGCCACGGTGGCTCGGGGCCTTCGACATCGGAGGGGCAGGCATCGGCCCGAGGGCAGGAGGACCCAGGACTGGAAGTGTCTTCCGTGTGGCAGCGGTTGGGCCACGCCAAACATGCGGAGCGGTAGCGGGCAGAAGAGGCACAGCTCACGATGGTCAGGGCGGAGAACTCCATGTGGAGGGCCCTGAGGCGGGCCGAGTGCCTCGAGGCAATCCGCAGGGAGTTGGAGGAGAACATGGCGTCGTCCCTGCGAACCCTCGGGGCCATGGAACAGGACCACCTCTGGGACATTGAGCAGGAGTTCGATGATGCCCTGGCCCGCAACATCCAGAAGTGAGCCGTTGTACTAGCCGGCTGCCATTGTATATAGTTATTTAGTGTTAGGTTTTATTTTTATTTTTTTAATTTGGGGCTCTTGGACTATGCCCCACTTTTTTGTATATAGTTAATAGTTAGGTGGGTTTTATTGTAGGTTTCATTTACATAGTTGGGATCATGGACCCTGGATTTGCTCTTTGTACATAGTTTGACAGTGGATTTGTGGCCTTCATCTTTTATTATTTTTTCACCATGGAGCAATGGATTTTCACTTTACTTTCCCTTTGGATTTGCTTTGTTGGACGGTGACTTTGGACACACTTTCATTACATTTATTTTGGATTCCCATTTTCATTATTTATTATTTTGGTGGACATGCAGCATTTTGATTTTTGTTGCCATTATTGTTTGTTTATATTTCATTCACTTCATTTACACTGTAATACATTTTTGTTTCTTATTTCAATGTGTGGACATCTCTCATTGGTTTCATGCCTGCCACAATGTGTGTTTTCAGTCATGTGTTGCCATTGTGTGGGTCTGATGGACTTGTACTCATGCGCATACTGCTTATTTGTTATCTATCATGTAATGGGTATTTCCATTTTGAATGGATGTAAAGCTTGGTTGGGTGTTTGGACTGGGGTGGCGTGGGGTGGGATTTGGGTGGGCATAGGAGCCTGGGATCTGGATTGTGATGACGTGTTGGCTGGGGGACATGAGTGGGGGCCTGTTGGAGGGTGCCCCTGGATGCTGGGGGGTGGGGGTGCAGGGGGACATGAGTGGGGGCCTGGTGGAGGGTGCCCTGCACTGCTGGGGGGTGGGGGTGCTGGGAGACATGAGTTGGACATGAGTGGGGGCCTGGTGGAGGGTGCCCCTGGATGCTGGGGGGTGGGGGTGATGGTAGACATGAGTGGGGGCCTGGTGGATGGTGCCCTGCACTGCTGGGGGGTGAGGGTGATGGGAGACATGAGTGGGGGCCTGGTGGAGGGTGCCCCTGGATGCTGGGGGGTGGGGGTGCAGGGGGACATGAGTGGGGGCCTGGTAGAGGGTGCCCTGCACTGCTGGGGGGTGGGGGTGCTGGGAGACATGAATTGGACATGTGTGGGGGCCTGGTGGAGGGTGCCCCTGGATGCTGGGGGGTGGTGGTGATGGGAGACATGTGTGGGGGCCTGGTGGAGGGTGCCCTGCACTGCTGGGAGTGGGGGTGATGGGAGACATGAGTGGGGGCCTGGCAGAGGGTGCCCCTGGATGCTGGGGGGTGGGGGAGCAGGGGGACATGAGTGGGGGCCTGGTGGAGGGTGCCCTGCACTGCTTGGGGTTGGGGGTGCTGGGAGACATGAGTTGGACATGAGTGGGGGCCTGGTGGAGGCTGCCCATGGATGCTGAGGGGTGGGGGTGCTGGGAGACATGAGTGGGGGCCTGGTGGAGGGTGCCCTGCACTGCTGGGGGGTGGGGGTGATGGGAGACATGAGTTGGACATGAGTGGGGGCCTGGTGGAGGGTGCCCCTGGATGCTGGGTGGTGGGGGTGCAGGGGGACATGCGTTGGTGGGCAGTAGTGCAAGGTGACATGTGGGTTGGCGGGGGGCATGGGCATGGTGGATGGGCTGCCTGCGGGACATGTGCAGGGTAGTCCCCTGTGGTCTGGGCCGCCTGCAGGGGCCGTGAAGGGTGTAGAGGGAACACCTGGGAGGACCCACACGTGATACTTCCCGCGCACCCCTGAAATGCACGTACCCTGCTTTTTTTGCGTGTGATACTTCCCGCGCACCCCTGAAATGCACGTACCCTGCTGTTTTTGCGTGTGATACTTCCCGCGCACCCCTGGAATACATGTGCCTTGATGGAATCGCGTGTGTTACTTCCTACGCACCCCTGATGTACACGAACCCTGCTGCTTTTGCGTGTGATACTTCCCGCGCACCCCTGAAATGCACATACCCTGCTGTTTTTGCATGTGATACTTCCCGCGCACCCCTGGAATACACGTACCCTGATGGAATCGCGTGTGATACTTCCCGTGCACCCCTGAAATGCACGTACCCTGCTGTTTTTGCGTGTGATACTTCCCGCACACCCCTGGAATAAACGTGCCCTGATGGAATCGCATGTGTTACTTCCCACGCACCCCTGATGTACACGTACTCAGTACAATCGCTTGTGAAACTTCCCGAGAACCACTGAAATACACGTTCCCCGCTTGGCGTTTGCTGTTTGGCAGCCCTGTGAACTGGTCCAGGGTTAGCGCAGACCTTTGCGATGATTTGGGAATTTTGAAGGCTTTTCCTTGCGCAAGGGCGTTCTTGGGGGCGTAACTGGCGCTGTTGCAGGGTCGCTGTGCCACTCTGCACCACAGCTGGTTTCGGAGGCTAAAATCCATGAATACGCTGTGTGATGAAAAGGATTTTTTCGCATGCGGCTGGCGCAGTGTATCGTACGGGGACACTGTGCGCCAGCCGCATGCGCCACTTTTGTGCGAATTTCTATGAATTACCCTCAAAATCATTAGTGAGATGAGTGTCTAAAATGTAAAGGTCGGCTGCATTTATAGACACAATCAGAAATAATATAAAGCTTTGAAAACAGTTGTCAGCACTAGGCTCTGTGCAGCTGGGTGCAGTCTGTGATCCATGGGACAGCAACACTTATATAGTATAGTCTTGACCCATCATTTTCTCTGCAAGGAGAAGTTTAGATGCTCTATAAATCTAAATGTTTACAAAGTTAAAGGAAAGTCTAAGCCTTCGACCGTGTGCTTATATGGGTTTGCAGCAGAGAGGGTAATGTTCAACTTCAGGTGAGCAAGATGGCGCTTGCTGGTCATTCATCTCAACTGTTTTTAATATAGCATTAAATACCACTTTAGGGGGAGGGCAGGGCCGATAATGGCAGTCAAGCCTGAGCCAGGTAGGCCAAAGCGCAGCATTCCAGCCCTGCACACACATGAATGCAGTATTTATCATCATTGGCACTCCGAGCCTCCATCGGGGTACCAATATTACATGGTCACAGTAGTGGCCATGTAGTTATGGTTAAGTTGCTGTTTCCATAGGAAGAGCACTTTTTGGGCGGCTTATAACTTCGCTCCCCCTGGACGAATCCTCACCAAACTTTGCAAAAATTAGCGAACACCGGGACTCGTCTCCTGATTGGATGGTGAGAAAACGTGAAATGCGTCTGTTTTCCTAAAACACTCGCCATCTTGGATTCGCAGACTTTTTTGGGGTCCGCGAACAGCGCAGTGAATTTATTTTTTTAAAAAAACAGCATTTCAATTGTCAAACTCGACAAACAATCTCTGGGGTGGTGGGGGGGATGAGGATTAGTTTGGATATGGCAATAAGAAGCCACAAAATTGGTTGTTTCACCCCCCAAAGGTCCATGAACACTCTGGATGTCCTGGGACAGTCGTGTGGTGTTCGTGGACACTTCAGATGTCCTCGGACATCGGTACCTATTTCTTCATTACAGGGTGGCTGAAAAGCAGTTTTTGGATGGCTTATAACTTTTGCGCCACTCAATGAAGCTGCATGTAATTTTGCAATTTTATTCTAGAACTAATCCTGAATGGTTTTGCAATTTTTTTGGGGGATTCTGTCAAGAGGGGGCAAAATTAGAGGGGTGGGTCCCAAAATATTGTATAGGCATATAAATGTGGTGTCATTTGATGAATCTGCACAACATTTGGCAAAACGATTTGGGATCTAGATATAAATGGTTTTCTAATGTTTGGTGGGATTTTCTCAAGAGGGGGCAAAATTAGAGGGGGGTCTCAATATTTTTTGATGGCTTATAACTTTGATGCTATTTGACGAATGTGGACAAAAGTTTTGAGAAAGATTATAGCCCAGACCTTCAATGTTTGTGTAAAGACTGAATAGATTTTGTTGAGTGTGGGCTAAGTTATTTGACTATTGTATGTATATACATTTTGACACTTTTAAAAAAATAAAACATGGGCGGATTTCGAGCAAACTCGTGAGGAGCATTGGCAAGGACATTAAAGCATGGTTATGCAAATGTGCCTGTGTTTTATTTTTTGACAAGTGTTATAATGTAGGTACAAAAAATAGTCATATACCTTTGGTGACTGAGGTATATTCTGTGGGTGTGAGCAGTAGCTAGATTGTCTGGATCATGGCATAAGGTTATTGCACGGACAATCTGGCTACTGGCCATGACCGCTAAGGACAAAAAATGGTGTTAAAGTGGCTATGTCTACCTGGGACTGGCTATGTGGTAAAGATATTCAAAGGTAGGATAGGTTTGAAAGGGAAAAGAAGTGTAATATGTTCATAGGGTTTTGCGGGCTGCCATGGCAAGGGAAGAGGGGCTCTGTATGGAGCCCCACCTTCTCTTTCCATGTTGGCTGTCCTGGAAAAGGATTGTCCTTCCTACAGCGAGACGCTGCAGGAAGAATAATCCTTCCTTACAACGGGATGTGCTAAATCTATGTTTTAGCACCCTGGGTTCCCGCTTTGGGAACCAGGGGTGCTAATGGCCTTTATCCCCCACTTCAGGGGCTGCAATGGACGATAATGGTCCGTAGCCCTCCTTATTTATTTATTTATTTATTTATAACACACCAATGCCCGCAGACATCAGACTGTGTGGTTACAGTATTTGTTGAGGAAAATGAGGTGGAGGAAGACAGCTTACTACTTGCTGAGAAAGGAATATCCTTTCTGAGAGCATTGCAGTCATTGGATTTGGTGTGGCGGCACATGGAGGTGGTCCTGTAGGAGTACTGTCCAGGTAGTCTGCGACTGAGTACAAAATTGCACTCAGTGCATTTCACTTTGGTAGCCTTAGCCTTTGGTACAATCCCAACAGTAGCAAAGAACTGGTACACCCATGATTTGATCTTGGTGCTAGAAGTGTGCACTTCCTCTACCTCACCTTCTTGGTCCTCTTCATTGTCTTTGAAAGTACTGTGCTTTTTTTGTTGTGAAGGTCCTCCAGCTGGTGGTGGTGGTGGCTCTTGGGGATGAGGGATGGCAATAACTGATGCCATTTTTAAGATAAATAGCAGTTTTGATAACATTCTTCCAAGTATGTACTGTGTACTAGATTGGTAATGGATAATGAGTATGAAAAGGTGTTGGAGGTGTGCAAGGGAAATTTTGACGGATCTTATTGTGACGTGCCGACGGGTTCTCGGACACGTCATCATACCGCGCGCCAGCCTATGGTCATGTGTCACTGTCCGGAAGGTCCGCAATGAAGTCAGATGTTCGTAGATTCCACGGGTGCAAAACTAGTTGAAATAGTTGCAAAAAGTGTATAGAAGTGTCAACAATTATTCTAGAAGGTGGCAAATGGCAGAGTTTTAAAGGGACACTTTGTAAATTGGACACAAATATTGTTATATTTGGTAATTATGATATTAGCAAGTTGTAGGAAAATAGCATGCACTGGTAAAAACCCATGAAATTCACTGAAAAAACGTTGTTAAAGGGACGATATGGTTAAGTTGGACTAATAAAAACCTATGAAATTCAATGAAAAAACATTGTTAAAGGGACGTTATGGTTAAGTTGCACTAATAAAAACCTATGAAATTCAATGAAAAAAAGTTGTTAAAGGGACGTTATGGTTAAGTTGCACTAATAAAAATCTGTGAAATTCAATGAAAAAACGTTGTTAAAAGCACGTTATCGTTACAAGTAAAATCGAAAAACCCCTGTAATTCGCCAGTTATGGTAAGCTAACCAACCATAACTCACGCCACCACCGTGCACTGCTAAGACTAAAACCCAGGACATCAAAGATGACATCACAAATATCATTGACCAACATTTTGCGGAGGACAAAAAAACAGAACTATCGTCCCATATTCGCCTAGGTATCAAACCAGAAAAAAATTATCTTGGCATTAGGAAGTAGTTTCATTACTGCCTGAACCAAGCTTTGCAGATCTTGCGACAAAGTAGGGGCACTGACATAGCCCAAATGCAAAGCACCACAGTGCAGAACAACCACATGTTGACTATTATACCTAGCCATTTCCTGACAAACTTCTAGCATTGCTTACAAATTAAAACCAGGCACAGTGCACCACACTGTCATGACCACTGTGAGGGGGCACAAGTTGTGCCACAAGCAGGCTCCCACCAGAACTCTAAAAAACACTGCAAAAGGGCTCCTGGAGCCAGTCCTGGCGCCTTTGGCACCAGGCTCATATGTAGGAAGGAAGGGCTGTTCAAACTAGGACTCATTTATGTACATGGGCCTTTAAATCCAACATGGAAGCACCCACAAAGTCTAGTTCTAAGAACCAAGCCATGTGGTCTAGTGTTTTGGGTGTGGCAGGCCTGGAACTATTTTCCCTGTTACTACTTTACCTGGGCTATATAAACCACACCGTGACTGCAGAACATGCTTTGTGTTATTCTGCAACCAGCAGCGTGATGCTCACCGTGTCCAGCTCCTGGTCTTCAGCATCTTCCTGTAATCCTGCAAGAACAAGAACACGATTATTCTGTCTTACCTGAGGAAACACCATCCAGCACTCAGCATCTCAACTGGGCTGCAATCTGTGAAAACTGAGACAAGAAGAAACATCAATCACCCGTGAGTACCAGCTTAAGGACTTCCAGCGGACTGCCACCACAGCTCCTGTTCGAACATTGCGACCTGCAATAACGAGAAAGGGAAAAACAATATTAGAACACGCACTTCCAAAACATCGAATTCTATCAGTCTTACCTGAATTCCATCGTGCTATGCCATGCTTCCATCCGGAGCACCACAGCAACATCTGCAAAGGAAAAGAGACATATTCAGGTTCGCTTTCAATATTAAACAACCGTACAGTGCTGTACTACCTTAACAGATTCCAGGGGCCTTTTTTTCATCGTGCTCTCATCCACTCGCAGCACCACAGAGGCCTGTGGGGAGAAGAAGAAGAAAACACATGTTAGCTTCAAAAGACAATAAAGGCGCTGTGCTTTGTGCTTTCTCTTACCTAGAAAAGTGCCTCTCCATCCGGCATGCCATCATCAAGACCTTCGCACCCGAAAAGAAGGAGATAAAGTCATTAACAAATTCCCACCATAAACAGAACAAAGACTTACATTTAACAAACCTACCTGCCTACCAGCAGATTCGGGGTCACAGCAGGGCTGGGCCCAAGAAAGGCATACTGCACCAGTGAAGCAACTTGGGCAGCTCGCCAACAAATGTCAAGCGCCCCTGCACAAGAAACGCAGGACAGATAGCTCACCCAACAAATAACTAAGATTAATTATTCAGCACTGGGCAACTACACATCCAGGGTTCCAGATCTCAAAGCCTTCCAGACGCCCCCGCGGATATCAAGTGAGCGTAACACACCAACTCCACTCCTTTTTGTGTCAAAATGGTTAGCCACATTCCTAGATTTAGCATACTGCTCCAAACCATTCACAAACATATCTACAAGCACCACCACCCTGACTTTCTCCATCTCTGCCATCTTCTCTACACACAGCCTCTCTCAATATGAAGCAGAACCTCAACACCTGATTGGCTAAGCCTCAAAATACACTCCCATTTCATACTCGGAAGCCCCGGATGTAGCATGTCCTGTCTGCGAACAGCCACGCGGTCCGCCGAGCGCATAAGTATCACTGGGGCATCCCTTCTATCCTTTCCACTTCACTCTCTGCACCATTCCCTCATTGGATACTGTTAAGCAGTCACACAACCATCCACCAATCACATGCAAGACCGCTGCATCTAACTCCATCATCACAATTCAGCATTTTAGATGTACTGTTGATCACTCTGAGTACAATTGCGCTGTGACTTCAAACCATCTACTCCAACTACTAGTCAACATTTCTACTTGCAGATTCATGCACATCCACATGCATGAACACAAACTACAGGTATGAATATTTTTTTGCACAGTACATCATACATGCCAACATTTCGATCCACCTGGGAGGGACATTTCCTCAGAAAAATCGGGAGACAACATTTGTGTCATAAGAATGCATTGGGCAAAGGTGTATTTTCGGCAGAAGAATGTGAAAAATAACAATATTTGTTCACAGAAAAATCGGGAGTCTCCCGCCAAAATCAGGAGTTTTGGCATGTATGGTACATATACGGTTTATAGTGATAATATCAAATACAAAAATGTCGAAATTCATAATTTCGAAAAAATAATGTTGAAAAAAAAAATCAATTTTCTTTTTCACTACGTTTTTTATTCGAAAAGGGGGGGTTTCCCCAACCCCACTTTTTTTTGTTTTGTTTATTACCTTTTTTACTCGCGAAACCCCCCAAAAAATATATAAATAAAAAAATAAAGAATTCGATTTTTTTTTCGACATTATTTTTTCCCAATTATTGTCTTTTGACATTTTCTTTTCGATATTATGACTGAACACCTACATATACATCTCTTGTATAAGTGCATATAAACAGAGTAACTCCCACTTACCCTGTGTAACCTGTAAAACAAGATTACTGTCATTTCTCCCATCTGCTATGGATCAGGTGCCACTTATAAAGTTGTCTGCTCTCCAAATTTTATTTACCCATATTATGAACTGCAATGTGCAAACTATTATTTTCTTCATTCATGCTATCATTTCTATAACCACTGCCACGTATTTAACCACATTTCAACCATGATAGCATTTAATGGATTATAGTGCATAAAACATACAATTTCCTTTCTATACATTCTGCACATTTCACATACATTCTATCATTTCAACTTCCTTTACAAATGACTATATTAGTAATCACAAAACACACAGCTATCTAACAAAGTGTCGTTTCATGTTAAAAGATGGGAGAACTAACATTATAATTACGGAAAAAGGCTTTCTAGTGTGTTATAAAAGTACACGCAGCCAGGATGAGTACATGCATCTTTAATTATGCGCACAGATAGCCAATATCATTTGAAAGGCTCCCAACTGAAACAACACCACTGCTTCTACAACTGTTCTTCCAATCTACACTGCTCTCTCATTCCAGCCGGTTGCCCATTTTCGTTCTATATTTCACAACAGCATTCAACTATGCACAGGTGCAGTCATATCTATCACATCATCTAGAACTACGCACAGTGTTGCAAAGCAAGACATACAATATCTCCCCCCTTCCCTTCAGTCTGCAACACAAGCACCAAACCATTCCTTTCAACCCTTACTTTATTTCATACTCTACCATCTCCAAGCACGACAGAATCACCCAGTACTTAGTAATCACCTACTGAGTAATAAGCTGCTGACCCCATCAAATCCTTCTGATTCATTTCCCACACCTTCCCAAATACATACATTGCATACTTTTCCATACAGTTCCTGCCATTTCCCCTGTAAAAATAGCAAACAAAGCATACGATTATTTCTTCTATCTCCTAATATCCAATAACACTGCCTTACAAAGCCAAGTGTGTTCTGTGCGCTTACTATTGTATTCATTTCTAAAGCAGATTCAAATAACATATTCTAAATAAAATATACAGAATGTACATAGGCAAAGAAAGTGCATGTGCATGCTATGCACAGTTATCAGAAAGCACTACTACTGCAAAAATAATGTAATCTATGGGCCTCATTACGAGGTGGGCGCAAAGGGATACCGGGCACCGCTAAGGACATCGGTGCCGGTAATCCCTTTGCACCCTATTCCGAGGTCCCTTAGCGGGTCCCTTCCTTAACTCCTGGTTTTACCAGGTGTTATGGACGGAGGCCGTTATGGGACTTCAGAGCTTATAAAGGTACCGCAATTTACGAACCGTTATTAGTGCCCTCCCACTTCCCATTGAGCTCTATGGGGGCTGAAATGGGAATGGGGAATGTCTTTTTCAATGGGGGCTTACCGGTCCCGGAAAGGTCGGAATAGACCGGTAAGTTCCCATTGAACGAGGGCGGACTCGATACCGGTATTGGAGGTAGTCATGGCGCTCATAGTGCCATGACTACCTCCAACCTCAGAATGAGGCCCTATGTCTACATTAACAACAGTGTCATTAACACACATATTTACTAACGTCTTTCTTTCAAAATTGCAGTGAAGACCACTCTGCTGAAAAGCAGCAGCGTCTGAAGTATGAACGAGAACTCAGAAGAAACCTACTCTTTCCATCCAAAAAAGTAAGTGCAATACTCCCATAATGTTCTAACTGTCACTCAAACACTGTAGAATTCCAGAATTGTAGAACAATTGTATTAACCCTACAACAAATAGATTCACAATTAATGCTTACCCTCACCAGCTCCATAATTTCTATTGCAATCTGAACACCAGTATCATAACACACAAAAATAAGAATAGCCTTCCCAACCTGATGTAGCAGCCCATTGCACAATCACACACCTCTACATACATCCTTACCATCATACTCAGACACTGTTCACAAAGCACACATACTCCGCACAAGATCCCAACCCACACTTTCTTTTTTCTCCAACAGACCCCAAAGAATGCCTACTAAAAAGCAACTCCATAGAAAGCAACACAAAAGTAAACGAAATCAAACTAAAATTCTCCAAAATAAGCATACACCTCTAGCAGAATTTGTACAAATATTTCAAACAAAACAGTTAATACAGTTATTAAGCGAAACGAAACAAGCTTCAAGTATATAAACTTTGCCTCCTCTTTCAAAATGTAAAAAAAAACAGAAAGTGATTAACAAGACTGCAGCTACCACGAGTGCTAACACTGCACCTATAAATCTTGATTTACTGGCAAGTAAGCATACCAAAAAAATTATTTTACAAAAAAAGTTTTGCCACAGAGTCCTTCAGAACCTTATAAAAACAGGAGAGAAATCACGCACAACCCTTAAAACCTACCGTGGAAAATTAATCCTAGAAGCTCTCATAGACAGAGCAATCCTTCTGAAAAGGAAATTATTTATTTTAGTTTTAAACAGAATAAAACCACTAACAAAACTAAGTACTAAACTACACAAAAGACTTCTCAATAAACGGAATATCAACAAAGATAACTTCACAAACATCTGTGGAGGTGAATGTAGTCACACCACGAGCACAGAACCATATTTCAATGAAGAAGCATGCAAACAAAAGCAAATAAACCCAGTTGCCATACATAGCAGTGGACGAGGGTATGAATAACTTAATAATACCATTATGGAACAAGAAACGCTGCTCACATAAATATCCCCAGAAAACTCAGTATCACCTGTCCATTCCACTGAACCAATACTTCCAGTCTACAAATGGCCATGCACATCAATGTGTAACGTTGCCAAAAAATATTTCAAATCTTTATGCCAGTTCCTCAATCAGTATGTGAAAGGCAAAGACAAATTCAAAATTAAACTACTACAAAATATGGACCCCTGTCCAATGCGAACACAGGACTACAAGGACATTCATTAGCCTGCATTGGTGGACCTATTTGCAAAAGCACCTTCCCCCATATCAGAATGATATCAAAACATCATTCAAATATAAGAAATCTGGTCCATAAACTGAACTATGCCAAAAGTCCTGCTTTAGCACTAGCCAATTTAAATAACAATCTTCTAGATGGTACAGCAAAACAACTACTCGAAGAAATAGAGCATATACAGAGAAAATATTTTGGAATTGAAAGCCACTTACCAAATGCAGTAGATTTACAACAGACTATCAAGAACTGTACAGATGGCAACCTTCTTTTACACACATACAAAAAAGAAATGTTAAAGTTTAAAAGTACATCTGCTGAAGTACCAAACCATAACACAAAAACTATAGACAAAATGTACAAAATAGAAGACAATGAAGATTCCAAATGGTTCCAATTTGCTCTCTATCTTATAGCAGAAAACAAATACGAGATTACTGACCCCTTAATACTTTGCAGTTACTGCACTGCAAAACTTGACAACAACCAAACACCATTGCGTGCTATGACAAATAACTTGGAATTATTCCCATTACCAAAACCCCTGCAACAACTCAACTTATATTAGAGCATCAGAATTCAAACAATGCACCCATTTCAAGCAATAATACGCCTTCAACCAAAAACAGCAAAACTACGTGCCTCTGAATTAGTGAAAGGCATTTGTGGCAAAGTAGTTTATTTGCCATTAGATCTCAAAGAAAATGTACACACTCTGGGAGCGCAACGTCCAATAGATCAATCTTTAATTATCTTACTAAATGGCGTACCTACAAAAGACAAAAACATTTAGCAACAACTTGTGGACTTAGATAACGTTAGACAAGCCCTGCAATATCTAAAAGACAACAATGAATACTACAGAGAAATTAATTTTGAAGAAAACCTGAGGGAAACCACTGAAATAATTCAAGAGTCATCATAAACTGGTCAAGATCCTGCTACAGAATCCAATATTCAAGACCATTATACATTTCACCCATTACACGCTTAAGATGCCATAGATGATGCACTGGAAACATACTAAATGCGACAAGACAAAGGATCTTCAATCAGCATATGAGAAAAAAGTTGGAAGCACATGCCTTTCCTCTACTCTTTCCTAATGACAAAGGAGGAAGGTACGATGATAGACCCACTCAAATAACAGCATCAGAATACCGCTATTTACAAATGTATTCTGAAGACTCCAGATTCTGACAAAACATGGAATACATATTTCGCCTTCTCTGTGAAAGCACACCCATTGAAATCTGGTAACCATTTTCAAAATATGTCAGCCATGGAATTACTACAAAAGGTGCAAGAAGAAGATCATATTTTACAGTCAAGCATTACAAATCTTTCAGCAAACATGCATGGTACAAAAGAATACTGGTTCCGACGTCACAGAAATGTATGCTGTATGATAAGAAACCTTGGCCCACCCACTTGGTTTGTGACACATTGTGCAGACTATTCATGGAAAGATTAACACGATTTCCTATGCATAGCAAAAAAAAAAAACAAACATAGATATAAAAACACCAGGAGAACTCTGCTCTCTAGATCCTGTGAACGTATCAAGATATTTCCATCATCGCTTCATTGCTGTGCTACACTTCCTTTGTAATAAAACTGTTCCTCCCCTCTGAGAAGTGCAACACTTCTTTTGGAGAAAATAATACCAAGACAGAGGAGCACCACAAATCCACATGCTTTTGTGGATTAAGGCTGCTCCTAAATTTGGTCAGGACAGTGATGCCACTGTTTTGCAGTTCATCCAAAAATATGTCACTTGTGAAATCCCTTCACAAACAACACATAGTGAACTTCATGCACAAATTTTACAATTTCAAAGACACACATGTGGAAAATATTGTCGTAGCAAAGGGAAATAATGCACCAAATGCTGCTTTGGCTTCCCTTGACCAGTCTCATGTTGCGCTCACCTGGACCCCACAGGGGTGTCGATCGGACCCAGACAGCTGCAGTCTCCTTCAACGTGATGCGTAGTGCAGAGATGACTGTCTGGACTGGCCCGCCTAGTCTTGTCTGCTGGACCCGAAGAAGTATTTTCCTGCAAGTAGAGACAGGGATTAACCACTTGTGGGTTTTAGTGATGGCCTCCCAACTGTTCTTGATCTCCCCCACTAATCACCTCCGATATCCCCTTAGTAACCTCACCTTATGTTCGTAAAAGATGAGCTCTCCATCCTGCGGGTCTTGCAGGGGCGCGTAGATACCAGTTACTTCACTGGTTTGAAGGCGTTGGGAGAGTTCCGGTAAGTATTGACTCTGAAGTCCCTGGTGGGATTGGTAAGTATCAAGTTCAAAGAGTTCAATGTGCCCGATGTTCACTCTTGTCCCCTTCCTTTCTTAAGTTGCAACTGAGTTTGTGAGAAGAAGGTCTCGTAGCTGCTGCTGGTGTTCAGGTAAGAGTCTGTGTTACCCAACGCTGTCCGTTAACTATTGCATGCGTTAACGTGCTGTTTTTCTCCCTCTTTACAGATGTGGCATATGAAAATGTGGAGAGTTATGGAATAATACCGCCGGTGGTAAAGCAGGTAAGTCTATGGTGGTAAGAGATTTTATTTGTTGATTCCCTTGGCTCACCTTGTTTTTTCTTGTGTCCCGTAGGTGCCGGATTACGGCGAAGAAATGATGGAGACAGTGCCGGATCGAAAGATGCTGTGAGAACTGGTGAGTATGGCGCCGTGCTGGAGCTGGCAAAGCGACGCGTGCAGGACTGATTTACTTTCCAGGTCCGGAGATGAAATGGTTCTGGAACTAGGTGAGGAATTTGAAATAAGTTTGTTTTCTAACCTTGTCCTTTTCCTCTTCTTTATTCTAGGAGCTCCGGATTCGAGGCGGGCGTGGCAGAAGACTGGATGCTGGCTGCAGGCACGCAGGTGTGGCAGAAGACTGGATGCTGTCTGCAGGCACGGTGAGCGTCACGCTGCTGGAGGCAGAACAACGCGAAGCATGTGTGGCTGTTCGGGTGTGGTTTAAATAGCCTGCAAAGTAGTTCCAGGTAAGAAGTTCCCTAGAGCCACGCCCGAGTAAAAAATAGTCCCTGTAACAAAATAGTCCCATCCAGGCCTCATGTAGGCTTGGACTCTTTTACAGCATGGTCTGCATCAGGTAAGTAAAGTCTATAAGCCTGGCGCCTATGGCGCCAGGACTGATTTCTATGATGAGCCTGGCGCCTAAGGCGCCAGGACTGAACCCAGACAGCCCCTAGCCGGGGCTGCTGAGGTTTAAACAAATGCCTGGATGCCTGCTCCCGGAGCTGAGGGCCTTGTTCCTGATGCCCGGGGGTAGGCATTATGACATCTCAACAACAGGTCAAGTAAACAACCTCATGTCTTCAGTTAGACATATTGTCAAAGGAAAATCACCTAAGAATACATATTACATAAAAACAACAGAAGAATCAAAATACACCAATGATTACAATGCAATCATTGCCCTCCTATGGAATGCAAACGTAGATGTGCAGTACATTGCAGCCAATTCCACTGCAGTTGCACAATATGTCACAGCCTACTTAACCAAAGCAGAGAAAACAGAACTTCAGGACCTCTGGGATGACATATCATCTGACAAAACACTATCACAGAATTGTACAGCTTAGGCATCAAAATGCTCTCTCATAGAGAATAGGGCTGCTATGAAGCTGCAGACCGTTTAACCGGTACTGCCTTGTATGGAAAATCTGACAATATAGTATGGCTAAAGCTTGGTATTGCTAAATCTAGAAAAATAGAACTCAAATCATATGAGGACATAGAAACAATAGCCAAAACTGATTCCAACAGCCAAGACATTTTGAAAAACAATTTACTTGACACATACTAACCAAACAGTATTACCATTTTGGAAACCATGTGTCTCTACCATGTAGCCCAAAACTTCACATACAAATATAATATTAAACCAGATTAATCGAAAAGTAGCTACAGAATAGCAAAACGGCAGCTTAGTGAAACTTACCAAACACAGCTTAATTAATCATATAAAATTGTCATTAAAAACTTCTCAACAAAAAAAACTGTATTACATGTCCCTCCTACAACTTTTTAAACCATTGAGAAAAGAAGAAGAGTTACTGGATACGTATGACTCCTATGAAGATGTTTTCAAAGCAAATGAAAGCACTATAACAGACATAAACTTTACACAGTACCAAACAATGTTGCACAATGAACAGCAACACGAGATGAACTCCAGGCTCAACTAGTTGTGGACATTCCTGAAAGTAGTCAACCTTCTATAACAGGAAGCCAAGAACCACTTGGACAGCCACTAATAGCAAATGAGGCCAAATTAGCCTCTGCAGAAGTAGAAAACACCATGTGTCCGTATGAGTAATCTACAAGCAGCCTAATGTTGGCTTTAATTCACCTCATACTACAAGAAGTCCTCAAAACAGACTATGAAGAGCTCTTTGGAGGAAAACACATTATTGTTTTCAGAGATTTTCTTCAATTAACACCAGTGAAAGCTGTACCTATTTTTAAAACCTTAGGGCACACACTGTGGGGTAAAACTCTTGGCACCATAGGAAATGCCAACTTTGGCAACATTTTCAATACAGAGAATTGACGGAAAATAGGCTGCAGTCTGCAGACCTGACATATGCCAACATTTTAAAAAGTATTAGAGTTGGTGTACTATCTGAAGAACCACAAACTATATTAAAAACCACACACATCGATACCCTCTATGTCCAAAACTCATGTGCTACTGATGTCATGGAACAATTAGCACACAAAAATGTCAATTGATGTCCTTGATGCCAACTTTTGCAAGCTGTTAAAAATTTAATGAAACCATGTTAGAAAATGAAATTCAACCAATAGATCAAATTGCAACCACAGACAAACTGGACATACATGGTATGACACTACCGATGTGTCAACAAGCCACAACAAGGCTAAACACCTTGGACAACTCTATCTGTAACACAGCTGGTTTGGAGAAAATATTAAAATTATCTTTAAGCTGTAGAGTAATGCTCAAACGTAACCTTGACGTCGAACAAGGACTAGTTAATGGAGCACTTGGTACAGTTTTTGGCTTTCAAACATACCCATGTGACAACGACATTGAGTTTGTCAATATTCTCTTTGGCAAACTATCGAAAGTTAAAAGGATAGGACGCTCAACAGCCCACTTCTTTCTTTTCAAAGACATGTATGTACACGCAGAACTATTTTCTCTAACTCTAGCATACGCAGTCACCATTCACAAATCTCAAGGTCTTACCCTAGATAAAGCATTGATAGATATTGGTAGAACAGTCTTTAAAGAAGGCATGAGCTATGTAACACTATCACACTTACATACACTTGACAGACTATTTCTAATAAACTTTGATGCAAGTAAAGTAAATGCTGATATTTCTTGCATTCTAGAATACAATAGACTGCATTCACTCTACACCCCCATCTAAAAACCTATCCTGTTCCGCAAAAAGCAAAACGTTGTAAAAGAAAACTACTTCAGACTCAATCATTGCAGGATCTCACAGCAATTACTCCAAAGACAGTGAAAGAAGATAACACTTCATCAAGGACAACAACTAAAGAAGAATCTACTGCTCAAAGTAACTCAACTACCTCTTAAAAGAAGCAACGCACACTCCCCAACAAATGACTTGGAAACAGAACTTTTAGGTCCATTCAAATTTTCAAATACAACTGGTGTAAATTGCTATGCAAATGTAGCAATAAATATTCTATTCCAATTGCCACCAATTATTGACAACATTTACTTACACGGTACAGACCAATTGTGTTTGCAAATGTAAGTCCTTCATAGAAATGCATCCAACAATCCTGACAACACTTACCGTGTTCATGGAATAAGACAGGAATTGGACTACTGTCCTGGAATGGTCAACTTCACTATAAACTCACAGAAGATCCACAAGAATTTCTTAAGTACTTGCTACAAGTACTAGAAAACAAAAACACACCTATAAATGAAATCTTTCAGATTTCATACATGTGGAAATATACATGCACTCTTTGCAGTCATGTGACACAAGAAGAAGTTCCTAATGAACGCTTTGTGTATGAATCCATAAATAACTGTGAATCCATTCCATTTCAGCAACTTGTACAAAATCCAAACCATGGCAGATTATGTACTACCTGCAATTCCGATAATTGTTCCACCTTACAAATACAGACACATAGTAAATACATAATAGTAATGTTTTTACGTTATAATGCAGATGATACCAAAAACAACTGCAAGCTGACTGGATTCACATATGATCAAGTATCACTTGGTAAGGAAACCTTCACAACAATAGGTATAATCTACCACGCAGGAGTCACAACCAATGCAGGTCACTATACTGCATATATAAAAAAGAATTGTGGATGGCTTGAATGTAATTATAGTACCATTACTCTAAAGAAGAGATTACCTGCAAATCTTGTAAACGCTTACTTAATATTCTTAAAACCAAAATTTAATAACTAATCTGTGTATGAACATAAACAAAACTAGAAGTTCAAAACTATGACCAGTTAGAATACGCCAACAAATATCTAACTGCCCCAATAATATGCAACAAAGAAACAGATGCATGAATACCATAATGCAGCAAGCCAATAGATAGATGAATACCACTAAAATGGAAAAAGAAATAAACAAATAGAATATACCAACTGCTATCTAATTGCAACAATACTTCCACCACTTCCAAATGAAAAACCATACACCTATTCAATACTACCTATTGAAATCAATAAAAGAAATATATTGTAACACAACGTAGAAAGTTGTTTTTTTTTTAATCCAGCATCAATTATTTTTCCCACAGACCCAATGATTTAATCAACTAACACAGGAACTGAGCAAATTGCACAGTACACTGGTTTGAACTATAGTACTTCTAAAGTACTAACTATGAGGGTCGACAAAAAACAGAAATGTCTTCTATGCAATGCAATACTCATTATAAACTACCTACACTAACATGTGATTTTTTTTGTTTTATCACAGTGATTGAAAAAAATGTGTGCTCCAACTACCCATCTCATGAAAAAACTGCATACAACCACAAAAAGTCAAACAGTAAGTATATAACTATTGGACCTGACCATAAACCACAATCCAAAATGTTTACTTCTATGGGTATCTTATGCTGTGTTAGGGAGAATTCTCTGTTTAGGCTGAATTTCCTAACCTAGTGAGTCCCCCAGCAGCTTTGCTGGATTTTTGGGGTTTATTTTTTCTCCTGCCAAGAGTGAGACTCTTTTACCCTCACTCTTGGACATGACTTGAGAGTGTTTCTCTGACTTGCTATGTGCTTATGGGCTAGGGGGTATTTTTTCCCCATAGGCTATCATTGGTTTTTGAATGTGTGTTACACAGCACCCTCAGTGCAGTAACACAGGGGTGTCCTAGAGACCCCCAAACATAGACTCCACACCCTGGGACTGACTACTGCCTCCCTGGGTCTGTAAAGTCACCATTGACTTTACTAGTCTTAACTTAGGAACTTAACCAGTACAAACCATCTTACTGTGGAAGTACTGGTAGGGGCAATTAGATTGCCCCTGGGTATGTTGTCGAGGGGGTACTGTCCCGTCCCTCCTCGCCGACTTCTGGCTGGTGGCAGTGGATAACACGGAAATATTCCACCGGAATATTTCCCAATGGGATTTCCCATTGTTTTTAATGCACCACTTTTTGGTGCAATGTTAAAGATACCGCCGGTTTATTTATTTAATATAAATTCACCGGTTGGGATATTTTGCCAGAACTCGCCGCCAAAATGGCGTCTAGGTTCACTTCAGTAACCCTGAACCCGAGTCGAGACTTTGTTCCACTTTTGGCGGGCTTCTGCACAGAAGCCCTCCACAGTGGTGCCATTCTGTCTGGGTACCACAGGGGGTGTGGGAGGGGGTTTAGGCACCCTGGACTGAGTTGCCTTGCCAACTCATGTCGCACTCTGGCGCGGTTGGCCCAAGTGGTGAGCCACCCCGCTCACCACTTAGCATGTTTGAGTGACAGCTAGGCTGTATGAATGGGGGTTTGCTGCATAAAAGCAGGGTTTTTGGGACTGGTTCTTCAGAAGTCGCCACAGGACCTAAGAAGCCGAAGAGGGAGAAGCCGAGCCGACCTGCCAAGACGACACCACCGGTGGAGCCCTGCGGAACCGTCTCACCACTTTTTCCGACGACAGAGGAGATCTCCCGCCGGAGAGTCCCCTTCCCTTAACTGGTGGGGACAACCAGTTGCTGCCTTCTTTTCGCCGTCCCGAAGCATCTCGTGGCCGCCTTGCCTGTGCCAAGCACCCCGGCAACCGGGATACCACTTTTTACCTCAACCGCGAAAGAGGGGTAAAATCCTTTGTGACAGGAAAACTCCACGGCTGGTCTCATCCCTGGTAGTGCAACGACCTTCAGCTTTCCTCCACGTCGATATCACCTCTTCCTCTGGACGACGCCGCGACTTGCACCCACTACCAGGAACAACTACCACCGCTGGAGGATCCTTTCCACTTTTAAAAGGTACTGTGTTCCGCCCAGCTTCCCTTGCCACCGATTGTACGGGGTAGATTTAGCCCTCGGCTCTCAAACCTGGGTAAGCCTGGGACACCCTAACTAAACTTTTTCTAAATTCAGTAAAACCTTTTTTACTCACCTTCAAAGACTTGTGACATTGTGTGATCTTGGGCATATTTTCGCCTGGCTCTCCCTAAAGCGGGCCACGAAGCAATTCTCCTTGTTCCACAATTGACTGCCTTTTCTAACCTTATGTGAAAAGTGTTTTACCTTGCTGCTTTCATTACTTCTGCTTTTTCCCTCCCTTTTATAATAAATTGTTGGAGTGCCATCTGACGTTAAGCGCTCACCTCTGTTGGGAAATAAGTGGTGTTAACTTAGACTTGTCCAACAAATGACTAGGGATGTACATATAAGTAATAGTGACTGTGTTTTGACTTACTTACCTTTTCTGTGCTAGTGTAATTTATGAGTGTGCCTTTAAAATAAATAAGTATATACTTTTACACCTAGCTCTGGTCAGTGTTTGCTTGTACTACTGTGCCACTGTACCTATCCTGTATCCTCTATATACTGCCTAACTCTTCTTGAGGGAAGTCTAACTGCTCAGCCACAGCTACCACAGTGAATCTGTGTGGTACAGACTGCTACCAAGTGGGTTTACTGCCAACACCTGTAGTCTTAAATCTTTTGCAGTGGTCCCAGAGGGAACTGCACAGGTTTCTGCTTAACACTGGTGTACAGCGGTGGGATTTGTATTGAGTATACACTTTAGTGTACTTTTGAGATACCTTAGTGCAACTAACCACAAAGCTTAAGCACAAGAAAGAAAAAGTCATTTTCTAACCTGTCTACTATGGAAAGTTATAGTCAAGAATCCCTTGCTACAAAAACTGCTGATTGTCTAAGACTTCTCTGTAAGCATAAGAATCTCATGACTAAAGGAAAGAAAATGGAGCTAATAGAAAGGTTGTTAGAAAACCAAAGTCTGGATGATGGTTCAGAGGAACCTATCACTCCAGCAAATGTAGAGAACAGCAATGATATTGATATTGAACAAAGTATTGATGATCTTGGGTCAGAACCAGAAGAGGAGGATGAAACTGTTGTAGATGTTCCCTCTAGGCCTCTGTTTGCTCTACCAGCTGTACCTACTGGACCTTTGCCAGGTCCCACATTTAACCCTCAATACTTTGAACTGGAGAAAATGAAAATTGAATTAGAGTTCAAGAAACTTAATGCTCAAACTGACAAAGAACTAAGGCTAAGGGAAATGGAGCTCAAGTATGAGCTAGAAATTAAAAAAATTGTCTGTTGAGAATGCTTCTCTCTCTGGCTCCTCTAGAAGTTCCAGTCCTAAAAGACCCTGGATGCCTAAGGAATTGATTGGTATGTATGAGCCTAAGTTGGATGTGTTGGATTGGTTGTCTATGTTTGAGTATAATCATGGGCTCCAGAACATCACAGGTAATGAGTTACTCACCTGGTTATTCTCTAGGCTTCCCCCTGTTGCAACTGATGCGGTAATGGAGTTGGGGGAGGAGGATAGGAAAGAGTATGAATGTGTGAAACTAGCTTTGATAGCTAGGTTTGGGAAGACCCCTTCCCAGTATCTTAAGAGGTTTAGGAGCCTCAAAAAGCATGATGGTACCCCTTGGGCTACCTGGGTGTGTGAAGGGTTGAAAAACTTAGAGGGATGGATTAAGGGTTACAAAGTGAACAGTTATGAAGGAATGAGGAATCTTGTAATGATGGAGTCAATTTATGATCCCTGCTCTCCTGAGCTCAGACAGCACTTGGCTGATTCACGGGAATTAGATCCTAGGAAACTAGCTAAGGCTGCTGACTTGTGGGTTGCCGACCGGGTTACTCACAAGGATTCTGGGGTAACTCAGAAGAAGGATGAGGGAAGACAGCCTAAGAAAGACTCCAAAGAGAATTCTAATAATTCCAATTCCAAAGAGGACCCCAAACCAAACCATAAGGGTTAGCCACCCGGGAAACCACAGCAGAGTAGTATACCTTCTGGTGCTAAACCAGAAGGAGGTCAGAACAAGCCTCCATTCCAAAGGACCTTTGGGGCCTGTTATGTTTGTAAGGCTACTGACCATGTGAAAGGAGATCCCAGATGTAAGGGTAAACCTTCAGGGGTCCAGCTTGTCTCCTTAGCCTTCGCTCCAGAGGAGGAAGTCACTATGGCAAGTGGAAACTTTCTACTACTGGCTGATGAACCCACTGGAGTCTCAGCCAGTGTTTCTTTAGTCTCTCTGGGGTTGTGGGAACAACAGAATTTAGATGTGTATAATTCTATCCCAGATAATACTAAAGAGTATTATAAGGACAGTGTCCACGTGAATGGTCAGGAGACTCCTGCCATCAGGGACACTGGGGCCAGCATAACTGTGGTGGATGAATCATTTTTCAAGGCAGAGGATGTTGCTAAGGCACCCAAATGCCTCACCAAGTTAGCTGGAGGGCCTGTGCAGATGTGTCCCCAGTTACCAGTTCTCATCCAGTGTAATGATATGGCTGTGAAGATACCTGTCAGTATACAATGTGAAGTGCCAGGAAGGGTTCTGTTGGGAAATGACCTGAAAGCTCTTGGAGTTGTGTCACATACCCCCAGACCTCCTAGTAAAAGGTTACAGGAGCTCACCAAACCTGCAAGAGAGAAAACCCTGCGAGGATTATCTCAGGAGATGATGACAGAAATCACTCCTCTCCCACTGGAGCAACTTACTGCAGTAACTACCAGATCAGGAGCAAAGGGGCAACCCAAGACTCCTAGGAAAAAGCCTACAGCAAGCACTCCAGTGCTTCCAACAAGGACTTCCCCAAGGTTGTCCAAAGTTACACCTGTAACTCCACCTCCAGCTGAGGCTGAGAGGGAGGTACAACCCTGTCTGGTTGAACTAGACTCTGAAGAAGAGCTAGTAGGAGGCCCAGAACTTATTGGAGACCTGGACCCGGCTGACCATCCTGAGCTGCAGTCTTTACTGGCAGAAGGTGGACCCAGCAGGACAGCTTTTAGTAAGGGACAAAGAGAATGTCCAACTCTGGAGGGTCTCCGCCAACAGGCCGCTTCTCAGGCTGATGGGCAAGAGCCTGGGAAGTATAGGTTACACTGGGAAGATGGCCTCTTCTACAGTGAACCCACTGAATCTGAACCTGGAGCCTACCAACGCCTGGTAGTGCCCCAAGAGAACAGACAACAGTTCTTGCAACTAGCCCACGAGATTCCTTTGGCTGGTCACTTGAGTTTCAAGAAGACCAAGGAAAGGCTCTCCCTCTACTTTTATTGGCCAAAGATGGGGGCTGAAGTAGATAGATATTGCAGGAGCTGCCATACCTGCCAGACTTCTGGTAAGGTTGGTTCCAAGAATGTGGCACCTTTAGTGCCTCTCCCAGTTGTGGGAGTCCCATTTGAGAGGGTAGGGATTGACATTGTTGGTCCCCTTGATCCTCCAACCTCCTCAGGCAACAGGTTTATCCTTGTTGTAGTAGACCATGCTACTAGGTACCCTGAGGCAATTCCTATGAGGACTGTTACAGCCCAGGCTGTGGCTAAGGCCCTCCTCGGTATCTTTACCAGGGTTGGGTTTCCTAAGGAGGTGATCTCTGACAGGGGGTCAAATTTTATGTCCAACTACATGAAAGCCATGTGGAAAACCCGCGGAGTCACCTACAAGTTCTCAACCGCATACCACCCTCAGACAAACGGATTGGTAGAAAGGTTTAACAGAACTATGAAGAGCATGATAGGTGCTTTAGAAGAACCCCTTAAGAAGAAGTGGGACCTTCTACTGCCATGCCTTCTATTTGCTTATAGGGAAGTCCTTCAGGAGGGAGTAGGTTATTCTCCCTTTGAACTTCTCTTTGGCCATCCAGTCAGAGGCCCCTTGGCCCTGATTAAGGAGGGGTTGGAGAGTGCTCCTTCCCCCAAGCCAGTCAGAGTGACTGACTATGTGATAGGTCTCCGAAGGAGAATGTCACACATGATGGCAGAAGCCAGTGACAACTTGAAAGCTGGCCAAGCTCTGATCAAACATTGGCATGATCAGAAGGCTAACATGGTTGAGTTTACTCAAGACCAGCTAGTTCTAGTTATGCTTCCAACAAGGCAGAGGGCCTTGCAAGACAAATGGATGGGACCCTTCAAGGTTGTGGGAAAACTTGGAGAGGTCAACTATCTGGTGGATCTGGGCAAACCCAGGGAAGCTCCCCGAGTCTTCCACACCAACCGCCTCAAAGCCTATGTCTCGAGACCAGAAGTAGGAGCCTTGCTTCTAGCTTCATCAGAAGAGGAGGAGGCGAGTGAAGCTCTACCTGACCTCCTGAGAGGCTTACCTTTGGACGAAAAGGTTGAAGGAGTTAATCTCTCTTCAGATCTGACCCCTGAGCAACAGGAGGAGTGCAAAGCAATGTTAAATCAGTTTGCCCCCCTGTTCTCACTTTCACCAGGCTTGACCCCTTGGGGACAGCATGATATACTCACTGGTGACTGTCTGCCAGTCAAAAGCAGAGGATATAGAATGTCAGAACATGTCAGAACCCACATCAAAGGTGAGGTCAAGAAGATGCTTGATCTCGGGGTAATAGAGCCCTCTACTAGTCCATGGTCTAGCCCAGTGGTGTTAGTACCAAAGGCAGGATCCAAAGAGTTGAGATTATGTGTGGACTATAGAGCTCTTAATGCAGTCACCAAGACTGATGCCCACCCTTTGCCAAGGACAGATGAGTTGGTGGATAAACTTGGTGCAGCCAAGTACCTCAGCACACTGGACCTTACGTCAGGCTATTGGCAAATAGCCCTGACAGACCATGCCAAGGAGAAAACTGCATTTTCTACCCCAGTTGGCCTATACCAATTCAAGGTTATGCCTTTTAGACTGAAAAATGCACCTGCAACATTCCAAAGGATGGTGAACCAAGTTCTAGCTGGGATGGAAGACTTCTGCATGGCATACTTGGATGACATTGCAGTCTTCAGCCACTCCTGGGAGGAACATGTGACCCACTTAGGACATGTTTTGCAGGCTCTTGAGCAGGCCAATCTGACCATAAAGGCAAGCAAATGCCAAATTGGACAGAGTAAAGTGGTCTACCTTGGACATGAGGTAGGAGGTGGAGAAATAAGGCCTTTGCTCAGCAAGATTGAAGCTGTGCAAAATTGGACAACACCTACTACTCAGACCCAGGTGAGAGCCTTCTTAGGCCTCACTGGGTACTACAGGAATTTCATTGAGAACTATGGGACCATAGCTTCTCCTCTGAATGTGATCTCCTCTCCAAAATTCCCTAAAAAGGTCAAATGGAATGAGGAATGCAATCAGGCCTTTGAAAACCTGAAGAAAGCTCTTTGCCAAGCTCCAGTACTCAGAGCTCCTGACTACCACCAAACTTTCATTGTACAAACTGATGCTTCCAATGTAGGTATAGGTGCAGTTCTTAGCCAACTGGATGAGAAGGGTAGGGAACACCCCATTTGCTTCATCAGTAGAAAACTGAAGGATCCTGAAACAAGGTGGGCAACAATCGAAAGAGAATGCTTTGCTATTGTGTGGGCACTGAAGAAGTTTAGGCCATACTTGTATGGTTCTACTTTTGTCATTCAGACTGACCACCAACCCTTGAGATGGTTAATGCAAATGAAAGGGGAAAATCCAAAACTATTGAGATGGTCAATCTGCCTCCAAGGGTTTGATTTCACCATTGAGCACAGGTCAGGGTGTCACCATCAAAATGCTGATGGACTCTCTAGGATGTATGTCATCGACTAGAGGTATGAGGTTCATCCAGGAATGGATTAAATCCTCCTGCCCCTTAGTCTGGGGGGGGCGAGAGTTAGGGAGAATTCTCTGTTTAGGCTGAATTTCCTAACCTAGTGAGTCCCCCAGCAGCTTTGCTGGATTTTTGGGGTTTATTTTTTCTCCTGCCAAGAGTGAGACTCTTTTACCCTCACTCTTGGACATGGCTTGAGAGTGTTTCTGTGACTTGCTATGTGCTTATGGGCTAGGGGGTATTTTTTCCCCATTGGCTATCATTGGTTTTTGAATGTGTGTTACACAGCACCCTAAATGCAGTAACACAGGGGTGTCCTAGAGACCCCCAAACATAGACTCCACACCCTGGGACTGACTACTGTCTCCCTGGGTCTGTAAAGTCACCATTGACTTTACTAGTCTTAACTTAGGAACTTAACCAGTACTGTGGAAGTACTGGTAGGGGCAATTAATCCTAGAAGCTCTCATAGACAGAGCAATCCTTCTGAAAAGGAAATTATTTATTTTAGTTTTAAACAGAATAAAACCACTAACAAAACTAAGTACTAAACTACACAAAAGACTTCTCAATAAACGGAATATCAACAAAGATAACTTCACAAACATCTGTGGAGGTGAATGTAGTCACACCACGAGCACAGAACCATATTTCAATGAAGAAGCATGCAAACAAAAGCAAATAAACCCAGTTGCCATACATAGCAGTGGACGAGGGTATGAATAACTTAATAATACCATTATGGAACAAGAAACGCTGCTCACATAAATATCCCCAGAAAACTCAGTATCACCTGTCCATTCCACTGAACCAATACTTCCAGTCTACAAATGGCCATGCACATCAATGTGTAACGTTGCCAAAAAATATTTCAAATCTTTATGCCAGTTCCTCAATCAGTATGTGAAAGGCAAAGACAAATTCAAAATTAAACTACTACAAAATATGGACCCCTGTCCAATGCGAACACAGGACTACAAGGACATTCATTAGCCTGCATTGGTGGACCTATTTGCAAAAGCACCTTCCCCCATATCAGAATGATATCAAAACATCATTCAAATATAAGAAATCTGGTCCATAAACTGAACTATGCCAAAAGTCCTGCTTTAGCACTAGCCAATTTAAATAACAATCTTCTAGATGGTACAGCAAAACAACTACTCGAAGAAATAGAGCATATACAGAGAAAATATTTTGGAATTGAAAGCCACTTACCAAATGCAGTAGATTTACAACAGACTATCAAGAACTGTACAGATGGCAACCTTCTTTTACACACATACAAAAAAGAAATGTTAAAGTTTAAAAGTACATCTGCTGAAGTACCAAACCATAACACAAAAACTATAGACAAAATGTACAAAATAGAAGACAATGAAGATTCCAAATGGTTCCAATTTGCTCTCTATCTTATAGCAGAAAACAAATACGAGATTACTGACCCCTTAATACTTTGCAGTTACTGCACTGCAAAACTTGACAACAACCAAACACCATTGCGTGCTATGACAAATAACTTGGAATTATTCCCATTACCAAAACCCCTGCAACAACTCAACTTATATTAGAGCATCAGAATTCAAACAATGCACCCATTTCAAGCAATAATACGCCTTCAACCAAAAACAGCAAAACTACGTGCCTCTGAATTAGTGAAAGGCATTTGTGGCAAAGTAGTTTATTTGCCATTAGATCTCAAAGAAAATGTACACACTCTGGGAGCGCAACGTCCAATAGATCAATCTTTAATTATCTTACTAAATGGCGTACCTACAAAAGACAAAAACATTTAGCAACAACTTGTGGACTTAGATAACGTTAGACAAGCCCTGCAATATCTAAAAGACAACAATGAATACTACAGAGAAATTAATTTTGAAGAAAACCTGAGGGAAACCACTGAAATAATTCAAGAGTCATCATAAACTGGTCAAGATCCTGCTACAGAATCCAATATTCAAGACCATTATACATTTCACCCATTACACGCTTAAGATGCCATAGATGATGCACTGGAAACATACTAAATGCGACAAGACAAAGGATCTTCAATCAGCATATGAGAAAAAAGTTGGAAGCACATGCCTTTCCTCTACTCTTTCCTAATGACAAAGGAGGAAGGTACGATGATAGACCCACTCAAATAACAGCATCAGAATACCGCTATTTACAAATGTATTCTGAAGACTCCAGATTCTGACAAAACATGGAATACATATTTCGCCTTCTCTGTGAAAGCACACCCATTGAAATCTGGTAACCATTTTCAAAATATGTCAGCCATGGAATTACTACAAAAGGTGCAAGAAGAAGATCATATTTTACAGTCAAGCATTACAAATCTTTCAGCAAACATGCATGGTACAAAAGAATACTGGTTCCGACGTCACAGAAATGTATGCTGTATGATAAGAAACCTTGGCCCACCCACTTGGTTTGTGACACATTGTGCAGACTATTCATGGAAAGATTAACACGATTTCCTATGCATAGCAAAAAAAAAAAACAAACATAGATATAAAAACACCAGGAGAACTCTGCTCTCTAGATCCTGTGAACGTATCAAGATATTTCCATCATCGCTTCATTGCTGTGCTACACTTCCTTTGTAATAAAACTGTTCCTCCCCTCTGAGAAGTGCAACACTTCTTTTGGAGAAAATAATACCAAGACAGAGGAGCACCACAAATCCACATGCTTTTGTGGATTAAGGCTGCTCCTAAATTTGGTCAGGACAGTGATGCCACTGTTTTGCAGTTCATCCAAAAATATGTCACTTGTGAAATCCCTTCACAAACAACACATAGTGAACTTCATGCACAAATTTTACAATTTCAAAGACACACATGTGGAAAATATTGTCGTAGCAAAGGGAAATAATGCACCAAATGCTGCTTTGGCTTCCCTTGACCAGTCTCATGTTGCGCTCACCTGGACCCCACAGGGGTGTCGATCGGACCCAGACAGCTGCAGTCTCCTTCAACGTGATGCGTAGTGCAGAGATGACTGTCTGGACTGGCCCGCCTAGTCTTGTCTGCTGGACCCGAAGAAGTATTTTCCTGCAAGTAGAGACAGGGATTAACCACTTGTGGGTTTTAGTGATGGCCTCCCAACTGTTCTTGATCTCCCCCACTAATCACCTCCGATATCCCCTTAGTAACCTCACCTTATGTTCGTAAAAGATGAGCTCTCCATCCTGCGGGTCTTGCAGGGGCGCGTAGATACCAGTTACTTCACTGGTTTGAAGGCGTTGGGAGAGTTCCGGTAAGTATTGACTCTGAAGTCCCTGGTGGGATTGGTAAGTATCAAGTTCAAAGAGTTCAATGTGCCCGATGTTCACTCTTGTCCCCTTCCTTTCTTAAGTTGCAACTGAGTTTGTGAGAAGAAGGTCTCGTAGCTGCTGCTGGTGTTCAGGTAAGAGTCTGTGTTACCCAACGCTGTCCGTTAACTATTGCATGCGTTAACGTGCTGTTTTTCTCCCTCTTTACAGATGTGGCATATGAAAATGTGGAGAGTTATGGAATAATACCGCCGGTGGTAAAGCAGGTAAGTCTATGGTGGTAAGAGATTTTATTTGTTGATTCCCTTGGCTCACCTTGTTTTTTCTTGTGTCCCGTAGGTGCCGGATTACGGCGAAGAAATGATGGAGACAGTGCCGGATCGAAAGATGCTGTGAGAACTGGTGAGTATGGCGCCGTGCTGGAGCTGGCAAAGCGACGCGTGCAGGACTGATTTACTTTCCAGGTCCGGAGATGAAATGGTTCTGGAACTAGGTGAGGAATTTGAAATAAGTTTGTTTTCTAACCTTGTCCTTTTCCTCTTCTTTATTCTAGGAGCTCCGGATTCGAGGCGGGCGTGGCAGAAGACTGGATGCTGGCTGCAGGCACGCAGGTGTGGCAGAAGACTGGATGCTGTCTGCAGGCACGGTGAGCGTCACGCTGCTGGAGGCAGAACAACGCGAAGCATGTGTGGCTGTTCGGGTGTGGTTTAAATAGCCTGCAAAGTAGTTCCAGGTAAGAAGTTCCCTAGAGCCACGCCCGAGTAAAAAATAGTCCCTGTAACAAAATAGTCCCATCCAGGCCTCATGTAGGCTTGGACTCTTTTACAGCATGGTCTGCATCAGGTAAGTAAAGTCTATAAGCCTGGCGCCTATGGCGCCAGGACTGATTTCTATGATGAGCCTGGCGCCTAAGGCGCCAGGACTGAACCCAGACAGCCCCTAGCCGGGGCTGCTGAGGTTTAAACAAATGCCTGGATGCCTGCTCCCGGAGCTGAGGGCCTTGTTCCTGATGCCCGGGGGTAGGCATTATGACATCTCAACAACAGGTCAAGTAAACAACCTCATGTCTTCAGTTAGACATATTGTCAAAGGAAAATCACCTAAGAATACATATTACATAAAAACAACAGAAGAATCAAAATACACCAATGATTACAATGCAATCATTGCCCTCCTATGGAATGCAAACGTAGATGTGCAGTACATTGCAGCCAATTCCACTGCAGTTGCACAATATGTCACAGCCTACTTAACCAAAGCAGAGAAAACAGAACTTCAGGACCTCTGGGATGACATATCATCTGACAAAACACTATCACAGAATTGTACAGCTTAGGCATCAAAATGCTCTCTCATAGAGAATAGGGCTGCTATGAAGCTGCAGACCGTTTAACCGGTACTGCCTTGTATGGAAAATCTGACAATATAGTATGGCTAAAGCTTGGTATTGCTAAATCTAGAAAAATAGAACTCAAATCATATGAGGACATAGAAACAATAGCCAAAACTGATTCCAACAGCCAAGACATTTTGAAAAACAATTTACTTGACACATACTAACCAAACAGTATTACCATTTTGGAAACCATGTGTCTCTACCATGTAGCCCAAAACTTCACATACAAATATAATATTAAACCAGATTAATCGAAAAGTAGCTACAGAATAGCAAAACGGCAGCTTAGTGAAACTTACCAAACACAGCTTAATTAATCATATAAAATTGTCATTAAAAACTTCTCAACAAAAAAAACTGTATTACATGTCCCTCCTACAACTTTTTAAACCATTGAGAAAAGAAGAAGAGTTACTGGATACGTATGACTCCTATGAAGATGTTTTCAAAGCAAATGAAAGCACTATAACAGACATAAACTTTACACAGTACCAAACAATGTTGCACAATGAACAGCAACACGAGATGAACTCCAGGCTCAACTAGTTGTGGACATTCCTGAAAGTAGTCAACCTTCTATAACAGGAAGCCAAGAACCACTTGGACAGCCACTAATAGCAAATGAGGCCAAATTAGCCTCTGCAGAAGTAGAAAACACCATGTGTCCGTATGAGTAATCTACAAGCAGCCTAATGTTGGCTTTAATTCACCTCATACTACAAGAAGTCCTCAAAACAGACTATGAAGAGCTCTTTGGAGGAAAACACATTATTGTTTTCAGAGATTTTCTTCAATTAACACCAGTGAAAGCTGTACCTATTTTTAAAACCTTAGGGCACACACTGTGGGGTAAAACTCTTGGCACCATAGGAAATGCCAACTTTGGCAACATTTTCAATACAGAGAATTGACGGAAAATAGGCTGCAGTCTGCAGACCTGACATATGCCAACATTTTAAAAAGTATTAGAGTTGGTGTACTATCTGAAGAACCACAAACTATATTAAAAACCACACACATCGATACCCTCTATGTCCAAAACTCATGTGCTACTGATGTCATGGAACAATTAGCACACAAAAATGTCAATTGATGTCCTTGATGCCAACTTTTGCAAGCTGTTAAAAATTTAATGAAACCATGTTAGAAAATGAAATTCAACCAATAGATCAAATTGCAACCACAGACAAACTGGACATACATGGTATGACACTACCGATGTGTCAACAAGCCACAACAAGGCTAAACACCTTGGACAACTCTATCTGTAACACAGCTGGTTTGGAGAAAATATTAAAATTATCTTTAAGCTGTAGAGTAATGCTCAAACGTAACCTTGACGTCGAACAAGGACTAGTTAATGGAGCACTTGGTACAGTTTTTGGCTTTCAAACATACCCATGTGACAACGACATTGAGTTTGTCAATATTCTCTTTGGCAAACTATCGAAAGTTAAAAGGATAGGACGCTCAACAGCCCACTTCTTTCTTTTCAAAGACATGTATGTACACGCAGAACTATTTTCTCTAACTCTAGCATACGCAGTCACCATTCACAAATCTCAAGGTCTTACCCTAGATAAAGCATTGATAGATATTGGTAGAACAGTCTTTAAAGAAGGCATGAGCTATGTAACACTATCACACTTACATACACTTGACAGACTATTTCTAATAAACTTTGATGCAAGTAAAGTAAATGCTGATATTTCTTGCATTCTAGAATACAATAGACTGCATTCACTCTACACCCCCATCTAAAAACCTATCCTGTTCCGCAAAAAGCAAAACGTTGTAAAAGAAAACTACTTCAGACTCAATCATTGCAGGATCTCACAGCAATTACTCCAAAGACAGTGAAAGAAGATAACACTTCATCAAGGACAACAACTAAAGAAGAATCTACTGCTCAAAGTAACTCAACTACCTCTTAAAAGAAGCAACGCACACTCCCCAACAAATGACTTGGAAACAGAACTTTTAGGTCCATTCAAATTTTCAAATACAACTGGTGTAAATTGCTATGCAAATGTAGCAATAAATATTCTATTCCAATTGCCACCAATTATTGACAACATTTACTTACACGGTACAGACCAATTGTGTTTGCAAATGTAAGTCCTTCATAGAAATGCATCCAACAATCCTGACAACACTTACCGTGTTCATGGAATAAGACAGGAATTGGACTACTGTCCTGGAATGGTCAACTTCACTATAAACTCACAGAAGATCCACAAGAATTTCTTAAGTACTTGCTACAAGTACTAGAAAACAAAAACACACCTATAAATGAAATCTTTCAGATTTCATACATGTGGAAATATACATGCACTCTTTGCAGTCATGTGACACAAGAAGAAGTTCCTAATGAACGCTTTGTGTATGAATCCATAAATAACTGTGAATCCATTCCATTTCAGCAACTTGTACAAAATCCAAACCATGGCAGATTATGTACTACCTGCAATTCCGATAATTGTTCCACCTTACAAATACAGACACATAGTAAATACATAATAGTAATGTTTTTACGTTATAATGCAGATGATACCAAAAACAACTGCAAGCTGACTGGATTCACATATGATCAAGTATCACTTGGTAAGGAAACCTTCACAACAATAGGTATAATCTACCACGCAGGAGTCACAACCAATGCAGGTCACTATACTGCATATATAAAAAAGAATTGTGGATGGCTTGAATGTAATTATAGTACCATTACTCTAAAGAAGAGATTACCTGCAAATCTTGTAAACGCTTACTTAATATTCTTAAAACCAAAATTTAATAACTAATCTGTGTATGAACATAAACAAAACTAGAAGTTCAAAACTATGACCAGTTAGAATACGCCAACAAATATCTAACTGCCCCAATAATATGCAACAAAGAAACAGATGCATGAATACCATAATGCAGCAAGCCAATAGATAGATGAATACCACTAAAATGGAAAAAGAAATAAACAAATAGAATATACCAACTGCTATCTAATTGCAACAATACTTCCACCACTTCCAAATGAAAAACCATACACCTATTCAATACTACCTATTGAAATCAATAAAAGAAATATATTGTAACACAACGTAGAAAGTTGTTTTTTTTTTAATCCAGCATCAATTATTTTTCCCACAGACCCAATGATTTAATCAACTAACACAGGAACTGAGCAAATTGCACAGTACACTGGTTTGAACTATAGTACTTCTAAAGTACTAACTATGAGGGTCGACAAAAAACAGAAATGTCTTCTATGCAATGCAATACTCATTATAAACTACCTACACTAACATGTGATTTTTTTTGTTTTATCACAGTGATTGAAAAAAATGTGTGCTCCAACTACCCATCTCATGAAAAAACTGCATACAACCACAAAAAGTCAAACAGTAAGTATATAACTATTGGACCTGACCATAAACCACAATCCAAAATGTTTACTTCTATGGGTATCTTATGCTGTGTTAGGGAGAATTCTCTGTTTAGGCTGAATTTCCTAACCTAGTGAGTCCCCCAGCAGCTTTGCTGGATTTTTGGGGTTTATTTTTTCTCCTGCCAAGAGTGAGACTCTTTTACCCTCACTCTTGGACATGACTTGAGAGTGTTTCTCTGACTTGCTATGTGCTTATGGGCTAGGGGGTATTTTTTCCCCATAGGCTATCATTGGTTTTTGAATGTGTGTTACACAGCACCCTCAGTGCAGTAACACAGGGGTGTCCTAGAGACCCCCAAACATAGACTCCACACCCTGGGACTGACTACTGCCTCCCTGGGTCTGTAAAGTCACCATTGACTTTACTAGTCTTAACTTAGGAACTTAACCAGTACAAACCATCTTACTGTGGAAGTACTGGTAGGGGCAATTAGATTGCCCCTGGGTATGTTGTCGAGGGGGTACTGTCCCGTCCCTCCTCGCCGACTTCTGGCTGGTGGCAGTGGATAACACGGAAATATTCCACCGGAATATTTCCCAATGGGATTTCCCATTGTTTTTAATGCACCACTTTTTGGTGCAATGTTAAAGATACCGCCGGTTTATTTATTTAATATAAATTCACCGGTTGGGATATTTTGCCAGAACTCGCCGCCAAAATGGCGTCTAGGTTCACTTCAGTAACCCTGAACCCGAGTCGAGACTTTGTTCCACTTTTGGCGGGCTTCTGCACAGAAGCCCTCCACAGTGGTGCCATTCTGTCTGGGTACCACAGGGGGTGTGGGAGGGGGTTTAGGCACCCTGGACTGAGTTGCCTTGCCAACTCATGTCGCACTCTGGCGCGGTTGGCCCAAGTGGTGAGCCACCCCGCTCACCACTTAGCATGTTTGAGTGACAGCTAGGCTGTATGAATGGGGGTTTGCTGCATAAAAGCAGGGTTTTTGGGACTGGTTCTTCAGAAGTCGCCACAGGACCTAAGAAGCCGAAGAGGGAGAAGCCGAGCCGACCTGCCAAGACGACACCACCGGTGGAGCCCTGCGGAACCGTCTCACCACTTTTTCCGACGACAGAGGAGATCTCCCGCCGGAGAGTCCCCTTCCCTTAACTGGTGGGGACAACCAGTTGCTGCCTTCTTTTCGCCGTCCCGAAGCATCTCGTGGCCGCCTTGCCTGTGCCAAGCACCCCGGCAACCGGGATACCACTTTTTACCTCAACCGCGAAAGAGGGGTAAAATCCTTTGTGACAGGAAAACTCCACGGCTGGTCTCATCCCTGGTAGTGCAACGACCTTCAGCTTTCCTCCACGTCGATATCACCTCTTCCTCTGGACGACGCCGCGACTTGCACCCACTACCAGGAACAACTACCACCGCTGGAGGATCCTTTCCACTTTTAAAAGGTACTGTGTTCCGCCCAGCTTCCCTTGCCACCGATTGTACGGGGTAGATTTAGCCCTCGGCTCTCAAACCTGGGTAAGCCTGGGACACCCTAACTAAACTTTTTCTAAATTCAGTAAAACCTTTTTTACTCACCTTCAAAGACTTGTGACATTGTGTGATCTTGGGCATATTTTCGCCTGGCTCTCCCTAAAGCGGGCCACAAACCAATTCTCCTTGTTCCACAATTGACTGCCTTTTCTAACCTTATGTGAAAAGTGTTTTACCTTGCTGCTTTCATTACTTCTGCTTTTTCCCTCCCTTTTCTAATAACTTGTTGGAGTGCCATCTGACGTTAAGCGCTCACCTCTGTTGGGAAATAAGTGGTGTTAACTTAGACTTGTCCAACAAATGACTAGGGATGTACATATAAGTAATAGTGACTGTGTTTTGACTTACTTACCTTTTCTGTGCTAGTGTAATTTATGAGTGTGCCTTTAAAATAAATAAGTATATACTTTTACACCTAGCTCTGGTCAGTGTTTGCTTGTACTACTGTGCCACTGTACCTATCCTGTATCCTCTATATACTGCCTAACTCTTCTTGAGGGAAGTCTAACTGCTCAGCCACAGCTACCACAGTGAATCTGTGTGGTACAGACTGCTACCAAGTGGGTTTACTGCCAACACCTGTAGTCTTAAATCTTTTGCAGTGGTCCCAGAGGGAACTGCACAGGTTTCTGCTTAACACTGGTGTACAGCGGTGGGATTTGTATTGAGTATACACTTTAGTGTACTTTTGAGATACCTTAGTGCAACTAACCACAAAGCTTAAGCACAAGAAAGAAAAAGTCATTTTCTAACCTGTCTACTATGGAAAGTTATAGTCAAGAATCCCTTGCTACAAAAACTGCTGATTGTCTAAGACTTCTCTGTAAGCATAAGAATCTCATGACTAAAGGAAAGAAAATGGAGCTAATAGAAAGGTTGTTAGAAAACCAAAGTCTGGATGATGGTTCAGAGGAACCTATCACTCCAGCAAATGTAGAGAACAGCAATGATATTGATATTGAACAAAGTATTGATGATCTTGGGTCAGAACCAGAAGAGGAGGATGAAACTGTTGTAGATGTTCCCTCTAGGCCTCTGTTTGCTCTACCAGCTGTACCTACTGGACCTTTGCCAGGTCCCACATTTAACCCTCAATACTTTGAACTGGAGAAAATGAAAATTGAATTAGAGTTCAAGAAACTTAATGCTCAAACTGACAAAGAACTAAGGCTAAGGGAAATGGAGCTCAAGTATGAGCTAGAAATTAAAAAAATTGTCTGTTGAGAATGCTTCTCTCTCTGGCTCCTCTAGAAGTTCCAGTCCTAAAAGACCCTGGATGCCTAAGGAATTGATTGGTATGTATGAGCCTAAGTTGGATGTGTTGGATTGGTTGTCTATGTTTGAGTATAATCATGGGCTCCAGAACATCACAGGTAATGAGTTACTCACCTGGTTATTCTCTAGGCTTCCCCCTGTTGCAACTGATGCGGTAATGGAGTTGGGGGAGGAGGATAGGAAAGAGTATGAATGTGTGAAACTAGCTTTGATAGCTAGGTTTGGGAAGACCCCTTCCCAGTATCTTAAGAGGTTTAGGAGCCTCAAAAAGCATGATGGTACCCCTTGGGCTACCTGGGTGTGTGAAGGGTTGAAAAACTTAGAGGGATGGATTAAGGGTTACAAAGTGAACAGTTATGAAGGAATGAGGAATCTTGTAATGATGGAGTCAATTTATGATCCCTGCTCTCCTGAGCTCAGACAGCACTTGGCTGATTCACGGGAATTAGATCCTAGGAAACTAGCTAAGGCTGCTGACTTGTGGGTTGCCGACCGGGTTACTCACAAGGATTCTGGGGTAACTCAGAAGAAGGATGAGGGAAGACAGCCTAAGAAAGACTCCAAAGAGAATTCTAATAATTCCAATTCCAAAGAGGACCCCAAACCAAACCATAAGGGTTAGCCACCCGGGAAACCACAGCAGAGTAGTATACCTTCTGGTGCTAAACCAGAAGGAGGTCAGAACAAGCCTCCATTCCAAAGGACCTTTGGGGCCTGTTATGTTTGTAAGGCTACTGACCATGTGAAAGGAGATCCCAGATGTAAGGGTAAACCTTCAGGGGTCCAGCTTGTCTCCTTAGCCTTCGCTCCAGAGGAGGAAGTCACTATGGCAAGTGGAAACTTTCTACTACTGGCTGATGAACCCACTGGAGTCTCAGCCAGTGTTTCTTTAGTCTCTCTGGGGTTGTGGGAACAACAGAATTTAGATGTGTATAATTCTATCCCAGATAATACTAAAGAGTATTATAAGGACAGTGTCCACGTGAATGGTCAGGAGACTCCTGCCATCAGGGACACTGGGGCCAGCATAACTGTGGTGGATGAATCATTTTTCAAGGCAGAGGATGTTGCTAAGGCACCCAAATGCCTCACCAAGTTAGCTGGAGGGCCTGTGCAGATGTGTCCCCAGTTACCAGTTCTCATCCAGTGTAATGATATGGCTGTGAAGATACCTGTCAGTATACAATGTGAAGTGCCAGGAAGGGTTCTGTTGGGAAATGACCTGAAAGCTCTTGGAGTTGTGTCACATACCCCCAGACCTCCTAGTAAAAGGTTACAGGAGCTCACCAAACCTGCAAGAGAGAAAACCCTGCGAGGATTATCTCAGGAGATGATGACAGAAATCACTCCTCTCCCACTGGAGCAACTTACTGCAGTAACTACCAGATCAGGAGCAAAGGGGCAACCCAAGACTCCTAGGAAAAAGCCTACAGCAAGCACTCCAGTGCTTCCAACAAGGACTTCCCCAAGGTTGTCCAAAGTTACACCTGTAACTCCACCTCCAGCTGAGGCTGAGAGGGAGGTACAACCCTGTCTGGTTGAACTAGACTCTGAAGAAGAGCTAGTAGGAGGCCCAGAACTTATTGGAGACCTGGACCCGGCTGACCATCCTGAGCTGCAGTCTTTACTGGCAGAAGGTGGACCCAGCAGGACAGCTTTTAGTAAGGGACAAAGAGAATGTCCAACTCTGGAGGGTCTCCGCCAACAGGCCGCTTCTCAGGCTGATGGGCAAGAGCCTGGGAAGTATAGGTTACACTGGGAAGATGGCCTCTTCTACAGTGAACCCACTGAATCTGAACCTGGAGCCTACCAACGCCTGGTAGTGCCCCAAGAGAACAGACAACAGTTCTTGCAACTAGCCCACGAGATTCCTTTGGCTGGTCACTTGAGTTTCAAGAAGACCAAGGAAAGGCTCTCCCTCTACTTTTATTGGCCAAAGATGGGGGCTGAAGTAGATAGATATTGCAGGAGCTGCCATACCTGCCAGACTTCTGGTAAGGTTGGTTCCAAGAATGTGGCACCTTTAGTGCCTCTCCCAGTTGTGGGAGTCCCATTTGAGAGGGTAGGGATTGACATTGTTGGTCCCCTTGATCCTCCAACCTCCTCAGGCAACAGGTTTATCCTTGTTGTAGTAGACCATGCTACTAGGTACCCTGAGGCAATTCCTATGAGGACTGTTACAGCCCAGGCTGTGGCTAAGGCCCTCCTCGGTATCTTTACCAGGGTTGGGTTTCCTAAGGAGGTGATCTCTGACAGGGGGTCAAATTTTATGTCCAACTACATGAAAGCCATGTGGAAAACCCGCGGAGTCACCTACAAGTTCTCAACCGCATACCACCCTCAGACAAACGGATTGGTAGAAAGGTTTAACAGAACTATGAAGAGCATGATAGGTGCTTTAGAAGAACCCCTTAAGAAGAAGTGGGACCTTCTACTGCCATGCCTTCTATTTGCTTATAGGGAAGTCCTTCAGGAGGGAGTAGGTTATTCTCCCTTTGAACTTCTCTTTGGCCATCCAGTCAGAGGCCCCTTGGCCCTGATTAAGGAGGGGTTGGAGAGTGCTCCTTCCCCCAAGCCAGTCAGAGTGACTGACTATGTGATAGGTCTCCGAAGGAGAATGTCACACATGATGGCAGAAGCCAGTGACAACTTGAAAGCTGGCCAAGCTCTGATCAAACATTGGCATGATCAGAAGGCTAACATGGTTGAGTTTACTCAAGACCAGCTAGTTCTAGTTATGCTTCCAACAAGGCAGAGGGCCTTGCAAGACAAATGGATGGGACCCTTCAAGGTTGTGGGAAAACTTGGAGAGGTCAACTATCTGGTGGATCTGGGCAAACCCAGGGAAGCTCCCCGAGTCTTCCACACCAACCGCCTCAAAGCCTATGTCTCGAGACCAGAAGTAGGAGCCTTGCTTCTAGCTTCATCAGAAGAGGAGGAGGCGAGTGAAGCTCTACCTGACCTCCTGAGAGGCTTACCTTTGGACGAAAAGGTTGAAGGAGTTAATCTCTCTTCAGATCTGACCCCTGAGCAACAGGAGGAGTGCAAAGCAATGTTAAATCAGTTTGCCCCCCTGTTCTCACTTTCACCAGGCTTGACCCCTTGGGGACAGCATGATATACTCACTGGTGACTGTCTGCCAGTCAAAAGCAGAGGATATAGAATGTCAGAACATGTCAGAACCCACATCAAAGGTGAGGTCAAGAAGATGCTTGATCTCGGGGTAATAGAGCCCTCTACTAGTCCATGGTCTAGCCCAGTGGTGTTAGTACCAAAGGCAGGATCCAAAGAGTTGAGATTATGTGTGGACTATAGAGCTCTTAATGCAGTCACCAAGACTGATGCCCACCCTTTGCCAAGGACAGATGAGTTGGTGGATAAACTTGGTGCAGCCAAGTACCTCAGCACACTGGACCTTACGTCAGGCTATTGGCAAATAGCCCTGACAGACCATGCCAAGGAGAAAACTGCATTTTCTACCCCAGTTGGCCTATACCAATTCAAGGTTATGCCTTTTAGACTGAAAAATGCACCTGCAACATTCCAAAGGATGGTGAACCAAGTTCTAGCTGGGATGGAAGACTTCTGCATGGCATACTTGGATGACATTGCAGTCTTCAGCCACTCCTGGGAGGAACATGTGACCCACTTAGGACATGTTTTGCAGGCTCTTGAGCAGGCCAATCTGACCATAAAGGCAAGCAAATGCCAAATTGGACAGAGTAAAGTGGTCTACCTTGGACATGAGGTAGGAGGTGGAGAAATAAGGCCTTTGCTCAGCAAGATTGAAGCTGTGCAAAATTGGACAACACCTACTACTCAGACCCAGGTGAGAGCCTTCTTAGGCCTCACTGGGTACTACAGGAATTTCATTGAGAACTATGGGACCATAGCTTCTCCTCTGAATGTGATCTCCTCTCCAAAATTCCCTAAAAAGGTCAAATGGAATGAGGAATGCAATCAGGCCTTTGAAAACCTGAAGAAAGCTCTTTGCCAAGCTCCAGTACTCAGAGCTCCTGACTACCACCAAACTTTCATTGTACAAACTGATGCTTCCAATGTAGGTATAGGTGCAGTTCTTAGCCAACTGGATGAGAAGGGTAGGGAACACCCCATTTGCTTCATCAGTAGAAAACTGAAGGATCCTGAAACAAGGTGGGCAACAATCGAAAGAGAATGCTTTGCTATTGTGTGGGCACTGAAGAAGTTTAGGCCATACTTGTATGGTTCTACTTTTGTCATTCAGACTGACCACCAACCCTTGAGATGGTTAATGCAAATGAAAGGGGAAAATCCAAAACTATTGAGATGGTCAATCTGCCTCCAAGGGTTTGATTTCACCATTGAGCACAGGTCAGGGTGTCACCATCAAAATGCTGATGGACTCTCTAGGATGTATGTCATCGACTAGAGGTATGAGGTTCATCCAGGAATGGATTAAATCCTCCTGCCCCTTAGTCTGGGGGGGGCGAGAGTTAGGGAGAATTCTCTGTTTAGGCTGAATTTCCTAACCTAGTGAGTCCCCCAGCAGCTTTGCTGGATTTTTGGGGTTTATTTTTTCTCCTGCCAAGAGTGAGACTCTTTTACCCTCACTCTTGGACATGGCTTGAGAGTGTTTCTGTGACTTGCTATGTGCTTATGGGCTAGGGGGTATTTTTTCCCCATTGGCTATCATTGGTTTTTGAATGTGTGTTACACAGCACCCTAAATGCAGTAACACAGGGGTGTCCTAGAGACCCCCAAACATAGACTCCACACCCTGGGACTGACTACTGTCTCCCTGGGTCTGTAAAGTCACCATTGACTTTACTAGTCTTAACTTAGGAACTTAACCAGTACTGTGGAAGTACTGGTAGGGGCAATTAGATTGCCCCTGGGTCTGTTGTCGAGGGGGTACTGTCCCGTCCCCCCTCGCCGAGTTCTGGCTGGTGGCAGTGGATACCACGGAAATATTCCACCGGAATATTTCCCAATGGGATTTCCCATTGTTTTTAATGCACCACTTTTTGGTGCAATGTTAAAGATACCGCCGGTTTATTTATTTAATATAAATTCACCGGTTGGGATATTTTGCCAGAACTCGCCGCCAAAATGGCGTCTAGGTTCACTTCAGTAACCCTGAACCCGAGTCGAGCCTTTGTTCCACTTTTGGCGGGCTTCTGCACAGAAGCCATCCACAGTGGTGCCATTCTGTCTGGGTACCACAGGGGGTGTGGGAGGGGGTTTAGGCACCCTGGACTAAGTTGCCTTGCCAACTCATGTCGCACTCTGGTGTGATTGGCCCAAGTGGTGAGCCACCCCGCTCACCACTTAGCATGTTTGAGTGACAGCTAGGCTGTATGAATGGGGGTTTGCTGCATAAAAGCAGGGTTTTTGGGACTGGTTCTTCAGAAGTCGCCACAGGACCTAAGAAGCCGAAGAGGGAGAAGCCGAGCCGACCTGCCAAGACGACACCACCGGTGGAGCCCTGCGGAACCGTCTCACCACTTTTTCCGACGACAGAGGAGATCTCCCGCCGGAGAGTCTCCTTCCCTTAACTGGTGGGGACAACCAGTTGCTGCCTTCTTTTCGCCGTCCCGAAGCATCTCGTGGCCGCCTTGCCTGTGCCAAGCACCCCGGCAACGGGGATACCACTTTTTACCTCAACCGCGAAAGAGGGGTAAAATCCTTTGTGACAGGAAAACTCCACGGCTGGTCTTATCCCTGGTAGTGCAACGACCTTCAGCTTTCCTCCACGTCGAGATCACCTCTTCCTCTGGACGACGCCGCAACTTGCACCCACTACCAGGAACAACTACCACCGCTGGAGGATCCTTTCCACTTTTAAAAGGTACTGTGTTCCGCCCGGCTTCCCTTGCCACCGATTGTACGGGGTAGATTTAGCCCTTGGCTCTCGAACCTGGGTAAGCCTGGGACACCCTAACTAAACTTTTTCTAAATTCAGTAAAACCTTTTTTACTCACCTGCAAAGACTTGTGACATTGTGTGATCTTGGGCATATTTTCGCCTGGCTCTCCCTAAAGCGGGCCACAAACCAATTCTCCTTGTTCCACAATTGACTGCCTTTTCTAACCTTATGTGAAAAGTGTTTTACCTTGCTGCTTTCATTACTTCTGCTTTTTCCCTCCCTTTTCTAATAACTTGTTGGAGTGCCATCTGACGTTAAGCGCTCACCTCTGTTGGGAAATAAGTGGTGTTAACTTAGACTTGTCCAACAAATGACTAGGGATGTACATATAAGTAATAGTGACAGTGTTTTGACTTACTTACCTTTTTCTGTGCTAGTGTAATTTATGAGTGTGCCTTTAAAATAAATAAGTATATACTTTTACACCTAGCTCTGGTCAGTGTTTGCTTGTACTATTGTGCCTCTGTACCTATCCTGTATCCTCTATATACTGCCTAACTCTTCTTGAGGGAAGACTGACTGCTCAGCCACAGCTACCACAGTGAATCTGTGTGGTACAGACTGCTACCAAGTGGGTTTACTGCCAACACCTGTAGTCTTAAATCTTGTGCAGTGGTCGCAGAGGGAACTGCACAGGTTTCTGCTTAACATGCTGCACCGATTGTTGCCAAACACTACAATCTTGACTGCATGGCCTGGCCAAAACTCTTCATACAGCCTCAACAAAGGAAACAGTAAGTATATAATAATTAAACTCACAAACACTGCAACATAACACAGCCATGCAAACAAACACCTCACCAATAAATACAACCCAAAATGCCTAAAGTCTTCAATACCAACATTCTGAACACAATCCAACAAACAAACTAAGACACATCCTCTCACTATCCTATAAACACTTTTACATTACTACAATTCAGTACTCCATTTTTGAAAAAGTTTCCCCTAAGCAGCCTACATACCACAATCAAAATATTTGGTAGCATTGTAGAGTTATGCTGCAGTGGTTGTGGCCAGGGCCTAGAGTCTGGGGCCCTGGCCACAGCCATCGCAGCATGACACACCCATAGAAACAAACCCCAACCAAATGACCACAACCCAAAAACATATTACATCCACCTCAAAACTGTGTAGTTCAATTAACATACTAAAAAATAATTACAACCAACACACAAACTCTCCAATACATATCCCCTTCACCCAATGCTCTTCTAACGCCCCAAAACCAACATCATATTAAAGTAAAATAGCCAGTAGTGCGCCCAGTGTTTAGTGTTTAGTGTTTAATATGTCCGCGAAAAACCGCGGTGACCATGAACACTGCAAGCACATCACGGCCTTTTCCCACCTAAACAAATACAGCATTTGACCCATCTCTTACTCCTCCACCCTCTCCAAGCACTCATACACACCAACACACTCCCTAAAATTAGACTTCTGCTCACTTCCAGCGCATGTCCGAGCATCCAATATGGCGGGGGCATCGAAACAATTTGACACACCTCACGCCTCATCCCAGCCAATAAGAGAACACGTCTAATGCCCACAGACACGATGCAAGCCGATTATCCAAGGGATCGAACAGGTAAGTGTGACCGCGCAGCAAATTAAAACTAAGCAAATTATGTGGATTGTGCCATATCACGTTCAGTTTAGCTGGTACAAAACAATATGGTGGTAAGATAGATTGTCAAGGAGTTTGGGATAACCTCTTGGCTTGACAAATGCAACCAGCAGTACACAGATTTAGGCTTTCCATCAAAAACATTTGGCTGTATGATCATATACATTTTCAAAAGTGTTCACTCGCCAATATTTTACATATTCCCCAACAAAATGAGATACAGTTGGCACTCTGAGCTTTAGAGACATCCACCTAAACTTCACTGAACAACATGGAGACAATGCAGTGTTTACAGTAGTATAATACACAATTGTTTTTTGATACCTCATGGAGTAACATAGACAGGCTTACGAGCAAGGCAAGAAGCCTTATAAACCTTATTATACTACCATGGGAGATTTTCCTTAGCTTTTGCAGGCAGAGTGTGATAGTGGAGTGAAAATAGGTTTCCTCCTCTCACTTCCTTCCCGTGTAAAACCTCTCTGCTTTATGCCAGTATTGAGCTCATTTTGCTTCAAAATGTAATAAGATGCCAGGGAGCTGGTACGTTTGTAGTGAGATCCCAACCACTACATTTTCGACATTTTCCTGGAGGAGTGAAAATGTGCAGGGGAAAAGGCAGTATACACACATATACATCATCATTTTCCCTGCAGATGTGCACTCTGCTGTGCAAATGAGTAATTTCAGCTTTGCAGTGTTTACTTTTAATTGTGAGCACTGCTTACCATGCGCACATGGTAGGCAGTATTCACAATTATAATTAAACATTGGCTGACATGTGAGCATGTCAGGCAGGATTTAATTGTATTTGTACATGCTGCCTGTCATGCCAGCATATCGGGCAGAATGTATTTGTAATTGTACATGCTGCACACATGATCATGCCCATGCAACCAATTGATCCCTATGGGGTCTGCCTGATTCAAACTGGCATAAAGACAGCTGAAAAGAGAGGGATCTCCAGCATTGGTGCTGGCGAGAAAATCCATGCCAGTGCAAATGCTGGATCACTTGTATGGTGGAGAGGAAGGAAAGTGGTGGAAGTGCAAGTTGACACTCAACAAGTCAACAAAACAAATGATTGAAAATGCAGTGCGACATTATTGGAAGGTGTTAACGCCTTACTGAAGTTGTTTATGCCGTCCATTAACGTTATGGCCCCAATGAACATGGGCTGCTCTGAGATGTTCAATCTGGCGTAAAACCAACAGACTCATGTGAAATCTGTATGCACTTAGCACCTGCTAAAAGCATGCATATTACTTAGGAATATGCAAGCAACATTTTGTTTTTTTATAAAACCGAGAGTAAAAGTGAACAGTAAAGGCAGTTTTACTCTTCACGTTTGTATTTCAATAAAATGCAAGTGAATGGTGTTCAGATTCAGTCTATGTGTAGAATGTTCTGAACGATCATAGCAAAGAATGGTTTAAATCCACTCAAATCTAATATATATATTAATGAATTCCATGTCTAAATATTAATGTTCATCATGGATGTCCTTTACACAAAACCACTGCGGTCAATCTAGAAGATTTTTTTGACTTTCATTCATTAGTAGCCAATTTACAAAGTGTAATCCGGCCTGCATTTTCATCATTAGAAATGCACAGTGATGACTGAGCTGCGGGCCTAGGTTTTCCGTCTCTTCAGTAAAACGGGTGACCTTTAGCTGCCATTGAATACCAAGTCCAGGTCTGAATCGGGATGCATACACAATCTGTCCTGCGCAAGCACTAATTGTGTTTTCTTTTGTCATTGACAAATACGATAGGTTCTGCTGGTCCTAGGCGATTAGAAAAATCATGCTATGCATGTATTTACAAATGTGAATTTTAAATCATAACATTACTTATAATATTCCAATTCCCATTGCAAGATATTATTTCAATTAGTTCTCTCAAATTAAACGCATAAATAAAATATTGGAATATTGTTTGAGAAGAAAAAATTCGAGCAACAGAAAACATGTTTCATCACCTATATGTGTGTAAGAAAACCCAGTTTCAGATGTATACATATTTCTGTCATGTTAATTCCTGTATCTGCACAACTGTTTCTTTATAAATCTGCTTATCTCTACACTGTCAATGATTTAGATATCCTTGTATTGTGTATAGAAATACTGTGATTAGTATAATGTACTTCTTAATACATGTACATGGACATTGCTCATGTTTCAGCTATTGTGCAACTGTGTTGCAGAAAAAACTAAAACTTATCACAAAGAACATTCTTATACTACTATGATCGATCTTACCTTTCTATAACAACACAGATCTTTTCTTCACAGCATTTCAGAAGAAAAATGCACGGTTTGATTTCTTATTGAATGTGTTCCACATACGCATCGTGGCTTGTTCAAACAGCCTGTGGAAAATGAAACATTCCATTTGTAATTTAGTAGAATATGGATATTTTATAACATTTTACACAATAGTAAAACATCTGTACAATATTTCTTGAATCTAAAATAAACATAATATCAAATAACTGCAAAAGACTAACGTCTGTCTTAATATGATCTTTGCATTATTTACAGTCCAAATTCTTAACAACCAAGAATAAATGTGTGATCATCACCGCTCATGATATGGGAACATATAGCCTCAAAGTTGGTCATTATTCTCTTGTAATTCTAAATTAAAGTTAATACAATGTTCGGACTCCAGGTTGGACAATAAAGCAGTAAAGACATGATGGTGTCACACAACATTTCATTATCACACAAACTACATAAACTTAGGGACTGTGGTACACCCTTCCACGCAACATTGACTTGACGGCGGATCAAATACATACAGCACTGCATCATCCTGTTCTCATGGTGGGAGTGTTTGCCTTGATTATCCTTCTGGCATTATGTCTCATATATAATATAAATTATATATTATGTAATATCAAAGATAATTAATACGTCAATGCAGTGAGCTTCATATCATCAGGTGTCTTTTTTGTGCAATGAAAATAATCTATGTATTGTGGAGTAGTGCCTGATAACTCAGTATTTAGTATACTTTTGGGCGTTTACCATAGTGCTAAATTGCTCATAGTATTTGTGGCAATCTAAAATGGCATCCAGCCACGCGGCAAGCCAAAAACACGCCGAACACGAATGGGATTTAACACATCTCTATAATACAGTTAAAGATCATAATCCGACTTTGTATGAAAAAAAATCAGAATTTTAGAATCAACTAAAATAAAACTTTGTGCAATTAGAAACATTGCATTTCATTTAAAATATAATTAGGACATACTATACAAACTTTTGCTTCATAGAAATGATGATGATTTCACTCGAATCAAAATGTTTCCAAGCTGATTAAACATCATATTGTACAGGTATGCAAGATCACCCAAAGATGCGTGATCTTACATTTCATCTAGCAATAGGTGTTGGACCACACCATAGTAGCATTGGTTGCTTATCTATCATGTATGTATTTTACTTGTATTTTCCTTGTCATTTGTATAGCACCTTTTACCATTATTATAGCGTCAATGCACTGAAAGTGGGAACGCCCTTGGAGGACCAAAGTCTGGAGTGCTGGAGGTCATGGATCATTTAGCCAAAAAAAGCTAAACAGGACTGGCCAGGCTCTGGTGGAGAAGGAACCCATGATGTCAGAATGCGGACGAGTGCTGAGAGGAGAAGTGGTGGCGTCAGTGCTAGAGACTCGTTTTGTGTTCAGCGTGCCTGAATTTGTCATAGATCTGCATTGTATTCTGCTGTCAGAGGTGTTGAGGCATAGTCTGGTGTAAGTAGGCTGAGAATTATTTGAACAGCACTACCAAATATTGTCATAGTCTTTGCTGTATACTGATGTGTGCGGCCAGAGGAGTGGTGTGTTATACATACCATGTAGCCATTGGTGGTGCTTTGTTGTTGGGGGGCCCATTCAGGTTCTTGGCTTTTTCTGTCGGATCTTGCGGCTGTAATAATAAAAAAGTGGTTAGAAGCAGCGACAGTCTATGCTCCAACTATTTTACACAAGAGGCACATGGGTTGTGCTTCCAGATTCTTCAAGGCGGGTTGGGTGGCGGGTCTATCCAGATATCGAACACTTACTGATCCTTTTAAGGAGGTACCTTTACCAAGGGCTGTCCATCCAATGTATTACATATGTTCAATACCTGCCCACCCCCCATTCCTTCCAGAGTGATGCTGAGCTGGTTCTTGATTGCCCCCCTGTGCTGTTGCACAGGGCATCCCCACCTGGTCTGCTGGTGCAGGATATGGCCATTGCAGCCTGACTTCTCATGACTTCTCAGCATTGCATCCCAAATCGGTATGATTGCGGTGGTGGTTGTGGTTCTATCACACCACTGTGCTTCCTCCACTATTGTTGTGATTTGCCAGTTTTCTGTACATGCCTGGTGCAGGCATTCATTAATCCTGCAGCATTACATAGAAGAGTGCTGTGATTCAGGGAGCAGGGTCACGATAGGTGTGTGATAGTGTGTGTGGTCCGGGCCGTCGCAAACACAGTCAGCACTGTCAGGTGTTTGGAGGTCGGTGATGCCACAAACACAGCCACCACCACCTGGGTAGACTGTTAATATACTTAGGATTGGACATATTAAGGGGTTTTATTGATCATGTGGTAAACAGGTTTTGAGGACTTTTTCTGAAGGAGAGGTAGTTTTCTGTATGGTGGATTTAAAGAAGAAGAGTGTTAAAGATTATTTGTACTATGGTGGAAAAAGCTGAGCCAACCACTCTGGTGGAGTGGAGGGGTGTGGTCCAATAGCCAGGAGGAGAGCTCAGCCAATGTGCGGTTTCTGGGGGCCGGTAGTGGATGATTTTGTTTTGAAGGAACTCAGAACCTGTACTATTGAGGGCTCAGTGTGTGATGCACGTGGCTTTGAGGGTTGCTCTTAGGATAACTGAGAGCCAGTGCACAATTCTGAGTGTGGGGTTATGTGTTCTCTGGGAGACAGGGCAAGGAACAGGCTGTCTGCTGCATTTTGAATACGTTGATGTTTCTTAAACTGGTATGCAGGGACGCCGAGATAGATTGTGCTTGAGAGGATAATGGCTAGTATTGCAGAGACTCTTTGAGGGTAAGAGAGGTAAGGAAAGATTTGTTTCACGTTACATAGGTGGAAGTGGCAGGTCCTGGATACAGGGTTGTTGTGCTTGGAGAGGGATAGATCTGCATCCGTGGTGCATCCAATATTTTTGACAAAGGTGAAGGCGGCATTTGGGGTTGCAAGGGCAGGCGCCCATGGTAAAGGTTGGGGATCAGAGCAGATTTTGTGGCCTATTAGGATGTCGATTTGCCCCGGTTAAGGATTAGCTGGTTGTTGAGGTCGGGAGGTGGGGAGGGTTCGATCTTGCCGATTTTGAACATGATTTGAGTATTGTCTGCCTAGTTGTAGCAGGTTATGTGAGTGGATGAGAGCTGGAAGTGGGCTTAGGAAGAGTTTGAAAAGGAGTGGTGAAAGGGAGGCTCCTTGCAGCACCCATTTGGTGACTGGACAAGGGCGGAAGAGAAAGGGGGAAGCAGAGCAAATTATGAGCGATCATAAATAAAGGAGGTGATCCAATTAAGGCTTAGGGCCTCATTACACGGATGGCGGAGATCCATGGCGCTATAAGCGCCATGGTTCATGCCGGTAAAATACCGGCACCGCCTTGGCGGAAAGGGGAATTACCGCCCCATTCCAATGTTGGCGGGGCGGTAATTCCCCCTTCCACCATTGCCCTTCCCCATTCCTATTTTTGCCCCATAGGGTCCCTGGGTCCCTTTGCTCCCTGGGTCCCTTTGCGGGTTGGTTTTTAACGCCTGCAAAAAGCAGGCGTTAAATCCCCCAACCCGCAAAGGGACCTCGTAGTAAGGCGGTAAGGATTTACCGGTACCGGTATTTTACCGGTACCGGTAAATCCTTACCGCCATCCCTGTAATGAGGCCCTTAGTCTTTGATGCCTAGGGTGAGGAGACTGTTCCTCATTATTGTGTGGTTATTGTATCAAAGGCTGCAGATAGATCCAGTATGATGAGCGCAGCACCCACTTCTGAGTCTGCAGTTTTTTTTAGGTCATCCCAAACGGAGACCAGAGAAGATTCCATTCCACACAGGGGTCGGAACCCTGAATGTGGGGGTCGAGGAGACTATTGGTTTCTGTGAAAAGGTCAAGTTGCTTATATGCCACGCAGTCAATTCGTTTGGCAAAGAAGCTGGTATTGGAGATTTGGTGGTGGCTTAATGGAGATAGTGGGTCGAGGTAGGGTTTTTTGATGAGCGGTTTTACATGAGAGGTTTTGAAGACCTCTGGGAATATGCCTGATGCGAGTGAGTTATTTATAACGCAGCGGGCTACTCTGCCAGCACAGATGGACGTACGGATTTGTTTTAGAAGGGGCTGTGGCAAGGGTCTCCAGGCGAGCCCGAAGGTCAGCTAAGTGCTAGTAGGTTGCCGATTTTGGCCTGCGAAATAGGGGGGAAAGAAGTGAAAGCAGGTCAATAGGGCAAGTAAAGGTTTGGGTTTATGGAGGGTCCGAATGTTGATTGCAGATCAGAGCTAGATTTGTGGTTGTGATATTGTGTCTTTCAAGCGCAATGTAATGAAAGTGGTTGGAAAGTTCATCACAGAGAATTTGTGAGTATGGGGTGGGGGTTACGCAGCAGGGGGAATTCAATTCCCATAGGATATTCAGGATTTTTTTACCTGTTTACAGAATTGTCAATTTTCTTGTGATACACACATATTGATATAATGGTGCAGTTTCAAGAATATTAACACACTACTCGTAGATACAGAAAGAGAATTAGATCCAACCCTGATTATTCTAGTTTGGACAACTTACATTATTTTTTGTTTTGATGTATTTACACAAAGGAATAGTGGTGTAGCCATATTAACCTATAATATTTATTTGTTTTCTTCGTCTCTCTCCCATTGTCTGTTTTTCTTTTCCTTTTTATTGTGCCTTTATATTTACACCATATAAGATCAAATGTATTGTATGCCTTGAAAAAGACATACAGCCTCATTACAAGGTCCCCAATCCAGATAAAATGACTGTAATACCTGCACCAGGATTTTTTCCAGACCATGGAAACACAAGTTTGCAGGTTGGGGCAGTGAAGTACCACAAGCCCAGTATCACTTGTGCCGGTAATTCCAGCAATCCCATCCCATGGAGTCCTGTTAGACAACATGGATTGGGAATTTACCAGCATCTCCTCTGCCCGTTATATCCCAGTAATACCGGGATATTGTGCAGTGGAAATGGTAAGGCAGTTTCGCTGGTATCTCCCCGGTAATTCCGGCAGATACCAACAAAAGTGTAATGAGGGCCCTAGTGTCAAAACATAGGTTGGCAGACAATTTGTAGTGAATGATTGTTTGACCAGTCAAAGTCGCATAATAATGATATTTCTGATAAAATTGGATATGCAATATACAGACAATAACATTACATAAGATTGTTCTTTGTGATAGTGTTCAGTGCTATAGGTTCATCCATTGTTGCGGCAATCTAGTTTGCTAATTTTGAACATTATGGATGCCACTGAAGATAAAACATCATCTAAATATGAGAATGTAAGGTTCCAATGTACTCATCATTTCTTTGCAGTCTCTATCAAACAAAGTATATGGTAGCCCTTCCCTTTAGATGGCATTATTAAAATTAGGATAATGTTCATTAGCTTAACATACATATTTAAGGGACATACTTTTGTGAGTGTTTAATTAGATGTTTATCCCAAGTCATACCATCTGAACTCGATTGGAGGAGGGCCAGCTGTACTTTCCAAAATGTCCACTCGATTGTCTTAACTTGATTGCATTTTGTATTGACTCGTATTTTAACTAAAGCTGCTGTGTGCAGTGCTGAATGAGCACATATGATGTTTAACATACTCAGTGATATACCTTGATTGATTGTTCCAGTTTTGCCTTGTATTGCTCATGATCCCAAGATATTTATAGCAACACACTACTGAAATAGGGCTTCCCATTCAAATGACATTTAGGGACTGATTCATGGAATTATTTGCGCTGAAAAACAGGGATTTGTGCGCCATTCTGCCCACAAATCCCCATTTGTTTAACAGGGATTTGCGGGCAGAATGGTGCACAAATCCCTGTTTTTCGGCGCAAAAAATTCCACTAATCAGCCCCTTAGTTCTCCTAAACCTGGCATTGCTGTTACACATCATTATCTTGGTTTTATCATATTTACTTTTCAACCTATGACCTTCGGAGTATGCACATTTTAATCACTCCAAAATTAATGTATTCATGATTACTGATTTGAGCCAAGTGGAGCTCAGGCATCACACGCTTTGAATAACGAAATTAAGAGTACCATTTTGGTTTAACTGTATAATTGAATTTATTCCAACAGGTGTATTACATTGGTAAATTTGAATGTATGTGAGCGAGTTGTCACTGATCATTCAATGCATCTACTTGTTAGCAATGTTCCCTAATATCAGCAAGTAGACAAAACGATCGAGTGTGATGTGTAGGATAAAACATATTTAAACCCATATGGAATTCCTGTTATTATTGAAAAAGTTGGAGTTAAATGAAGTGTCATGGAGACTGGAAAAGCTGGGCCACACCATGTTCCATCTTGTGATGCAGGTACCTGGAAAAGCACAACGCCAAGCAAATGTTTTTGCTGAGAATGCACCAGGTGACAGACAGGACGATTTCTCAGACAGAGAACAAGAATGTATGAACTAAATTGTTGGTAGCATACTATATATTGTGCATGCACCCTTTAGCTGCTGACTTTCTCGTGGTTTATACATGACAAGTTTAAACAACTAAGATTATTTTGGATGCCCACTCCTATTCTGTGGGGTCACACTGCAGATTCGGCCTTGTTAAGAGTGAGCATTCCTAAGGTTTATGTCTTCAAAGCAGCGACTATAAGGGGATGCATTTTCAACACGGCTCATACTTTTATTTTCTTCCACTGTTCACCTTTGTTGTGTTCTGGAGTCTGGTGATATCAGCAGGCACCAGGCCTCCAGGGAAGAGACATTTGCATGTTGGGCCTCAATGTTCCCATCTTACAGAATTGCAAAAGGTAAAGTTAGCAATTTTGTGAATTGATTTTGATTTGAGGTATTTATAATACGCTCGGAACAAACTTAAACATATATTGGAAACAAGCAGCAAAAAAGGCTTTGCATACACAAGATCCCTTTTGATAAACGAATGAACTGCCCCGCTTGCAACCTCTCTTCTCCATATTTAAAAAGGAATGTCTTGAGGGATCTCTATAACTGATAAAGTGTCTCATGGACCCTAATCTCTCTGGGGATGCTATTCCAGAGCCTTGGTTCGAAAAGAGCGGCACCTAGATTATCGTGCCACAGTGCAAACTGAAAAGAGGCACGCAAAGTTTGTGCAGACATGTGAACCACACACAAATTGAAGGGAGCCTTATGAAGTTTCTCGTGCTACTGTGCAAATATAGTACAGACCTTAAGGAGTAGGACAAAGATTATTGGGATACTGCGTGAACCATGCATGAACAACTTTATCAGCCGCTGCACAAACGTAGCACGGATTGAAAAACCAGTGCAAAGTTCCTCATGCCGAAGCGCAAAACTAGTATGGATCGAAAAAAAGGCAGTGCATATTTTCTCGTGTCACTGCACGAAACTAGCACAGATCGGTTAAAACTTGCAGAGTATCTTGTAAATGAGCAGCTTAATTTGTATGAGATCATTATAATCCAAACAGTGGACCCATTTCAAGCAATAATATGACCGCAACCGAAAACTACAAAATTGCCTTGCACCAAATTACTGAGAGGCATTCATGGGAAAGTAGTTTATTTACCATTAGATCTCAAAGAAAATGTAAACACTCTACGAGTGCAAAGGCCAATAGAAGAGTCTTTGATTATCCTGGTAAATGGTGTAGAAACTAGTGGACTTAAACAAAGCTAGGGAAGCCTTGCAATATCTTTAAAAAAAACAATGAATACTACAAGGAAACAAACGTTGAAGAAAACCTGAGAGAAACAACCAAAATAATTCAGGACTCCCCAACAACTGGCCAATTTGAGCGCTTTGATCCTAGTTTAGCCTCCAATATTTTAGACCACTACACAATTCACCCACTGCATTTCAAAGTCACCATAGACAATGTACTAGAAACATATCGAATGCGGCAAGCCAAAGGAGCACGAATCAGTGTATGGGAAAAAAGTGTAGCAGCACAAGCCTTTCCTCTACTCTTCTCAACTGGAAAAGGTGGAAGATATGATGAAAAATGCACAGAAATAACAGCACCAGAATACCGTTGTTTACAAATGTATTCTGAAGACCCTAGATTTAGACAGAACGTGGAGTAAATATTTCACCTGTTATGGAGTTGCCCACACACTGAAAACAGGTTCCCATTTTCAAAACATGTCTGCTACACAGCTATTGCAAAAGGTGCAAGAGAAGGACAAGTTTTACAGTCAAGTATTACAAATCTCTTGACGAATGTTAGGCAGAAACCTGTGCAGTTCCCTTGGGGACCACTGCAAAATGTTTAAGTCTACAGGAGTTAGCAGTAAACCCAATTGGTAGCAGCATGCACCACCCAGATTTACCTGGTAGCTGTGGCTGAGCAGTCAGACTTCTCTCAAGAAGAGTTAGGCAGTATATAGAGTATACACAATAGGGCTAAAATTACAGTAGCACAAGCAAACACTGACCAGAGCTTTGGTATAAAAGTACATAATTATTTATTTAAAAAAACACCTGTAAACATACACTGGCACTAATATGTCAAGCAAGTTCAAACACAGTCACTAGAAATATATACACCTCCCTAATGAATTATTTGACAAGTCTAGGTTAATACACCACTTATTTAGGAAAACAGAGGTGAGCGCGTAACCATAGATGGCACTCCAATAATTTGTAAAAAAAGGGAGAGAAAAAGCAGAATAGGAAAATCACACAGTACCAACACTTTTTAGAACCCACAGCCAGTCAAGAAAGGCAGGGTCTACTGTAGAGCAAAAAGTTCATAGGCCAGGCCCACTCTTGGAGAGAGCAAGGGCGGAATGTGCCCAAGATCACACAGTGGAAATGCAAAGTCAAAAGAGGTTGGATCAAGTTAGAAAGGTAATGTTAACAGGTCCGAGGTCACCCCAGGATAGAGAGTCAAGGATTTACGGGACACCTTGGACAGTCTGTTGCAAGGGAGACCAGGTGGGACACAGTACCTGAAATGGTGAGAAAGCTCCAGCGGGGGCAGTTGTTCCTGGCAGCGGGTGCAAGTCAGGGCTTCGTCCAGGGGAAGAGAAGATCTCGACGTGGAGGAAAGCTGGAGGTCGTTGCACTGCCAGAGAAAAGTGTGAAAGGAAAGTCTCCTAAGAACACATACTGTATCAAAAGGAGTGAAGCATCAAAGTACATCAATGATTACACTGCAATAATTGCCCTCCTATGGAAAGCTAATGTTGATGTACAGTACATTGCAGACAATTCCACTGCAGTTGCATGATATGTCACAGCCTACTTAACCAAAGCAGAGAAAACAGAGCTCAAAGACCTATGGGATGTCATTTCATCTGGAAAACACTGGCAAAAGAAATTGTACAGTTTTGGGGAAAAAATGCTGTCCAATATCGAATGTGGTGCCTACGAAGCTGCAGACCATTTAACCGGGATCGCCTTATATGGGAAATCTGAAAACATGTGTAACTAAGCTTTGGTCCTGCTGCATCCAGAACGAGAGTACTGAAATCGTACAAAGACATGCGAACAATAGCCAAAAATGATCCCAACAGCCAGGACATTTTGAAGAAAAACTTATTGGACACATACTACCCGAATAGGAGTCTTACTTTAGAAGCCTTGTGCCTATATCAGATAGCCCAAAATGTTGCATTAAAAAAAAAAAACAGTAAACCAGATGAGGAAAAAGGAAGATACAGCATGGAAAGTTGTGAAGGCAGCCGGGTAAAATGTACGAAATGCAGCCTAATGAATCATATGAGGTTCACATTAAAAACTCCTCAACATAAAGAACTGTACTACATGGCTCTACTGCAACTTTTCAAACCATGTAGAAAAGAAGAAGATGTGTTAGCCACACATGCCTCATATGAAGATGCTTTCAATGCAAGTGAAAGTGCAATTACAAATGACAACTTCACACGGTACAAAACCATATTGGACATTAAACACCAACTAGAAGAAGAACTTGAAGCACAACTAAATTTAAACACTTCTGAGAGCAGTAAACCTTCTGTAATAGGCAGCTAAGAACCACTTGGACAGCCACTCTTAACAAATAAGGCAGAATTAGCCATGATGGAAGTAACCACCACCATGTTTCAGTATGAGCAGTCTGCAGAAGAGTTGGATGTATTGAAATGCCAACTAAACAATGAGCAACATACCATTTTTCTAGAAGTAAGTGAACAAATTGAAAATGGTATAGAGCACAAAAGTAAAAGTTGCGCCTGTGACAACTACACACCTGTACTGCTGTATGTAAGTGGTGAAGCTGAGTCAGGTAAAACATTCTTAATAAAAATGATCAGTAAATACCTCCAACAATTAACAAACAGCAACCTTCCAGCTGTTGTCACTGCCCCAACAGGTTTGGCTGCCTACAACATAGGTGGAGTCACTCTTTACTGATTGCTGCTCTTTCCAGTAGAACACCAAAACAAATTAGAGTACTTTCAACTTTCTGCAGAATCAGCTATGGAGCTACACAGAGTTTTTAAACAAATTAAAATGTTCCTAATAGATGTGTTGAGCATGGTCTCCAACCTAATGTTGGCTTTGATTCACCTCAGATTTCAAGAGGTGCTCAAAACACACCATGAAGAACTCTTTGGAGGAAAACATGTACTCTTCAAATCATCAACATGAACCTGTCTTCAAAACTTTATGCCACAAAGTGTGCCGTAAAAGTCTTGGGAGCATTGGGAATGTAAGTCTCTGGCAACATTTCCAATACTGAGAACTAACTGAAAACATGTGTCAGTCTGCAGATCTCACACACGCCAACATTTAAAAAACCCTACAGATTGGTGTACTCTCAAAGGAGATGCAGTCTACCCTCAATATTAGACGCATCCATGAGCTGTACGGGCGTGACACATGTGCTACTGATGTCAATGAACAAATAGCTCAGAAAAATGTCAATGTTCTTAATGCCAACTCTAGCAAGATGTGCACAATTTAATGGAACAATGCTGAAAAAAGAAAAACAACTACTAGTAGAAATTCATGCCTCAGACAAACTAGACATACACAGTATGACAATACCTATGTGCCAACAAGGCATAGCATGACTAACAACCTTAGAGAACTCTATCTCCAACACAGCTGGTTTGGAGAAAATGTTAATATTATTTGTCAACTGTAGAGTTATGCTAAAGCGTAACATTGACATAGAGCAAGGTTTAGTTAATGGAGCACTTGGTAGGGTTGTTGGCTTCCAGACATACCCATGCAACAACAGCATTCAGTTTGTGAACATCAAGTTTGACAAACTTCCAGATGTAAACAATATATGATGCAGAACGGCTTGATTCCTTCTTTTCAAAGACATGTAGGTACCCAGAGAACAGTTTTCTCTGTTTTCTCTGTCGCCAACCCCCATCACCCATGACCCTACCCTGCAGGCAGCCCCCTCCACATGGGATACCCCAGCCACATCACCCATGACCGCACTCTGTAGGCAACCCCTCCACATGGGGTACCCCAGCCCCCATCACCCATGACCCCACCCTGCAGGCAGACCCTTCCACATGGGATACCCCAACCCCCATCACCCATGACCTCATCGTGCAGGCAGCCCACTCCACATGGGATTTCCCCACCCCAACCTTCATCACCCAGGACCCAACCCTGCAGGCATCCCCTCCACATGGGATACCCCAGTCCCCCATCATCCATGACCACAGCCTGCAGGCAGCCCCCTCCAAATGGGATACCCCCAACCCAGCCCCCATCACTCATGACCACAGCCTGCAGGCAGCCCCCTCCACATGGGATACCCCAGCCACCATCACCCGTGACCCCCACCCTGCAGGCAGTCCCCTTCACATGGGAAACCCCAACCCCCATCACCCATGACCCCACCCTGCAGGCATCCCTCTCCACATGGTATACCCCAGCCCCCATCACCCTTGACCACACCCTGTAGACAGTCCCCTCCACATGGGATACCCCCACTCCTGCTCCTATCACCCGTGATCCCACCATGCAGGCAGCCCCCTCCACATGGGATACCCAAGCCCCAACACCCAAGACCCCACCCTGTGGGCAGCTCGATCCACATGGGACCCCATCACCCGCTGTGACCCCACCCTGCAGGCAGCTCCCTCCACATGGGATACCCCAGCCCGCAGGCAGCCCCCTGCACATGGGACATCACCTGCATGATGTAGTCTGACATAGTGACACATCATCACTCCATCGATTGTGTGTCGTGCACCTTGACTGCAGTGTTGTGACACCAGCCAGATATCCACCGGAACATGTATCCTGCAAACCAAAATTAATACATTCACCCCGCCACATCCATTAGTGTGGCAGCTGCTCAAACAAAATTTATGTCCGCAACCATCTCCCAACATACACATTTAACAAGTTAATGTTAAAGTTAGGCCCTGCTGGCCATGTGACAATGTCATGCCATCAATCCCAAGGGACAAACAGTTAAAAAATGACAGAATCAAAACCACCATCAATGTGTGCCACATTAACAAACACTAACCAGGTATCTCACAGCCTAAGCCTCATTGAGCTGCTATTTCTAGAAGAGAATCTCTAATAAACACATAAATAAAAGGAAACCTACACATAAATAACTATGTACAAAAAAATGAAGTAATGTCCAAAATCCAATCTCCAAATAATAAAAAAGAAATTATGGAAACTTACATCTAAAACACTATGTACACCGGCAGCGGGCTAATCCTCCTCCTCACCAATCTCACTCAATGTCTGGGCCAGGGCATCATCAGAATGGACCTCTCCATCCCCTCCCACTCACTTCTCAAGGGATCCTTGAGGATGGCAGCCCGCCTCCTTGTCCGACGCAGTGCAATCTCCACCCTGGCCATGGTTACTCTCGCCTCCCGAGCCCGCTGCCTCTCTGCCCCGATTCACTGACTGTATCACACGAACACGGTAGACATCCTTGATCTGAGGTCCACATTTGCATCCTGCCTGACGCTGGATACCTCTCCCCTTGGTATGGTACGCTCTAATTACATAATCCTCCTACTCAGAGCCTGCTGCTGCCATAGCGCCCGGTGCATGCTTCATATGGACACCCTCTGCCTGAGGATACTACCTGGGGGTGTCTGGCCCGTGCCTGCTCCTGGGTGCCTGCTCTCCCTCCATTGACATTGCTCCTGTCGTTGCCTGGTTCGGCATGGTGACCACCTCAGCTGATCCACTGTCGACTCCCAACTCATGCAGGGATGTTTGCCCCACCAGACGGGACAACATGGGTGGGACTGGTAGACAGGGGGCCCTGGTGGTATCTGGGCCGGAAGGCACCCAGGAGGACGACTGGAGCACAGAGGAGCAAGACAAGGAGGGGGTTGCAATAGTGGTCAGCCCATGCAGCACACTTGAGACCAAGAAGGGTCCTATCCAGTTCAGAAGACGCTATATGTGATTGTGATGGAGTGCAAGCACACAAGTGCAAGCCTGCACATCATCACAGATGACGCTGGTACGCTTCCCGATACCGACTAGCAGGGGTAACACTCTGTCCTGAATGGCAACATCCGCAGGCATTGGGGTGTCGGTCTGGGTGGAAACGTCCAACACCTGTGGATGGGTTCAGCCTGGGGCATGCTGGCAGGTGCATTCTGCTGCAGGTGCTGAAACAAGGACACGCAGCAGTCACACCCACCTCACCACCTCTGCCTGACCCCATGGACTGGGTTACTATGGGCCCCTCCTCCTCCTCCCCCACCATCCTGGATGCCTTACGAGCGTCTTCGACAGTGGAAGGCCCCTGTGTCTGCTCACCTGCTCCATTCCCCCACTGCTGAGGACCCCACATCCACCTTCACATTCTTGGACTTCCCCTAAGCAGCTTTGGCCGATGGTCCAGGTGCAGCACCTGTCTCCTCGCTCCCCGATGAGGTTGTGTCCAGGGAGCATGACAGGGAATTCTGCCTATGCCTGGTGGGGGATCCCTGCTGCCTGTCTCCACAGCACTGTCTCTGCCCTCTTCTTCCAATGCAGCTGCAGATAAGAAGACATAGAACACAAACATAAGGGTACTGCACCGATGTGTGCATGGCACAAAAGAATTGTGCATGAAGTGCACTGATAAAGGGTACAGCCATCATCACCCTCCACAACACACAGGTTCATGCAATGTACATACATACACAAACATGTCGATCCATCACACCAGACAATCACATCCAGGGACATGGCACTGTCACAACCTATCAATTGTGCATGCTACACACACATGCATCATGGGCTCATGCACATGTCATGCACACAGATCACCTGACAGTCTTCAAGCAGTGCACTGAGAAATCACATCAGATTCCCTGCAACAGCAATTACGCAACATGTCTAGGTCACACATTAAAATGCACTTGTTACATCCGTCCAGGAGTGATGGCCAGTCACACAGTCACATCTTAGACACATACACATGAACACAATGCATGCACTTGAGGTTCACAACAACACCTCATCTGTCACACTTCTCAGATGGTCATGTCTCAGACAAATGTAACAAACCACGTGCACATAGTGAAATACTGCAGTACAACACACAATGAAAATGAAAGACCATTGAAATCACACATTGTTCACTGAACACATGTAGTGCACTGTCTGGGACATGCACACAGAGATCTGTACAAGAGGCATACTTGCTGTAGGCCCAAGGTGCATACTGCCACTATACATGAACATACACATGCATTGTGGAGGCCAGCAACACATGGGCACTTACCTGACAACTCTAGACGTTGCTGCAAATCGCTGACCTGTGTGTGCAGCGCTGGTTAGAACTTCTCCAGGACCGGCATGTCAGTGGTGTTTACCCGCCCTCTCTGCCCCCCTTGGTTGGCACCAGCCTGGAGGAAGCGCAGGGCCGTGCTGTGGGGCCTGTATTTCAGGTCCTCTCAGCTCTTGTGCACGTGGTGGTAGTCACAGGTGTTAAGATGGATTTCTGAACTCTGTCCTGGAGGGGCAGAGGTTCAGAAAGCCAGCATAGTTTCTTGGACCAGGGTAACCTCTGGACAAGCCAGACCAATCAGGGTAGGGATGGCGGCAGTCAAGACTAGGTTTCAAGAGGGGTGAGGGTGACTGAAAGCCCGCAATGAGCACACAAAGCAAGGACGCTTACAAATTACTCCAGATAGGTGTTATATTAAAAATATAGACACATTTTTTACAAGGCCTTTGTAACATCGACCATAGTAAAGAGTCATGGTAAAACTCCAATAAACCAACAGATCACAAGCAATACAATATATATACAAGACCAAGGGGTCTAAAGAGTTAGAAGCACAAAATATGCAGACCACCTAGATGGGGAGGAAAACAGGCAGTGCAAGTAATCGTTAGACCCAGTTCGACATCAGAGACCACCTAACTAGACAGAAGTCCAAGCCCTACGAAGAGTGAAGCCTTGTGCTCAAAAGTACCTGCACACGCGGATGCCAACGGGCAAAAGAGAGCCTCTTTAGGGAGATCAAGCAGTTCAGAGATGTGAACAAAACGATGATGAACAGTTCTCCGCTACTCAAGGGCGGCCTCCACTTGTGGGCAGAAGCAGGGCATGAGTGCGGAAAAGGGTTGCTGTTTACGACAGCGGTGGAGAGCCACAGGCTCCTGCGGGAGGGTGACCCGTTAGGGTATTGACTACTCACCGGTCCCCGAAGCAGGCAAACCCAGGCTTCTCTGGTTCCGTTTCGGTACTGGCAGGTTCAGATGCGATCAGCAGGATGTCTTGACGCCATGTAGATTCCGCGACAGCAGGAGTCAGGGTTGACGGTGTCCCAAATGCAGCGAACTCGCACAGGTTTGTTACCACAGCAGGGCAACTCGGCAACCGCAGGTAGTCCTGTCACAAAGCATGCGTCTCACTTCAGACCTGGGAATGCCAAGTGTACGAATCGTGTGAGAGTGCCGAGGACAAGGGATTAGCAGTAAGCCAGACGGCGGTGACAGAGCAAGGTTCCTGTGTAGGCTGGTCAGTCCACTGGATGGCCCAGGGACACTTCCGAAGGCTTACGTACAGGATTCGGTGAAGATGCCGAGAATAGTTGTTCCCACTTTTCTAAAGGGTTGAAGCACCAGTACAGGCCTTCTCGTTCGATCAGAGGCAGAGGGGTCTCACAGGATGACAGCAGTGCATGGTGCCAAACCTTTCAGGGGGTCACCAGCGATTCCTCGACTCAGCTTCTTAGTTGCAGGATACTTGGCTCCTTATCCTTTGTTCGTGAGAACTCAGGAGATCAACATGGTAGTGGTGTTTCCAGCCTCCTCTTATCCAGAGTTCCCTTTGCGCCAAAATGGAGAGGACCCAATGGGAGATCTGCTTACAAAACACTCACACCATACATGGACCTGTCACAGACCACGGTGGTCCCAGGCATTCAAGACACTCTAGACTGTCTGGCACCCAGGATGTGTATTGGGAACAGACATCCCAGCCCACATCCTGGAGGTAACACAAGACATGCGGAAGCCCGCGAAAGCGTTGTGTTTCTCGGGAAAGTGCATGATCAAATAAGGACTGCCCCGGGTCGGCTCGACCTGGGGGAAGGTGAAGGGGCAAGACGGTCAGCAGACAAGACAAAGAATCTCGTGGCATGGCCATTTTGGAGGCCAGGCCACCCATTTGGGCCAAACGCGGGAAGCGCGGTTAACATGGCAAAAAGGGGTTCAAAACAAAAAGAAACGATAGCTGCCACCAGTCCCATCCGTGACACACTTGCACATTTCATGATAAGTCCAGCGAGAGTTTCTAGGGCCATTGGAATGACCAGAGACCCAAGAGCGCGGTAATGTAAGTTACAGTGCACTCTTGTTTCATGTTGCTCAAAAGCTGCAACATGAGGAAAGGACTAAGGGAAACGAAGTCTCCCGGTACTGTCTTGAGGGCATGTCAGTTTCCCCGTAAGAATGGAGTGAAAGCCCAGAGGAGTGCGGCGGAAGGCTGCACTTCTCCGGCAAAGTCTAGATCAGGGTGTAAAACAACAGCAAAAAGTTTGGGGGTTGCTACATGGAAGGAACATTACCTACAATTATGAAATATTTCCTTACACTCGCCCCTCCCAGACTAAGGACAGGGGGAACTAATCCACCCATGGATGAGTTTCTTGTTCAGGTCGGTTAAACATTCTGGACAACCCATCAGCATTGCTATGTTGGACACCTGGCCTATGCTCAATAGTGAAGTCAAAGCCTTGCAAACTTATGGACCACCTAAGCAACTTTGGATTCTCTCCCTTCATGTTCATTAGCCACTTTAAGGGCTTATGGTCAGTTTGCACAGTGAAGTGGGTCCCATAGAGGTAGGGCCTCAGCTTCCGTAGGCCCCACACAACAGAGAAACATTCTTTCTCTACTGTGGACCATCTGAGCTCTCTGTCCTTAAGCTGGTGACTAATGAAACCAATAGGGTGTTCCCTACCCCTTCCCATCTACTTGCGACAGTACAGCTCCTATCCCAGTGTCAGAGGCATCTGTCTGCACAATGAAAGGTCTTTGGTAATCAGGGGCCCTGAGAAAAGGGGCCTGGCACAAGGAGTATTTTAAGCCGTTGAAGGCCTTCTCACACTCGTCGGTCCAAGTTACCTTCTTGGGTTTCTTCAGAGTGGTGAGAGCTGTCAGAGGGGCAGCTATGGTATCATAGTCTGCCATGAAGTTGCGGTAATACCCTGTAAGTCCTAAGAAGTCTCTCACTTGGGTCTGTGTAGTGGGGGTAGTCTTGTACTGCTTGTACTTTACTTGGGAGAAGCTGTATCCTCCCTTCACCTACTTCATGTCCAAGGTAAACCACGGAGCCTTGTCCAATCTAGCATTTACTAGCCTTTATGGTCAAGTGTGCTTTCTGAAGAGCCTGTAGCACAATTCCGAGGTGTTTCACATGGTCTTCCCAGGTGGCGCTGAAAACTGCTATATCATCCAGATATGCAAGACCGAATTCATCCAACCCGTTTAACACATGATTCACAAGCCTCTGGAAAGTGCCAGGTACATTCTTCAACCCAAACAGCATTACCCTGAACTGGTAAAGACCGTCGGGAGTTGAGAACGCTGTCTTCTCCTTGGCATGTTCTGCTAGGGCTATTTGCCAATAGGCACCCAAGGTATCTACCAGCTCATCTGTTCAAGGCAAGGGGTGTGCATCTTTCTTGGTGACAGCATTCAGAGCCCTGTAATCCACGCAGAACCTCAATTCAGAAGTACCCGCCTTTGTAACCAAAACCACAGGGCTGGACCAAGAACTACTAGAGGGTTCAATCACCCCAAGATCTAACATTTTGTTGACCTCTGTCTTAATGTAAGACCGTACTTTGTCTGACATTCTGTATCCTCTACTTTTGGTAGGTACGCTGTCTCCTGTGTCTATGTTATGTTTGCAACAAGGTGTCAAACCAGCGGACTGCAAAAACAGGGGGGAAAATTGCCTGAGCAAACTTTTCACCTCAGCCTGCTGATCAGAAGTCAGGTGAGGGGCCACTCGGACACCCTCAAAGGAGCTATCTAAAGGACCGCTTTGGAACAGGTCGGGGAGAGGTTCAGACTCCTCTTCCTCAACATCTGAAGCCAGTAGCAGTGCTGCGATTTTGACTCTTGGGACGAAAGCCTTCAGCCTATTTACATGGAACACTTTTGGAGAATGTCCAGGCCTTCCAAGGTCCACTAAATAGTTGACCTCACCCAGGGGCTCCACCACTGTGTAAGGGCCTGACCATGTATCCTGTAAAGCTCTAGGCCTTATGGGATTCATGATCACGACTTGCTGACCTGGTGTAAGGTTGATGAGGGAAGCTTTCTGGTCATACCAATGTTTCACCAGCGCTTGTCCTGCTTTCAACTTGTCACTAGCCAGACCCATCAGAAGTACCACCCGTTTTCTGAGCTCTAACACATAGTCTACTATGTTGGTAGAAATAGGGGGAGTGGTCATCTCCATCCCTCCTTGACTATGGTTAAGGTTCCCCGCACAGGGTGACCAAACAGAAGTTCGAAGGGGCTGAAGCCAACACCCTCCTGTGGTACCTCTCGGTAGGCAAACAGTAAGCATGGTAAAAGTAGATCCCATTTTCTTCTTTGGGGTTCTTCCAGTGCCCCAATCATAATCTTTAACATTCTGTTGAACCGTTCCACCAGACCATTGGTCTGGGGGTGGTATGCGGAAGAGAACTTCTGGTGACCCCACATTCTTTCCACATAGCCTGCATATACTTCGACATAAAGTTTCTGCCTCGATCAGACACAACTTCTTTAGGGAAGCCAACCCTAGTAAAGATGCCAAGTAACGCTTGTGCAACTGACTTGGCAGTTTTTAATGGGATGGCCTCAGGATACCAGGTAGCATCGTCAACCAGCACCAGGATAAATCTATTGCCTGAGGATGTTTGCGGGTAAAGGGGACCGACAATGTCAATCCTACCCTTTCGAATGGTATTCCCACAACTGGGAGTGGTACCAATGGAGCTTGGATTGTTGAGCCACTCTTACCAGATAACTGGCAGGAGGCACAATTCCTGCAGTGACTTCCTACTTGCACCCCCATCTTGGACCAGTAGAAGTGCATGGATAAACTTTGCTTGGTCCTCTTAATACCAAGGTGACCAGCAAGGGGCACTTCATGCACCAGCTGCAAGAGGAAGGGTCTTACAGCAAGGGGAACCACCAACCTCCTATGGTCTCCTTCTGTAGACTCTGTGGGCTCACTGTACAGGAGTCCACTATCCCAATAAATCTGATGCTTCCCAGGAGGTTCACCCTCAAGCTGGGAGCAGGCCTGTCTCCTTAGGCCTTCCAGAGATGGGCACTCACGTTGGCCTTTACTGAATTCTTCCCTGTCAGAACCACCTTCTACTAACAAGTCGTTTAGTTCAGGATGGTCATTAGGGTAAAATACTTCAGGTATCGCCGCCTCCTCGTCAGGTCCGGGCGATTTACCAACTTCCTCCACCGCAGTGGTAGGTGAGTTTGGGGGAATATTTTCTTTCCCTCGTTTTGGTTTTCTGACTCCTTTAGCCTTTGATTTCCCCTTTGGCTGGGGCAGCTCACTGAGCTTGGTCAGTGCTGCCCTGGTTTGAGACCTTGTGCAGGGTCTGTCGGCAGTGTCTCCCGCGAGCCCTAACGCTCGGAGATCGTTGGCCAACAAGACCTTTCCTGGGACGTTCCTCTGAATGCTCACTGGAATCCTGACTGCTGTACCATTGACAGTACGATTTACAGGTATTACTGGAAACATGCGAGGTGGGCCGTCAGCCAACTAAGTGGGCATCAGAATAGCTATGGCAACTTCCTCTGAGTCTACCAAGGTACAATCCACTACAGTTCGACTGCACCCACTATCCCTAAGAGTTGGAGTATCTACTCCATTGATCAGCACACTGTCTTTAAAGTAGTGCTTGGTATTATCTGGAATCCTAGCATAAGCCTCTGCGACTTTAGGCTCCCAGGAACCCAGGGAAACTAAAACTACCTCAGTTCTATCCCACTGGGGAAGGAGTCTGAGGAGAAGGATGCTCCTGTAATCTCTTCTTCCTCGTAGGAGGAGAAGGCCAGATTAGCAGAGTGGACCCCCAAAGGTTTAACCTTACACCGGGGATCCCACTTCATGTGGTCAGTTGCTCCACAAGCAAAACACGATCCATTGGGTCGGTTTACATAGGGAGGCTTACTATAACCAGAGTTCTGTTTCGAAGGCTGACCTCCACTACCCTGTGAGTTCTCTTGTGTCTTACCCTTATTTTTCTTTTTGTGGCCCTTTTGAGAAGAAGATTTATCAGTTTCTCCACCCTCCTTATCTTTGGACTTTTTCCCTTCCTCCTGCTTACCAGGATGAGTCTTGTCCTTATGGGACACTATGTGACACCCATAAATCTGATGCAATGGCAAGCTTCTTAGGATCTATCTCCATTGAATCTGCCAAATGCTGCTTAAGCTCAGGGGAGGAAGATGCAAAAATATGTTCCAGCATGGTAAGACTTATCATACCTTCAAAGGTAGAAACCTTATAACCTTCGAACCAGCCAGTCAAGTTTTTTAAGGATTCGGTTACATAAGATACCCAAGTACCACCTTCTTTTTTCTTATACTCTCGGAATCGTTTTAAATATTGGGCAGGAGTCTTTCCAAACTTTAAAATGAGAGTTTGCTTGAACATTGCAAAATCGCTCAGCCTTCGACATTTCCATAATGGCACTGCAGCCAGAATGGGGCAGTCTGCTGAGTAACCAGGCAATTTTATCAGCATTGTCAACTTGTTGAACTTCACATGCATACTGAAATGTATTCAGTGAGTCCATAATGTCATTCTTTTCCTCATACACACTGAGCAGATCTTTTGGAAACCGTGGATGAGAGGAGGCCCCAGACCCATGTCCAGGACCCTTGGATCCATTGGCAACTTGAAGCAGGGCCAGTTCCAACTGGTGATCCCTGTCTTTCTGTTTTTCTGCCTGTTCGATTTTTAGCTTGACCCTATTGAACTCAAGCTCTTCCTGGAGATTTGCCATATTGAACTTATGCTCCTTCTGCCTAAACAACAGCTCTTGTTTCTTGAATTCAAGCATGGCTTCCCCATCAGCACTGGCAGAGGAAAAATTGGACATTTCATCCTCCCTGTCCTCATGGTCGGGGTGGACTAGTACAGCGGCAGAACTGTCAGTTCTACCAGTGAGAGCAGCCCCACCTCCTTCTGCACTGTCCTCGGAAGCTATAGTGTCAAGCTAAGCTTCTTGCCACGTCATGATTCTTTGGATCATTTCCATTTTTGTGCCTTGCGAGGAGACACCTCTTTCAGCACACATCTTTTTCAATGTTTTGGATTTAGAAGCATTTAAAGTTAACAAGGTACCTGTTTTCATACTGTTTGATAGGACTATGGCCTTTAAAGAGTTATACTATGACAATTCACTATGTGTCCTGTTAGGAATAACTTGAAATGCCCTCACTCGTGCGCAACACTGGATACCTTCAGTTGTATCTCACTACTACCTCCAATTTGTTAAGATGTATTTCTGAACTCTGTCCTGGAGGGGCAGATGTTCAGAAGGCCAGCCTAGTTTCTTGGAACAGGGTAACCTCTGGACAAGCCAGACCAATCAGGGTAGCGATGGCGACGGTCAAGACTAGGTCTCAAGAGGGGTGAGGGTGACTGAAAGCCCGCAATGAGCACACAAAGCAAGGATGCTTACAAATTACTCCAGACAGGTGTTATATTAAAAAATATAGACACATTTATTACAAGGCCTTTGTAACATCAGCCATAGGAAAGAATCACGGTAAAACTCCAATAAACCAACACATCACAAGCAATACAATATATATACAAGACCAAGGGGTTTAAAGAGTTAGAAGCACGAAATATGCAGACCACCTAGATGGGGAGGAAAACAGGCAGTGCAAGTAATCGTTAGACCCAGTTCGACATCAGAGGCCACCTAACTAGAAGGAAGTCCGAGCCCTACGAAGAGTGGAGCCTTGTGCTCAAAAGTACCTGCACACGTGGGTGCCAACGGGCAAAGGAGAGTCTCTTCAGGGAGATCAGGCAGTTCAGAGAGGTGAACAAAACGATGATGAACAGTTCTCCGCTACTCAAGAACGGTATCCACTTGTGGGCAGAAGCAGGGCGTGAGTGCGGAAAAGGGTTGCTGTTTCCGACAGCGGTGGAGAGCCACAGGCTCCTGCGGGAGGGCGACTGGTTAGGGTATTGACTACTCACTGGTCCCCGATGCAGGCAGACCCAGGCTTCTCCGGTTCCGTTTCGGTGCTGGCAGGTTCAGATGCGATCAGCTGGATGTCTCGACGCCGTGTAGATTCCGCAACAGCAGGAGTCAGGGTCAAGGGTGTCCCAAATGCAGCGAACTCGCACAGGTTTGTTACCACAGCAGAGCAACTCGGCAATCACAGGTATTCTGGTCCCAAAGCACACGTCTCACTTCAGATCTGGGAATGCCAAGTGTACGAATTGTGTGACAGTGCCGAGGACATAGGATTAGCAGTAAGCCAGACGGCGGTGACAGAGCAAGGTTCCTCTGTAGGATGGTCAGTCCACTGGATGGCGCAATGACGCTTCCAAAGGCTTACGTACAGGATTCGGTGAAGATGCCGAGAATAGTTGTTACCACTGTTCTAAAGGGTCGAAGTGCCAGTACAGGCCTTCTCATTCGATCAGAGGCAGAGGGGTCTCACAGGACGACAGCAGTGCAGGGTGCCAAACCTTTCAGCGGGTCATCAGCGATTCCTTGACTCAGCTTCTTAATTGCAGGATACTTGGCTCCTTATACTTTGTTCGTGAGAACTTAGGAGATCGACATGGTAGTGGTGTTTCCAGCCCCCTCTTATCCAGAGTTCCCTTCGCTCCAAAACAGAGAGGACCCAATGGGAGATCTGCTCACAAAACACTCACACCATACGTGGACCTATCACAGACCACGATGGTCCCAGGCATTCAAGACACTCTAGACTCTCTGGCACCCAGGATGTGTATTGGTAACAGACACCCCAGCCACATCGTGGAGGCACACACAAGGCATGCAGAAGCCCGCAAATGCGTTGTGTTTCGTGGGAAAGTGCATGACCAAATAAGGACTGCCCCGGGTCGGCTCGACCTGGGGGAAGGTGAAGGGGCAAGACGGTCAGTGGACAGGACAAAGAATGTCGTTGCATGGCCATTTTGGAGGCCAGGCCACCCATTTGGGCCAAACGCGGGAAGCGCGGTTAACATGGCAAAAAGGGGTTAAAAACACAAAGAAACGATAGCTGCCACCAGTCCCGTCCGTGACAAACTTGCACATTTCATGATAAGTTCAGCAAGAGTTTCTAGGGCCATTGGAATGACTAGAGACCCAAGAGCGCGGTAATGTAAGTTACGGTGCACTCTTGTTTCATGTTGCTCAAAAGCTGCAACATGAGAAAAGGACTTAAGGAAATTAAGTCTCCTGGTACTGACTGTCTTAAGGGCATGTCAGTTTCCCCGTAAGAATGGAGTGAAAGCCCAGAGGAGTGCCGCGGAAGGCTGTGCTTCTCTGGCAAAGTCTAGATCAGGGTGTAAAACAACAGCAAAACGTTTGGGGGTTGCCACGTGGAAGGAAAATTACCTACAATTATGAAATATTTCCTAACAACGGGATGCCACCCCCTCCATGTTGATGGCATCCATGATCCGGTACCAGATCAGCTGCCGCCCTTCCTTGCCGACTTGTGTTGGTGCATTGAAGAGAGCATCATAATGCTCAGAACATGCTCTACCAGGATGTCAACTTCCCTGGCAGAGAAGTTGACAGCCCTCTGCCTTGCTGCCACAGGGTTGCCACTTACCTCTTAAGATGTTGTTTGAGACATGGCTATCCCAGAGGCAGGTGTGAGTGGACAATGTGGTCTTGGGACTGGTTTGCAGAGCAGTGATGACGGCATGGTGTGTATTCAGAATCACCTTAGGTGGTCACAGGGCCAAGGACAGGAGCATTGGCAATGGCTCGACAGCGGGCACTGAAAATGCAGGGCAGGTGGGCAGCAGGCACACACAGTGGGGAGGCAGCAGCAGATGGCTCGTAGTAGGCAGCTCATGGCAGTAAGAGGCAGGTAAAAAGGCTCATATGCTGGAGTGTGGGTCTTACGTGTCTCACGTGGGCAGCAGGAAACAGAGTGATGGTTACCCTTCACATTCAAAATTAGCACGTACATGTGAAATCAGAGGAACGGGCCTCATCGCGTAAGTTACATGACACGCACTGGGTGTTGGGTGTTCAGATTCGGGATAAAGGAGTGCATAGGAGAACATTAAACCGCACATGCGAATTGAAGCGGACGGACATGTGGACTTCAGAGATTTCTGGTGTGCCACGCAATTCTTTTTATTTTTTTTATTTTATTTAATACAGTTGGTAAACCAATTTTTCAAATATTGAACCTTCAACAATATAGTATGACAACAAATGTACAGAATTAATACAGTGCATCAACAGACTGCACAACATTACAGTACAATTGCAATACTCATCATATTCATGATAAACTACAAGTTCCATTTTCCATGCACAAGAGAAAGACATTGCTCTCTCTTTACACTCTCAAATTACACTATCAAATTCCAGGCAATACCATATCTCAAAACTGCACAATGGCAATCTGAACAGTTAATCTCGAATTAGAAAACAGCATGTTCCAAATTTGATCGTAATCTACATAATTCTGTACAATGAGTTTCTTTCCAAAAAATGTAGCCCTTATAACCTCTAATGCGATGCACTCAATTATAAGATGCTGTAGAGTTTCCCTCTGTTCCCTATCCAAGCAGAATCAACAATAGTTTTGCTCTCTTGGTATTAATCGCCTTCTACACAAGATGTCTCTTGTTTCATGCAGATTCAATCTAAATTTTAGTCGTTTTCGACGATATGAGGGCGATGGAAATTTTACTAAGTAGTCAGCTATCACACCAAACCTTTTGGAGCCGAAAGCATTGGAATTGAAATCCTTTAGTTTTGTACACAGTGCCATGTTGCCAACCCAATCATATTCATAGATCTTTCTTTTTTCACGATCTGGGTTGGTTAACAAAAGCTCAATTGTAACCGCGGCATCAGCTGCGGCGTTTAGGGTATGGTGCCGCCACTTTCTCGATAAGCCATCATTAGCTGACAATATATTTTGGGCTAAAACATTCAAGAGAGATGGCTTCTCCAACCCTTCCAATAGTTTCCGCAACAGGGCACACTGCTTCCATAATACTTGGGAGTGCAGAGATGTTAAACCTAATTCAAATCGCAGTAACGCCAAGGGGGTCCCGGGTGACAATGCTAAAACAGATTTCCAGTATTTTGCTTCCCATCTATCCCAAAAGCAACGGTCTTGCGGGGCAAAGGCCTCCACCCCATACAATATAATCGAAACTACCTTCGACTTATAAAAGGTTATAACATGTTTTAGTGAGAACTTCCCAAATTTTCTTAGAAGTATCTTTGACTGTGAGATCAATGGTCCTAACTTAGATTTAATCTCACAAGTTTGAATTTTTAGAGTTTTTTGATGTTCAATGTAGACTCCTAGATACTTGTATCTTAAAACCACTGAGAGTTCACATTGATGTAGAAACCACCTTAAATTATGTGTCTTTGAAGTTTTATTGCAGTTTAAGATTTGCGATTTGGCGGTCTTCACAATTAAATTGTTAGCTATTGTGTACATTTAGAATTGTTTCAGCATGTTTTGTAAGCCAATGTGTGTCTGTGAAAGCAAGACCAAATCGTCTGCATATAATAAATATGCTATCTTTTGGTGGCCAATGCGGGGCACATCAGTAGTACAATTCATCAGTGTAGGACCCAAATCTAAAATAAAGAAATTAAACAGGAATGACGCAAGGGCACAGCCCTGCTTCACACCTCTGTGTGTTAGGATTGGGGGTGACAATTTGCCTTCCAAATTTAATTTCACTCGCATAGAAGTATTCATATGTAATTGCATCACCAAATTCATTAAGGATGGAGGACAGTGATGTTGCTTAAGTTTATCTACAAGTACTGATCTATCTATCGAGTCAGACGCTGACTTAAAGTCAATAAAACCTAAGTGCAATGGGCAGCCACCATCCACTTGTTTTGATTGAATTATTGAAAGGGCCATGATGTTAGGGATTGTTCCCATTCCTTTTACAAATCCAGACTTGAACGGATCTTTGAGTTGACTATCGGACACCCACGTATTAAGCTCCTTCAGAATTTAGCTTGGAGCATCTACCAGTGATATCGGTAATTTGCGATCACCTTTTTTTATAAAAAAGGTATTGTAATCGCTTCAGTCCAAGACTTTGGTAGTGTTTGATGTTAATTAATGGCTGAGAATATTTTGAAGAGAATTGAGCCCCAGATTTCCAAATGTTTTTTTCATTGCATAGTTAGATATCCCATCAGGGCCCACAGCTCGTGAGTTACTAGAGGTCATAATTAGTTGTTTTATGTCGACCAGGTCCAATTGCAACCAAAACTTTGAATTTCCCTGGTGTAAGGCCAAAGGTTTGAGAATTAAGGGGTAGCGCATATAACTGCTCGAAATGGTTTACCCACTGGTGTACTTCCACCACTGAGGATTGCATATTCATTTGGTGATTATTGGTAGCCTGATTTTTCTGTGCTAAAGTTGTTAACATATGCACACCATCCCTTTGGTATAAGGTTGCTCGATATACCAGGCACCAATTATTGTATGTTAAACAAGCTCTTTTGGTGAAGACCGTTCAGACAGACGGAGAAAGCCTTGCTAACCTTCTTAATTCCACACAAAGTGCGGTTTTCCTAATATAAAGGGACCTATCGAACGTGTGCAAGTGAACCCTTCTTTTTGGGTCAAGGGATTTTGATTGACTAAAGGTTTTCATCACATCACTAAAGATAAGTCCCGTATTAGTCGTTTGCCGAGTGCTGTTTTGGTTAGAGTCAAAAAGGATTTGATTGAAAGGGATCAGAGCATTCTCCGTCCATCATAAACGATTCCCACCACAATTGACGACCAGACAACCATTTTTCAATGCCTTCGGCTTATCAACCTCTGTTCTTATACCAGAATGCCAATTGGCACACAGCAGATCATGGTCACTCACCATAAACGGTGATACCTGAAATGCTTGTATCTTGAACCATAGTACAGAATTCACATAGACATAATCAATTGTAGATGAAGATCTCCCTCTATGCCAAGTTGGAGCCGAAGGCACATCTGGGCTAATGGCTCCATTCAACATGTATACATTTCTAAATGAGACTAAGGAGTTCCATCGCACCAATCTCTCACATTGTTGCCCTTCATTTTTTGCAAAGCAATTCAAATTCAGGTCCCCAGCCAAAATAGGGTGAGTGATGGTTTTATCTTCATCCACCATATCAAACAGTGCATTCAAGTCCTTAAAGAATAGGTCTGTGGTGATGGCTACAGGATTCCAATAAATATTGAAAATCGCATATACGCTACCATGAATAACCACCCTGACAAGTAACATATAGGGATTTGGAGCAGCCCAAAAATTGGACAAATGTCCCGGTCCATCTTTCAAAGCTACTACTAGGCCTGCAGATGGTCTGCCTACCAAGGACTTTAAGGCAGGAACATGATGGACCTGATGCTCGGCCCAAACTAAAGGTGAAATTAGCCACGTTTCCTGGAGGAGGGTTATGTCAAACTTGCTTAACCCACTCTCATCATTGTTCAGGAGGTGCTTAAAGTCTCGAGAATTCCAGCTGACCAATGAGAGGGAAAGGTGGCCTCCAGGGTTGCATAGCTAATTTTGATTTGAATTGCAGTTGCAAGCACAAGACCCCCTGCCTTGCAACGATTATTTATTATTTGTGTGATTCGGGGGTGAGGTTTTAGACTTAGGAGCACATTCCATACTAATTGATACTGATGGACTAGGCATACTGTCTTGAGTAGAAAGCCCAGGTCGAACAGGAAGCTCTTTGCTTGCCAAACTAAATTTTGTATTACTCTGGATTGATTCCAAATTCGAACAGCATTTAAGTTCTGGTTGGACACAAATTCTACCAGAGTTAAATCAGCCGATGTTATGTCCTGTAATGGCGGGACATCAGAAAAAATTACCAAGATGGCTCTCCGATTTAAATCATACTGGGTGCAGGGAGCCGGTCTGCATTTAAGGATCAAAGAGCATAGGGCCGGTCGAATTCTACATTTTTGGTCTCTCTTGTTCTCTTGTTTTCCTAATGAGGAACCAGAGGCAACAGATTCCTTGCCTTTCATGTTAATTCCCAAATCACCTAGTGCATTTTTAATAAGTGATAGCACTGTGTTAGAGAGGTCACCTGGAGTGTTCATGTGAGCTGGCATTATTTGCTTCACACTGGTCGTGAGGTCACTTGTAAGCGGGCAATTGTTGTCAATGCTAACCAGAGCTGTACTCAGGGTGGGGGCTACCAGATCAATTTTTACTTGCATCATTATTGATTATAGGTTGCCTCGCAGTATTTTCTAATGTATTAGATCCATTATTAGACAAACACTGCTGAATAGCGGGAGCCCCCAATATCAAAGGCAGAAGATGCTGACCCTGCATATAAGCATCCACTGCCTTCCTTATTTCTGCTCTATGTCGCATTACCTCCTCTGTGCAAGATAGAATAGTGGCCTCACTTGCACCAAGCTGGCTACTTTCAGTCATCGACAATGATTTTAAAGGGCCATCCTTAGACTTCAGCTGCGCAATCTCCTTCATCAAAGCATCTAAAGGGGGATACTCTTTCACCACCCCTGCACTAAGAGCCCTAATAGGCTCCCTGGACTTAAATCGTTCAACATCATATATATTTTTTTTATTCCATCAGAAACATTTGCACTTGATTTTTTGTTTGCAACGGTTGGTACCGAAATTGATTTCATGAATCGTTTAGCAGTAGCTCTCCCTATACTTTTGGGTGTCGGTTGATTTTTTGGTAGTTTTATCTTTACCTTCATTTCAACTGTGTTACTAAGTACTTTATTTTTCGGAGCCTCCTCCCCATTGTTCGCGTTGGTCACTTTGTTATTAACACAATTAAAAATTGAGTAACTTTTTAGGCAGACGTAAGCTTTAATGGCTGAGCGCACTCAGGACTCAAATCGCATGTCACAAGTGGACTCAATTCTCGAGTTGCAGGTGCAGGGACTACTTCATATATAACGGAGTCAAAGCAGGGTAAAATACTTGTGTATCCCTGATTTTGGAGACCACTTACAGGCGGGCATAACACTATTGGAGGGGGAACCTCTAAAAATGTTTGTGTGGATATTGAACACATGGATGCTTTTTCCCTCCCATCAGATATAGACAATAGTTCATTAATCTCATTTCCCTGTCTCATGACTTTCTGATCTAAGGAACATAACAAGTCTCTTAGTGATTGAACAGCCAAATTCAACGCGTGTACAGTGATATTGGACTGAAGGTTGACTGAGGCATTTGATTCCAAGTGGGTGCTAGTCCCACGCGAGCGCATCACAGGGCAAAAAAAAAGTGTTCGTGCCCAGGGTGCACACACCTGGACTAACACTCACTGACTCATTTGTTGCAGTTGAATCATCATCAACGATTTGGGAAGAGTCTGTGAACATCATAGGTGTGCTAGACAAGTTATCCGACATGCATTTATCAGAGAATGCCGATCCATTCATATCTAGATCAATGATGGAAGCATCCCCTGCCATTTGTGCTAAACTCTTTATGGCAATGGGAAGAATCGCTCCTTGAGTTAACGAGTCTAACAATGCTGTATCAGAAATGGATAAATCATGCAGGCAAGGGTTTTGTCACGCGACAGCAGGTAAATGATTCGGTGCTGTGCTTAATGTGGGGCGGGCAGTGTCAGGTGCAGGATTTACCCTTGAGAAGTCGACACTACAAACACCCCCAGTCATCTGTGTATGAACACTAGCCACGCCCCTCTTTGCTCTATGAGCTGATAGTGAACCACTGCAAAACATTTCAATGTCCCCATTCCCCATTGTGCCTTTTTTGGCTGGACCCCGTACCGGAGTTGCACACTCATGCTGGACTGACAATCCCATACCATTATGGATGTTTGTGAGTAACGAAGATTGAGTTTGTAAAGTCATGCCTGATTTCGTAGATCTGGTCAGCATAACAGCCAGACCAATTTGTCCCTCTTTAACCAAGGAGCACAAAAGTCACAGGAGGACCACCCCTGCTGCTTTGCCTCCTCAGCAGCCTTCTCACAGTAGGCAAGGTTTAGATAAAACTTATACCATCGTATTACGACTGGATTCTAAGAATATAAAATATAAATAAATGATATGCAGTGGCTTGGTGCGTATAACTAGGAAGCGACTGGGATCAAAGCGTCTAACCCCCACAGTCTCCCGCCGCTCGATAATCGTGAGCACACAAGGCCCCCAATATAAATAATGTAGAGTGCTGAGTTGCTCAGTTTATTTACTGTCTTTCAATGACCGTCTTTTCAGATGCATATGGGCATACTGACACGCCGAATCGAAGGGCCTTTGCAATTTCTACTTACGAGAATCAACGGAGCACACACCTCTACCTTTTCCACCACTTTCGATACACGTGCCTCCAGCGACAACAGCCGCACAACAGTCAACACCCTTGACTCCGACAGGCTTATCGCTGCTCGGGCGGCTGTGTGCAGCTTTGAACTTGTGGAGAAGTCACGTGACCCAGTCACGTGATCGCGCATGGGCCCGCCTCTGGGCAAACAGCAAGAGCAGGATGCTCGCAATGCTGTAATTCAAAATGCTCAGCTTGCCGGCACTTTTACAGAACTCCAAACATCAGCATGAGACCTCTTGTCACAGCGCTGCTCGGGCAGCTGTGTGCAGCTTTGAGCTTGTTGAGAAGTCACGTGACCCAGTCACGTGATCGCGCAAGGGCCCGCCTCTGGGCAAACAGCAAGAGCAGGATGCTCGCAATGCTGTAATTCAAAATGCTCAGCTTGCCGGCACTTTTACAGATCTCCAAACATCAGCACAAGACCTCTTGTCACAGCGCTGCTCGGGTGGCTGTGTGCAGCTTAGAACTTGTTGAGAAGTCACGTGACCCAGTCACGTGATCGCGCAAGGGCCCGCCTCTGGGCAAACAGCAAGAGCAGGATGCTCACAATGCTGTAATTCGAAATGCTCAGCTTGCCGGCACTTTTACAGCACTCCAAACATCAGCATGAGACCTCTTGCCACGCAATTTATTCACTACTGTGACAGTGCAAACTTCTTATTTTGGTGGGGGAGTTGCCTCAGCACATGTACTTTTCTTTTTTTCTGAAGCTAACGGTGAGTCGCATATGCATTATTCATACTCTGGCTGCACCTGTAAATTGCGTACCCCCATTATTAACATCAGTAGCTTTCCTGGGCTTCGCGTATTCATTTTTTGTGTTGCTGGGTTCCACAGTGTACCGCATAATGCTTTTTCTTTTCATGGAAGCTACCGAGGGGTCGCGTACATGCATTTTTGATATTGGGATGCCGTTAATTTTTTCATGAGGGTGAATATTGAGCCTTGCTGGACCACACTACCCTGCCCCCTCACTCTGATTGCCCAGGACAATTGCTTGGTGTGCCTTCCATTGTACACATCCATCTGAACCATAAGTGGGAAGGCCACAATAGGAAAAGGAGGCAGAGGTGGCTGGGGTTGGGGACGTGCAGAGTGAGCTGTGCCCCACACCCGACTGGGTCAGTGAACTGCAGGGTCATCTGCTCTCCCCACCACCCAGAGTCAGGCACCTGCAGATTCAGCTGCTGTGCCCAACAACCAGGGTCAATGAGCTACAGCAGTAGCTGTTCTCATCTCCCTGCCAGGTACACAGACACGTAGGGGCAGATACTGTCCATCCCTCAAAGGGAAGGTGATGTCCATGCAAAACACCTGTCCCCAGCACCCAGAGTCAGGGAGCGTCAGGGTCAGCTGCTGTCCCCAACACCAAGGGTCAGGCACCTGCAGATGCAGCTGCTGTCCAGAACACCCAGGGACAGGGAGCTACAGCAGTAGCTGTTGTCCCCTCCCAGGAACACTGACACGCAGGAGCAGCTGATGTCTGTGCGCCCAAGGCAAAGGGACGTACAGTTGAAGGCCCTGGCCCTAGCATCCAGGTTCAGGCACCTGCAGATTCAGCTGCTGTCCCCATCACCCAGGGTCATGGAGCTAAAGCAGTAGCTCTTCCCCCCCACCCCACATGGTCATGGACACATAGGGGCAGCTGTTGTCCATGCCCCAAAGGGGAAGGGACGTCCGGGTAAATGCCCTGTTCCCAGCTCCCATGTTGAGGGACCTGCAAGGCCAGATACTGACCCAACAGCAGTAGATGATGGCATGCGCCAGGCCACTAATGGTCCAGCCCCTACAGCCCTGAGTGGTCCCAGCCACACTAGGTCTGCACCGTATGCCAAGAAGCAAAAGCGTGCAGAACAGGGAAAGGCTGAATCCCAAAGCACGGCACAGGACACCGCCATGTCGAGGAAGAGGAGCTTCAATGATGAAGAACTCCAGATCCTTGTGGACTACGTGCACAAACACCACAGTGACATGTGCAACAGCCAGGGTGCACACAGAGGCCTGCTCAGTGTATGGTCCACTGGTAACGAGTAACAGATATGATATGATATGGCATTTTTAACGCGCCTATACACAAGTGTTTCAATGCGCGATGAGGCAAGGGAGGGGGAACAGAGGGAAAACAGACAACGATCCTACTAGGCCAGGTGTCATTCAGATTGTGCAAGTGCATGAGAAGGGGGAGGGGAAAAGTGCGATGGGGGTACAGTGTAGTACATGGGATAATATAATAAATAACAGTAGGTAAAGTACGGCCAACAGGTGGCAAGTGCAAGGGTAAGTGCAGACATTGGGTGTCAAGTGCTGGTAGGGGACTATAGGGGTACAGAAACAGTCCCCAAGTGCAAGGGTTGCCAGGAAGGCAGTGCAGGTAAGAAACTGGCAAGGGGGTACATGGGCCTGAGATCAGAGGGTGGCCAGTTAACCAGTGCAGTTTCGGTATCAGCCAGGAAGTCAAAGAGAAAGGTTTTGAGGTGCTTCCAGAACCGGAGATGATTCTCCTCAAGTTTTAGGGAGGCAGAGATGCTGTTCCAGAGGGAGGCACCAGCTGAAGAAAGATATCTACCACCAACTTGTTGCTTGGAGAAGCGACTGACCCTGCAATGATGGCATCAACGCCTTGGGGAATGAGAGGCAAACCTCTCAGGAGGTCATGAAGCAGTGGAACGACCTCCACCATCGAACCAAACACAAGCTGGGTGCCAGCCTCACCTCTGCTCTAGTGACTGGAGGTGGGTCACCACAGGAGCTGGAGCTCACACCACATGAAGAGGCCATGAGTGATTTGATTCATGTGAATCAGGTGCAAGGCATGGGAGAACTGCCAGATTACGAGGAAATGTCAGGTGAGTGATCAAGCTTGTGCATCCTGAATATGTGTATGTAGATAAAATGAATTGGGATGATTGTTTAGCACTTCTGCCTGCATTTGTATGACTGCCATGGGAGAACCATGTCATGGTGTACTCACCCGTGCTTGGTGTACTAAAGAGTGCATACAAGCCCTGTGCTGCACATGTGTTGAACATGGCTTTGGGAGAGTAGTAATCAACAACCGTAAGCTACCAAAAGACATTTCCGGGCATGCCAGCGCAAAGTGCCATCTGGTTATTTTCATCAGTAATGTTAGTGACTCAGCTATGCCAGTCAGGGGCTTGTTTCTGAAGCATGTGCTAAACATCATGCACTGCATGTAGTAGACAGTCCATCCACACATGTCCATAGGTGCTTTCATGCTAGCCACACCTTCCATGAACACTGGCAGTGGCTGTGAATTGTGCCATGATGGACATATCATTTTACTGCACTGTGTAAATCCCAGCTGCAGCTATGGCACTGACCCCTTGGGTGTCACTGTCCCTTTCTTCCTATCTCCCAGCGCACGTCATTACTCTCTCCACATCACAAACCTGGTACTCCACACTCAGGGCATTTCCACATTGTGTGCACTTACTGTGCCAGTGGTACACTGGTTTTACATGTAATTGTAGTGGATTTGGCTGTGATTATGTGTGGACATGTTCTGATGTACCTTAATGGCACGTTGCATATCCTCTTGATTAGTCACAATTAGCATGTTACACTCTACTGTTTGCTGTGCCATGGGACAGGATGTGCGTCCACAGATATATGTGTGTTGGCAATGTGTGCAGTGCTTACATGGTCTGGGACATGGGATGTAATGGCAAGTCTGCATACGCCATGATCTCTGAGCTTATTATACATAGAGTGTGTATGCAAATAATGGCATGGAAACATGCATGGCAATGTGTTGCAGGAAAGCATTGTGATACCTATGTATGTAGTCGATACAATTAACATGATTCTTCATGTCTTTATATATCCATGTGCAGGTGATGAGCGACTAGATGCAGGGGAGGAGGTTGAGGAATAATGGGAACCTGAGCCGGCACATAGCACCAGTGGAGGACGTGTTGTGGCAACCCATTAAAATCCATTGGTGCTACAGGCCATCCGGGGTATGTCTCAGTATGTATCCGACTCCGATGAAGCCAGTACCTCTGGTGGTGAACCGGATGTCCATTCCTCTATGCTGTTGGAGGAGAGTGCATCATGTGTTGGAGCTGTTGTAGCCAGTGTGTCTGCAAGGGGTCACGTCAGCTCACAGGGCTAATCAGTGTTGTCACATCCATCTGTGGTGGTTATGGCTGCAGGGTCACGCTTCACAGTATTGGTCTCTGTGCCATGGGACAGGATGTGCGTCCACAGATACATGTGTGTTGGCAATGTGTGCAGTGCTTACATGTTCAGGGACATGGGATGTAATGGCAAGTCTGCGTACACCATAATCTCTGAGTTTATTGTACATAGTGTGTGTATGCAAATAATGGCATGGAAACATGTATGGCAATGTGTTGCAGGACAGCATTGTGATACCTATGTATGTTGTCGATACAATTAACATGATTCTTCATGTCTTTATATATGCATGTGCAGGTGATGAGCCACTAGATGCAGGGGAGGAGGTTGAGGAATAATGGGAACCTGAGCCGGCACAGAGCACCAGTGGAAGACGTGTTGTGGCAGCTCATTAAAATCCACTGGTCCTACAGGCCCTCCGGGGCATGTCTCAGTATGTATCCAACTCCGATGAAGCCAGTAGCTCTGGTGGTGAACCGGATGTCAATTCCTCTATGCTGTTGGAGGAGAGGGCACCATGTGTTGGAGCTGTTGTAGCCGGTGCGTCTGCAAGGGTTCACGTCCTCTCACAGGGCCAATCAGTGTTGTCACGTCTGTCTGTGGTGGTTATGGCTGCAGGGTCACGCTTCACGGTATTGGTCTCTGGTCCTGGGATAGATGACTAAGGGAGGGATGCAGTCCTCTAGCCACAGACAGCAGCATCACATCAAGCGCAATGCTCCCTTGGGTCAGGAAGGCATAGGGCACTTACACGTGGTGGACTTGTTGCGGCTGGGGAGACAGTGTGGGAGCAGTCCATGTATAGTATTGCACAACAACATGGTGCTTCCTATGAGATGTTGGCCAATTCCATGATCCCCCAGCAACACAGGTAGAGCAACAGCTGCAGGCATTGCGGTCCAAATGCCGCTCACACAGGCTGCACATAGAGGCCAGCAAGAGGAGCCGTTGGGCTGAACTGAGGTTTCTGCAGACATCTCTGCTTGCAGAGGGTCAGGCCCACAGGGAAGCCCTGAGGCAAGATGTTCTGGCCCTCAGAGCTTCAATGGAAGTACTACAGGCAGCCCGCAGTACACCAACAGCAGATGGAGTCCCATCTCGGAGGAACTCTGTTCATCCCGTGAGGTGTTGCATGGGGACCTCTGAGGCTTCATGCATTCATCTGAGTCCCACCTGGCCGCTGCCATGGAGGACCAGGCCAGGGCTCTATGTGGTCAACCTCCCTTACCATTACCACCTTCAAATTCTACACCGACAGGCCTCCCAATCCAAGGTAGATGTGCGGTCCATGAACCCATGGAGGGAATTGTTTTTTTCAACATGCACCCTGCTCCTCACCCCTCCTGGGTGGTCCCCCTTCACCCCCACCCCCCAGGTCCAAGATGGACATTTTTCTTTTTCAAACCCCTGGACAGATGTTGCCATGTCACAGTTTGTTTTGCCCTTTCCTGGTTGTGGTCTTTGTTCATTTTTATATTGATTGCCCTTGAGGTATGTCATTAACTCCTCATGGACTACATATGTGCAGTAGTGTACGTGCAAGCATGCCTAGTGAAGTCATCTAGCATGTTTGCATGAAGATGCACAGGATGGCATGTGTTGGTAATTATAGGTTTGTTGTTCCATGGAATGTGTGTGCTCTATCAATGATACTGCACAATGGGTGTTTTAATATGTTCTCCCATGTTGTTCCAGTAATCCGTGATGTGGTGGTGACTGCTGTCCCGGGTGAGACATCCTGCACCATTCGAAGCCCACACTCCTCATGCCCTCCACCAGACACTGTCCTTCCTTTGACGAATTAGGAAACACACTTACTGGTGAAGGTCATATGGGATTTACAACATGCAGACAAAGTAATTTGGTAAGCAGTTGCACTGTCTTGCATGGTGGACATGCTTCATTGTTGGGCATTTTTGCTGCATGTTTCGGTTGTCTTATATGTCCTTTGCATGCTCACATAACACTGTGTTAATTAGATTAGAGCTCATGTCACTGTGTGAGCTACCTATGTCGATACCTCAATGGGCACACTGACTGTGCTGTGCAGCATGTCATTGTACATCGGAAAACCACAGCATGGTCTCCTTGATCTGTCATTTTGTTAGTATTCACTCCCTGTGTCACTCTCTCTCTACCTCTCTCTGGGGTGGTGCACTGTACTCGTCTACACATCTATTTCTATAATCATCCACCCTGCATCACCCTGTATTGCTCCTGCACTCTGTGTTCTATGCATATTTTCTTTTGGTCAACAATTATGATCATGTATGTGCATTTAGTGTGTGCTGTTACTCTGCATTGCATTTCATTTAGGTAAAGCATCTCCCAATGGTGTGCACCATGTTCAAGGCAGGTGAGTTCCACGGACAGGTGAGTGGATGGAATTTGCTGACACTTCAGTGGTGTTTGCATGGGATCGGGCCACTGTATGTATTCACTCTGGATTTACTTACCTTGGCCTCTATCACTATTGCTCGAGGGTGGAATTGATCTCTCGGGGGTGATTGCAATGTTGGTTATGGTCATGTTAATTGGATGGATTGCTGGGGCCAATGTTCACTGATTATGATAACTGTGTTTTTTAAACGTGTGTCCAGCTTTCATGTTTGGGTGCAGCATGGTCAAAAGTTTGTGGACTTCGACGGATGCAGATGTTTGTACTGAGGTGTGCCTCATTCAACTTTTATCATGTGTAATGAGTGACACATCTGATCCCTATCAGGTTTGTGGGATTAGGGATGTTTCTCACATTTGTTGGGTCGAATTTATGATTAAACTATTAGTGTGTGCTCACGCATCGTGAATCCACAAACATGTTGCTATGTCTGCTGGTATGTGGGCTATTTGGTCTTACAGCACATGAGGATTCATATTGATAGTGTTTTATTTCCTTTTTTCAGGCATGTGGCAACACAGTGTATGCAGCTTCTAGTACAACTCATCTAGGTGCACGGTGGTGTGACATTGGAATAGATGCAGTATTACACCACTGGTATGCAGTGACAATGAAGTCTGCATTGACCATGTTATGGCGGTTTACAGTGTACTTTTACCATTATTTGAATGTTTAGGATTTTATATGTTTGCTTGTTGTTGGCATATGTATTCCCTTGATGCTCCATCAATGGGCAGGATTACTTTGTGACATGAAGCAGGGTTCTGGCGGAGGAGCAAGAGATGAGTGTCTGATTTATTGTGAAGACATCCACTGTATATTCTCTTAGACCACCTTCACAGTACCTTTGTTATACGCTCGCACCACATATGTCTTGATAATACATGTGACTGAATGAACCAGCTAAATAGAGATATTTCATATCCAAACATCCGCACCTCGACTCACCCTGACACTCACCATCATCATTATCCATTTTCCTCATTGACTCATGTCTTCCCTGAAGTACTCAACCAAGTTGACAAGTACATGAAGGTGTCCTCCCTATTGGTATACAGCTGCTCCTACAGCACCAGCATTGCAAACTTATCTAGGTCTAATGCTCTTCCTGTTCTATGCATACTCTCCTTTTCTGGTGTTAGTTTCAGTCCTTCATCAGGCAATCACTTCTGCACAACAATGGTAATATGACATATGCACAACCTTCCTGACCACCAACATATTGGTGAATATCTTGATAGCTTTCCGGGAGAAACTGCTAGCGAAGTTGGTCCACACACAAATGTACGGCCATTAGGGAATTCTTGTGTATGTACGTCAACACAAGTGTGCATTATAACAATCCAGAGCAACAGTCACTAGAGTTTCATGATGAATGGTGGCATCCCTCCATCCATAATGCCCTGCTGATCATCCTTGATGTCTCATTTGCTTTTCACACAGTGATGCATTCCATCCTCATTTTGATGATCAAAGAACGGATAGTGGACTTGCTTATGTCATTCCTGAAACTAGATTCCATGAAAACCCCATACTGTGTCCTTTTTTCTGCCCTACTTCAGCCACCACCTGTGGCATCATGAAGGTGCCCATTCCTTTTCCATGCATTTTTGACATATACATTTGCCTGCTGCAACGCATATTTGGAAAATGTTAAGCACTGTTCCTAATGGCACACTGGCACACGTATTCACCATGTCTGACACACAGCCATCCTGGACTGGTGCCCTCAAAATGACCTTGGCTTGTGCGCCATTTGCAAATCTGGATGTCCCTATTGACTCCACTGCAGCCTGCTTTTGCCATTGACTCAGTCCTTCGTACATGTTCTTATTCCTTGCACACTCCTTCGAAGGCAGGAATGTTGCCATTATATTCAAGTACCCCCTTCCATTACTGCCACATATTTGTTTGATTGTGATGGAGTCCGACATTCAGGTGTTGATGCACACAGTTAATGTACACTTCCACAACATCACGCAGAGGTGCAATGTTACACGTACTGTGTTACTCTCCAGGCTACACTACTGCTTCTGCCTATTGCAACAACTACATGCTTCTAATCCACACCCTTTGTAATTCATTTGGGACAGGACTGAAAGTAGTATGCTTGACGTCAAGGCCAGGGACCACATCTGTCTGCCACTGATTGTCCTCCACTGGCTAGCCAAGGCTTACAGCGTCAAGTCATAGGAAGTATGCATTGTGCACTGTGACTTGTGAGGCCTGCTTACTCTCTATCTGCTAATGTTCATTCCTCAATGCTGTCCCTCCAGAGCCATTTCATCATGTTACTTCAACCTTCTTCAGGTGAGGCAGTTATTGATGGAGATTTTTTCCAGGGGATCTTTATCATCAGCAGGGGACAACCTCTGGGATACCCATCCTGCCGCCCTCTGTTTTGGGACTCATTTTCTTACTTTCCATGAACTACCCATTTGTTTCATCTTCGACTCTTCCTTCTCTCTCACTCTTCCTGCTAACCAATCCCTCTGATCTCGCACCATCTCCATTCCTTTTGTCCTAGCTGCTTGATGACTGTCTGCTTGATGTGCCTCAAGGTGTCACACGCCCCAATGAACCCCAGTAATTTTTGTGGGGCAGTTGCCTCCGTGACCTGGACTAGTGTCATCATCACTGCACTTGAGGAATGACCCGAGATAGATTTATCTCTCTGCACTTACCTGAGCATCCACTGACTGGTTGCACTTGAACCACCCCTGAACATGTTACCACCCTCTGAATACCACACACCTCTAAACATCTATGCACTTGCTCCTTCTGATTCCACCATGCAGGTACGGTGTCTGTCTATTCCACCTTGTCATCCGTCCCTGCATGATGGCCCATTGATGCACTTGTAAAAATATGATGAATCACTGTTTGACAGATTCACTGTTATATCCACTGTTAATAGTATAGTTAGTATGCAATTACTGTTCCTATCTAGAATATTATGGATCTCTATGAGTGGGTGTTATTTTTGTACTTGTTCCATACATTGTTTAGCAATTAAGACACTTGTATTATGTATTGGCCATTTATCTATCTCCTTTGACATTACATGCCATGGTACAGTCTGGTGATAATTTTACATGACATAAGGGACGGTTTCTGTGACACACAGACAATTTTATGTCTAGTTTGGCATGTTTGTAATGGCATACTCCCTCTTCTATGTGTTTCTTTTGTAAACCCAAAATCACATTAGTTTTAGTTACATCGGAAGCACACAATGGTGCACTTCCAGGAACACATTCTCAGGGTGGTTTGGTGGGCCCAGATGATTGGCCCTTTGTCATCATTGAATGCACCTGGAATGTGCCAGGGCTCTGTGCACTCCAAAGGGGTTGGATTTTAGGTGAAAAATGTAGCCACAAGCTGGGTACGGCAGCATCGCCACGTGCCCTTTGACCTGGCATGCGGAAGCAGCATGCATGTGGTTGGGGATGTGGGGGCACCACCATGTCCACAGGTATGCCACGCCATGTTGCAACATTGTTCAAGACACATGCTGCCACAATGATCCTGCACACTAATGGTGGTGGATATAGCAAATCACCACTAGAGTGGTCAAGGGAGCTGAAACATAACTTCAGCCAGTGCTTTAAGTGGGGTAAGAAATTGAGGGGGGGCCCTCGTTTGGGGGTGTGGCTTTCATTGTGGGCGTGGCCTAAAAGTGCACAAATCATAGTAAGGTGCGCAAACAAATATATAAATGTATGTGAGCATTTATATGTTTGTATGCGTACTACTATGGTGTGTGTACTTTTCAAGCCATATTTTATAAACATAGCAATGTTACATATTTCTATGTTTATAAAAGGTGGTTTGAAAAGTGCACAAACCATAGTAAGTTACGCACACTTGTGTGCTTACCTTACTATGGTTTGTGTACTTTTCAAGCCACCTTTTAGAAACATAGATATTTGTAACATGTTTCTATGTTTCTAAAAGATGGCTTGACACGTAAACAATTCAAGGCATCTTTTATAAAGCGTTGATGACGGACAAAACAAACCGCAAGGTGGCTTTGTCCGTCGACAAAGCTTTATAAAAGATGCCTTGAATTGTGCACGTTTCAAGCCGTCTTTTATAAACATAGAAATATTTCTACCTTTATAAAAGATGGCTTGAAACGTACACAGTTAAAGGCATCTTTTATAAAGCTTTGCCGACGGAGAAAGGCACCTCGGGCTCTGTGATCTATCTGCTCAGAGCACATAGATCACTGAGCCCGAGGCGTCTTTCACCCTCTGCGAACCCGCGGGCTCCATGATTTAATCTGCATATTAGATCACGGAGCCCGCGGGGGTCAGTGACCTGGGGAGGGAAAACAAAGGGACAGTAACTTCCTCTGATGACCCTGATGAGGGGTCATCAGAGGGAGTTACACTAACTGACAGAAGTGCCGCCAGCCTCAGCGTCGCTGTGGCTGGCTGGCACTTCTGTCAGCTTGGCCAACATAATGACGGGCGCATCTCCCGTCGCGGCTGCGGTCGCGGCGGGATAATGCATCCCGCCAATGTTGTGTGGGACGGGGGGCCCCGGCTGGGCCCCGGCTCAGCCCCACTTTCTGGAGACTGCCGGGGCCCGGCCCCGGCAGGCCCCGGCCCACTTAAAGCACTGACTTCAGCACTCCGAATGTGCGCTACACTATGGCCCGAGTTGCAATATGGGCTGTGTTGTATCTTACCTGCGGCGGTGTGGCCGTGTTACGAATTGACATCTTCATGTAGGTGCTCAGAGGGTAGGCACTGTCCTCTGTAGGGGTGAAAATGTTTGTCATTGGTGTGTATTTGTATTTGTGTGACATGCATGTATGTGCAGGGGCATTTATACTCACCAATGAGCCATGTGTTGCCATGCCGCCCAGCTTCCAGGGCCCGGAGTAGGGGTGACATTCTCAATATCAAACTGTCATGGGTGGCACCCTGAATAGTTTGCATACACAGAAGTAATGATGCCATTGGCATCACATACAACCTGCACGTTGATGGAATGCCAATGCTTATGATTGCGATACATGTGCTCTGTAGCCCTAGGTGGACATAGAGCCACATGGGTGCAATCGATGGCACCAGGCACTTTAGAGAAGTGTGCCACCACATAAAAGTCCTGGACCATGGCCTGCCTTTCTGCAGGTGTTCTGGGCATGCCGATGTGCCTGCGGGTTGAGGGGTGTGCAGTCAAAATTGCCAACACCTGGTTTAGGCAGCATGACTGTGTGGGCTGTGAAATTCCCCCAACTATGGCAGTTGTCTGCTGAAATGACCCAGTGGTCAACAGATGTAGTACATTGAGCACCTTTTCCAAGGGGCTCGGGCTTAAGAGCACAGGGTGGGTGATGTAAGGTCATCTTCCCACTCCATGACCTGGTCTAATATGATATGAGGTGGAAACTTATACATGCCATAGACTTGGTCATCAGGCATCCCAAAAAGGATGGTCCTAGGTAGAAAAATCCTGGCACTGGCCATCCTCCTCCTCCTGAGGTGTCCCATGATCACTTCTACGACAAATGGTACGTTCATCCTAGCTGTATACGTGTGTTGAGTGATCGCGCTGTCTTTGTATGCATTTGTTTTTGTGCGCATAGACGTTTACGCCAGGCATTGCGTGGCTTACATGTTTTAGGATTTGCATATATTTTTCCATGCGCCAACAAGCCCTGTTCAATTCCATGAATACGGTTTTTAGCGCACGTATGGGTATTGCAAGAATTTTACTTTGGTACTTCCCTTGCTATGCCAATTTGGGGTCACGCGCAAGGCATTTCTGGTGCCATTTCAAATGCCTAAACTAGGGAATCATCAAGTAAGTATCCCTAGGGTCCCTAGGAACCAAGTGTTTAATTACCTCCTTGGTTAGTTCGGTCTTGCTGTTCCCCCAGACTCTAAGCCACTGATTGACAGGCTGGGCTGTGATAGAGTCACTAATAAAGCTGCAACCCAATTCCTGATGGACTGCAAAATTAGAGGCAGAGCGAGCAAGCCCCAACCCTCATTTCAAAAAAGTGTTCTCCACCACCTGGATGGGCTCAACATTGCTGTATCCCCACAACTCCATGCCATACCTGGCAAGAGAAATAGCTTTACACAAAATGGTGGGGGCCCTGAAGATTGATTTTTGAATGATATACTCCAAGGCACTGAAAATGGATTTTTGAAGAATCTGAAATGCGTTAGCAATTGTTATCTATAATGGAGTTTACTAGGATGATCACAATTGTTTTTGTGTCTGATATTTGATGCTTTCAACCTTTAACCCAATTACATGACTTTGTTGCCCAAGCATGACTTGATACATATTATGTTCTTACTTTTGAGTTTGAAGATCAGTTTCCTTCATGATGCTTATTTCTGATGTGATTACTTCAAGAGACACATTTTCTCACTCACTACATGTGTATGCATATTGTGTGATTTCTCTCTGTGGAGAATTGCATTTTTTGGATGAAAATTGAAGTTCTATGATAGTAACAGTAGAGCTGTGGTTACATTGAGATTGTCTGAACACATTACACTGCTGATGTATTAGAGAGACTCCTTCGAGGGGTCTAGCTCTTCTACATATTTAAATTGACTCGGGATGTAAGGTCTCTTGGGAGTGCATTTAGGGGGTTACCGATTGGCGACAAACGGTCCTATTTTCCAACAGATATAGCTTTCCCATTGTAAACCTTGAGAAACCAGCTCGACCAGTTTAGCCTTAAACATAACCATTACGCCTGCCACTCCCCCCATAGCCAGTTGGAACCTTGCAGTCTGCTTGATACCATGGACTTCAGAACTAATGTTTGAAGGAAATGTAACCCCCAGATAGTCAAATCTGGAGACTCTTGGAATCAAGACCCCCTTACAAAACATTGCCTGGTCATTCATTGTATGCTTTGCTTTCTTACCTGGTTCAGGATAAATTTCAAATATCAACTCTTTCTCTTCAGGTTTGATAGGGATTGGGTAAATACAAGAGTCCCCAGATGCTCTTTCTCTCTCAGGAGATTACTTTTGTAATGTTGATGTATTTAGTAACTATACTTGCGGTTTAGCAAAGTCGGTTCTATTTTAGAAGTAAATGTGTTTGCCACTAAGCCAATATGCACCCACCTTGGTGTTTGTTCCACTTTGTGTTTTGAGTTCCATAGTCTCGCCTCCCTTTCAGTATATCATATTTCTGTGCAGTCAATATGTCCCTCCAATGTGAAGCAGTACCTGGTCATAGTCCTTTGATGTGCACAGTTTGGGAACATCCAGCTATGTTTCGATCAGTTGATTTTAATTCTCAGCCATCTTTTGGACTTATTTCTTCAGAGACATATATCTCTCTTCTGTCCTGGAATTTATCTTGCTGGGTTTCTGGCTGTATAACACCCAGGTATTACCTTTCATATTAGGGTATTATATGTATTTACTTTTCATCCTTTTTATGGATTTTGAAGGATCAGTGTTTTGGGGAGATTTGAATGGCTGCATGTTTTATCTGCACTTTGACCCATGATCAGCACTTAAGTCAAGCACAGTGTTGCTGTTGGACTCTTGTTAATTGTACTTCTTTTATTTTTTACAATTCTCATTTGTGACTGTATTTAAAGACCTTCTTTGACCATCTTTTGTGTGGATGCCTTTCCCCTCTCTCCTATGAACGTGTGGATTGCTCACAGTTTTCCCTGAAATAGTTGTATTCTTCCTGCTGTTGACAAGTTCAGTTGCTTTTCACTCCAGAGCTTCTAGTGTCTCCAGTCTTCAGAGCAGAGTGCACTGTTTCTGCATCTTCTTTATAGGTGGTAACACCTTGATGTAATGCATTCCTTCCTCCTAATATCCTGCCTCCCCTTGTTAGAATTATGTCCCCCAGATTATCCTTTTACCTCCTATGGGGCATTGATTGCCTTGTTATGTCACACAAGAGACAATATTCTTCTGTATCGTGTGTTACATCATCAAATACATTCCACAACCCCTATATCCATTCAGTGTTCCTGACCCATTTGTTCCACATAGACAGGACATTTTTGGGCTGCTTCATCTGAGCTAGGATGCCCTTCCCAGGTCACAAGACTAAATCCCAGAACTCATCTTTCTGGGAGTGTGGTATCTGTTTTAAGTAGAAGGTAGTGACATGCACACCTATTCCTGATTGTATATGTGCCCCTCATTACCTCTGATATAGTTCCCTCCTCAAAGAGGGGTTTTTCATTATTTGTTATATGTTCAATTCTATTATTTTGAGAACTGTGTAGTTCATTCAATAAATGTGTCTTATTTAACTTTCAATTTAAAGCTGTTTGCTGCCTTTTGATTGTGGAAGCTCCCATTGCAAGACATGGGTGTTGTATATGGCTTCCATTAAATTCTTTTATAACCGAGACACACATGAAAAACTCACTCATACAACAGGAAATAGCGTTTGTGCAACTATCAACCAATAGCAAATTATCCACTTCAGGGTTCAGAATCATATAATAGACATCCCAAGCTTTGAAATCATTGTCCATCAGTTATGATTCTATCAGATATGACTCTAAACCTCAGGATGGCAAATGCTCAAACCGCATACAATTCTGTATTTTGTTTAATTTGACAATCCAGACCAGGCAGAATATTTTTGTTTTAAAGTCCAATGCCATGTTGGGTACCTACCAACTCCTAGGGGCCTTTTCCTTTTTCGAATGTGCTTTGCCATCATGTTAGTCTTTTCTTGTGGTTGTTGTTGCTTTACTTTAGGCAAGCAGTTACACACTGAAATCATGTTCTGGCCTATATGCAGCTCCCACTCACTAAAGAGTTCATTTGTGTGTGCAGGTAATAACTGTACAGATATTTCTGCATTTCAAATCAACTTGGTTTAGTTTGGAGTTGTTGATCTATTCTGTTCATTGGTGACTCTGCCATCAATCTATATTATTCTCTCTTTACTCCTACAAAACATTTATGGGTTTACACAATTCAATAATTGTTATTAGTGCTACCCACTTGCTTCTCAAAGGCACCTCCTTGTTGTACCTGGCCAGGAAGCTGAGTTTTCAGACATTGGTCATGTGTATTCTATCACTGTTGCATATCTCGCTTTTATGTTTCATAGTCTGTTTCAGTGTCAGCTTATTTTACTATTGCTTTGTATTAATCATGGAGGGTCTGTGCATGGATATGAGCACCTTGACTGATTTGTTATGCAAATGGTGTTTTTTTGTTCTTCATTTTCACCTTACTTTCATGTAACTGAAACTGAATCACGTAATATTTTATTTGCTTTTCCTCCGTAGGGTTTCATTCAAAACAGTGAGCTAAAGTAAATTATTTACGTAACTTTCTTTCTTGTGCGCTAGACTATGTTGTAGAAGGATCTTTGATCTCTTCCAATTGACTCCTCCCTAAAGAATCGCATGTACTTTAGAAAGTTATTCTCTGTGTCCACGTTTATTTTCAGTGTTTGCTTTTTAAATGAAGACATGAACTCAATTGTAACTATTTGGCTAAAAGTGTAACATATTCTGAATGAATTCTCCATTCTAATATGTCATGAGAAAGGTGGGTTTCTTTTGGGTGCTCATTATTTGAAACCTTTGGACAACATGTCTTTCCCTTTGATGTAATGGGATTGTTAATGTTCGCTAATGAGATATACAACCCTACAACAATACATTGGGGGGTCACAATAAGTTTGCTGGTATCCTGCTGGTAAATCTGGCAAGACACTGGCAAGCAGTATTTCCATTCCCGCTGCCTGATATACCGGTAATACTGGTATATTACAGGCAGTGGGAATACTGGTTAATCCCTGTTCCCTGCAGTCCCATAGGACTCCATTGGGGGGGTTTCCGTTATTACAGGGACCGAGAATACCAGTGCCGGTAATAGCAGCAGTTTTTTGCCAGTGGGGGATGGATTTACCTCCAACTCTTTGCTGGAGGTAAATTAGGTAACCCCCACTTCTGAATAGGGCTGGTAAACGTTATTACCAGCCCTTTTTACCAGAACCGTCAAACTTATAATTAGCCCCATAGTGATTATGAATAGGTCAATAAAAAATTACACAGTAGAGTTTGGTGAATTTTTAAATATCATAAAATGTAACATTACAATAGTGACACTTGGCTTTTCATGATTTAACTCTGTGAGAAAACTAGACGTATTTAATGCATTTACACCAGGTATCATTCCAAGAATAGGCCTACATAATTAATACAGCAATGGCATGAATGGAGAACACTGGAAATTCCAATCTTTGCACATCTTTGCAGAATATGCAAATACATTTATATTAAGAAAGCTATACAAATGAACAGACATTCACCTCTCTAATATATAATTCATTTTACGTTTGACTTAAATCAGAAGCTTGAATAACACTGCACAAAGGCCCTAATGCACTGCACAACCTTCATGAGGCCAGAAAACATTTAATTTTACTAACTTAACCCATTCCTTTGCAATGCGGAAGAGAATGGCTCTAAATAGTAATTTGACAGTGTGGTAAAAAAAGTGGTAGTAATTCCGTTATTGTCGCTCTTGTTTTGGAGGTAACTGAATGCCCACCATTTTTACTGCACCATCACATTCACATCCATCACATTCGAGCTTCGAGGTAAAGTGGAGGATTCAGAGCCAGCAGAAACTAGAGCTGAATCCTCCACTTTAACTCCAAATTCGAAGGAATTGCTGCAGCAGAATTAGAACTCAGAGTAATTCTGAAAAATCCCCATCGAGTGCCACTACTCGTAATCTGGTGGTAAACCCACACGATTTGGGTCCGATTCATGCAATTATCTGCATGCAAAATTGTAAGCGCTGCGCATTGCGTTGCATGAATCGACAAACGATCCCTGTGGCATTGATAACATACCTATACAGAGGTGTTTCAAGGCATGCTAAGGCTATGATGCGAGAAGGAGACATGACTAAATATTTTCTTATAAGTGATGTTGTACTGCTCAATTTTTGGAAAGATATACAGGTAATAGTGTTCCAGCATATTCTGGATAATAGGGAGTCATACGCGATCCAGAGGCCTGTTAATAGGAAAAATACGCTTATTGTGAGACCAGGTCTGCAGAAATATTTGCGATGGGCACAGAACCCTTCTCAGCGCGTTGTCATTACCAGGGCATGCTTTAATTGTATCCATCTAAGAGCAGTGGTGGCAGTGGCCAGGTCTAATGGCAATGAAAAACAATCATGCATTTTTTGCAATGCACCCAGGGAAGACATGGGCCATTTTTTACTGTTTTGTTCAGGTTTCTCTATAGTTAGAGATTGCTTTTTTGTGGGGACAGGGATTCCTTCAGTATAAACCTGTACTGTGCTACCTGTTATGGGTGTACTTAGTCTGCGTGGGTTGGGGTGCATTATCATTTTTAAAGAATCCGCTAACGCTGAAGAAATCTATAATGAAAATTGTTGGAATTGAATGCTCCTATGTTTTAAAATATGTTGTATTGTTTTTATGAGCATGGAATGTTGTTAATTCTTTTATTGTGTGATGTTTAATTACGTTGTCAATTGTTGTTGTTTTTATGGGAACATTTTGTATACCTGAAAAAAACTTTCGACAATAAGGTCACTGTTTTGTACCACTTTCTGAGTGTGTGTTCCTTAGACTTTCTCTAATGTTCCAATTGTACTATTACTCCATTTTAAATACGAACAGGTCTTCTTGTATGTTCACTTGTCTCATATTTACCCCAACAATGTTTTAAAAAAAGTTTCCTAAGACTTTTCCTTTCTTTTGCTTGTAGAGACAATGGGCCTCATTACGAGTTTGGAGGTAAGTGGCAAAGTTGGCAGGAACTGTGTCATGAGTTTTGGCCTGGAGTGGATGGATTAGCCTTCAGGAAAATCCTGGAGGTAAATCCTCCAACTCACCGCTGAAAATTTTAATTCATTGGACTAAAATTCAATGGGGAATGATACTGTCACCAAGACGTGTAATCTAGCGGAAATTCCGCCAGACCAAGTGGTGGTAATGATAATTTGTTTGGTGGTATTCCAATGGATTTACCTCCGGGATACGGCCCAATTCGTAATGAATCCCAATGTATGTAGGAGGCCGACAAGTCTTCCAGTGCTTTGCTCATTCAACCTTTCCCATTGTGTTTGTTTTGCAAGAAATCCTTTATTTTTATTTTCCATTTCTTTTGTGTTTTTCATACTGATAACTCAGGCACATTAGGCACATTTGTGTATTGAATATTGGGAGATTGGGCAGCACTACCTTTTAGTTGGACAAAATTCCAGGGGGAGTAGATGAGGCCATGGCCTATTCTTCAACTTCTTTTTCCGAGGTTGAGGGGGTAAGTCAGGAGGGGGAGACATAGTCTGAGGAGGGGTAGAGAGAGGGTGAGATGAAATGTGAGGTGAGGAAGACACATTTGATGAGGAGGGCCACACACACTGATTGGGGAGATAGATTGCGTGAGGAAAGGACGTACATGGTTGAAGAGAGGACAACATCGTTGAGAAAGCAAAGAATATGGATTAGGTGGACGAAATGGGGCCCCAGGAGAGAGAGAGAGACAGTGCATGGGGGAAGAACTACCAATCTGGAGTAGGTTGTAGTAGAGTATCTACAGAAGGTGGGCAAATACCTTGGCCTTGGAGTTGAGGGTGTGGGGGCAGTATTTTAGAATCAGAAAGGAAAGGTAGCCACAAAGATGCAAGGGGGTGAAAGGCAGATTGAAGAGGAGGAGGAGGTAGTGCTGTCCCGTAGAAAAAAGAGCAGCAGATGGAGGAATCGCAGATGATCCCCCAACAGATGATGCAGGAGGAGAAGACTGAGGCCACTGCACTGTTGCCTGCCCATAGGAAGGAGCAAGGCAGTATTAGACTTTCCTCAGTAGGGTGACAATAGTTCTGAAGATATCCCTACCAATTACATCTTCCACCATCTTGTCATGGATGTGTGACTACCTAATCTTCCTGGAGGGTATGAGTGGCACCCGGGATGCATGCAATGTAAAATGCAGCCTCTGCCAGAACAGTATTCCTTGGGCACCCATCTGGTCCACAAAGCACAGTGATGTGATCACAGATTTTACATCACATCACATGCCACAGACGCTGCTAGTTTAGCACCCTCTTACAGTAGTGAAGGTGGCCACAAGGGAGTGCCAGTTGACACTGCTGCTCTTCAATGGTCACAATCTAGCAAGCTACCTCCATTCCCTGTTAATTTTAGGCAATCATAACATTCACCCTGGCCCCCGATGACTGCCCCAGTGGAGCATCATTGAGTGGTAACATTGACTATCTAGGCTACTTTACCACAACTAGCAGTGCATCTCTTGTTGGTCATGGAAGAAGTCATAGTCTGGTGTAATTTGGGTAGAACAGATGAGAGAGCAATGAGTAATTTGGCTATCTGCTGCATGAACTGTCATGCTATAAATTATGTGAGGGTTCCTTGATGGAATCCTTTTGGGGTCTACAATAAAGGTATCAGCTCTCCTTTTCTGGCTCTTGCACTTGAACAATAAATATTATCTGTTATCCACATGGTGCCAAATAAGATTGTGTGAGTGGGGTGCAAACCCTCGGGTTAGTGCCTCTGTGCTGGGCACTTACAAAGAACTGAGGAAAACGAACCAAGTCTGTATAGCCTTTGGTGAGGGCTGCATACCGTTAAAACCACCTAGGGGTCTATGAAACCTTAAAGACTGTTGGTTAATCGTTGATTATGATCTGAAATGTAATTCTCCAGAGGGACCACAAAATCCGGTAATCAGTCAGATCACTGGATACAGAGAAGAGAAGAGTAAGGATATTTTAGATTCGAACATGGTTCAGGACCTACTTTGGCTGATGGCAGGAGTCTTGCCGTTTAGTGATTTTCAAGAATGTTTCGATGAATAGTTGCTGGATAGACATTGTAATCTCACAAAAAAACTGAGACTGATGAATGTGAGAAAGGTCCAGAACATCTCACTACATTTCCAACTTGGCCAGCTTTCAATTCTATTATAAGTGTTACACTTATAACTGGCACCCATCTGCAGGAAACTAGAGCCTGTGTACTCCTACTCGTAGATGCCATCCCATCAAGCACACAAGCACAGCTCATGTTCATGTAGGAGGTGGCGAAAATAACATCTATTTTCACCCCGAAATAAAAAACAGTTGTAACAGAACGTGGCCAAACCTTTTTTTTTTTAAAATTATCTATGGCTAAAAATGACTTGTCTAATAACTGGATGCTTGGACCACATGAGCTACATATAATTAAGGAGATGCTTTGAGGTATTGGTTCTTTCTTGGATGGTACAGGCATTGAGGCCACCTTAACTGTCCTATAACTGTCCTTTATGATGCGAATGTTGTGTTGAAGATTCTATCAGGGAAGTGTGTAAGGAAAGCATCGAAACACACATATCACTAAAGCGTGCATCAACAATGAACTCTACAAAGACCATGTTGACATCAAGCAAAGGAAGGAACTTGTGCTTCAGAAGTTTACAGGTAGATGATCCTTAAGAAACAAAATCAGTCCATAATTACATTGTGAGAGTTCTGACAAATTTGAATGTGATGGCAAAACTGAAGTATTTGGGGCTAAAGGATTTCAAGAAAAACCAACACCCAGAGTTGCTCTTCAGTACATTCTTATGGTGGACTCAATGGGCCTCATTACGACCCAGGCGGTAAGTTACCGCCTGGATCGTACTTTTACCACCATGGCGTAAACTACGTTTACGCCATGGTGGTTGGCGGACTTACCGCCCCATTCCGAGGTTGGCGAGGCGGTAAATCCCCATTAACCCATTTACCCTTCCCCATTCCCATTTTTGCCCCATAGGGCATAATGGGAGTGGGGAAGGCGTTAATTACGCCACCATAAATTACGGTGGCGTAATTAACAACAAGGTCCCTTAGCGCCATGGATTTTAACACCTGCTAAAAGCAGGTATTAAATCCTCCATGGCGCTAAGGGACCTCCGAATCAGGCGGTAAGGGTCGGCGCTGTTTACGCCGCCATAAACCCCTTACCGCCTGGGTCCTAATGAGGCCCAATGCCTTTATTTATCAGATCTGTCCAAACTGCAAATTGAATAGTTTAAGTACTTTTTCAAACTCAATTTGTAAATTAAACCGCTTGAAAGAAAACATCCCGACTTGTGGGGAGAGTTTCAGAAAGCCAATTGGGTAGTAAGTAAGAGACAAGTACTGTGTGTTGCCTTAGGTTCAGATTAAGATGCAGAACATCAAAGCAGGGCAACAAAAGTATTTGGTGGTGTGGCTAATAATATTCAAAAGAAACACGCTCTACCGCAATACGTTTTAGCCTCTCCTGAGTTGTCAAGGCTGTCTACAGAAGCAAAACAAATTGTAGGAATCACAGTTTAAAAATGGTCAAAACATTACCACCTAAGAGCATCCAAAGCACTGGTGGTCACTGTTTGTCCCATCTGACAGAATGGTTGTCACAGGAGTTAGAACTGATAGAATATACATACATATAAAATGTATGCGCTCCTGCTTAGTCCCTACACAAGTGCAGACATTACTAGGCCTTCATGCTTTTTCAGGGTGTAATGTTAGCAGGTGCATCACTAGAAAGTAAAACTATCTTTCTGGAATGTTTTCAAGACTTCAGAAAAATAAATCCTTGAAGATTTAGGAAGACTTGGATGTCTAGAAGAATTTGAGAAAGAAGATGAACAATTGATTTATTTGTCAAGTCTACCCGCCTGGAACAAAGTTTTCAGACATTGGTCAACTGCATTGGTGGATGTTAAAAAAAAAAGAGATGCAAAGTGAAAATCTGCCGCTAACAAGATACTCTCTAATACCATACATCTTAAGGACTCATTACCAGGGGAGTGACAATGCACTGATCAGCAACACCTGGATCTCTCAGAGCCATCACAATTCGGATGGGAGAAGGCAGATAATTCATATTCTCCTACTATGTGTACTCTTCCATGTGCACCACAATCAATTTGACAGCTGGTCCGGTGTGCATGTGTCAAAGGACAGTGTGCTGTGCATTGCAAATGTTGAGCTCAGTCACTAAGGTGCACAGAACTGCGTAAGTGTGGTGGCTACGAAGAGCACTGTGATAACAATGATTTTGTATTTGATGAAAATCAACCCTGGACTCAGAAGATGACCTACAAAACATGAATTTCTCTCTTCAAATGTAAATAGCTACAGTAGTTTTAATAAATAGTATATTTCAATGAGAAATTAGCAAATTATTTCATACATTCTAATTTAGTGAACATGCAGTCGACGGTTTGCTATGAAGTAGAACAAATTTACAAGACTATGGGCCTCATTACGACCCTGGTGCTAATGGGTTAACGGCGCTGTAAAAGGCTGCGGCATTGTTAACCCATTAGCGCCTTACTACGAGGTCCCTTTGCGGGACCGGACCTGAACGGCTGGTCTAGACCAGCCGTTAAAGTAGGGACCCGCAAAGGGACCTTGGTGCTAAGTACGGTACCGCAATTTGCAGTACCGTACTTAGCGCCTTCCCCAGTCCCATTGAGCCCTATGGGGCAAAAATGGGAATGGGGAAGGGCCAATGTTCAATGGGGAATTACCGCCCCGCCAACCTTGGAATGGGGTGGTAATTCCCTATTGAACATTGGCAGACTCGTTACGATACCGGCACCAACCATGGTGCTAATAGCTCCATGGTTTAACGCCAGTATCGTAATGAGGGCCTATATCTTGGAAATGACAAAAGGTATCAACAAATTCCGTATATGAACATTTATATTCCTTTGATCATGTTTAACAAAAAACCTACTCAGCAAATTGTTCATAGAACCTCCCTAAAAGCATTTACAGCTCAAGAACGAAATGAGTATATGTAATAGCGTCACTCTTGGATTAATTATGTCACCACGGCCCTCTGCCACAAATACAATCAAAACACCTGTAGTACATGATTACATGCCTCATTATCAATGCATCCCCAGTAGGCATACCTTCCTTTCATTCAAAATCCCACGGAATAGGATACTGTAACAGATGCACCTCAACTATAATTGGACCTGTTCCCCCAGCCATTTATATACAAAATTAACATTAGAGGGGCATGGACACAGACTTGATGCACACCTCTCATTACTGGAAATGTAGAGTATAGAGAGCCTGTTCTGCTAAACCACACACAAATTGTATTATTATTGTGATGTAAACTATACAATTATGTGTAAGCTATCTAAGTGCAGGTTGAGTTGTAAAATATACCTGCTGTTTTGCATGTAAGTGATTTAAATCAAGTACAACTTGTCAAATATTTTCTAGTAGACTTAAACTAATAACCCACACCCATACACACCTTGTCCCACACTCTAAGAGCAACCCCCACATACAAATTTAGCTAGTGCCAGTTGCACTTTGCACTTAGCCAACAACTAAAAATGCCTGAGCATGACATTGGAAAATGTTGGACAAAGAGGAGTTCATGGAAATAATATTTAGCCAATCAATCAATCCATCAGTCAATAATCGTGTATTGTTGGATATTGCCATCAAAGGCAGTTAATAACAAGTAGAAATACAATCCAATTATTATATGTATGCAAAATACGAAATGTCAATTTGCAACTGTGTTCAACGATAACTCCCTGAAAGAACATCTCACCAGCAGCAAAAAAGACTCGACACAAAGTACAAAGAAGCATTAAAGTATTGAAAGTACTAACAGAAATTCAAAGAACAAAATATTAAATTCATGCACTGTATTCCTAAATTAATATAGACTTATGTACCCAGGACAGTTCACGTCTCAGATCAAGTATTCTGCATGACGTTGCATTAGAAACGTTACCTCGGCTTGATGTTTGTTTTTATTAAAGGGGGGAAATGTAATCAACGTATTCACATAAGACATAGTTTCAGCCACTATGGCCAATAGTTTTTTATGGTCAGGCCTTCTTCGGCACAGGAATGAATGGAATGACCGATATGCACAGTGGACCTAAGAACAAAATGGCAGAGTTTGTGAAATTATTTTAATTCATTTTAATTTCTCTTTTGATCAAGTTTAACAACTGCTGGGTAATTTATTTTGCATACCTACCACCTTATTTGTAATTAGGGTGTTGGTTTAAGTGTACCAATCTGAAAGATGGTCATTTCAGGTTTCACTGCATCAGGAAATCACTGCACGTGTCTTCAGCAACCGTAAGTAAAGCTGAGCAACATAAGATCAATATGTTGGTTTTCAAAAACAATTCACACATAGAGATATTCATCAACATTCAGACCTGAAAGCTGTTTTACCATTCTATATTGATCTTCATTAATGTATTAGATTGGTGAGTTCCTCCTGTCTTTCATTTGAAAAATGTATCCAATAGCAAACCACAGGGAATGACTTATTGTTTAAATTAATGGCGTTGTGCTGTTTTATATCAGTTACCATTTCCCGCAGGATTCTTGCTGACACCAACTGCAATATGTTTCTGTGCATTGAAGTGAAAGGGGCTGACATACCTTTTTGGGCATCATTTTCTAAATAACAAGGGCACGTGTTTGCACATATGATGTGAATAGCAAATACCCGACGCATGAACATTAATGCCCATCATGATCTACTTGTCACAGCTTAGAACATTGCATGACCTCTATGATGTGCCCATTCGTATCCGAAAACTTGACAAAGAAATCCAGAGCCAAAGCCATGGCATACGCATGGCAAGGCACCCCCAAAAACTGCAACTGAACAACATGTGTCCAAGAGAGCAAAGGCTGCACTACATAGAACGGTGCACCGTACACAATGATGATTAGCAAACCCATGTGACCATACCCATGTCAGTCATGTGCGGTATAAAAGAATAATCATCGAAAATGTGCCCCTGTCGACATGTCCATCCGAGACATAAAGAGCCTGATTGATTAGGACGTGTTTTATAATGGCGCAATCCCATAGGAACACGTTCCATAAATCAGGCCCTTAGTGTGAAAAGAAAGGACAACACACTAACTGAACCACAGAACCCCAAGAAATCAGGCATACACAGACATGTGTTGTGCTGCCAACCTTGCATCAGTGACAGGCTGGGACGTGTGGCTCATATATAGTGAACAGCAACTGGGAATGTTTGCAACCCCAGCACACTACAGCCATCTCATGCAAAAATGAAATCCATCCAAAGTCACTGGGATGATGAATATCTTAAAAATCTGCCTGAGTTACACTCACAATGTGCACTAAAGCAGGGTAAAATGCCCATGGCAGGTAATCATAATGAGACCCAATTCAAGAGATGTATCATGAAAAACACAGTGTGTAATTCCTATAGCAAGTAACATTCATGTTAACAAAGTTTAAGACCAATATTGCTGTATTTGTGGGGAGAATTTCATCTGGGACACATGGTCAGAGGGCCCTAAAGTTTGAGAAGCATTAACATTCAAAATTCATGCACAAATTCAACCAAAACTCAACAGAGTGCACAAACAACCCTGAAACATAGATGTGTTATATTGCCATAAAACACGCACACATGGCCTGTGGAACATGTTAATTCCTAGAAATGTCACTGTAGTATGACCTTCAACCTTGTGACATGCATGGGAGAAACCATGGCATACCAACACAATATGGGCCTCATTACAAGTGTAGCGGTCCAGAAACAAGGGTGCCGGTAAACTCACCGGCACCTTTGTTTCCAGACCGCCACATTCTGACTATGCCTGCCGGGCTGCTGCGGCCTTAGCAGGCAGAATTGCCATGGAAGAACCGGCATCATCAGCAACGGTGCATGTGCTTCTGAGTCCCCATCTCCATGGAGTCATATAGGACTCCATGGGAACTTACAAAATCCGGTGACTGACTTCCTGCACCACCGGGACTTGGAATATCCCGGTGGCACCAGGAAGTCAGATGCCGGATTTGGCGTTACGGGGTTGGCAGCAACCCTCCGGTGGAATCGGTGGGTTACCACCAACCTCATAAAGAGGGCCAATGTAGTGAATATGTGAACACATGTTCAGTACCCAATGCATCCATCCATATGCCAACATGGTAGTGTACCAAACATATCTGCCTTTAATTAACTGGTAAAAGCTTGAAAACAAATATGTTAACAAAATAATATGACACTGAGAATTGCAAACCCTTACCATGAAAAAACACAACCCTTCCCACCCACAAGCAAACCCTGCCATATAAAACTTCATAAGTCCCTGACCTCTGAAAACAGTTCCTTCATTGTCTGGCTCCAAAGCCAACTGAGCTCCACACTCTGCTTCCCTCAGTCTTGCTTGCATCTTCATCTGGAGGCCCTCAAATACCTGCCTCCACTGGGCCTTCATGTGTTTTTTGTTCAGCTTTAAAGGAATCAGTCTCTGTGGATGACCTAGTGATGACATGGCATGCTTGGCCTCAAGCCTGACCCTTGAAATGGCTGTGGCATTTGCAGCAGCCCTGACCTCAATCTACTCCTTGTCTTGCTGCTTCATATGCTTACTCAATACAAACATCTATTAGTGCACCCTGCGCCTGCCCTCCTGCTTTCCCTATCTGATGGTCCAATACATCTGCCTCATCCTGACTGCCTTCCTCCATACTTCCACACATCTCCAAAGTAACAACCACTTCTGCCTAGGAATCATCTCCATTGTTGGTCCTCTATCCCAAAAAATGATCTGGTATGGATTCACTGCATGTCCTTCATAGCCTGCCCTCTTGTGGCTAACATTGCAAGGGCGGCCCCATGCACATTCCTCAGGTTATTATCCAGTGAGGTCTCTCCGATCACTGCATTGTAGTTTGTTACCTTGTCTACCTGCAATGGACCTCTACCTCAACCAGAGACAAATGTACACCCAAAGGGGTGGAGTGAAGGGCAAGATGGAAAGAGCTTGATCTGATGTCAGGTGTGGAGGCCCCAATTGAGATATTATGAGGCCCAGAGGTGGAAGTGGAGGAAGAGGAAATAGAGGTTGGTGGCCCAACGAAACAATACCTGCAAAGTGATGCCGCCTGGTGGGTGGAGTAACTATATAACATCACAAACCTATGTCGGCTATAAAGCAATATTCACACATGTTCATGCTACTTTATCTTTCATACACCCTTACATATTTCTCAATGTTTCAAATATGCCTAAGGTTAAACTTAACATTTACATCACATCATTCTTTGTATCTCATACACATGCAAAGTACCTAATATCTAAAATACAAGTTCATTAAAAACCCTCATATGTATTATTCGTTCATACATTCAGACATTTCTTAATCATACATTACACCTATGAATACATTACTAAGGATCAAATAATCAACCCATCACAATATTTTCACACATCATTGTCAAATATTATACTGGAAAATACAATCTCAAATTCAATATAATCCAACATACATGTATTAGACAATCCCTATCTCTACCCAAATTATTTCACTTCTCAAAATAGTACAGTTTAGTGCTCCAGTCCCTATCATTCAATAATTAAAGTGCTTGATGTACCCTTCGCTGTGATGCTGTGGAGCTACTATTGACTGGCCACCAGAGCAACTTGGTTCAATGCAATCCAGCCACACGCATTGGCAGCACTGTCACCTCAAGGGCCTCATCAGGCAATGAGGCAGGAGTGTCTGCTTAGACACCCCATCTGTGCATAAAAGCAGCATTGCAGTAGAGATGTGTAGGACAGGAGCATGCAGAGACACTCGCACAGGCATCTTCACAAATTCCTTTTTCATGTCCATCTTTCGAGCATGTGTCCCCCACCCTGATCCTCAACTGACACAGAAAGCACCCCCTTAAGGTCCTCCTCCCCCTTTCACACTCAATCCCTCTATGTCATGTGAAGTCTCCAGGCACTCTTACTCTTCTGTATCCTTGGATAAAATCCGGTGTCCCTCAACTGCTAAGCGGTCGCCCTCAGCAGCGGTGCCCTATTTCATGCCAACAACTGCAGGGCTGTTCCCTCCTCCGAAGATGAGCACAACCCATTCTGGAGTCCTTTTCCATGGTTTTTTGCAGCTCTTCCAAAGGCCCCTCATCAGCGGAGCTGCAAAAGAAGGTAACATACTTCACCATCTCTATAAGAACATGTCTCCGCATTTCTGCATACCACTGTGATGTTGTTCATGCAGACATGTGTGTAACTGACCAGTGTACATTAGTGTGGACACAGATGCAGGTGTTAGGATCTGTCCTTGTATGGTTTCTTTACTTCCGAGCCAGCTTTTGCAACCAACGTGGATGTGCCGATATCAAGGTGCAGTGAAACACCTAACCAGGTGTGAGGATATGAGATCATATCATATGATATGGTATTTGTAATGCACCTATACACATGTGTTTCAAGGTGTGATGAGGCAAGGAAGGGGGAACAGAGGAAGGACAGAGACAACGATCTTACTTGGACAGTGACACTGAGATCGCTCAAGTGCAGGGGAGGTGGGGGGAAGTGCCAGAGGAAAGGGGAGAGGGCAGTGCTGTACATGGGATAAAAACAATAACAAGAAGTGCGACCAGCAGGTGGCAGGTGCATGGGTAAGTGCAGATCTCCGCTGTCCAAAAGTGCAGGCAGGGGGACTGTTGTAGGGTTACAGATACAGACCCGAGTGCAAGGGTTGCCAGGAGGCAATGCAGGTGCGCAACTGTGTGCGCAAGGATCTGGGCCCGAAATCAGAGGGTAGCCCGTTGACCAGTGCAGTAGCAGACAGGAAATCAGCATGGGAGAGGAAGAGAGCAGGCAGAAGCAAAGAGGAAGGTCTTGAGGTGCTTCTGGATTGAGAGATGGTTCACCTCAAGTTTTATAGAGGCAGGGATACTGTTCCAGAGCGATGCCCCAGATGAACAAAGAGATCTACCACCAAGTCGTTGTTTGGAAAAGTGACTGACCCTGAGAAAGTTGGAGGTGGAGGAGCGAAGAGCTCGAGTAGGAAGGTATTTACAAAGAGAGAGTTGGAGGTATTGAGGACCCAGGCCCCAGATAACCTTGTGGACAAAGCAGAGGGTTTTGAACTCATTCCTTGCAGCCACTGGGAGCCAATGCAGAGATTTCAGTGCTAGAGAGATACAATCTCTGTGCTTGAGGAAAGGAAGAATACCTCTGAGGAGATGCAGTTGGTAGTTTAACTTCTTAGAGATGTCAGAGATGTGAGGAGAAAAGGAGAGTGTGGAGTCAAAGATGACACCAAGGTTCTTAGCCTCATAGGTGGGAGCAGGAAGAGGGACAGGGGAGGCTTGCCAGAGAGTGACAGCAAAGGAGGGTGCAGGTGTGCCGATGAGGAGAATCTGCATCTTACTGGCATTAACGCAGAGATTGTTGGTGGCACACCACTCCTGGATAGCATACAGATATTCAAAGATGAGAGAAGGAGAAGAGGTGGCAGAGGGGAGCCTGAAAACAAGCTGAATGTCATCCGTATAGCACTGAAAGATGGAGCAGAGAGCAGCAATGCCGTGGGCGAGTAGGGCCAGGTTTTGGTTGAAGAGTCAGGGAGAGAGGTTAGACCCCTCGAGAACACCACAGGTAGAGAGTAAGATAGAGGAGAGGAAGGACCGAAGTTGGACCTGGGAGGGTCGATCAGAGAGGAACAAGGTTTACCAGGCTAGGGCCTGATTGGTGATACCCAGGTTATCAAAGAGAGGATTGAGCAGGATGACATGGTTGACCGTGTCAAAGGCAGAAGAGAGATCGAGTAAGACATAGGGGAGACTGGAATCAAAGTTAGAGAGCAAGTCTTCATGGATTTTTAGGAGAGCATTTTCTGTGCTTCTGGCTGCTTTGAAGCCAGATTGATTGTCATGGAGATAACCAACAGATTCAATGTGAAGATTAAGCTGGGAGATGTCCAGCTTTTCCACGAGTTTGCCCAGGAACAAGTGATGGAAATCGAGTGATAGTTAGCCGGACCAGAGGGGTTGGCTGAGGGTTTCTTGAGAAGAGGGTGCACAAGAGAGTGCCTCAGGGGAGATGGGAAGGCTCCAGTGTTGAAGGAGTGGTTGCAGAAGTCAGCCAGGGCAGGATAACTATTCAGTCTGGGTGTGATCATATTCTCCACAGTTACTACAGGCTGTATTCACTTTGTATCTTAATTTAGTTTCCAGTTCCTTAAATATGTTTGCCAGTACATCCTTCTAAAGTCTGGGTAACACACTTTCTAGTATTCCTGCAAGACGGGTGCCATGGATGGTACAAAAGCTCTGTTCCACATCTCTTTCATTTCAGATAAAACTGAGGGAGGAACACAGTGGCAGTGTCTCTCAGACTGCTTACATGCCAGATCACGCCTGGCAATCCCACAATCCAGCTCCTAAAGGTAACTAGATATTTAGCCAGGTAAGAGGTTGGGGAGTAGCCTATGTATAATGGAATTCTTCATGTGTTTGCACCAGTACATGTATTCTATGCAAAATATCTCCATTAGTCTCCACAAGTACATGTATGCCATGTACTTTTAAATAAATCATGAGTGCACTGTTATATATATTCAAGGAAACATTAGTTGCAGGTACGTTAAGGTGAGCAATATATTGTAACAAAACAATACCTTTTAATTTCAAGGAAAAAAGCTTTTGTTGAAGGGACATTAAGGTGAGAACGTAATGCAACAGCACCACTGAAAGTCACCTTAAATTCATGCCCCCTGTTGCGCAGCCTATGACCACAATGGTGTCATCAAAAATGACATTACTGATGAAATCCCTGGTTACATCACTAATGAAATCATCTATGGCATCACTAATGACATCATGGAATGCATCACTTTTGACATCACTGGTGACATCGCTAATATCATCATGAATGACATCAATGATAATTTAACTAATGTATCAACACAAGATCGCTCTACGTATTTGCCCATATTTAGACCACCTTACGTTTCTACAAATAAGATGTTAGCATTTTAGACTAGTTCATAACAATGAGCACATTGTTTAAAATAGTAAACAGTTACACATGCATCTTATCACAGCTTGTGAAGCTTTCGCTTGTGGTATATTGGTAAAAGTGAATTATAATTAGTATTCTTCTTAGAATGTTCCTGTTTGTGCTAACTATAGCTAAGACATGTTCACTATGATACAATCTGTATATACATTTACAAAAATAATTAATATAAATAATTCTAAAGTTCCTGAACGCGAAACCCAACTCCCAACCTGACCTGACCTCTTGCCTCCTTAACATCGAACGCTGGATGACCCAAAGCCACCTCCTGTTAAACCCCTCCAAAACAGAAATCATGGTCTGCGGCAACTCAGATTTTCTTCCGCACCCACTACCCTGGCCACCCGCCAGGAATTCATGCCTACCAACTGAATAAACTACAAAGAGCACAAAACGCAGCAGCCAAAGTGCTTCTTGCGCTCGGTCCAAGGGACCACGCATCCCCAGCCCTTAAGACACTGCACTGGCTTCCGGTAGCCCGTAGGGTGGCTTTCAAAACCCTATGCCTCATCCATCGAGCTCTACATAAAACTGGACTCCATTATCTTCAAAAAAAGCTAATACCTTATCACCCTACCCGCACCCTTAGATCAAGCTCAGCCGGCCTCCTAGTAATTCCTAAAACAAACTCAGTCAGGTTAGGCGGAGCATCATTCTCAGCCCTGGCCCCAACCCTGTGGAACTCGCTCCCAGCCCACATCCGCCTAACTCAGGACTTAACGGCCTTCCGCAAACTACTGAAAACCTGGCTCTTTCCCTAAAACCAACCAGCCCCAAACCAGCATCATCACAATAACACCAACCTAACAAACCAAAAAAAAAAATAAATAAATAAAAAAAATAAATAAATAAAAAATAAATAAATAACCGAACTAGATTGTAACGGACATTAAGAAAAAGTACTGAAACGAATAAAGTAGATCTAAACAGGGAAATGATTAAATAGAAAGAACCACTGAATAATGGAAAGAAGAGATCGTGGAGAGCGGGTGAACAAGGAGAGCGGATGAGCATAGAGGACGCGACCGGATGACTGGAAAGAGCGATTAAGTATGGATGAGTATAGATGAGTATGGACGAATGTGAGGGAAAATTCTGTCGGCAAATGAGCCTGGAGAACGTGCAGAGCGCATGATCGTGCAGACCGAGTGTGGGGAGCGTATGAGTGTACGGAACATATGAGTGTGGGGAGTATATGAGTGTGAGTAGCAGATGAATCTGGAGAGCGGATGAGTCTGGAGAGCGGATGGGTCTGGAGAGCGGATGGGTCTGGAGAGCGGATGGGTCTGGAGAGCGGATGGGTCTGGAGAGCGGATGAGTCTGGAGAGCGGATGAATCTGCAGAGCGCAAGTGTCTTGAGAGCGGATGAGTCTGGAGAGCAAATGATTGTAGAGCGCATGAGCACGTGGATTCAGATGAGTGTCGAGATCGGATGAGCGTCGAGAGCTGATGAATGAAGAGGGCGGAATATGTGGAGAGCGGATGAGTCTGGAGAGCAAATGATTGTAGAGCGCATGAGCACGCGGATTCAGATGAGTGTCGAGAATGGATGAGTGTCGAGAGCTGATGAATGAAGAGGGCGGAATATGTGGATGATAAGAGGGCGGAGGAGAGAATGGCTGAATGTGGGGAATGGCTGAGTGTGGGGAATGGCTGAGTGTGGTGAATGGCTGAGTGTGGGGAATGGCTGAGTGTGGGGAATGGCGGAGTGTGAGGAATGGCTGAGTGTGGGGAATGGCTGAGTGTGGGAAATGGCTGAGTGTGGGGAATGGCTGAGTGTGGGGAATGGCGGAGTGTGGGGAATGGCTGAGTGTGGGGAATGGCTGAGTGTGGGGAATGGCTGAGTGTGGGGAATGGCTGAGTGTGGAGAATGCCTGAGTGTGGAGAATGGCTGAGTGTGGAGAATGGCCGAGTGTGGGGAGCAGAGCGTACGAGTTGTGCCGATAAGTCGATAAACCAGATGAGTGTGAAGATCCAATGAGCATGCGGATTGACCAAGGATGCGATCGAGTGTCTAGATCAGACGACTGTATGTAGCAGTCGATCGTATGTAGAGCGGACGAGAACATGTGATGCGGATGTCGGTGTGGAGCAGATAGCCGTATGGAGCGGATGCCTGTGTAGAGCAGATGCCTGTGTAGAGCGTATGCCTGCGTGGAGCCGACGCCTGTGTAGAGCAGACCGGATAAGCGTGCAGACCGGATGAACGCATAGACAGACTGGAGTGCATTCGCGGGGACGACGGGAATGCATGCATTTGGAATACATGAGAGCATGCATGAAGCACACTGAAAATGAGGGATTAACTAGAGCACGCAAGACGAACTATGAACGCGCGAGTGTGCTCCTGATCGCATAAATTGCATGACGTACATAATATGCATTGGTGTGCGTAAATTTGAATCAACATATATCATACCACACCCCACGCCTACTCTCCTCTTTACACCACCACTCAAATAGAACACAGGGATACTATGACACCATTCGGTATAACTGTTCTCATATCAACATCTCCCGCTCACTCCCCATCACTCTAAATAACCACCGCTGGTTTAACACCCCCAGCCTGGCGTCTCTCCTCAGGCCTAACGCAGCCACTCTGGAACTGGATAAATTCGGCCAGAGCGTACACATTCTCCTGACCTCTCAACCACCACACCTACCGCTAAGAAGCAGCTACCACATTAACCCCGCACCAGCTGCACACATACCTTGTGCGCACACGCACCTTCTGACTCTCTCCACCCTCTCTACTGACTCGAACCTCGGTTCCCAAGGGCGTTCAACCTACCAGCGCCTTCAGACCATACCAATGGTATATAAGGCGCTATATAAATGCAAAATAACAATAACAATAACAATAACAATAACAGAGAAAGTGACACATGGTCAACCATAATTATTTACTAAATTTTAAAATAAGCATACGTAAATACTCAATTGTTTTATTGTACGAAAAATGTGTGCATGTATGATTTTCTAAATGACGTGAGAATTGCTTTAAAACAGGGAACAAAAAAGTATTAGGATATATTTGAAAAATGTTCATGCCTGGGTATTGAAAAAAAGGGATGTTTACTCTAAAAATATATATGTATAGGAAAGAAATGAAGTTTTAACATGTACATAGATGTATATTTATTTTCTGTGTGTCTTTTGTAAGTGATTAACAAGTTAACACTAAAATAAAACACATACTGTACAAAGTAAAAGTAATCTGTTAAGAGTTTCCAATTGTATGATACATTGGGGTGTAAGTGATTTCAATCCAGCACTCCAACTAAGTCAATGCCTAGTATGGAATTCCCAATGGAAACCCTTATTTATATATTTTTATGTCAAAGTTTGTTTAATTCTGGATGATGTACCCTTATATAACTCCCCTCTCTTTGAATCCCCCCGGTCTCACTGAACCAAGAAATAGGTTTGCTATGCAAATTAAAAGATTTATTTGAAGAATTGAACAATAGATAGATTACACTTTTATAAATATGAATAATATATGAATATCGCACTTATGAATATGAACAATGATCAGCAATGGGTAATATTACAATATCAAAAATCTCTTTAATCAATTAGGAGTAGAAATAGGAGGGATAATGTAGCAGAGAATAACTTTGTGTGGATTCAAGGAATGCAATGATAGGAAGAAATGCAAGAAATGTAACACAGAAATAAAACTTGATATGACTTCAATCAAAAACAAGATAATCACTCTTTTCCCCTGTTATTACTCACTCCCCCCCAACATGCAATATGAAGAGATGGAATGACTGTACACAGGTATCAGGAATAACACTCAACAATGCAGTTCAATCCCAATTCCCCCCAGCAAGCAGAGAGAAACAGGGCTGATTTTAAACAGGTCAATTGCTTTTAAATGTGGGTGAATTGAAGGGGACAAATGCTAAAAATGATTTTAATTCGCTAAATGGGATTCAGAACTACTGAGAGTTGCTTGGGATAGGTTCAGGTCAACACTAGCAATGATTATAGAATGAATAGCAGATGGAAAAGGAAATTCAGAAGTTGAAAGCAAGAAATAGCTATTTTTTTACATGTGGTGAAATTAAACCAAATGCGAAATCGCGGCAACCTTTCCGCGTGCGGGAAACGTGATTACGGAAAATCTATAAGGAATTGGAATGTTGTTTCTAGGACGTGAGGTTCAAAAGTTACAGAGGTTTTAGTGAAGGTAGATTTTTCTTAGAAACACAGTCAAGATTTCAAAATGAAAGTTGCGCTTTAAACATTAGGAATCAAGATGGACTTATACTAAGGAGCTATGAAAGTACAAGATACCCAACGGGACAACCACCAGAACAGGGCGCCTTCCACTCTGATTGTTGTACAACAGGACACTTGACTTTCTTCAGAAAATATCAGCGCACAGATGATTATCGCTACAATTATCACAGACAATATAATGAGAATAATTCAGGATGGACACAAGATTCTATAATGCAGTTCTGTATAGGATGAAATGGATTGAATAGGATTACTTTTAACTAAGAGATGACTATGGACAGTCCTAGACTAAATACTCACTCCTATGGCTTTGGAATGGAATGGACCCATCAAAGATCTGGTGAAGGGTTTGGCTGGGATTCTCTCGCAACCGGACAGGTCTCAGGCACTGGGTTCTGCTCTCAGCAAGGCCCTCTGGTCTGCACGGCCTGTTGGACTGGATCTGATGAGTTGGATCTGGGTACCGCTCTGCTCTATGGGTCTGGATCTTGGTTCTAGCACGAGGTTCTTAGCTAGAATAGCCAAACAGCTAAGACAGGCTGTTGGATTGTGTGGTGCCTCTTGGAAGTTTAGGGGTTAGAATCAGGTTGCAAAATACTCTGAAGGCCAGCTGAGAAGAGTTCAGCTTTTAGATTGGGCCTTCCTGCTTCAAAGTTCTAAAGTCTGGATTCTGGGTCTGGTTCTAAAGTCTGGATCCTGGATCTTCCTGCAGGGTGCTTCGCCAAGAAATCAGTTGATGAGTGGAAGGTGTGTGTCCTATCTGTCCTCAGCAGTCCCTATTTATCCATTTCCAAAGTGGGTGGGGAGGCTGATCATCTATGCCCAAACCTCGAAGCATCTGATAGGTCAGAGAATTCCCTGTCCCCTGATTTGAGAAAGGAATTTTGTGTCATCATGTGTCAGAGTGATGCTGCCATTTACAACCTCCCCTTTGCTTTTACTTAGAAAATCTATTTTTCCCAAAAAACATATTTCCCATATGCACAACTTGATAATACATAATTACATGACAGATTGCTTAAGGTATAATGCTGTGCCACTTCATCTTCCTGCGAGCTTTAGTTCATAAATGACAACTTTGTCACACTTTTGGTGGGTTTCTCAATGTTGGTTCTGCACCAATTTTTATACATGCATACACATCCCATCTGGGCATATTCCTGTAATTTTTCATGTTCTTAACATAAAAACAATGGCTACAATATTAATAATTTCCAGGGTTCAGTCTCAGAACATTGCACAGATTCCAGATTAGTTTTAAACGGTGGGCAAATTTTTCATTTTAACAACCTATAAGTTTCATATTTCTGTCAGTTCAGTACATTTTACTATAAGCATTTTTCTAAAACATGTATTTACTTCAATCTTCAATCCACATTTCCAGTCAGGCCCGCCTCCAAAGCTGGGCTGAGTCAGAGGGTCACATGGCTTGCCTTCCTGCCAGAGCTATTGTTGTCAGTCACACCCGAATTAGCATTTTCTATTTAGTTCAAGGACCCCATTGTTTCTTGCTCAGGGCAGCAGAGGAAATCTCTGTCCCTTCTGATTAACATGCCAATGCGAAATCCTCTCCTTTTGATGGGAATGAACAAGTTGTGAGATTCTCAGGGAAAGTAAGCCTTTTGGAAGTTTTACCTAAATCAGGTTACCTTATGGTCAATTGTAACATAGTTCCTTGTGAAAACATTACATTTATAATTTTAAAATCAGCAAACATATCTTTTAATTCCAGTCTTTTTCAACATGAAATCCATGTGTGGCACTCTATATGGCATTTTGATGGAAATCCCTTCTTTGGCATAGTTTGAGTTCAATGTTCAACTTTACACCTGACAGTTTTTAAATCGCCGGCTTCTGACAGAGGTGAGTAACGGTACTACACCCATTTTTGACAGATTTCTTCCAGCAAGCAGTCTTCAAAAGTGGACTTTGTTCAGATAATATATACTTCTGTGGACATTGTATTTATGTGGATTCTCGAAGTAGAATGATGTTCAGCACCCAACAAGGAGGTTGGATGTTCTTGTGTGGTTTGTGAGCCATGATTTTTGCAAATTTGACAGTCAGGTAAAACTGATTTTTAAAACAGTTCTGTGTTTCTTTTGCAATGATTTTGCTCTGTCGGCAGCCAAATGATGGGTTTTGGCAGTGGTCTCCTGTGTTCCCACTGACATAGGCAAAAGTGGATGGCGGCCTATTTTTCAGATTTTTAATGTGCAATTTTGGGTGATTTTTTAGCGAGCAGCATGCTTTCCAGTGGCCATTTCTGAGGTTTCTGCTGCCAGCAATGCACTGTAATGTTGCAGGGTCTGGACCCGTGGGTTGAAACATCCCACAAGCCCCCCCTCTTGCGATTGGCATTGGTCGTCCATCAATGGGAATTCACAAGACTGGGACGTCAGTCTCATCTCTTCCGATTCCACCAATGACAAAGTTCATCATCTTTTCCTCCATCAGCAGTGGATTAATCGGTTCTCCTTGCCAGTCCTGATGGGAGTATTGAGCGATACTCCGGGCCCCTCGGATCTTTTCTCCCGGTCCGCAGGTAATCCTCTTCGGTTTCTGTCTCCATGGTTTATCTCTCTCTCTCCTAGGATAACAAAGCAAACACATATTTGTAGATATTTCCCCACCACTATTAATGAAGTGGGGTGGACATATACATTTTATAAATCAGGAGACATTTTTATTATTGTATTTTATATGCTATATGAGGAATATTTTAGAGTAGGAATATTTGTGGAATATTTTATAGTTGGAGTTTTATGGATCTGGAGTGGCCCCTCTGGGGTTCAAGAAGGCTCCTCCAGTTGTTACAGAGTGTGCCTAGGATGGCAACATTTTAGTTGATTAATGTGGACCCACTTATCTTCCCCCTCTGCCAAACTGCCTTTGTGGATGCGAATTTTGTAGGCGACTGGTGAGATCTTGTCTACAATTTCAAAAGGACCCCTCAAGGTAGGCAGACATTTTTGCTGTTTGGCCTGGTTCCTTTGGAAATTGTATAAGTAGACCCGGTCTCCTACATTGTATTCCTTTCTGATAGTCTTTAAGTCATAGTGGGTCTTCATGCTGTCTGCAGATCTTTCTAGATTTCGCTGAGCATAGGCAAAAGCATGTTGAAGGTGTTTTCTTAGATTTTCAACATAATCATGAGTTGTGGAGGCATTGATCAATGCCTGCTCTTGGGTCCTGTAGAGCAGATGCTGGGGAAGCACCATCTTGCGCCCAGTCATCAACTCAAACAGTGACATTTTAGTTGCAGATGAAGGGGTAGATCTGATGGCCATTAGGACAAGGGGTAATCGAATATCCCAACATGGCCCAGAATCTGCCACAAACTTTTTTAATATGCTCACAAAGGTTTGGTTGTATCTTTCTACTGCACCACTAGAGGATAGCCAGTAAGCAATATGTAGCTTCCTTTTAACCCCAAGTATCTCCCACATCTTTGTCACCACATCGCTGGTGAAATGGCTACCTCTGTCTGACTCGATCCTTTGGGGTAGTCCAAAACGCAAAAAGATGTGATTGATCATCAGGACAGCTGCTGTTTCTGCCTTGCAGTTTGGGGCCGGGAGACATTCCACCCATTTAGTAAACAAACATGTCATGGTCAACATGTACTTGTCCCCCCTAGAGGAGCAAATCACGGGCCCAATGAAATCTACTTGCAAATCTGACCATGGCAGTGTCATCCCCCTCTTTTGGAGAGGCGCACAGTGTGTGAGCGATGTTGGCTGAAATTGTGCACACACAAGACACCCCTTCAAGTATTGGTGAAGGTCCTGCCCCATGTGTGGCCAGAATGCAACCTCTCAAGTTTGTATGAAACCCCCTATGACCGGCTGTGGCCGCATCATGGGCGTGACTTGACATCAGGCTTCGGAATGAGGTAGGAACCACCCACTGATCATGGCCAGCTAGGGATTTCCTCACCAACAAACCGTCTTGGATTCAGAACATTTTTGGATATTTCATCAACACTCTGAGGTCCTCTTTCCCAATGTAATCGGTATCGTCAGGGGAAAGTTCTCAGGGTCCTCAATGTGTTAATAAAACGTACCAATTATTGGATCCCCCTTCTGAGCCGTAATCAAATCAGCATCTGGGGTCTCCTTACTCCATTATGCAGCGAAAGATCATTGTGAGCATTTGTCTGGGACCTAGTGAAAGCAGTGACCTAGATTTCCCACAACAGGGACTCAATCTCAACTAGATCCCCTTGGATGGCCCTGGTTTTGGCCAGCTGATCAGCTATGTCATTTCCAGTTTTGTCTGGTCCCTCTACTTTGAAATGACCCTTGATCTTTTTCCAGTAGATGGTCATCCCATTCGAGGTTCACCCATGCCCATCACCCATGCATTCCCTACGCCGGCCACAAGTTATTTTTCCCCGTTGTTGTCAACATGGTAAGAGCCTCCATCCACATAGGCAGTGGGCATTCTCTCACACTTGTCTTCTTCAAAGACTTTGTGTGGGGAATTAAGGTATGCCTCCATGTTGTCCTTGATTTTTATACTCTCGTCCTTGAGACAGTTTTCTCTGGCACAATCATGCAAGTCAGTCAGACCTTGCGCCATATCTGACCTCCACAGGAAAATCTTGCATTGACAGAATCCAGGAAGTAATTAGGGAATTACTCACATTTCCGGGCCGGATTCTGTCACTTTGGAGATATTGCATAGGCTGGTGTGGAGTTTCCACTATGATGTGCTCCCCCTGGACAAACGGGCAGTAATTATTCAATGCCCACACTGTTGCCAGGAGTGCCTTCTCACAATCGTTGAATTTTTCCTCCACAGAGGATACATTTTTACTCGCATAGCAGATTACTTTATTGCCCTTGTCATGCTTTTGGTATAATACTGCAGTCAAGCATGTATTAGAGAACCCTGTCTCCAAGAAGAACTCCTTGTTTCTGACAGGGTAAGCTAGGCAAGGCGCTTATGAGAGGCTTCTTTTGAGTTGTCTTACTGCCTCGGCTTGTTCTGGACCCCATTCCCACTTGACCCCCCCCTTCAAAAGATGAATCAAGGGTCTGGTGATCTCTGCATAACCCTCAATGAACTTCCTACTATAATTAGTCAGTCCAAGGAGGCTCCGTAGTTCCCGCAGAGTTATGGGGTCTTTTAATTTCTTGAGTGCTTCTACTTTCTGTTCCTGGGGATAGAGACCCTGAGGAGTAATCTCATGCCCCAAGAAATTTACATGGCTTCTACACCACTGTGCCTTTTGGAATGAAAGTTTTGCTCCGGCGGCCCTCAACTGTGTCAGAACATAACGGATCTCCACTATGTGTTCCTCCACATATTAACTTTCAATGAGAACATCATCTACATAGGTGAGGTTACCCCTTCCACCCAGGTCGGGCATGGCCTTATGTAGGAAAATGTTGAATTAATTGCCGGAGTTGATGTATCCGAAGGGAGTCCGGGTCCACGTGTACTGCTGGTCCCCAAAGGTAAAAGCCAGATCGTATTGGTCCTCCCTACTGACAGGTACTGTCCAGTATCCATTGGTCAGGTCTATTGCAGTGAATACCTGTGACCCCTGGATCTGGGCCAGCCGTTGGTAAATATAGGGAAGGGGCCATCGGGAAGTATGGACCCATTTGTTGAGCTCCCTAAGGTCGGTGCAGAGTCTCCACTGGCCGTTTGGCCTCAATATCCCCAGCACCAGATTATTGAAGGTGCTGTGGACTGGACGGATTATCCCACGGGACTCAAGGTTCTTAAATATTTCAGTAAGGGACTCCATTGATGCGAGAGGCAAGCGATATTGCTTCACACACACTGGAGTCATGCCAGGGTCCGTGGGAATTGTTGTTGTGTGGATGTCGGTGCGACCACAGTCATATGAGTCCACGGCAAAGAGATCCTGAAAATCCAAGAAAACTTGTTTCAACTTTTGCTTCTGCTCCAGAGTCTCACAGGCATCAGCTAGGTTGAATCTCTCTTCAACCATCTGCCTGAAGCCTGGAAAGACTTCTGGTTTTGCTATCTCAGCGGCCTCCTCCAGCTGGGTGGAAAAGTCCCTGGTCAGAGTGCTGATTTGGTCTGGTGGCTTCAGGTGTGGAAGGCAGTCCTCACAGACCTTTAAAATCACCTCATCCCTCCTGAAGTCACAGGTCACATCTTCCTTACCATAATGGCAGGAAGTGTACACCAGGAAGTTCCTGCCATGCCGGGTAAAGATCTTGTCTGGCATTGTGTTTTCATCACTGTCACTGTCAAAACAGTCCTTGGGGATTGGTCCTAACAGTTAATTTCCTAAATCAATGGAAAAATGTTGGTCATCAACTGCCATTCCAATAATGGTGCCTGTGGCTAGAGTGATACTCTTTAAGTCGCTGTTATCCACCTCTATTGGAATGGTGTCAATTTCTATGTTGACTAATGGTGTTGGGTTTACCCCAACCCCTGCTGTTGGAGAGAAGCATTGAGATCAATATAAGCATCAGAGTTTTTCAATTTCTGTCCTGTTTTAACTTTCACTTCCAGGGAGAATTGTCGGGTCTCCCCGGAGAAACAATTTACTACATCGGATGAGTTTCCATCCGCAAAACACACTATGCAATTTGCCTTACAGACACATGATCCGTCTGAAAAGGATAATCAGTGATAAAGGTGAATTTGAACAAGAATTAATCAGATTGAGCAAGAAACTTGAGGATCGAGGATAACATGACGAAGATGTACAGCAACAGAGAAAGTAATGACAAAAACAAGGGCTAGCAGCCTTACATCAAAAGATAAACCAACATCACCACCATTGATATATGTGTCCAAATTTTCAACACAAAGCATGAAAATTAAGAGATGCATAAATAAACATTGGCAAATATTAACGAAGGATGAAAGAACCAAAGATCATTTTGCTGTTCCCCCAACATTCGCGTACCAAAGATCACACAACTTGAGAGATTTACTTGTTAACACATGAGAGTACAAACCCAGAATAAACACCTTGACTAAGAGAACTGGCACTTACCCGTGCCTAAATTGTGGGAATTGCAACAGTATAATTAAAGGAGAAACAGTGGTACACCCTTACACAGGTGAAAAGATCAAATTAAAATGCCATGCAACTTGCAACACAGAGAACTGCATTTACTGTATACGGTGCCCTTGCGGTACATACTATGTTGGTGAAACAGGACGGAAAATACGTATACGCATTAATGAACATAAATCATGTATACGCAACAAAAACACCAACTCCGCAGTAGCAAAACATTTCAATGAAAAAAAGCACAATATCTCACAACTTAGATTTCAAGTACTGGAATTAATTGACAATACTTGCAGAGATACCAAAAGGAAAAGACAGCAGAGAGAAGCATATTGGATCAATCGGCTCGAAGCACTATCACCACGAGGAATTAATGATGAATTTGACCTTAATTGCTTTCTCTGATAATGCTATACGTGACTATGTCCATTTCACTGTAATCTGAATCGTGATTGTAATTAACCAAGTTTCTATAAGTATTTCACTATATGTTCCTAGTTGTAGAGCATTTTTTTCTCACCAAGTTAATCTGGAGCTAAATTAGCACTCCATAAGTAAGTATCAAACAGAGTAGTAAGCATCAAACAGAGCATGACACATTTGCATTTCTATATGTGACATAAATAGAGTTGCTCTACCACTCATGACTTTCTTGGTCTGCATTATGCATTTAGTTGACAGGAAGAGTAGCCATGAACATTCACTACATACCTACCAAAATGAAGATGGACATTGCCCACTCATTTTTTTAACATCACAACTTTATTGTGCACTTAACAACAACACACGATCCACACAGGTAACTCTTCATCTTTGAAAATAGATGCACTTTGAAGGTTAGTGCTCCTAGGTGTAAACCAAGAATAGATTGCAACAGCGATTGGTGAAAGCTTATAACACACAGAGTAACTATTATTACATTTTGGTACAGTTGCTTCTATGGACATATGAGCAACCATTTTTGAGAACATGTAGAATAAGATGTTCATTGCATTTTATGTTGGCGTAATACGAGCATTATGTTATGCCATTTAATGATGAGAGTACATTGATCAATTGTAACGTGGATCTTGCAATAACCATCAAGGACTTTATTCCAAGCAACTATTTATGACATATGTGTTTTTCTCTCTTCTTTACGTGTTATTTGTGAATTGTCTCTGTTTATTGTGGGTACCCTGTCTTGATAAATGCCTTCCCAACATGTTTATTGCAACACTAATTGCATGATGTTGATTTTCTTGATTATTGAAGAATAATGTATACATTCTTGCGTAGTTTTACCCGGCTCTGAAGAAGGAAACCAGGATTTCCGAAATGCATTAGCCATAAGGTTGTTCATTTGCCTATTAAAAAGCAGGCTACAAATTGGTGTTGTTTAACCAATGACAAACATTCATTGATTCACATTTTTTTATGGATTAAAAAATATCATTTATACATCATGTGAACTGTTTTTATTTATGATTATATATTTTTTGATCAAGTAATTTACGCAAATATTTAACCATTCATGGGAATTACAAGTGTGCGGCCCGCACCGATGGCTAATTAGCCTAGGTCCTTTTTTCTACAGTCTATCATTAGAGCTCAGCACGGAGGCGCTATTCAGTGGGCTGCACCCTACTAAGCAACTCAAAACCAATTAAGAACATTATATTAAGAAATTCTTCAAAATCAAAGAGCTGTGCACCCTCTCCCTCAGTCCAAAGCGATTGAGAATGTCACTGCCTAAGTTGAATGTGGCAGTGACGTCTCGCACGACCCAACAATTATGAACTATGCTCTTTTTGCCTATGGAGATTCTGAGCATACACCTGCTTGGCAGGAAATGTTTGGAGTTGGGTGTTTCCAGATCCATTTCCCATTTGTCTATCAGTTTGAATGTGGGAATGGCTGGATCCTTTGGGAGTTGGCAGAACATGGCTTCGCTGAAGAAGCTCTTACCGTTGTTCACACAGACTCGGGCGAGAACGGAGTACTTCCCTTCATCTAACAGAACAGGGATGAACAACTGCTCTCCAATTCGTTGAATATCAGCCAGGATCTGAGCTGATTTCTCATCTTACTGGACCATACGAGTGGGAATGTCTATTTGTAGATTGGTAAAGAATTTCAGAGTGTTCCCTTCTAGTGTGGAATGCCACCTTTAAATGGAAGGAAGGTTGATTTTCAGAAATAGAGAGGACCCCCATCCCAAGTTTGTTTTCCTACGGCTATTACTGTCACGTCTGGAATTTGGTTGTTCTGGAAGTGAAATTCTACTTGGTCAGATTTCTGTTCAACCATGTGGCATGTGCCGTTTAAACTAACATGGTTGACACTCTGTTTCAATTTTATTGGTTCACTGGTCTGGATCCAGAGGACCTTGTTTACGCAATCTATTAGGGGTGACAACCTTCTCAGGAGGTCATTCCCTAGTAAACAAGGGGTGCCCTCTGGAGTCACAACTATGACCGGGTGCTTCACCTTGTGTCGCCCAATTTTAATGTCCAAATCCGCAGTCCCCTCGACGGGAATTTCCTTCCTGTCAAAGTTCTGAAGTTGTCCTGTAAGAGAGGTGAGGGGAATTTGATAATTCTCCTCCCTTCCTGAATTCAGTTTATCAAAGGCATTCTTGGACACAAGGGTAGCTTGGGATCAAGTGTCCACCAGTCCCAAAATTGTACCCTGCCCCTGTATTTGTAACGGTGCATAGTATCTTCCCTCCTTCTCCGCAAAGGGGCACATATAATGCACATTTTTGGACAACTGGTGGGCTAGTTTTTTAGTTTTGGACATTGAGAGAGAAGAGATGTGGGCAGAATTCTGTGAGGTGTCTTGGGAATCTGCAAAGAAAAGGTGGTAACTAGAGATGGGAGAAGTTTTGAGTTCCCCGGGTTCCGGTTCTGGGCCGCCCCCCCCCCTTTTTGGAGGCAGTCACCAGGATGGGTTTGAACCAGGGTATTTTCATGCTGTTGGTTCTGGGGTTGGATGATGGGCAGCGCTAGCTCAGTTCCCACATCTACCGAGTCTGGATCTGAATCCTTTGGGACCCATTATTCTTTGGGAGGAGTTCCCCCATCTCTGAAGGAGAAGATCCTTTTCCCAGGATCTTCTGAGAACCCCTTTTCTTCAAATTGGAAGATCTGTACCTCCTCCACAAAATGGGTCTGTTTGGATCCTTTGTTTCTCATACCCCCCTCTGCTCCTTGGGTGGCAGGCTTTCAGGGGCAGGAGATTTTGCTTCCGGTTCCTGGGTTTCCAGGGGTAGTTTACAAGTGGGAAAGGAAGCTTCCCCCAAGGCCTTACACCCCCCTTTCCCTTGTGCCTCCTCCCTGGAAACCAGTGGTTTGTCGGGGTGCTGTCCCCGTCATTGTTCTGGAGCACAAGGTCCAGAGTTGGAGGCATTCTGTGCCGACATGCCCATCTGAGGGTTCTGCTGAGCCCTCAGCATGCGACCCAGATCCTGTGCCATGTTTTGGACCTGGCGCTCTAACTGTGAAACCTGCTCAGGCTGATACGGGGTTCTGTTTTCTCCCCTGGGCTAATCCCGGGAAGGGTAGCTGTCCCTTCTCTGGTAATACCCTGGGTTGGTAAGATTTGGGTATCTCTCCACCCTTGGCCTCCCCTCTCCCGGATTAGGCTGTCTGGGCTCAGGGAATTGGGGAAAGAAGGATGGATGATTTTGGGGTTGGAAGTTTTGTGGGTACCTGGGGAAGAAGTTCTGGCCAGGATTTGGGGAGTTTCTGCCCTCCTGGCGGAAGTTAGGAGGGAAGTTCCCTGGGTTAGGTGCCTGGGTGGACCCCCCCTTGGGCTGGAGGAGTCCACACATAACCCAGGATGGGTCTGTTTCCCTTATAGCGGGGACTTACATAGTCAGAGGAGTAAGGGACCCCATTTGTGGAACTACCTCCTTGGCTCCCTGTCTGTGACTGGCCTGAGAGCCTTCTGGGCTTGGAATTATTCTGTTGTGCAGGCAAGTTTTTTGCCCCCCCCCCCATCTCCAAATCTAAAATGGGGGTAACCTTTACCTCTGCCACCTTAGCAGCAGCAGGCGGATTGGTTGTTTTGGGGCTTTTTTGAGTATTTTTGTTGTCTATGGGCTTTTCCACCTCATAGATCCAGGTGGCTTGTTCCCATGACCCAGTCTAGTGATCTTTTCTCATGAAAATCTCTCACTAGCTGGGTCATGATGTATTTTGGTAAATCATGGAAAAAAGTATTAACAACTTCTTTGCTGTCCGTGCGCACCCTTCTGGTAGTCTGCGCAAAGGCACGCTTTAACTCCTACACAAATTCTTGTGGGGCCTGATCCTCCCCACATTGTAAATTGTAGGCTGCGTTGTGAGCCTCTTGGGGATTTCTGTGTACAGAAAAATCCTTCAAGATGGCCACCCTATATGTGGACCATCTTGAATGATTTTGTTCCTCCAGCCCCACAAAGAAACTGGAGTATTCTGGGGAGAATGTCCATTTCACATACTGAATGCAGCTACTGCTTTCTTTCAAATGGAAAGTCTCCATCATTTGCTCAAGAGCTCTAAGTGTTCCCAAACAGAATACTTAGAGTTCTTATGATAAGGCGTGATGACGCTCCTTATTGCCTTGATCTGTTTTAAAGGGTCCTTAAGTAAGGCCCTTTTTGCCTTATTGGCCTTCTTGGTTCGGGTAACACGGGTCCATTCATCCTCTGACTTAGAGGCTCTGCTCCCAGAGGTGCCCGTATGGTCTTCTAGGTTCTCCCAGATTCTGCAAGCCTGGGAATGGCTGACAGAATGTGGGGACCTAGTCTCCTGGGGCGCTCAGAGGAGTCTTCTGATTCCTCCTTGCTCCCAGGATTCGATGTGTACCCCCCAACTGTCCTAACTGGGCAGAGGTCTTTAGGATGCCCTTAGTGGGCCTACTCTCCTGGAGTTCCCCACTAGAATTCACAGTACTTGGGTGCCCATACCCAGATGCCTTCCCATCCATACCTGGGAGGTGCTGATCTATGAGCCCCATACTTCTAACTGACTAGTAATCTGCCATCCCCATGGCCCTGGGCTCATGTGTGCCACCAGGGGACATGGGGGTAGCAGAGTCCAGGGACTGGGAGAGATGAAGACCTCTGGCACTAGGGTTCCTGAGGTTATGCTCAGGTGTTTCCCTTTCCCAGTGAACCTCATCTCTATCAGCCCCTGCTCCCTGTTGCCATGCAAGAACCTGAGCTTTCTGTTCCTCAATCAAGGTCTTACTAGTCTCTATCAGTCTCTCTTGCATGGCTATCTGTCTGAGGAGCCTATCATTGTTCTCACAGAGAGCCTCATTTTCTCACTGTGATTCCTGGTTTGTCTTTGAATACTGGGCCAGTCTTTGCTGCAGGAGGGTTACCTCCTGAGTCCTGTCCATGCTGGCCTGCTCCTTCCTTGCCAGAGCATCTTCCACCCTCCTGGTGTGCTCTAACAAGTTGTGATGCTCTTTTTGGAGGTCACCCAGTCCCTGGAGGGCCAGGTGATTTTCTTCCAGTTTCCCTTTTAAGTGACAGACTTCCTAGCCTATGGTGTCCCTTTTCTGCGTAAGAGCCTGCCTCTGTGCCGCCAGGTCGTCCCTCTGCCTTTGAAGGGCACCAGCTTACTGGCGCTCTTCATCAAACTCTGCCTGGGTATCCAGGTCTTTAAAAATCAATGTATTGCTCTCTGCCTTCTCTCTATCTAGGTGGCTTTGTGGGGTGGCTACCTGCTCTGTGCATGCCCTGTTGAAATCCAGTTGTTGCTCCAACTTTTTTTGGCTCTGCAGTAGGGGGTCCAAACCTTCTTGGTACTCCTTCTGCAAGGCCAGAATTCTGGTATCCTGGTCTGCCTTTTCCTGCTGCAGGATACCCATCTCCTATTTTATTTTAACTATATACTGCCTGCTTTCATTTTCTGACTCCTGGCGCCTCTGCAGCCTCTGCTCAGAAGAGTCCAGATCAGATTGGGCCTTCTCTAATGCCATCAGTTGCCTACTTGCCAGATCAGCATATTTCTCCTGTATGGCTCCCATAGATAGATATAGGTATGCCACTATCTTGGCAATCTTAGTTTGCTCATCCTTGGCCTTAGAGGCCATATATAGTTCGCTCAGGGCTACATGTAAGGGACCCTGGTCTCTCCATTAATCTGACCCTGTTGCAGTGATCTGTTGTGTGATTGCCTGCAACCACACATTTTGGTCCTGCTCAGTCCACTCACCTCTCACAAATAACTTATGTAAAAGGTGCTCTCTAGCTATCTTGATGTCTACCAATGTCGCCATTCTGGAAATTGATTTCCTTCCTGATTTACAGAAGTTTTTAAATTTTATTTTGCAAAACAGAGCGTTTCCTTAGAGCGTTCCCTTTTGAGGGGTGCTTTTACAGCGTAACACAGTGTGTTAGCCCAACAGGATTTATGTATCCTATTAGTTAGCACACTGTATTAGGCTGCATAAGTGGAAGATCTAATCCAGAAGTCCTGCTACGAGCCCCCAATCTGTAAGTGAGTTCAATCGAGCACTCCAACTAAGTCAATGCCTAGTATGGGATGCCCAATGGAAACCCTTATTTATATATTTTTATGTAAAAGTTTGTTTAATTTTGGATGATGTACCCTTATATAATGCCCCTCTCGTTGAATCTCCCCGTTCTCACTGAACCAAGGAATAGGTTTGTTTTGCAAATTAAAAGATTTATTTGAAGAATTGAACAATAGATAGATTACACTTTTATGAATATGAATAATATCTAAATATCACACTTATGAATATGAACAATGATCAGCAATGGGTAAAATTACAATATCAACAATCTCTTTAATCAATTAGGAGTAGGAATAGGAGGAATAGTGTAGCAGAGAATAACTTTGTGTGGGTTCAAGGAATGCAATGATAGGAAGAAATACAACGCAGAAATAAAACTTGATATGACTTCAATCAAAAACAATATAATCACTCTTTCACCCTGTTATTACTCACTCCCCCCCAAAATGCAATATGAAGAGATGGAATGAGTGCACACAGGTATCAGGAATAACACTCAACAATGCAGTTCAATACCAATTCACCCCAGTAAGCTGAGAGAAACAGGGCTGATTTTAAACAGGTCAATTGCTTTTAAATGTGTTTGAATTGAAGGGGACAAATGCTAAAATAATTTTAATTTGCTAAATGGGTTTCAGAACTAGTGAGAGGTGCTTGGGATAGGTTCAGGTCAACCCTAGCAATGATTACAGAATGATTAGCAGATGGAAAACAAAATTCAGAAGTTGAAAGCAAGAAATAGCTATTTTTTTACATGGGGTGAAATTAAGCCAAATGCGAAATCGCTGCAACTTTTCCGTGTACGGGAAACACAATTACGGAAAAACTAAAAGGAATTGGAATGTCGTTTCTAGGACGTGCGGTTCAAAAGTTACAGAGGTTTAAGGGAAGGTAGATTTTTCTTGGAAACAGAGTCAAGATTTCAAAATGAAAGATGCGCTTTAAAGATTAGGAATCAAGATGGATTTATACTAAGGAGCTATGAAAGTACAAGATACCCAAAGGGACAACCACCTGAACAGGGCGCCTTCCACTCTGATTGTTGTGCGCCAGGACATTTGACTTTCTTCAGAAAATATCAGCGCACAGATGATTATCGCTACAATTATCACAGTCAATATAATGAGAAGAATTCAGGATGGACACAAGATTCTATAATGCAGTTATGGACAGGTTGAGATGGATTGAATAGGATTACCTTAAACTAAGAGATGACTATGGACAGTTCTAGACTAAATACTCACTCCTATGGTTTTTGGAATGGAATGGACCCGTCAAAGATCTGGTCAAGGGTTTGGCTGGGATTCTCTCACCACTGGACAGTTCTCAGGCACTGGGTTCTGCTCTCAGTAAGGCCCTCTAGTATGCGCGGCCTTTTGGACTGGATCTGACGGGTTGGTTCTGGGTACCGCTCTGCTCTATGGGTCTGGTCCTTGGTTCTAGCACGAGGCTCTTAGCTAGAATAGCCAAACAGCTCAGCCAGGCTGTTGGATTTTGTGGTGCCCCTTGGAAGTTTGGGGATTAGAATCAGGTTGCAAAAGATTCTGAAGGCCAGTTTAGAAGAGTTCAGCTTTTGGATTGGGCCTTCCTGCTTCAAAGTTCTATAATTGGATTCTGGGTCTGGTTCTAAAGTCTGGAGCCTGGATCTTCCTGCAGGGTGCTTCGCCAAAAAATCAGTAGATGAGTGGAAAGTGTGTGTCTTGTCTGTCCTCAGCAGTCCCTATTTATCAATTTCCAAAGTGGGTGGGGGGGCTGATTATCTATGCCCAACCTTCTAAGGATCTGATAGGTCAGAGAATTCCCTGTGCCCTGATTTGAGAAAGGAATTGTGTGTCATCATGTGTCAGAGTGAGGCTGCCATTTACAACCTAGGGAAGAACCTCCCCTTTGCTTTTACTTAGAAAATCTATTTTTCCCAAAAAACGTATTTCCCAGATGCACAACTTGTTGGTAATACATAATTACATGACAGATTGCTTAAGGTATATTGCTGTGCATCTCTCATCTTCCTGCGAGCTTTAGTTCATAAATGAGAACGTTTTTGCACTTTTGGTGGGTTTCTCAATGTTAGTTCTGCTCCAATTTTTATACATCCATACACATCCCATCTGGGCATATTCCTGTAATTTTTCATGTTCTTAACATAAACACAATGGCTACAATATGAATAATTTCCAGGGTTCAGTCTCAGAACATCACACAGATTCCAGATTAGTCTTAAACTGTAGGCAAATGTTTCATTTAACAACCTATAAGTTTCATATTTTTGTCAGTTCAGTACACTTTACTATAAGCATTTTTCTAAACCATACATTTACTTCAATCTTCAATCCACATTTCCAGTATGGCCCGCCTGCAAAGCTGGGCTGAGTCAGAGGGTCACATGGTTTGCCTTCCTGCCAGAGCTGTTCTTGTCAGTCACACCCGAATTAGCATTTTCTATTCAGTTCAAGGAACCCATTGTTTCTAGATCAGGGCAGCAGAGGAAATCTCCTCCCCTTCTGATTAGCATGACAATGCAAAATCCTCTCCTTTTGGTGGGAATGAACAAGGTGTGAGATTCTGAGGGAAATAAAGCCTTTTGGAAGTTTTAGCTAAATCAGGTTACCTTATGGTCAATTGTAACATAGTTCCTTGTGAAAACATTACATTTATAAATTTAAAATCAGCAAACATATCTTTTAATTCCAGTCTTTTTCAACATGAAATCCATGTGTGGCACTCTATATTGCATTTTGATGGAAATCCCTTCATTGGCATAGTTTGAGTTCAATGCACAACTTTAAACCTGACAGGTTTTAAATCGCCGGCTTCTGACAGAGGTGAGTAACGGTACTACACCCATTTTTGACAGATTTCTTCCAGCAAGCAATCTTCAAAAATGGACTTTGTTAAGATAATATATACTTCTGTGGACATTGTATTTGTGTGGATTCTCGAAGTAGAATGATGTTCAGCACCCAACAAGCAGGTTGGATGTTTTTGGGTGGTTTGTGAGCCATGATTTTTGCAAATTTGACAGTCAGGGAAAACAGATTTTTAAAACAGCTCTGTGTTTCTTTTGCAATGATTTTGCTCTGTGGGCAGCCAAATGATGGGTTTTGGCAGTGGTCTCCTGTGTTCCCACTGACATAGGCAAAAGTGGATGGCGGCCTATTTTTCAGATTTTTACTGCACAATTTTGGGTGATTTTTTAGCAAGCAGCATGCTTTCCAGTGGCAATTTCTGAGGTTTCTGCTGCCAGCAATGCACAGTAATGTTGCTGTGCCTGGACCAGTGGGTTGAAACATCCCACAGGGGGTCATTACGAGGTTGGAGGTAATGGAAAAACGATGCGGGTAAAGGATTACCGGCATCGCATACAACTTCGGGCTATTCCGACCAAAGAACCCTGTATTAGAGGCACCGCTAATAACGGTGCTGCTAATAGTGGCAAGAGCGCAGGCATGCGGGCCTTCAGGCAAGCAATACCGGGATGCCGCTAATGGGAGGACATCATAAGTCAGGCGGACATGCAATTACCAGCATCATGAAGGTGCTAATAGGGGATACCGACATGCCGGCAATACCGGCATCGCGAAGCACCCGTAAACGGCTATGTGCAGTGTTCTCAACTGCCACAGGTGCACACAATCAGCACAGGTGGAGGCAATGGAGTCTGGGCCAGCACAAAAGGAGCACGCCCACACACCACACCCCTTCACACACCAAAATGATTCCACTAGTAGTTGCAATAATGGGGCTAGAGGACACGCTTGCATTGCTACACCAGCAACAACAACAGCAGGCACCACAGAGGAGAACCAGGAGGAGAAAGAGTGTGAGACAGGCTCAGCATGCCCCACCAGTGCAGCCAGTGCTACCACGGAGGCAGCCCCCAATCCCTTGCATCAGAGCCAGTCCATTCAACCTAACCCCTGAGCAGATCCACACCCTGTACCGTCTGGACTGGGACACCATCACCACCATTGTGGACATGATACACAATGACATTGTTAGCCTCATTGAAATATGCACCGCCATCCTACCTCTACTGAAGGTAGTGTAGGTGCTCCACTTCCTTGCCACAAGCACCTACCAACACACAGTGGGGCACATGCATGGCATATCACAACCCTTATTTTCTCTCATGCTGAACAAAGAACTGGATTCCCTCCTGAAGCACACAAGGGACTACATATCCCTACCACAGACTCCCCAGGAGATTTGTGATACAAAAGTTGACTCCCACGCACTGGCAGGCATGCCAAATTGCATAGGTTCCCTCGACTGCACCCACGTGGAGTTGGTGGTCCCACATGCCATGGAGGCAGTGTTATGTTATGTTATTTCAACTTATAAAGCGCACGGTTGCCCAAAGGCATCAGTGTACCGCAACCGCAAGCAATACCACTCCATCAATGTGCAGATGGTATGTGACGCCAGCAAGATCATCACACATTGCTGTGCCCGAAATCACGGTACAACTCATGACACAATGGTCCTGCGGAACTCCACGCTACCATGCTACATGGAGCGACATGCAGGACGACGTGCCTGGCTGCTTGGTAAATTGCATAACAGGCAAATGGCAGTGGAATGGGGGGATAGATGCACACACCACCATGGTGTCTTTGTTGATGTGACAGCACGATGTGCACATCACAAAACACAGAGCCCCAAAGCATCCCAAACTGAACATGACAACCAAATCACATAGCAATGAAGTAAGCTGGACACCTATCAAACATGCCAAACTTAAAACCACCCCACATCCCACAACACATGCACCACACATCTTCGTACCTCACCCTCCATAAGACAATCCAGCAACATGCTGTGAATAATCACTATGTAGCTGTCTGCAGAGAATCACCACACATGACAAGCATCCATGGGAGTGCACTGAACAAAACCACCAAGGGAATCCACTGACTGTCACAGGGCCACCACCACCACAGGAGTGCAGCATGTCAACATGGGAATAATCAGCGCTGAATGGCAAATAATGCAGTGAGTACTGCCAATGCTGCCAGTTAGTAAATCATACAGAACACTACACATGACATATTCAACACAAACACAGCAGCATGCTTCCACAATGCAACTGTGTATCAACTTGAAGATGCAACCCACACCATGAGTCTATGGCACAGAACACATTGAGGGCATGAGAAATGTGTACATACAACCAGGGACATGTGCATGTGACCATCAATTATCTACAGGCATGTGTGACAAGTACAGCTGTCCATCATGAATCGACTAACATATACCTTTAATTTCCTCTCATGCAGGTGAAAGTGGCTAGCCCTTGAAGCCGTGGCTCCTCACCCCTGTCCGAAATCCTCAGAACAGGCACAAGGAGGACTACAATCGTTCCCTTACCCGTACCCGTACCCGTGTGGTCATCGAGCAGACCTTTGGCCTGTTGAAGGCACGGTTTCGCTGCATTAGCAGGTCGGGTGGGGCACTCCTCTACAGCAAGAGAAGGTCGGCCAAGATCATCATGGCATGTGTCATGCTGCACAACATGTGTATCCAACGGAATGTGCCCCTGCCCACTGACATTGAACTGCAACCACCTGGTGATGATGAAGGGGATGAAGAAGATGTGGGCGCACATCATTGCGGTGCCAATGCACAGGAGGGGCATGCTGTGTGTCAGTCAGTGATTGCACAATATTTCTAACACACATGGGTGCAGAGGGTGACATGAAAGTGGGACAGAGGGCACTGGGTGTGGGATTACCTGTACACTATGCAATGTATATCAATAAATGACACATATGCAATATGAAATGTCCACTCAAGTTTTATTTTTTACACAACGGGTGTATTAACATGTCAAATAGAATTAAGTGCTCAACCCCTCCACCTCACACACCCTCACCCCCTCCACCCACAACACCCCCACGCACCCTCTTCTCCCTCCCCCTCCCCCCACAACTCCCCCACACACCCTCTCCCTCTTCCCCTTCCCCCACAAGTCCCCCACACACCCTCTGTCCCCTCACCCTCCCCCCACAAGTCCCCCACCCACCTGCTCCCCCCTTCCCATGCCCCTCCTCCACAACTCCCCCACACATGGTGTCCAAGCAAATGTCCAAGCAAATGCTTCATGTGTCTGTGTCCATTGCTTTCATCAGGCTGCCCCTTCTACATCCTTCCACATCCTGCACCTGGTGACGGCATGTCTCATTGGCGCATGGTGCACGCTGACCTGAGTAGGGGGCTGGTTTGGGTGGAGCTTGATGAAGAAGGGGTGGCCGCTTGCTTCAGTTTGGGGGCCGGAAGCTCAGTCTCCATGCAATCCACAATGCGGGCGAGGAACTGCCTCAGTGCAGACACCTCCTCACAGATCCTTGTGGTGCTTGCCTCAATGGCCTGCCTCAGGGAAGCAGTGTGTTTGCGCCCCTCCTGCCTTGCCTGGGCACTGTCTGTGACAAACTGCCTCACTAGGGCTGTGAACTCCTCCCGGCGCAGTGTTGCCTGTCACATCTGCTGCACCCCTGCCTGTATACCAGTGGAGGTGGAGGGTGCATGTATGTCATCCCCAAATACATGTGGGTCCTCTGTGGGACTCATGCTCCTTTGTATGGACTCCCCTCCAGACTGCTCCGGTGTGGTGTCGTTTTTTAAATCGACAGGTGTGACCTAGGGGGATGGGGCAGGAAGGTCCGAGGAGTCGTCCTCGACAGGCACACACACCTGGTCCTGCACATCATCATATGTCTGGGGTGGTATAGCTGTCACCTCCCCAACAGAGCTGTTCTCTGCAGATTGTGCCCCATCACCCACTGTCTCCTGTGCAGGTGTCACAGGTGTTATGGGGACTGGGGTAATCTGCCTTAGCGGCATCAGTGCTGTGGCATCCTGAGCTGTTTTTGTCTTCAGTGCCTGGCATGACTTGTCTGGGCCTTTCGAGGTGGAAGGACTGTTGCCTTCATCCCTGGCCCTCTTCCGGGGTGTAGTCGCCTGTGGGGGTCAGTCCCGGGCCTCGCTGTCAGGATCTGAGCCTGTGGGGGACCAAGAGAGGGACGGACGACATAAGTGATGGTTTGACAAGCATTATGCATACATTTGTTTTATTGCTCTTCTACACATTAGAGGGGATTAGGCAGTGGAGTTTATATGATCATGTTGCTTACTATATGGGTAGAGCATGCACGCACCCATTGGGATCACTCATGTTGGGCGGGCATATGCTATTTGACATGCTTTTCTGTTGTAGCCTGCGTGCAGTGTGACTTATGCCATTTTCATATTTTTGTGGTGTGTATCAGGTATGGCATTGCAATGCTGCATGCATGTGCATGTGTCAGTGCTGCGGATGGCATCTAGGCAGGGATGTGTCAATGTGTGTGTATTGGGCCGTGCATTTCCTCTTTGGACAGACAAATTGGTGGTCTATCATCATACTTATCATTACAGTGTTTTCTTAGGACACTCACCTCCTTCTACCGATGAGGTGGCGCAACACACTCCATCTCGCCCACACCTTCTATGGCCTCTATGCCAATCGTGCTGGTGCAGATCTCCTCCCACCGGCTTAACTTTATGGGTGAGCTAGGTCCTCCTCCAGTAGCCATGGCCTGGCTCCAGTTTACGGAAAGAATGTTCCTCCTTCTCAGGCGCAGGTCATCCCAGCGCTTGGGGCCATCCTTGATAGTGCGGGGGGTGTTGCCTACGGCGCTGACTTTCCGGGCAACAAGTTGCCAGATCTCTTTCTTTTTTATTTGGACATCCCTCTTGAGGCTGTTTGCAAAAACAACCTCTGCATTTTCTGCCAGTGTCTCGGCCAGTATCTTGAGTTCATCCTCATTGAAGTGCTCTTTGCGCTGCCAGGAAGTGCCTTTCTTTACTGCTTTGGGCATGATGCTGGTGCTGTGTGTGATTTCTGTGGTCAGAAAAAGGGCCCAGATCCTGTTTGGTGAGGTTGGCAATGGGTTGTGTTTTTCAATATGGCCGCTGTGCTCTTTTCCGTTCCTGTGCGATGACGCTACTTCCAGTTCCGCTTATTTTGGGCACCGCTATTAGTGGTCACCGCTAATGCCACGTCCATGGATGCCAGTGGTGCTGTCTGTGCTTTCCATGATGCCACAAGGGCCATTTTTTGGACTTTAGCGGCATGGCGGTAATTTCGTTACCGGCATGCCGCAAAGCTTTTGCACGCAAACTCGTAATAGCCCTCTATTAGCGGGCTCTTTACTACACAGAGACGGTATTTGCTCCATGCCAGTAAGGACTGTTACCTCGTAATGACCCCCATTGTCTTGTATGCGTGTCATAGATTAGGTCATTAGTGATGTCACCAGTGATGTAAACATTGATGTCACCATTGTGGTCATAGGCTGTGAAAAAGGGGATGCAAAGTTAAGGTGGCTTCAACTGAATTTCAGGAGATTTGTTGCGTTACCTTCTCACCTTAACGTCCCTACAATTAAAGTTGTTTCCTTGAATTTGAAAGGTTTTGATTTGTTACAATGTATTGCTCACCTTAATGTTTTTGCAACTAACGTTATTTCCTTGAATTTTAAGGGTTTTGTTATTCCATAGATTTTTAGAACAGTACCAGAGCAATAGGTTATTTGCGCCATAGTAGGAAAAGATATTGGGACTGGATGCTGCACTCATTTCCACAACCTCGCAACTAATGACTGGCCCACAATCCACATGGCTTGAGAAAGACTCTAGAGAGTCGAATTACGTGTCGGTTGAGTTCTAAAAATACATATAGCATCAAAAAGGGTTTTAAAGACTACTTTATTACGACAACACTTACTTGTTGAATAACCCAGTGCTGAGGTGAACAGGGCTCACTCTCCTATTCCAAACCTAACACTTGAAGAAGGAAGGGCACCTTCACAAAATAACCCCATCACCAGCAGCAGGGTAATCTGTTTAAAGTACTAGATGAAGTACAGTGATCTATCGACCTGCAATTGCTTGATAATCGTGTACTGTGATTTGATTATAGGGGCATGCAGTGTGACCACATCCTAGGTTTGAATGGGAAGACGTATTTTGCTCGCGGCTACAGCCTGAAATGCTGTACTGAATGACAACAAACCTGCACAAGTAGCATCTGCAAGGACCTGAAAGGATGCTTTTGTCCTGTGTTTCATTTTTTGTAAAGTGTGGAAATGCAAAAACAAACAATATTGATATAACATTTCTGCCGTCGGCAGTGGCACAAAAATAGTGATTTAAGTTTGATGCATGGACAATTGGCCTGAGCCTCGGCAAGGACGAATGTCTACTTTGATTTACTTATTGCGGCATGTGGCATAGCCGAAGCTGTGGGTATAAATGGAAAAAAGTGCTGGATGGGATTGTAGCAAAGTTGTGCAGGGAGCATCAGCAGCACCTAAAAAGATGCTTTTGGAAATCTGTCCTGTGTTTTACTTTTTTGAAATTGTTGAAACATAAGCACAAAAATAGTGATATAACTTTTCTGCCGTGGTAAAAAAAGTCTGGCTTCAGCAAGGACAAATGTCTGCTCTGATTTGCCTATTGTGGTATGCGCAGCTGATAACGACTCCCAAAAGTATGCGTTTCAAAAATGTGTTTATTAAAGGAGGTTTATAGTTCTTTCATATATGTTAAAAGAGGAATTATTAATAATGTATATACAGTAATGTAACATTATGGAAGATTTTCACATATAAAAACCTATTCAATTGACAGGAAAAAACCCTGTTAAATAGGCATTTAAGTTAAGATGTACCCCAGCATTGTGCTAGTGGCCTCCCACCTTGGGGTCCTTTGGCACTTTCCTTCTAGGCTCCCATGATCACTTGTCTATCTCTACTGCCCCTTTTATTTAAGCACTTCTGTCACTGCGCAATGCGTATGTGCATTTATTGAAGCACTATGCACAATGTTTTCTTATGTGTATGGGAAATGTAGATGCAAAAGAAATTGTTAAGTGGCAGTTGGTGGGTGGTTGTTTAATATGTTGATAGGCTACATGTAGAGTTTATTAAAGGATTGGTGGATATATGTATGAATAGTTTAAAGTAGGCAATGGGAGAGTGTTACAAACATAACCATAAAAAGAGTAGAAGGGCTGTTTTGTGTGATGGTTTGCATGTGCAATTCAGGTTTACTAATAAGGCATGTGCTAGACAGATGAAGGCGGAGACTGTGTATAGTTATAAACAGCAATGGATTATGGTGTTTAATGTATACTAGAGAGACACATGTTGTACAGAAATGTGTTTCTGTGATTGTTTCTTTTTCTCTAGGATACAATTGTCCATTATTTCCAGATGAAGTCTTTAAGCTTATTTTTTAGTTCTATTTTTAACTGTGAAAGGAAATGTTTGTAAATGTTTTATTTTTATTTTGTTTTTATTCTTTTTTTGCATGAGAGGCCAGAAAGTAAGATCGGGAGGGAAATGAGGGAAGGGGCACCAACCAAACATATGCAGAGGTAGGTGGACAGGGGATGATGTGCGTGTGTTAAATTTAAGGCAGAGAGCAGTGTTTTTCATGCTCCTTGATTAAAGCTTCAAAAGCATTTCTAAATTGTTCCCCCTACAGAGTGGTATGTTGCAGTATATACAGAGTACAGTTGTTTTTGAAAGATATGGATCAACAGCTTCTTTTATTGCTTGCAAGGAGCTGGTGGGATTTTGTGTCCCACAGAAGTACTCTGTTTGGTTACAGCATTGGTTGAGGAAGATGACGTAGAGAAAGACAGCCTACTACTTCATAAGAAAGTAACAGCCTTTCTGAGTTCATTCCAGTCGTTGGATTTGGTGTGGCGCTGCATGGAGGTGGTCCCATAGGAGTACTGCCCAGGTTGTCCGTGACTTTCTACAACATTGCACTCAGTGCATTTCACTTTGGTAGCTTTAGCCTTTGGTACATTTCCAACAGCGGTGAAAAACGGACACACCCATGATTCTCTCTGGGTGCTAGAGGTAGGCACTTCCTCTCCCTCACCTTCTTGGTCCTCTTCATTGTCTTTGGAAGTACTGTGCTTTTTTTGATGTGTAGGTCCTTCTGCAGGTGGTGGTGGCTCTTGGGGATGGCAATAGCTGATGCCATTTTTAAGAGAAATAGTAGTTTTGCTAATATTCTTCCAATTATGTGCTTTGCATTAGATTGGTAATGGATACTGAGTAAGTATAGGTGTAGAAGCTGCAAGGGTAAATTTTGAGCTTGAAAGTTCCTAGATCAGTCGAAAAATGCAGTTCAAACAGTCCTCGAAGCATTGACCTAATTGCAAAGTGCGGACGCCTTAGCAGGTACGTCATCATGCTGTATGCAAGTGCATGGTCATGTGGCACTGTCCGATAGGTTTGTGATGACATCAGAGGTTTGTGGACGTCAAAGGATGCAAAAAAAGTGGAGAAAGTTGGAAAAAGTGTATAGAAGTGTTAAAATGATGGTAGAAGGTGGGAAATGGCAGAGCTTCAAGGTGAAACGTAAATTGGACAGAAGTGTTGCTATATCAGGGTAAGTATGATATTAGTAAGTTGTAGGAAAATAGCATGCACTGGTAAAAACCCATGAAATTCAGTGAAACAACTTTGTTAAAGGGACGTTATGGTTAAGTTGCACTGATAAAAACCCATGAAATGCAATAAAAAACACTTTGTTAAAGGGACGTTATGGTTAAGTTGCACTAAAGAAAACTATGAAATTCAATGAAAAAACGTTGTTAAAAGGACTTTATGATTAAGTTGCTCTAATAAAAACCTATCAAATTCAGTGAAAGAACATTGTTATAAGGGACATTATTGTTCAGTTGCCTAATAAAAACCTAGCAAAGTCAGTGCAAAAACTTTGTTAAAGGGATGTTATAGTTACTTTGCACAAATAACAACCTATCTATATTATGGTTACAAGTAAAACCAAAAAAACTACAGAAATTAACCACTTATGGTAAGCTAAGCAACCATAACTCGTGCCACCACTGTGCACTGCTAAGACTAACACCCATGATATCAAAGATGACACCACACATGTCATTGATGACATCACCGATGACATCACATGTGCATTTAGTTTTCATGAAAAGCCTCCACAAGGGATTGTCGTTATAATGTTGGCAGAATACCATCAGAGGTCATTGAGAGAACTAGCATGAGATACATAGTTCATTAAGCAATGCATTGCTATAAACACCATTGCATTACAGAGTTCTTTCCAGTACATGAACCTACTTATGTAGAAACATAGGCATTGTCTGCAGCATGCACCATAGAGGTACAATATTCAAAATCTTGCCATGTTGGATAGTAAAATGATAAACGCTTTTGTTTCAGAGTTTTGCATACTGTGAAACTTTTACTAAGTAGCTAACAATGCCTCACTTACTACATAATTGTAATACTACTCACAAAACATAAAGAGACCACAATGACAAATATGCGCATATACAGGGAAATTAAAGTAAGCAAAAAAGCAGCAGTATTATCCAAAAGTGTTCATAACCTAACTGATTGTCTTCATGCACAGAAATGATGGCTGTGTTTCAGGCTTGCTTCTTCCCCTATGTGTATGTATCATATGATGTGACTGAACCCCAAGGAAAGTAGTGTAAGAACATATGAGAAGGGTAAGGTCTACAAATATAGTACCTTTTGAATGTTTAGTTCCTGACTGTCAGTGAAGAAAACCACCTTGCCTAGATATGTCAGTGAACAAAAAAAGAGGGAGCCAGTCATGTGATGTCATGAGTGATGTCATCAATGACATTTGTGATGTCATGGGTGTTATTCTTAGCAGTGCACAGAGGTGGCGAGAGTTATGGTTGCTTAACTTACCATAACTGGCTAATTTCTGTTTTTCTTCCGGTTTTACTTGTAACCAAAATATGGATAGGCTGTCATTAGTGCAAGATAATTATAACGTCCCTTTAAAAAAGTTGTTGTACTGAATTTGATAGGTTTTTATTAGGGCAACTGGACCATAACATCCCTTTTACAAAGATTTTTCCCTGAAGTTGCTAGGTTTTAATTAGCACAACTTAACGATAAAGATCCCTTTAACAATTTGTTTCATTGAATATATATATATATATTACACAGCCACACTAGTGGCTGTTTAGTTATGGTTAATTTGCTGTTTTCATAGGAAGAGCACTTTTTGGGCGGCTTATAACTTTGGCCCATTCTGAATTATTTTGCAAAGTTTGGTGAGGTTTGGACATAATGGGAAAAAATGGTGCTCATGTCTACAGCCCAAACCGCTGGACGGATTTACACCAAATTTGTGGCAGGAGCGGCGGCTTGGTCTTTTATTTGGTTTAAATCCGTCCAGTAGTTTCTTTTTAAATGACCAAAATGCAAAGCAAAAAAATTAGTGATATCTATATCCGCTCCGCGGACTCACTTCCCTGTTCGGTACGCATACTGGCCTCTGATTGGCTGTGCTGTCCGCGGACTGGCCTCCGCTTGGCCAGAAAATTAGCAGATTTTTGCGTAGTCCGCGAACACCGGGACGCGTCCATTGATTGGATGGTGAAAAAATGTGAAATGCGTCTGTTTTCTTGAAACACCCGCCATCTTCGATTTGCAGACTTTTCAGGGGTCCGCGAACAGCGCAGTGAAAACTTTTTAAAAAAACGCAGCATTTCACTTGTCAAACTCGACAAACAATCTCTGGGGAGGTGAGGGGGATGAGGATTCCATTGGATATGGCCATAACAAGCCAAAAAACGGGTTGTTTCACCCCCTGAAGGTCCGCAAACTCTGGATGTCCTGGGACAGTACTGTGGTGTTTGCGGACACTTCAGATGTCCTAGAAGATCTGTACCTATTTCTGCATTACAGGGTTGGGGAAAAGCAGTTTTTGGATGGCTTATAACTTTTGCGCCACTCAATGAAACTGCATGTAATTTTGCAATTTTATTCTAGAACTAATCCTGAATGGTTTTGCAAATTGTTTTGGGATTCTGTCAAGAAGGGGCAAAATTAGAGGGGGGTCCCAAAATATTGTAAAGGCATATAAATGTGGTGTCATTTGACAAATCTGCACAACATTTGGCAAAACGATTTTGGATCTAGATATAAATGGTTTTCTAAAGTTTAGTGGGATTTTCTCAAGAGGGGCGAAATTAGAGGGGGTGGTCTCAACATTTCCTGATGGCTAATAACTTTGTTGCTATTTGATGAATGTGAACAAAAGTTTTGAGAAAGATTATAGACCAAACCTTCAATGTTTGTGTGAAAACTGAATGGATTTTGTCGAGTGTGGGCTAATTTATTTGACTATTGTATGTGCATACATTTTGACACTTTAAAAAAAAAATAAAACATGGGCGGATTTCGAGCAAACTCGTAAGGAGCATTGGCAAGGACATTAAAGCATGGTTTTGCAAATGTGCCCGTGTTTTATTTTTTGACAAGTGTAATAATGTTGCTACAAAAAATAGTCATATACCTTTGGTTACTGAGGTATATAGTCTGTGGCCGTAGGCAGTAGCCAGATTGTCTGGGACATGACATAAGGTTATTGCACGGACAATCTTTCTACTGGCCATGACCGCTAGGGACGAAAAATGGGGTTAAAGTGGCTATGTGTACTTGGGACCGGCTATGTGGTAAAGATATTCGAAGGTACGATAGGTATGAAAGGAAAAAAAAGTGCTTGTGGTAATATGCTCATAGGGTTTTGCGGGCTGCCATGGCAAGGGAAGAGGGGCTGTGTATGGAGCCCCGCCTTCTCTTTCCATGTTGGCTGTCTTGGAAAAGGATTTTCCTTCCTACAGCGGGACGCCGCAGGAGTCCCGCTGTAGGAAGAATAATCCTTCCTTCTTGCAGTGGGACACCACAGGCGTCCCGCTATAAGAAGAAAAATCTATGTTTTAGCAGCCTGGGTTCCCGCTTTGGGAGCCAGGGGTGCTAATGGCCTTTATCCCCATTTCAGGGGCTGCAATGGACAATAATGGTCCGTAGCCCTCCTTATTTATTTATGTATTTATTTATTTATTTATAACACACCAATGCCCGCAGACATCAGACTGGGTTGGTACAGTATTTGTTGAGGAAGATGAGGTGGAGGAAGACAGCTTACTACTTGCCGAGAAAGGAATAACCTTTCTGAGAGCATTGCGGTCATTGGATTTGGTGTGGCGGTGCATGGAGGTGGTCCCGTAGGAATACTGTCCAGGTAGTCTGTGACTGAGTACAAAATTGCACTCAGTGCATTTCGCTTTGGTAGCTTTAGCCTCTGGTACACTCCCAACAGTGGCAAATAACTGCTACACCCATGATTCGATCTTGGTGCTAGAAGTAGACACTTCCGCTACCTCATCTTATTGGTCCTCTTCATTGTCTTTGAAAGTACTGTGCTTTTTTTGTTGAGAAGGTCCTCCAGCTGGTGGTGGTCGTGGCTCTTGGGGATGAGGGATGTGCAAAGTGTATTTTTGCAGTGCAAGGTCAGTGCAAAGTGAATGTGTGCTGCAGAAATTACTTAGTACTGACTTTGCACAGCAACAATACACGTTGCACAGTTTCATGAATCAGGGTTTGTGTGGGCAGTTCAAAGTCACCTTGAACCAAGCAAACTACTTTGGTCATGTTTGCAGAGAGATTCTCTGGGAAGGATGCGGCAGAGCTCACCTCAGTTCACGAGATTCCCAGAGGCCTATCAGAAGAAACCATCAATTGGATTCACTTCAATAACATCAAACGAGCGAAAAGGTGGTTGATTATCAAGTCTCCCAAGAATATTTAAAACATTGGCAATAACATACTTAGCTATCCTGGTAGCTACTTTTTTACACTTTGCTTGTTTGTATGAGAGAACCATACACCAGTATTTATTTATCTATTTGACAGTGCTAATGCATCTAAACATATTTGCAGTTTTGCAGTTTATTGTGATTTAAGCTATTCATCTACTAGGTCTGAGTGCATTTGTATATGCCTCTGCTATTGCTATGGACGCACACATGTATTTTTTATCCACTTACTTCCAGTCGCCAAGATAATATCCTGGTGTTTCTGTTTCAGATTTATCAGGTGCTGAACTGCATTGTGTTTCATGGTGCATTTGTTTGTGGTACGTTTATCTCACTAAGGTATATTCATGCCTTTTCAAGGTAGAGAAAACACAATTAATCATTTTGATGGAAACCTTACCACAAGAGATACATTTCATGGGGAGTGTTGTTTTTTTTTATTCCCCAAAAGGAAAATGCACATCCATCAGAGCATGTATTTTTTGTATTAGATACATTCTTTGGTTTCTGGTTTCCAGCATGAAAGAGTGATCGCATTTTCTGATTGGTAGTAGGTTCTTTGAATACAAACAAGCAAACACCATATTCTCACAATTCCCAAATGAGAATAATGTGCTTGTTAGAAGATATACATTTACTTGTGTTTTCATTCATTTGTTCAGTGTAGTTTTTACATGTCATCTCTCAAATTACAGTTTTGCTGGGAGCGTATACTTAAAAGTGCAGTTGGCTTTCCCCCGTTAGCATTATTGAATGGGATACATCCATTTTAATACATTCCTGATATCATTTATATTTCGCATTAGTCCATTCAAACTTTACGAATCGTTATTATTTCAAAACTTAAGACACTTAACACTACGGTGCTGTATATTCATATCTGTAAATGTTAGTATATGTGACACTTATGTCAGTATTGGCAGCATTGCCAGGCATCGATGTTGCCACTACTGATTCACTCATAATACAATCAGCGATGCCACTGATTAAGTAATCTGAGATGGCATCTATACGGTCATTGATCAATTACCAATAACAGTCAAATGCAAATAGTTGTAGGTTATGGATCATGAAAGTCCATTCAGCTGCTGTTTTAGATCAAGAAAAATGCCATTTTTAAGTTAATGCCATTAATTATGTACATTTAGCAGAGGTCTTCGAAGAGATCCATGAGATCCTTGAATCAATGTACTTGTAGATCATATAGAGGATAATTAATGGAATTAATGTGCCCCGAAAACAGGGGAAGCAAGAGTGAAAATCACAACGCACGCTTGCGAAACCCACACAAGCGGCCGTTTCCCGATTCATGGAAGGCGCTGCGCGTGGCTTACCTGGGACCAGCGCTGAATCCGTGTGTGGCGCACATGTAATTGCGACATCCCGAAGGCTGTGCGCGAGAAGCCCAGTGAAGGCACACACCGGCCAGCGCACACACCTAAAAAGGGGGTGGTTCATGCGGAATGGGGAAAAACACGCAAAAATGTGGGTGTTAAGGGGGAAGGCTCGCTGCGAAATCCTCGCAGAGCCCACGTGCGCGCTAACAACATGTATTCATGGAATTAAACAGGGGAAAAAGACACGCTAAGCCGGAAAAACGTACACCAGGCGAAAGCTGGCGTAAGCGCCCCCGCGCATTATAAAAGTGCGCGCAAACAACAAACAAGCTCATACTGCTACAATGAATGTACCGTTTCTCGCAGCAGTGGTCGTGGGACACGGCAGGAGGATAGCCAGGCCCTGCATCTTTTTACCCAGGACCAGCCTTTTTGGGATGCCTGATGACCAGGTCTATGGCAGGTACAGGTTTCCACCCCATATCATCCTAGACCTGGTTGCTGAGTGGGAGGATGACCCTGTGCTTCAAAGCACTGAGCCCCTTGGAAAAGGTGTTCAATGTACTGCATTTTTTGTTCACACGGTCATTTCAGTGGACAACTGCCATAATTCGGGGGCATCTGACATCCCACACAGTCACACTGCCTACACCAAGTGTTCGCAATCATGAGTTCACACCCCTCAGTCCGCAGGCACATATACATGCCCAGAACACTCGCAGAAAGGCAGGCCATGGTCCAGAACTTTTACAGGGTGGCACACTTCCTCAAAGTGCTTGGTGCCATTGATTGTACCCATGTGGCTCTGCATCCAACTAGGGCCAATGAGCACATCTATCGCAACTGCAAGCACTGGCATTCCATCAACATTCAGGTGGTATGCGATGTCAAGGGAATAATCACCTCTGTCTACGCAAACTATCCAGTGTCCACCCATGATAGTTTCATATTCAGAATGTCACCCCTAAACCGGGATCTGGAAGCCGGGAGGCATGGCGACACATGGCTCATTGGTGAGTAGAAATGCCTGTGCACATGCATGCATGCCGCACACAGAGAAATGGAGAAACCCAACTAATCACAACCATTATCACCTCCCAAGGGCTACCCTCTGAGCATCTACATGAAGATGCCAATACGGAAACCCACCACACCACCCGGGGTAAGATACAACGCAGCACATATTGCAACCTGGGGCATAGTGGAGCACACATTCGGAGTGCTGACATCATATTTCCGCTCCCTTGACTGCTCTCGTGGTCAGCTACTATATGCGCCCCCAGTAGGGTGCAGGATCATTGTGGGAGCATGTGTACTGCACAACGTTGCAACCCACAGGGTGTACCGGTGGACATAGTGGTGCCCCCACATCCCCAATCACATGCATGGCCGCTGCACATGGGAGGGGAAAGGGCACATGGTGAGGCAGCCCGTGCCAAGCTTGTGGCTACATTTTTCACCTAAAATCCCACCCCTGCGGAGAGCACACAGGCCTGCCACATACCAGGTCACAATTGATGATGGGAAAGGGACAGTCAACTGTCACAACCTTACCATCCTGAGAATGTGTCCCTGGAAGTGCTGCACTGTGTGCATCCCAAGCTACTTAAAGAAACCCAATGCTGTTAGACCAAAAGGCACATATTCATGCTGCACAATTCACTAGCCCCTTGCAAAAAAGCACACCCAAATACAGGTATGTCACCTAACCCCTCCCAAACCCCATGTCACCCGCCCGACACACCATGCCTTGGCATGCATTGTAAAAGCAACCAAACAAATGCACAACAAATGACACGTATGTCACAAAGTGCACCGTCACAAATGAAAACCTCTCACATATCAAAATGAAACTGTACACATGAACATATATTTACCAGCATGACAAATCATGAATTCAGCACTCAACAGTGGCAACATCAGACAGTGACCAATCACAAATACCAGAGTGTCACAATCTGACAAAGCCACCACATGGACCCCTCCCATCTTCAGTGTGTTGCTGGTAGGTAAATGTGGCAGGGTACTGCATACAGCATGAACTGCATCTACAATGGAGACAGGCAAGGTAACACATGAAGAAACAACATGTAAATATGCACAATGAGCAATATTAAAACCAATATACATATCAACCATGCAGTGGAGAAACCATCATAAATTCCCATTAGGGGTGTATACACAGTTTGGATTTCAGACTGGCCACACAAATGATGGAAGCCCAATGCCTTTGTGTAAGTTACTGTCACACAGTGCCCTCCTTGCAAGCCCATGGAAAGGGGAAGCAGGAGTGCCATATGTGTCTGGACCCCAAGCCTAAAACAAAAACACAAGACAAGCCTGTATGGGCCCAGCTGGATCCCACATTGGATGCATTTGGATGCCACACAAAGCAACACACTGTTACATAAATGCACAATAGAAAGAAAAAGTAAAAAAATAAAAATAAAATATAAACAATGACCATGGTTGACCAGGGGCGAAGGGGACCACCCAGGAGGAAGGAGGTGCAGGGTGCACCTCAACACCCACATGTGTGGATATTGAGAAAAACAAATAAACTCTCCATGGGCTCATTGCCTGCACGGCTAGCCGATAGTGGGAGAACTGCCGTCGCTGTCATCACCCTCTGGTGCAATATGAGAAGGTGTGCGTGGTATGGGAGGCTGACCACCCATAGCCCTGGCATGCTCCTCCATGGCAGCAAGCATGCGAGTCTGAAAGGTTTGGTTCTGCAGGATGATGGTCCAGAGGTCCCCATGCAGCACCTCATGTGTAGCACAGAGTTCCACCTGCAAACCCTCATGTGATGCAAGGATCTCATCACAGGTTGGCTGGAGCTCATCTGAGATGTTGTGTGTTAGCTGCTCCATCTGCTGTTCTGCCCGTCTACTCCGGGCCATCTCAAGTGCACCCAGAGTTGCTCTGAGGGAGCTGTTATCTTCCCTCAGGGCATCCCTGTGGGCCTGTGCCTCTGCAGATATGGCTGTGTGCAGAGCCCCAGTTCAGCCTGTCGGTCCCTGTTGGTGGCCAACATGTCCTGCCTCTGTGAGTGGCATGTGGACCGCGTTGCCTGCTTCTGGAGCTCCACCTGCCTTTCGGGGAGAATTGAAGTGGGCACCCTTTCCACGGCCTGAGCTATCATCTCACATGATGCCTCCTGTTGCTGTGCAATTGCATAAATGAAATTCTCCCACACAGTATTACCAGGTGGCGCACAGCCACCGTGTTGCCGGAAACCAGACATTTCAGGTGCAAGGAGACATGCACCTTGCTGTGGTGGCGCTGCCTGTGGCTGCAGGACTGCATTCCTCCTTTGATTTGCTGCCCAAGGAACAGGAGCAAGTAATGTGTAGCATAACCCTGCATCCGTAACTGCCACAGGCAGACATTCAAACACTAAATGGGCCATTGAGGGGTCTACCTCCAGTGCAGGTGTGTTGCACAGAACAGCATCCCTACCAGAAACACTCACCTGCAATGGGACATATGTGTTAATATCCGATTTAGCACCTGAGCCATAGAGATCCTCAGAGGTGCACTCAGAGACACTTGTGGACAGGATGGTCTGCAGGACCAATGGATTCTCCTGCGCCACCACCCCACATCCTCCGCTGGTGCCTGGTTGGGGCTCTGAGTACTCCTGCCCCTGTGCCATCTCCTCCTCCTCCACTGCTTCCAGTTGCCTCATCACCTGTACAAAATAAAAAAAGAAGTCATGAACACACACGTGAACAGCATAGCCCACACACATAGGCATTACAATGTTGACATCCAATACATTAATCAGACATGTCACACATGACACAAACTCAGCCATGCACGCAGTGCCAATGAAGTGGAAGGGGACCCTGAAAGCAGACACTGATTAGTCTAAAATGGAAAAAGAAGACATGTGCTGCATGGTGCATAGCACCTGCATCACACAGAAGCCTGTGACTGGCATGCACCATCCACAAACATGACATATGCACGCACAAAGATGGCACATAGCATAGCAGAACTGACAAACAGACCCAGAAATGAGTGAATCACTTCTGTCCCCCACCCACGAAAAATGCATGTTATCAAATAGTACATGCAAAAGAGTGTGACAAAACACATGTGTCACACACTGCAACAACACCAGTGTGTTCAAATACAGTGGATGTTGGAAAACTCCCTTGCCCTGAACCATAGCAAGACAGAGCTACTGATCGTTGGTAGTCCAAGGGCTCTAAAAATCTTGATATAGCTTACAGCTCTTTCAATTAGGAGATGATATCATCTCCCCATTACCGAAAACAAAAATCTTAGGAGTTACCTTGGATTCTACTTATGATGGCTCGTGTTTCCACGGTTGTAGCGGGAGTAGCTTACTATGTTAAGCTTCTCTCCCATCTAAGGCCTATGATTTGACAAGAGTGCGCAAAGACTATTGCCAGGGCAATAATAGGGGCAAAGTTGGATTACTGCTGCAGTCTTCTTCTAGGCATTAGTCAACTTGAATTACGCAGATTCCAGGTTGTTCAGAACTGGGCAGTCAGAGTAGTTCTTAGACTCCCTAAGTTTAGTCATATATCTGAGGCTAGAATATCTCTTCATTGGCTTCCTATAGAAGCCTGAATAGTCTTCAGAGTTCTGGTTATCACCTTTAAGTGTAGGCAACAAGTTGTGCCCGCCTACCTACAGAATCACATAAAAGAGAAATCTAACCGATGTTCCCTTAGATCAGGAACGCATAACTTGATTGTGCAGCCTAGATGCAGGACTGCTAAGGCAGAAAACAGGCTTTCTTTGCCTAATCTAAACTAAGAAAACTACTCATTATGACTTCTCGTTCTACCATTACCTAGTACCTGCAATTGATCTCTAGGGTTGACCCAGCTGTATACATTTGGCCGTCCCCTTTTTACCGCTTGCCTTTCTGCTCCTAAGAGGAAGATGTGTCTTGTGTCCTATTGTTGTATACTATTTGTCTGTTTGATCTGCACCTTTATGCCTGAGGGTCAATAGTGCGCACTATAAATGTAATGTAATATAATGTATTGATGGGAGGCACATCGTTACATCAATGGTAGTTCACTTTGACATGCTACAAGTCAATAGGCATGTTGATGTTGAATGTTGAAACAGGGCTCTGAAGTGAGCTGGTGCAGTGCAGTACATGTGTAGTTCCTCAACCATCAATAAAAAAACAAAAAACTTAATTACAATGTTGTTTCATGATGGCAGTGTTAGGGCATGTGCAGTCATCATGTGCAAAGTGTTTGCAATGGGCAGTAGGGATACAGTGAACCCCAAACCCAAGGGCGGGGGATGCAGTGCATGGGTCACACATGGCAGTTATGACTCCATAGCCTGACCTGGCACTCAATCACAACACATCACCCAAGCAACATACACATGGTCTGGACACACAAGCATGGACACTCACCGGACATTGTCTCAAGATCCAGGAGGTCTCCAACGCCTTGGATCTGATCCTCTGTGATGAACCATCCAGCGATTGCTCTGTGAGTTCATCGTCCTATGGTGTTGTCCCACTGCCAGTCACCAGAGTAGAGGCGTAATTAAAAGCCAGCTTGTTTTTAGCTCAGCGTTTGAGGTCATTCCAACACTTTAAGCAATCATCAGCTGTGCTCTTCACAAATCCCAAGGAACTAATGTGGTCTGCGATGCACTGCTAGTGGGCCTATGCTGAGCAGGCGTAGTTTTGCACCCTGCCGTCACCAGCATGTCACGGCTGTGTTCGGACATGTAGCCCACAAGTGCGTCCAGTTCCACATTATTGAAACTCCACTTCCTTAATGTGCCGGAGGGCCGAGCCATGTCTGTGGTCCCAGCCTTTTCCACAAGAGCATCCTTCTTCCTCTTGAGAGGTGGTGCGGACCCTGAGTGGCTTACGTTGCTTCGGTCTGTAGGGACTGAAGCGCAGGTGGACTGGCCACTGAAAGCAGGCAATGTCATGATGACCAAAGGTCTCATTGCAGGCATTGGCTGCTGGGTGCTGTTGCCAGAACCAAGCGCCACATTTGCCTCGGTGTGAGGGGCCGGGACCAACACTGTCCCGGCTGGGTGACTCACAGCTGGGGTGGTGTCAGCTGCAGCTGCCCCTGCAGCCACCACAACCTAGATGTTCGGGGCAGCAGATGACATTGCTGCCCCAAATCTACATGGCCTGGTGACAGCAACTTTCACCGACACACGTGGCTTGGACTTCGTCACACGGAAGTCGGTCTGTGAGTCATCCGTGCCTGTTCCATAACCAATCCGGGCGGGCTAGCAGGGCCTGAGCAGGGGGCGTGTCGGCTGCATCTCCCTGACCCACTGGGGGGGGCACAGCTGTCCCTGAATGTTCCTGGGCACACTGCCCTCATGGGCCACCCTGCCCACGTCACCCACCACTGCCACCTTGTCCAGCCTGGTCATAACGTCCACGTCCCCTATTGTGGACACCTCTGGGAGGTCGCCCAACTTTGCCTCCCTTACCACTTGGCGGCCTCCCAACCATGGCACTGATGTACTTGTGTGAATGGGAGGTGCAGAAAACAATTGTCCTGGGCAGTTGGGGTGAAGGGGGCAGGGTACTAGATGGAATAGGTACCCCTGTGTTCCTGCAAGGCTGTCTGTGACCCTTGGGTAAAAATGACAGGTCACGCAATGTTCAGGCAACCCAAAAAAACAAAAAAAAACAAACTTGCACAAGACCACTCGGTAGCCCATGTGCCTGGAATTAACGTCCATTTTACTATGACCTTGTGAATGGGGTACGCGACAAACAGGGGCAACCACAGTCGAAATAATATGTGCGCGACACACCGTCTGCCTGGAAAAAGTAAGAAAAACACATGCGTTTGCAACTCCCCTGCCAAAATCAAGAAGTAAGCACTGACACAGTAAACAAGATGTATGCACTGCAACTGTTGTTAAGTAATCGCGTGTGAACCCACAAGAAGAAATAGAATCACACGCTTGCTCTCCACAATAAGCACATACAGCAAAATGGCGTCCTATGCAGACCTTTAACCCGGGCCGAAAGCAATGCCTACATGCGTCACGTCACTTACGTGCTTATGTGCTAAGGGGCGTTCCTCGAATTACACACACACTTGCTGGTTTTTCAAGTGCGGACTCACTGTGCATTAAGCTGGCTACGCGACAACACATGGAAGACCACGCTCCTGCCCAGAAGGCCATGTACCTGCTCCCCAGAGCCCCGAGCAGCCTCCTACAAGCCATCTGCTGCTGTCAGCCTGCCTGCTGCCAACGTGTTCTGCTATTTGGTGCCTGCACAGAAGCCATTGCCAGGGATCTTGTTCCTGAGACCACTTCTGCTGACCCAGAAGACTCCCAACTGGTATACCATCGCTCCACAGCCCAGCCTCAGGACCCAGTTTCCCACCCACACCTGCCTCAGGGGTTGCCATTTTGGACCAAATACCATCCGGGGCCAGTGGCAATCCCCCGGCAGACAGGCAGAGGGCTGTCAGCTTCACTGCAAATGAAGTTGGCATCCTGGTGGAGCAAGTCCTGGGGCATTATGATGCCCTCTTCTCAACAACATTGCACCTCGACAAGGAAAGACTGAGGACGATCTGGTTGGACATCATGGATGCCATCAACACAGAGGGGGTGGTATTCTGCGACTACCAACGCGTCCTGAATTGCTGGGAGGACTTCAGGTCCAGGACCCACAGCAAGGCCCGGCACCTCATTGCAGCTCGTGGAGAAGTGGGGCGCTGGGACCAGTTGACCAACATCCAGATGGGGGTCCTGGAGCTCACATGCCTAGTTCTTCACCACCACGTCCTAGAGTTGCAGACCCATCTGGAGTCGAGTGGTAAGTGTCCATGTGTTCTTGTCCAGCATACTGCATGTTGAGGTGTGGCAGGACTGTGCACCTTGGCCTCATGTCTAGCATGCCCTTTGTATGTATGTCAGTTTGCAGGGCCATGACAGTGCCGCATGTGAGTCCACTTAAGCCTGTCCCAAGTCACTGGTGTCTGTGTTGCAATGCATGATGTGAACCAGCATGTAACGACGCACACATTTTTGGGGTGTGAGACATGGATGCTGATGTCACCGTTATGGTCATGCATGGTGTACATGTGCGTGTGTCTGAGTAGTGTGTGTGTGACTGGGAAACGGCATTGATGCATGACACATGACCATCACGATGCGTGAATTGACTGATGCGGCCTAGTTGTCCATGAATCCACTGTGACGGGAGGTAGCCATGGCCAGATGCATGATTGTTCGGTGTTGTGTGTGCATTGGATCAGCATGTGATGTTCAGCCCCCCATCGTATGTTCCAAAAGTTCCTTGGACATGGATGCAAATCTTGTTGTGCATGTGTGTTGCTTGCACTGACCCGTGTGTTCTGGAGTGTGATGATGGAAGTGACGTTTGACAGTGCCAATCATGTGCAATTGCTTTGTGTCTAGCAGACTATTGTTCAGTACCCTGATGCTTGTGTTCATTCTCTCCCTATCTACAGCAGCAACTGAGGAAGAGGATGGAGACGGTGCTATGGAGCAGAGCGGTGGGGATGCCTCCACCAGGCAGAGGCGCATGACCGGTCACCCTGCCAGGACACGTCATCTTCTGGGAGCGAGGGGACTGGTGCCACGTCCATGGCCAGAGCTGCCGTGGGGGTGCCCAAGAAGCCGAGGTTGGGAGTGGGCTCTTCGACAGCGGTAGGGGCAGGTGAGCCCCCACAGGGGCTGTCCAGAGTGGAAAACAGTGTGGATGCATCCAGGTGGGTGGTGGGTGAGGAGGAGGAGGCCTGGTCGGGGTCATTACTCTGGTGCAAGTGGTGTAGTCCAGGGGCAGGAGGCAGCACAGGTAACCGCGGAGGAGCCTGTGCCTAATCCTGTCCCTGATACTGAAACTGCATCACCATGCACCGGCAGAGATGCCCTGTCCCAGGCCTGTGTGCGGGTAGGGAGGAGTTCAACGTCAAATGACACTCCTCCACCTGCGGACGTGGCGATCTGTGACAGGGTTGAGCCAATCCTAGTCAATATTGTATTGCACACACGCACGATTCGTGATGATATGCTTGGTTCCTGGCAGGACCACGTACGTCATCATGAACAGGTGTGTGCCAACATGAACCGGCTAAGAGGTTTCATTGTTGGGGGTTTCCTCCATCTGCTGGGCACTCTTGGGACTCTCTCCTCCTCTTTACACATTATGCGCCAGTCATACGCCATGCCGTCTTCCAGCCCACATGTCACCAGGGCTCCCTGTGGACCTGCCCAAACCACCATGGCCAGGCTGGTGGAGATACCATCCCTGCCACAGTCGGGAGTCGGAGGTCCAGCAGAGGTGGGTGTTGCTATCTTCCAAGAGGCAGTTGTGGTGGCACAGGCAGATGGCATCAAGGTGGCAGAAGGCTCAACGTGGGAGGCATCAGGACACGGGGCCGACTACATCACGGGGGCAGGCATTGGCCAAAGGGCAGGAGGACCCTGGATAAAGTGTGTCTTTCATGTGGCAGCGGTTGGGCCAGCGGATAGGTGCAGAGCGGCGGCGGGCAGAGACGGCACGGATCACCATGGTCAGGGCAGAGAACTCCATGTGGTGAGCCTTAAGGCGGACAGAGTTCCTCGAGGAGACTCACAGGGAATTGGCGGAGAGCATGGCGGCATCCCTGCAAGCCCTGAAGGATAGAGTGCAGTCCCTCCTCTGGGCCATAGACTCAGAGTTCGATAATGCCCTGGCCAAGACTCCTAGGAAGAACAGTGTGCCGTAGGACTAGCCCGCCACCATTGTAAATAGTTATTTAGGGTTAGGTTTTTTTTGTTTTATTCTTTTTTTTGGAGTCCACGGACATTGCTATACTTTTTGTATATAGTTGTGTTTTTGTTGGGTTTTTCGTAAGTTTCATTTTGTTTTGGGATCATGTATACTCAAAATTCCATTGTAAATAGTTCTGGTACTGTGGATAGTTTTCTTCTCCTTTTTTTATACCTATGAAGGAATGTTCTTTTTTTTTATTTGCCCTTTGGATTTTGATTTCTGAACTCTGGACATGGACCACTTTGAGGATTTGTTTTTTTTTTTGGAGCACACATTTTTTGGATTGCATTTCAGTTCAGTTCACATTCATTTATTTTTCATTGTCATGGTTGCTTTTCATTTGGTAGATTTATGTTGTTTTAATAAATTTTCATCTGTTCAGATATTTGTGTTGTCTGCTCTCATTTGTTTGGTGCATATGTCCGTCATCATTGCCTCAGTCATGTGTTGCTGCTGTGTGGCCATGTGGGGCATGTCTTTGGGTGCATGCATGTGTGCTTATGTGAATGACATGCCAAGGGGTCTGTACTGGGCAGTGGGAACAATGATATGAGTGTGGAGTTGCACTGTGGGGGCCAGCGTGGGGTGGCATTTGGGTGGACATTTGCTACATGCATGTATGTTGTGACAATGTGTTGGTTGGGAGGACATGAGTCGGGCCTGCTTGCAGGTGCCCATCACAGGTGGTGGGACATGAGTCGGGGCCAGCTTGAAGGTGCCCGTCACTGGTGGGGGTCATGAGTCTGGGCTTGCAGGTGCATGGTGCCATGTGGGCTGCCTGCTGGGCATGGTGACGGGTGTAGGGGGGTCCCCTGTGGTGTAGGCTGCCTGCGGGCCATGGACAAGGGTGTAAGGAGATCCCTTGTAGTGTGGGCTGCCTGCGGGGCATGAGGAGGGGCCACCCTACAGCCAAATAGCGTGAAAAGTGTCCTTGCGTACCCCGGAATACACGTACCTCGCTCGCGCCAGCCAAATCGCACGAAAAGCACACTCGTGTACCCCAGAATACACGTACCCTGCTTGCACCAGCCAAATCGCATGAAAAGAGCACTTGCGTACCCCGGAATACCCATACCCTGCTCGCGCCAGCCAAATCGTGTGAAAAGCGCACTCGCACACTCCCTGATTCATGCACCCGCATGGTGAGGAGCCGCGTGCACCCCCTGCAGGCAGCCCACACCACAGGGTCCACCCATCACTCCTGACCATGCCCCGCAGGCAGCCTACACCACAGGGGACCACCCATCACTCCTGACTATAACCCGCAGGCAGCCCACACCACAGGGGACCACTCATCACACCTGACAATGCCCCGCAGGCAGCCCACATCACAGGGGACCCCTACACCTGTGTTCATGCCCCGCAGGCAGTCCACACCACAGGGCCCCCCCTACACCCATCACCATGCCCTGCAGACAGCCCACACCACAGGGGACCACCCATCACCACTGACCATGCCCCACATGTAACGCACACCACAGGGGACCCCCCTACACCCATGACCATGCCGTGCAGGCAGCCCACACCACAGGGGATCCCTCATCACCCATGACCATGACCTGAAGGCAGCCCATCACCCATCACATGCCCCGCAGGCAGCCCACACCACAGTGGGGACACCCCAACACCCGTCCCCATATGCACAGCACTTTCCACGCGATTTGGCTGGCGCAAGCAAGTTATGCATATTGAAGAGGGTGCGCAAGGAGATTTTCATGTTATTGGGCTGACGGTGCAGGGTACCTATATTCGCGGGGTTAAGTTATGGCTTTTTGACGCGATTTGGAGGGCACTAGTGGGGTACGCGTATTCAAGTGGGTGTGCGGGGACATTTTCACACGTTTTGGCTGGCGCAAGCAGGTTACACATATTCAAGGGGGTGCGCAGATACATTTTCACACATTTTGGCTGCCGCGAGCAGGGTACGCGTATTCAAGGGGGTGCTCGAGTACATTTTCACACGTTTTGGCTGCCGCAAGCTTGGTACGCGTATTAAAGGGGGTGTGCTGGAGATTTTCACGTGTTTTGGCTGATGCGAGCGGGGTACGCTCAGTTTTGCATGCGATTACGGCGTAAGGGGCTGTATGCTGGTCCAGGGTGAGCGCGGTCCATTCCACCATATTGGGGATTTCTGAGGCTTTTTCTGGTGCAAGGGGAGCTCTTAGGGGTGCAACTGGCACTGCAGGATGTTCGCTGTGCCACGGCTGCAAATGGCTAGGGAAATCCATGAATATGCGGTGCACCTAAATCCTGTTTTGCGCTGCACCTGGCGTATGCGTGGTGCACGCTCCCTCTCTGCGCTAGCCGCATGCGCTGCTTCTGGGCTGAATTCTATGAATTAGCCCCATTGTCTGTTTACTGCCCCTATGGAGGCATGAGACTGCACTGTTGAGAAGTACACGCGTTGAAACCTTTTGTTCGGGAAAGCGGTATGCTTGAGTCACTAATGTTAAAACAACATTGTTACACTGATTTATTCAAAACATACAGATCCTTTACCTTATTTCTAAGCACTTAGAAAATGCATTCATTTTTGTCTGTAGTGAGAAGGTTTAGCTTTTGCAATTGTGCAATGGTAAATTGCATATCTGGAGTGAGGGCAGGAGGAAACAGATACGTAAAACCTACAGTATGCCTGTAGAGGTTTCCTAAGTATGGCGCTAAGAATGTACTTTGTTCCGTTATGTAGGTATAAAAACAAATGCATTGATTGTGAAATATAAGCAATTTGCACACAATATGATCTGTTTGCTTTGCCTCAGACACTGCGGTCTGCATGCAGACTCCAGTCATATGTGTATGCATATATTGCTATGTGCTATGTTATGTTAATGGATATTCTTCTTCTTCTTCTTCTTCTTCTTCTTCTTCTTCTTCTTCTTCTTCTTCTTCTTCTTCTTCTTCTTCTTCTTCTTCTTCTTCTTCTTCTTCTTCTTCTTCTTCTTCTTCTTCTTCTTCTTCTTCTTCTTTTCAAAATGGAGGCTGGATCAGAGGAGTCAATTGTTGAATTGCGGTGTACAGAGCAGGATTCATAGGGAGTGCAGTTTTCTAGGAGTTGTAGTGCACGATTTATGCATAGAGGCAAATAGGTGTAAGCAGCATTCTGCACTATTTAGAGTCTGAGGATGAGAAGAGATTGAGGGTCCAATTCAGGGGATTCTTTGCAAGTTTCAAAGTGACTTTGCACTGCCAACACAAACCCTAATTCATGGAACTGTGCAAAGTGTATGTTTGCAGTGCAAAGTCAGTGAAAAGTCATTGTGCAGTACAAAATTACTTTGCACTGCGAAAATACCCTTTCCACAATTTCATGAACGGTTGTAGTTGTAGTTTGTAGCTGTCATTGTTGTATTGTTTCACAAATTTGAGTGTGGTGTCTTGTTGTTCCATTGCTTTACTTTGTGGTTAGTAGTGTGTCCCTGTAATTGCTTTTGTCCTGTATATTGCTCGTTCAATTGTCTTGCTTGGGTAGTGTCTAGAAGTAAAGTGTTTCTTGAGTAGTTCACATCCTGCCACATCATTATTGCAGTTCCTTTTTGCACAAATGTATTCTCCCTTGGGAATGTTCTGTATTATTAATTTTCTGTGGAAACTTGTAGTTAATAATAAAGAGTTCACCTCTGTCTTTTTCCTAAAGGTTTTGGTTTGCAGCCCCTCAGGGCTGATTGTGAGTCTAATATCCAAGACTTTGATATATACATAACTGTGGCTCCCTAACACATCTATTCCAAATTGGTTGTTGTTGAGGTAGTTTTCAAAGTCTGCGAGTTGGTCTATAGTGCTGGACCGTAAAAGAAGAACATCATAGGTATATCAATGCCATTTGAAGATATCCACGTTGAATTCAGTGTTATTCGGTGCATGTACTTGTTCTTAGTGGTTCATGAATCGGTTCGCAATCATTGGATCATAATTGAGATTCCCCTCGTTTGTCAAAACTATTTCTCATTGAACAAAAATACGTTGTTGGTTAGGGAAAACTCTAGTAATTCTTTTGTCATCTCTAGATTGACAAACCATAATGCTGAAGCCTTAGCGTAGGTGAAATCTATAGCTTGTAATGCCAAAGTGTGTATAAGGATTTAACATTTAGAGTGACTAGGAGGTATTCTGGTTCAATTCTATGTTCAGTAGTATTTTTAAACAGTTCATTGTGTCTCTCAGGTAAGTCACATTCTTCTGAAAACAGTGTGCACTATGTTATTGATGTATTTGGTAATGGGTTCGGTTACCCATCCAATGCCGCTCATTATCGGTCTGCCCTCAGGTATGTTGTTGAATTGGTCGGTGCCATTTTAATGTAGTTGTCTGTGTCCATTATGAAATGTTCCCTCCTTTTGTCTGCCTCCTTAATTACAATGTGGGGATTATTTTGCAGTTCAAGTAATGCCTTGTGTTCAGCATTGCTCATGTTCCTGTATTTTCACTTCCTCATGTTTGTTGTTTGACATTGTAGGTCGTTGGTTATTGCCTTTTGGAAGATGGCTAAGGCATTATCCCTAGAAGATTGGGTGTATATTTTGATTTTCTTTTAAGTTCCTTGGTGTTCATGTTTTGTTCTCCAATCCAATATCCAATCTCTAGGTGTTGTATTGATTCCTGCTTGGAAACAGACTCACTGGCCCTCATTACAACCCCGGCGCTAAACCATGACGCTATTAGCACCATGGTTGGTGCCAGTGTTGTAACGAGTCTGCCATGGTGGAATGGGGAAATACCGCCCCATTCCAAGGTTGGCAGGGCGGTATTTCCCCATTTCACCATGGCCCTTCCCCATTGCCATTTTCGCCCCATAGGGCTCAATGGGACTGGGGAAGGTGCTAACTACGGTACCGCAAATTAAAACCAGCCGTTAAGGTCGGGTCCCACAAAGGGACCTCGTAATCAGGCGTTAAGGGTTTAACGGCGCCGACACCTTTTACGGCGCCACTAAACCCTTAACGCCAGGGTCGTAATGACCCCCAATGTCCTCTGTGTCTTCTAAATTAAGGAGCACGTGTGTGTCCACTAGCTCTTCAATTGTTATGTCGCTAATCAGTGGTTTTTGGATTTCTTTTGCTTTCGAAGATACTTTCTTCAAAAAATATTTGTTTCCAATCTGAGTTTGCGGGTGTACTTGAACAGGTTTATGTGTACATCTATTAGGTTGGTAGAGCTGGTGGGGGCAAATTATAGTCTCTTGTGTTTTGATTGATTGAGTACTGCATTTCTGTCGCATACAGGATGAGCGCAGGCTTCCCTCACATCATGGTACAGGTACAGCATGTGCAAGGCCAGTGCAAGTTTCCCTTCTGAACTAGTACAGGAACAGCATGGTCAAAGCCAGGGCAAGCCCCCTAAACAGACAACTTGCACACATATACAGTGACAGCGCAGGTTTTCACTTAGTAAAAACATGTGCAGCGTAAACTCTAGACCTATGCAGCATGTTAGCCCCCATGCATGTGGAGAGCACGTCTTTTATGTGACCCTCTAACCCAATTAGCAGCTTGTACCAGATACTGTGTGCTGGCTGCGGAATGGTATAGGTACAGGGGGTGCGCTTTGTCCCGTTAAATAGCTGATTACCATACTTACTTGGTTGTGGGTGGAAGGGGGAGGTGAAGAAGATGGGGTAGTAAGGGCAGCTATTGTTATTCTGCAAAACACACACACACACAACCATTGGTCATTGCAAAAAAGCCTCCCACTCCCAAGTCTGCCTAGTATGCCCACTAGCCAATCCTACCATGTCCAAGGAGGTTGAATGGGAAAGTCAGAGAGCAGATTCTAGAACTGCTGGGCAGTGCAGCTTGACTGAAGCATACATGGCCCTTTGAAGCGCAGGTTCACTGCAGGCAGTGTCATCATCGTCCTCAATGTTCATCTGCATGCCTGGTGGATTAGTGGATTATTAGTTAATCTAGTCCTGCTTTTACGTGCCATCAATTTGGAGGGTCAGACCTTTTTTCCATCATCAAATTGCTAATATGATATTCCAAATAATTCTATTCATTCAATCATTTTCACAGAATGCTTAAAGTATGACAAGCAGTTGTCATCTGTAGACCCACACAAAACGTTGTCAGGATGAGTGCCCTTAACATGCACCTATTCTCGGGCTGCATGCATATTTTGAATGCATAACCTGCTCTGGATATAAATGTACTTACAACGACTCCTGCAGGGTGCATTGGGTGACTGCTGACCACGTTTTTGCAACATGAATCACAAAACAGCTGATGGGGAGGCTTTCCGCAGAGCAGAGTTTGGGCAGAGCTGTGTGAAATGTACACAAAATAAGCCATGAATGCATCCAGGCCGATCTCGGATACAGGAATGTGACTCGTGTATTCTGCTGGGGATAAAGAGTGATCCAGAGAGTTTAGGAATGGAACACTTCAGGGTATCTCAGGACTGTGCACGTGTATTGGATGGATCACATGTGGTACAGGGATGGTGGGAGGTTTCTCCCTTCAAACCTGGAGTTCTTGAGAGATTTTGTGAAAGTCTCTACCAGTTTGCTGTGGTACACAGGAATCTCGGTAGAAAAACGTCCCTGAGTGCAGGCAAGGGAGGAATAATTATTTACATTGAATATCAAGGTATAAGTATGTGTATTACTGTGGTCTTTCATATGGTTTGCCATGGCTCAAAACCAAGATTTTCTTTGTGAGGCCTTAACACTGCTTTGACTTTCCGACAGCAGAGACCCACCCTTCTGTCTTTCCTGCCCATCACACCATCCTTTTCATCATGTGCAAGTGACAATATCACCTCTTTCTCTTTCCTTCCCTTGTATCTGCTTTCATACTCCTAATGCTGGCTTTATTTAGGCAATCGCGTTCTACTTACAGTTAACACCATGATAAAAAAATCAATGTACTCCTTTTATCTTCAAAGGTTTTTATCTCTACTCCTACTAGCATGACTACACAACACCCCCACATGTTGCTATGTTGTTTCGGACCCCTTTACTTCATATAATTGTGTATCAACTCTCTCTGCCCCAGTCAGCCCTATGTATGCACCCTTCACCCGAACTAATTTGAACATGGTTGCTCTTTGTTCTACGATCAGGAAAACATTATTCCTATAAGGCCCTAATATAATTATTGTATTCATTCCCTCCGAAACACTTCCGGGTCTCGTCAGTCCGGCTCTATTTCCTTTCCGGTACCCTTTTCACCACGCTCAGACATCAGCATAAACACTCCTTACATTTGTATAGTTGTTCTCATCTGACAGTCTTTTTATTTTATGTTCCCATCATAAGGACAATCAATGCGGCACCCCGCATGAACGTTACATAATAGTATATCTTGATGGGTGGACTGGTTTTCTATTACTTGCAAAAAGCTGGTCTGTATTGGCAAAGCACATGTTTTGAAAGTCTAATGCTGATACCGTTTTAAAAATGTGTTGCCATTTTTAATCATTCTCCAAGCAAATTGTTAGCACACTACAAGCACGATTCAAAGCCTGCAGGAAGCACGCAGCTGAACACGTGCATTGAACATGAAGATTGTGACAGGATTCGTAACAGGGAATGTATATTTCTACCACAAACTAACTTAAAATATGCCACAATTCACTGTAAATTGGCCATCAAAAAACACTGTGTACCTCTACCTGGACACATTTTACTTTCAGAGGCTTAATGGCAAGGAATGTGACACTTCTACTCAACCAACGCAGTTATTACATCATGCCCCGGGGGCTGTGGGATTGCTGTAGAGGTCACAGCACAGTGTGAATGCAAATTGGCATAATATAACTTTCACCTGTACTCCAGCGGGTATTGGCACTGGCACCGCTGTTGGTGCTCCAGATTTATTTCTGGGTTATGTTGAGATGTGCATTTTGAGGCCTTTTGCGTCAATGGAAATATGTGCTGTGGGGGTTTGCCTGGGTGCACCTCGAGCTGTTGCTTAGCAATGCTCCGAATGGCACTGGTGTTGCACTCTTGGTCACTTTACAACAGCCTTCGTATGAACATGTCCAAAATCAGTTTCTCTGGGAGGATGATACCGTTTACACCGGTTATTTAATTTGAGTACCCAGGCCAATTACGATTTACACAATGCTTTTGTAATGTTGGGAATTAAAGACATTCTTGTAGGACATGAACATGGAAGACATATTGTACATATATATTGCATTGTCACGGTTCTAGGCTCCCATTATGTAATGTAATGAATCCCTGCTTTTCGTTGTCCAACAACATTCACATTTTTACATACCAACCTCTTGACAAGGTAACTGCCGACCACCAGGTTTGGCAGTACTAAAATGCATATTTGAATGGATTGTGTCCTCCCACGTATTCCTCATCTTAGATATATCCTTATATCCTTACCTTCAGCTTGCTGCTTCAGAAACGTTTTTTTTCTTCTCTCCAACAGAGGGCGCTCCTCTGGGGGCTGCAGCGTCGATGTGCCTCGGCGGCATCCGTAGAGCAACAACGTCATCCACTGTATAAGAGCCTCGAGCGCACCCGTTGGCTTCAGTTCCATTTTTCCGTTAGCTTCACTTTGGATCGTTTCAAATGGCGCTTCAGTCTTTCGTAAAAGAAAAACAATGTTGTTTTCATCGAACCCTTGCACACCGAAGACGGGATTTAAAAATTGTCGAAAATGTGGAAAGAAAATGTCTTTGACTGACCTACACAAGAATTGTCTCTGGTGCCTCAGTTCCGACCAACGAATTGAAGAGTGTGGTTCGTGCCAGTCGATGACCCATAAGGCCTTAAAAGAACGCAGAGGTAAACTGGCGATGGGGCAGGGTTCATCAAAGTCTACTTCGAAGGGGAAAGACTGGGCCGAGTCTTCGAAAAAACATCATAAAAAATATAGGTGAAGGAGTAGATCGGGAAAGTCTTCTTCTTCGTCATCCAAAAAGACAAGGAAAGACGATATCGATCTCCCTCTTCTTCCTCGACATCTTCCGAGGAGGTGATAGCATGCCCTTCGAAGCCTGAATCCCGAGTAAATGGGAAGCCTTTCGAGTTTCCATGCTAAAGATTTTTGAGAACGCGGCTCAGACCCCCTCAAAAAAGTCTAAAGAAGACCATGCCCCTACTCACGAAAAACATGACAGAGGAAGGTCCAACACAAGAAAATCCGACAAAAAGTTGTCAAGGGTGTCATCCAGGGACTCTTCTCGATCACCTCACGGAAAAGACCTTCCAGTGCATAAACCGGAGGCAGAGGGAAAACAAAATGGCATCAAAACACCATACGCCATCGAAGTCGACATTGACGCCATCAAAGTCTCTGAAGGCTCTCGAGTACAAGGTGTCGACAACTCATTAGAAAGAGGTTGTGCCGAGTACACAATCAACAACTTCGAAGACTCCTTCGACAGTGTCGAAGGTTTCCACAATTCCCTCGACGATTACCTCAAGGTCATCGAAGGTTCCCTCGACAACATCGAAGGTTGTGGAAACGGCATTGGCGCTTTCGTCAATGCCCAAGTCTTTAACAAGGGAAAAACCTACATTACCAGAAAAGGTTTTTCAACCTGAGAGTAGACATGACTTTTTTATGACCATGTCATCTATCTATGAGGAAGAATCATAAGCAGATGAAGAAATCACCTCTACTGTTGTCAAATTTGGCACAAGACCTGTTCCAGAGGAATTAATTGATCCTCAGTCAAAAATTCAGGATTTACAAGAATGCCTGCAAACAGCAAGTGGTCTGGACACCTCTCCAGAGTACGAATTTGATAAACCAGACCCATCAGAACACCTCAGCAAGACCTCATTCTTCCATTTCACATTGCCTTGCAAATAAGGGTTAATTCTGCATGGGAACACCCTGAAGCCATCCCAGCAGTAAATAAAAAGTGTGTGTCTAAATATAGACCCTGCAATTCTGATCCAGAATATCTGAGCAAACAGCCATCTCCAGAAAACCTGGTAGTACAAGCAGCCACTTCCACAAGAAATGCTGCCTATCCTACAATCCCTCCAGATAGGGATGATAAAAAGGTGGATGCATGGTCTATGAAGATTTGACATCAGGGAGTATGGCTTTGAAGTCTACTAACGCAACCTGTACCTTGGCAAGGTTCACATATGTCCTGTGGGACTGCATGTCAGCAGCAGCTGAACACATCCCAGAAGGTGAAGAATGTGATGGCTTTCTAGCCATAATAAGGGATGGAAAGGAGGCTTCGGGAGAATGCCTTCAATCAGGTTTGGACACAGCTGACAGTATTGGTAGGTCCGTGGCAACTAGCACGGTGCTACGTAGATTTGCGTGGCTAAGAAAGTCTGGTTTTGCGCTGGATGTGCAATTCAGGCTTCCTAATATGCCTTTTGATGGCTTTAGGTTGTTTGGCAGCAAGGCGGATGAAAGTTTGGAGAAGCTGCAGACCTCCAAGGCGGCGGCTAAATCTCTCAGTGCTGCTATAAGACAACCTCAGCAAAGCCCCTACACAAACTCATCTTCCTGGAGGGGTCGTCCTTTTCGTTATTATTCCTCAATTGAAAGAGGAAGAGGACAGGCCAATCAGAGAGGTCAAAGAAAATGTCCATGGGGGTGAGGAAAAGGTGCTAGATCTGCCCCAGCAGCAGCATCTGTCCCTTCAGCCGCTGATGCAGCTGCCGCAAAACCACTCTGAGGTTTTGACCCACAAGACCCCAGTGGTAGACAGGATCTCGCAGCATCTAGAAGAATGGAGGGGCATTACTTCAGATGCGTGGGCGCTGGAAACAGTATCCCAAGGTTGCTGTCTTCCTTTTCTAAAGAAACCTCAGAATCACCCTCCGGGATACAACTCTGTCAAACATCCAGATCCGCTCCTGTTGCAGGAAATCTTAACCCTTCTACAGAAAGGTGCAATAGAACATGTACCTGTAGCGGAGGAACAAGGGTTGGTATTCCCCATATTTCCTCATTCCAAAGAAAGGCAGATGACTGAGACCCATCTTGGACTTGAGAAACTTGAACAAGTTCCTAAGGAAGGGCAAGTTCAAGATGGTCACACTTTCTCAGATCCTTCAGGCTCTCCAACTCCAGGATTGGTTGGTATCATTGGACCTTCAGGATGCTTACTTTCATGTGACAATCCATCTCAAGCACAGAAAGTACCTGAGGTTTGCGATTGGTAATCCTCACTATCAAATTCGAGTTCTGCCATTCGGGTTAACCTCCGCCCCAAGTGTTTTCACTGAGTTGATGGCGGTAGTGGCAGCGAGTCTCAGGAGAGAGCGGATTCATGTCTACCCCTATCTGGACGATTGGATGATCAGGGCACGTTCTCCAGAACAAGTCTGGGAGAATCTGTCCAGGACTTGCCACTTCCTTCACAGACTGGGTTTTTCTCTGAATTTAAAAAAGTCAAACATGATACCAGCACAGAAACTCCAGTTTATCGGAGCAGTTCTGGAAACTTGCTCGGGCAAAGCCCTGCCTCCCAAAGAGAGAGCTCACCACATTCTGCAGATGCCAACAAAATTCCAAAATGCCCAGGATCTTCCGGCCTTCGATTTTCTCAGGTTGCTCGGCCTGATGGCATCCTACATTTTTCTCGTGGCAGAAGCCAGATTGAGAATGAGCTCCCTTCAATGGGCTCTCAGGACTCAATGGTTCCAATTCTCAGGGGAAATGCCAGATCTGTTGCAGATTGCAGCCAAAGTAGCACAGGATCTACAATGGTGGGCTTGCAGACATCATATCCTCAGAGGAGAATCTTTTCGGCAACCATGGATGGAAATAACAGTAGTAACGGACACCTCACTCAGGGGGTGGGGAGGCCATACCAACGATCTGACAATCAGCAGTCACTGGTCTCCATCGGAGTCCAAACTACACATCAACCTTTTAGAGTTGAAGGCAATCAGACTAGCGCTGAAGGCCTTCCTGCCCTTTGTACGGGGAAAGAATGTCCTGATAATGACGGACAACACAGTGGCCATGTGCTACCTCAACAAGAAAGGAGGAGTGCGGTCACTACCCCTGTGCAGAGAGGCAATGCAACTCTGGTTCTGGGCAATACAAGAAGGGATCTCTCTATCGGCAATTCATCTAGCCGGAGAGCAAAACACAGCAGCGGACGCTCTGAGCAGGCAGAGCACAGTCTCCCACGAGTGGGAGATAGCTCAGGAAGTTATTCAAGAGATCTTCACCCTTTGGGGAACCCCTCAAGTGGACCTGTTTTCGACCGCTACCAACCGGAAGGGCAACTGTACTGCTCAACGGAATTTCCTCCGAGAGGAGATCTAGGGGACACGTTTGTGGTGGACTGGGAGTTTCCACTCCTGTATGCATTCCCTCCAGTACCTGTGATCCCTCAAGTAATCATGAGGTTGGAAAAGTTCAGGAAAACCATGATCCTAATTACCCCGGATTGGGCCAGGAGAACGTGGTATCCGGACCTGCTGGATATATCCATCTGCCCTCCAATATGTCTTCTAAGAAGAGAGGATCTTCTCTCGCGAGAGGAAGGTCATGTTCTCCATCCGGAGGTCAACACACTCAACCTTCATGCATGGCTTCTGAGAGGTTGAGATATAAGGATTGGGATCTCCCGGATGATGTGATGGAGATTTTGCTTTCGGCACGAAGGCCAGCAACCAAATCTCTGTGTCGTTGGAACAAGTTCAGTAATTGGTGCAGAGAAAAAAATGTGGACCCTTTTCAATGTAATATCCCCACAATATTATCTTTTCTATTACATTTAGCTAATCTGGGGTTCCAGGTTGGGACGATAAAGGGATACTTGGCAGCGCTATCTATTTTTAAGCGCTCTTCAGGGGAAGAATCTTATTTCAAGATACCTTTAATAGTTCAATTCTTAAAAGGTTTAAATAATGCGTTTCCACCAATACCTATTCAAGTCCCAGTGTGGGATTTGAACTTAGTTCTGAGATTCCTCACATGCATTCCATTTGAGCCTTTACACTCTTGTCCAATAAGGCCCCTTACTCTAAAAACAATACTTCTTGTAGCATTGACATCAGCCCGCAGGGTGAGTTACAGACACTTTCTAGCGAACCTCCTCACACCATCTTTTAGTTCTTAGAGTTAAACCATCTTTTTGGCAAAAATTGTTTCAGATTTTAATCTGTCACCGAAAATAACTTTACCTACTTTTTACCCTCCTCCTCATGCAAGTAAAGAAGAGGAGTGACTACATAGACTAGATCCCAGAAGAGATCGTAGTTTCTATATTTCAAGATTGGCAAAAGCACGTCAGTGTGATCAACTTTTTGTGGGGTACACTAGCCGCAAAGTGGAACTTGCTGTAACTAAACAAACATTGTCTAGATGGATAATTTTGGCTATTACAGAATTCTATAGATTGGCTGGGAAAGAACCACCAGAGGGACTGAGAGCTCATTCAACCAGGGGCATGGCAACTTCAACAGCACTAAAAAGGGGTGTCCCTGTAAAAGATATTTGTGCAGCAGCCACATGGTCATTCATTCATACCTTTGTAAAACATTATGCCCTGGACTTGACTTTGTCTCAAGGAAGTTTGTTTGCTAAATCTGTACTCCATTCTGTACACGATTAGAAAAATTCTGTACTCCCACCTCTGAGACAAAACTGCTATGGGAGTCTATCTAAGATGAGGAATGCGTGGGAGGACCCAATCCTTTCGAAGAACAAGTTACTTACCAACTGTAACATTCTTTCGATTGATGTTCCTCCCACGTATTCCTCATCGACCCTCCCAACCAACCCCACAGTACAGTTTACGTGAATTACACTTTAAATTTTTTTAAGGCTTGGCTCAAGAGAGGCCCACCATTAATTACAATCCATGGGCTACAATATACGAAAAAACAGAAATGAAGCCAACGGGCGTACTCGAGGCTCTTATACAGTGGATGATGTCAGTGCTCAATGGATGCCGCCAAGGGACATCGACGTTGCAGCCTCAAGAGGAGTGCCCTCTGGTGCAGAGAAGCCTTTTTTTTCCGAAGCATCAAGCTGAAGGTAAGGATATATCTAAGATGAGGAATACGTGGGAGGAACATCCAATAGAAAGAACGTTAAAGTTGGTAAGCAACTTGTTCTTCTCCAGCTCACCCTTGGTAGAATGTAAGTGTATGTCCTGGCAATAAATCCATACAATATTCTTGGATGGAGCGAGTACACTCTCAAGCCCACCATGCCGCCAATAATTACATTGTGTACTTACTTTCTTTTTTCCAACTCTGTCTTAGAACTATAATCCAGTTATCAAACACTTAAAATGCAGCATTTCTGTATGTTCTTTAGAACTTTGGTCCATCTAAAGGAATGTAATGCACCCAAGTTATCCCAAAATGTTATTTCCCTGCTGCATTCCTCCCTCTCTTTAGTTTGGAGCATATTAGTCCCCATCCACCATTCTCTGATCTCCCCCCTGCTCAATGTGCCCTTCCAGTGACTAATGTCCGGAATATTCCCTGATTGGGGTACAATACAACACACCTATTAACTTACATAATACTACAACACCCACCAGCAGCATCCGCTTTCCAACATATCCTCTTCCAACTACCACTGGTGGAAACACTCATACAGTCATACACTATCCATGCATCACACACTCAACATTCTATCTTCATCTATTTGAGAAAGGTGCAACATCTGGAGTTCCTCATCTTGTCCCTATTTATAATAAATTAATTCAGTACACAAGAGGACATATGCATTCATTTGGCCCTGGACACGAGAGAAACAAAGAATTTAATTGGCTTGGTTTCTTTACATTTTGTGTGGTCAATGAAGTTCTCATAGACAATTATTCTTTGAACCTACACAGATTATTTTCTTTCCAGACAAATAGTTACTTCTCTGCTTGACTGGTTGACCAGGCTTCTATACTTTCTCCATGCCAGCCCTGATGGCCAGAGGCTTTTGTAATGGGAAGGTGGGGGTGGGGGGGGTTTAGCCCAGGGTACTTTGGTTGTAGCCCTGGATAGAAGCTCAGGGGTTGCAACCTACAGTCCCGACATTAGTGTAGCCCGTGATCTTTTCCAGACCTAGCAACACCCCTGTTGATGGCACCTGAAATGCTGAGCTCCAAGGAACATACATCACCAAGGCCAAAGTGTGGTTCTTCAGCAACATGGAGGGGTAGCACGAAAGTGCCCAGGGATCCTCTTCTGCCTTCAAATTCCCAGGTTTTATTCGCAAATAGGTGTGAGAACCTGATAGATGGTCCGCCCAAGCCCACAGAAAGAAATGCATGGACGTTTGTCTTGATTCTTTAAAGGCTCACTGCCATTGAACTAGTAACTTATCAATCTACTACTTAAGGTTGGGAAAAATGGAGCTTTGTGTTCAGTAAACAAACAACCAAGTTCTGTGTTATGCTGTGACTGTGGAAGATCTGGCAGCGTTGGAGGTTCCAGCATAGGACCGGTTCTCGGCCAGTGCCATCCTGTTACTCTGTGTTCCCTCTCTGTATTTCTAGTCTCTCGTCTCACCTTTCCTCTGCATTCTGCGGTTTCAGCCCCAGCTCTCGTGGCATATGCTGGGCTTTCTCTTCTGCTTCTATGCAGATGTTCTTTCCTTTTTTTCGACTTACCTGCTACTTTGTATTAAACTAGCGTTTCCTTGTTTTCTGCCCAGACCTTAATGCTGGGATTCTGACTATACTGATTCTATTCTGGTCGCCCTCTCATGCGTCCTATCTGCGCTTCCACGTCTTTTCACATTTACCTGTTCTTTGTTCCATTATTGACTCCACTCTCTTTCCTTGCGCTTGTGATGTGTTCTTTCTCTTTCATTTGTCCCTCCGGCGGTTTCCTTCGGGACTACGAATCTTTATTTTCTTTGTTAGCTGGGCAATCTATCTCACAGCAGGCTTCCACTCGCCGAGTCAAGTCCTGTAAACTCTAGCAATAGGGGTTCTGAATCCTGCTTTGGATATTCTCCCTTCGGGGAGGGACCATCTCTACTGAACATTCCAACAGTCTACCGCCTGGACAGATTAACAGAAACTGTATTCTGTCTCATCCTCATTGGGCTTCAAGGAAGAAATGACTCCTCCTGCAATCCAGTTGCACATCAGACATTCGAGTACTTGCCTACTGAAGACCTTATCTACGAACACGACTGTATTTCCAGTCAGCCAGTGTTGTTTTGTGCCGCAACGCTTTTTCCCTGTTTTAGGGGCCTTGCTCCTCAGGGTTCCCTTTGGCTTTGTATCCTTTTCAGGCCAAAGTGACCTCCGTGGGATCTCCTCCCTAACTCTAAGACAAGAAGGAAAAGAAGGTCAAGGAAAATAAGTCCAAAGAATCCAAGAAGCCTTGAAGTAAGAAAAGACCAGAAGACCACGACAGCTCCACCAAAGACCCAGGCTCTGGAGGGTTCACCGGTTCATAACCCTCTGTGAACTGATGTTTTCCCAGTCATTGCCTGGCCATTATTTACTTTGCATCGAAATAAAATAAACATGATTACTAATGCAAATATTACATCTGCAAAAGTTTGAAACATGAAAAAAGATTGAGAATTTAGAGGTTGGTGGCGTCACTCCTGGTATTAGTACCAACAGTGTTGTATACTATTCATGGGTAAACAACATTTGTGTAAGCTACACTTAAAATAATACATGGAGTGTAAATGCTAACAATCAATGTTGTACCCTCCTCAGTTCCCAAGCTCATCCGTATTAAAATTGTACCCAACAAATGTTTGGTGGGCATATCTCATGGAAAAAGGGCAATGACACAGCGATGGTTGTGTCATCTGTGTTTTGTGCACATATTTTTAACTATAATTTGACATGGGCATTTTTTCTGTGGCAACCCAGCAATGAAGAAACTTTAATACCTTGAAACATTTGTCAAAGTTCCATATATTGTGGAACCCAACGGTGTCTGACTTTTGATCACAGTGCATGTTTTCATTAACCAGAATGCTTTGCTCTTACTGCAAGCAATAACGTATTTCCTTAGCGTTACCTTTAGTAAATCGCGCAAATATGCTAGCAGCTGTGCCTGTTTTGTAGGATGCTGCCATCTTGTATCTGTAATAGCCTTGAGGTGTAGGTACCGTCAAAATGTATTAGTTATAGCTGTATCTATACAGTTGCTTCTAGCATATGCTAAGTGCATCCTTAAACGTCCAGTAATGCCGTCCAATGGCAGTTAATAATACCTCATACACCTGGTGTTGTCCCCATATGTAAGGGAGAACCACACATGTCTCATTTCTGCCATCTGACGTGAAGTGCAGCCTCAAATGATCCAGTAATGCAATTCAATGCCATTTACGCATGGTATGAGATACTATACGTGCAGTCTCACGTGCAAATGGATCCATCATGTGCCAAACTCAACCTCAATTGAGCAATAACCACCACAACGTTTATTAAGGGTCTGTCTCTGTGAAATTCTCAGAAACAAAACGTTTTTTTCCTGCTGGTTTTGATGGAAAATGTATGTCAAGGTGAGAGAGAACCTTGTCAGGACTGGCCCCCCACGCCTGTTAAGAAAAGGCATAAGGGGATAACACTCATTTCTGCGCATTTAAAAGTACTTCTCATTTGTGAATTTGAGATATGTTTTTAAATGTGCAGAATCCCCCCTGATTTGTGCAAATGCAGGAGGGTTGAAAAGCTGCACCTGAATGAGCGCCTTTTATATGTACTCATTCAACAGTTCTTTGTGGATTGGGCTGTTCCTTTTTTTGCGTAAGTGATAAGATGCACTGACTCTTAGAAAGTGGCTGCGGGTCCGGGGCATCCAGTCTGCCTTGCCTATACACACACACACATGCCAACCTCTAGCTGCACCGTTGCATAGATAGCATGTTAGAGAAAGCCAAACTTCAGAGGATGATTTCGGAAATTAAAGAGGACTCTAAGAACCAGCTTTGTTTTGGTTTTCACACTGCGTCTGCAAACCTTGACCAGGAGTCGCAGCGGCAGTGCCAGGGGATTCAAAGGTGTCACAAGGAGTCACATCTCCCCCCCCCCCGCACCCTCAGATGAACCACATGTGATGGCCATGGTATTTAACAACTTAAGACACCATTTACACTATTGTGAGGTCATTTATGTCAGGAACCTGTAACCTTTCGCTGAATGGCTGTTTTGGACAACAACCTCCAACAGCCCTAGCCAGTTTAATCAACTCTGAAGGGATCATGGGAGTAGTAGTTCTAAACATCTGAGGGGAGGGCATAGGTTGCATAATACTGATGTATGTTTCGTACCCAATTCTTGAGACAAAACAATACTGAGGGTGGCCTATTTACTAAAGCATCTCAATGATATAGAACAACCACAGCAAATAAAAAAAGGAATACTGAAATTTATTTGCCTTTGTCTAGAAGATCATCCTTATCTGCCAACATGTGTGCTGTAAGTAAGAGTGTTTGGACATTGTGTGAGTTTAAAGTACTTTAACCATTGTGAAATTAAGTATTTCAAAGGAGTGGTACTTTGTAACTTTTTGAAATATATATTTTTTTTTAATAATGAAGTATTCCTAAAGGGCACATTGGGAAGCAGCAATAGACTAGATGCTAATATGTAAATTAGCCCCCAAATGCGGCCTCATAATGTCTCCTGGGGTGAGTTAAAGGCATCCATTTTACTCTGTTACAAAGTAACAATAACATATTAAGGACTGCAAGCCTTGCATTGTTCAGATGAGGCTTACACCTGTCTGAATGTAACACAGGACCTCATTGCAACACTTAACTACACAGTAGACAATATACCTGAAATTGGCATTTCTAAGTAGACGTATCTTGTTGTTTCTCAAGAGGTGGGCGTGTGCCTGCAAGATAGGCCTCATAAAAATGTCAATTTCAGTAAGACGCTCAACTGTGTCATGTTTTGACATAGGGGGTCATTACAAGTCCGTTGGTAATGTCGCCGGACTGTTAGACCCTATCCGCAGCCTGAGATCCTGGTGCCATCGGGACATTACAAGTCCCGGTGGCCCGGGATATCAGGCAGCAGAAAATGTTAGTCACCATTCCAATGGACTGCAATAATACTCCATGCAAAGGAGGACTCGGAAGCACCAGCACCGTTAGTAATGGTGCTTCCATGGCAACTGTGCCTAGTGAGCTGTTGCGCCCGCAAGGGCACCGGCAGGCACAGTTGTAGTCTGCCAGTCCCGAAAGGGTGCCCGTACGTTTCTACCGGCACCCTTATTTCTGGACCGGCAGACTTGTAATGACCCCAATAGTGTGGCCTTGTGTGCTAAAAATAAAACAATGCAGCATATAATTACTTAAACTTTATAACACTTGTGAGGCATTATGCTGTAATGATTACCGTGGATAATTTTTTGCATGCCTGTGTTATGTATTATAATTACAAAATGGCATCATGCTGTATTATGCCCCTTCTGAGACTTACAAAATATTGTAATACATGATTTAAATAACTTTTTTTTTTTCGTTCGATTATTGGATTTGTCCCGGGCCAAAAATATGGCATGGATATCCCAGTTATCCCGCTGCATGTTTTGGCCAGCCCATCTCTGCTGAACAGAAATGCTCTTAATATCTGCTCATCAAAAAAAGTAGGAGGAATGTAATTGGTGTAGCCATCTACATGTATTCCTCTTTGATGGTGTGTTCTACCTCTTTCGCCTCAACACTTGCCATGATGACCGAGCGCACATTAAACATAGTTAGAACGGAAATATTTAGAATGAACCAACTCTCCTGCCCTAGTAATGAACATATTATGTTCTGGGAGTTTATGAATATTTAAAAAAGTCCTTGTGTGTAGTTGGTAGGTCATTCGACCAGGGTTGAAGTCCTCTACTCGCTAAGCCCATGAATCGCAACAATTGGCAAGTAATTAGATTAGGACTTTCATTGTTCACTAGGCATGCCTCCTATCTTTATGTCACCGTTCCCGGTGTTTAGGTTTCCCTGCCTGGACCCATCTTTTCATTCCTGCCTTCCCACCTTTCTGGTGTCTGTGTTCATGCTACGGGGATGAAATAATGGCATTAAAGACACCTTCTCAATTGTCAAATAATTTCACTCAAAGACAATGTAGATTGGGGGGTGACTTGGTCACCGGACATTGGGAAGACAAAAGGTTATCCTCTCATGTGGAGGATATATGCAGACAAAGGCATCATATATATTTTCTAGTTGTGTCCAGCATTTCGTAGGAAAGAAACGGTTAAAGGAGCTGCAAGTGTTTTCATAGTCTGAACAGTAAATCATTGTTGCTTGACAGGATTCGTAAAAAAAGCAGACAGAAGATAAAGCACTCACTGAAGATTTCCATCCATCAATCTCCTGGAGTTCCTGAAGCATATAGCCCTGTTTTACAGCAGAATAATTTACTAAAAAAGCGTATGTGATTTGACTTCCATTTAACGTTGTTTGGTGTGTGGATGCAAAAGGCACATTGGAGTAAACAGGATATTGTGTTATGAAAGCTCAATAGACATTTCTAGAATAGTACCAAATGTAGCTGGAGTAAATATCGCGTGCTCCAATTAATCAACTGCTTCGAAGCATTTCATCTTCCATAAGCAAAGTTTCAAAGAAAAGATGGCTTCTTATTCGCTGTCAAGTCATAGACCGAAAATGAATATATAGTGACAACTGTCTGTCAGCGTTCTTTTCTTTCCTCTCACGGTTGGTCCAGAACTATATGAAGTGCCACGCTCTTGTTCACTGAGTACTTCAGAACACAATACTAATTGAAAGTGTCAATCAGAATGCAAGATCCCAAAACAGTGAATGAGAGCTGTGCCTATTAGCCGGGCCTCATTGAACTCCCGCTTCCCCCACTGCCTTTGCATGGGCACAAGAGAAGGCTAGATGTGTGCGTCTGCTGTTACAAGGTGTTGCAAGTGGTCTTGAGAAATGGCAGATCATTTTGCATGTAATGAATGGGAAAACTAGTGTATATCCAACCTGACTGGTTAAAGACTTCTCGAGTAGTATGCTCTGTCTCCTTAAGTAATCAACAAACATGATTATGATTAATTCACGGTCAATAGTGCTTTATCACTATTAAATTATCACAGGCAATTACAAATACCCTTTTGGCTGTCTTGAAACAATTTGATAAACAGTATATCACAAACATTAGATTCATTTTACTTCGTTAAAATAATTTTTGTGATTGTAATTGTTTCCACATTTTAGAAATGGTTAAACATAATAAAATGTATATACCGTTCATTTGTGGACAAAGTGGCCACATGATAGAGGTAACTGAAGTAGCTCTGAAGAAAATGTTTCTGTATGCAATATTCACGCACATACCTGCAAACAGTTTGGCTCTACTATGTTTTATGTAAAATCGGTGCATGTTAATGGTATAAGTAGGACATTCAGTTTGCATGATGAGTTCTGTGAGACCACACTGTAGCTCTGGTGTGGGGCCCCTCTATTTTCGACACTTTGCTTACCTAGTACACCAACATTTCCCCATTATGACATCATCAAAGGACTCCCAACAAAACATTCAGTTCCCTTGAGAATCTCTTCACATAGATGGCTCTGTGAGCTCCACTGTTTAGTTTCAGAATTTTCATCTGACTCTGGGGGCATAACGCTTTATCAACTGGGTTGAGTGTCCCAACAGTACACCCGGTGTAAATCCAGCACAGAGTGTAGCAGCCTAATGTATTCTACAAGAGTGAGTAAGGCAGAGGCCCTCATATTTGCGCCATGACCGCCACCAATAACAGTACTGTGTCCGGATTGGTGCAATGGGGACTTACCGGTCTAGTCCCATCTTGGCGGGACCGGTGAGTGCCCATTCACTAAACCATTCCCCATTCCCATTTGAGCCCCCATAGTGCTCAATGGGAATGGGGAGGGCACAAATAACGGGCTCGCGAATGTCAAGCCTGTTATTTGCACCCAGGTCCCTTAACGAGTCCCGTCCATAACGCCAGGTCAGACCAGGCATTAAAGGAGGGATCCGCTAAGGATCCTTGTAGTAGGGCGGTTAGAGATTACCGGCACCGGTCTCCTTACTGGTGCCCGGTATCCCTTACCACCAACCGCCGAATGAGGGCCAGAGTTTTGCTGTATATGGTAATGTCCTATATCCCACAGTCTTCTAAAACAAGGGGAAAGAAGAAGAATACACCCACTGCAGCCGGAAAGGTTCTCCCTCTGAACCTCCCTCCATTGGCACTAAGAAACGGGGTAAAGTATAAACCCTGTGGCAGAAACATGGTGCCTGAACATAGAGTATCACCAAAGTATTCTTCTCTAATACTCTGTTGGAAGGGTCACGTGGGCTACCTCTGTTTGTCTTCATTTGTAATTTGGCTCATCCCCACCAGGGAGTTCTTGCTGCCAAAAAAACTTTAATCACAGCAGTACAACAATTTTATTCTGAACCTCCTTCTTAGATTTTAGTTGTAAAGTCACCCTGGGAAAGTCTCGATCTGTCTATGGGATAGTAAAGTATTGTGTACCCACAATAGACAGTCCGTACCTGTTACAGTACATGTGTTTTCAGTCCAAGATGTTAACTTTACTTTTACACCCCTTTGCCTAGATTGCTCTGTGAGGTTTAACAGTGACCTAGGACATACAGGAGTCTAACAACCTTCATGTTGTTATCATTTTTCAAAAATGGATTCTCTTTCACTTCTTTTACTGTCCCCGTTTTTGTAAGTGGCACATCAGCGCTCCCTAAGGAAAGGTTTCCCTATTTTGTAGTGATTAGATAGGGACAAGTAGTTATTTTCCATCTGTCCTGCTGTCTTCAAAACCAACCATGGATCTCCTTGGTCACTGCTTTGTAGCGCTTTTGTTTTGCGTAAATGGGGTGTTCCCACTGCCTATTTTTAACTACATACTGTTTTGTGTTGCCCCACTATTGAACTAAACCACTAAATTGAACTTGCTCTAATAGAGGACACAGTGTTTTCTCTGAAACAATACTTTTCTCAAACAACACCCTCCCCTCTGGCATTGTGAATGAATAAAAGGAGTACCTAACAAAAAAGGAGGACGTAAAGACCAGCTGATGAAACACAAATTGTAAGCAAAATATAATAGCCTATTTATTTATTTGTATTGTTGTATGGATACATATTTAACCATTAACAAGTAGAAAATGGTATTCATTTTATGAATACATCAAAACATTTCTTTAACAATCGATAAAAAAGAGAGAGAGAACCTATTTAGTATAGTTAAAAGGAGTCGCATACCAAACCAATCTGACTCAGTAAGTAATTCATCATTAATGTTCAAAGTACCACTTAGGAATAGAACTGCAATGAAGCAAGACTCTAGCCATTCCACTCATTCAAATCCATTATATGTTGCTAAACAACACAACAACCGTCAATCACGTAGAGCAGGGTATCCCAGTATTATATGACTCAAAGTTTCAATCTGTCCCTCTGAGTTACAGAATCTGCAGGTCCTCCATTCTATCTGGATCTTTTCCCTGGCCCCCAAAATGTTCCTAGTCAGTAAAAGGTTTAGCCTCAGCCGCAATAGCTGGGAGTGCCAACACACTTGCGAATCTAATCAGGTTGGCTGGCATAACTCCCACTTGTATAACATTGAGCAGGACTCCTGTATAAATTCAATACTTTCTGAGTTCTTCTATGGTGTTGACCCTGTCTGTTTTTCCCAAGTTTCCTTTTTACATTTCTAGGGAATAGACCGACTTGCTCAATGGTTACATTATATATTTCCATACAAATATTACAATCTGCCACCCACATATTCATTTGAGTGTGGGGTTTAATCAGAGCACAAACAAATATAACTGAAAGGCCCACTGCAAAAATGACCTGTCAGTCTTGAAAACGTAGACAGTGAAAATAGGCCTGGTAATGAAGACTGTTTGGCCATGATTCACAGATTGTTTCTCAATGGGATTGCACCATTATAAAAAGCTTCTGTGAATCAGGCCCTTTGTGTTTCTGCAAGTAACACAGCAAGAGTAGTGATAAAATGGAAATACTGTGTGAATGGCTAAGGATTGCAAATCAGAAGGCCTATATTCACAAAGGAAAAGGTTGAACTGAAAAAGCAGCGCTTAATTCACATTTGCAAGAGAAAATCAAAGGCCCCTTCGACATGAAAAGCAGGGTTTTCAAATACTGAAAATTAAATAGCCTTGCATGTGCGTTTTGCAGTTTTAAATCAAGACATGAGAAACAAATGTCCCCTGCTAAAATCAATACATCAGGGAAAAGACAGTGTGTGGTGGCAAGATGCCATGTATTAAAATGTAATATGCGTCACATGGAAAATACCGGCAACAATTGAAAAAGGCTACTTTATTTCAATAGATCACATGTCGTTTTAGGCATATTTTCAAGGTCTGCCTGACTCCTTATCTGGAAGGGGAAATTGTTGTGAAGCTGGTGTACACCCAACATATTTACAACAAGGCTAGCTCAACACAGACCCAGCCCTGGATGTGGAAAATGCTTACAGATTTAACATTTTAGATCGAACTTGTAGTCGACTTCAGATTACAGGACAAAGTACCAGATGCCAGCAGTTTAAATGGACTATCCTAACTAGTGATCTTCTCAGCAATGATAAGTCACACTGCATTCATTAATATGTCAATTTAAAGATAATTTCAATGTAATTTTGTGAAATAAAATGTATCCACATGTGACTAGAAAACAGAGGCTGTGAAACTTCCATGGAGACATAGAGGGAGGATTGCTGTGGGATACTTTTGAATGAAGTGCTGGCTAGAATCCTGTTTTTCCCTCAAAGTGAAGCCCAACTCAGTCTCCATGAGTGCAAAGCCTGGAGATTTCCAAAAATAAGTAGAATGTGCAACAACATGGTGTGTGTATTTTATTAACCCATTCCCTCAAATTAGTGGGTTCTCTTCCATTAGTGGGTGTGGGGTAAAAGTGTGTAGACCCTTAGCATATTTGACTTTATATTAATTCAATTAACTCACAAATAGAGTGGTTGACTTTAGAATATAGGACAAAGTCCCAGATGTCAGCATGGCCTCATGGCATGACAGGGCAGAGGTGAACTCTCTGATGCATGATAAGGATCTCCACAGCCCATCAACTTTCAAAAAATAAACTGCTAATGGTTTTTACCTAGGCTTTAAACTAACATTCAGCTCAAAAGGCTGCAGCAGTTCAAGAGAAATAAAACCTGTATTGGGAAATTAGAATTAAAATGTGCATACATGCAGAATATTTCCCATTAGTTTAAATGGACTATCATAACTAGTACCTTTCTCAGTAATGATAAGATGCACTGTGCCCATTCATATGTCATTTTGAAGATAATTTCAAGGTGGTTGTGTTGACCTAAAATGTACCCACATGTGACTTATGGAATAGCAATTGCAAGCTAAAATGTTTTTTTCTGGCTGCCCTAAACATTTCCTGGATTTAAGAATTGGCAAGCTGATTGGTCATATAATTGTGCCTGTGCAATGAGGTGCCAAAAGGAAAGTAAGCTTTACCAATCCGTCATGAAGAGAGGAACGTTAATAACTATACATCATGGCATTATTAGGTAAATTACAAAATGTTGCCATGCAGGGAATTTCTGGTTAAAATTGTACATGGAAAAATGTGAATCTCAGAGGAGAGTGTCAATATATCTGTTCTTGATTCCCAAACCAATCCTTAGAGTGGGGGTGGAGAGAAATGTAAATGTCCAATCCTGGTTGCAAGATCATAAGTTAGTACTGCCTAATGTTCTATTTCCATGGGAGGGGCTTAAAGAATAAAACAGTCTTGTACTATGGAAGTAGAAACAGTTGCCACAAATCACCAAAGGAGATCTGCTGAAACCTCATCGGGTTGAACATATTGGAAGAGGGCTGGATAGTTCCATTGCTGGGTAGACTAGAAAACAGAGGATGTTATACTTCCCTTGAGGGAAAATCAAAGCCCTGCTCAATCTCCATAAGTGACAAGCCCAGAATTTCCAAAAGTAAGTAGATTTCTTTTTATTCATTTTTATAACGCGCTTAATACCTGAGTTTGGTTTCTAAGCATGGATCCGCAATTCAAATCTCTTCTTCTCTGCGTGGTCTTCCTTCCAAGACCAGCACGTTGCCCCTGTGCTATCCTCCACACTCTGTTGTAGATTGTCCAACAAAATGTTAGCGTGGGGATATATTTAATTAACCCATTCCCTTTCATTAATGGGTTCTCTTCTATTAGTGGGCGGAGGGTAAAAGTGTATACCCCCTTACCATATCTGACTGTATGTTCATTTAATTAACTCACAAATAAATTGATGCGAGGAGAGCTTGGAAGAATTCAAAACGTTCAACCTCTCTCCTAGTGGGAAGATACAAGATAGTAATTTAAAGTAATTGGGATGCCTTGATGTTTCCTTTTCATCCTTGACTTCTATAATGAAAAGTGGTGCCCTTCCCTAAAACAATATGGCCAACTGATAGTCCTTACCAAATTATGTTTTAAACAAAAGATATTCTTGGCACCAAAACGAAATTGACAATTGTCAACATCCCTAAATCTTGACTTTAAAACAAAAAAATGTTTGTTCCATCTCTAAACTTTGCCTTTGAAAACCAAAAGATACTTGTACCTAAAACAAAATTCCCAACTGAAACCCATTCCCAAAAACCTGCTTTTAAATAAAAGGTATACTTATCTTAAAATGAAATTTCTATTTGTCACCGTTCTTTCAAAATTTTATTTAACAAAGGGGGGCTTTTGGCCCCACAAATGAAATTCCTAACTGTACACATCCCCCAACATGGGCATTAAAGTGAAGGTGGGTCTGAAGAACTAAATTAATAATAATCCCCATTTTACTGTCCAACTTCCCCAACACAGGCCTTTAAGTAGGTGGGGGTCTGAAAAGAAAAATACCTAAACTGTCCCCACTCCCTACACCTGGCCATTGAGCAGAAGAGTGCTACATGTAATTGATGCTTTGGGATTTCAGGAGGGGGAGAAATGTTTTGCAAAGTAAAGCTACTGTTTTTCCAGTTAACAATATACACTCTCCCCTGTCAGTGAGCAAGTGACTGTGATAGCAGAAGAACGTTGCACTGCTTTTGGATGGAAAGGAAACAGGGTGCTATTTCCCACATGTATTTGTTCAAATCTATGTTTCCAAATCTTCAATTAAACTCAAGCGGGCAGGGAAATGAACCTAATAAATGTTGCTGTAATATTGTTTTGAAAATCAAAATGTGTATGTGATTTTAAAGTATACCCTTATCAAGATGTGCTGATGTTCATACTGTAGTCATTTTGCTAAGCATTCTTTAATGTGACAAAATGGCTTCATGGGACAAGAACGTTGAACCAGTTATTTAGCCATTGTTCCATGTTTGTGAGACAACAGTACATGCACAAAAAGTGTGTTGAAAGGTAAAATCCTAAAAAAGTATGTTTGTAATTGAAGCTTTGTTATCTGCCACAAAGAAGGTGGCATGTGCAATTAAACAAACATATTATTCATTGAGCTTATAATTTAGATAAATGTATGTTATTTCTATACTGCAGCCTGGTTCTTGGATCACTGTTGGCGCGTGGGTGGGGGTTTTATGTGCCTCTGTATGAGTCATCAATAGGGCCAGCGCAAAGAAAAGGTAGGGCAATTGTTGTAGTGCTTCTTTATTGAGGGGGACTCCTCAGGTTAAGGGTGGTCTCTCAATGTAATGCTACAGAGAGCAAGTTTTAATTTTCATCATCTCTTCAATTCCCACCATATGGTATTTTACACACAAAATGTTATCTTTAGGAGCATGGACATCTTTCTCCAAAGTACAAGAGCTTTGTGGGAAATCTGCCCCAGTTTGTACCTGAGGACTGCTGCTGCGACCCCCGCTATGAAGTTTCAGAATTCAATGCAAGAAGCAGCCCTCAAGACAAGACCAGTCAGATAATCTGGAAAAAAAAGAATGTCTGTACCGTTGGTGGTAACGGGTTGAAATGTCTTAATAAAAAACTCCAATACTGGTATTAAAGAAAGCTGGGCAATTTGTGAGGCCAGGGGAGCCCTACAATTTTTACTACTGACAATTAGCGTGCAAATGTTACCTATTCAAACTCAAGGGTCCAGGCAACCTCCGGGAGCAACATATACTGGGAATTATCCCCACAATCTGCTTCATATATGTCTCCAAAGAGCTTCATCCACCGGTTCTCTGGTAGCAGATTTGTTTTGTTTCCAATTGTTATTAGCTTTATTAGTAGAGTTATTAGTGTCTTCTTTGATAAGATTCTAGATCTCCTTTGTGTCTTTAGGGACCATTGGGGCCTCATTACACGTTTGGCGCTATCCTTGCCGGTAAAACTGTCAGGCTGCCACCAAACTTGCAAATTCTTCCGGCACCCGTGAATGGGCAATTACCGGGTCATTACGGCCCGCCGGACCCGGTAATTGCACATTTGCGGGCACTGTAAAAAAATGCTCCCAATTTCCATTGAGCCTCATAGGGCTCAATGGAAATAGGGAGTTCGGATTCAGAATGGTGTCAGTGCATCCGACATGCTCTGCTCGTGGGTGCCGGTACGCCTGCCAGGCCAGTCCTTGCAGGCAGTAAGGCACCCGCGAGCAGAACTCTTAGTTTGGCGGTCCGGTAACAATAGTACCAGCAAACTTACTGGTACCATTGTTACCGGACTGGCAAACTTATAATAAGGCCCAGTGTGTGTAACATCTTCTGAAAGTCTCTCAACAATTGGTCAAATTTGTATACACATAGCCAATTTCTATAGGCCCTTTCTCTTATTGGACATGCGCATTGTTCTCCTTAATTCTGTAGTTTTTTCTGTACCACTGGGTCAAAGGCATGATTGTGAACTGCCGTTTTTCCCCCTTGGGAGAGGCATTGTGGCATGAACTTGTTCCAATACAGTATAATAGGGCTCTTTATCTAACAAAACCCAAAGATCTTCTTCCAGGTACAATTTTCCCATTGCAGTATGAAAGGACCTTATATTGAAGCTGTTTTAAGTTAACCAATTCCCTTCTTGGTTCACTTCTAAAACCACTGGGTAGAGCGTGTGAAGGGACCTAGTAATCTCTACCCTCCAATTTGAGTAGAGCGGTAAATGGTCACTTATCGTATATTCTGCATAACCGTCCTAGATACACTGTTTAGCAATATGTCCCCCGAACGAAGAAGTAGTCCCAGAAATTTGTCTGCAAGCCTCCAACCCATGTGAAACCTGGGGGAGGGGAGTCATCACCCTGCACATTGCTGTTTACCATACAGAAACCCCATGCATCAGTTAGAGCCAGTCACACCTTACCACGGTTTGCCATATATTTCTTACACATGCTCCCTTTACTGTTGCTAATGTTATGAAGACATAAGGAATTTAGTTCTCCACATATGATAATGGAATTGGAGTTTCTCTGTGTATGCCAGTTATGAATCACATTCTTTATAGCGTCTGAGAAATCAATCTGTGAAACTACAGCCGAATTCAAATACACTTTTAAAATTCATGTTTAATCCAGGCAGGGATAAACAGTCCGACCCCAACTGATTTTAACTGCCTGTGCAAAAAGATTCGGCTGAGCATAACCTGTGACAGAAACAGATAGGTCCTTACAAATCCCAAATAACAAACCAGAAGCCAGATGGCCCTTTTCCCCAGGATTTAAAAAACAGACCCATCATCTGTACTGCTTCCAAAAACCAGTACTCTTGGAGACAAAAAACATGCAAGTTCAGCAGATCAATGCTTGTTTCCCCAAACAAACGTCTGTGGCCCCTTCAATACCAATAGATACAATTAATGTCTTTAAATGTTGTATTGGTGCTCGCTGGACACTATTCATGGTAGCAGGGGTCCAAGGTTGCAGCCAGCCAGATCCAATTTGTGTTTTCTTTCAGACCATTTGGGTCCTCAGTACAGTCGACTATTTGTCTTTTAAGAGCCCTGTCTGTGAAACATTGTATCTGTAGGGACGGGGCCACCATGTCGGGTCAATACCCTGATTCCTGGTGTTGCTTAACAGGGACTTAGTCTTTTATAAACAAAAGTCTTGACATTAGACCTGTGCTGTCGAAGCCCCAGTCACTGAAGTTGTCAGACACTGCAAGAACCTGTTCCAATACTATACAAGAATAGAGATGCAGGACAACTTTGTCTAACCTTTGATCATTCCAAATTTCCACTTGACATATGCCACTACAATTGACATGATATAAGTGTGGAACCATCTTTAAAAGCCATAGAATATATGTCCTATTTACAGTTATTTGTTCTTGGTCTAGTGTCAATTTGTCTATGATTACGATGTTACTGCAGGTTTGTGTTGTACAGACCGTGATGTGCCCGCCTTGTTCTTGTATTGTATTGTATTTTATTCGTCATTTATATAGCACCCTTCCCCATGTGTATGGCCTGAATGTGCATTGTGGTTGAAACGCCCTCGGGGATCATGTGTGGGAGAGTCTAAGAGTTCGTTTTTTTAGGATGTGTGTGTGCATTTTGCCAAGTTAGGATTTAGGTGGGCTGGCTAGGCTCCAGTAAGCAGCTCAGAGGTCAGGCATGTGGGCAGGTACTGTTTGTGGTTTAGGATAGAATTCTAGTGCTGGAGACTCGATGTGTGCCCAGCTAGACTGAAACTGTTCAGAGGCTGTTTCTGTATACTAATGGCAGAGGTGTTGAAGTATGTCAGGGCTATGCATAGCAATAGCTGCATTCTACAGTGTATGGATGGGTGGCCGTGCATGCAGCCTGTGTCCACAGACATGGTCCAAGGTGTACATACCTTCAACTCAGATGCAGTTCATCTTCAATGGCATTTTCCTAGTTCCAACTCAATTGGCTGATCTTGCCAGGTGTGGTCTCCCCAGATTGAGAGCCTGAGCAGTGGGAGAGGGTCTGGTGGCTTGGGGAAGTGATGTACGCTCGTCTGTGAGTTAGGGGGGATTGCATTTATCACAGTGTGCCGCTGGGAACACTGCCGGCATCCGTGGAGGTTTGGGTGATTATGTGTGTTGTTAGGTTTAGGCCAGTGTTTCTGGTGTGCATCAACAGTATACAGTGCGAGAACATTTCAAGAGGAGGAAGGGAAGAGCCAGAGTTTGAGGGCCTTTCTGAATGCCAAGTAATTATCAATGTTGCGGATGTGCAGTGGCAGAAAGTTCCAGATGATCTACGCTTGGGCGGAGATGGAGTATCCGCCCAGTCTGGTGCAGTTCAATGTAAGACAACTAGCAGAGATGCTATACCGGATCTGAGTGTGCTTAAGGGGTGCTAGCGAGTGAGTTTGTCTTGGAGGAATTCCGTGCCGGTGTTGTGGATGGCCTGGTGAGTGATGCACATGGCTTTAAAGGTAGTGTGTCGACCAATAGGAAGCCATAAGAGGACTCTTAGTGTAGGGCTAATGTGTTCTCTGGAAGGGAAGCTAATGAGCAGGCGGGCCTCAGCATTTTGGATTATCTGCAGTTTCCTTAGCTGAAATGCTGGTGTGTCTGCATGAAGGCAGTTTGCATAGTCTAAGCGGAATAGGATGATGGAGATGATGGCAGAGAAACAGTGAGGATAGGTGAGGTATTGGAAGATATGCCTGGGGATGTGTAGGTGGAAGAGACAGCTTCTGGATACAGAGTTGATGTGTTGTGAGAGGTATAAAGCTGTGTCCAGTGTACATCCAAGGTTTTTTACTGAGGTGGAGGTTGCCAGGGATGAGGGGCTAGGAAGTGAGGCCCAAGGAGTAGGCTGGGGAAGGAGCACCGTTTTCGCTGCAGACTAGGATTTCTGGTATCCCAGTATTCACGATGAGGTGGTTGTTTGTCATCCAGTAATCAATATCCGAGAGGCATGATGACAGATTTGGATTGTTGGAGCCTGGCTGTTTGTGGATTTTAAGGGTGATCTGGGTATCATCTGTGTAGATATAGCAGGTGAGGTTGTGGAATCGTATGAGTGTGGGGAGTGGGTTCAGATAGATGTTGAAGACGAGGGGAGATAGGGATGCTCCTCGTGGGACCCCTTTTGGTACTGATCGGGATGTAGAGATGAAAGTGTGGATGAGCATGATTTGCGAGTGATTAGAGGTGAAAGAAGAGATCCAATTGAGGACAGTGTCTTTGATTCCTAAGTACTGTACCCTGTCTAGTAGAATGGTGCGGTCAATGGTATCGAAGGTGGCAGATAGTTTAAGGAGAATGAGTACAGCACATGCTTCCATGTCCGCTGTTCTTTTTAGATCATCCCAAATGGACACTAGGGAGTCCATTCCTCTGAGTGGTCTGAAGTCAGATTGGGTAGGGTCAAGGAGGTTGCTTGCTTCAGTGAATGCTTGTATGCTGTGTGGTCCATGAGTCTGGCCATGAAGCAGGTTTTGGAAATGGGCCGCTAGTTCTGGTGAAGGAGTGGGTCGTGCGTAGGTTTTTTAAGCATAGGTTTGATGTAGGAGGTTTTCAAGGCTTCCGGGAAGGAGTGAGCGGGAAGTTTGGACAATGACGTTCTTCTCTCCTCCAGAGTCTTAAATGCTGTGGCTATGGTATTTAGGAAGGTCTTCCTTGTTAGGTCCTGGTGATTGCATAGGGAGTATGTGCCTGCAACAGTCCTCACTATGTCTGTGGGGACCATATTCCCATAAAAATTCACAGGACTTTGCATCATATTATTTCCATGTGGTATCCCTGACTGAAAAGAAACACCAGGTGCTTCACAGTGGGTGGGTGATGTAATTTGAAATGTACACTTTGAGGGCCCTTTGGTCCTCTGTGATCACATGTACGATGTAATTCACCCTTGCTGACTCCAGCTGCAGGGTCACTATAGTTGGGCCACTTCATTTAGAAGCTGCACACTTTTTGTGTCTTATTCCCTGGAGCCCACACATTTGATTTGTGATTCTGGTGAAGTCAGAGACGGCTGGTGTGGGGAGATTACATTGGAATTTTCTAGACCACTTTCAGGTACTCTTCCTTTCACTTTTTTGGTTGTTTGACTTTTTCTGTCAGTGTTTGGCCTCACCTGACTTACACTTCTTGGTCTTACCCATTTTCTTTGATTTAAAAATTGAGAAATGTTCAGTCTCTCCAATGGATATTATGTCTTCTCCCAACATAACCACGCTGCCTTCTTTGACCTCGGCCATCAGATCATCCGCAACCTGCACTATACTCTCATGAATAGGTTATGAGCTAACGACAGTCCTCGAAAAAGCTCCAGTTAACACATGATAGATAATCCATAAGCCTTGCCTCTTCAGCCATGCCATCTTCCTACTGTATTACCAGAACATTATTGGTGATGCTGACATCACTCTGAGATACAGCAACACTTCTAACCATCTCCTGAACAAAGTTACAGTTGGGTCCGTTGAGAAATCCTTCAACAAAGCACATTTTGCATTGAGTTAGTTGAGGAGGCAAGCTTGAGAGCATAGTGCAATGACGACAGATTGTTGAAAATGTAGGAGAGTAGTTAAGGTGATATTTAAGTCGGTGCAAGGCTGGGAAACAGTTAGTCTCTCATGACCTCTTTCCTAACTCTGCCCAGGATCCAACTCACCATGAATTCTTAAAAAGAGGGGTACAGGAGGAGCAAGCAGTATGGGCAAGCATTCAGTCATGCTGATCACTTCTGTATCTCCAATCAGAGTACCGGCTCCACCAACCCCTGCCAATGTCTGAGTATTGGCATTGTATGAAACTAAGCCCAGCATATGGGCTTTGTTAGGCTCAAGCAAAAGGTTAGGGTTTATCACGCCGCTCTGTGAAGTGCTTGGCATTGAAGATCTCAACACACTGGCTTTGTTTATAGCTGTCTTACCCCTTGTTACTCTGTCTTCAACCTGATCAAGGTGTGGAACCAATTCAATGTCTATGATCTCCCTGTGGATATCTCTACCCACAGAACGGAGGGCTAAGAATGAGTCGCTGGGGTTCTCGTGAGCCATTGTAAAACCCTGCAAGGACTTGACATGTTCTCATGACACATTACATGTCGCTCCATGGTTTTTACCCCTCTCTCCGCCTATAAATATAGGGTTGTGTAATGGTTTCTATTGTACAATACAGGAGATCATGTTTTCTTCACAACACGGACTATAACACAGTTGTCACATGACATACCAAACACAATTAACATTATTGATAAACCACTCACCACTATTTCCTTATCAAAAAATTACTTATTAATCAATCTTACAAAAATATATTTATATATACATAAAAGCAGAATAATTATTCACAAAAAACACAATTAAAAACGAGAAACGCACAGATATATCTGTGATGGGGTTCATTGTCATAAGTACAAAACACCACATTAGATTGTAGCAGTTAGATCAAAGACTTAAGTTGTTTTCTAGTCTTCTACAGTAGTCGACATGTTTCGGCCCTTGGGTAAAGTTGGGCACTATTTCTAGTGCTTGTCAAACCCTTGATATTATGGCCTTCTTCAGGACAGATATATTTCTTCAGTGTAATGTTATTACTTTTGTTAACCCCATATACAAGTATGCATATATCTAAAACGAGAGAACGTTTAAAACGACATGTTATCTTGTGGTAGTAGTTTCGTGACATCCTTACATTGCCTTTAAATTAATATTATTTACAAATACATCAATTCAAAACATATATTTTCTGCAGGGGCCAAAGACACATGTTTTGTTTTAGCCCTTGAAGAAACCATATTTAGGCAATATGAGAAGGTTTGTCCCGAGGCTTGTACACTATGTGTTTCATCATCACAGTTTTTTGACACGCAGATTTTTTTGTCCAGCCGACAAATACATGTAGATATCACACAACCCTTACTTACATTCAATATAGGCGTGAGTGCACCCCAGCCCAATTTTAGCCTGTGCTGTTTTTCACTTTCCAAAAATGATGGTTCCTCGGCAACCCGATAATTTCTAGTCTTGATCAGATATATTATTCCACCCACACTGGAGTTTCTTATGGTATCTACGTCTGGTACAGATCTAGATGGAAGGAATAGGAGAGAGAGTGCGAGAAATATTCAGAATGACCAAACTCAAACCCTAGAGTTTCTCTGAAGAATTCTACCTCATATTCTTTCGCTTGGAATTGTATTTTTAAACTCGTATTTTTGAACTTTTATTTTTTAAACTCGGAATTGTATTTTTGAAAATTATATTTTTGAACAAAAAGAGGCAGAACTCTATATCTATTACTAGAAACCCAAGCCGTTTTTGCAGTATGCCTTCCTATCTGTTATTCGAAATCTTACCTTTATACACTTGTAAAAAGGAACTGGACGTGTGTGAATACTCCACATCCAGGAACGTCGCCCTACGGGGCAGCTACACCACAGCTGGTATTTGTGAGACGCTCATAGCCTATCGTCACGAAACAAGAAAGTGGGGCATCACCCGCAGTACAGAATCAGTCCGCCAAACTACAACAGTATTTACATACGAGGTTTTTACAAGTCCTCCGAAATTCTTCTTCATTACTCACAGACCTAATGCAACGGCGCTTCAAAATGCTGTTGCCGCATGCATTAGCTGAGTCTGACAAAACTATAAAGGAGTGTGACTTCCCTCATTTACACGGCTTACATGAGGGAAGTCACACTCCTTTATAGTTTTGTGAGAAACAGATTCCCCTGAACAAAAAATAAGGGAGATTACCTTAGTTTAGGTAGCTCCATGGTTGTTACAAGAATTGCCCATATTGTTGTGTGTCACCAAAGAAGAATACGTCCATAGGATTTTGTTGAATCGGAAAAATCAGGTGTGCTGATTTTGGTACTTGACAAATATGTGCAAAGGCTTTCGCTGCTTATGCTTTAAAGCGCACTGTCTTGGTAGATGGTAGACAAGTTTGCAGAGGCATTCAGGGGCAATCTCAGTGTTTGGTGTTGGGGGGCAGAGATATTCACAGGGGTTACAGACAGGTTTATACTGAGTCTGCCACTCTTGGCAGTGTTGCACACTGGAAAATTAATAGGTGTACTTCCACCTCCCATGTGCGGTTCCTGCCTTATTCTTGAGTTGCTTTCTCCAGCACCTTCCAACGAGAACAAATAGGTTGGTAAAGATGGGGAGGAGGCCTGGCTCTGCAACCCATATTTATTCATGACCGTTTTCTGGACAAACTTTCAAGTTTCACACTCCACCGCTCGGTAAACAAGGATTCTCCAGTCACCTTTTGTGAAAGTGAAATGGGTAAAAGCCGCACTGTTAAGTAATTCAATTCAATAGCAAAATGACAACAATTGCAATCAGGTAAATTAAAACAGTTCACTCGGTTCAGTTTAAATTCAGGTTGGTTCGAAGTAGCAGTGGACTAGCTGGTTGGAGAGGATATTTGTTAGCGGGGCCAGCGTCAGCAGGAAGGTGTTTTAGGCGTATAGCTGGACGCTCAGGTAGATATTAGCATGCACATTAAAGGAACCTTAGAGGACCTTCAAACAAGTGCTGGAGGATATACGAAGTGTAGAAATGTGAGGGTAATGGTGTAAAGGTGCAAGGGTGAGAAGTTGAGCAGCACTCACCACGGACAACCACGGACCGTTGTTGCACATTCACCAGTGAAGACTGAGTCCACGTCCTCGCTTTCTTTGTGGACCACAGGCAGACAGCACTGCCATGCTCCATGTGCACAAGCAGTTTTTAAAAATCTTTTTCCACCACGTTCCACATCAAATAGTGGAAAGTAAAATGACACTCCACTCTGATCCAGCTCCGATTCAGACACAGGCAGACCACACTCTGCTGCTCAGCGTGGATACCCTGTTTTTAAAAGACTGTTCCCACCATGCTCTACATTAAATATGGAAAGTAAAAAGACACTCCACTCTGCTCCAGCTCCGACACAGACACATGCAAACCACTCACTGCAATTGCGTCTATTGTCAAATATAACAGCAGGTTAAATGTCTTTGGTTCCCCCTCTTACATGTATACACATATTTACTGAGCATGCACAGGTCTGGAACCAAAAACATCTGGGACCCCTACACATCCACAGGCAATGTGCTAGGGCTGGACTGTTTCCACTGTTGATACAGACTGTGTGAGGAGGAAGGGGAGGAGCTAGGAATATCTTTGGACATCTTGTGGAAGAGTCATGTTGGCCTGGTTTTGCTAGGAGGTAGCAACTGAGAATCAGGGAGGGGGTGACATAACAGTATGTGTCTATCTCAGCGCGGAATCCTTCTGAGATCGATAAAATGAGTATCATTGAGTTTGGTAACCATAAACAACTGTTATCAGTCAATAGCACCAAGATGCCCATCTGGGGGTGAACCTGCTCTCTACAAATATACCTGGTATGTTATCTCTTCAAGTGAGTTCAATCGGTGAGACCAGGGCTGGAAAATGGGAGTAGACAGGAATCCTTGGGGGCAGATTGTGGGAGAAATGGTTGCTGTAGCTCAGAAGATCAGACTCAAATTCTGCAAAAAAATCCATGCCAAAAATCAACTATGCCATCTTCAAGTGCAGCATGACCTGAAGATGTCAGCCTGGTGTCTGCATGGTCAATAACAGCCTCCAAGAACACATACATCTTCCTTTGCCACCTGCACATGTAGTTCCACATACCCATTCTTACCAGTGTGCAGCTCTTCCCTGTTTTTCCTCCACATGAAATTCTTCCCTGAGAGCTCCACCATGCATAAGTCATCAGGTTCATCCACCTTGATGATCACGCCAGTGGCATTGCAAAATAGTCCCACACATAGGATCCCGTGGTCTGAAAAATAGGTTTTGAGTCTGCCACTCCCTGTAGCCCCTCTCAGGTATGGCTGTGCCATGACAGGAGTACAAAAGGTGTTCTCCACCACCCATTTTTCTTCCCGCACCTCCTCCCTCTTCACCTCAGGTAGGTCCACCAACTGCCATGGCACCTCTGTTGGCTGTACACGTAGCCTATAGCAGTTCAGCAAAACTGGCTAATTCTTAAATCCAATATAGATGTACAAGTTTCCCAATGCTCTAGTCATATGTGGATGAAAACATTTTTGCCACACTATTTGGCAGCCACACATTCAGGCAACATTGGGTTTTCTGGATCGGACCCTATATATTCTGCAATGGGCTAGCACATATGCATCTACTGGACCATTTTGCCAATCCAGAAAATAGTTCAGTAGCATGCTGCTTCTAGAAATGACTATAATCATTGTTATGTTATGTTAATGTATACTGCACACCAATACCACCCAAGGGTAATCTCGAGGTGCTCACGTGGCTCTGCAAGAATGAGGATGGGGTTGGTTAGTCAGGTAAAAAGATAATAAAGGTCCAGAACCGGGAGAAACTGGCATCTGTGTGTGTTGACTTGCACATGGTAGGATGCGTGCATTTGCTTGTTGTATCCATACCGGTAAGGTCCAATGCCTGGGATGATTTCTGTGTGGCTGTTGGTTGTGTTGGGGTTTGTCTGTGTGTTTTATGTGTAGGTTGCTTGTATTTAGAGTTGTGCGCACTGACTTGTTGTGTCCGTACGGGTAAGATCCAGTGCCTTGAATGTTTCTATGTGACTGTTTGTTATGTTGGGGTGTGTATGTCTGTTTTAGGTGTGAATTGACAGGTGTTTAAGGCTGTGCACACTGGCTTCTTGTGTCCATACGGGCAAGGTCCAGTGTCCGGGTTCTTCTGTTGTGTGTATTGGGTGTGTGTTAGGGTTTAGTTTGACTAGCCCGATAGGCGTGTATAGTGTTTGGTTGGTGTGTTTAGTGATTTGCGGTGTGGTTAGTGTGGTTAGTGATTTGACTACTCTCAAAGTTCTTCCAATATCCATAATTCTATATAAATGTGGCCAATGACTAAACTTCACAATTCTATCTAAGTGTGATGCATGGTTAATCTTCTCAATTCTATATGAATGGTTTGTTTGGTCAATTACATCAGAGAGGATCATTCTGATCCTCTCTGATGAAACGGTCATCTTTAAAAAAAAAAAAAAAAAAAAACACCTTAATAACTGGAGAGCAAACGAGAGAAGCACGAATGTACACTGTCACACACACACAAGTGAGAAGGGGCAACTGCATTCATCACTTCAAACTGTGGATCTAGTAAACATACAATGTAAGATATTCTGTCCCCACCATTAATTTTTCAAATCATGCTCATTAAGTGAAGTAATACCAAGGCTAGCTAACAGAATAATAGTACAATGTGCTCATATCTACAATACCCATCTCTCGGTACAGCTCATCTACCATGCAGGCCTCTGGGACTTGCATTACATTAACCTCAGTCACGCTAAGTGTTAAATACCAAGGATGATTCAGTGTATTATTGCAGATTGGACATATTTCCGCCAATTGTTTACAAAATATAATAGCTTATTGATTTCACCCAACTGATTAGTTCTGACCCCACCGAGTACCGCTTACATGTTGCAGACCATGTATTGAAAAGCAATGCTAGTCCACTATATGGCACAAGACACCGGTAGTCGGCAGACTATTTACAGAAGTGTTACGGCATGTTGATGGGTTCAGCCCCACTTATTGATTGTCGAGGCATTTTTTCACTTGGCAGCATGTATTGAACTTCACCTTAAGAGCGCAGATCATCTTGAGCCTGGCTGAGTTTGACTGCTATGAATAATAACACCTGGAATAGCAGATGCTGGGAATGTTTGTTTTTCCAAAACCTTCCTGAAGCATCGATCCATCAAACTCTGTTTTCATTATCTTTTATGAGTGTCATCTTTTGTGACATAAATAAGCTGCTACATGTACCTGAATACAATCCTTTGAAAGGAAAGGACCCTGGAAGCAGCACTGAAAGTCAAACGTGCCATTGCAGTGTTCCGTTCAGGCCTGAAATGGAACCTTCATATTGTAAAGGCAGTTAATATGGAACTAATCAGCCCAGCAAAACCTACCGGATAGACTTGCAGAGAGATTGTCCAGCAATTTAGATGATAAGTAATATTGTGCCTGAATCTTAAATATATGTCAACTTAGGTCGCATTCCCGTCCAATTTTAAGAAATGAATCTTTTGAAGTATTCGATACATGTATTTATGTTACCGCTAGAATGGAAATATCTGTTAGTATGAACAACTTGCTGCTGTTCTGAAGGAATGGCAGACAACTGTTTTCTTCACTCTGGTCACATCCAGCAGAGCAGACTTAATCAAAACCTCAGCCATGACATCATTCATGGGAACCGATTATTCAATATTAGCACAAGGAAATAATTGTTGATCACCTTTCAGCCAGTCAGAATGCAATACATAACTACTGGTAATGACTGCATTCCAAACATTCTGACTTCAGAAGCAGACAGGGATACAATAGAAAAGTAATTAAACAACTGCAGCCCCATTGTTGCCACATTTTCTTTCGCCAGCCCCTAAAAGACCCTTATGACAACAAGCCATTAAACAGATTTTCCCTACATTTTGCCCATTCCGTTATTTAATAATTACAAAATAAAGCCACATATACTTTTCTAGCATCGTGTGTATATTTAATATATGCACACTGTTTGACCAACATTTTGTACTTCATGACTTCAACTCCAAAACCTCTCATGCCATTAACACTATGTGCTAAAACCCTTATAAGCTTTGGGAGGTGTCATTTTTACCTGGGATATTATTATTCTGAAGTAAGCACTCCTACCTACGTCTATAAGTCTATATTAGCACATGGATTCCATTATAGAGCTCCTCACAGCCAATCAGAGTGACTGAAATGCAGTCGATAATTAAGAAATAAACCCTGGTGTGGGTGGGCATTACCAGTCAGGTAATGGCCCGGGTTGCAGAGTTGCAGACCGAAGTGGAGCAAGGGTCTTAGTATGGGCCGCAGAGCATTACCTGACCTGTTACGCGGGCCAGATGTGTTAATGCTATTAGAACCTTGAATGCCTGGAATGGTATGATGTTCTTTTGCCAACAGGTTTTTAATGGAATTTTTAATGAAAACATTCCATTGAAAAAACTCATCGAAATGATTTAAAGGGATAAAAGGGTTAGGGAGGGGGCTGAGGTAGGTATACAAATATAGGGAAGAGGGAAGTGTGGGAAAACCGCCCAAATTAAACAAATATCAATGAGTTTTTTCAATGGAATTATTCCAGTAAAACCGCCTGGAATAATGTTTGGGGTTCCCCAACATTTTTGTTTGTGATTTTTTTGTACAACCCGTTGCTGGTGAGGAGACAGTTTTTTGTGATCACCCACAAATACAGTCAATTCATTTGGGGTTTTATTTGGTGTCACTCTTTTGGGATCGATATGTCGGAAAGCAAAAACCTTGAGCAAAACAGAAGCATAAATTCAGTCTCCATCTAGCGGGACTTCAATATTTGACAATGTACCTGATGTAGATGTCTCTGACATTGCAAACATAAGGGAACCATTATTAGGATTAAAGAAGAAAGCGTTCCGCACAGAACTACATAATCATCTGCTGAAAGAATCTGTAAAAAGCTCAGATACAGACAGCACCTGTTTTATTTTTAGAATAGGAGTATAAAATAGGCTTCAGTCAAATTGCAAGTAAAAGCAATAGAGCTCTTATGCGTATTACAATTTATACTCCAGACAGACTGAGCTAAAAAACTAAACAAGAATTAGAAGTGTCTGAAAAGGCTTTTATAAACAATGTTCATGGTGGATGATTGTGTTAAACAGTTTTAACCACCAGTTAACTGAAGAAAGATATCAGTAACTTCTCTTGTACGCATGCATATCCTTATTTAGCAGTCCACTACAGCCCTCTGGATTTTTTTTAATGGTCAACCCCAGAGACATTACCAAGATACAGGGAAGAAAATATTCGAGGGGAATGGCGTGCTTCCCAGCAGCAACATTAGCATACATCTACCGTTTAAACAGAAACAAGTGTTCCAGTGGCATTGCAAGCATTTTCTAAAAGACTGCCGCTTTTCTAGTTTAAGAACGTTTTGTTAAATTTTCATTAAACTAGAAAAGTGGTGCTGCAGTCTCGGAAATGACAGTTTTATAAAGGAAATTTGTGAAGCAGCATCTAACAGCACCTCACTGGTGTCCAGGGTCGGATTGGCACCTCGGTTTTTCGGCCCCTGCTGAGTGGGGGCCGGTTTCTGGCAAGGCCATCCTTCTTAGGTCAATAAATGAGTACCAACACAGGTTGGGTGATATTGTATGCATATTTGTTCTATAAAAAAAGAGCTTAAGCGTAAGTACTATACAATAACATAGTATGATTTGGCCTTGGACGTCTGTTTGTATTCACAGTAAATTAGGAACAATTCTATCTGATGCCACTTGATGTTTTGTCAAGGGGTCAAAGGTCGTGTTTCATTGCTTCCTGGGATGTCACTTTGGGGGTGGGCTGAAATGACATCACTTCCGGTGATATCATCAGAGGTCAAGGGTTGTGAGGCCAGGGGTGGACCACTTTGTTTTGGACGACCGTGCCTATTTCTTCTCCCAGTCCGACCCTGCTGGTGTCATATTTTAACTCCTCTTTTTGAAATGCTAAAGATGTGCTCTTGAGAGCAGGATCCCCTTGCAGCGCCAGCCCTGCATTTCTCATGCTTGCTAAGGCTGTTGCCAAGCCGTAAATCAGGGTCATGCTAAAGTCGTGGCTTTGATACCAGACCCCCACATTAGCACTTCCTCAGAATAGGGTGCTCTTAAACAAAGTGTTTATCCTTCATGGATGAAAGCTTCAGTGTTTTCGCACGCACCTCAGAATCGGGCCCTAAATGACTGAATTAATCCACACACAGTTCCAACTGAATTTATTTTGAAACTTCTCCATGTTACCATATTACCATAAGTAACAATAACTTCATTCTTGGCAATGTGATGTTTCCTCAAAAGAGTGGCACCACTATGGGTGCAGCAATTGCCCTTATTCTCGCAAACATGCATACAGTCAGTTTTGAAGGCAGACATATATGTTCCAACCAACCTTACAGAGACAACATCCAGTGTTTGAAAATACATATTGATAGTATATTCTGCATTTGGCATGGGGAGTCTGCCATTTTGGATCAATTGATCACCTGGCTTAATGATCTGAATGTCAATTTACATTTCACAATTAGTTCCGACAAGAATTGTTTACCATTTTTAGAACTTTTGATTGACCATAAATACTACGATCTATCACAGAGATACCAATCAAAATTAGTTTTGACTATATTCAAGAAAACATCCAACAGCCCTGTGAGAAAATTTCATCTACATTCAATCTCTGCTCATTAGGAGAAATTGCACTTTGAAGGAAGACTATAACTTACATGCCAATTCATTGATTGATAGGCTCGAGGAAAGGGAGTATCCTTCCAAATTATTAAAATGTTCAGCCAAAAGGACCTGGTTCACAAATATGGAATCTTTATTGAAACAAAAACCAAAAGATAACACAAGCAACATGATTGTTTCTGTCACGACTTTCTCGAAATACTGATGCCTGACAAATATTCCCCTCTTTTCACTAAAAAACACTATGAACATTATAGACACACTTGTCCATTCAAGATATAGAATGAGGCGTCTGTAGGGCTTGCATACAACACTATTACAGAGGGTTGAAATTTACAGAGATTGCTCATTGATGTTCATTGCCCGTGTAGCAATTGTGCAACCTGTTCATTTACTAAGAAATGTACAAAATGTTCGTACATCTTTGATTGTGCATTTAAAAACTTCACCAATTGCAAAACCAAGAACGTGATCAACATTATCTATTGTCGGTATTGCAAAGTACACATAGGTATGACTACCCACAGGATATCTATTAGAACAATTGAGCACATATCTAAAATATGTATAACACAATACTCCAGGTGCCACTGGTTAATCATTACATTGACAACAACCACTCCGACAATGATTCTGAATGTACAGTTATTGATACGCTTAGACCAGATATGAACTATTACTCAATGATGACCACAATGTAAATTGGAACAACAGTGGATTCCTTGCCTAAACATCCATGAAACAAGGTTAAATGATGACATACATTGGCTGTCTCTGTTAGGCTAGATAGTGTGGCCATCGCAGCATTGATACATTGAATCTCTCTGTCTAGTTGTTGGATATTATAGGAATCCAACATGGCCAGTAGAACAGAAAATGTAGCACTGAAATGAGTTTTCTAGTTAGTAAACAGCAGCAAGGTTGCCCAAATGTGAGTCAATTTTCGTAGACGCACAGCATTAAGTGAGGCAACTTTTCAGGGACACTGATGCACATACATTTTCCGCATGCAAGTACTATGCTACAAACACCTGTGGTAGGTCAGGTACACAGACACTGATTAGACATTTTACTGGTAGGTTTATTTAAATAAAAGCAATAAAGTCAGTCTTTCCTGATTCTAAATGGTGTCCCTATCTAACAAAACTAGCTACGGTGCTTGTTAGTGAAGTGGGAGAATGGGAGAAAAGACTCCCCCCAATCTCCTCGCGGCCCTGGCCCAGAGGATCGCGGCCCAGACACCCGCCACGAGATGAATTTGTCTATCTACCAGACGACCAAATACCCTGGTACAAGAACTTACGGAGGTGCCCACCAGCCTGCCCGCCTGCCCTACTCAAGCCGACACCTGCGGCATGGATGAACTCGACTAAGCCCATCAACAATAAGGACCTACATCGTTAGAGATGCCATGACGACCTAGCCAACTGTCAGAACACACGTGCAACCATGCACACTGGACACTCCCACACCAATCCACACGAAGAATATACTCAGTGCTATGACGTAGGTGACGGACACACCCACTGACGCGCATCTTTATTATTTTTCACATAGGTTCTCCGAAATGCAGGAACGCAAGATGCACAAAGCACTCGTTTACATGCTTGCTGACGCTTCACCCGACCCTTGCATCGTGATAAAACACAACAAAGACATGATACTGCCTATGAAGCCATGTGAACCCGCAACATAAGTGCCGTGCATTACACATCCCCACCTATGAACCAGGCCCAAGTAGGCCGCAAGCAAGAGCCGCCATGAACACTGAGCGAGCAAGAGTACAATTGCTGACCCTGCAGAACGAGCCCAGCGAGAGCTGGCAGCCAAGGGAGCGATGTTTCAACTCGTATGCTACCAGCCGACGCCAAGGTCACACCTGTAAGCAAAACCAGGCACGCAAAGGGAAATACAACTTTAAATGTGCAGAATTCTGCCTCAGCCACGGTCTCTCCTCACGTGTCCAAGCCAAACCTGACAAGGTGCCAGACCCACGAGAGAGAAGTCGCCTGGGTCCCACGTCTGGGACACAGGCTGCAACAATGAAATGACCCAATGGACACCTACAGTGATGGGAAAGGTCTGCTCTCAGGCCTATGAGCAAATCCTTGCATTGTCTGCACGAACACATAGTTACATATTGTTGCAAATGACAGGTACACCGCGAGCTGGGAACAACGATGGTCCCAGGCTGGGGGGCTCGCGAGTGGACCAATCAGAACATGGGGGGACTCAGCACTGACGCCACTAACATTAGCCAATCATTAGGGGTCTTCGTGTAACAATTTTCAAGTATCTAATAGAAGGGACAGCCCCAGTATACCACCTGACTGACCCTTAACCACTAACAATGTTCTCTATATGTATGCTATACTAACCCTACCACTCGATCAACCAATCCAGAGTGGCGATAGGTTTTTTCGCTAACTTTCCCAGGTGACGCAAGTAGCGCGTCATACAGAGGCAAAAAGGGGCCTGCGAGCCCCACGAATTTCGAGGGTCTGGATGGACACGTACGATCCTAGACCCATCCCTGCCGTTGTTCAATAAACAGCAGAACCACCTTGCTTCTTGCGTGTGTCTCATACTTATTTTTGGGTAACACGGGAGGAGTTGGGGCCTCCCAGCCCGGAGGTCCGCGGACGGCCCAGCCGACCCCGGGAGAAACTCTGCGACATTAGTCATCAATGAATGTTTATAAATGAAACCGTCCACCAGCCGCCTCTAACCTTTCTGACCCTACCACTGTTTCTAACAACTGAAAATCAGGAGGACTTCTCCTAAGGTGGGATGACTTATCTTTCAGCCACTTTTCAAAAGGTGATCTTCAGATAGTCTCTAGTGATTACCTTTATCAGTTCTTACAGTCCATGTATTATTGTTTTGGACTGTTGAGTATTTTCCTTTTTTCTTCTATAAGGATTGATCCGTTTCTCTCCCTCTGGTAAACTTGTCAATGAATGAGCTTATCCTTCTGGGCTATTTCCTATTTTCCTGAACAGTTCAGAGTCTTTGATTTCCTTTTGCTCTTTTTCTTGATATTGTTTTACCAATTCCAGCTGGTTCTCATGGTTTCTGCTTATACCCTTTTCTTTCAATCCACTTACTCCTTTTTGTATGAGTTATTATGAGCTGGGTTATTCCGATAATATTTCTCTTTCTGTTCTCTCTGTTCTGACTGCACAACACTTCCTTGTGGACTAAGACGAGTATGTGCAGTCCAACAATGATTCTCATTCCCTCCTGTCATGCTCTCACTCTCTTGACTGTGACGAGGATGAGCATTACAATAATGATCCTCATTCACTCTTGTTAACTTTTCTCTCTTGTGACTGTGATGATTAAGAGCATTCCAATATTGATTGTCAATCACTCTCATTATATGTTCTCTCTCTCTTTACTGTGAATAGTATGAGCATTCCAAGAATGATTCTCAATCACTCTCATTAGGTTTTCTCTCTTTTGACTATGATGAGAATGAACATTCCAATATTTCTGGTTTTCATTCCCTCCCCCGGGTATGCCATAATCCCTATTAGCTTCAGTTATTAGGGCTAATGTCACAAAGGGTTTCGTTCTTTGAGGATCAGCTTCCACTCCTCCCAAGCTGGCTGTGTCACCTTTCACCCCTCCCTTCGTGTTGGATATCGATTCAGTATATCTGGTGTCAGTTTCTCCCAAGCTGATCCTACCAGAACAGTTTTGGTGTTGTTACTTAGACCTCTGGTCCACCACAGACTTCCTGTGATCACGCCACTGGTACCTGCTGTTCTGCCTCTCTCTGCATCAGGACGCCCTACGTTCAACTTTGGTTCCTCAGGATTCCTTGTTACAGATGGTAACACGTATTTCACCTCACAGTCTCTCGCTTCTGCAGGATGATGCATGTCTTGCCTCTGCTTGGTGTTATAGTCAGCATTCCTCCCCTTATGAAACTTGCGGGATCCTCTTGCATTTCCCCAGGCTCATCCCCATTTTGGATTGATGTAGCCGTGGGGCTTCCCCTAAGCAAAACCTGGCTCCTTTTTCCATTTCTCTTGTGGATGCTCCTCTCTTCCATATGTCCTCTTCTTTGTCCCAGTCGAATGGGAGTTTAAAAGGAGGTTTTCCATTTTGTGATGGCAGTAACTCATATTGAGCTTTTCTTCACAGATCTCCTCAAAAAGGTTTAACAGTGTTATTTTGTAAGGTCCTCTATGGAAGTCCTTGTCCACAATGGGGGAGTCTTTCCCTGTGAGGTCCCACTTGGCTCTACCACTTGGGGATAAGGGACAGACTCCTAAGATTTGTCACACACCCAGTAAAACATTTGTGCTGGCTTATACAGTTAATAAATAGCTCAGGCATCCGGATGTAAACCACAGTGTGCAATGAAGGATGCCACCTTAGCATGCATGTGTCCAAATAGACAAAATAAAGTACATACCCCACTAGGGAATGAGACCAGGACAGTAATTGCAAGGAAACCAAAATGTATATAAGTAAATAAATGCAAGCAAAGAACGCTGCTGCCTGAGAGCGCTCTGCCAACAGATACACAGGCAGCACATTATGAAGGCACCAAGCATCATCGATGACATCATATATAAGTTAGAATCTAACAAACATGGTTGGCTAGGCACATATACTAATCCCAGCTCCATAGGGGATGCCTGAGTTCCATTGGCTGCTGTCTCTCCATCAGTCACAGCACACATGGTCAGCTGGGATCATCGTTGCAGGGTGGTCGGTTGAGGTTTGCAAACATGTCATAGAGCTATCTGACTAAACTAAACAACAGTCATTGGCATGTGAAGAATAACGACTAGCATAAACCATGGTATCAAAAGGGGCTGTTTGTATGAAATAGGTATATTCTAACCCATGCTTTTATGGGGGCATGGGACAGGGGTCTTTCTCCAGGTGCCTTATCAGAAGGTTCAATCTTTGATTTGTGGTCCCTGGGGTCTCACGATTTCAAATGCATGGGAGACAGAGGATAGTTCTAGATGAGAATATATGGCCATTCAGGATTAGGATATGGTGGGCACTTGAGGGTGGTCTGGGGAACGGGTCTGGTGAGCAGAGACATTCAAAGGGAATAGGGGGCATGAGGCCAGTGGACCATAGCTTAGCAGGCAGAGTGTGGAAAGCGCATGAGTCAGTCAGCAGAGATGGATGGGGATCTGGGTCTGGAGCAGGCCTTCGTCTCACATTCTGCGATAATCACATTCTGTCAGTGCTTGATACTTGCTAATGGCAACAGTGAATGGCTGAGTTTCCGTGAGAACATGGTTTGCGTGGAACTGACAAGGGGCGGAGGTGGCGGCAGCTAGCTGTGCATGGTGACCCTGCACCCAGAGTCATACTCCTGAGGTCTCTGTTATCCACCAATATTGGAGGGGTGTTGTGTTCTACATTGACTAATGGTGTTGGGTTTAACCCCAACCCCTGCTGTTGGAGATGGGCATTGAGATGTACATAAGCATCAGGATTTTGCAGTTTCTGTCCTCTTTTCATTTTTAAGTCCAGTGGGAATTGTCAGGTCCGTCCTGGGATGGTGACCTCCTCTCCAATTTGAACTGAAACCGCATACGGCAACCATTGGGCTGACCCAAATGCCTTTTCAGAATCATCAAAGCCCATGCGATTTCCCCCTAGTCGGGACCAGACCTTGTAATTTATGAGGTCCAAATTAATTGCAAACCGATAAATATGGGAATGGTTGGATCTTTTGGGAGTTTTCTGAACATGGATTCGCTAATGAAGCTCTTTCTGTTGTTGAAGCACACTCTGGCTGGAACAGACTCCTTCCCCTCATTTAACTGAATAGGGCGCAACAGCTGTTCTCTATTTCTGAATGTCTTCTAAACTTTGAGCTGGTTTTCCATCACTTTTGACTATAGAGTTTGGATTTTCAGATTGTGAATTGGTATGAAATTGCAAAGTATTTCCTTCCAGGGTGGAAGGCCACTTGAAACTGGAAGGAAGCTTGATTTTCAGGAATGGAGCAGAGTTCCCATCATCAGTTTGTTGTCCTACAGCAATGAACTGTAATGTCAGGTATTTGATTATTTTGGAAATTAAACTAAATATGATTAGACTTGTGTTCAACCATGTGGCATGTACCATTTAAACTAACATGGTTGACACTGTTTTAATGTTATTGGCCGTTTTGGCTTAGTCCAGAGGACCTTGTTCACAGAGTCTATTAGGGGAGATAACCTGCAAAGGATGTCATTCCCTAATAGATAGGGGTTCCCTCTGGAGTCACGACTATGACTGGGTGTTATACCATATGTCGCCCAATTTTTATTTCCAGATTGGCAGTCCCCTCAACAGGAATTCCATTCCTGTCAAAATTCTGGAGTTGTCCATTGAGAGGGGTGAGAGGGATCTGATGTCCCTCCCCCCTTCATGAATTTAGCTGCTCAAAGCCCCTTTTTGACATGAGTGGCTTGGGACCAGGTATCCACCAGTGCTGAAAATGCCCATTGCCCTTGCACTCGGAGGGGGGCATAGAATCTCCCCTCCTTTTCCGCCAGTGGGCAAAGGTAATGGGCTTTTTGGGCAAGCTGGGTGGTCAATTTCTTTATTTTGGACTCCTACACAGTGGGGTTTTGGACATTTTTCTATGCCGGAGTCTGGGAATCTGTAACAAAAATTTGGCATCCTGAAGTAGGTGGGATTTTTGAAACCTCTGTTTCCCTTGGCTCTGTGCTGCCCCTCTTACCTGTTGGCAATCTCCAGAACCAACTTGTGGGGAAAATCCCTCCATTAATACTTTTTTTCACAGGATGGGTGACTCTGAATCAGTCCCCAAACCCACCCAGTCTTCATTCAGATCTCTTGGGACCCTTTTTCTTTGGGAAGAATTCCCTGTGCCTGAAGGAAAAGATTTTCTTCCCAGAATCCTCTACGGATTCTTCCCCTTCAAACTGGAGGACACTAACTTCCTCCACAAAATGGGACTTTTTGATTTCTTGAATTTTCCTACCCACCCTCGGTTCCCTGGGTTGCATATTTTTGGGGGCAGGAGATTTTAGTTCCAGTTCCAGGGTATCCAGGGGCTTTTCATGGGTGCGGAAGGAAGCTTTGTCTAGGCCTTTATACCCCCCTTCCTCCCATGCCTCCTCCTTTGGAACTGGCGTATTGTCAGGGCTCTCTCTCCCGTCATTGTTCTGGGGTGCCAGACCCTTGGTTTGAGGAGTTCTGAGCCGCCATGTTCATCTGAGGGTCCTGCTGAGCGCTCAACATGCAAATCAGATCCTCAGTTAGGTTCTGGACCTGACGCTCCAGTTGGGACACCCGTTCCGGCTGGTATGGGGGTCTTTGTTCAAACCTAAGTGGTTCACGGGAAGGGTAACTATCACTTCTCCCAGAGTATCCTGGGTATTGGGGATTCCCTTTCCCGGGTTGGGTGGTCTGGATTCCTGAAACCGGGGAAAGAAAGGAGGGTTGTCCTACAGGTTGGGGTTTGGTAGATACCAGGGAAAGAAACGTAACCCGGATTTGGGGGATTACTGCCCTCCTGAGGGAAGTTAGGAGGGAAGTTTCCTGGGGCAGTACTCAACTGGTTGTATCCCCCCTTGGGCTGGGAGAGTCCATATATACCCCAAGATAGGTTGGTTGGCCTTATATCTGGAAGTGATATGATCAGGAGAGTTAAGGGTCCTATTGGTGGGATTACCTCCCTGACTGCCACCTGTTGCTGATTGATCAGATGGCCTTCATTGCATCTGATTTTGCTGATGTTGGGAAGGTTTGTTTTTTAGGCTCCCCCCATTTCTAGGTATAAAATAGGGGCAACCTTCACCTCCGTCACCTTAGCAGCTGCAGGGGTGTTGCTTGGTTTGGGGTTTTTTTCTTCAGGTTTTTGGACCTCATAGATCCAGGAAGCCTGCTCTATTACTCAGTCCAGGGTCCTTTTGTCATGAAAATCCCTCACCAGCTGGGTCACTATGTATTTTTGGAGCGCATGGAAATAGGAAGTAATAAACTCTCTACTATTTGTGCGCACCCTCCTGGTAGTTTGTGCAAAGGCACGTTTTAGCACCTGCACAAATTCTCTTGGGGCCTGATCCTCTCCGCAAAGCAAATAGTAGCCCGCTTTGTGAGCCTCCTGGGGGATTCTATGGGTGGATAAGTGCTTCAAGATGGACGCCTTGTTGGTGGACCACCTTGAATGGTTTTGGTGTTCCAGTGCAGCGAAGAAGTTGGAGTACTCTGGAGAGAACATCCATTTGGTATAGTCTATGCAGTTCTGGCTGTATTTGATGTGAAAAGTGTCCATCATCTGTTCATATAGTTCCAGTTGCTCCCAGACAGAATATTTTGCATTGTTGTGGTACAGTGTTATGAAATTCCTAATAGCCTAAATCTGTCTAATGGGGTCTTTCACCAGCGCTTTCTTCTGTTTATTTGCCTTGTTTTGCCGCGTCACCTGAGTCCACTCGCCCTCAGACTCAGAGCTGCTACTGTTTGAAGTCCCCTCATTATCTTCCAGGCGCTCCCTGATTCTTTAGCTATTGAGTGACTCACAGAATGTTGGGGCCTAGTTTCTTCTCCCCTGTGGCGCACAGGAGATTTGTCTTCTGACTCCTCTCTGCTTCCAGGGTTAGTGGAGGGCCCCCACCACTGCCCTGTTCGGATGGAGCTTTTCAGAATGCTCCTCTGGGGCCTCATTTATTGCTGTTTTTCTGAAAATCAAGCCAAATGGTCCCTTTGGAGATAGTGCTTCTGCAGTTCTAATTCCCTGACTTTCTCCTCATAGGATGCTTCCTGGTCAGAGACATCAGCCATAACATTTTTGTATCTTTACAGGGACACCCGTTATTTCTGAGGGGCACTGACCTGGCAGCTCAATCATGCTAGGCCTATTTACTTCTGACGGCCTCATGGTTTCTGGCTCATGTGAACCAGTATACAGGAAGTCAGCAGTGACTTGTGCACCCAAATTGTTAAATGGGTTTGAGGACCTTAGTACAGAGGGCATCAAACTGTGATCAGGGGTTGCCCTGTCCCTCTCTACTTGTTTGGGGTCCCTCACATTTGGATTCAGCCTTACCTACTCTTTCTCTATCAGCTCCTGTTTCTCCCTCTCAGCCCCTATTTCCTAACAGTATGAAAAGGCCTGAGCCTTTAGCTCTGCGTTCAGGGATTGACTTACTTCTATGATCTTTTTTTGAGCTGCTACCTGATTCTGGAGTCCATTGTTCTAATCACAGAGAGCCTCATTGTCTTTTTGGGCTGCCTGTATGGTTTGGGAACATTGAGACAATTTTTGTTTCAGGCAATTTATCTCCTGATTTTGCACATTTTTTGTTTGGGTGTCCCTTCCACTCGTCTGGTGTGCCCCAATAACCTTTCATATTCTTATGTTAGTTAATTTAGTTTCTGGAGGCCTACCTCTCTTTTCTGTAGTTTTGTTTTTAGGTTGCACATTTCCTGACATAGAGCATATTTCTCCTGATTTAGGGCACCCCTCTGTTCAGACTGGTCATCCTTTTGTTGTTTGATTGTACATAATGTCTGGCGTTCTTGTATAATTTCTGTCTGGAGGTGAAGTTCTTTACTGATTAATTTATTATTCTCCCCTTCCAACTCTTTGATTTGATTTTGTAAAGTAGTTATCTGCTCTGAGAAGGTGCTATTATATGTCACTTGTTGTTTTAATTTTAGTTGACTCTCTTTCAGGGAATCAACCTTTTCCTGACACTCCTCTTTTAATGCAACTAATTGGGCATCTTGGTCTGAACTATTTTGTTGTTGTAGAGCCAAGTCCTCTTTTAGCTGTTTGATATAGTTTTTAAATTCTGCCTCAGTATCTTGGCTCTTTTGCCATCTCTCTGCCACTTAATTCAACCTTCCACTTTTGAAACCAACATTGTCTTGTTTGTCAAGAACACAATTTTACATGTGGTTAATTTTCCTTAAATGTCACTTTAAAATGTGGCCGTCCTCGTATCCATTTTCCAAAACTTTCCAACGCCCTAGTCATATTTCTAATGCACAGGTAGCTGTTCAAATAAAAGCTCCTTTGAAACTGACATGTGCTAGGAGAGAAAGATAGGGCTTTTTAGAAGAGTTTGCTAGTGATATTTTGTTGCAAAATAGTAAAATGTTCGCCACACAGCTTGGAGTGCAGGTCTTTGCTACCTGAATGTGGATGACCATAGCTGAGTCTTGCTGAAACCAAATTGTGTACAGTTGAAAGCATAGCATTAGGGCGCAGCCATTTAAAAAGTAAAATATTTCCTTTTTTTAATGGGAAATTCTGAGCTGGCAGCATAGCAGCGCTGCCCTTGACTTCTTTTCTCTGGTGCAAATGAAGAAATGACTGGCAGCAATTCTCGGGGTATTCTCTGTTTCATCTCACCCCATATGTGCCTTTTAAGACAGTGCAGCCATCATTTTTGTAGCTGCACAACGCAGTTTTTATGCCAGGGAGGAGTGCACAACAGAATCAGCAGAGCCATTCTGCTGGTGACTGCTGAGATGTAGTTTGGTGAGGTAGGGGAGTTCTGCTGGGCTGATCAATGTACCCCACACTTAAAAGGACTGTGTTGGGCTGCACTGAGTGTAGTACTTTAGCAGTTTTTGAATCCTGCTTTGATTTTATGAAGGCACACTTAATTTCCTTCATCCGTTAGGTGTACTCCATCATGTCTATACAAATTTGTCATGTAGAACTGTATGCTGTTGTTTAAAATCCATAATAGGTTGTGGTCCCTCATGAAAGCTGAAACTACTTATTGGATGTGATAGGGATTTTTTTTTATGTCCAGATCATGATTAATTATTTTTAGGAATCGAGTTAGAGCCAAAATTAGGTGACAATGTTTACTCATGGGAAATGTTGTGTAATAGACTAATGTGGGGCAACAATCAGTCCCTAATTTTGGCTCTACCTCGATTCCTAAAAATAATGTATCATGATCTGAATATAAAACATTCTTTACTCGTACATTTCTTTAAATCAAATAAAGCAGGCCATCACATCCAATAAGTTCAATGTGGTTCATTTTGATCATTGGGATTATGACTGTTGCGCACATTAGTCTATTCCAAAACATTTCCCTTGAGTAAACATTGTCACCTAAATGAAAGGAACCAAAAGTTAATGTAATATTGGCATCATAATAGGAGCAGTACAAGACTAAGTGCTTTAATGTTTCTACATATTGTTTTTAAGACAAAAGCGACAAGCATCTAGAATAGAATTTTCCTTGGTGATGTTCCAGTATTTAGTTCTCTCAAGAGTATGCAGTTGATTCAATCTAAATCTTAAGTGAGAATCACGTGCCTTATCACAGGGGAAATGTTGTAGATATGAGAGTCGAGAAATTCTTTTCGACAAAAAAGGCTCCTGTCAATTCTCTGGTAACATGCCAATCATACTCATAGAGTTTATGCTTAACATATGCTGGACGTGTACGTAAGTCTTCACTATTTGTGTCAGTGATGTCTAGTAATGTTTTCATTTTATCATTAAAAGTTACCATTGATAGGGGATGTTGATCTTGTAACATGTTGGCAAGATCTGCATAAAGTGAATTGCGGGGGGGGGAGATTGCATTTTTTGTTGGTAGTCTCCATGAATATTTTTTTTTTAAATTTGTTTTTTATTGACAATATACAAACCAGGGTGGGCCAAATGGTCCATCACCTCAACAATAAATGCATAAGAAATCACATTGTCAGGAACATTTTCTGATTAACTCCTTACCCCTATTCCCCCCTCCCGATCCCTCCCCCCAAACAATTGTCACGCCAGCTTTGGGGAAGATGCAACTACATTAAGCATAGGGAAGAACATTCGTATAGCACTAGACAGATAAAAGTGATCCTTGAGACAGTGGGGTAAGACCATGAAGCGATTGTGCCAGGGCAAGAAAAACCCTCCGGGGAGTGTGGGGACCCGCGCCTTGCAACCAATAGTTTACACACTTGTACAATCGCCCCTCTACAATCGCATAGTAATACAGTCATCGTGCAGCAGCACTGCTGTCCATTCCTGGACAAAGTCAGACATGGTATCGTTTGCTATTGCCGAGAGTTTTTCATAGCTGAAAATCACCCTGAGCTTGCAGAGCCATTCCTCTTTGGAGGGGGCCAGGACGCTCTTCCATTTTTGCGCAAGCGCCAATCTCCCTGCCCGCAGCATGGCGCCGATGACCCTGGGGAAGGCATTCACCTCTGACTCAGGCATGGGGGAAGCCCAGTAGGATTTCCAGCGGGTGCAGCGATGGACCATAACCCTCGATGTCTTTGATCCAGCTAAGAAGCTCCGTCCAGTATACCTGTATGGACGGGCAGCTCCACCACATATGAAACCAGGTTCCCCGTTGGTGACATCCCCTGGGGCAGAGGGGGGAAACATCTCGGTACATTCTAGACAACAGAGCCGGGGGGCGGTGCCATGAATGAAGGATCTTAAAGCTATGTTCCATAGCTGCTGTGTATAGGGAGCCCGTGAAGATGCACTTGAAAACCGCCCTCCAGGTGTGATCATCTATTGACATTCCCATCCTCTCTTCCCATATGCGCTTAAAGGGTTGTCTGCCTTCTAGGTCCGCTGTAATCAGCACACTATAAAGCTTGGATAGCGAACCCTTGCGGGATCTACATTTGGCCAGAATAAGTTCGAATGGGGTGAGGGGACGACTAAGCTGCTCGGACCACCTTGGTTGGGTGAGTATCCCTTTCAACCGCAGGAATTCAAAAATCGTGGGGGGCCTATCCACCAGAGCCTCTGTCAAACTGTCATATTCAATAAAGCCCTCCTCTTGTGTAAGCTGGGAGACTCTTTCCAGTCCCATGTCAGACCATGCCTGCGTGTCCCGAAAACCTCTCATGTCCAGATCGATGGGCGGGCCCCAGAGAGATGACAGAGGCGAAGGCCATGTAGATATCAATTTGTTGGCTTTGCTGGGTTTCCATAGCGTCCAGAGGACTGCTAAGGTAGGATGTGTCTTGAGTTGTGGGGGGATTGACCTGGGAGAGGCCCAGAGATAGTCCCTAACCTTCCTCGGATGTGCATGGGTGTCTTCGACATACGTCCAGAATGTACGCATATCGTCCCGCATGTGCTCCAACATCACCCTGAGCTGGGCTGCTTCATAATAAAGCCGGAAATCGGGGAGTCCAAAGCCACCATGGGATTTTGGGAGGGTCAGAGTGGAAGTTTTAACCCTGGGCCTTTTGCCATTCCAAATGAAGTGGAGGACACGGGATTGGAGCGCCTCGAAGAAGGCCTCAGGTATCACAACGGGGAGAGCTGAAAAGAGATAGAGAAGACGTGGAAGAACGTTCATTTTAACCGAAACCATGCGTCCAAGCCAGGAAAGCGTGAGGGGGGCCCATCTTTTGAGATCGCTACTGACCCGGGCAAGGATTCCAGGGAAATTCCATTGATATAGTTGTGACAGGTCTCTGGGGATGATGGTGCCCAGATATCTTGTGGATTCTCGCTCGATTCTAACCCCCTGAATGTCGGATTTATTCTCAATATCTAGTTCCCCTGGGCCCATTGGCATGATGCTTGATTTGGATGTGTTTACTCTCAACCCCGAAAAGGAACCAAATAAGTGTATGAGATCAAACAGCCTCGGTAGGGATTTTGGAATGCTGGACAGGTATCCTAGTATATCGTCTGCGAAGAGGGAGAGCTTAAACTCGCACTCACCACATTGTATACCCATAATTTCCGGGTCGTTCCTAACCGCTATAGCCAGGGGCTCCATGGCCAGGGCATATAGGAGGGGTGACAGGGGACAACCTTGCCGGGTGCCTCGGGAAAGGGAAAAGGGGTCAGATGTACCCCCATTAACTAATACTCTCGCCGAGGGCGAGTTGTATAGTGCTGCGACCCACCTGCAGAAGTTAACTCCCAATCCCATTTTCCTGAGAACCTTGATCATGTAAGGCCATTCGACCCGGTCGAAGGCTTTCTCCGAGTCGAGTGAAAGGAGGTACCCCTCCACTCCCTGCTTGGTTGCCTCGTGCATCAGGTCGAGGGTTCTTCTGATGTTATCTGACCCCTGGCGCCCCGGGATAAAGCCCACTTGATCTCCATGGACCAGGGTAGGGAGGAACTTTGCCAATCTGTTCGCCAGAAGTTTCGCCAGAATTTTGACGTCGGTGTTTAGAAGCGATATGGGTCGGTACGACTGGCACAAGGTTGGGTCCTTGCCCTCCTTAGGTAAGACCACTATTAGGGCTGACATCATTGAGGGTGGGAGGGACCCCTGGCTAAGCGCACTGTTGAACAGCTTGGCCAGAAAGGGGGCGAGTGTGGATCTATAGGTCTTATAGAATTTGACTGAGAAGCCGTCGTCCCCCGGGGCCGTACCACTTTTTAAGGAGGAGATAGTATCGATTACTTCTTCCGGGGAAATGGGGATTTCCAGAGTGTCAGCTTTGTCCGGTAGCAGGCCCGGGACAGGGAGGGAATCCAGGAACCTATCAACGTCTATCCCATCCCCCTTGTATTCTGAGCAGTATAATTTTTCATAATATAGCCTGAATTGTTCCGCTATCTTGGAGTCCCTTGCAGTCGAGTTACCGTCCGCAGAGCGGATAGAATTCACTCTTCTGCTGTTCCTCAGTTCGCGAAGTCTCCAGGCCAGTATCTTGTCGGCCTTTTCCCCTTTTTCCATATATTTTTGTTTCAGAAAAGAGAGCTTCCTTTCCATTTGCCCTACTTGAAGGTGAGCCAGTCTAGTACGCAGCTTCTGCAATTCCTCCCACTGCCCGGGGAACATCTGTGTTTTCAGCTTCCCACCTGGTTGTATGGCCCCTATCTTGGATTTCAGGTCTTTCTCTTCCCGGTCCCTCTCCCTTTTTTTCCCTGCCCCTATGCCAATCAAGGTACCTCTGATAGTTGCCTTAAACGCCTCCCATACTCCCATAGTGCCTACCTCCCCGTTGTCGTTCAGGGCGAAATAATCTTCTATGGTTGTCAGAAGAGTTTGGCGCGTCTCCTTGTCATGTAGAAGGAGGTCGTTACAACTCCAGCGGGAGCTGGTTGCAGGAGTAGGGGGGAGGCCAATCCTAATCTTAACCATGTCATGATCCGTCCAGGGGACGGTTTCCACCCCCGCGCTGGAGACCTCTCCTTGCATAGTTGAGTCTACCAAAATGTAGTCTATACGCGAGAAGACTTCATGAGGCTTAGAATAAAAAGTGTAGTCGGGGTTTAGACCTTTCCTGGGTGTACTCGTGTCACACAATCCCAATTCCCCATTCACTTCCCGGAAGCTTGATGCCAATTTTTTGTGGAGACGAATGTTGGGGCAGGGGTTCACAGCTTTTCTATCCCTCTCGGGACACAGCACCATATTAAAGTCCCCACCCACCAGGAGGGTACCCTCCGTGAATGCCATTATTGTCCCCTTCATGCCCTCCCAGAAGACGTCCTGCGACTCATTTGGGGCGTATATGCAGACCAAGGTGAACAAACGACCCCGCACATCGCCTTTTACCATGAGATACCGACCCTCCGGGTCTGTTTGTGCCACCTTGAACCCAAAATGTGCCCCTGGGGACACCAGCAGAGCTGCTCCCCTCTTCTTGGACTGGGCAGAGGCTGAGAATACCTGATCTATGTTCTTAGCCTTGAGCTTGGCCTCCTTCCCCCGAACCCAGTGGGTCTCTTGCACAAAGAGGAACTGTAGTTTCATCCTCGTGAATTCCCGCATGAGCAGCGACCTCTTGGTGGGTGAGTTGAGCCCCCTGACATTTAGAGACCCCACTGACAAGGATTGGAGTGTGTCATCCATTAAGACGCGTTCTGAAGCGCATAACTCCAATTTCAAGGATGCAAGTGCCGTTACTCCCTAGTTGTTTCAATACCTCGCAGGGGGCTAGTAACGACCCCCAGGGTGTGATCAAATCCCCAAACTTAGGCGTGACATAACAAATCCCCCAACATCCCAACTTCCCCTCTTCTCTCCCCCCACCCCCCTCCCCCCAGATCGCCTGGTTGTGTTGAGGCATCGTCCCGAGGACACACAACCGGCCAACCATGTCTCCCCCCTCCGGGCTCGTTACCTCATTATACACACCCAATCGAGCCCCCCCCCCCCCTCTACGGGATGAATGCAAGGAAGTAGAATCTAGCAACATCCCCCCTTTGCATAGTCAAGTGGATAACATTTTCATCGGTTTCCAGTAGCTTGATTCAGCCGTTCTGAGGGTCCGGCGACGCTGGTGCCACTCTCCTGAATTTCCTTTGGCCTCGTACTCTGCGCCTCTCCTTTGGAGCGTTGCTCTTTTTTGGGCCCTTCGGGGTGCGCTCCGGATCTCGGTCTCCCGGTTCCAGGCCCGAACTATCTAGGAGTTCGCCCGTCACTCTTTGGATGTCATCTTCGGTGATCAGGGTATACTTATATTCCTCGAATTCGAAAGAAAGTGAAAAAGGATACCCCCACCTGTATCGGACTCCCTTGGCTTGGAGCATTTTCGTCAGAGGGGAACACAGGCGGCGTCTTGCCAGAGTGAAGGCCGACAGATCCTGATATACCGAGATCTGGGCCCCCTCCCATTCCACCGGGCCCTTCCTGCGAGCCAGTTCGAGGATCCTGCTTTTCTCAGAGAAGTAGTGGAAGCGGACCAGGACGGATCTGGGGCCTCTGGAGGCTGCCCCTGCTCTATGGGCCCTGTCAATAGTGGGTTCGTTAGTATTAGCCCCGTCGAAAAGGACTCTCACCACCGCGTTGACTGCCTTGACAATGTCTGCCTGAGTTTCACCATCTTGCTCCGGGAAGCCTAGGAATCGTAGGTTGCAGCGCCTTTCCCTGTTTTCCAAATCGTCCATTTTTAATGAGCATTTCTCTTCTCTTCTCTCAAACTCTGACAGGCGCATGTCAAATTGAGTCTCGAAAATGTCACTGGAGGTTGTAGTGTTCTCCAGTGCCTGCACCCTGTCCTCTATATTGTCCACCTTTTTGTCTAGGGTGTCCAGCCTAAGGGTGATATCTGCACGGAATCCTCTAATTTCATCCAGCAGGGCCGCCATGCCCCTGGAGACCGAATTGGCATCTGTCGCTTCTTGTTGCATTTGGGCGGCCATTTCAGGGGGTGTAGGGGGCTCAAGGGACGGGCGCCGAAACCTCTGCAGTGTTTCCCTCCAGGTCATAGGCCTTCCCTGGGCGCTCTTGCTCTCCGGTGTTTACCACTGAGTGATAGTGGCCAGCGGGGCCTACTCGTCTCCTTTGCATCCTGGGGGGAGCGGGGGCCCCTGGTAGCTCTGCGGCTGAGGGTGGGGGCAAGGTTGTGGGGGGGCTGGAGCCCCAGTCAATTCCCCTGTCGAGGGCGGTGGTTTCCCTTTCTCCGATTTTCCCCGCTGTTTTGTCCCCATAGTTGGGGGCCGTGGCTTGTTGTGTTTATGCAGGCAGTCCTATTGCGGCGTTTGCGGGGGGTGGGTGCCTCAGATTGAGCCCCGTGCCCCTCTCAGTCTCGGGTGCTTCCTGGGCTTGCGTGGGCAGTCCCTGGCTTCTCTCCTCCTTCCCCCTTCTGGGTTTTGTTTCCCCCGGTGGGTGCCCAGCCCCGGGGTGGGTCTCCTTACCTCGGGGGGGCCACTCCCCCGCCGCTCGTGGGGTGCTGTGTCGTTGCTGTCTCCCCGCTGGGGGGGTCCCTTGACCTGTTGCGGTGCCACCTCATGGGCCGTTTCGCCGTCACAAACGGCCGTCTGGTCAGGGCAGGAGCCCTCGGCCCCGATCGCCCGAGCCTCTGCACGTCCTCTCCGGGCCCGGGCTCGACGCTGCTTTCCGCGGAGCCGCAGGGCCGCAGGGGGGAGGGGCCTCGCGCCCTCGAAGTTCGCAGGCCCAGAGCTCCGGCTCTGGTCCACACTCGGCTTTCAAAGTTGGGCCGGGGGTGCCCAGCACCTTCACACGTGGGGGGGGGTGTCGCTGTCTCGCTCCGGGGGTGTCGGGGGGGGCTCAGGTCCCTCGATCAGCACCCTGTTGGGGAGACGAGCGGAGATGCTTCAACACATCTCAGCGCCCCCTGGTGGATCAGCCTCCATGAATATTTAGTAGAAAGAGATGAGATCCCAAGCTCATGTCTTAGAATCACATTTGGAAGTGAATTGGCTAATCGTAGAGTACGCTTCCAGATCTTTCCTTGCATTTAATCAACTAAGGTGTTAATATTAAGAAGGCACATATCAAGTCCAAATAAGATAATGGTTTCTACTTTCCAGGTGTCGAAATCAAGCACTGGCAGCATGGAATATTTACAAAATTTGTTGTATAAAACTTTCCTCAGAGCAATGAGGGGGTTGATTTTCTGATTGAGCGTTTTTTTCCACATGAGACTTGATGATATGTCACACAGGTTATAACCAGTTACCTAAGTGCAGGAACTCTGTGAATTACTTCACCATCGATGGACCACTGGAATCTGCACAGTTTTCTTTGCATGTTAGTGAAAACAATAATCATAGATTTTGTAGCTTTAGACTGCAAATTCAATGTATGTGCATAGATGGAAAAAACCTGCAGCTTAGCTTGGAGGCCATACTGTGTTCTATCGAAAAGAGTAATATAGTCAGGGAACGCCATCCATTCGAGATTACTTTTTCCAAGTTTTATAGGGAAGCCAACATCAAGATTCCAAATCCCATCGAGATCAGAGAGATACATATTAAAAAAGGGTGGCCGCCAAATTGCAGCCCTGTTTTACACCCACATCGTTCTTAATGGGGTCAGATAAGGCTCCATCCAAAGTAATCCTGACATCATAACAGGTATTAGGATGTATTTTGGATATCATGGTGATTAGCTGCAGCAGAAAACACAGTTTAAACAGTTTTGTCCCATAAGGTGTGTCATATGACACAATCAAAAGTGGAAGACAAATCAAGAGACGCCATGTGGACTGGTCCTGTGTTTGTTAATTTAGATCTTTCTAGGACATGTGCAAGAATTGTAGCATTAAGAGTGGTTCCCATCCCCTTACAGAATCATACTTGATAGCGAGAAAGGATGTTGTGTTGCGCAATTTAGCTATCTAATTCACTAAGAAGAAGCATGGCGAATATTTGTGTTTTGCAGAGACATCCATGAGCGCGATGGGGTGATAATTTTGAGGCAAGGATGGATCAACCTTTTTAAAGATGGGAATGATAATTGAGGTGAGCCAGGATACAGGAATGGTATTATATTGATAAATATTGTCAAACTTGATCTTAAGAATGGAGGCCCAAAGGGAAGGGTTGTGTCTGAAAATGCAGGCCAGAATTCCATCCGGACATGCAGCTTTTGAGTATTTTAGTTTTCAAATAGCACCCTTAATATCTTCTATGGACCCGGTACACAGGCCCGGAGACATGATGTTATAATTTAATACAGAAACTGTATGGTAGTCAGGCGGAAGCATGAATTTCACTGACAAGTAGATTGTCTGTGTGTCAGCAGAGATAGAGGAACTCAAACTTTGAGCAGCTGATTCATCAACATTTTTCATTTGGGCCCATACAGACCTTTTATTATTAGAACATAAGGAATGGACTGTCTTTTGGTTGTCATTGATATACACTGAGTGCATGAATAGAAGGTTTGTATTTCTGACAGATTTGCGTTTTCATGGTGTGATATATGGGAGAGGGTATGTTTGAGACCCATAAAGCCCTCAATTGTTTATCTTTTGCGCGTTTCATCTTTTCAAGTTTGGGATTGTAGGTATGTGGAAAACTCTTGCAAGAGGTTTTTTGGCTGAGGGCTAAGGTTCGAAGCAGGCGTTGGGTACTACTAATATTCCTGACTTCAATGTAATCGATACCATGGCCTTGATTTAACACACTAGGACCTATTATGATATGTGTTTTAACCATTTCCATCCACTCATGGCAGAATTTAAGATTCCACTGAATGGAAAGTTGAGGGCGATCAATCTCCACCAGTTGGAGTACAGCAACAATGTGTAGGTTCAGAGTAGCCAAATGTATCTGAAGGTTCGGATTAAGAATAGTCACAGGATTGCATAGTGTTATAATGTTAGAGGACACCGCAAATTGACACCTCTCTATCAAGTAAAGTTAGAAGCACCCTGGTCAGCATGCACAAAAAGTAAGTCCCATTCTAAGAAAAATGAGATCCACCTTCTCCCTCTAAGATAAGAATTTGATATCTTCAGAGAATTGCGTTTCTGAAGAAAGGACATAGTATTATGACAGCAGTTGGAATTAAAATCACTGCTGATAACAAGTTTGTATTTAGAATTGTGACAAAAGGCATCTACTAAGATGGAGTCAAGATTTGCAAGCATGGTGTCTAAGGATATAGAGGCTGTATTCCAGAATAAACAAATCAATAAAAGGAAAAATGGGGTTGGAACCATGAATGAGTAGGTCAATAACTTTTAAGAAAATGTGTGCTCCGGTTGGTCTACCTCAGTAGTAGCAGTTGCAGCGTTTTTCAAGAATGGGCCAAGCCAGGACCAGTACCTTATAACTCATGATAGTGATGCAAGTTGGGACAAATGAGAGCCAGTAATGATTTTAGTAGGGTCACAGAGAGATGTTGATTTTTCAGCAGGCTGGAAGAGTATTGAAATTCAACAAATGCCATTGCTTCCCCACGGATATTAAATAAGTGAGGCGAGAGGCCTATGTGAATTAAGTCAGATCTAAATTGTCAGATCATTTTAACAATAATATCATAGTGCAACTAACAAATCATATGATTGTTGTTAAACAAACTAAGTGTAATCCATTCAATATCCTCAGCAATTAAAAGCCTTAATGATGAAATACATTTAAAGGACTTTAGGATGAAGGATCTATTTAATCATTGGCTGCCGTTTATTTTAGGATCGCTAATCCATCCAATATTGGTGGATATTGCAATAGCCTCAGTAGAGGCAGCATGACAAGGGCCTGCAAGATTTTCAAACACTTGGTTGGCCATAGGAATGGGGCTTTTGATAACGGGGGATGGTGTAGAAGTCTGCACCTTGCTATTAGGCAGTGTGGTTTCCGAAGAGACAATGACAAGATTGTAATTGGAGCCAGAGCCTTGCTATTGTGCAGATTACTTTCGGAGAAAGCAGCTACAAAATTATTACTAGAAGGTGTAACAGACTTAGATACATGACCAGCTGGAGCAGTGGCAGCCTCTGTTGCTGAAGAAATTAGCAGCTTTTTTGTAAGAATAACAGGATAGAACATAGAAAGTCGTGCCTGTTTAGTAAGATTATGCCCTGTCAGTTCACCAGTACTGCAGGCTCCAAGTACACCTCAACTCCAGGTTAATTCGTTTTTTTATAACTAAATCAGATAAATCAGATGAACTAGATATGGCACTCAATGATGGTTTGGCATCATGTACTTGAAGAGCAGATTTGTTCTCTTCATTCAATTGATTCAGGTCCAAGAGAACATCCGCAGTAGATAGGTTACACACATGTTTTACATTCGTGTTGTGCCCCTTTGTTTTTGTTATGTTTTGATTTTTTGATTTTTTACAGTGGGCATCAGTTTATTTCACCTTCCTTTGCGTGCTCTGAGTTCCATCAGTTGCGTACGTCATGATAGATATTGAGTAGAGTTTAAAGTTGTGAGAGATTTGTGTATATTATCAGCACCTAGAGTGCCAATAGTATTCAACAGCTCATCGTGCTCATTATTCTTTATTAGAGCAGTGGGTCTATCTAGATCTACATTTAGAATAGCATTCGCTAAATCTATGGTTGATGGTAAAGCAATGCAATTAGATGGATTAGTGTTACTGTTCAGTAATAATTGAATTTGTTGTTCTAAAATACTTATTTTCTCTGTGTTGAAGGATATGTGGTGGGATAAGTCAACTAAGCTTAAGTCTTTGGATGGGACAGGTGTGCTAACTACTTGAGCATATGATATCTTCAAGTGATCCTCAACATAGTTACGGTGATCAGTTTATGTAAGAGTTATAAGGGTATAAGGTATTTGCGTTTGTGTAGAAACTGTGCTGTTTGCAGACTTGCTATCTTGACCGGGCATACCTGGAATCAGAGATGATCTAGAATCTTGTGCAAATAAGAAGCCCTCAATTCTATTTTTTCTGTACAATATATCAATACACAAAGACTTTGGGCTTCATTACGACAATCCTTCAATGCGAGGTGATCCATGTGGTCATGGGGAGAGCAGACAAGGTCATGGTTAGGTGAGCTAGCTGATAATAAGCAGGAAGTACAAGGTGGACTTGTGTGGAGATTGAGGGAGGAAACATTAATGGTAACATTGTATAAATATTGATTATGTAAGTGTACATTGGCAAGGCTGCCCAAAGAACATGTTACGGGGTGGATGGGCCCAGGGATAGTCGTATTCTTTTGCCAAGTATGGCCATGACAGTGGGAGCCACATTGATACATCAGCACAGGGATTGGTGTGTATAGCAGACGGAATTGAAGAAGAAATACAGTTGGGCCCAATGTTATGTACATTAAATGAGTTTTGCAAAATTGATAAATCAGGGTTATGAAACTCTTGTAATGCAGACGAATGGGACTTTCATGATATGGAAAAAGGGGTGTGAATTTGGGCCCGCCTGTGAGAAAATGCAATTTCATGGCATAATAACTTGTTAGCCGAAATATCTGTCTCGGAGACCGTACAAGCCGAGTTTGTCACAGGGTGAAGCTCTGAATGAGTTTGGTCCTCATTCAATATCTTAGTGCCCTGATAAATGCATTGAAGCATCGCTTCAGTTTCAGCAAAATCCGTCGCTGACTGATCAAAATGGAAATGGTCACTGCTTAAGCCTCCCGCCATTGCAATAGATCGAGGTACTAGATTACATTACCAGACAAAAAATCAGAGCAATGTATAACAGTAATCATTTTAAAAAAGAAGTACAAATCATAAACAATTAGGATCAAACAGTGTGCTGAAAATGGATGAAAACTATCGTAAAGTGCCTGAGCATAGTACGTGAGAAACACAACATTTTGAAAAGTCAATATGGAACATCAAGCAATACCGACAAAAAGCCGACGTTACACACAGTGCTGGAGCGGTGAAAACAAAACTTGTGAAAACGAGGAGCCGGAATAAAACACACATAGAGATCTGTGTTTCAGCAGCAAGGAAATGTGTGATGCAGAGGAAAGGTTAATCCAGTCTAAGAAAAAAAGCAGGTATACAATACAGGAAATAATGAAAAAATAGAAATACCATGGCCCGCACCCCTCACCGTGAACCGCAGGACTGCAAGACTGGGCTTCCTGGCACTTCTGGTGTACGCGAGCACAAAGGGATTAAGAAGGCTGGTAGTAGTGAGGGTGCGGGGCCACCAGTAATTAGGCACTGAAAGTAAATTAGGCACTGAAAGTAAAAAAATAAAAGGATTTGAGTGATAAAATGTAAAAAAGATGTATAAAATACACAGTCCAGTTATAAATGAGAGTCCGAATTCTGTACAGGAGCATACCAGAAAGACAAAGTCCAATGAAATGATGAAGTAGCAGCATGGTTTCAAGGAATATGAGCAGAGGGTCATGCTGCAAGACTGCACTTCCTGGCACTTACGCTGTGCATGCATGCTGGTGTGTGCACACAATAGGGTTAAGAAGGCTGGCATTAGTGAGGGGGTGGGGCCACCAGTAATTAGGCACAGAAATCCACAGTCCAATGAAATGAGGAAGTAGCAGAGTGGTTTCAAGGAATATGAGCAGAGGTTCCCGCTGCTTGACTTGACTTCCTGGCACTTACGCTGAGCGTGTGATGGTGCGCACGCACCTGTGGTTAAGAAGGCTGGCAGTAGTGAGGGGGCGGGGCCAACAGAAATTAGGCACCAGAGCATTGAGATATTGCCCTTGCAATAGTATATGTTGCTTCTCACATGTTAGATTGCCACGGGATTATTCCCTTGATCCCTAATTCACTGTGGTTCAGACTCCCTTCTCGTGGCTGCAGTGTGTGTGCTGCTCCTCATTCTGTTTCTGGATTTCCTGAACAGAGCACTCTGCCAGATTGTTGCATTGCTGCCTTACTGCTCCACATTGCTGGATTGCTGCAGTACTGCTCTACATTGCTGATTGCTGCATTGCTGAGCTCCTGAGTTACTTCCTGAATAATGGCATCCACTATTGTTACATCTGCTGCCTCTTCCTCAGCACCACCATCACCACCTTCCCAAGGGCCTGGAGAGGGAAACAAGCATGATGATGAAGCAGGTTAACAAGAGGAAGAAGAGGATGAGGCAGTGGATGTCACCACTACCAGCTGCCGACGTGAGTCTTGGGTGTGGAGCTTTTTACCACCTTTGGGAGGGTAGCCAAGGCTCAAGCAGCCAAGGTTTGCTGCAATGAGTGCCACATGGTACTCAGTCATGGGAAACCTAAGCTGTACATTTATGGCACCACCTCCATGCGGCAACACCTGAGATCCAGCCACAAAGCAGCTGTTTGGAGGCTCATCCCCTTCGAACAGGGTAGTAGATTGAGTTCCACTGCAGCATCCTCGACATTTGTTAATGTAACAAGGGACACTCCTGTGGGGCAGCAGATCCCTGACTCAGCCTTGCAGACCACATGCACCGCAGTAGATCCTTACCTTTCAAAGGTCACTGTTTTGTGTTTGTACTGCGACCTGGCACTCTGCAGGGGTAAGCAGTTCCAGAGTGGTTCTGAGGCTGCAGTCCGGGACCATGAAGGTAAGGGCCCCCTACCTCAATGAGGCCCACCCAACGTCTTCCTCTCTCCATTTGCCCTTTCTTATCCCTGTGGTTGGTGCCCCTTCCCTACACTCTGTCCCCTTCACTTCCATACCTTGTGTGTTGTGTTTAAAAAATCCCCAAAAATCACAAAACACAAAAATAAAAATAAAAAAGGCTCTTTTCAGAGTCACCTTTCATATTTTAAAAAATACAAGTGACAATGAAATGGTGCAGGCACCTGCACAGTCCGCGAAGTCGGCGGACAGTGCAGTAGTCCATAGACTTCCAAAGCATGCAGTTGGTGGCTGCATGTAAACCATTGCATCTTTTCCGAGAGAAAGTGGTGGCTCTGAAAAGAGCCTTTTTGTATTTTTTGTTTTGTTTTTGGAAGTTTTGAACTGGCCAACACCTACTGCACATATGCTTGTTATGCTTTCAAGAAAGTCTGCAAATCGTTTAGTATACTGAGCAAAAAAAGGTAATTGCCAGCATCAGTAAAATGGAGGCCATCTCTGTGGAAAATGTCAGTGCTACGAAATGTAATGTTTTAATTGTGGAAGGAAAACATAGCAACATCTCGCAGAAATGCGCAAACAGAATTGTTGACATTGCGCCTGGATTTCTCCATTTTGCGGACCAAATGATGAAGAGCGCAGCCACATCTCTCTCTGGGCAATGCGGAAAAAAATTACTTGAGAGTTTGGAAACATGTCAATGACTTTCCCAAGTGCCTCCTTGAATGCAAACTAAAGAGAGATTCCAGTAACCTGGCCTAAACAGTGTAAGTGACTCCAATCAAGCAATCCCACCAAGTCAGTGCCTTGTCTGGGATGCCCAAGGGAAGCCATTATTTATATATTTTTATGGCAAGTTATAATTTGGATGATGAACCCATGTATAACACCCCTCTCTTAGAATCCCCCTGACCCCACTGAGCCAAGAAGTAGATTTGTTTTGCAAATTTAAAAGGTTTATTTGAAAAATTAAACAATATATATATATCACACTTCTATAAATAAATTGATAATGGATAGTACACTTGTGAATATGAGCAGTAATCAGCAAGAGGTAATCCTACAGTAGCACAGTTCTTGGTTGCTTATGAATAGGAAAAGAAAAATAACGTGGCAGAGAAGGCTTTATATGGTTCAAGGAAAGGCAAGGTGAGACAGAATACAACACAGAAATAACCTTGAGATGATTTCAACCAAAAGATAATATGATCACTTTTTCTTGAACAATTCACTCCCCCCCCTATGCAATGTAAGGAGATGAAAAGGAGAGCATACAGTTCTCAGGAATGCAAACAATATAATTCAGTTCCCCCTAGCAAGCTTAGAGGAAAACAGGTAGAAGTTTGAAACACGGGCCCAAAATGCTTTGAATGTGATGACAATGAAGTGAGAAATGTGCTAAAAATGCTTTTAATTCCCTCTAGAGGTTCAGGGTGGGTGATATCTAGTTTATATTAGTTCAGGCTCACTTTAGCAATGCTCTATGAGTGTCATGATCTCTGCTTCCAAAAGGTCAGGGTTTTCCCAACTCCCTTGGAAGCAGATCCATAACCCAGGTTCCGAGTGCCAACCATTCCCAATTGGGACCTTTTGGACCCAGTCCTGGCGCCAGTGGCACCAGGCTCATAAATATGCCCAGTCCCAGCGCTGGAAGCGCGGGGCTCATAATGCTTGGGTGGACTTACCTTCAGCAGACCATGCTGCTTACTTGCCTGCCAGTTGAGCCTCTGATCCTCTTCTATTTGGAACTACTTTTCCTGTTGGGTGGGGCTGGAGCCACTCCCTAGATTCAGAACACTGGAACTGTTCTGGAAGGCAGGAACTCTTTTCTTACCAGGAACTCTTTTCTTACTTAGGCGTGGCTGTGGAAGGAGACACCTAAGCACTACAGGAGGCTATTTAAACCACACCCGGTGGATGAATCTTGCTTTGCGTTATTCTGCAACCTCTGCAGCAGAACGCTCATCGTGTCTTCTGCATCCGGTCCTGGGCCTAAGGAAAAAGGCTTACCATCCTGAATCCAGTCTTCAGCAACACCTATAAAGACAAGAAAGAACAGGTTAGCATTCCGGCATCTGAAAGGCAAAGGCTTACCATCCTGAATCCAGTCTTCAGCAACACCTATAAAGACAAGAAAGAACAGGTTAGCATTCCGGCATCTGAAAGGCAAAGGCTTACCTACTCTTCGTACGCTCCGGAGGCCTTCGGCGCTGCATCCCGCATCTGAAAGACAAAACAAGGTGCGTTTAAAGACATTGGGGAACTTTAATACTCACGTGCCATTACTCCTTTCCACATCTAATCCAGTGGGTATTCCGGCACCCTGCAGCCGCTCCGAACTCGTACCTGCAAAATAAAAAGACAGTTAGAGCGCATAGTGAAGCAGGCAACAAGCGCTTACTTATGTGCTTCCAGGCGCTTCTATTCATCACACGGGCTCCATCTTCAACTCACTTCAGCCCATCATCCGCCATCGCCGGAACCCTGCAAAACAAGAGACATCATTACTAAAGACTTTAAAGACATTTGAATGACTCGAAACTTACCGTTCGTGCAGTAAACGATGGACAGCAGTCCTCTGAAGTCAAGAGGCCTGCACTACCTATCCAGTGAAGAAACTGGTTACAGCACCCTGCCCCGAGGCAGATGGAGAGCTCGGCATTCACTTACCTAAGGTGAGAGCGTTAACCTTTGGGGGTCTACAGGAGAGGAGAAGAGGAAAGAGATAGGGACACCCCAATAACCCCAGTTCATTAACCCCATATTTTCTATCGGCAGACATCTTACTCTTCACGTCAGGCATACAGTGCACAGAGGTCCAGCCCAAAGAGCCAACCGGGTGCTACACATCACCTTTGAAGATACGGTAGTCGCCCAGTCAAGACCGGCGCCTCTGCGAGAATCAGGTGAGCGTTACAGAACGCAAAGCCTACCGCAAAACTCTCGCCCAGGCGCTATGGAAACCTCGGATACTGACCCCCTAGCCCGGTTACTTGGGGAACTAAGGGCAGAAGTGCATGCAGCTCGTCAGGAAATGAATGCTCTAAGAAGGGAACTAATTATTTCCAAGGAGAGAACAGACAATCTTGCTAGACAAGTGCTACAGTCACAAGCCGGACAGACCCCGTTACCCGCATCAGGGGCAAATCTTCCTTCAACATCCTCTATGAATCCAGTGCAGATCAACCTACCTGGGAATGTACCTCTGGCTCCGCCCGAACGATTTTCTGGTGACCCAAAGAGGTTTGCAGTATTTATCAATCAGTGCCGGTTGCACTTCTTATGCCGGCCAGCAGCCTTTCCAACTGATCAAGCAAAAGTAGCTTTTGTACTTTCGTACCTTAGTGGCAATGCGGCAGACTGGTCGATCCCTCTAGTTAATCAAGATAATCCGGTTCTCCATGATTTTCAAGCCTTTCAGCTTAGTATGGAAAAACTGTTCGCAAGACATTCACAGGGGCAGGCCTTGGACAATGAGCTTCTTTCGTTGCGACAGGGTAATCAAGACCTTTTGGCTTATATTGCATCTTTCAATAGACTAATAGTGGAAACTCAATGGCCTGAGGACAAAAGGATTACGCTGTTTTATAGAGGTCTACGTGGAGAGCTCAAAGACGTTTTAGCCCAAGTAGTGAATCCCCCACAAGACTGTTCGGATTATATAGACTTGGTCGTTCAAATAGATCACAGGCTGCAGAACAGGAAGGCCGATCGTTCCAAGTTTGATGCTCGAGTATTTTCCAAACCGCCAACTCCTTCCAAAGGAGTAGACTCCGGGGAACCCATGCAAATAGGGGGTCTGAAAGGTCCTCTAACACAAAGGGAGCGGGAAAGGAGGAAACAGTTGCAATTATGCCTATATTGCGGAAACTCAGGGCACTTTCTTCGAGACTGTCCGGTGAAACCTGCCAAGAAGGCAGTAGGAGCTGCAGTTACCAAAGTTACAAACTCTGAGCAGGGAAACGACCTCGCCCGACAAGAATAGAGGTCCTCTTGCCGAGCGTGAAAACCAGTTCCGTGACCTCGCATTTCGTGATACCTATGGTCCTCATTAGCCCTGATAATCCGGATCGATTACATGCAATTGAAGCTTACGTCGACAGCGGTGCCATCGGCAATTATGTGGATCATGAAATGGTTTTGAGGATGAATCTAACTCTTTGTCCCAAGGCTGTAAAGGACGTCATTACTACGGTGGATGGTACGGAGATAGCCTCCGGGCCAGTAACGCATACCACTCAAGAGGTGACGCTAGTAAGTCAAGATGGACACCATGAGAAGATCGTGTTCGATGTGATCAAGGCCCCTCAGTTTCAGATTATTCTAGGAATACCTTGGTTAGAGAAACACAATCCTCTGATCGATTGGCGAGCAAGAACGGTCCAGTTTCCAGAATGTGTATCTACTTGTCACCCTCCACCTGGTGTTGCACTGGCCGCAATTTCTTCAGAGACTCCCCAGTTACCTCCCGAATACCTAGAATACCAAGATGTTTTCCAGAAGGATCAGGCTAACTCTCTACCTCCTCATAGGTCTTATGACTGCCAGATAGACCTGATACCTGGATCTACTCCTCCTTGTAGTAGAATTTATGCCCTCACCGAGCCTGAGAACCTTCACCTTCGACAATACCTGGATCAATACCTGGCAAATGGGTTTATTCGTCCTTCCAAGTCCCCTGCTTCTTCAGCTTTGTTCTTCGTTCCAAAAAAGGAAGGAGACCTTATCGATTATCGCTCCCTGAACCAGATCACCGTTAAGAATAGATATCCGTTACCTTTGATCCCTGAACTCCTGGACCAAGTCAGAAAAGCATGCATATATACAAAGCTGGATCTTAGAGGAGCTTACCACTTGGTACGAGTAAAAGAGGGCAATGAATGGAAGACGGCCTTCCGCACCAAGTATGGGCTATTTGAATATCAGGTCATGCCCTTCGGAATTTGCAATGCCCCGGCCGCCTTTCAATATTTTATGAACGATGTCCTCAGAGAGCTCATAGATGTATGTGTTGTTGTTTACATTGACGACATCCTCGTTTATTCTTCATCGGAATCTGAACATCGGAAACACGTGAAAATGGTCCTCGAAAGATTGCGTCAACACAAACTTTTCGCTAAGTTGGAAAAATGTGTTTTCAACGTGACTGAAGTTGAATTCTTGGGATTCATATTATCACCTGGCGGAGTGCGTATGGATTCAAAGAAGGTTGATGCAGTTCTCAAATGGCCATCACCATCCTCCGTAAAAGGTGTGCAAAGCATGTTAGGCTTCGCTAACTTTTACTGCAGGTTTATCCCCGAATTCTCTCGAATAGTCCAGCCCATCACTGCCTTGTTAAAGAAAAACAAACGTTTTGAATGGTCTACCGAGGCGGAACAAGCTTTCCAGGATTTGAAGACTAAATTTATCTCTGCACCAATCTTAAAACACCCTCGCCCCGAACTCCCCTACATCGTGGAAACTGATGCTTCAAGCCTTGCCATGGGGGCAGTTCTATCACAAAAGGACCCAGTAACCAATCAGTTGCATCCCGTGGCATTTTGGTCCCGCAAATTCTCGCCTCCTGAAATCAATTACACGATTACTGACAAGGAACTTCTGGCTATCAAGTCTGCCTTTAAGGCTTGGCGGCATTATCTGCTGGGGGCCCGACACACCGTTACTGTGATTACGGATCACCGAAACCTGCAATATTTGAAGACCGCAAAAGCCCAATCCTCTAGACAACTCCGTTGGGCATTATTCTTTGCCGAGTTTGACTTCATAATTACCTATCGACCTGGTACAAAGAACGGTAAAGCCGATGCCCTTTCTCGGATGGGAGTGGAAGAACACTTGGTCAACCCTAAACCTGTACCAATCATTCCCGAACAAAGAATTCTGGGTGTAATCGCCACAGAATCCATAGAGGAAGTTAAGGATAAAGCCAGGCAACTTGTAACTCCAGCAGACATACAGAATTGGCATCTGCAGGGAAAGGACTTTGCAGTAACGGACAACTTATTGTATTTCCAAGAACGATTATACCTACCCAGCCAGATTTACAGAAAAAAGTAATCTCTTGTTATCACGACTCTTTAATGGAAGGTCATCCCGGTATAGCCAAGACCTCAGAAAAGATCAAGCGCTACTTCTGGTGGCCGTCTTGGAAAAAAGATATCAGAGACTTTATAATGTCCTGTGGAGTATGCGCCCAAAACAAGAGTCAAAAGGAAAGACCAGCAGGCCTCTTACGCCCTATTGACATCCCACCTCGCCCTTGGCATACGCTTTCTATTGACTTCATCACCGATCTACCTCCATGCTCCGGATACAATACGATTCTAGTAATCGTGGACTTATTCTCCAAGATGGCGCATTTCATTCCGCTCAAAGGCTTGCCAACAGCAGCAACTCTGGCCCGAGAATTTCTCGAAAACATCGTCCGACTGCACGGTTTTCCTTCGGTTCTAATTTCGGATCGAGGTAGTCAATTTATTTCTCATTTTTGGCAAAGTTGCTGTCGGTCGGCTCAAATTGATGTGAGACTATCGACCAGTCACCACCCTCAGACCGACGGACAAACCGAGAGGACCAATCAAACTCTGGAACAGTATTTACGCTGCATGCTGCAACAAACTGAAAAAACTTGGAAAGATATCCTTTGGATAGCCGAGTATGCCTACAATAACTCTGTCCATTCGGGAACTGGGAAAACCCCGTTTTTTCTTTTGTACGGCAGTCACCCTCGAACCTCGGAGTTGGATCCCCTCCAAGATCTTGAAACACCAGCAGTAGACTACCTGCATTCTACAATCACCCAAGCCTTTAAGGAAGCTGTTTCTCACCTTCAAAGGGCTAAAGAACAATACAAGAAAGGAGCAGATCAACATCGGAAGGAAGCCCCTCACTATCAAGTAGGGGATCAAGTCTGGTTATCCACCAAATATCTATCTCTAAAAGGGCCACGCACATTCAACCCAAGATACCTTGGTCCCTATTCCATCACTACCATAGTAAACCCAGTAGCGGTCAAGTTGGACTTGCCCCCGCACATGAAGATACATCCGGTCTTCCACGTCTCTCTATTAAAACCCGTGCAACCTCAAACCCGACTAACCAAATCTCCAAAACCTATCCTAGTGGATGGAGAACTCGAGTTTGAAGTCAAAAGCATTCTGGACTCCAAGATCTCCAAATCTAAACTATTCTACCTAATTGACTGGAAAGGCTACGGCCCCCAAGAGAGATCCTGGGAACCTGCTGAATATGTCCACGCTCCTCGCCTAATCAAAAGATTTCACCGAACATTTCCTGACAAGCCAAAACCCCCGGAGAAGCCCGGTTTGGGAGGGGCCTTGAGGGGGGGTACTGTCATGATCTCTGCTTCCAAAAGGTCAGGGTTTTCCCAACTCCCTTGGAAGCAGATCCATAACCCAGATTCCGAGTGCCAACCAGTCCCAATTGGGACCTTTTGGACCCAGTCCTGGCGCCAGTGGCACCAGGCTCATAAATATGCCCAGTCCCAGCGCTGGAAGCGCCGGGCTCATAATGCTTGGGTGGACTTACCTTCAGCAGACCATGCTGCTTACTTGCCTGCCAGTTGAGCCTCTGATCCTCTTCTATTTGGAACTACTTTTCCTGTTGGGTGGGGCTGGAGCCACTCCCTAGATTCAGAACACTGGAACTGTTCTGGAAGGCAGGAACTCTTTTCTTACTAGGCGTGGCTGTGGAAGGAGATACCTAAGCACTACAGGAGGCTATTTAAACCACACCCGGTGGATGAATCTTGCTTTGCGTTATTCTGCAACCTCTGCAGCAGAACGCTCATCGTGTCTTCTGCATCCGGTCCTGGGCCTAAGGAAAAAGGCTTACCATCCTGAATCCAGTCTTCAGCAACACCTATAAAGACAAGAAAGAACAGGTTAGCATTCCGGCATCTGAAAGGCAAAGGCTTACCATCCTGAATCCAGTCTTCAGCAACACCTATAAAGACAAGAAAGAACAGGTTAGCATTCCGGCATCTGAAAGGCAAAGGCTTACCTACTCTTCGTACGCTCCGGAGGCCTTCGGCGCTGCATCCCGCATCTGAAAGACAAAACAAGGTGCGTTTAAAGACATTGGGGAACTTTAATACTCACGTGCCATTACTCCTTTCCACATCTAATCCAGTGGGTATTCCGGCACCCTGCAGCCGCTCCGAACTCGTACCTGCAAAATAAAAAGACAGTTAGAGCGCATAGTGAAGCAGGCAACAAGCGCTTACTTATGTGCTTCCAGGCGCTTCTATTCATCACACGGGCTCCATCTTCAACTCACTTCAGCCCGTCATCCGCCATCGCCGGAACCCTGCAAAACAAGAGACATCATTACTAAAGACTTTAAAGACATTTGAATGACTCGAAACTTACCGTTCGTGCAGTAAACGATGGACAGCAGTCCTCTGAAGTCAAGAGGCCTGCGCTACCTATCCAGTGAAGAAACTGGTTACAGCACCCTGCCCCGAGGCAGATGGAGAGCTCGGCATTCACTTACCTAAGGTGAGAGCGTTAACCTTTGGGGGTCTACAGGAGAGGAGAAGAGGAAAGAGATAGGGACACCCCAATAACCCCAGTTCATTAACCCAAATTTTCTATCGGCAGACATCTTACTCTACACGTCAGGCATACAGTGCACAGAGGTCCAGCCCAAAGAGCCAACCGGGTGCTACACATCACCTTTGAAGATACGGTAGTCGCCCAGTCAAGACCGGCGCCTCTGCGAGAATCAGGTGAGCGTTACAATGAGTAACTAGCAGGTTAAAATGAATTTTAGCAAAGGAAAGCAAGGAGCTGTTGATTTTTACACGTGGCTGAAATTGTGCAAAATGTCAAATCGCTGCAAATTTAATCACATGCATCAAGCGTAATTACGGAGGCCCTATAAGGAGTAGCAAGTCGGTTCTAGGTTCGTTGGAAAGCCTAGAATCTTAGCTTTAAGATGACAGTTAGAACTCACTCCTAGCACAAATGGTTCCGGAGCTATGGCCAATTTAGTCAAGGTAGTTTTTCGGATTTGAAATTTTAAAGCTCAGAATGACAGATGATAGTTTTCAGTTTTAAAGATGACAGAATGACACGATTCTAGGAGGCAGTTCTAATAGGCTAAAATAGTTTGGATTAGATCAGTTTAAACTAAGAGATTGGTTTTGGCACAGTGAGTACTCACACTATATTTTTGAAATAAGCCATCAAGGTCTGGTCAGGTTGGACTTCTGCTAGCGGTTCTTCACAGTGGTCTGGTCTCTGGTTCTGCTCTCAGCCATGCACAGTTCTGGTCTCCCTGGATCTCTGGTCTCTCTGGATCTCTGGTCTCTCTGGATCTCTGGTCTCTGGAGGTTGATGGATTTGAAGTCTGGAGTCTCCCGGCAAAGCGTCCCGCAAGAAAGTGGAGTGCCCCTCTCTACTTGTCATTGGCCCAATTCTCCCCTCTCCCATGATTGGGGGAAGGAAATGGATTGTCATCATGATGAGGTCTGTTTATGGGTCAGAGGATCCTCCCCTGGTCAATTTTCCCACAAATCTATATTTGATTCAAATACATATTTCCCAGATACACAAGTGGTTGACATTACATGTACATATTACAGATGAATTAAGACAGGTCTCTGTTCAAGCCGCATGTTCCTGCGAGCTGGGATTCAGAAATGACAACATTTTGCGCTTTTTGGTCGGTTTACCAATATCGGACATTTACCAAAAATTACACAAATGTGCGCATGGAGTATGGACATTATTTGATGAAGTGTCAGATTTTTAACATGCAGACATTTGGAGTAAGAACCTATTTTCCGCTAGCAACCCCCCAGAATACACCACAGGGTCCTAACACCTCTTAAAACGTGCACAGAAAAATCACAAGAATAATGATATTACTTATATAATTCTGACAAATCCGTACTATGAATTATCCATCTTTTTTAAAAATTATGCTCTGGCCCAAAGGGGTGTGGTTTCCCCCAAGCACATGGTGGAGTTTCTGGTTTGTCCACTCCCTCCAAGCTCAGCTTGCCCTCACAGGCACTGCTCCTCCTAGTTTCTCCCAAGAGGAAGCCATTTACGACCCCCCCAATATAACATTTGCCTGAGTCCAGGACAGGGCTTTGTTCAATTTCCTGCAGTCTGCAGGTAACCCTCCCTTAATTCAATCAGAGAGGTGTGATCTCCTTTTGGTGGGGGCAGCAGGATGCAGCCAGGCCTGGGAAGAGTTGTTGAGCCAGTTCAACTCCTGTCGGCGGTAGTTGTCAGGCAGAATTCAATTTCTTTAAGCCAAGCTTCAGCTAAATGTCCTGTTTGTTCCCAGTTTAAATCAAACTTACAATGTTTACACATGCGGCTAGAATGCTGATTCTAAGTTCAAAACCATGACATTTAACAGTTGCAAACTATGTGATACTCAAAAGTAGGTCACTCATTTAATTTAAACATTTCAATTTTAGTGGTTTTAAATCCAATTTCAATTAAGCTGCTGACATCCACAGCTCAGCCAGTTTTGTTATAAACATTGTTTTGGGCTCTTCATCTTCCCAGATTGTGTATGCACACAACACTTCATTCTGCCAGATGTCTGCTGGTGTTCAGTAAGATTTTTGAATATCCTGCAATGTTCGAAATAGGCACTTTTGATTTTAAGGCGTTTTTGGTCTAACAACACTGTTATTTTTCCTTTGACACCACCTTTCACCCCTGGCGCTTCCGGTCCATCATGCTGGCACTGGTGGGTGGCAGGTTAGACAACCATTTTGGTGTGCGCACAACCGCGCGGTTTTCCTGGTTCTGGGATGGAATGATGGGCGGCGACAGCTCATCCTCACATCCACCCAGTCTATTGATTTAGTTTTGTTCTGGGATAGAATGATGGGCGGCGACAGCTCATCCCCAAATCTACCCCGTCTAATAATTCAACATGGGTCAAAACCCTTGACAAACCCCCCCGCCCGACTGCACTTTGAATTTGAGTCAAGGGGAGTCGGGTGCAAAGAATGTTTGATCCACACACTGGTATGTCCGCATCATCTTCTCCCAATTCTGTAGATGGCACAGTTCTGCCTCTTTTCCTCCATCCGGTTGGATCGATCGGTTCTCCTCGCCGGTCCTGATGGGAATATTGGGCAGTACCCCGGGCCCCTCAGATCTTTGCTCCTGGTCCCTGGATCGTTCTCCTTGGCCAGTCTCCAGGTTTTCTTTCTCCTAGGATGACAAAGGAAAGCGGCAATACCTATTCATAGACATTTCTCCCCATTATTGATATAGTGGGGCGACATATACATTTTTTACTTCAATAGACATAGCATTCTTGTTTTGAAAAACACAATATAATTCAGAGACAGTCGCTTACAAGAGTCATTGGCCCTCATTCCGAGTTAGGACTACATCATGGAGTAAATAGCTCCATGGTTGGCAACCATGGAGCTATTTACTCCATGGAATACCGGCATGGTGAATGGAGTAATTTCCGGTCCATTCCAAGGTTGGATGGACCGGTAATTCCCCATTTACCATAGCCCTTCACCCATCCCCATTTCTGCCCCCATAGGGCTCAATGGGAATGGGGAAGGAGGTAATTACGGCACCGTAAATTAAGGTGCCGTAATTTACTCCAAGGTCACTTTGCGGGTCCCGTAATTTACTCCTGCTAAAAGCAGGAGGTAAAGAGGGACCCGAAAAGGGAACTCGGAATACGGAGGTAAGGGATTACTGCCATCGGTGCCCTTACAGGCGCCGGTAATCCCTTACCTCCAACCTCGGAATGACCCCCAAAATATCTTAGAAACTATATGTGGGATATTTTAGGGTTGGAACTGAATTACTCTGGAGCAGCTCCCTCTGGGATTCCAGAGGATTCCTCCAGTTGTTGCAGAGTGTGCCTGGGATGTCAACACTTTAGCTGATTAATGTGGACCCACTTGTCTTCCCCTGCTGCCAAACTGCCTTTGGGGATGCGACAGGGGAGATTTTGTCTATAATTTCAAACGGTCCCTTCCATGTAGGCAAAAATTTCCGCTGTTTGGCCTGGTTTCTTTGGAAATTGTATAGATAGACCCGGTCTCCCACATGATATTCCTTCCTGTGGTTTTCAAGTCATAGTGGGTCTTCATGCTCTCGGCTGATCTTTCTAGATTCCGCTGAGCATAGGCAAAAGCATGTTGAAGGTGTTTCCTTAAATTCTCCACATACTCATGAGTTGTGGAGGCATTTATCAACGTCTGCTCTTGGGTCCTGTAGAGCAAATGCTGGGGAAGCACCATCTTGAGTCCGGTCATCAACTCAAATGGTGACATTTTAGTTGCAGATGAAGGGGTAGATCTGATGGCCATTTGGACCAGAGGTAGTCGGATATCCCAACTAGGCCCAGAATCTGCCACAAACTTTTTTGAGATGCTCACAATGGTCGGTTATAGCGTTCTACTGCCCCCAGAAGAAGCTGGCCGGTAAGCAATATGTAGCTTCCTTTTGACCCCCAGTATTTCCCACATCTTTGTCATTACTTCACTGGTGAAGTGGCTACCCCTGTCTGACTCAATCCTTTGAAGTAGACCAAAACGGGAAAAGATGTGGTTAATCATCAGGGCAGTTGCAGTTTCTGCCTTGCAATTTGGGGCTGGGATACATTCCACCCACTTGGTAAACAAGCATGTGACCGTCAACATGTACTTATTCCCCCGAGAGGAGCGAATCACGGGGCCTATGTAGTCCACTTGTAAATCTGACCATGGCATTGTCATTCCCCTCTTTTGGAGAGGCGCCCGGTGTGTGAGGGATGATGGCTGAAATTGTGAACAAGACACCCCTTCAAGTATTTTTCAAGGTTCTGCCCCATGTGTGGCCAGTGTGCAACCTCTCTTAAGATTTCCAGTGTTGTGTGAAACCGCCTATGAGCGGCAGTGGCCGCATAATGGGCATGACTTAACATCAGGCTTCGGAATGAGGTAGGAACCACCCACGGATCATGGCCAGCTTTGGATTTCCTTACCAACAAACCGTCTTGGATTCGGAACATTTTTGGACATTTCATCAACACTCTTAGGTCCTCTTTCCCAATGTAATCGGTATCCTTCAGGGGAAAGTTCTCAGGGTCCTCAAGGTGTTGGTAAAACTTACCAATGATTGGATCCCCCTTCTGAGCTGTAATTAAATCAGCATCAGGGGTCTCCTTACTCCATTGGGCAGTTGAAAGATCATTGTGAGCATTTGTCTGGGACCTAGTGATAGCAGTGACCTGGATTTCCCCCAACAAGGACTCTGTTTCTATTAGATCCCCTTGGATGGCCCCGGTTTTGGCCAGTTGATCAGCTAAGTCATTTCCAGTTTTGTCTGGTCCCTCTACTTTGGAATGACCCTTGATCTTTTTCCAATAGATGGTCATCCCATTCAAGGTGACCAGATCATCAATGTTTTGGATTAACTTCCCATGTTTCAAGGGTTTGTTATTAGCACATAACATGCCTCTGGTTTTCCAATTAACCAGGTGCTCCACGAACCTGTTCCGTACATAATCCGAATCTGTGATTATGACCAGTTCGGGGAGTTGATGTTGGACAGCAGTGAGGATGGCCTGATGCACAGCCATCAATTCTGCCACCTGACTACTTCAGGGACAAATTTTGTATCCAGCGGGGGGTTCTGGGGACTCATTCACCCATGCATTCCCTACGCCAGCCACCAGTTCTTTCTCCCCGTTGTTGTCAACATGGTAAGAGCATCCAGCCACATAGACAGTGGGCATTCCCTCACACTTGTCTTCTTCAAAGACTTTGTGTGGGGAATTAAGGTATGCCTCCATGTTGTCCTTGATTTTTAGACTTTCGTCCTCGAGACAGTTTTCTCTGGCACAATCATGCAAATCAGCCAGACCTTGCGCGAGGGGACTCTTCTTGTTTTGGCCATATCTGACCTCCACAGGAAAGCCTTGCATTGACAGAATCCAGGAAGTAATTAGGGAATTACTCACATTTCCGGGCCGGATTCTGTCACTTTGGAGATATTGCATAGGCTGGTGTGGAGTCTCCACTATGATGTGTTCCCCCTGGACAAACGGGCAGTAATTATTCAATGCCCACACTGTTGCCAGGAGTGTCTTCTCACAATCGTTGAATTTTTCCTCCACAGAGGATAAAGTTTTACTCGCATAGCAGATTACTTTATTGCCCTTGTCATGCTTTTGGTATAATACTGCCGTCAAGCATGTATTAGAGAACCCTGTCTCCAGGAAGAACTCCTTGCTCCTTGTTTCTGACAGGGTAAGCTAGGCAAGGCGCTTGTGAGAGGCTTCTCTTGAGTTGTCTTACTGCCTCAGATTGTTCTGGACCCCATTCCCACTTGACCCCCCATTCAAGAGATGAATCAGGGGTCTAGTGATCTCTGCGTAGCCCTAAATGAACTTTCTGCTGTAATTAGTCAGTCCAAGGAGGCTCCTTAGTTCCCGCAGAGTTGTGGGATCCTTCAGTTTCTGGAGTGCTTCCACTTTCTTTTCCTGGGGACAGAGACCCTGAGGAGTAACCTCATGCCCCAAGAAATTAACACGGGTTCTACACTACTGTGCTTTCTGAAAGGAAAGTTTTGCTCCAGCAGCCCTCAACTGTGTCAGAACATAACGGATCTCCGCTATGTGTTCCTCCACAGATGAACTTTTGATGAGGACATCATCTACATAAGCCAGGTTACCCCTCGCACCCAGGTCGGGCATGACCTTATGTAGGAAAATGTTGAATTCATTGCCGGAATTGAGGTATCCGAAGGGAGTCCGGGTCCATGTGTACTGCTGGCCCCCAAAGGTAAAAGCCAGTTTGTATTGGTCCTCCCTACTGACAGGCACGGTCCAGTATCCATTGGTCAGGTCTATTGCTGTGAATACCTGTGACCCCTGAATCTGGGCCAGCCCTTGGTCAATGTAGGGCAGAGGCCATCGGGAAGTATTGACCCGTTTGTTGAGCTCCCTAAGGTCGGCGCAGAGTCTCCACTTGCCGTTTGGCTTCAATATTCCCAGCACCGGATTATTGAAGGTGCTGTGTACTGGACAGATTATTCCCCGGGACTCAAGGTTCTTAATTATTTCAGTAAGGGACACATGGATTCGAGAGGCAAACAATATTGCTTCCCAAACACTGGAGTCATTCCGGGGTCCGTGGGAATTGTTGTTGTGTGGATGTCGGTGCGACCACAGTCATATGAGTCTACCGCAAAGAGATCTTGGAAATCCAAGAAAACTTGTTTCAACTTTTGCTTCTGTTCCAGAGTCACACAGGCATCAGCTAGGTTGACTCTCTCTTCCACCATCTGCCTGAAGCCTGGAAAGACTTCTGGTTTTGCTATCTCAGTGGCCTCCTTCAGCTGGGTGGAGAAGTCCCTGGTCAGAGTGCTGATTTGGACCGGAGGCTTCAGGTGGGAAAGGCAGCCCTCATGGACCTGGAAAATCACCTCATCCCCTCTGAAGTCACAAGTCACATCTTCCTTATCATAAGGGCAAGAATTGCACACCAGGAGGTTCCCCCCATGCCGGGTGAAAATCCTGTCTGGTGTTGTATTGTCCTCACTGTCACTGTCAAAACAGTCCTTGGGGATCGGTCCTAACAGTTCATTTTCTAAATCAATGGAGAAATGTCGCTCATCAACCGCCATTCCAATGATGGTGCCTGCGGCTAGAGTAATACTCTGTAAGTCGCTGTTATCCACCTCTATTGGAATGGTGTCATGTTCTATGTTGACTAATGGTGTTGGGTTTACCCCTAACCCTTGTTGTTGGAGAGAAGCATTTAGATGAATATAAGCATCAGGGTTTTCCAATTTTTGTCCTATATTACCTTTCACTTCCAGGGAGAATTGTCGGGTCCTTTCCGGGATGGTGACTTCCTCTTTATTCTGAATTTCAACTGCATAAGGTAGCAATTGAGCTGACCTAAATGCTTTTTCTGAATCATCAAAGCCCATGGGATTATCCGCTAATCGGGACCAAGCTTGGATGTTTATTAGTTCCAAACTAATGGCAAAGCGATTGAGAATGTCACTGCCTAAGTAAAAGGCGGCAGTGACGTCTCGCACGACCCAACAATTATGGACTATGCTCTTGTTGCCAATGGAGATTTTGAGCATATACCTGCTTGGCAGGAGATGTTTGGAATTGGGTGCTTCCAGGTCCATTTCCCATTTATCTATCAGTTTGAATGTGGGAATGGCTGGATCTTTTGGGAGTTGGCGGAACATGGCTTCGCTGATGAAGCTCTTACCATTGTTCACACACACTCGAGCAAGAACAGAGTCCTTCCCATCATTTAACTGAACAGGGATGAACCACTGCTCTCCAATTTGCTGAATATAGGCCAGGCTCTGAGCTGATTTCACATCTTTCTGGACTATAGGAGTGGGAGTGTCTGATTGTGGATTGGTAAAGAATTTCAGAGTGTTTCCTTCCAGTGTGGAATACCACCTTAAACTGGAAGGAAGGTTGATTTCCAGAAATAGAGAGAACCCCCCCATCACCAGACTGTTGCCCTACTGCTACTACTGTCACGTCTGGAATTTGGTTGTTCTGGAAGCGAAATTCTACTTGGTCAGATTTTTGTTCAACCATGTGGCAGGTGCCGTTTACACTAACATGGTTGACACTCTGTTTAAATTTTATTGGTCGGCTAGTCTGGGTCCAGAGGACCTTGTTCACGCAATCTATTAGGGGTGACAACCTTCTCAGGAGGTCATTCCCTAGTAAACAAAGGGTGCCCTCTGGAGTCACTACTATGACCGGGTGTTTCACCTTGTGTCGCCCAATTTTGATGTCCAAATCTGCAGTCCCCTCGACGGGAATTTCCTTCCCGTCAAAGTTCTGGAGTTGTCCAGGAAGAGAGGTGAGAGGAATACAGTAATTCTCCCCCCTTCCTGCATTTAGTTCATCAAAGGCCCTTTTGGACAGAAGGGTCGCTTGGGATCCAGTGTCCACCAGTGCCAAAATTGTACCCTGCCACTGTACTTGTACCGGGGCATAGTATCTTCCCTCCTTCTCCTCAAGGGGGCACAGATAATGCACATTTCTGGACAACTGGTGGGCTAATTTTCTGGTTTCGGACATGGCGAGAGAAGAGATTTGGGCAGAATTCTGTGAAGAGCCTGGGGAATCTGAAAGAAAAAGTTGGCAACTGGAAATGGTTTCGGGTTCTGGGCCGCCCCCCCCCTTTTTGGAGGCAGTCATCAGGATGGGTTTGACCCATGGGATTTTGGTATTGTTGGTTCTGGGATAGAATGATGGGCGGCGACAGCTCAATCCCCACATCTACCCAGTCTGTTGATTCGGTTTTAGGTTCCCCGGGTTCCGGTTCTGGGCCGCCCCTGCCTTTTGGGAGGCAGTCACCAGGATGGGTTTGAACCAGGGGTTTTTGGTTTTGTTGGTTCTGGGATAGAATGATGGGCGGCGACAGCTCAATCCCCACATTTACCCAGTCTGGATTGGAATCTCTTGGGACCCATTTTTCCTTGCGAGGAGTTCCCCCATCTCTGAAGGAGAAGATCCTATTCCCAGGATCTTCCGAGGATCCCTCTCCCTCAAATTGGAATACCTGTACCTCCTCCACAAAGTGGGTCTGTTTGGGTCTTTTGTTTCTCCTACCTCCTCTCTGCTCCTTGGGTGGCAGACTTTCAGGGGTAGGAGATTTTGTTTCCGGTTCCTGGTTTTCCAGGGGCTGTTTACAGGTTGGGAAGGAAGCTTCCTCCAAGGCTTTACACCCCCCTTCCCCTTGTGCCTCCTCCCTGACAACCGGTGGGTTATCGGGGTGCTGCCCCCGTCATTGATCTGGAGCACCAGGTCCAGAGTTTGGGGCATTCTGCGGTGGCATGCGCTTCTGAGGGTTCTGTTGAGCCCTCAGTATGTGACCCAGATCCCATGCCATATTTTGGACCTGGCGCTCAAGTTGTGAAACCCGCTCAGGTTGATACGGGGCTCTATTTTCTCCCCTGGGCTGATCCCGGGAAGGGTAGCTATCCCTTCTCTGGTAATACCCCAGATTGGGAAGATTTGGGTACCCCTCCACCCTTGGCCTCCCCTCTCCCGGATTAGGTTGTCTGGGCTCAGGGAATTGGGGAAAGAAGGATGGATGATTTTGGGGCTGGAAATTGGGTGGATACCTGGGAAAAAAGTTCGGCCCAGGATTTGGTGAATTTCTGCCCTCCTGGTGGAAGTTAGGAGGGAAGTTCCCTGGGTTAGGTGCTTGGCTGGAACCCCCCCTTGGGCTGGAGGAGTCCACACATAACCCAGGATGGGTCGGTTTCCCTTGTAGCGGGGACTTACATAATCAGGGGAGCGGGGGACCCCATTTGTGGGACTACCTCCTCGACTCCCTGTCTGTGACTGGGCCAAGGATCTTCTGGGCTGTGAATTATTTGATTCAGGCAGGTTTTTAGGCCCCCCATCTCCAAATCTAAAACGGGGGCAACCTTTACCTCCGCCACCTTGGCAGCAGCAGGGGTGCTGTTGGTTTTGGGGTTTTTCTGCGCATTACTTTTATTTTCTATGGGCTTCTGCACCTCATAGATCCGGGTAGCCTGTTCAATGACCCAGTCTAGTGACCTCTTCTCGTGAAAATCTCTCACTAGCTGGGTCATGATGTATTTGGGCAAGGCATGGAAAAAAGTATTGACATATTCTCTGCTGTCCGTGCGCACCCTTCTGGTGGTCTGCGCAAAGGCACACTTCAATTCTTGCACAAATTCTTGTGGGGCCTGATCCTCCCCACATTGCAAATTGTAGGCTGCCTTGCGAGCCTCTTGGGGATTTCTATGTACAGAAAAATGTTTCAAGATGGCCGCCCTATATGTGGACCATGTTGAATGGTTTTGGTCCTCCAGCCCCGCAAAGAAACTGGAGTATTCAGGGGAGAATGTCCATTTGACGTACTGGATGCAGCTACTGCTGTCCTTCAAATCGAAAGTCTCCATCATTTGCTCATAGAGCTCCAAGTGTTCCCAAACAAAATAATTGGCGTTCTTATGATAAGGCGTGATGACACTCCTGATTGCCTTTATCTGTTTTAAGGGGTCGTTAAGCAAGGCCCTTTTCACCTTATTGGCCTTTTTGGTCCGGGCAACCCTGGTCCTTTCATCCTCTGATTCAGAAGCACTGCTCCCAGAGGTGCCCGTCTGATCTTCCAGGTTTTCCCAGATTCTGTGAGCCTGGGAATAGCTGGCAGAATGTGGGGACCTGGTCTCCTGTGTCCTGTGACGCTCAGAGGAGTCTTCAGATCCCTCGTTGCTACCAGGATTTGATGGGTACCCCCCCACTGACCTAACTGGGCAGAGGTCTTCAGGATGCCCTTAGTGGGCCTACTCTCCTGGGGTTCCCCACTAAATTGCACTGTACTTAGGTGCCCATGCCCGGATGCCCGCCAATCCATTCCTGGGTGGTACTGGCCTATGAGCCCCATACTTTTGGCTGGATAGTAATCTGCCATCCCCATGGCCCTGTGCTCATGTGCGCCAGGGGACATGGGGGTGGCAGAGTCCAGGGACTGGGAGTGATGAAGGCCTCTGGTACTAGGGCTCCTGAGGTTATGCTCAGGTGTTTCCCTTTCCCAGCGAATGTCATCTCTATCAGCCCCTGCTCCCTGTTGCAATGCAAGAGCCTGCGCTTTCAGTTCCTCAGTTAAGGTCTTATTAGACTCTATCAGTCTCTCCTGCATGGCTACCTGTTGCTGGAGCCTATCATTGTGCTGGCAGAGAGCCTCATTTTCTCTCTGTGCCTCCTGATTGGTCCTGGAGTACTGGGCCAGTCTCCGCTGCAGGAGGGTTACCTCCTGAGTCCCATCCCTACTGGCCTGCTCCTTTCTTGCCAGAGCCTCCTCCACCCTTCTGGTGTGATCTAGCAAGCCCTGATGCTCTTTTTGGAGGTCACCCAGCCCCTGGAGGGCCAAGTGATTTTTTTCAATTTCTCTTTTTAAATGGCAGACTTCCTGGCCTAAGGTATCCCTTTCCTGACCAAGAGCCTGCATTTGTGATGCCAGGTCATCCCTCTGCCTTTGAAAGGCACCAGCTTTCTGGCGTTCTTCATCAAACTCTGCCTGGGTATCCAGGTCTTTCAAAATCAATGTATTGCTTTCCTCTTTCTCTCTGTCTAGTTGGATTTGCAGGGTGGCTACCTGCTCTGTGCATACCCTGTTGAAATTGATCTGTTGCTACAGCTTTTTCTGGAACTGCAGTAAGGAGTCCAAACTGTCTTGGTGCTCCTTCTGCAAAGCCAGAATTCTGGTATCCTGATCAGCCTTTTCCTGTTGCAGGATATCCATATCCTCCTTTATTTTAATGATGTACTGTCTACTATCATTTTCTGTCTCCTGGCTCCTGTGCAGCCTCTGCTCAGAAGAGTCCAGGTCAGATTGTGCCTTCTCTAATGCCATCTGTTGCCTATTTGCCAGATCCTGGCCTTCAGCACATTTGTCCTGCATGGCTCCCAAATATAGATACACATATGCCGCTATCCTGGCAATCTTATTGTGTTTATCTTTGGCCTTAGGAGCCATGTATAGTTCGCTCAGGGCCACATGTAAGGGGCCCTGATCTCTCCAGAATTCTAACCCAGTTGCAGTGACCTGTTTTGTGATTGCCTGCAACCACGCATCCTGGCCCTGCTCAGTCCATTCACCTCTCACAAATAGCTTATGTAAGAAGTGCTCTCTGGCTATTTTGATGTCTACAAGTGTCGTCATTCTGGAAATTGATTTCCTTCCTGACTTACAAAAGTTTGTATTTTATTTTGCAAAACAAACCGTTTCCTTAGAGTGTTCCTTTGAGGAGTGCTTTACAGCGTAACACAGCGTGGTGATCTAACTGGATATGTGTATCCGGTCAGTTGGCACACTGTATTAAGCTGCACAAGTGGTAAATCTAACCCGCAATATCCCGGCTCCGAGCCCCCACTCTGTAAGTGACTCCAATCAAGTAATCCAACTAAGTCAGTGCCTTGTCTGGGATGCCAAGGGAAGCCCTTATTTATATATTTTTATGGCAAGTTATAATCTGGATGATGAACCCTTGTATAACACCCCTCTCTTAGAATCCCCCTGACCCCGCTGAGCCAAGAAGTAGATTTGTTTTGCAAATTTAAAAGGTTTATTTGAAAAATTAAACAAAATATATATGTATCACACTTCTATAAATAAATTGATAATGGATAGTACACTTGTGAATATGAGCAGTCATCAGCAAGAGGTAATCCTACAGTAGCACAGTTCTTGGTTACTTATGAATAGGAAAAGAAATATATGGTGGCAGAGAAGGCTTTATATGGTTCAAGGAAAGGCAAGGTGAGACAGAATACAACACAGAAATAAACTTGAGATGATTTCAACCAAAATATAATCACTTTTTCTTGAACAATTCACTCCCCCCCTATGCAATGTAAGGAGATGAAAAGGAGAGCATACAGTTCTCAGGAATGCAAACAATATAATTCAGTTCCCCCCTAGCAAGCTTAGAGGAAAACAGGTAGAAGTTTGAAACACAGGCCCAAAATGCTTTGAATGTGATGACAATGAAGTGAGAAATGTGCTAAAAATGCTTTTAATTCCCTCTAGAGGTTCAGGGTGGGTGATATCTAGTTTATATTAGTTTAGGCTCACTTTAGCAATGCTCTATGAGTAACTAGCAGGTTAAAACAAATTTAAGCAAAGGAAAGCAAGCAGCTGCTGATTTTTACACGTGGCTGAAATTGTGCAAAATGTCAAATCACAGCAAATGTAATCGTGTGAGTCGAGCGTAATTACGGAGGCCCTATAAGGAGTAGCAAGTCAGTTCTAGGTTCGTTGGAAAGCCTAGAATCTTAGCTTTAAGATGACAGTTAGCACTCCTAGCACAAACAGTTCCGGAGATACGACCGATTTAATCAAGATAGTTTTTTCGGATTTGAAATTTTAAAGCTCAGAATGACAGATGACAGTTTTCAGTTTTAAAGATGACAGAATGACACGTTTCTAGGAGGCAGTTCTAATAGGCTAAACTAGTTTGGATTAGATTAGTTTAAACTAAGAGATTGGTTTTGGCACAGTCAGTGCTCACACTATATTTTTGAAATCAGCCGTCAAGGTCTGGTCAGGTTGGACTTCTGCTAGCGGTTCTTCACAGCGGTCTGGTCTCTGGTTCTGCTCTCAGCACTGCACAGTTCTGGTCTCTCTGGATCTCTGGTCTCTCTGGATCTCTGGTCTCTCTGGATCTCTGGTCTCTGGAGGTTGATGGATTTGAAGTCTGGAGTCTCCCGGCAAAGCGTCCCACAAGAAAGTGGAAAGTGAATGTCTCTACCTGTGCTGCACTGTCTGCTTTTATGTGTTTAGAAAGTGGGTGTGTGCGTGGCATAACTGAGCCTGCCCCTCTCTACTTGTCATTGGCCCAATTCTCCCCTCTCCCATGATTGGGGGAAGGAAATGGATTGTCATCATGATGAGGTCTGTTTATGGGTCAGAGGATCCTCCCCTGGTCAATTTGTTCACAAATCTATATTTGATTCAAATACATATTTCCCAGATACACAAGTGGTTGACATTACATGTACATATTACAGATGAATTAAGACAGGTCTCTGTTCAAGCCCCATGTTCCTGCGAGCTGGGATTCAGAAATGACAACATTTTGCGCTTTTTGGTCCGTTTACCAATATCGGACATTTACCAAAAATTACACAAATGTGCGCAAGGAGTATGGCCATTAATTGATGAAGCGTCAGATTTTTAACATGCAGACATTTGGAGTAAGACCCTATTTTCCGCTAGCAACCCCCCAGAATACACCACAGGGTCCTAACACCTCTTAAAATGTGCACAGAAAAATCACAAGAATAATGATATTACTTATATAATTCTGACAAATCCGTACTATGAATTATCCATCTTTTTTAAAAATTATGCTCTGGCCCAAAGGGGTGGGGTTTCCCCCAAGCACATGGTGGAGTTTCTGGTTTGTCCACTTCCCCCAAGCTCAGCTTGCCCTCACAGGCACTGCCCCTCCCAGTTTCTCCCAAGAGGAAGCCATTTACGACCCCCCCAATATAACATTTGCCTGAGTCCAGGACAGGGCTTTGTTCAATTTCCTGCAGTCTGCAGGTACCCCTCCCTGCTCACTCATTTAATTTAAACATTTCAATTTTAGTGGTTTTAAATCCAATTTCAATTAAGCTGCTGACATCCATAGCTCAGCCAGTTTTGTTATAAACATGGTTTTGCGCTCTTCATCTTCCCAGATTTTGTATGCACACAACACTTCATTCTGCCAGATGTCTGCTGGTGTTCAGTAAGATTTTTGAATATCCTGCAATGTTCGAAATAGGCACTTTGAGCTTGCATTCAGGAAAACAAAGGTGATTTTAAGGCGCTTTTGGTCTAACAACATTGTTATTTTTCCTTTGACACCACCTTTCACCCCTGGCACTTCTGGTCCATCATGCTGGCACTGGTGGGTGGCAGGTTAGACAACCATTTTGGTGTGCGCACAACCGCATGGTTTTCCTGGTTCTGGGATGGAATGATGGCCGGCGACAGCTCATCCCCACATCCACCCAGTCTATTGATTTAGTTTTGTTCTGGGATAGAATGATGGGCGGCGACAGCTCATCCCCACATCTACCCCGTCTAATAATTCAACATGGGTCAAAACCCTTGACAACAGTTCCCTCGACAAAGATCAATAATAATGGCTGGATGTTGCTGCATCACCAAAGTGGCACAAAGGGGAAGCAAATCCAGCCACTTCGTTCCACAAATTCCATACCAGTGCACATCCACATGAGGGAACCCAACATGTGCAATCATTCCACAGTGATCTTCATACACCTGCAACCAATGTATCCAAGAGTCCCCCAAAATCCAGACACTCTGCCTCCTGAAACACACAGCCATAGCCACATCCATCTGCACTCCTCTCAGCAAACAGAGCCTCTCCCACACTCTCTCCTTGCACACCACACCCAGGGAACCATATTGACCAATCCCCTGGCCTCCACAGTCCCATTTCCATGGCTGCCATCCTTAAAAGGCCCTGATGAGGCAGGTGCAATCTGCAAATTGCCACAGAGTTCACAGATAAGTCGACCAATTCAAGGGGGTGTGGAGAGAAATTGAACCCAGGGTAGGATATTCCCTCTATTGTGGTGGCTGTTAAATTTCTTTAGTTAATTCTAGGAAAATGACACGCTGCTCATTGTTTAGTTGTGATTTCAGTAGAGCAAAGTCTTCTGCAGATTGCTCATACTGCCACATGGTGTTTTCTACTTCAGTCAAGGATACTTACTCATCATTTGCTATGAGTGGCTGTCCAAGTAGTTCTTGGCGTCGTTTCAGAGAAATGTAACTGCTCTCAGGAGTGTCTATATTTAATGGTACTTGAAGTTCTTTTTCTTGTTGTCGTTCATTCTCCAAAATGTGTTTGTACTGTGTAATGTTCATATCTGCTATAGTGCTTTCACTTGCATTCAAAGCATCTTCATAAGAGGCATGGGTGTCTAATAAATCTTATTTTCTCTATGGTTTAAGAAGTTGCAGTAGGGCCATGTAGTACATTTCTTTGTGTTGAGGAATATTTAATGACAGCTTCAATGATCAATCAGGCTGCGCTTGGTAAGTTTAACCAGGTTACCCTTTCTCATCTGGTTTAGTGTTTTTTTGTATGAGAAATTTTGGGCTATGAGGTATAGGCTCATGGTTTACAAAGCAGTACTCCTGTTTGGCTAGTATGTGGCCAATAAGTTGATTTTCCAAATGTCCTGGCTGTTGGGATCGTTTTTGGCTATTGTTTATATGTCTTGGTACAATTTAAGAACTCTTTTTCTTGATGCAGACTATGTTTTCAGGTTCCTCATATAAGGCATTGCCGGTTAAACTGTCTACAGCTTCGTAGCAGCCACATTCTCTATGTGGAGCATTTTTATGCCAAAACTGTACAATTTCTGTCACAGTGTTTTGTCAGATGATATGTCATCCCAGAAGTCTTTCAGCTCTGTTTTCTCTGTGTTGGTTAAGTAGGCTGTGAATATGGTGCAACTGCAGTGGAATTGTCTGCAATGATTGCAATGCAATTATTGATGTACTTTGATGCTTCGGTTCTTTCTATGCAGTATGTTTTCTTAGGTGATTTTCCTTTCACACTGTGTCTATCCTGTCATGTCCCACTGTCTCTGCTGGTCCCTGTTGCAGCGGTAGAAGAGGATTGGGATATTATCGCTTTACCATACCAAGATGGCTCAGTGGAGCTTTTGGTGTGCTCCAGTCTTTTGTGGGACTGTGGGAAGGTTGTCCCCACCTCTGTTGCCAGGAATCCATTATCAAGCTGCTCGATCCAAGCAACGTTGTGTTGCTACTTTTCTCTTAGCTACTCTCCATAACTTTGCAGCTAGGTGCCTCAGTTCCTCTATCCGTACTAATCCTATCCTTGCTGCACTAATATCTCTCTGCCTTCTTTCTAACAGGATCTGTTTCTGCTTGTGACAATCTCACTCAACTCAATACCGCGGAGTCATTGTCTCGGCTCCGATCAGCTACTGCTTCCCCCGTATGTAGGAACAGTCATACAATCTTGCGGATCACTTCTTGCTTATTGCTCTTACCCTCGTAGAAACGCTGACACTGGCTTCCTTCCCTGTGTTTAGCAGCCGCCTGCTGACGCTTTGAGGTATCCACAGCAACGCAGACCTGGAAGTCAGTTCTAGTGTCTGAAGAGCAGTCAGTGTCGCGTACAGCTATAGTGTCTGTCTGAAGCTATTAGCAGGAAGGTATCCAGTAAGATATCCATAATACACTATACCTGTACTTATTTCTGCTGTATCCACATTTCCTCTTATCTTGCCACAGAAACCTGTAGCCTTGTTGTGGACCCTCAGCCACGTCAGAACAAATTCTCTCCACATAATATCCCACGCTCATGCTAACAGTCTGGCGAGCTCAGTTTCTTTACGAGTTGGTGCTCCTAAAAGTGCCACTCTTTCTAAACTTCCTATGCTTTCATTTGTTAGATCAGGAAATTTGATTAGACCTTACCAGCATCATTAGAAGGGCTACAATTATACAGCTCCTCTCTCATCCGGACAACCAGTTACCAGGAGAAGACATCGACTACAGTAACCAGTATAGGGTTTGCTTCTCGAGAGGAGTCCCTGGCAACCCTATGTCTACCTGATTGCATTTGATCGGGTGCGCTTAGGGCAACCAAGTAGATCCTCATATCATCAACCACTGCTGCTTCTGATTCAGGTGGGTGCCTTTTCGTCTAACACTAACAGTTTAGAAGTTGTAAGAACTGAATCCTTGCAGAACCGGAGACATGAAGCTGTTTACTTGTCCTTTTGCTGAAACTGGTCTAGGGAAACCAAAGCGGCATTTGGTTTAGTATTTGCCTTTGTTTTTTTATTTGCCCGAACAATATTCGCCATACTTGTTTCTTTGAAACTGCAAAATGTGTGCATGTAGGTCCCTATGTGTACTTTCTGAAGGAATTATGCAAGTGACATATTTGTGAATGAACTGCAAAACAGTTGCATCACTGACCTGACCAAATTTAGGAGCATGTTTAATCCACAAAAGCATGTGGATGTGTGGTGCTCCTCTGGCTTAATATTTTTTTCTCCAAAAGAAGTGTTCCACTTCTCCGAGGGGAGGAAGTGTTTTATTACAAATGAAGCGCAACATGGCAATAAAGCGATGATGGAAGTACCTTGATACATTTACAGGTGTTTTCATGTCTATAGCTGCTTTGTTTTCATTTGTTATGCGTAGGAAAGCGTGCAAGTCTTCACATGCATACTCTGCACAAATTAAAGTGACAAACCATTTGGGCGGCCAAAGTTGCGTAGCATACACCATATATCTGCGTGCCTTCAGAACCATTATTCTTTTGTACCATGCATGTTTGCCAAGAGATTTGTAATACTAGACTGTAAAACTTTGTCTTTCTTTTGCACCTTTTGTAATAGCTGCTTAGAACCTGCTGTCAATGTTTGTGCAACTCCATAACATAGAATTGCTAGTTCACTTTCAAAGAGGAGGTGAAATATGTATTCCATGTTTTGTCTGAATCTGGGGTCTTCAGAATATATTGGTAAAGAGTGGTATTCTGATCCTGTTATTTGTGTGCATCTTTCACCGTACCTTTCACCTTTAGGAAAAAGTAGAGGAAAGGCTTGTGCTTGTACACTTTTTTCCCATATACTGATAGGAGATCCTTTGGTTTGGCGCACTTGATATGTTTCCAGTGCATCGTCTGTGGTGTCTTTGGAGTGCATTGGGTGAACTGTATAGTGGACTAAAATATTGGAAGCTGTAGTAGGATCTAGAAGTTCAAATTGGCCAGTTACTGAGGCGTCCTGAATTATTTTGGTGGTTTCCTTCAGGGTTTCTTCAATGTTTCTTTCTTTGTAGTATTCATTATTGTTTTTAAGATATTGCAGAGCTGCAATAAAGTGACCTACAGGCTTCTCTGTTGTTACTTTAGGTTTAATGACAGCTTCTTAGTTACAGTTACATCTTAAGTACATAGGACATAAAAACACTGGCACCCATCACCCAGGCAGGGAAGCTCTAACAGCCTGAGCGTGGAACCCTCAACCAAACATTCTCACATTCACATCACAACATTCCACGTGACATCACAGGCTTACAACATGCACAGATAGGCACTATACAACAAAAGCTTCTCTAACTTTGTTTAAGTCCACCAGTTGCAGACAAATTCTTTTGTCGTTTGTAGGTACACCATTCACCAGGATAATCAAAGATTGCTCTATTGGCCGTTGCACTACTAGAGTGTCTACATTTTCTTTCAAATCTAAATAGCAAATAAACTACTTTGCCACAAATGCCTTTAAGTAATTCAGAGGGAGGCAACTTTGCTGTTTTTGGTAGAAGTCATATTATTGCTTGAAATGGGTGTACTGCTCGGATTATAATGGTCTCATACAAATTAAGCATTTGAGTAGTTTTGGCAGTTCTAATATTACTGATAACCTGTGAAGGCCATTCGGTAATTGTCAAGTTTTGCAGTGCAGTATGTGCACAGTATTGAGGGGTAAAATTGAGGGGTAGAGAGCACATTGGGACCATTGGGATTCCTCATTGTCTTCTATTTTGTACATTATGTCTACAATTTTCGTGCTCTTTTATAAAAGGTTCTGCGACAACACACACATACCTTGTTTGGTACTTAAGCAGATGTGCTTTTACACTTTGATATTTCTTTTTTGTATGTGTGTAATAAAAGGTTGACATCTGCAAGGTTGTTGCTACTGTTTTCTAAAGTTATTAGATTTTGTAAGTGCTCTTCTGTTCCAAAATATTTGCTTTGGATGTGGTGTATTTCTTCGAGCAGTTCTTTGGCTGTATCATGTAGGAGAATGTCATTTCAATGCTCCAGTGCTAAAGCAGGACTTTTTGCATAGTACAGTTTGCGGATGAGATTTCTTACAGTAGAATGGTGTGTTGCTAACATTTTGATATGGTGTAAGATGCTTTTGCACAGAGGTCCAGAAATGCCAGCTAATGAATGTGCTCGTAGGCCTGTGTGTTTGTGCACTGGACAGGAGTCCATAGTTTGTAGTATTTTAATTTTTGCTTTGTCTTTGGCCTTGACATACTGATTGAAGAGCTGCTGCAAATATTTGATAGATTGTTGGTGCACGTTACACATTGATGTGCACTGCCATTTGTAGATTGGGCGAATTGGCTCAGTGGAATGGAGAGTTGATGCTAAATTTGCTGGGGATATTGTTGAAAGCAGTGTTTCTTCTTCCATAATGGTATTGTTTACCTTTTCATACCCTCACCCACTGCTATGTATGGCAATTTGGTTTGTTTGTTCTTGTTTGTATGCTACCTCATTGAAATTTGGCTCTGTGCTGGTGGTGTGACTTCACTCACATGTACAGATGTTCTCAAAGGTATCTATGCTGATATTGCATTTGTTGCGAAGTACTGGTTGTAGTTTACGAATTCATTTTGTTAGTGGTTTCATTTTGTTTAAATTTAATGTAAAGAATTTCCTTTTGAGGAGCATTGCACTGTCTACGAGTGCTTCCAGGATCTGTTTTCTGTGGTATGGTTTAAGGGTTGAGCGTGATTCCTCCCCTGTATTTACAAGGTTCTAAAGGACTCTGTGGTGGAAAACATTTTGTTAAATTAATTTTTTGGAATGCTTACTTATGGTTACATTACCATTTGTAGGTGCACTGTTAGCACTAGTGGTAGTTGCAATCTTCTTAGTACATTTCCTTTTATTTTGACATTTTGAAAGAGGAGCTACAGTTTCTTTCCTTTTAGGTTATTCAGATGTCCTTAGTGACAGTATTAGCTGTTTTGTTTGAACTTTCTGTACACATTCTTCTAGATGTGGATGGCTATTGTGTATGCTTTTAGTTTGATCGTCTCTATTTCTGCATTGTTTTCTATGGAGTTGCTTTTTGGTAGGCATTCTATAGTGTCTATTGGAGAAAAAAGGAAAGTGTGGGTCTGGAGGTTGTGCAATGTATATGTGTGTACTGTGCATGAGTGTCTGAATATGATGGTAGGCGTACATATAGAGGTGTGTGATTGTGTAATGGGTTGTTACTTTAGGTTGGGAAGGCTGTATTGGTATCGGTGTGTTACTATACTGGTGTTCAGATGGCAGTGGGAAGATTGCACTTTTTGAGGTGCAATGAGTAAAAGTGAAGCAAATGCTGTTGGGTTGATATCATTGTGTAGCATACAATACAAGAACATTGCACTGTCTGAGTAATAGGCAGAACACTACGACAGTGTTGAACTTACTTTGTTGGATGTTGAGAGTATGTTTCTCTGGGTTCTATTTTCCACTTCAGGTGCCATTGGCTTTCAGGAGAGTGGTGTTCACTGCAATTGCGAAAGAAGGAAGTACGTATATATGTGTGTTAATGACATAGTAATTGCACTTGGAAAACACATTTAACATTGTAGGGGGATGTCTTGGCAGGAAGAGTTAGTGTGTGTGTGAAATTAGACAGCTTTGTATATGAATGGGTTGTTGGGATCATCAGTATTGTTGCTAAGGGGGTCCGTGGTTTATTTATAAGTGTGCCCTATGAGGTGCACATTTACAAGTGTGTGTGTGCTGCTGTAGCACTATTGAGATTGGAAATAGATTAGTGCAAGTTGTAGTAGGGTGAGAAAAAGGCTTGGAAAGATGTACAGATTGGAAAGGAGAATGTTTCTGTGTGTGGAATTGCATTAACTTTTCTGCAGATAGATGTGTGCTACATGAGTAGAGAAATCATTTCAGTTGTTTGATTTATGTATCCATATTTCCAAATAGCCCTGTTCTCAATGTCCACGTAGATTTCTTTGCTTTTTAAAAAATGGTGCAATCTGTGAATGTGCACATGCATGCACTCTGTGTACTTGCTATGCTTTGGTAAACTGCATGCAGTTTTCTTTTTCTGTGTCCATTCTAGAAGTTGTATAGCACGTGTGTTAGTAGGGAAAGTGGTTGTAAAATCTGACAGAAGGAAAGAAGAGAATAACATTTTGCACATTACCATGGGTGATATGGGTAAATGAAAATGTTCAAAGCACATAGCATTGTAAGTGCCACTTCATGATAGGTGATGCCAAATTACAATATGCTTTTTGAGTAGTGTATGCAGGGTAAGTGGCAGGTACCCTGTTCACAGGCATTTATTCTTTTTCTGTGTCCATTCTAGAAGTTTTATAGCACGTGTGTTAGTAGGGAAAGTGGTTGTAAAATATGAGAGGAGGAAAGAAGAGAATAACATTTTGCACATTACCATGGGTGATATGGGTAAATGAAAATGTTCAAAGCACATAGCATTGTAAAATTAGAGTTTACTATGGGGATTATCCAATCAGGTGTTAAGGGTGTGCTTTACAGGAAGGGAGGGTTATACTTGTTTTCAGTGCTGTGATAGTACTGTGGTGAAGATGGCAGGATACATTGTATCTGGTTACTTGGTGATAGGTCTGTTGCTGATCTGGAGAAATATGCAAACTCAAGAGGTGTTGCTACAGATTTTGGGTTTTCGAGGCATGGAGGTGTTGTGGTAGAGTAAGTCCGGACGCAATTTGGAGGAACTGGTTTCTCTTTGTAGAAACAGGTCTACATTTGGTAGCCCAGCTATCTTGTTGGTGTACTGTGGAAGAGAACATTTTGGGCACATCAATGCCGCAAGTTTGATTCCTGTTTTGAAGTCCTTTGTGAAGAGACTAATATACATATTCCCACGTGCAAACGTGGTGTTTTCAGAAATGTTGCCAAGAGCACAATGGAACAAACCAAATGTGTTTAACCCTCAGAAAAATATTGGAAGGTGTCTTGTGAATAAAGGCATGGGTATAGTTATGCAGCGTGCAAATATGTTGCTCTTCTCCAATGACAACTTTGACTCCCTTAATGTGCAGTTTTTTTTTTATGCCAATTGAGTTGTGTTGTCCATTTTGGGCAATGCTTGTTTTTTCAGAAATCTGAGGGATGCAGTTTAGAGGCTGATATAAAGAGGAAAGAAAAAAAAAACCTTTAAAATAAATAAAAATAAAGGTGTTTTTTTAAGCACCTATAAAACATGTTTTTTTTTTTTTAAAAAAAGCTCTTTTCAGAGCCACCACTAAAGAAGAAATACCTTAACCTGGAGGAAATGTGTTCCCCCACCACTGTGCAATGCACAACATGTCCACGGACACTGCGGTAGTCCGCAGATCGCACATGCCACATCCGGGTCTTTTGAGGGTGGCAGGCATGTAAATGGGATTGTGGAGGCCAGGGGATTGGTCAATAAGGTTTCCTGGGTATGGTGTACAAGGAAAGACTGTGGCAGAAGGTCTGTTTGCTGAGAGGAGTGCAGATGGCTATGGTTATGGCTGTGTCATTCAGGAGGCAGAGTGTATGGATTTTGGGGGACTCCTGTATACATTGGTTGGTGGCGCATGCAGAGCATCGTGGAGTGGCTGCACATCTTGGATTGCAACATGTGAATGTGCACTGGTATGGATTACATGGCATGAAGTGACTGAATTTGGTTCCTCTTTGTGCCACTTTGGTGATGCACCATCAATCAGACATTATTATTATTCATTGTGGAGGGAACAGTTTAGGATATGTTACCAGCATCCCTCTGCAGTTTGGGATGAAGGAGGCACTTGGGAAGGTCGTGAACATGTTTTCAAACTCCAGAGTCATTTTTTCAAGTATTGCCCAGAGAGAGATGTGGCTGCATTCTTCTTCATTTGGTCCGCAAATGGGGAAAGTGAGGCGCAATGTCAACAAGGCTGGTTGCGACTTTTTGAGAGATGTCGGCATGTCCTCCTTCCACAATGAAAATATTATGTTTCGTACCACAAACATTTTTCGCAGAGATGGAGTCCATCTTACTGATGCTGGCAATCAGCTTTTTCTCCAAAATATCCTAAATGCATTGCAGCCCTTTTTGCAAGTATAGCATGCATTTTCCAGTAGGTTTTGGACACTTCAACCGATCCAAAAACAAACAGACACCAAAAAAAGGCTCTAATCAGAGCCAACACTTTGTCATGGAAAAGAGTGCAATGTTTTTGATGGTGCCACCACCTACATTTTTTACAAGTCAACGGACTACTGCGCTGTCCGCAGACCTCATAGGCTGTGCAGGGGCCTGCCTCATTTCATTGGCAATTCTATTTTTAAACTGTGAAAGGTGGCTCTGAAAAGATCCTTTCTTTTGTTTTGGTTTTTGGTTGGTTTGTAGTTTTTTGGGTGTTGTTTTACACGAGACACAAGGAAAGGAAGAGCATGGAGGGTAGAGAATGGGCACCAACCACAGGTACAAGAAAGGGCAGGTGGAGAGAGGAAGATGTTGGGCGGACCTCACTTAGGTAGGTGGCAGTTTTTCTCATACTCTCGGACCGAGCCTCAAAATCAGTGCAAAATTGCTCCCCCTCTAGAGTACTGCATCGCGGTACATGCACAATACAGTGACCCTCGAAAGGTAAGCGTCTGCTGTGGTGATTATGGCCTGCGAGGCTGGTTCAGGGATCCACTGCCCCACTCGAGTGTCCCTTGTGGCGGCAGGAGCAGATACAGAGGGTGCTGCAGAGGAACTCAATTTACTGCCTTTTTCAAAGGGGATGACCCTCTGAACTGCCGCCTTGTGGTTCGGCCTCAAGTGTCACTGCATGGAGGTGTTGCCGTAGCTGTACAAGCGTGGTTTGCCACAACTGATCACCATCATGCATTCATTGCATTTCACCTTGTATGAACAAGCTTTGGGCATGTCTCCAACAGTGGTAAACAGCCTCCACACCCAAGACTCACGCTGGCCGCAGGCAATGGGGACTTCCACTACCTCATCCTTGTCCTCTTCTTGATCCCTTTCTACATGACCATGCCTGTTTTCCTCCAGAGGCCCTTGGAAAGTTGCTGTTGGTGGTGAGTGTGAAGGTCGGGGTGCTGCTGAGGCTGAGGCAGTAGCTGCAGCCATGGTTGCCATTGGTATAGCACAGCTCCAGAAGTAGTACAGCACAGCAGAATTGAGCAGAAAGCAATTCCAGCATGGAGCAATCTGGAACACTGTCTGGCACAGCAGCAAAAGTAACATAGCACAGCTGATTTCAGCAGAAAGCAATTACAGCAGCAAGGATCAATCTGGAGCACTGCTCTGTTCTGAATAGCCAAAAACAGAATGAGGAGCAGCTCTGTGATGTGACCTTTTATAGGGGTGCTTTGCGGACAGTCGCGCGTCCACAGACATGTCAGACCCCAAAAAGGGCAAAAAAGTTCCCAAAAGTGTCCAGATCACAAGGGGCATACTCTGGGACCTCTACAATTGTGAAGGTTTACAGTAAAACACCTTAGATTGTCCAAAAAAAGTAGTTTTTTTGTTGTCTGGGGGCCCAGACCCAGTCCGCGAATAAGGGCCGATGCTCAGCGTGGGTGCGGTCACATGGTGATGTTGCAGACGTTCACAGATGGGACGGCTATCTGTAGGACACCTATTGCGCGGGATCCATGGTGCACATGTGCATAGGTGTCCTGCGGAAAGGGTTGGGCTCCCCAAACTAATTATAAGTGCGACACACATGCAGCGGACGTTTCCGAACAGGGGCTTTGTTCATAGGACCCGGGGGATGAGATGCGCATGCACCTAGGTGTCCGCTGGACATGGTTGGGGTCCCCAGAATAATTAAAGTATGTCACTGCTTTGTGGACATGCTGGACAGGCCAATTGTTCGTAGGACCCATGGGAAGTGATGCGCATGCCCTCAAGTGTCCGTCGTACAAGGCAGGGTTCCCCAAACCAATGAATGTATGTCACCACTTTTTCCAGACATGCCGGACAGGGGCAGTTTTCGCAGGACCCAGGGGATGAGATACTGACGCGTTGTCCATAGGACAGCTCTGTTTTGCTTAATTGTTGACATCCCAGACAGTTATGCGCTCTGTGGACTTTTAATAGTCTTTTATGAAAAAGAAAGACTTTTAATAGTCTTTTTAAAAAAGAAAACACATAAACACAGACACAGCAACAGTATACATTTAGATCTTCATTTACACACATAAATACAACAATTAGGAAACAGAAGGGGTAGTAAAAATGGAGACATATACAGGGGAATTGGGATGTTCTACAGGTTGGGCATCAGGGGAGGTAGGGATTGAGGTCTCATCATAACGTCTTTGCTGACAGGGAATTTGTGGGGATAGTTGGCTGGGACAGGGAGAAGGGGTACAGGTGCAGGTGGGGCAGTGATATTTAATATTGTCCATGATATGTCTTTGTAAAAAATCTTTTAAATCAGCAAAAGTGTTCATTAGTTGATCAATTTCTTTTCTTCCACGCTTAGTAGGTGAATATACACTGATACACTGTTAATAGGCTGCATTATGTGGTCATAGACTTGTGGGTGATCTACTGTTTCTCGGGCATTCCCTTTAGTTTCTGAATGTGCTGTTGATATGATATGATATGATATGATATGATATGATTGGTTATTTATAACACACTTTATATCCAGAGGTTTCAAAAAGTGGACCCGGGGATCGAACCTGTGGTGCTCCGTGCCGTCTTGTTTCCAAGGCGATCACGTTCCCCTGAGCTATCCTCCCGAGAAAAAAATAAAACAATATTTGTGAGGTACATTTGAAACAATGTGCATTAATTGTCTTACTTTACTGTTTACCAATAGTGTCACTGTCTTCACTCATTTCATCCCAAGGAAAATTGTCTTCAAGGTGCTAGCCATTTCTATGGAGAAAAGGAGAAATAATGTTTTAATACTGCACACTGAACAAACTGTGCTGTTATAGGAAACAATATAGTACACTTACCAGTTTGTAGTTGAGTTGTGCTGTCAGCAGTACTTTGTCCTTGTTCTGCTGACAGTTGCTTTTTAGTTTCTGTGTAAAGCCGCACTGAGGTAATACTGCTGGAAGCACAGTTTATTTTTGTTATTGGTGCATTCCATTATGTTGCATACCCTATGCAATTGCACTGTTGCTTTCTTAAATATAGAGTTTGTAGACCTACTTCATTTTTCTTTGTAATTCACTTATGTGCCGCTCTTTCAACATTGTGAGTGTCTTTGTTGCACGCTACAACAATCTAAGAGAACTCCTGAGCTTTTGGGCAGTGTGGATGCTACCCGAGGTCAGCGGACAGTCGCACAGTCCATGAACCCTGAGATCATCAGCATGGAGCCAGGGGGTTCAGTATATGGTATGGTACATCTATACAAATGAAGGGTATCCTGGTAAAAACATTGAAATTCATAGTAAGAACTTTGTTATAGGGGCATTATGGTTAAGTTGCGCTACTAAAAACGTATCAAATTCAGTGAAAAAACGTTTTTAAACTGACGTTATGGTTCAGTTGTAATAATAAAAACCTATCAAATTCAGTGCAAAATCTTTGTTTAAGGGATGTTATAGTTACTTTGGCCTAATAACAACCTATCCATGTTATGGTTACAAGTAAATCCGAAAACCCCCAGAAATTTGCAAGTTATGGTAAGCTAAACAACCCAAACTCGTGCCACCACTGTGCACTGCAGTGACTAACACTCATGACATCAAAGATGGCACCACAAATGTAATTGTTGTATCAGCACATTCTAAATAGATTTGAAGCAATTTCAATGGTTTGCACAACTGCATAGGTACTTATATACATTCTATGTACAAATAAATACACAATATGAGTATCATTAAATGAATAACTATATGCATAAAGCCTATGTTTTTCTAAAATATGACCTCTACAGAGCCGTTTATGCAACATTAACAAGGAAACTGAAACATATAAACTAACTATGTCATCGGTGTTTACAAACAATATACAGACATGCAAACATTGAACACTTATTTTGAGTGTAAAACTTTTTAATATCTAGTCATAACATTTTTTGAAATAATGGATAGACAAGAGAAGGTTCTCTGCATGTAAATGTATTAATACGTACTACAAGCTACACTAAGTATTTTAGCAATGTAATTTCAATAATTCTTGTAAAACCTGTGTGTGTCCTTGTTTTGGCAACCTACACACTCAAAGTTAACAATAACATGTCCTAATCTACGCTTTTTTAATACTTCTATGTGTGCAGAGGCTGGATTATTTTTTTAGAATACCATCCTCAAGTTGTGAACCAAATGGTAACCTACATTTCTGAAGTACTTCAGGAATACCACAAACTGATTTTTAAACTATGCAGTGTTCCACAATGGAGCAGGTCAAAGAAACTTCTAAAAGGGATATCATAACTAGTAGTTAACTTGATTTTTCAGTTAAAGTATGCAGTCGAAATATGCAGTGTGGACTCCCTTTTTTTCTATTGGGAAGTTCACTTTCAAATATTCCAATTATCTCTAAATTGTCATTAGAATTCTTATTTTCAAATCTGTGCGCACCCTTCTTTTGGCCACCAACACACACGAGAAGTTAATAACAATTTGTGTAATCTATTCTATGAAAACTAATTGATATTTCTTAAAAAATGTATTTGTTCATATTTTATTTTCAAGAAAAATCCAGAGTGAAATCACAGAGCACATTCTCAGACTTTTGTAGAAAGTTCCAAACTTGAAATAGAAGTATTACCGAGGATCTACCAACTCCTATTTAAAGGAGGCTGATTTCCTTCTTAATTTAATTACAATACCTCTTCTAAAGTTTTTGTGTGCCTTTATTCTGGCCACCTACACAGATATGAAGTAAATGACAATATGCCTAAATTGTCCCATAAAATTCTTATTAGTGGTCAGATCTCATTTCTTTTTGAAACTGTGTACTTTTCTCTTTTCTACCTCCTACTGTTTACTTGTTTCAAATGTGCATAGTTATCAACATCTAAACTCCATAGCTTGCAAAATAATGTAAATGGAACAACTTTTATAACCCAGTACATATAGGGAACACTTGGACATATTAAAATATACAGTGTTTTACACAATAAAACACAAGTAGAAGATTACAGAATATTGTAGTGTTTGTAATTTATATACTCTTGACAATCAAATGTATAACTTTATTTAATATTGATTGTATATTGCAACCTACAAAATATCTATCCTTTAGTTTACATAAAGGACTTATGACCCATTCTCCCATTTCAAATATCCATTTTGCATGTTCATATTCACAAAAATATACAACATATTTTAAATCTTTGGTACTAGCAACATTAAGTAAGCATGCATTAAACCCATGGCAACCTAGCTAGATGCGTGACTATCGAGCCATTACAGACAAGTCAATCTACTTCTGTATGCACTCATGTTGTGAAATGTCCACAGTGAATGGATGCTATCTCATGAAAAAAATGCATGTTTTAAAGGTTATGTTGCAAATAGAAACCTATTTACACAATTCATAACCAACATGCAAAGTTTCCTACTATCTCTATTACATCTCTGAAGCATTATTAAATGGTACATATTAAAACCAGATATTGCAGTTGGCTGTAAATTACAACCACAGCCATCACATTGCATATCATGAACAGCTTTTGTTGTGAGAGCAGAAAAAATCACACTTTTCTAATCAGGAAAAGAAAGGTACAAAAACCTTTCTTGTAACATCAGGAGTAATTTGCTTTTGTAACATTGTGGACACTCACTCATGTTTCCACTAGTAAACATGCCTAAATATCTATCTACACTAACTGTTGCCAGCACTAGTACCTAAAGAATAGTCATTAAGATTATTGACTATCTTCCTATCTAATACAAGAAAAATGTTCTCTTCCACTTGCAACAGCTACTATACTTTCAATTGACATTGCCAAATGTGTGTTGTGTGGTCTTTCCTTTATACATACTTCAATAATTGAAAGTTCCACATGTAGCTGTCTCTTTACACTTGAAGCTGTTTCTTGCATCAGTGTTGTCATTTGAAACAACATGCACAAACCTGCATTTGAATAGCATTCAACTCCTGATTGATTACCAAATCAACAGTGGAAGTATGTCATATGTATTTGACTTTCCAACACTGCTAGATTCTCTTATTTTGCAGACTTAAGAGGAACCACTTTATTTTAATGTAGCTTCAGTGGTTGCTTATGTTTTCTTGCTAAAAGCCTAGCAGGATGCATTATAAGGTCAAGGTGAGGAGCATAGAGTACACATGATCTATTATATTCCTCAATGCAGGAAATGTCAGCTGTCACTTTCGATTCATCAAAGTTTATTAAAAATAAACCTTCAATTTTCTGTACACATAACATGGCTGAATATGAAATTCCTACTTTGAACACTGTATGACTAGTGTCAATACGTGCTGTTTCTAAAGTAAAGCCTTGTGATTTATGAATACTAATTGCATATGCAGAGCACCATGTAATTATGCTTTTTTCACAAAGGTATCCTAAAAATGTATGAAGCATGCAGAGGTCAGATAAATCAAATGAGGTTCCTATGCATTATCAAACTTTACAAGAATGTGTTTAATGTTTGTACTGTGAGGAAAAGTGTGAAATAAAACCACTCTTCCAATTGCTTCATTGACCAGACCAATTTCTACATGCAAGTTCCTCTTTAACAGTACTTTTTCATTGATGCATAGTTTTAAAACCAATTCTATAGCTGCTGTTTTAGAAATTGAACTGTCTAATTGATTAATGGTGGATTTGGTCTTTTATCAAACTCTAACGGCATAAAATGGCCATGTAAAACATTGCATGATTGTATGTCTACAATGCCTTGCTTCTCAGAGAGCAGCATTGTAGAGTTGAACTTGACACATTCTCCAAGAGTACACATCAAAGCAATACAGGAAAATGTATTTTCTTGAAGTGTCAACATGACATCAGGAGGAGTGTAAACTGCATGAGACATGTTAGAAATCAATCTCCCTTCTAATACTGTTTTCATATTCTCCTCAAATCTTATTAAGCATTTCTGCATAATCCTAGTCTACAGATTGCATCATATTAATGTCAGGTTCCTGGAATTCAAAACAATTCCAAAGGTTGAAATTGCCAATGTTGCCTATAGTTCTTTGATTATCCTATATATTGCAGCATATTGAATACTGGTTGACCTTTCACAGGAATTAATTGTAAGAAATCGCTGAAAACAAGGACATGTTTACCTCCAAAAAAAAAGCATGGTCTGTGTCTTCTTTCTGTGCATTGCTATCACAATCTACTCTGAAAGATCATTCCAACCACCATCAGTGCAGCTTAAAGTCACAAACCAAATTGGAGGGCCCACGTTTCTGACTATACATCTAATCTCTGGGTGTCTTCTATGCCAATATTTCTTTTTTCCTCTCATTGTGGTAAACATCTTTTACAATATCTGTACATTTCACATCAATGTACACTAGTTGTGCTTGTGCTTTATTTTTATGTTTTTATTATTGTTCTTTTTTGTTGTTTTAGTGGTATTACAACTTTTTCATTATTTGTTCTTCAATACAATTCTTAGACTTTTGAGATTAGGCATTATTGGTAGTACATCTTTATCGCTCATTCTCAATTTAAAGCATGGTGTACATTTTCTTGTTTCTGCAGTCATACTTATTTGATATAAGAACATATATATTTGCAGTCAGTGTAACAAAGAGAACATCATTTGAGAGCTCACATGATTTTCGTTTTTGTAATTCTAGCTGTTGTGTCAACAGAATTTCCACAGTTTTGAACCACAAACTCATAGACAGAGCCTGGTGTGGGAGACTACTGCGGGTGCAACTGCCCCTGGAGCAGGCAGGTGGGTGCTGGTTGCCCAGGCCTGCACTGTGTGTATTTTCCCTTCCGGCACCATCTTCTGGCTAACTTTCTCCCCACTCAGTTAGTACATATTTTTACCCCATTGTGGATTGGGCACGCACACTCAAACCCCATTGCTCCTGGGTGCCAATAGATGTTACATTCAATCCTTCATAGCTGTTCCCAGTGGGCCCTGGTACACGTGCCCCCATGGACCTCTTATGTGCCATACCCCACGACGACATCAGCACTTGTCTGGCCATATACCTTCTGATTCGCAACTTGCCACAAATCCTACATAGAGGACAGCTGTTAATTGTTTTGTAAACACAACAAAATTGTTCCGAAATACACTGGGAAGAAACAAAAAACCACCTACCTGGGGATTTATATGGTGAACAGATGTCTGAAGAAACCCTGGTGGATCTTCGAAGAATAGGAGAAATCCCCCTGAGAACTCCTCAAAGGACCTGCAAAAGCTTGTCCTTCGTGAAACTCTGAGGGAAACCCTTGTGGGGGATAAAACCCTGGAAGAGATGCTGGTGGGCGTTGTCTTCCTGTGGAGACCCGGTGAGAACTGGTCTGGGTATTCTTTCTGGCTGTTTTAGACGAGAGGCCTTTGAAACTGAGCTAAATATAGTGGGTAAAAATGAACACAGTTATTCCTGAAAGTAAGGAAAGGAGAAGTTCCTATAGAGGGTTCTAAGAGCTTACCATGTGCTAGACATGAAGAAAGCGGAGAGGTAAGGAATCTCCGTCGTGTTGCAAAAGTAAGATGGCACTATGATGAGGGAAAGAAAAAGACCGTAAGATTTAGGGTGGATGTATCTAGTTCTATAAGAGTAGGATGAACTAGGAGAAAGCCTACCCTTTTACTTCCAAGTCCTTTTGAGCCAGCCTGAGTGGATGAGGAAAATCTGGAGGTTCCCAACAAGGTATTGCTATAAAGGAAGGGTGAGGAGTTAGAAACAGAAGTCCGATAGCCGGGAGTGATTGAAGAAGTAAGATGAAAAGTAGATTAGTACCTAGAGACTCCCTAGAGGGAGGTATGGAGGAGATTCCGGGTCTAAGCGTGCTTAGAAGTAGAATCGATCCCGGAAATGCCGGAAATGAAAATGAAAGGTTCCGTAAAGCCTTCTGAAATAAAAGGGAGGAATGGAGAACAAGAAGGTGAGTAAAGTAGACAAAAAATGGTTGAGAGGAAATGTCTTCATAATCCTAGTGAGCCGAACTTACGAAGCGTGTGCCGGCTCCTGAGAGAGTAGCAACGCATCTTCCTTCTGTTATTGCTGGATTATAAGGGAGTGAACAGGAAGTGATGGTGGAAGGTTGCAAGGCTTCCTGGGAATTAACAACTAGCCTGCATTGTACGCTAGCGATGGTAACCACTGTGGCGGCCATCTTGGAATCAGTCTCAACTAGACTGTGGAGTAGACGATTTCGTAGTGCAGAAGTGGCAGCCATGTTGGAAATAGGTTGGAAGGCGAAATGCACATTAGAAACCATCACAACAGCACACACTCATATGTGGCTTCTTCCTATTGTCCTGTATACTATCAGTGACCTGGCTCACTCTCACTTCCATGCACTATGGTGGTGGATTGTGGCCCAGCCTGCATTGCCCCAATATTGCTCCCATCTCTACGCATTCTTCAGCCACAGGAGTATCATACTCAATGTGCCACTTGTTGTCAGCCACTGACAGTGCTCTGTGCTTCCATCCCGACCCCAAGTCATCCACTGTTGTTACCACTGAGTGCTGCTCAGCCCCTACACAGCTCACTGAAATAGATACAGCGCCTGGATATCAACCATCTGGGCTCCACCATATTCTCAATTATATTAAAATGCCTAACAAATCCTGAGGTTCCAATAAAATGGGGGCTATGGAAAAGTTTGCCAAGGCGGCACCTAGATCAGAACCTGGCCATGCATCATCAAATCAAGAAGACCCTGCTTCGCCCCTGGGTACTCCAGCTCCTGACCTTACGGCGATAATGGAATTGATGGCTAAGAACTTTGCCTCTTTTCATGAAAATTTGGATGATATAAATGCTAATGTTGCATCACTCAAATCCCAGCTAGATCAAGCTGGAACCAGAATCACTGAAGCGGAATCCAGGATCAGTGCTAATGAAGATCGTCTACACACCCTCCAGGACACGGTTGCCTCTCTTACACGTGACATGACGATTGTCAAGGCCAAGTGTGATGACTTGGAATCTAGATCGTGCAGGAACAACATACATATTATTGGCGTTCCAGAAAATGCCCTTCTATGTCGCTTGGAGCTAGCTGTTGAGAATTTGCTTTAAGAACTGCTGGACAATCCTGATCTGTCCCCATTCTTCACTGTTGAGCAGGCTCACCGGGCCCTATCTCCACGACCCAAACCCACAGACTTCCCTAGACCTGTCATTGCTATAATGCTTAGCTACAGAGACAGAGACCTCATCCTCTGCCTGTCACGTGAGGAGGGGGATCTACACCTTGGCTCCCAAATAATCAGGATTTTTCCCGACTTCTCTGTCGGTGTACAACAGGAGAGGCTTCAGTTTTTTGGTGTGAAGAAGATGCTGCGTGAACATAACATCTCTGATGCAATACTGTTCCCGGGTCGGCTGAAGTTCACTTTCAGGGAGAAATTCTACTTTTTCATGGTCCCTAATGAGGCGGTGAAGTTTATTGAGGTGTAGCTACTGCTCAACAACCCGACTGATGATCTTATGGACAATGACGGACCCGCAATCTAACTGCTCTCGGACTCCCTAAGGCTTACGTATAAAGTATCCTTTAATTTCTGAGTTGATAGCAGCGTCTGATTTATTGGTTCTTCCCCATATGTGTGTGTAACATTCTAATTATGGCACACTTTGCCACCTGCATTATAACTAGGAACTGTGGTTAAATGATTCACCTGTCATAGTGTTGCATCAGTGTATACTCTCACTTACGATTGTATACTGTTTTGCCTAAGCTATTTGGAATTGATGGATCATACCTGCAGCTGCTGTAGTTTTGTTCTCTGCTATCGCACGTATCAGTGACATGAAAATGTGTTTGAATTTTTTACACTGCCGGTCTATAGTACCACTCCTGGTGCTTCATTACTCCTGTTTAAGTTGATTGCACAGCAACAGCACTCCCCACTGAGGTTGCAATGGCTACTTTAGTGAAATCGTTAGGTGTTGCCCCCCATTGAGCCCAAAGCACGGTCGGTCCATGTTGGGATCCGTCCGCTATCACCTATTTAGAGGGCGTTGTTGATAATTGCAGGAAGAGGGTGGGTGGGTTCACTGCCAGCTATAATGGGGTGGCGAGGGAGGTGGGAGGTGTTGTTGGGGAAGTTTTAGGCAGAACAGTATTTCATGTCATGTTAGGACGTCTTAGTGGGAACAATTGCATTTGCAGAGGCACGCTGGGACACACTAGCTGGAATGCACCCTAGGACAATGAAATGCCCACAAATATAATGTCCTGCAATGTCCGGGGACTAAGTAATTTCTCCAAGGCCCGCAAAATCATGGCTTATGCCCAGAGACACGGTATTAAGATACTTATGGTTCAATAAACGCATTCTCGGGGCAGCCTGGTGATGCACATTGCACCATCTTGGGGGCCTAATAGGTTCTACACGACTTACTCTACACACGCTAGAGGTGTACTGACATTGATCCATAAATCTATTAAATTCAGACTCCATAAGAGCTATATTGATCCTGAGGGCAGATATTGTCTTGTACTGCACGACAGTGAACAGGGAATATCTTCTTGTGAACACTTATGGTTCCAATGTAGATACCCCAGATTTCGTCGTTGACATTCCCCCTTAATACTGCTGGGCAATGTGGGTATCCAGATTATCTGGGGAGGTGACATGAACCTGATACTCGACACCGGTTTGGATAGAACCGGAACTGCACCCAGAACTCTGTCATGTACTGCATGCAGACTACACATACACAGCACATCTTGACATTCGAGTTGCTTGGAGGGTAAACCACCCTCAGCGACGCAAATATACTTATTATTCAACTGTTCACGATAGCTCCTCTAGAATTTATCTCTTCTTGGTATCTAACAACCTGATGGGGAGGATTGTCAAGGAGCAGATACTTACTCGTACGTTTTCCAACCATGCCCCGATTACTCTGTCGGTGGAGTTGGGTGCTCCTGTGCCTAATTTCAGCACATGGCGCTTCAAGCCGGCAGCCCTCCTCGACATAGTCCTCAAAGCTGACATACTAGCAGACATTGAGACCTTCTTTGAATGCAACCCCCTACAGGCTACTACTGCAGGGGTCAGCTGGGATGCTTTCAAGGTATATTTCAGAGAGATGTCCATCTTGAGGGAGGCAGGAGTGTTAAAGACTATAAGAAATGACCTCAGTCGCTCCGAATCCAAACTGCGGGAGCTGGAGCAGGATTACTCGTCAGCAGCTGACCATGCCAAACTCACCCAAATCAGCGAGGAACTTAAGGTATTCGAAATGCACGCCACTAAGGAGGTTCAATACTTTAGTCACCCACAGGTTGCATGTAAATAAGGGGAGGGTGAAAGACCTTGCAGAAAACTGGCGAAACTAATGAGAAGCGTATGGGGGCAGGCCCATATTGTGTCTCTCAAGGATGTGCAGGATGTTCCACAATGGTTGGGCCATTGAATACTAGACATCTTTACTGAGTTATGCACTAATATTTATGCTTTACCCCTTGAACATAATGAACAACACATGAGAGACCTAGTTGATCAGATCCCCACGACATGTATCTCCTCCTCAACTAGGGACCAATTGGACTCCCGATCCGGCTGGACAAAATAATCAAAGTTATTTTTGACCTCCCGAAGGGCAGGGCACCTGGTCCCGATGGACTCACTCCCAGATTTTACCAGGAGCATGTTCTATGAATCACTGCGTGTGTCTGCTCTCCCTCCCTCGAATGTGGATCATATAGGGCTCTCTCCCTCATGAACATAGACACCACAATCTTTGCTAAGGTTATAGCTAATTGTTTCCTTCCGATCTTGACAAACCTGATCCATGAGGACCAGGGGGGCTTTGTACCCGGGAGATCCACTTCTCACAATATCCAGCGCCTCTTCAATGTGATGGCCAGAGTCAACCAGGATACGAGTGCCATTGCAGTCACACTTGATGCTCAAAAAGCATTAGATATGGTCTCATGGAAATATATGTGGCTGGTCCTGGAGACGATGGGGATTCGCCCCAACATGATTGGACAAATTAAATTGCTGTACACCACTCCAATGGCAAGAGTCCTGGTCAATTCCCTGACATCTACATTATTCACACTCTTCAGAGATACCCGACAGGGCTGTCCTTTCTCCCCGATCCTCTTCACACTACCACTACCAGGCAGACCATATCAGAGTGTGCCATTCCCACAGGAGAATACGATTGAAAGAAACCCCCGAGATAATATCCTTGTACACTGATGATGTATTATGATACATTAGAGATTCCGCCCGCCACCCACCTGGACCCGTACTGCGAGACATCACACATGTAGGCACCCTCTCGGGCTTTACAATCAATTACACCAAATCTGAGATTCTCCCACTTATCAATTCCACCCAGCAATCTTAACTCTGAGAATCCACTTCGCTGGTCCCCCAGCGGAATCAAGTACTTAGGTGTCCGGATGTCTCTGTCCAAACCCACCCTGCAAGCAGATAACTACTTGGCCGTAGCACAACTTGCTGAATCAAAAATGACACAGTGGTGCTCTCTCCCATTATCACTCGCAGGTAAACTTTCCCTCATCAAGATGGTTTTGGTCCCCAAGTTGCTCTACATCTTCAGAAATGTACCCATTTGGCCCGAGAAACAATACTTCACGCAACTACACAAATCATGTGCTCACTTCTTATGGCATTCAGGTGCGGCACGTAAAAAATGGTCAGATATGAGACTCCCATATGAGAAGGGGGATTCATAGCTCCTGACCTACTACTGTACTGGATGGCCACACAGTCCCAGAATGCCACTCATTGGTACCCGTGTTCTCTGACTCGCCCGCATGTCAAGCTGGAAACCCTGGCGGCAGCTGGAGTCAACATTATGACCCTTATATTCCATCGCGATTATGTGTCGAATTCCCCCGTTGATTCTGTGGCAACTACCCTGCTGGCCTGGGGCCGTCTATTGAATGTAACTGATGTAGTCTACCCCTATCATAAATGGCTCCCCATATGGAGGTTCCCCGGACTGGAACCCACACACAACACTGCCTTGGCCCAGTGATGGGGTGCGCTAGGTTACCAGGCACTGACTGATCTTTTTCCCGATGGAAGGTTCATTGATCCACAGACATGGAGGCTGGGTCACTGCGGGTTTGCACTTGAGATGTTACAATATTATAGGCTCTGCGCTGCCTTCCTCGCCAGATGGCCCACTTTTTCTGCAGAGCCTCCTGACACCCTGGAGATTGCATACATTGCTAATTCAAGCGGTGCCCGCAGTGTTGTCTCCTCACTATACAAAATGCTATTGATGGGCACCTCAGTCCAGCCTTCCAAAGCATGTATCGAAGGGGCTGGCGAGTTGGACCTCGAGGTCTCTGACCAATTATGGAAAAAGATGTGCTCACGCACTAATCGAGTATCCGTCAATTTCCGTTATTGAGTCATTCAGTTTAAATTACTGAACAGGTTGTATTACACTCCTCTCAAAATTTCAAAGTTAGCTCCCAATACCATACACACCTGTGCTTGCTGTAAGTGAGAGGGTGCAGACCATCTATACATGTTCTGGACATGCCACATATTGGGAGATTTCTGGGATGGGATTTTGAGGGCTTGCACTGACACCACTGGCACAGTGATTGATCCTGATCCGTTGGGAGTATTGTTTAGGGTGTTGAATAACGATGACACTAGACGCATGGCTAAATTCCTGAACATAGGCTGTATGATAGCTAAGAAATGTAGAAATGTGTACTTCAATGTTGGAAGAGCCCCTCCCCCCGACCTTTCAGAAGTGGGTCAACACACTAACCTGGACTGGGAATTGTGAAGAAGAATATCTCAATATGCTCCCCGTTCTCGCCCCAAGAACATATGGTCTGCTTTTAATAGCTACCTTATCAATCAAGATGAGAGCGCATCTGGAAGTGACTCATAACCAGTCCCACAGGATTGATTTCGATTGTCACAATGCCCCAAAATGGACTGTTCCTCTGCCAATTAAAAGAAAAAGAAAAAAATATCTTCATTCAGAGTTTAAAATATATCTTCATTCAGAGTTTAAAATATTTTATCTAACATACTTTTTAAAATAAATATATCATAATAGATTGGTACATTTGTTCTTGGTTTGATTAGACATATTTCTAGGACAGTAGCTCGATTACACCTTTTAGTATATTTCGTATCATTCAAGTTTATGAAGCATTTCATTAAATAATATTGTCAAGAACTAATAGTATAAAAATATCATGAGATTTACTAAAACTGTTATTTAAAATAAAGAGCTAAAATGAATATGTTCTTAATGAAAGAAAATCTTTAGAGAATTCACTACATTTATTTATCTGTTATGCATTTACAAGGTCAAGTGACGTGAGGTAATTTATTGTGGCTAGATTCAAAGATACTATAGTTGAGTTGAATTTAAGAGACCACATTTTATCACTAGTGAGTGTTCTGTAGTGTTGTAGAAATGTATAAAAGGCTTGTTCTCTTCTATCAGCTAATGCTGGACAGTCTATAATCATACGTTTTAGGGATTCTTAAAGGTCTATGATCTTACAAAATCTACATGTTGTGTCAGTTATTGTTGTAGATTTATATAGAATGTATCAAGATTTGGATGGCCATGAATTTAGTCTCACTCTTAGCATTGCTAGGGCGCATTTTGTATCAGGGAAATGATTCAGGTAGGTAGGTAGTTCATATTATGGTTTTTGTAAGAAGCTGCCTTCACAAAATATAGTGTTTTTGATGCACATTTCCCATGTCATTATCCCATTTTTGTACATAACTTTTTTGTTGTTGCTTTTTCCAGAAATTAAATTAGTAGATTAATCGAAATGTCTGCTTCAGATTGTATACAAATGCATTATGATTTCCAGGGGTGTAATGGAACTTTCATTGGAGCATCGAATGAGAGTTTTAGAATAGGTATTAGCTAATGGACATCAGCAGATGTAGTGAGGCATTTCCTATACACAACTAAGCATTGCCATTCCACAAAAGCAGCTAAGGATGGGAGGCCAAATTTAAATCTAATAATAGAGATTTTTAAGGTATACATAGTATTTGCTTCCAATATAGGCCTTCTAAGAGGTCCCAGTTCGGTGTATTTCTGGGTAATTTGGTATGCGCTCCTTAGGTGATAATCGGTATTAGTTTTTGTAGGTAGTATATTATTGCTGGTTTGAAGGTGAATCTACCATATTTGTACTGGATCGCTTTGGCTTGAATTGTTAGTAGTTGTGTTCTTATCTTTAATTCTCTTTTGAATACTAAATCGGAAACATGATCATTAAGGTTTACGCCTAAGTATTTATACTGTGAAAGGTGTTTAAGATGTGCTCCAGCTAGGGACCAGGTGAACTTGTATCCTAGTTTTGGTAATTTATGGTGAAATACTAAGGTATTTGATTTTTCCACATTAATTATAAGTTGATTTTCTTGTGCATATAGATCTAGAGCCTGGAGTTACCTTTGTAATCCTATGGGTGTCTTGTCTAGGATCACCAAATCGTCAGTGTAGAATAGATATCCTATTTCATAAGATCCAAGTTTCATTGGGAACGATCAAACTGAACTAAATGCTTTGTTAATATCATTTATATAAAATTTAAAATTTAAAATTTATACAACCTTGTTTCGAGCCTACTGTGGTTGGAATGGCCTCAGATAAGAGGCCATCTATAGTCATTTTTATTTTTATTGTGGTATTTGTATACAATAGATATGGAAGACAGTGTTCACTTAGAAGTGTAGACCATAGTATACCATGTGATACTGAATCAAAGGCTTGTTTGCAGTCTATTAGGGCTAGAAAGGTTGTTTGCTACGTATAGCTTGTTTTTTAGAGCTGACAAGATAGAGAGATTTAGAGATGTTCCAATGCCCTTTATGAAGCCTGATTGATGTATATCCAGTATTCTATTATTGTTTAGCTAGTTAGTAAAATCATAAAGAACTATACATCTTAAATTTTTACCGGGGACGTCGAGTAGTGCTATTGGTCTATAATTAGTTGGTAAAGCCCAATTTTTAAGATTGGGACAACTATTAATTGTTGCCAAGTTGGTGGAATTTTGCCTGTCTTGATAACGTTAGTGAAGTCTATTTCCATGATGTCAACCTATTCCTTGGGATGGGCTTTTAGGGTGACATTTGACAGTTTGTCAGGGCCTGGAGCTCTTGAAGTACTTAGATTTTTGATGATTATAATAATATCTAGTTTATCAAAAATAAGGTTAGACAGGTCAGGGCAAGATGGAATTGTCACTGAATTTTCTTGGTTTGCTTTCCTGAGGAGTAGCTTGAAGTTATCTGTCCATGTCTATTTGTTAATACTATTAAGTTGTATGGACTTGGTTGTAGTTGATGCATTATTGTTTATGAGGTTCCAAATTTGGGAGGTCGACTTTTTCAATATAGCTGCTAGCATGATTTCAGCATTGAGTTGTTTTTGTGCTGCTAGAATTTGTCTAACTTTATTTCTATATTTGGTTTTTAGTCTTGTTCTAATTTGTGCGCAAGTTAATGGTGATACATTTCTCATATTTAGTCTGAGTTTCTGTTTGATATAGCCTAATTCCTGATTGTGTGCATATCTCTGCTTGTATTTAGGTTTAATGTTGGGGAGTTGGGATTGCCTGATTACCTGTATAGATTTAGACTAATCATACACAAAATGTGTTGGCGGGGCTGTGGTGATGGATAAGATTTGTTCTTTTAGCTTGATCATGGGATCGAATTTCCAGATTAGACGATTGAGTACTTGGTTGATACTGAGTGATTGGACATTATATTCTAAGGGCACAGCAGCCTGGGGTAGCCACTTGAGTTCCAATATTTGATGGTCACTTGATTCATTTGGGATCACTTTGAATGATAGATGTTATTTATTTTAAGTGCAGGAAGTAAACTTTCAACAGTTCCAGTCACTAGTGTTTTAAAAGGGACATACATGGTGTTTTACACTGATACAACTTAACAAGAAGATATCTAATTTTGTTATTATGTCTATTGAGCATCTGTATATGATGAAACTGACTCTTACATCTGGTTTTATCAAGACAAGCTAGAGAGTGACCTAGAAGTCACTGTCATATATTTTCTGCAACATCCTGATTTGTCTTTGAACATTATCATGTCTGTGCAACACTTGCAAACATCTCTTCAAGAATTTACAAAGAAGTACACGTCCATGCCAAAGTTTCTTTTCTTGCTTTTATCACAGCCATTCCTAAACTTTCTGCTTCGCTAGTGACTATGTTTTGTATTTCTTCTTTTTCAGAAATCACACCATTTTGTACTTCATAACTATGTCCATGCTCATCAATATCAACGGTTACATTCCATTGTTGTAATGTGGAATGTAACTCCATTCATTACAACATCTTTCTGTATGAGAAGTGTGTTTACACTCTCCACCAAATACTTCACAAAAGTTGTCAACCGTTGGTATATGTGTGCACAATGGTGTGCTGACCTTAATCAACTTATTGAGGTTGTTCAACCCAAAGATGAACACTTTTCTTTTCATATGAAACAATTATTCCTTCTACTTTCCAGACAAGGTTTCACACATACCTAGATTTTGATTTCACATTTCTCCAAAGTTTTGTAAAGACTCGAGGGTGGAAAATGTTCCTGTAGATATCTTCATTCCTCTGCTAAATCCTAACAGGGTCATCATTTCACAAAATGCAAAGGGTACTGGAAGTGACATCACATGACCCTTGACCGGTGATGACATCACTCTTAGGGGCCAATTCATGGAACAAACGTGCGCCGAAAATCTACGCGCAAGCAGGCGCAAGCAGGCGCAAGCGGAAAAAAAGAGGCGCACGCGCACGCGTGCGATTCATGGAAGTCCCTGCGCGTGTCTTCCTCGGGATGTGCGCCAAACCCGTGAATGGCGCACATGTCACTGCAACATCGTGAAAGGCGTGCGCGACGCGCACAGTGAAAGCGCACAACCGCAGCGCACACACCAGAAAGTGGGCGGGACATGGGGCGTAACGCGCGGAATGGGGAACAACACGCGAAAATAAGGGCGTAACTGGGGATGTACTGCAGGGAAGCAGACGGAACGCCCACACGCACTCGAACCACACGTATTCATGGAATCGAATAGGGCAAAGCCACGCACAGCCAAAGACACGCACAAGCTGAAACACGGCCGCCACACGAAGGCAGGCGGTAGAGTCCCAGCGCATCAAAAAAGTGGCGCGCGGGAAGTTAAATACGCGATTGAGCGGGTACGTGGATTTCAGGGGTGCGTGAGAAATTCTACACGCGATTGGCCTGGGTACGTGTATTACAGGGGTGCGCGAGAAAATCTACACGCGATTGGCCCGGGTACGTGGATTTCAGGGGTGCGCGAGAAAATCTACACACGATTGGCCTGGGTACGTGTATTACAGGGGTGCGCGAGAAAATCTACACGCGATTGGCCTGGGTACGTGTATTTCAGGGGTGCGCGAGAAAATCTACACGCGATTGGCCTGGGTACGTGTATTACAGGGGTGCGCGAGAAAATCTACACACGATTGGCCTGGGTACGTGGATTTCAGGGGTGCGCGAGAAATGCTACACGCGATTGGCCTGGGTACGTGGATTTCAGGGGTGCGCGAGAAAATCTACACGCGATTGGTCTGGGTACGTGTATTAAAGGGGTGTGCGAGAAATCCTACACGCGATTGGGCCTGTGCGAGTGGGGCAGTGTATTACGTGGGTGTGCGGGAAGTTGAAGAGGTGAATTGCCAGTGTGGGTCCTCCCAGGTCTCCCCTCTACCCCCTCCACGACCTCTGCAGGCAAGCCACACCACAGGGGACTACCCTGCACCCCTGGTCATGTCCCGCAGGCAGCCCATCCACCATGGGCATGCCCCCCAGCCAAGCCACATGTCCCCTTGCACCCCCACCCCCCAGCACTGTGGGGCACCTGCCAGCAGGCCCCCAACCATGTCTCCCACCACCCCCACCCCTCCAGTCACCAGGGGCAGCCTCCACCAGGCCCCCACTCATGTCCCCCTGTGCCCCCACCCCCCAGCACTGTGGGGCACCTGCCAGCAGGCCCCCAACCATGTCCCCTTGCACCCCCACCCCCCAGCAGGCCCCCACTCATGTCCCCCTGCACCCCCACCCCCCAGCACTGTGGGGCAGCCTCCACCAGGCCCCCACCCATGTCTCCCACCACCCCCACACCTCCAGTCACCAGGGGCAGCCTCCACCAGGCCCCCACCCATGTCTCCCACCACCCCCACCCCTCCAGTCACCAGGGGCAGCCTCCACCAGGCCCCCACCCATGTCTCCCACCACCCCCACCCCTCCAGTCACCAGGGGCAGCCTCCACCAGGCCCCCACTCATGTCCCCTTGTGCCCCCACCCCCCAGCACTGTGGGGCACCTGCCAGCAGGCCCCCAACCATGTCCCCTTGCACCCCCACCCCCCAGCAGGCCCCCACTCATGTCCCCCTGCACCCCCACCCCCCAGCACTGTGGGGCAGCCTCCACCAGGCCCCCACCCATTTCTCCCACCACCCCCACCCCTCCAGTCACCAGGGGCAGCCTCCACCAGGCCCCCACCCATGTCTCCCACCACCCCCACCCCTCCAGTCACCAGGGGCATCCTCCACCAGGCCCCCACTCATGTCCCCCTGTGCCCCCACCCCCCAGCACTGTGGGGCACCTGCCAGCAGGCCCCCAACCATGTCCCCTTGCACCCCCACCCCCCAGCAGGCCCCCACTCATGTCCCCCTGCACCCCCACCCCCCAGCACTGTGGGGCAGCCTCCACCAGGCCCCCACCCATGTCTCCCACCACCCCCACCCCTCCAGTCACCAGGGGCAGCCTCCACCAGGCCCCCACCCATGTCTCCCACCACCCCCACCCCTCCAGTCACCAGGGGCAGCCTCCACCAGGCCCCCACCCATGTCTCCCACCACCCCCACCCCTCCAGTCACCAGGGGCAGCCTCCACCAGGCCCCCACCCATGTCTCCCACCACCCCCACCCCTCCAGTCACCAGGGGCAGCCTCCACCAGGCCCCCACCCATGTCTCCCACCACCCCCACCCCTCCAGTCACCAGGGGCAGCCTCCACCAGGCCCCCACCCATGTCTCCCACCACCCCCACCCCTCCAGTCACCAGGGGCAGCCTCCACAAGGCCCCCACCCATGTCTCCCACCACCCCCCACCACCCAGTCACCAGGGGCAGCCTCCACAAGGCCCCCACCCATGTCCCACTCATGTCCCCTTGCACCCCCACCCCCCAGCACTGTGGGGCACCTGCCAGCAGGCCCCCAACCATGTCCCACTCATGTCCCCTTGCACCCCCACCCCCCAGCACTGTGGGGCACCTGCCAGCAGGCCCCCAACCATGTCCCACTCATGTCCCCTTGCACCCCCACCCCCCAGCACTGTGGGGCACCTGCCAGCAGGCCCCCAACCATGTCCCACTCATGTCCCCTTGCACCCCCACCCCCCAGCAGGCCCCCACTCATGTCCCCCTGCACCCCCACCCCCCAGCACTGTGGGGCACCTGCCAGCAGGCCCCCAACCATGTCCCCTTGCACCCCCACCCCCCAGCAGGCCCCCACTCATGTCCCCCTGCACCCCCACCCCCCAGCACTGTGGGGCACCTGCCAGCAGGCCCCCAACCATGTCCCCTTGCACCCCCACCCCCCAGCAGGCCCCCACTCATGTCCCCCTGCACCCCCACTCCCCAGCACTGTGGGGCACCTGCCACCAGGCCCCCAACCATGTCCCACTCATGTCCCCTTGCACCCCCACCCCCCAGCACTGTGGGGCACCTGCCAGCAGGCCCCCAACCATGTCCCCTTGCACCCCCACCCCCCAGCAGGCCCCCACTCATGTCCCCCTGCCCCCAGGTCCTGACGAAACACAATCATGGCAGTAATGGGCAGCATACCCAGCACAAACACCCAGGCAAGGATTGCATCCACCCACATAGTAGATGCAATTACATGATACAACCCCAATGGCAAGTATGTAAATGAACACATGTCCCTCACACACACATACACAATGGGTGCAAGTGAATGTCAAAACCCATATCATGACATGCATGAAACCAATGAGAAAATACCACAAATGTAAGTAATAAATATATGTATTAAAGATGAAAATGAAGTAAAGAAATAAAACACACAACAATGGGGATGACAAAACAAATGGTCCATGTCCGAGAACAAATAGAAAAAATCAAAAAACAAAGGAATCCAAAAAATAATGTAGTCCAAAGCAAAATAATGGGGGGAAAAATAAGGAAAAACCATTGCCTCATGGTGAACACAAATATAAATCCAACAAATGTTTTCCAAACATCAAACTATGTACAAGAATATCCCAGGGTCCATGAGCCCAACACCATAAATTAAACCTACTACTACTAACTAATAATAAAAATATATACAGAAAAGTGGCCATTGTCCGAGCGGTCCAAAAAAAACTTAAAAAATAAAGGAAACCTAACACCAACTAACTAAAGAACTATATACAATGGCAGCGGGCAAGTCCTGCGGCTCACTCTGTGATGTTGCCGGCCAGGGCATCCTCGAACTCCATGTCGATGTCCCGGAGGCAGGACTCTGTCCTGGCCCCGAGGTCTCGCAGGGACAACCCCGTGTCCACCTCAAACTCCCTGCGAGCTTCCTCGAGGCACTCAGCCCGCCTCAACGCCCGACGCATGGAGAACTCCGCCCTGACCATGGTGAGCCGCTCCTCTTCCGCCCGCTGCCGCTCCGCACCTATCCGCTGGACCAACTGTTCCCACACGGAAGACACTGCCATCCCAGGGTTCCCCTGCCCTCCGGCCGATGCCTGCCCCTCTGATCTTGATGGCCCCGAGCCATGATGCCTCCCACGTCGAGCCTGCTGCTGCCTCCGACGCCACTGCCTCTGCCAGCACGACGGCATCCAGGCTGATGGAATCCACCGATGCCGTCGTGCACGTGCCCTGCCAGATGATGCCGGCACATCCTCCATCTGCAGGGGGACAGTTGCTGGTGTGTCCACCCCTGCTGGACCTCCGACTCCCGACTGTGGCAAGGATGGGGTCCCCACCGAGCTGGCTGCGTTGGTCGGGGCAGGTCCACAGGGGGCCCTGGTGGCATCTGGGCCGGAAGACGGCATGGAGCACGACTGGCGCATAGCCTCCACAGAGGAGGAGAGGGTCGCCAGAAGGCCACACACATGTAGGAAACCCCCGACCATGGTGGCTCCCAAATGGTTCACGTACGCACGGTGCTCTTCGTGATGATGTGCATGCTCCTCCCGGGACGCATGCACCTCATCACGAATGCCAGCCGTGCGCAACGCGACACCAATCAGGACCCTCTCCACACGGCCAGGGGTCCCCTCGTCCGCAGGTAGAGGAGTGTCAGATGACATGGACATCTCCCCTACCTGCGGACGGGCCTGGGATGGGGCATCCCTGCTGGTGCATGGTGGTGCAGTCATAGTGTCAGGGACAGTGACATGCACAGGCACCTCCACGGCGACCTGTGCTGCCTCCTGCCCCTGGCCCTGGACTGCACCACTTGCACCAGCGGGGATGCCCCCACCAGGCCCCATGTGTGGCTCAGTAGCGGCCTCCTCCCCCTCTGTGGAAACCACCAACCTGGATGTCTCCACGCCGTCTTCCGCCGGTGCAAGCCCCTTTGGGGGCTCACCCACCCCTTCCACTGCAGCCGTGGTGGCATCCCCGCCGCTCTGCTCCACAGCGCCTTCTCCGCCCTCTTCTTCACTTGCCACTGTGTAGAGGGAGACATAGAACACAAGCATCAGGGTACTGTACAATGGTCCCCTAGACAGGAAGCAACAGCAGATGAGTGGCACTGTCATACATCACTTCCATCATGTCCCGCCACAACACATGGGTCAGTGCAGGCAAAACACATACAGTAACAGGCATGGCGCATGCCATGGACATTGGCATACATGACCAAGGGACTCATGATTCATACAATGTTGGTTTTAGACTCACATGCATCATGGGTCTTGCCATCACATGCACACACCTCACCGTAGTTCCATCCATCTGGCCTCGTACACCACAGACGCAGTGGATACAAGGATGACTAGGTTGCATCAGTGAATCTGAACATTGTCACAGACATGTGTCATGCATCCATGGCAGTTACAAGTCACAGACACGCAGTTCAGACACACACACATGGGCACCATACGTGTACATGGGACCAGCACCCATCCCTCACCCCCACCCATGTCCAGGAACAGAGACTGCCATGCTTCCATGTGTCCATTCCGCACAGAGCCCCCCATGTTGCAATAGAACACATGCACCAACCATGTGGTTCACACATCACTGTACTCACATGCCTGACCATGATGTCCCTGCACACACACATACGTACATGGCCTATGTCACACATACAGGCAGGTATCAGACAACCAGCACACTGCAACATGCCCTGTCTCACACAGTAATGCTTGGCCACTTACCGGCCAACTCCAGATGGGTCTGCCTCCGAAGGATCTGGGCGTGGAGCGCTGGGTCTACGCGTTCCAGGACCCTCATCTGGATGTCACTCAGGCGTGCCCGGCCCCCCTCCGCGAGGCGCCGGGCCTTATTGAGGGTCCTGGACCTCAAGTCCTCCCAGCGCTTCTTGATGTGCTTGATGTCGCGGGTTGCCACCCCCTCCGCGTTGATGGCAACCACTACATCGTCCCAGATCCTCTCCCGTCCTTCCTTGTTGGCGCGTGGTCTTCCGAAGAGGGCATCATAATGCCCCAGGACATGCTCCACCAGGACACCAACTTCCTTCTCACTGAAGCTGGTGGCCCTCTGCCTCTCTGGCTGGGGGTCGCCACTGGTCTCAGATGGTGCTTGCCCCGACATGGCGACCCCCGAGGCAGGCATGGGTGGGCAACTGGGTCCTGGGGCTGGGCTGTGGAGCGATGGTATCCCAGTCGGGAGTCTACTGTTCCAGCAGGGGTCGACAAAGCAACTGGACCCCTGCAGATGGCTGATGTGCAGGCACCAAATGGCAGGGCACGGTGGCAGCAGGCAGGCAGGCAGGCAGGCAGCAGCAGATGGCACGTGGGAGGCTGCTCGGGGCACTGGGGGGCAGTGATTCGGCCTACTGGGCAGGAGCGTGGTCTTCCGTGTGTATTCGTGGCCAGCTTGATACGGAGTGATTTGGCACGTGAAAAATCTGCACGTCAGCGTGTAATTCGAGGAAAGGCCCGTAGCGCGTAAGCGCGTCTGCACGCATACGCATTTTCATTGGACCAAAGGCCCTCAGCGCCGTGCGAGGGTGTATCCCTCATTGCACGTGATGACAGAACACACGTGGATTACAATCAATCGCGTGTGAAAGTTCACGCCACCCCGGAACACACGTACCCAGGCTAATCGCGTGTGGAAAACTGCACGTCCGCGTGTAATGCGCGTAATCGCGCGTGAAAAACTGCACGTCCGCGTGTAATGCGCGTAATCGCGCGTGAAAAACTGCACGTCCGCGTGTAATGCGCGTAATCGCGCATGAAAAACTGCACGTCCGCATGTGACGTGACGCGCGCGTGCGTTTCCCTCAGCACGGGTTAAAGGTGAGCGGGCCCAGCAGTTCGCTGTACGTGCCTTCCGTGGAGACCGACGTGTGTTGCTGCTTCCAGTTGTTTCGCGCGCCATCTACTTCACAGCTCTCAAGGACGTATCTCTTCTTTTGGCGGGGGTATTGGCTACGCGTGTTTTTCTGCATCGCGCTAGTCAGACGGTGAGTCGCAAACGCTCCTTTTCCCACTGCGGGTGCCCCTGTGTATTGCACCCATTTTCGATGTCATCGTAGCCTGCGTGTCCCACGCGTACGCGTTATTCGTGTTACTGGGTGCCACCGCGTACTGCGGGAGGTCAAATCCACGCACGTAGGCTGCAGGGTTGCGTGCACGGTTTTACTGCAGTTTTGGGGTGCCTGAGCGTTGCGTGACCCGTCACCACATCACCGGGGTCACATACAGCCTTGCAGGTGCAGGGGGGCTGTTAACATCTTGCTTCCCACGCCCTTCACCCCAATTGCCCAGGACAATTGTGGTGTACACCTCCCATTGGCACCACTCCATCTGTGCCAGCACTATTACATCTGTGCCATGGTTGGGAGGCCACCAAAGGTGAGGGGCGCCTCAGCTGGGCGTACTCCTCGTGGCGGGCGTGGTCCGGGACGTGGCCGTGGTGACCAGGGAGTAGGGGGACTCCAGGGTGTCCAGGGCAGCCACAGAGGGGGAAGAGGCAGGGGTGCGCCACTTGAGCACAATGTTGTGCCATGTGTCGGTGCAGCCATGCCACCACCCCCTGTGGTTCCGGGGGATGCAGCTCCTGCATCTGGCACTGGCACCCGTATGACCCAGCAGTCCGTTCCATCGAAAGCCACGGGCCCAAGGGTAGCGGTAGCTGCAGGTGCAGCTGTGGACACCGCCACCCAGGCTCAGGGTCTGCCAGCGCAGGCTGCGTTGGCACTTGAAGAGCCCTTGGTAGATCTCCAACAGGCCAGGGGGGAAACCATAGGGGCACGCCGGGCTGCTCAGACCAAGACACGTGTCCCTGGGGCAGTCATGTCATCTGCTGCCCCGAACAGCCGGGTGTTGGCAAGTGCAGGGGCAGATGCACCCAACAGCACCCCGGTTGTGAGTCTGCCAACCAGGACCGTTGCGGTCAATGACCCTGCCACAGCTGATGTTGCTGCGCAGGGTCCATTAGTGGGCACCCAGCTGCCACTGACACAAGTCAGGCCTTTGGTCATCCCTCCACCTGCCACTCCCTCGGCTCAATCCACCGAACCCACTGGCCATACTGGTCAGGGCGGCATTAGCCAGCCAGGGTCTGCGCCACAGTCCAAGAGGAGGAAGGTTGCACCTGCAGCACAGGCTGGGACCCCACACACAGCCACGACCTCCTGCACGTCGAGGAAGAAGCCTTTCTGTAAGCAGGAACTGGACTTCCTCGTGGACTACGTGCAGGGACACAGCCGTGACATGCTAGTGGGTGCCAATAGTCAGACTACGGCTGCCCAACGTGACACCCACTGGAAGCATGTTGCGGAACATGTCAGTTCATTCGGCCATGAGGTGCGCACAGCGCAGGAGTGCAAAAAGCGCTGGAATGACATCAAGCGCAGCACTAAGGCTAAGCGTGCCTCAAATTACAACTTGACTCTGGTGACTGGCGGTGGGCCTGCACCAGAGGAGGAAGAACTCACTCCGCATGAGGCTCTCGTTGCGGAGTTCATACCACCAGAATTGGTCGAAGGTGTGGGAGAGATGCTGGACTTTGATGCCCAGTCCAGTGAGTGTTAAAGCGTAGTTGTTGAGGACGTGTGTGTTTCACTTGTGGGATGTGTTGTGCATGATTGCTGCTACATGTGACGTGTACATGGTTCTGAGGTGTAAGTAATGCAATGCTACCGTCATGCATGTCTCCTCTGCCTGCATGCGGGACTCCATGTGGGCATGCTCCCTTGCCCCTCCTCCGCCACTCTGCACCCCAGTTCCACCTTTGCACTGGTCTGCTACATTCTTGCCAATGTGTAGTTTCTTGTTCATGTGTCCTGTGTAGATGCTAACTCCCAGCTTAGAAACTGACAGACATATGCCGTGTGGTACAGCCTTAGTACTCGATGCAGGGTATTGCACTTGTACTGTGCATGGGTCAGATGTCCCGCAGGGACATGAGTGCCCATTCATGCTCCATGTGCATTGCACGCATGCCCCTATGTGTCGTTGACTGGATGAGCACAGTAATATGAGTCCTTGGTTACATACATTGCCTGCCATATTATCGGCCTCCCCATGTCAACTGTGGCTCAGTCCTGCGTTGCACACATGTTTAGGCAATGACAATCTGTGTGGCTCACAGGCCTCAGCCTGTTCAATGGCCAATGACTCTGTCTAACTCTTGTCGTGTCTTCTTCACACGTGGCTGGCCTCCGGATCTTCCATCATGTGTCCTGCCCACTGTCCCAGCATCATTAGCAGTGTTGTAATTTGAATCACATTAAGCTGTTGATGCCAGTCAACACTGCTTGTCAATACACAGGTGTATGGGCAGCCTTTTGATACCATGCTAGGCATCCCTGCTTTGGTACTGGGGTGGAGGGGTGCTTGGCTGCTAGACATGGTACACATTGAATACACAATGCACGTGATGTCTGAATTTGACATTGCACTGCCTTCACATTTCCTGGCACACACCATGGAGTGCTTGTACATGTAGGTAGTGAGTGGCGTACACATTTTCAGCACTGCATAGACCCACTTCCATGCAAACTGCCACCTTTCAACAGGTCGGATCACAGTGGCTATTCTAAGTAGACCCAGCATGCATGCCAGGTCATATGTTGTGTGTCACATGTCTGCCGGATGCCTTTGCTGTCGGTGTGTGTGTGTGTTGTGTGCTTCTGACATGTGTAGTTACCTTTTCCTCTATATTTTTCAGGTGATGACGCAATGGATGCAGAGGATGGTGTTGTCACGCCAGACACAGGGTTGGTAAGACCACATCAACCCGGCACTAGTGGGGGTCGTGGGGTGGTAGGCCACGAAAACCCCCAAGTGCTGCAGTCCATCCTGTCTCTGGCTGCCTATGAGTCCAGCCTTGATGACGACTCTGACGTCCATGTTGAGTTGGATGACCATCAAGTCCATGTGTCAGGGGTGAGTGATTCTGATGTGGACACTCCTCTGTCTGCGACACCTGCACTGAGGGATCAGACAGTCTTGGTTCCTCCGCCCGTGGTGGATCGGGACGCAGGGTCACCCTCCACACCAGTCACTGATGTGCCTGGGACATCACGTCGACGGGGGCATGTAGTCGTGCAGCCGCAGGCGGTGCCAACACAGCGAGGACCTCCGGTCCTTGGGTCCCGCAGGGGTCAAGCCCGGCAACGCGGTCGCCGCGCGCAACCGCTGTATACAGCGTGGGAGCAAGACATGACTGCCAATTCCGAACGGCAGGGGGCAGCAATGGAGAACATCGCTGACAGCATGGAGCGTGTGGCCCGATCTGTGCTCCCCCCTGCTAGGCAGGTGCTTCTCCAGCAGCAGGCGGCACGGTCCACGGCCCGCTCGCTCAGGCTGGGCATGGCGGCCTCAGACAGGGCACGCCAGGCTGAAATGTCGTCTCTGCGTCAAGCAATTGCTGCTCACGCAGAGGCGCACATGGATGCCCTGAGGGAGGAGTATGCCTCCCTCAGATCCACTCTGGGTGTCCTTATGATGTCCCAGAGGCAGCAGGCAGAGGAGAGGTTTGCACAGCTTGAGCGCACCATCTCGGCTGAGCTACAGGCTTGCCGGGAGGTGCAGCGGTTGTCCAGCCAGGCCTTGCAGGAGGAACTCCGTGTTACACGTGCTACCTTGCAAGAGGAAGCACGTGTATCACGTGAGGTTCTGCATGCAGACCTATGTAGCATCGCCACACAGAACCAGGCTCACCTGTCCGGCAGACTTGCTGCCGACGAGGGGCAAGCTGCGGCTAGGCGTGGCCAGGCTACTGTGCCACGTCCTCCTTTCCAGGATGAGCCAGACTCGGACGACCATCTATCTCCCACATAGGTCGTGCTGTGCAGGCGTTGAGCCCATGGAGGTATTTTTTTTTGGCTCGGCATCATCGCATGTGGATGTTGAGCAGCACCCTGTACCTCCCCCCTCCTGGGTGCCTCCCCTCCCCCCCGGGTCGTATGTGGCCATTTTTGATTTTTCGTTTAGTTTAGTTAGTTAAGTTTCTGTTTGATAGTTAGTTTAAATAGGTAATGTAGGTTTTCCATAGTTAGTGTAATTAGTTAATAGTTGAGTTAGTTTAAAATTTGTAGTCTATTGTGCTTTCATGTGACAGTGCGGTGCCTTGTGGTTTTTGAAGGCATCCACTGTCTGTTTCAGCTGGGCCCTTCATGGTTGTCTTGTGTATGTGTTTGCTGCTTGGGTTCCTTGACTCACATATGCCACTCCTGCCTCCCTTATCCATGGGCTCGCAAGGATGGTTCGGTGTTACAGAATTTTACACAAGGGCTTTGGACTGTCATATCTGTGGCATGTCTGGTGCTTTGTGACTTGTGTTGACACCCCTAGTGGGGATGATTTAGGTGTAATTGTCCACTGTTCAGCTTTTGCTAGATGGGGTGTGTCATGATTAATGTGGACATTGATTGCTATGCATTGTGTATTATGTCTCATTTCTTTCCTGTACACGTGCCTGTTGCAATTCATGCTGTAGATAGTGTTCCACACTTTGGAAGTCAAAGACGGACTGATGGTGTGATTTGTGATGTGACTCTCTGACATGGTCAAGTAATGAGATGCCTGATGAGACACACACAGATCACTTCGATGCATTAATCATTTGTTCCATGCACTTTCTGCAGGGGGATGAGGCACCAGAGCACCTTTGGCAGCAGACATGGCCCATTGGACGACGGAATGCCTGACCCGTTTGTTGGTGCCCACATGCACATGTGTGCACGAGCAGAGCCACAGTGATTGCAGACCCACATCCTAGAACTGCTGACATGTTCCAAGGAACTCCAGGCAAGGTGAGCATCACAGGGGGGCCACGACACAGCAAAGCCTGCACCAGGCGAGTTGCACATGCAGGCTTAGTCACAGCACTGAGGGTGAGCTTAGACGAATATTGGTGTTGAAGCACACAATGCAGCTCAGATGTGTTTGTGGACTGATGGCTGTTGATAGTAGGGTTGTCCGGGACACATGCAGGGGCAGTGGCACATACCCTGCGGTACACCAAGGTTCATTGAGGCACTTGTATCAACCATGTAGCCTTCAGAGACATGGAAAGGGGCAGCTCACAGGGACATACAGCAAGGGACATACTTGGGTGCAGTGCATGTCTATTCCACGTACTTCATGATAAATGCACTGCCAACTTTGTTTTGGTCATGGTGGTATGCAACTTGCTCTGTAGTCATGGCTTGCCATATGGGTCTGTCTGCTTACCCAGGGAACATTGCATGTTGTGTGAATTGTGACACATTGGTGTTCCATTTGCCACCACCCACCAGCGCCTGACTCACTGCATTGACTGTGTATGACCCGTCACAGGGGTGATGTTATATATGGGTACGAAGCATCGAGCACTGATTGTCTGTTTGTAGAGTAGTTTGTTGCTATGGGGCATGTTTTGTGTTGTGTTTTTGTGTAATTGGCACATACAGGTTGGTGACTGTGTCTCTCTTTGCAGCATTGGAGTGCTCCTGTAACCGGCCCTGAGAGTGCGCAGGCAGGAGGCCAGCACTCAAAACCAGAGCTAAGTGTCTTGTTGTTTTCCTTACAAACTGCCCTGTATAGGCTTGCTGGGGAGTGTACTGATGCATGGATGTATGTGTGGTCCTATTTGGTATGTTTTTTTCCCTAATCACCCGTGATCCTATGCAATTATGAAACCTGTACCCTCTACCCGGTGTTCCTGCTTCCCGTGCCTATCCAAGCAACGTTCCCTGACCCTCTTTCCCCACTGGGGTTGCGGATGCCTGTGTAAGCCCCAAACTTGCAGGCGCCAAAACCCTAGAGGGGGTGGTTGGTTCGTACCACTCCTGAGCCTGGACTACAGAATGTCATGACAATGATGTCCAAGTTTGTTTGGATTGTGTATGTGTTCATGCAGGTTGTACATTTTTGTGCATTCCCTAGTTTCATGTGTCATTCCTCCTCCCCTCACCTGCCACTCATTCCAGTCATCCAGTGTGTCTACACCTGTCCCGACTGCATATCCCTGAACCTCATTCCCCACCATGATCTCAGGGGCCTGTGTGAGTTTGACCTTGCAGGCACCCGGGACATGGTGTGGGTGGTTGTTTCATGAGACTCCCGCGCCTGTACAGGGGACCTGTGACAGTACACATCCATTCATTGTGCATCATCCTATGTCATGTACCACACATGTCTCACATCCTGTCGTGACATTGTTCTGCTGTGCTACCTTGGTTGTTGCATCATTGTGGTAGTACTTGGCGTTTGTGAGGTACTGCTACGTCAAGTCATCTACTGGAGGGTGTTTGGGTTCGTTTTCATGCCTTGGATTTTGTGATTTTGTAAATGAGTGTGGATTCTGAGGGTTCAGGCATCTTTTTACACACAAGGTGGGAGATGGACACGAAGGGTAAAGGTGATCCTGTGGCCAGGTGGAAATGAGGGTTGGAGGCTCCATGACCCAGGTGCAGTTGTTCAGCGGGTCATTGTCATTTGCGCGGGAGGGGGGGTTGTTGTTGATAGTTGCATTGCCCTGCAGTGTGATGGGAACTCTGACATTGTAATGTTGTTGTCCTATGTACATGTTGTGTTCTGCTGATCAATGCCTGTTCATGTGTTGTGTTTTCCTTTCAGGTGCGAGGGGATAGTTGTGGTTTGACATGCTGGGGTGTACACATGGTGGATGTTCACATGTGATGTGTAGGGAACACTGATGGTCACTTGAGTGCACATGCATATGTGGAGTGCATGTCCCTGCAGAACCACACACTTGCACTCAGATGTACTCCATGTACTCCCACCCTTGCATATCCACGTGTACACTGTTTGCCTTCTGGTGCCCACTGTGTCCCGGCAGCACATGTTCTGTGACCGATTATGGTTCCAGTACATGCCAAAAATTTGATGTTTGATGTAGTCTGTCACTTAGATGTGATGCTCAGGGTGTGCATCACACGCAATGGCTGTTCACTGTGCTGTGCGCTGAGCAGTGTGATGCAGGAGTGGGACACTGCACACATGAGCTGCAGTGTTGATTTTGCAATGCATAATGTGCATATAGACAGGCATTCATTGTGATGTTACGTCTACGACTGTTGCAATGCATTTGGAAACGACTTATTTTGGGTGGGACATTTTGTTGGTCTGTCATTTCATCTGATTCCGGGTCAGGCATCATTGTCCGATGCCACTGTACATTTAGGACATGGCAATGTGTACCTTATTGTTACTGCGTCAGTGTATGGGTATTGCTTGCCATGTCATGTTGATGTTTGGGAGGGTTTGCGTGACATGACAGTGATGGCCATGGCCTGTTTTGCAGGTGTGTGTGATGCACACCTTGCATGTCCAGGTCATCCGCTTCTCAGAGCAACTAGCTGGGGGCATGTTTCTCTCCGCAGCAGGGCCCTCCCCCTGGAACAGACTTCCTGGCTGACTTGAACTTGAGGGGAACCATCTCCAGTTCTGGAAGCACCTCAAGACCTTCCTCTTTGCTTCTGCTTACTCTCTGCCTCTCCCTTGCAGAATTCTTCACTGGAACTGCACAGGAGCTGCTACTGGGACACTCTCACCAACCTCGGTCCCTGGCCCAGCCACTGTCCACTTGCACTGCCACCCTGGCAACCCCTGCACTGCAGTACTGTCTCTCTATCCCTACAGCCCTCCCTTCCCAGCACTTGTCTGCACTTATCTTTGCAGTTGCCACCAGGCGACCTATGTATTATTCTTTTGGCCTACTTCCCCTGTACTGGACTCCCCCCCACCCTTCCCCTTGCACTTTTCCCTTCCCCCTACCCCTGCACTTGCACAATCTCAATGACACCTGGCCTAGTAGTACCGTTCTCTGTGTTCCCTTGTTCCCCCCCCCTGCCTCATTGGGCCTTGGAATACTTGTGTATGGCCCATGTCATGTCATATGTCATATGTGTGCCTTTTGGTCACACAGGATAGCTTGTGTTTAAGTAGCTAGGGATGCAGACGATGTGGCACTTCCATGGCAACTATCTCAGGGTGGTAGGGTTGTGACAGTTGACTGTCACTTTGTCATCATCGATTGTCACCTGGTATGTGCCAGGCCTGTGTGCACTCCGCAGGGGTGGGAGTTTAGGTGAAAAATGTGGCCACAAGCTGGGTCCGGGCTTCCTCGCCACGTGCCCTGTCCCCTCCCATGGGCAGCGCCTGTGCCTGTGGTTGGGGATGTGGGGGCACCACCATGTCCACCGGGACGCCCTGCCGTGTTGCAACATTGTGCAGGACACATGCTGCCACAATGATCCTGCACACTACTGGTGGTGCATAGAGTAGTTGCCCACCAGAGCGGTCAAGGGAGCGGAAACGTGACTTGAGCACTCCGAATGTGCGCTCCACTATGCCCCTGGTTGCAATATGGGCGGCGTTGTATCTTACCTGGGGTGGTGTGGTGGGGTTCCGGATTGGCGTCATCATGTGGTTGCTCAGAGGGTAGGCACTGTCCCCTGGGGAGGTGATAATAATTGAGATTATTAGGGTTGGGATATTTGTCTGTGTGTGACTTGCATGCATGTGCAAGGGCATTTGTACTGACCTAGGAGCCATGTGTCGCCATGCTGCCCAGCTTCCAGGGCCCGGCTCAGGGCGGACATTCTGTATATGAAACTGTCATGGGTGGAGCCAGGGTAGTTTGCATAGACAGAGGTGATGATTCCCTTTGCATCGCATACCACCTGTACATTGATGGAATGCCAGTGCTTGCGGTTTCGGTAGATGTGCTCAGTGGCCCTAGGTGGACGTAGGGCCACATGGGTGCAATCTATGGCACCGAGCACTTTGGGGAAGTGTGCCACCCTGAAAAAATCCAGGACAACGGCCTGCCTTTCTGCGGGTGTTCTGGGCATGTATATGTGCCTGCGGACTGAGGGGCGCGCTGTCATGATTGCCAGTACCTGGTGTAGGCAGCGTGACTGCGTGGCCTGTGAGACCCCCCCCACTATGGCAGTGGTCCGCTGAAACGACCCAGTGGCCAAAAAATGCAAGACATTGAGCAGCTTCTCCAAGGGGCTCAATGCTTGGGAGCAAAGGGTGGGGGATGTGAGGTCATCTTCCCACTCCCTGACCAGGTCTAGGATGATATGGGGTGGAAACCTATACCTGCCGTAGACCTGGTCGTCAGGCATCCCAAAAAGGCTTGTCCGTGGTGCAAAAATGCGTGCCCTGGCTATTCTCCTCCTCCTGCGGTGTCCCACAATCAGTGCAGCAACAAATGGGGCATTCATCGTCGCTGTATATACGCGTTTGTTGTTTGCGCGCACTTTTATGCTGTGCGCGGGCGCGGGACGCCTCCGTGTGGGCGGACTCGTTGGTTTCCCGTATTCGGGTGTCATCGCGTGTGATCGGAGGGGAGCGAGCGTACACGCGATTGGCCTGGGTACGTGTGTTTCGGGGTGCGCGGGTAGTTCCACACGCCATTGGCCTGGGTACGTGTGTTTCAGGGTGCGCGGGTAGTTCCACATGCCATTGGCCTGGGTACGTGTGTTTCGGGGTGCGCGGGTAGTTCCACACGCCATTGGCCTGGGTACATGTGTTTCGGGGTGCGCGGGTAGTTCCACACGCCATTGGCCTGGGTACGTGTGTTTCGGGGTGCGCGGGTAGTTCCACACGCCATTGGCCTGGGTACTTGTGTTTCGGGGTGCGCGGGTAGTTCCACACGCCATTGGCCTGGGTACGTGTGTTTCGGGGTGCGCGGGTAGTTCCACTGGCCTGGGTACGTGACGCCATTGCCCTGGGTACGTGTGTTCCGGGGTGCCGTGAACTTTCACACGCGATTGGCTGAAATCCACGTGTGTTCTGTCATCACGTGCAATGAGGGATACTCCCTCGCACGTCACGTCACAGACGCACTCACGCGCTGAGGGCCTTTGGTCCAATGAAAATGCGTATGCGTGCAGACGCGCTTACGCGCTAAGGGCCTTTCCTCAAATTACACGCTGACGTGCAGAATTTTCACGTGCCAAATCACTCCGTATCAAGCTGGCCACACGTAAGCACACGGAAGACCACACTCCTGCCCAGAAGGCCGAACTACTGCCCCCCAGAGCCCCGAGCACGCTCCCACCTGCCATCTGCTGCTGCCTGACTGCCTGCTGCCCACGTGCCCTGCCATTTGCTGCCTGCACATCAGCCAGGGGTGCTGTTGGTGTGACCACCCCTGCTGGAACCAAAGACTCCCGACTGGGATTCCATCGCTCCACAGCCCAGCCCCAGGACCCAGTTGCCCACCCACTCCTGCCTCTGGGGTTGTCATGTCGGGGCAAACTCCATCTGTGACCACTGACAACCCCCGGCCAGAGAGGCAGAGGGGCACCAGCTTCAGTGCCACCGAAGTTGGTGTCCTGGTGGAGCAAGTCCTGGGGCAGTATGATGCCCTCTTCGGAAGTTCCCGCGCCGACAAGGAAGGACGGACTCGGATCTGGACTGACATCGTGACTGCCATCAACGCGGAGGGGGTGGCAGTCCGCGACTTCCAACATGTCAAGAAGCGCTGGGAGGACTTCAGGTCCAGGACCCTGAACAAGGCCCGGCGCCTCTTGAAGGCAGCGGATGCCAAGGGGCGCCGGGGCCACTTGTCGGAAGAACAGATGGGGGTCCTGGAACACATATCCCCAGCGCTCCACGTCCAGGTCCTTGAGAGGCAGACCCGTCTGGAGTCGAGCGGTGAGTGTACATGCATCCTGATTGTGAGCAGTGCGTGTGGTGATTGTTCAGTAGTGTGCAGGTTGCACATCTGTTTGTATGGGGTCGAGTATGGGTGCGGGTGTACAGGTCCGTGGGGCTGACACATGCGAGGGCTGTAATGTGTGAGACATGGATGGTGCCTGTGTGTGTGGGCTTGCATGCCAAATGCAGTTGTGTGGGCACACAAGTTTGTATGAATGTGTATGTGAGTAGACATGTCCGTGATGTCACGCATGTATGTTGTTTTCAGCTGCATGTATCAGCGCTGTGTACATGTGCATGTGTGTGTATTTGACAAGGGTGCAACAGTGATGCAACATGGATGCATGTGACAGCGGTATGTGGAAGCCTGATGGGCAGATGTGACATGGATGCCCGTCTGAACACTGCGACACTTGGCAGAGGTGTACACATGCATGCAAGTGTGGTGGTGTGTGTACATGTGTGGTGCACTTCCTGTGTTGCATGTGATGTCTGGCTCACCTTTGGCTGCTCATGCTGTTGTATGTGTATGGATGGTGTTGGCAGTTGCGATATGGCTGTGGTATGGCTCGTGTGTGCGAGTTGTAATGACATGTGTGTTGTGGATCGTGATGACATGTCTGAGGTTTGCCAATGCCACTCATGTACAACTGTCATGTGTGTATGTGTCCATTGTACATTGCCCTGATGCGTGTGTTTTGTTTCTCCCTGTCTGCAGCGTCAACTGATGAAGAGGGCGGAGAAGGTGCTGTGGAGCACAGCAGCGGGGATCCCACCGCCAGCCGGAGACGCAAGGCCCGGCTCCCCTCCCATGTTGTCATCTCGTCGGGGAGTGAGGAGTCCGGTGCCGCGTCCCAGGCCGCAGCTGCCGGGGGGAGGTCCAAGAGGCGGAGGTTGCAGTTGGACTCCTCGGCAGCAGAAGGGGCAGCTGGGACCCCACAGGGCCCAACGGGGGAAGATGGCACAGAGTCATCCAGGTTGGTGGGGGGTTTGGTGGAGGAGGAGGCCGTGCAAGCACCAGAGACGGGGTCTGGGGGTGGGGATCCCACTGGTGCTAGTGGTGCAGTGCAGGACCAGGGACAGGAGGCAGCACAGGCCGCCGCTGAGGGGCCTGTGTGCAATCCTGTCCCTGATCCTGTCCCTGCATCATCTTGCACCAGCAGTGATGCCTATGTCCAGACCAGTTTTCAGGCAGGGGATGAGCTGACGTCAACTGGCCTTCCTCTGCCTGCGGACGTGGCTATCCAGGCCCGGGTTGAGCCTGTCCTGGCTGGTGTGGCGTTGCGTCAACGGGCCATGCGAGGTGACCTGCAGTCTTTTCATGGAGAGACTGCACGTCATCTCGAATGGCTCGTTGACCACGTCAGCCTGCTGGGACAGGTCACCCAGGCCGGATTCCTCCGTCTGATGGGGCTTGCCACGACCCCCTCCTCAGCTGGACCCCCTACGCGCCAGTCGTCCTCTGTGCCATCTTCCCACCCATCAGTCACCTGGGTGCCCTGTGGAGCTGCCTCTGACGGTGCGGCCAGGCTGGTGGAGGAGGCATCCCTGCCACAGTCGGGAGTCGGACGTCCAGCAGGGGTGGCCACGTCAACGACTGCACCCCAGCCGGCGGAGGATGTGCAGGCAGCAGGAGGCAGTGCAGGGGCAGAGGCACAGCAGCAGCAGCACCATGGTGGGAGCCATGAAGGCTCGGGGCCTTCGACATCGGAGGGGCAGGCATCGGCCGGAGGGCAGGAGGACCCAGGACAAAAAGTGTCTTCCGTGTGGCAGCGGTTGGGCCACGCCATAGATGCGGAGCGGCAGCGGGCGGAAGAGGCACGGCTCTCAATGGTCAGGGCGGAGAACTCCATGCAGAGGGCCCTGAGGCGGGCCGAGTGCCTCGAGGCAATCCGCAGGGGTTTGGAGGTGGACACGTCGACGGCCCTGCGGACCCTCGGGGCCATGGAGGAGGACCGCCTCCGGGACATTGAGGAGGAGTTCGATGATGCCCTGGCCCGGCACATCCAGAAGTGAGCCGTGGAACTAGCCCGCTGCCCTTGTACATAGTTATGTAGGTAGTGTTAGGTTTCATTTTTGTTTTTGTTTCATTTGGACCTTTTGGACATTGGCCACATTTTTGTATATATTTTTTTTATTAGTTAGTGTAGTTAGATAGGTTTCCTTTATTTTGTTGGGATAATGGACCCTGGCTTCTTGCATTGTACATAGTTGTAGACTTGTACATACTTTCTTTTTTAACATTCTCCATGGATCAATGGCTTTTATTTTTATTTCCCATTGGATTTTGTTTTGTGGACATTGACTTTGTACAACATTACTTTGGATTTCAATATATTTTTATTTTTTTTATTTTGAACGGACATGCTTCTTTTCATTTTTTTACATTCACATTTCTGTTTCTTCATTTTTGATTCTATTCATGTTTCCTTTAATACATTATTTTTTTGTTGAACTTCAATGTGTGGTATCTCATTGTTTTCATGCATTTCATGTTATGTGTTTTGAGATTCACTGACACCCATTGGGTGTATGTGAGGGACATGTGTTTGTTTCGGAACTTCCAATTGGTGTTCTGTGATGTGATTGCAAATTATGAGTGGGTGGATGCAATACTCGGGTGGGTGTTTTGCATTTGGGGGCTGACCATAGAGACCAGGGTTCTGGATTGTGATGACATGTTGGGTGGGGAACATGAGTTGGACATGGGTGGGGGCCTGGTGGAGGCTGCCCCTGCACTGCTGGGGGGTGGGGGTGCAAGGGGACATGAGTGGGACATGGTTGGGGGCCTGGTGGCAGGTGCCCCACAGTGCTGGGGGGTGCGGGTGCAGGGGGACATGAGTGGGGGCCTGCTGGGGGGTGGGGGTGCAAGGGGACATGGTTGGGGGCCTGCTGGCAGGTGCCCCACAGTGCTGGGGGGTGGGGGTGCAAGGGGACATGAGTGGGACATGGTTGGGGGCCTGGTGGCAGGTGCCCCACAGTGCTGGGGGGTGGGGGTGCAAGGGGACATGAGTGGGGGCCTGCTGGGGGGTGGGGGTGCAAGGGGACATGGTTGGGGGCCTGCTGGCAGGTGCCCCACAGTGCTGGGGGGTGGGGGTGCAAGGGGACATGAGTGGGACATGGTTGGGGGCCTGGCGGCAGGTGCCCCACAGTGCTGGGGGGTGGGGGTGCAAGGGGACATGAGTGGGGGCCTGCTGGGGGGTGGGGGTGCAAGGGGACATGGTTGGGGGCCTGCTGGCAGGTGCCCCACAGTGCTGGAGGGTGGGGGTGCAAGGGGACATGAGTGGGACATGGTTGGGGGCCTGTGGCAGGTGCCCCACAGTGCTGGGGGGTGGGGGTGCAGGGGGACATGAGTGGGGGCCTGCTGGGGGGTGGGGGTGCAAGGGGACATGGTTGGGGGCCTGGTGGCAGGTGCCCCACAGTGCTGGGGGGTGGGGGTGCAGGGGGACATGAGTGGGGGCCTGCTGGGGGGTGGGGGTGCAAGGGGACATGGTTGGGGGCCTGCTGGCAGGTACCCCACAGTGCTGGGGGGTGGGGGTGCAGGGGGACATGAGTGGGGGCCTGCTGGGGGGTGGGGGTGCAAGGGGACATGAGTGGGGGCCTGGTGGAGGCTGCCCCTGGTGACTGGAGGGGTGGGGGTGGTGGGAGACATGGTTGGGGGCCTGCTGGCAGGTGCCCCACAGTGCTGGGGGGTGGGGGTGCAGGGGGACATGAGTGGGGGCCTGCTGGGGGGTGGGGGTGCAAGGGGACATGGTTGGGGGCCTGCTGGCAGGTGCCCCACAGTGCTGGGGGGTGGGGGTGCAGGGGGACATGAGTGGGGGCCTGCTGGGGGGTGGGGGTGCAAGGGGACATGAGTGGGACATGGTTGGGGGCCTGGTGGCAGGTGCCCCACAGTGCTGGGGGGCGGGGGTGCAGGGGGACATGAGTGGGGGCCTGCTGGGGGGTGGGGTGCAAGGGGACATGGTTGGGGGCCTGCTGGCAGGTGCCCCACAGTGCTGGGGGGTGGGGGTGCAGGGGGACATGAGTGGGGGCCTGCTGGGGGGTGGGGGTGCAAGGGGACATGAGTGGGGGGCTGGTGGAGGCTGCCCCTGGTGACTGGAGGGGTGGGGGTGGTGGGAGACATGGTTGGGGGCCTGCTGGCAGGTGCCCCACAGTGCTGGGGGGTGGGGGTGCAGGGGGACATGAGTGGGGGCCTGCTGGGGGGTGGGGGTGCAAGCGGACATGGTTGGGGGCCTGCTGGCAGGTGCCCCACAGTGCTGGGGGGTGGGGGTGCAGGGGGACATGAGTGGGGGCCTGCTGGGGGGTGGGGGTGCAAGGGGACATGAGTGGGACATGGTTGGGGGCCTGGTGGCAGGTGCCCCACAGTGCTGGGGGGTGGGGGTGCAGGGGGACATGAGTGGGGGCCTGCTGGGGGGTGGGGGTGCAAGGGGACATGGCTGGGGGCGTGCTGGCAGGTGTCCCACAGTGCTGGGGGGTGGGGGTGCAAGGGGACATGAGTGGGGGCCTGCTGGGGGGTGGGGGTGCAAGGGGACATGGTTGTGGGCCTGGTGGCAGGTGCCCCACAGTGCTGGGGGGTGGGGGTGCAAGGGGACATGAGTGGGGGCCTGCTGGGGGGTGGGGGTGCAAGGGGACATGGTTGGGGGCCTGGTGGCAGGTGCCCCACAGTGCTGGGGGGTGGGGGTGCAAGGGGACATGAGTGGGACATGGTTGGGGGCCTGGTGGAGGCTGCCCCTGGTGACTGGAGGGGTGGGGGTGGTGGGAGACATGGGTGGGGGCCTTGTGGAGGCTGCCCCTGGTGACTGGAGGGGTGGGGGTGGTGTGAGACATGGGTGGGGGCCTGGTGGAGGCTGCCCCTGGTGACTGGAGGGGTGGGGGTGGTGGGAGACATGGGTGGGGGCCTGGTGGAGGCTGCCCCTGGTGACTGGGGGGGTGGGGGTGGTGGGAGACATGGGTGGGGGCCTGGTGGAGGCTGCCCCTGGTGACTGGAGGGGTGGGTGTGGTGGGAGACATGGGTGGGGGCCTTGTGGAGGCTGCCCCTGGTGACTGGAGGGGTGGGGGTGCTGGGAGACATGGGTGGGGGCCTGCTGGGGGGTGGGGGTGCAAGGGGACATGTGGCTTGGCTGGGGGGCATGCCCATGGTGGATGGGCTGCCTGCGGGACATGACCAGGGGTGCAGGGTAGTCCCCTGTGGTGTGGGCTGCCTGCAGAGGTCGTGGAGGGGGTAGAGGGGAGACCTGGGAGGACCCACACTGGCAATTCACCTCTTCAACTTCCCGCACACCTCCGTAATACACTGCCCCACTCGCACAGGCCCAATCGCGTGTAGAATTTCTCGCGCACCCCTGTAATACACGTACCCAGGCCAATCGCGTGTAGAATTTCTCGCGCACCCCTGAAATCCACGTACCCAGCCCAATCGCGTGTAGATTTTCTCGCGCACCCCTGAAATCCACGTACCCAGGCCAATCGCGTGTAGAATTTCTCGCGCACCCCTGAAATCCACGTACCCAGCCCAATCGCGTGTAGAATTTCTCGCGCACCCCTGAAATCCACGTACCCAGCCCAATCACGTGTAGATTTTCTCGCGCACCCCTGAAATCCACGTACCCAGGCCAATCGCGTGTAGTATTTCTCGCGCACCCCTGGAATCCACGTACCCAGCCCAATCGCGTGTAGAATTTCTCGCGCACCCCTGAAATCCACGTACCCAGCCCAATCGCGTGTAGAATTTCTCGCGCACCCCTGAAATCCACGTACCCAGCCCAATCGCGTGTAGAATTTCTCGCGCACCCCTGTAATACACGTACCCAGGCCAATCGCGTGTAGAATTTCTCGCGCACCCCTGAAATCCACGTACCCAGCCCAATCGCGTGTAGATTTTCTCGCGCACCCCTGAAATCCACGTACCCAGGCCAATCGTGTGTAGAATTTCTCGCGCACCCCTGAAATCCACGTACCCAGCCCAATCGCGTGTAGAATTTCTCGCGCACCCCTGAAATCCACGTACCCAGCCCAATCGCGTGTAGAATTTCTCGCGCACCCCTGAAATCCACGTACCCAGGCCAATCGCGTGTAGAATTTCTCGCGCACCCCTGAAATCCACGTACCCAGCCCAATCGCGTGTAGATTTTCTCGCGCACCCCTGTAATACACGTACCCAGGCCAATCGCGTGTAGAATTTCTCGCGCACCCCTGAAATACACGCTCCCCGCTCTGCGTTTGCTGCTGCCCTTTGCGCTGGATTGGGGATTTTGATGGCTTTTCCCTGCGCAAGGGGCGTTCTTGGGGGCGTAACTGACGCTGCTGCAGGGTCGCTGCGCCACTCTGCGCCACGGCTGGTTGTGGATGTTGGAATCCATGAATACGCTGTGCGCCTGAATGTGTTTCGGTGCACGCGGCTGGCGCAGACTACCGCACGCGCACACTGTGCGCCAGCCGCGTGCGCCACTTGTGCGCCGAATTCTATGAATTGGCCCCACAATGCATTTACACTTGGACAATATGTGTAGGAATATTCTTGTCAATAGTGCACTTTGAACTATTGCACAGCAACCTACTCCCGCAAGTCAACCGGAGCCTGAATATCCCCAACCATTTTCACCAGAGGCACCCCACCATGCAATGCGAGTCGCTAAGTGCCCTCTGTTAACAGCTTTAAATGTCTGGAAACCCACCCTCCAACACCTTACACCTCCAATGCCTTGCTCCAACACTTAATGTTTACACAGTGCCACCCTCCAGCAACTTAAGTCTCCAGCATTCTCCAACGCTGTCAATGTCAAGCAAACTAGCAACTTAAGTCTCCAGCACCCACCTTCAACACCCCAAAAGTGTGAGTCTCTATTACCCTCCTCAAAAAACTTATACCTACATTCAATGCATTTCAACTCTCTTACAACACATTACATCTTAAACACTCTCTCCCAACATCTGTAAGCCACCAGTAAAACATCTTAAATCTCAAGTACCAACCTCAATAACTTTGAGCCTCAAGTAGACACCTCAAACCCAGAGCTGTGCCAGTGGTTATGAATGATTTGAAACTATCTAGCCACTATCTTTCTGTTTTGTTTATTTGATAAATAACCCACAGTTTGTTTTATGTTAGATGGTAGATAGCGTGGGCGGATGTGTTGCAGGTTACAGTCATTGCAGGTTTTTAAAAAATATTTAAATGTGAGCAGCAGCAGCTCATAACATCACCCCTAGAAAAGGCCCATTTTATTATTTTCTTTGGCCCTTTACATGCTGCTTAATACCAGCATCCTCCAGATTCTAAGCACTGGAACAGGAACTAAACCTATGTTGCACTGCATTTTCTTGTTCTTAAAGTCTGTATGCTTTTTTCTTTGATTGAGGAAGCAACATATGTTTACTTCATAGACAGATGGCAACTTCATGTAAATTAATTATCTCACTTTGTGTCTACCTATAGTGTGAGTGTGATGCAGGTCTGACATATCTGGGTCAGGTCACTCAGTGCCCAGGCAGGATTGGTGGCAGAGGCCACTGGCCACACCCCTTCATCACAGGCCCAGTGGCTCACTGGATGTGGAAAGCAGACAACGAAAACAACAGTTGAGATTTGCTGCTTAATACCAGCATCCTCCAGATTCTAAGCACTGGAACAGGAACTAAACCTATGTTGCACTGCATTGTCATGTTCTTAAAGTGTGTATGCTTTTTTCTTTGATTGAGGAAGCAACATATGTTTACTTCATAGACAGATGGCAATTTCATGTAAATTAATTATCTCACTTTGTGTCTACCTATAGCGTGCCTGTGATGCAGGTCTGACATATCTGGGTCAGGTCACTCAGTGCCCAGGCAGGATTGGTGGCAGAGGCCACTGGCCACACCCCTTTCATCACAGGCCCAGTGGCTCACTGGATGTGGAAAGCAGACAACGAAAACAACAGTTGGAATTTGCTGCTTAATACCAGCATCCTCCAGATTCTAAGCACTGGAACAGGAACTAAACCTATGTTGCACTGCATTGCCATGTTCTTAAAGTGTGTATGCTTTTTTCTTTGATTGAGGAAGCAACATATGTTTACTTCATAGACAGATGGCAATTTCATGTAAATTAATTATCTCACTTTGTGTCTACCTATAGTGTGCCTGTGATGCAGGTCTGACATATCTGGGTCAGGTCACTCAGTGCCCAGGCAGGATTGGTGTCAGAGGCCACTGCCACACCCCTTTCATCACAGGCCCAGTGGCTCACTGGATGTGGAAAGCAGACAACGAAAACAACAGTTGAGATTTGCATTCATGCTGTGCTGTCACTGGGTACTGCAGGATGCTCTTCCCAGCTAACTAGACCTAGCCCCATAACCCTACCTGTTGCTACAATACTGGTATGAGCTCCAAAGACAGCCCTACCTCTTAAACCAACCATTGAGGCATTCTTCACTAATGGACTGCCAACCTGTTAGTGATGGCAGCTTCATGATGTTTCCTGCATCCCTGTTATTATTACTAGATTTCAGGGGAAAACAGCTATGGCACATTAAGCATAATTTACAACCGCCTTGTTCAGGTGCAACACTTTTATCTGCTCTTGACACTGCCTCTTTGTCCAGTGGCACAGGGATTGCAAGGACAGGACTAGGGGGTTTAGAGGGGGGGGGGCAAGGGTAGCAGCTGCTACACCTGGCAAGCCCCAAATGACATATGTTGAACCTGAATGTGTTCTTGTCTGTTTTCTCTTAAAAACCTTTGTTATTTACTGACTACTAAAGGATTGAGTTTCAAAAGTGGATGGTGGCAAATGGTTTGGCACTCAATAGTGCCAAAACTGAACTCATCATGGTTGGCTCGGACACTAAACTGCAAAAGCTGAGTCCCATGTAGAACGAATTCAGCATAGATAAGTGTGTCATTGAGGTAAAGAGCAAGGTGAAGACATGTAGGTGATTTCAATCCGGCACTTCACCTAAGTCAACGCCTAGCGTCTAATGCACAACTGAAATCCTTATTTATTTTGTGTCTAAAAGTTATTATATTCTGAACGATGGACCACTCATATCATGCCCCTCTCCTGGAACCCCAGGAACCAGGAATCAAGCTGGTTTGCAAAGTTAAAATATGTATTTATGTAGTTACAATATCATCACATTATGTTTAATGGGTATACACTGATCACCAATGGGGGGGGGTGGTGTAATACTAAGCAATCTCTTTAATCAGAAGGAGTAATAGTGAGCAAAACCATTCAGCACAGAAATAATAATTTTGTGTGTGTGTTCAAATCAAATAGCAATGTGGTTACTATTTCCCCCTGCACACTCCTCAATCCCCCCAATAGGCAATGTAAAGAGATAGGTGGAGAGAGAGTAGGTATTCAGGAATGCAGAATTCAAACACAATGTCAGTCCCAATTTCCCTCCAGCACACACAAGAGAGAAACAGAACTGATTGGCAAACTGTCAAAATGGTTTTAAAGTTACCTGAGAATGGATTGGGTACAAACACTAAATCTGGTTTAAATTGCTGAAATGGTTTAAATTCTGATGGGAGTCACTTTAGATAGTTGCAGACAAACACTAGCAATGATTTGATACTAATAAGCAATGTGAAAACTTAAAATTGAGGTTGGGTGCAATCAAAAGCTGTTTTACACGTGAACGGATTTTCCTAAAACAAAATGTGCAGCAAACTTGTCCACACGCGGTAATCGTGATCGTGGGAGAACTATATGGATTTGGTTCTCTGGAAAGCTGAGGATGTTAGATACAGGCAGAAGTGGACATTTTGTTTCTAGCATAAAATTTGAGGTAGTTATGGACGTTTTTGTGGAGGTCGTTTTTCTGAGATAGGCGCAAGAATGGGAAAACAGGAATGCACTTTTCAAAGACAAATGGGATTTTGTTTACACTAGGTTATGACTATAGAAAAAGAGAATGCCACACATGAATCTCCATCAATCCTGGCCAGAGACCATTCATGTGGTGGATAATCAATTTCTTTCTGGGATTCAATTTATTTATTCACAACACTATTGATTTAGGATTTTAGAATACAAATAAGAGAACTCAGCGCAAGAAAAGTTCTGACAAGTCAAACTACTCCTAACAATATCAGGTTCTAAATACAAGAGAGGATGGATTTAGATAGGGATTGCTATGGACAGTGACACAGTTCTATTCTATGGATACTCACTATACGGGTTTCAAACGGAACCGTCAGGGATTCTGGTCAGGGATTCTGGTTCTGGGACAGACTGCTGGGCACACCGGACTGGACTGGGTCTGCAATCAGTAAGGCGCTCTGGTCACCGCATGACAGGACAGGACAGGATTGGCACAGCATGGCACAGGGTTGGGTTTAATCTGCCCTTCTTGGTTTTGAAGATAATTATTTAGCAGGAAAGCAGTTACAGCACAGCCTGGCTGTTTCTTTTGTTCCCCTTTAGTTTTGCGGGATTCTTTCTGGTTCTGGAAATTCAAGGCCTAGTTGAAAATGGTTCAACTAATGGAATGGGCCTTTCTGCTTGCCAAGTTTTTGGAGTCTGGAGCAAGGAAAATGGATGGTTCTCTCGCAGGGTGTCACCATGATGGTTAGTGGATGAATCTGTGTCCCTCTAAGTCATCACCTGTCTCTATTTATGCTTATAATAAAGGGTGTGTGTGCTGGTTTATCCTAAGCTTGCCCCCTTAGGCAGGCGATTGGCTAGAGTCTCTTCTCTCCCTTGATTCGAGGAGAAAACAGGGTGTCACCATGATGGTGTGAGTTTATGAGTCAGAGAATCCTCCCCTTGTCCCGCTGAACATAAAATCTGCTTATGGTGCAATACATATTTACATGTGTGCAATCTTTAGAACAATAACATAAATAAATCACATATTTTGTGCAGCAGATACTCCTCCAAGCCTCGTCGCTGTGGGATCTTGTGTCTGCTTTTGACAGAATTTTGCCCTTTTTGACCGGAACACAATGTCCAGTTTATCCAAAAATGTGTACAAATATGCGTGTTGAACATGGACATAAGGGTAAAACGTTTCATACTTCTGGCACAAACTCATTTGGTGTAAAACCACCTTTTCCACCGTTTCCTTCTAGAACATGTCACACATTTTTTCTGCCTCTTAAAATGTACAGTCAGAATTTAGATACACAAATATGTGATTTTTGTAATTTAAACAATTTTAAGTGGTGAGTTATATGTCTTTAACAAAACGTTTCTTTGTGAATGTCCAGCCCCAAATGGCTGTTTGTCTCCGCCTCCTTCTGGCTCTCTGCAGTTAGAAGCAGTCTCCTCCCATTTCCTCCAGAGGCCCAGGCCATTTTATACTCTTCACACTTAGCCTTCCTTTGACTGGAGGAAGTCCATTGTCTTCTTCCCCTGGCAGACCAAATTCTCCTCCCCCAATCTAATCATCACAGAGGTGTGATTTCCTGGTGGAGTGAGCAGAAGGGAGATGCCTGGCCCCCGTGGGGGGAGCTGTTGGACTGGTTAAATTGCTTTAGCCAGGCTTAAATTCAATGTCATTCTGTTACATGTTTTTCTTGATTTAAAACAAACTTGTTATTTAAAAACATGCAGCTAGAACACTTGTTCCAGATTCTAAACCATGGTATTTAAATAGTTACAACCTATGTTACTCTCAATAACAGGTCACTTAGTTTTCAGACATTAGGTTTCAGTTTTACAAGTTTACAGTTTTAATACAATCTACTGACATCTGTCATGCAGGCGGCCACGGGTATTGCACCCAGATTTTGACAGATTTCACAGGCAGGCACATTTTTGCTGTGAATGTTTTGATGACAAATTCAGCTTTTCGTGACATTGGCCCTCATTACGACCCTGGCGGAAATCGAAAAACGATGGCGGAAATGCAATACCGCCATCGAATAGCGCTCGGTGCGACTATGACCCGTCACCGCAAAGTACGAAGCCATTAGCGACACCGTAGTGAACGCCAACGCTAACTGCACCAAGCACGCGCGCCATGCCAAACCGCAAACACCACCATGGTGCAACGGTACGCCAATTCCGACCCTAGCGGACATGTACCTAACGCCATCAGGCATGGCGTAATGTACCATTCCGCCATGGCGAGAAGTACGGCATCGCGAATCAACCGTAAACGGCCCCACTGAGTGCCTGTACACCGCTCCCTGCCCACAAAGTACAACCCCCCGTAGGTGCAATGAAGTCACAATGCAACCATTGAAATGTACAAGTCACCCATGCATGCCAACGAACAAAAGAAACACAAGAGGGTCCAATGGGAGCTGCAGGGCACAGATGGCACGAATACAGAAGCAATCACAATGGACATGACCACAGTCCCCCACCAAGAAACGCACGCAAACACAGGCACCTGTGACCAGCAATATTCCGATAATCACATCATTCCACCAGTCCACCTGGCTGACCGGCATCTGTTACACAAAACCCAATCCCCCGCCCCTGAGCATGACAACATTCAAACTGTCATATAGGCAGCCCCCATCCCTGACCTCACGGGCTTAGTAGGCAAACGCGCCCAGTACAGTACCACGCAACTAAACCCCGAAGCTGGAACCCGATGCAGATCTCCTCACAATACATCGCCCCCCAAATAGGCATATGCCACATCACTTGCAAAGAAAAACGCTACACGGGCCAAATCAGAATAGAAATTTATGCACATCAAAGTCACCAAGCCCATACAGCCATCAGGCCATGAACTCCAAAACACTAATCACCATTGTGGGCTGCATCCGCAAGAAATGACCAGCCACTACTTGTGTGTCGCCCTGTTCCCCCATGGTACACAGAGCCACATTCACGTACGAAAAGGCAACATGGAAGCGCACAGAACCGCAGGGCCGTCCCAATGGGGAGGCACTAGTCCAGCTGAAAGGCCGAAATGTTGCTCCGAGCCACCAGTACTGCGTAAGGGCATGTGGGCCATTGGCGATCGTCCCATAAGATCGTAATGCTGCTCCACTGATTAACACGAAGCAGCAGGTGTCGGGAGTAAAATCCATCTGCAGGAGTGGCATACAGATGGCAGTGGCAAAAGGGGAGGAGATACCTGTCAACCAAAAGAAAAGAAAAAGAACAGAATGGCCATCAGAACCACATTCGAACAACTCACTTCAATGATCACACGAAATCCACAGCCATATGCATGCTAGCCCACTCAAAAGGATCATCACCACCCCAAAACCACTTGCGACTCATAAACATCTATATCGAGGTGCAAACACCATCACAAACGAGTGTACCTGTGCATGTGTCTGTCAAAACAGAATCCATCAGATGGGAATGTTAACGTGCATGGACACAAGTGTCTGAGTGCGCCTCGAGACAGGGAGGGCTCAACAAGGCCAGATAGACGATGGTCCCACTATGGCAGCCCTGCATCACATAGCGTAGGGGAGGCGGATAGATCCCAAGAAGCCCTGTACATGGCAAACTCTGTATCAAATCACCTGCCCATGCATCCATTCATCATTCCCTCATCCCGGGATCAAAACGCCTGAATAATTACTCACATAACATTAGAAACATCCATTGAGTCTGTGCGTTATGCAGCCTGCAAAATCCACAGTGCCCCAGCCCGTAATTCCAGTGTTGTGAAGTAACATGTATTTGGGAACGGCCGGCCTCATCACCCACGTAGCTATTGCGCATCCCAAACTATTCATATCAATCATTGCTCCCTCGCCATGGGCCCTGTCTCAAGGACATTGAACAATAGAACGTTATATTTGCAGTCAGACCTGTGGGCATCTCCTCGCCGCTAGCTGGAAACCGAAAGCGCCGCCCTTCGAATTCCTCATTTGCAACACCACGTCGGAAAGGCATCTGTGGCCGTTTGAAATCACTAATTATTCCATCGAGTGCGGCTGTGTGTGAAAATGGCAACTGCCTTCACCCACGAATGGGACGCCCCGCCCGTCGTTGCAACTCGGTACAGTGATGCATGAGGGCCCACCGTTACTCGAGTACTACGTTCCACTGACCCTTCACAAGTCTGTTCGCGACTGCACAGATAGTATGGGAAACAATGGGACCACAGCAGAATGAACATATCAATCCAATCTTACAAGGCCATCGGGTACAAATACATGATAGCAATAGCAAGATACCATTCCCCGAATTGCAGCGTTGTGCGCGTGACGTGCTCGGCCAAAGGGGAGAGCAGTTTGCACAGGTGGAATGAATCACCACAGGTGGAGGCCATACAGCCTGAAAACACATAAATTGCACAGCCAGTCTCCTCCCACAACCACACCGAAATGCTACCGGCAGGACTCGCGATGTTGGCCCTGGGGGACCTGATAGCACTGCAAGTGCTCCAACTCCAAGAAGAAGACGAACACCAACTACAACCAGCCGCACGGAGGAGACGCAGGAGGAGGAGGAGGCCAAGGCAGGGCCAGCAAGGCCCACCAGCACAGCCACTACCACCACGCAGGCAGCCCGCAATACCACGCCTCCGAGCCCATCCGTTCAACCTCACTGATGAGCAGATCCACACCCTCTACCGTCTGGACCGGGACACCATAGCCGCCATTGTGGACATGACACAGGCTGACCTTGTCAGCATGATAGATAGCCCAACCGCCATCCCACCCCTACTGAAGGTGGTGTCTGTACTCCACTTCCTGGCCACAGGCACCTACCAGCACACAGTCGGACAGTTGCATGGCATTTCTCAGCCACTGTTCTCACGGACACTATTGCAAGTGCTCGATGCCCTCCTGCAGCACGCAGACGACTACATCTCCCTACCACGCTCGGAGCAGGAAATTACCAACACGAAAGTGGGATTCCATGCACTTGCCGGCATACCGGGTTGCATTGGTGCCATCGACTGCACCCATGTTGAATTGGTCGTCCCACATGCCATGGAGGCCCAGTACCGCAACCGAAAACAATTTCATTCCCTGAATGTACAAATGGTGTGTGACTCCAACAGGATCATTACACATTGTTGTGCCCGATTCCCTGGATCAACCCATGATTCTATGGTCTTGAGGAACTCTACAATACCACGCTACATGGAGCGACACGCAGGGAACAGATCCTGGCTACTCGGTGAGTCTCATTACATGCATGATGATGTGGGGTATGTGAATTGGCAATGACCTGGCAGGAAGGGGGGGGGGTGTGCGTACGTATCAATGGCATTCCACATCATACGATTGACTGCTCTCAGCAGTGTCTATATTCAGTTCATCTTGTTGGCGTTCATTGTCCAACATGTTTTTATACTGCGTAAAGTTTATATCTGTTATAGTGCTTTCACTTGCATTGAAAGCATCTTCATAGAAGGCATGGGTGTCTAATAAATCTTCTTTTCTACATAGTTTAAATAGTGTCAGTAGGGCCATGTAGTACAGTTCTTTATGTTGAGGAGTTTTTGATTATAGTTTCATATGATTAATCAGGCTGCGTTTGGTAAGTTTAACCAGGCTGCCCTCGTAACCTTTGAATATGTGTTTACCTTTTTTCTCATCTTGATTAATATTATCATTGTATGATATGTTTTGGGCTATGTGGTACAGGCACATGGTTTACAAAGCAGTATTCCTGTTTGGGTAGTATGTGTCCAATAAGCTGTTTTTCAAAATGTTGGGATAGTTTTTGGCTTTTGTTTTGATTTCTTGGTATGATTTGAGAACTCTTTTTCTGAATGCAGCAGGACCAACGCTTAGCCACACTATGTTTTCAGATTTCCCATACAAGGCGGTGCCAGTTAAACAGTCTGTGGCTTCGTAGAAGCCACATTCTCTATGGAAGAGCATGTTTATGCCAAAGCTGTACAATTTCTGCAACAGTGTTTTGTCAGATGGAATATCATCCCAGAGGTCTTTCAGCTCTGCCTTTTCTGCTTTGGTTAAGTAGGCTGTGGCATATCGTGCAACTGCCGTGGAACTGTATGCAATGTAGTGCACAACTATATTTGCATGCCATAGGAAGGCAATAATTGCATTGTAATCATTGATGTACTTTGATGCTTTGGTTCTTTTTATGTAGTATGTGTTCTTAGCTGATTTGCCTTTCACACTGTGTCTAACCGAAGCCATGAACCTGTTTATTTGTCCTGTTGCTGAAACTGGTCTAGAGAAACCATAGCAGCATTTGGTGTAGTATTTGCCTTTGTTTTCATATGTGCGACGACAATACTTGCCACACTTGTGTCTTTGAAACTGCAAAATGTGTGCATGTAGGTTGTTATGTGTACTTTCTTAAGGGATTTCACAATTGACATATTTGTGAATGAACTGCAAAACAGTGGAATCACTGTCATGACCAAATTTAGGAGCATGTTTAATCCACAAAAGCATGTGTGTGGATGTGTGGTGCTCTGACTTGATATTCTTTTTCCCCAAAAGAAGTGTTACACTTCGCTGATGGGAGGAAGTGTTTTATTACAAATGAAGTGCAACATGGTAATTAAGCAATGATGGAAGTTCCTTGATACATTTACAGGATCAAGAGAGCCGATTTCTCCTGGTGTTGTCAAGTCTATATCTACTTTGTTTTTGTTTGCTATTTGTAGGAAATCGTGCAGGTTTTCCAATGCAAACTCTGCACAAATTAAAGTGACAAGCCATGTGGGTGGGCCAAGGTTGCATAGCATACACCATACATCTGCGTGACGTCAGAACCAGTATTCTTTTGCACCACGCATGTTTGCCAAGAGATTTGTAATCCTTCACTCTAAAACTTAATCTTTATCTTGAACCATTTGAAGTAGCTGCGTAGCAGACATGTTATTGAAAATTGGAACCTGTTGTCAATGAGTGTGCAACTCCATAACATAGAGTTGCTAGTTTACTTTCATAGAGGAGGTGGAATATGTATTCAATGTTTTGTCTGAATCTGGGGTCTTCAGAATACATTTGTAAAGAGCGTTTTTCTGATGGTGTCATTTGTGTGCATCTTTCATCATACCATCCACCTTTTCCAGTAGGAAAAGGGAGAGGAAAGGCTTGCGCTTCTACACTTTTTTCCCATATGCTGATTGGAGATCCTTTTGCTTGCCGCATTTGATATGTTTCTAGTGCTTCATCTATGGTGTCTTTGGAGTGCAGTGGGTCAATTGTATAGTGGTCCAAAATATTTGAGGCTGTAGTAGGATCTAGAAGTTCAAATTGGCCAGTTGCTGAGCAGTCCTTAATTATTTCGGAGTTTTCCCTCAGGTTTTCTTCAATTTTTATTTCTTTGTATTATTCATTGTTGTCTTTAAAATATTGTCAGGCTTCTCTAACTTTATTTAAGTCCACTAGTTGCTGCCAAATTTTTGTGTCTTTTGTAGGTACACCATTCACTAGGATAAACAAAGATTGATCTATTGGCTGTTGCACTCCCAGAGTGTCTACATTTTCTTTGTGATCTAATGGCAAATAAACTACTTTGCCACAAATGCCTTTCAGTAATTCAGAGTGAGGCAGATTTGCTGTTTTTGGTTGAAGTTGTATTATCGCTTGAAATGGGTGCACTGTTTGGATTATACTGCTCTCATACAAGTTAGGTTGTTGGAGTTGTTTTGGCAGTGGGAATATTTCCAAGTTATTAGTGATAGCTAGTGATGGGATTTGGTTATTGTCAAGTTTTTCAGTGCAGTATGTGCAAAGTATTGAGGGGTTAGTAATTTCATATTTGTTTTCTGCTATAAGATAGAGAGCTAATTGGAACCACTGGCATTCCTCATGGTCTTCTATTTTGTATTTTATATCTATAGTTTTGGTGCTCTTTGTATGAACATTTCTGCGGCAACATACACAAACTTTGTTTGGTAATTCAGAAGATGTGCTTTTAAAATGTGCTATTTCTTTTTCTACGTGTTTAATAGAAGGTTGACATCTGCAAGGTTGTTGATACTCTTTTCTAAAGTTACAGCATTTTGTAAGTGCTCTTCAGTTCCAAAATACATCTTTGAGCAGTTCTTTGATTGTACCATCTAGGAGTTTGTTATTTAAATGCTCCAGTTCTAAAGCAAGACTTGTGCAAAGTATAGTCTCTGAACAAGTTTGTGTAGAGTAGAATGGTGTGTTGCTAACATTTTGATGTGGTGGAGGTGCTTTTGCAAGCAGTTCCAGAAATGCAGGCTAATGAATGACCTTATAGCCATGTGTATTTTAATTTGTTTTTGGCTTTTACATACTGATTTAGGAACTGGTGCAAAGATTTGAAGGATTGCTTGCACATGTTACACATTGATGTGTACGTCCATTTGTAGATGGGACGTATTGGTTTGGTGGAATGGAGAGTTGATTCAAAGTTTGTTGGGGATATTCTTGCAAGCAGTATTTCTTCTTCTATAATTGTATTGTCCACCTTTTCATACCCTCGCCCACTGCTATGCATAGCAATTGGGTTTGTTTGCTCTTGTTTGTATACTTCTTCATTGAAATATATATATTGAAGTACTGGTGGTGTGAATCCACTCACCTGCACAGATGTCGGCAAAGGTATCTGTACTGATATTGCATCTGTTGCGAAGTACTTTTTGTAGTTTACTAATTAATTTTGCTAGTGGTTTCATTCTGTTTAGAACTAATACACATAATTTCCTTTTGATGAGCATTGCACTGTCTATGAGAGCTTCCGGGATCAGTTTTCTGCGGTAACTTTTAAGGGTGGAGCATGATTTCTCGCCTGTTTTTATAAGGTTCTGAAGGATTTATGGTGTACATTTTTGTACATTTATGTAAAATTATTTTTTTGCAATGTTTACTTGTGGCTAAATTACTGTTGGTACATGTAGTGTTTGCACTACTGGTAGCTACATTCTTGTTATTAGGTTTAGTTTTAGGTTTAGATTTTGAAAGAGAAGTCACTCTTTTTTTCCTGCTACCTGGTTCTGTTTTGTTTATTGACTGTATTAACTGTTTTGTTAGAACATTTTATTTACAAATTCTGCTAGAGGGGGATGGGCATTTTGCTTGGCTTGAGTTTTCTCTAGTCTGTCTCTGTGTTGTTTTCTACAGAGTTGCTTTTTGGTAGGCATTGGGCCTCATTACGAGGTCTGCGGCACGGGTTTAACAGCAACGGTAAGGGTGCCTTTGCCGTTAACCCCTTACTGCCACATTACAAGGTCCCTTAGCGGCTCCTGCTAAGGGTGCCTGGTTCTACCAGTCACCCTTAGTGGGAGCCGCTAAGGGACCAGGGAGTTAATAACGGGCCCGCTATTAGCGGGCCCGTTATTAGCTCCATCCCCATTCCCATTGGGCCGTATGGGGGGTCGAATGGGAATGGGAAATGGTTCTCAGAATGGGGACTTACTGGGTCCTCCAGGGTTGGAATGACCCGGTAAGTGCCTATTCTGAGAATCCGGACCCGGAATGCGGTAAGGGGTAGCCATGGTGCTAATAGCACCATGGCTACCTCCAACCTCGTAATGAGGCCCATTGTCTTGTGTCTGCTGGAAGAAATAGGAAAGTGTGAGTTTGGAAGTTGTGCTATGTGTTTGTGTGTACTGTGGATGAGTATTTGAATATCAGTATAGGTATATACTTGATCTTGATCTGTCTGCAGCCTTCGACACCGTCAACCACGCCATCCTCATAAAGAGATTAGAAGGACTAGGGATAACGGACACTGCCCTACTATGGATCAAATCCTTCCTAACAAACAGAACAGAAACAATATGGATGAAACCCTGTAAATCCAAACCCAGAGTCTCCACGTGCGGAGTACCACAAGCATCATCCTTCTCCCCACTTCTATTCAACATCTACATGTACCTATTAATCAAACTCATCAAAAAACACGGCCTCACATGCTACAACTACGCCGACGATACTCAAATAATCTTCAACATACAAGACACCCGAGAAGAAAACACCACACTAGAGAATTGCCTTCGAGACATATTCAACTGGATGAACCTCAACCATCTCAAACTCAACCCAGGCAAAACAGAGATAATGATTGTTTCAAAAAAGGGAGGAGACATCAACTACATCCCTTGGCCAAGAGAGCTCGGCACCACACCAGAACCATCATCAACTGTAAAAAACCTAGGGGTCCTGATGGATAACAACCTCACCCTGGAGCCACAAGTAAACTCGGTAATCAAGAAATGTTTCTTCCTCCTGCGAGCAGCAAAAAGAATCCTACCGTTCCTGTCGTTCGCCAACAAAACACTTACCATCATCGCTCTGATCATGTCCAGAGTAGACTATGCCAATAGCCTATACCTGGGCATGCCCGAACGACTGCTAAAAAAACTGCAACGCATACAAAATGCATCAGCCAGACTCCTCCTCAAGCTACCCAGAAGAGAACACATCACACCCGCGCTAAAAATACTACACTTGCTACCGCTGAAACAGCGAATAAAGTTCAAAGCCATGTGCATCACGCACAGAGCAATACACAAACAAGGCGCAGAATTCCTAAGCACCAAACTACGCCTACATCAACCGACAAGAACACTAAGATCCAGCACCAACATACACCTGGAACCAAAACCCTACAACAGGAAAAAACTCGGAGGATCATCTTTCTCTCACCAGGCACCCAAAACTTGGAACGACCTACCTAAGAATATACGGAATACAACAAACCACCTAGCATTCAGGAAACTCCTCAAATCATGGCTCTTCAAAGCGTAACCACTATGGAGACGCACCGGAATGCCCATACACTAAAACAATGATGAAAATAATTCCAACCTCGGCATCCTCAAATTGGACAAACAC